>NC_138783.1:61262983-63662983 GCF_965178545.1 Coloeus monedula | reverse complement strand
AAGGATTTTTGGTTTTGCTTTGTCCCCACAAAAGACAACCAAAGTCTCATTGAAATAACAAACAGACTGACAAGAACAAGTTTGACTGAGGAGAAGCAGAGTCACGTCTAGAAATACTTCACTCTCAACAACATTAATTTCAAATGCCTGAGAAACTATTGGGAAAAAGCATATAGGAAAGAGTCTGGTTTGTTTACATAAAACAGTTAAATTAACAATGGATCAATTGATTAACTATTGCAGTGTTTCATAAACAATCATCAAACTACCTCTGGGTCTGCAAGGTCAAAGTAGGCATACTAAATATAGTAAGTGCTGCCTTGTCAACGAAAATGAAAGAAGAATGCTTTGCTTCACCCTTAAAACAACTAAAGGCTGAGAAATTTTAAATATAAACATTTAATTTTAGATGTAAAGATTTTGAGAGCTACAGATTAATATTGCAGAGCTGGACAGCTTCATATTTGTGATGTGTTATTTCCTTCAGGGTATTAGATTTTATTGCTGATGAGATGAAGCCAGATGAAGGATCATAACCAATAACACGGATGGACTTTTGTTCTGAAATTTTTCTCAATAGAGCATTTAAGAAACTAAAATACATAATTTTTTAAATCTTTCAAAGACATAAAGCACTGAAGAATTTTTATATCCATAAAAGTCTTGCTGTACATTTCATGTACACTTTATGGCGTTCCTCTTATTCAACTGTCTTTTACAATATTTCACTTCTAAAATTATATTTTCTTAGGTCTATGCCTTTAATTCTTCATAGATAAATATTTAAATAATTACCACTTTTTACAGGGTGTAATCCTGCAAATTATTGTAGTGATTCTCCAGACATCATGTCAAAGTGTACTTAATTTTCTTTAACAATATTTCCAGTTTATCTCTGTAATGCAAATACATCCCATTAAGAAGAATTTCTTGTAGACATTTGAAGCAATTAAGTGATCATAAGTATTCACCCGTCAGTTAAGGATAGCTTCTTAACCTTTGCTCTCATAATCCTTAATTTGGTAAAATATCATTCTGCAATTTTCTATAGACATTTTTTTTTTCCTTTCCACTGCTTCAGGGATGATTTTCTCAGAATTTCCATTTCAAATTAAACATTAATATAATATTAGTAACAAAACAATATCACATACATCAGAGGGAGATGTGGATGAAAAAAAAATAATCTTATGAAATTGCTGGGCCATAGTTTGTAGGCTTCCTTATGGCTTTCACGGACAACTTTTTTGGAAATAAATTATTGTATTGGTACATATGCTTAGTGCCCCTTAATCATTCTTTGATACCTTTCCTGTCTCCTTATTGCCCTGCAGTTTTTGAGGGACAACACGAATGGGTGCGCAGCCCAAAAGAAAATTTGATGGATGATTTCTGGTTTTTGCTCCGATGAGTAGTACTGCTGCTAACAAGCTCTCCCAAATTTTTAAACACCTACACTCAGACTTGCTGAAGAGAAAGCCAAGGGAGAAATTGTCATCTGGGGGGGAAGGGAAGGGAAGGGAAGGGAAGGGAAGGGAAGGGAAGGGAAGGGAAGGGAAGGGAAGGGAAGGGAAGGGAAGGGAAGGGAAGGGAAGGGAAGGGAAGGGAAGGGAAGGGAAGGGAAGGGAAGGGAAGGGAAGGGAAGGGAAGGGAAGGGAAGGGAAGGGAAGGGAAAGAATATAATGTAATTACATAGAAGCAGAAGCAGTTAGCATTGTTCTTTTAGAGTGGTCACATTTGGCATTGGAATTACCTTCATGTTAGAAGTGAAAGACACCCTGTTACAGGGTCAAAGGGCATTGGGAATACACAGATTTTAAGATACATGAATGGTAAGGTGTGAAAACAAGTACATACTTTTAATAATTAAAGCCATTTTAGATTATCTCTGCATACATATATTGTTTGACATTCATGAATGAAATCCAGAAAAATATTCAAGTTCTCATAAATTTTAACTTCTCTTACTATATCTATAAACATTTTAAATAAGATTTTTTATCTTTTCAGCCATCAATAATATACCATTAATTTTTTTCTATTATCAGTAGCACAGTTTTGATTCTATACTTTTAATGCTTTTTTTGTTTAAATCGATAGAATACATTAAAAATATTTCATTAATTTCTCTTCCTGAAATTACAAAAAATAAAGATATTAGGAAAACTTCCTTATTTTTCATTGTAAAAAAATCAAGATCAAATCCACTACAAAGTAAAGGGTTCTATTGTCTTGAAAATGGTTTAGAAATCTTTCAAAAAAGGAAAGAATTTAAATACCTGTAAATCAACTTTATTTACCTCCATGAATGAGGACTCTCAGCTTGAAAAACAACAGCCAAACACACTGTATTTTTGAGATGCAGCTTTATATATGCGTTTGCATATTCTTCATATTCCTTCTACTCTCTTTGTCCTTTTCTGGTTGTCATTGTTGAATTAGAGCTGACACTTTGACTGCCACATGTAAAGCATACATTTTCCAAGTGTGCAAGTGGAAACCAGATCCACGGAGTGGCAGTAATGACTGCCTTACCTGCAATTGTGACTTACAAGATCACAATTCAAATGCAGTGGAAAGAATCTGTAGGTCCTCCATTCCCAGTGCAGGAGCAAGTAAATTCTTAAGCTACTTCATGTTGTTCATTGGTACAAAAATGAAGCACATAACTTCTCTCCAAAAGTCAGTCAGTCAATCCTTCTGACAAACTTGAGCTCTAGAAAATTCTCCATTTATTTTTAATTCATGGAATATGCTATTCTGCTTCTCAGAGTATTCTGTCTTACAAGGGCTCACAACTGAAAAATTATAGCTTGGTGAGAAACAATGTATGGATGGAGCAGAAAACAAAACATGAAGCATGAAATGGAAATGTCAGCTGGAAACTACCAACCATCTCTTAGCATTGCTTGTTTTTAACTAGAAAGAGATTTACCAATTAGCATGTCACAGTCTGTCATTTTCTTTGGGGCTCCATAACTGTACTTTCTGTCTTCAGAGTAGAAGTTGTTAATTCTCTTTTACTTTGTATGTCTCTGTAAACGTCAGATATAGTTTGTTATTCTATCAAAGTATTGGCATGCAAATTGGTGAGAAATGATGTGTGATCATTTCAAATTGATTATAATACAAATCACACTAGTCTCACTTTAAAAAAATGACAGAAGTAGGAGTTCAAATCCATGCTAATCACTTTTATCCAAATGGTTGTCAGTTTTTGTATATTAAAGGCTTCTTCAAAACACTCTCGTTATAGAAAGAATTTTCTAGAGAGCACTTCTAAAAAGTTGTAGGCGCATTTTTTCAATTACTTACAAAATTTTTTTTCATCATTAAAGTGTAAATAAGATCTGTAATGCTATGAATAACTTATTTTCCAATGAGAAAAGAAACAGCCAACATTACCAGCAATTTTCACGAGTATAAAAGCAGCACCTGAACCTATATTCCATCTGACCCAAGAGAAAAGAAGGGAATAAGTAAGGGAGAAAAGCCAAACCAAGGCAACACAAGGCATGGAAGAAAGATGAAGTCATACATTTCTGAACAGAAGAAGCTAATACAAATCTTGATGAAAAGTGTGTGGTCAGAATTAGTTAGTTTATCATATCTTGCTTCAGATGAAAGCAGCAGTCATTTCTGTGCCAAGCATCATGCTACAATGTACTGTCATAGTATTCTTAGCATCATTCTTTTTGCTTTTAATTTCTGCACTTTTGAAGAGCAGTTCTTACTAGGACATTCTGGGTTTAAGTAAATTAAGATTCAAATTCTTTTTCATTTAATCATTTTCCATGACATCAGGAATTTATTTCAGAGACAGCTATGCAGGAAGACTTCAAAGCTTGACTACAACTTCAGATATCTAGATCAAACTGTAAAACCTCAACTAGTAACCAATAATGAGGGTACTTGGGTTTTAGTAATAGCAGATCCCTGGACTAAGTGCTGAGAGTCTACAGGCGTGATTCCTTGGAAGGAAGTTTGAATATTTAAAAATTAGTTCCCCCTGTAGTCAACAGGGCCCCACAGAAGATAAGAATTGAAGCTGTGAAGGTATCTGTTTTGATAGATATTTGAGGGTGGCATTTATAATAATTTTGGAGATTATATACATTTTTTGACACTGAAAATAAAGAGAACTTAGGTAATGTTGAAAGCAGGATGAATCCCACTTCTGTTGCTCAAATTCATGTAGCACCCCCCCACACACAAAGATCAATGATGTATCGAAAACAAAGTGCAGATTGAAAAAAAAAGCCAAACAAAGCAATTTTCCCATTTTTCACTAGATAGCCTATAGATAACTAAACTTATTTACTGAGAAATCTTTTTTCTCCTTAAATGTTTTTCAATCTTTTTTCCTCCCTAGAACAGCTCATTTATCATTACCTTTCACTGCTTTCAGGCTGACAATAGAGCCATTCAGCTAAAAGAAATCATAGAATCATAAAATCATGGAATGGTTTGGGTTGTAAGGGACTTTAAATATTATCTAGTTCCAATCTCCCTGCTGTGAGCAGGAGCACCTTCCACTAGACCTGAGTATTCAAAGCCCCATCCAACCTGGCCTTGAACACTTCTGGGGATGGGGTATCCACAGCCTCTCTAGGCAACCTGTTCTAGTGCCACAACCCTCACTGAGAATTTCTTCATAATATTGAATCCAAATAATTAAACATCTTTTATGTGTCTTACAACATTTAGTCAGCAGCTAATTGCTATTTGTGTTTACATATTATGAGATTGTGGGAAACCTATATTTGTTTAGCAAAGTTATAGCAAAGGTAATCTGTCTTTCCTCATTCATTTGAAAATTTAAATTTTCAAAAATATGAGAAGAACTTAGCACAAGAGAAGTCTTTATAATTCTATTGCACTGGGCCAGTAGAAGGCCTTTTAATGGATTCTCTTTCTCTTTTTTTATCACCTGGATATTTTGCTATGAGTGTCCATAATGAATCCTGAATATCAGCACTGTCAAATCTTACATATGCACTATCAGAATATTTCTACACTGTCAAAAATTTCCTACATGTCTTCTTTTTGTCATATATGTCTTTAAGAAAATGGAAGACAAAACAGAAACTGGAGGGCAGCACAGTGATGTGCAGCTGATCTACCCTAAACAAAGAGATGTCCTCTCTTTCTGTTCCACATTCATGCACATTACCTGAACAGAAGCCTGATTATAAATTGGTGTATCTCAGCAAAGGCATAAGATAAACAACCCACAAACAAGCACATGAACTTCTCTTCTCAGAACTCCCTTCAGCTTTCAGGCATATGGATTGCCTTTGCTTTTCTTCATTTGTTTTTCATTTATTTTGTGAAGGTGGTCATAACTTTTTATTATTTAAAATTTTATTATTTATTTTTTCCTTTCTAATGGATCATCACAAGTAAAAGCTGCAGCCTGAAGTAAAATATTATGTTTGTTGTCCACTCATGAGTACAAAGCAAAACTACTGTAAAGCTAAAAGCAGAGTCTAGCTAATAGCTAGGGATACAAAAAAAATTATCTTGCCAGACAGCATTTGAAAGTGTTTTCAGAAGTGTCAGATATTAAATTCATAGCTCAGACAAAAGATTCTGTATGAACATTAGAAAGGATTCTGCTTCTTCAAAATACAAGTCAATAGTGAAATTCCATAGCATAGGGATAAAACATTTATATAATAAAAAATACATTCATGTTAATATATCATTATTGCAATTAAGCATAGTGTTGTAGAACAGCAATAAAATTGTTGAATCACTGAATGAATCAGTCCACGAAGATGTATCAGACAACAATGCTTGGAGACAAATGATTATTACTGGGTGCAGTGTCTCTTGAATGCAGATTTTAGCCATTAATGATCATTACTATCCATTTTAGACTATATACAGCACTTCAAATGCCCAACATATAAACTGGTTAAATATGACATTTTAAAAAACCCACCACTTTATCTAAATTCTGCATAGATTTTTTTTCCCATGGGAAATGAGTAAATTATATCTCTGATAGACAAATCTGTCCTTCCCATGATTTAGAAAGCCAATGAAGACAACTTAAATATGAATATGTCACAGCCAAGGAGGAAAAAAGTCACTATTTAACAGAACTGTAAATATTTCTGCCTTTACAAGCAATTTGTGTATATACCAGCAAGCAATATCCTCTAGTAAGTTTGTCAAAAATGCCTAAAAAAAATATACTGGGTTTGCTGACATTTGTCCAGATTAAATGAATTAGTTCTGTACACACCTGATTACATTATGCATAAATATATAGAAAAATACAAAGAAAAATAATTTTCCCCTTTTATTCTTTGGATTGTTAACATCAGGCTAAAAAAAGAGGCAGTGCCAGATTTTTTAACTTTTATGAAATTTAAACTTAATAAATTATTTTGGTCTTCCTATTGACATAAGGTGATGACCCACCCCTTAAGAGTGGGTTGTCACACATAATGTCAAGATAAATAGATAAGGCACAGTTAAACACTGATTTTTCAAGTTGTCTATTAGTAATTACTTCATGAAGTGTGAAGATTTCCTGTGAAAATAATTATCATAATTCTCTTGTAGGCCTGAGATAGCACAGTGAGTTAGTCTCCTACTTTGGTGCTAAACATGAATTTGAGAAGAGCAAGTTTTACATCCAGGCAATGGATGAAGTCTTCGTAGCCGATGGCTTTGTTGCTGTTTACTTAATTCTTTGAAGGCATTTATTTTATGTTTCCTTTATTTTCTTTGAGATTTGTTCTCTAAAAAATAGCATCACCTAGTCAGGCTACAGACAATACACTATTACAACCAAATAATTACAAATAAATTTATAAACTTTTATACTATATATAAACTTTTAAACTATATATAACTTTTAAATTTTTCATTCAAAGTCAGATTATTTTAAATTAAATGCCACTTCTTATGTCAGGGAATCATGTAACTTCATATTTTTTGCTTATTAAAACATAAGCCTCTCAACAATTATTTCAAATGAAAGACAGTATTTTATCACAGTATTCCATAAACAAAATCATCAGTATATAAAGTCTAGTACAGCTATAATAATGTTTAATTATACTAGCTTCATGTGAAATGTATTACAGTTATGACAAAGAAATTTCTTAGTGTTCCTGGTCAACTGCATTCTATTAATATTTCAAAGGATGCACATATACGACTTTTGGAGCCATTACACTTCCTAAAATTTTAATAAACTCCACGTAAGCAGAAGCCAAGTTTTTATTTTGCAAATCGGATAGAATACACTCAATCATCATAGATAAAGTATAGTTAACTGCTTCAAGAACTCCTGACATGGTTGTTGCGTTTAGGTTTTTTTGTTTTAAAAGGTGGAAGAACGCATTGTCAACTATGACATGAAATCAATTATGATATTGAAATAAACATGAGTGTAAAAAAACCAATTTTTGCTCCACCATGTAGCTTTGAGAACTTGTCCATGATCTATTCAAAAAGATCAAAAGGCAATTTCCAGCTCAGAAGAAAGCTCCCTAACCTCCAGACTACAGGGAGGGCAGGAGGAAGAAGGAGAAGCAGTACATTTCACTGGACTACTATACAGTTGATCAGGAAATGGGGATGACATTCATGGAAACAGAATAGATTTGAGAAAGAGGTTATTTTCTCTTTTAGTGATGATCAATTTACAGAAAAGAATTTCATACCTACATATACCACACATATGACTTATTTTTTTTACTTTTGTCAGAAAGCAAACAAACCAAATCCTTAAATTTTGCAGTTAGTGTAATTAATCTTAAATTTTTTGTTATTAATTTTTTATTTCCCTGCCCCCCCCACCCCCACACCCCCTGTGCTCCTACCCACCACCCCCTCTACCCCAGCCCTCACACAACATTAAGTAACAGAAATGTTACTATAAATCTCTCTATACTATGATGAAACAGGCAGGGACAAGAACAGAGCTGCAACAAAAGAAACTATTTTGTAGCACTTGGTCAGATACAGAAATTTTAAAACGGAGAGCTAAATTCTTTGAAATCATGGCAATTTGGATTTGTGCAGAACATTACTTCAGTTGACTTCATGGATCATCCTAAAACTTGCAAAATCAATAGATTTTCAGCTGAGTTCAAAGGCATTGGGATATCTTCTTGACACTTCAAAGACTATGAAGTATCATAGCCCCAAGCAGAGAAATATTACTAAGAAATATTAATATTGTGATTACATATATAAAGTACCGTGTCATGTTAGCATACTTAAAACACAGTGGATAAACTACTGTTGTTACTTCACCCACATCGTGAATTAACTAACAAGGAACCAGAGCACTTTATCTGGATTGGGAAAATTACCAGAAAACTGACTAGATCAGCACAGCTTTTGGATTATTATCCACTCCTACTGTTTTATATAAGTACAAACAACATTGCAAGATGAAGTCCAAGGTCCCTCAAGTGAAATTTTAGGGCACTGGGAAGAATATTGTTTTAAAAGTAAATAATTGTAAGTTGTTAATGACATGAGAAAAATGCTGACAAATGTAGCACCTGCAAGTAGCTAAACATCTGGATAGTTAGGATTATATAATTAAACAGCTTTTTTGTTTACCTTCCCTTTATTCTTAACTGCATAGAACATGAAAATTAAAGCAGTTGAATTTTATCGATTCAAATATCTTTTATAAAATTTCGTAGCTTTAGTTTCTTGATTTCTGCTTGCTTCTGTTTTCAAATGGATACATTCTATCTCTCAAACTCTTTTTTTGGCTGAAATAATTTTAATTTTGTTGTGGATATCAGATGCCTGCATTATTAATTAAGAAATTCATTAATAATTTAGCTTGTAAGTTGCAGGGGAAAAAAAAAGCTCAATTCACTTGGCTTGAAAGAAATCAGGAGAGAAGTAGTCTATCAATTTATTAACAACATGCAATTAACCAGCAGTCATTGAACCACACATTCAGGATCAATATCCTAAAAACCTTTCTACAACTCATTGTAGAATTTCTAATCCCTGACCCAGAATCACACTGCAAACCCTGACTGGGGTAGCTGTGGGTGCTGGTTTTTTATGCCTTGTTGATGATCCCCATCCCTCACTAATGTACTCAACAGTGTGACAGCAGCCCATGGTGCCAGACATGTACACCTGAAATGTGGGTCCTCATGAATCACCCCACTAGCTGAAGTGCGGCTGCTCACTGCAGCTTTCAGGAAGACTGCTGTGCCCAGCCTGGACAGAAGCTGAAGTGTCACAGGGTGACTTCTGGCAGTGTCAAAACAGTTTTGACTGCTGCTCAGACACCCTCTTCTCTGCGGGTCCCCTGTGCGCTTCAGAAATAAAGCTTGAGAATATATGGGAAATACTGGGAACTTTAAGTGTCTCCAGTAACCTCTGTTTTGGCAGCTATTTTGTCCCTCAAGTCCTTATTTCTCCTCATTGATTGTTAGGGAATTCTGGTTGTTTATCACTACTTTTGATCAAACAAATCCCATTAGCATAAATTTGCCTATAATGTTATGTTTTTATGCTTTAGAAGGACAAGACTTTGAAGTTTCAGATCTCTTCTAAATACCCAGCCTGAGTGGGAATAGAAACAATACCTTTTGGAGCACTGCGTGTTGCACTGTAAGTAGAGGAAAGAGATTTATAAACATGTTTTTTCTGGTATGATGAAAAAATCTTTTTCACTTTGTAAATATAATAACTTAATGTTTATATTTGCAAAATTTTTCTCCTTTGTCTGGCTATTCTGAATTTTCATTTAAAGATGCAAAGTTGTTTGGTTAGTAAGACCAAATTTCTACCCTACTTCTGAAAGATACATTTTACCATTGGCTTTTGTCACTTCTTCCCTGGCAAAATAAAGGCATGATCCAAAGTTTGAGCAATTCTTGCTACATTTGTGCTTGTGAGAGTGATTCTTTTTCCTAAGGTGAAATGGTGCAGAGGTGCTAGACTGTGGAGAGTGTATATCCTATGAACTATGAAATCAACGTATCTCTATGACTCAGAAATTAAAGTGAGTTTTTTGTATCCTAAAAAATCAATCTTTATTCTATGTGAGGCTATGGATTTTGATTCTTCATATGCTGTTAGAGCATGTGTATTTAATAGAGCTGGGACAGAGCTGGATTGACTATGTGGGGTGTGTAAGGAACTCATCCTTATAGAGCCCTGCCTATACACTGACTTGGGATCTTACACGTACCCTGGACCCTGTATACATTGGCCTGACAACCTGCTCCCAGCTATTGGCTGAACCTACTTACCAGCACTAGACCTGCTCTGCTCTTGTTTTTCAGGAAGACGTGTGGATCTGTGTCTCTGACACTGAGGGCATTGCCCTGCCTGTCATCCTTGGCCTCCAGCTCTACATCCCTTTAGGAACAGGCCACTGTTTCTGCCCCCTGACCATCTGCAAAAGGATTTGCAAGCCTGGAGGTTGAACTGTGAAGACTGATCACAGTCAGTGTTTACTAGAACATCTTATAATAATTAAGCTGTTTTTCTTTTTACTGAGCTGCTATTGTTCATAGAAATAACATTACACAGTAACTCTGACTGCTTCACTGCTCACACCCCCTCTCACCCACAGAAATAGGTCTGGATCACCAGCTGAGAGCCCGACCCCAACAGTTTACTCAGGTGCCAAGGGTCACAGAGATGTGCCACTACTTTCTTTCTAAGTGGCTGGAAAATACCTCTATGAGTCTTACATTTTACCAGGCATATCTAGGAACCTGTAGTCTCTGTCTACATGTAGAGCTGTTGCCTCTTGGATGTGGTTAGAACTATAGAACATTTTGCTGAAGCAGATGTATGTTAGCGGCCTTGAACACATTCAGCTGCTCCTGCCATTCTGACTTTGTCAGTTCTTGCAGCTTCAAAAGGACTGACAGTTTCTGGAACTATTCAGTTCCAGGGAGACTTTCAGAAATTATCCCTCAGCACATATCTTTTCTTTTTTTGCAGCCTGCTCTTTTTTGGTAACTGTTTCTCCATAAGCATACAGAAGCACACAGATTTTCATCTAATGGATCTCTCTAACAAAACTTTTCTTTGGTACGTGGACACATGATATCAATGCCTGTGCAATGAAAAATGAAAAAAAAAAAAGAAACGGAAAAAAAACCTAAACAGCTTTATCTTGGACATGTCTGATATTCAAAGAAAGCATCTCTCTATCTAACATACTGCTTTTTTATTTTTCAGGCAGTTGAATTAAAAGAGAATATTATTCTTATAAAGCTAGAAAGGTCAGAGACACACTTGATGCTTCAATGCTTCCCTGACAAATATGACCTCCTCAGGGCAGGGGTTTAACTTTTGGAAAATACTTGCACTCTTTTATTAGTAAAATCATCATTCTTTTTACAGTGTGTTTGTGGTCCATACCTTTCATCTCACTGTTAGTTGATTTATTTTGCTAAGCTGCTCTGATATTCTCCATTTCCTGTCCAGCCATGAGAAAAATAGATTAGACGAAGCTTTCAGTGTAGGACCTTGAATATTTTTTTTATTCACAACTTTGTTGTCATGCCTAGCTGAGCTACTGTTTCAGTGTCATTAAGAGTGAATGTAAATGGATATATGGTACAGTAATGAACAAATGAAATGTTTCTTCCTGGGAGGTGTTAAACTTTGTCATATAATGTATTTTGGAAGTATCTGCATTACTTAAGGCATGCTCTTCCATGATACATTTATAGAAGTAGAATTTATTGAAGAGGGATTGTCTGCAGAAATTAAATCCAAATTAAATAAACCCCTTCAAAAATTAATTAACAGATTGGGCAAATGTCCCTTCACCCCCTGAAAAGAAAGGGAGTTTTTTCTTGCAGTTTTAACTTTTAGTGCTCATGTTATTACCATTCTCTTTTCTTGTGTGTATCATGAGAAGAAGGACCATATGAATAAGGTAAGAGAAGTATCAGAAGCATTATTTTGTTCATATAGACTACATAGTGAGCATAGCAAAAATAGAACTACTGTTAAAAATCCTATTGCATTAAAACAATTTTTTGAAGTTTTTTTTACTTTATTCTTTACATAGGTGAGAGTTGGCCCCGTCTATTCCTTTGCAACACCCAGAAACAATACTTTTATTGCAACAATTCTGCTGATAGACAGTTAAAGATTTTCCATACTGCTTTTCATCCTGGATAATTTGATCACTGTAGGGCATGTTGTGCATAATTTTACAAGAATGAAACACAGAAATTTACATGACAGAAAATAATTTTGCCTTAAAAAACTATTAAGAAGAAATAAGACATGGCAAATAACATTCCCTGGTTGTTTTTTGAAGGACAGTGAAGCAAACTAAAAAGGAACAATTTATGCAATTTGGTGCACATTCCTTTCTCAGATACTTTTGGTCACACTGAAGTGAGGCTGAATCAGTGCCCACAGCTTACTCAGTTTTGTGTGGCAGGTCGAACATAGCAGGGGGTGAAATGAATTCATCTTTCTGTCTTCAAGTGAACTAAAAGCAATTTTATTCTTCCCATGTGGTCACTTGAGGTGCTTGTCATGTTCAAGCTAATGATATCAGGCACCCTCAGGTTGTTTAAGTATTCATGAAGTAATTAAATTCTCATTAACATATAAATAAAAGAAAACTGAAAACAAGTTTAGGAGGCACCTAACATCTGTTCTAATGCTTTTAAGTATTAAAATGTGCCACATACAGAAGGAAAAGTGCATTCTGTTCAGGCAAGTATTTTGCATAGATTATTTATAGAAACTGTAATTAAAGTGATTTGGCATATTAAGTAAAATTAACAGCAAAGCATTATTTAGGTAGTTCACATGTCTCTGACACCTAAATATGAAATTTAAATAGCAAAGAGAAAAGTAAAATTAATTTTTGTTTGTTGTGAGATCCAGAGAAAATAACAAAAACAATTGAAAATTTATTCCTTTAGAATTAGAGAAATGCAAAATCTCACTCTGCAGGCATACTTCCAGCTGCTGCTTCAAAATACATTAATTTTTAATAATGAAATGCTACTGACATTTGGAAAAAAACAAGGCCACAAAATGACTTATAAGTTAACTGTTATGTTTCTTTAAATTGAGTTTAATGCACAGTTCTGTCATACAACTTGAGACCTTAGTTCAGACACAGCCTAGTGCTCTAAAATGAATGTTTCCTTCTAACCTTAAGTAATTTACTTCTTCAGATAATTTTTCCCAAGAAAATGTTACTGAAAATATGTTTTACCTATTAACAAAATGTGTGCCCTGTATTCTATACCACATCACTGCAGTTTTCCGTACAACAGAAATAGCCAATAAACTTAAATTATCTTGAACCATAGTTTGAGATTGATAGGCTGAAACAGAGCAAAAGAGACAGAAAAATCTCTGATAGAAGAATCTTCAGAATGCGTTAAAATAACCATTTCATTAGACAGAGACAGCTCTGGAAGAATGCATTTCTGAGAAGTAAATCTTTCAAATATATATTTCAAGTGAAATATACTGAATTGATTGTGCTCTTTTTGGTTTGTAACAACCTCTGTCTTGTTTTTTTATCATGATCTATATTAAAATGTATTCTGTACCAGTTTAATTTCATTGTGCTCTTATTGACTTAGCTGAAAGTACATAAGATATACGCTTATATTGTCCTAACTTTTAACAGAGCAGAATGTATGACCAGAGAAATTTAACATTTTTTTATTGTTTATGTTCTGTTGTTCATTTCAAAAAGCAGTATTTCATGCCTTATTCCTTGCCTTATTTCATGCCTTTCTCCTTTCTGTGATGCCTACAGAGGGAAACGTATGCCAGTTATGCAATGCGTCTGGTGCATGCTGAAAAGGATATATTGCAAAAAAGGCCACATAGACCTTCTTGAAATAAAAAGATAAACCTGTTTTTTTCTGGTTTTAACTGTGGCTGACAAAGTCCAAGTAATTTAAAAATAGCTGCAGTGAGTTATTATAGACACAAACAAGTCTTACTCTTTTATAGAGAGTGCTATTCACTACCAGTAACAACATTTACAACCAACACTTGAAAATATTCTCCTCTTTGTTTGGTTCAAAACCTGTTATGAAGTCATATCAGTACCCGTCAGCTGTTATGATTATCAGAGAATAATATTTCCTTAGGTGTTATAGCACTGAAAGGAAACTATGTACTATTACAACCTAGGAAAAAAAAAAGGTCCAAAACCCATGCAGCAATGAATACACTAACTGAAGCCTGGATAATTGCAATCTTATACTGGTAAAAGCTCATAAAAAATTAATTTGGTAACTCATGAAACAGGAACCGAGACTTGGCTCCTACATGCCTACAGGACAAGGAAATTAAACATTACAAGGCTTGCTTGAGAGAATGTCTGCCCCAGAGCAATTATCTATGCTTACCTTGGAATCCCTACTGATCTTAGATTATCTCACAAAACACATGAGAGAATTCCTGCCTAAACAAACTCTAATCTTTTTATGAACCTGAAATAGGGTGCAAACTGTCGAAGTCTAAGTCTGTATGAATATAAAGCATCAGTATAGGTATAAGCTCTTCAATGTGGGGATGGGTAGTGAGCACACACTTTCATGCAGTACTGGTTCTAAACAAGGGCTCATCTTTTATTACTATTAGTCAAAAACCTATTTTAGAAATCTTCTTGAATAGACTTTAATTCAAGACTAAGCAGTTCTGGATCTGGGGTGGAGTTGCAATGGAGAAAAGATGGTAGAATTAATAGCTGTTGACCACATTGGGTATATTTCATAAAAATGCTACCTGTATCCTTAAATAAAGACATATTGGTATCTATAAAACAGGGTTTAGCCATAAAGCTGTCAGGAAACAAAACCAAGCCTAGAGAATTTACAACTCTCTCTGGAAAAGGATGTTCTCAGTTGTTTCCTATTAAACACTCATCTGTCTCTTTAGTGCATCTTCTGCTGCCAGACATTACACTGACCAAAAGTGTAGCCATCAGTAGATCAAACTGATTATGCAATTGTACATGTACTTTGCTAAATTAGCAGAGACAGACCTCAAAGACTCACTTGATCATCTACACTGTACTTGTACGCTGACACACTGACTGTGTTTCTGACAACTGGAAGGTTCTCTGAGGTACATAATTTCCAGTAAAATAGCTTTATGCATGTGAATGAAACTACTCCACCCCACTTCTTCAACAAAATGACTTAATAGTTTTTATCACTGAAACTATGCAATTGGTTTATTCCAAAATGGAGCAAGGTGTCAAGGTATAGAAAATGTTCAATATTTCTCCACAAAAGACGGCTTTGGGCACATTTTAAGGACATTATGTTCACATAAACAGTAGTCTTCATGCAGATATCAAATGCTGAAATAACTTTGAGAATAAAATTTTAACTCAATGAGTTAAGACGTCACAAACTGAGGCAGGGTTAGAGCTCAGCTTTCTGAATTGCTGCTATGACCCTGGAGAAATTAAGGTTTTGTGTCTCCATCTGATCATAATTGAAGAACCCTTTTCCAGTGCACCTTGTTGACTCCTTATCAGTGAGATTACTGCTTCACCCGCCTACTTTCATGTTTGGCTCCCAGCTCACCTCCCTTCATGGAATAGGATGCCCTTGTTGCTCCCTCCTGAGACTAGTCTCTTCTCACTGTGTGCAATTCGTAACAAAGGTCATTGTTTTGCCCAGTTTGTGGTAGGGAGCACACATTTTCTTTTCTCTACACCAGAGAAACTTGCTCTTTTTACTTTCTTATCATGAGTTTAGCACTCTCTTGAAATTCACAGTAGAATGACAAAACCAAACCCCTGATGCTGGGATCAAATGTATAAAAACTTACACATTGAGAAAATATAACATATTAATTACTTAGAGTTATGGAGACATAGTATTCTTAAAACAAAACAAACCTGTAAGCAAGACAATTCTTCCTGAAAGGAGTCACTTTTCGCTTGTAGAATGTACAAGCTAATCAGTCAAAGCCAAATACATGTAGGTCATGTTGTTGTCCACATTAGTGATACAAAAAAGCTAACACTCAAAATAAATGTGAGATAATAGAAAACAGTGGAGCACATTCACAAAAAGTGTTTTATTTTAAGTAACAAATTAATTTTTCACCAGTTACCAAATGGAAATCCAATATTGAAGTCTTCAAGTCAAGACATTCTTGGTGCATTCTTGAAAGCGATTTTAAGCTCAAAAACAAAGTGTGAAGATAAATATTAGAGTGATTCTATGACCTACACTATATAGGCAGTCAGAATAAATGATTTAATATTCTCTTCTGGCCTTAGAAGTTGTTCATTTGTCATAATCTGCAAAAAACTGTCGCTTCATAAATTATTTCTGAATTTTAAAGAGGCACTAGATAATTAAACAAGTGCATAGGATAATTAAACAGTATCAGGTAATCTGATCAAGTCTTCTCTCCATTCTGCTTACAAAGATCTAGGATATTAGACTTTCTCACAATTTCAAATAAACTGTAGGTATTTCTCTGATCATGAAAGAAAGAAAAAAGATCATACACTCAGTATTTTTGTAAGTGATTAATAGATTTTCCTACTGGAACACTTATAAATGTTCTTCTTCATTAACCTAAAAAGTCACTGCAGAATAAAATAAGACAATTTAAAAGAAACAAAAATTGTTCATACTTACGGAAGCTTGCTTAATTTCTCCAGTTTCTCCAAGGCTCTAGAAAATATTGCAGTATATTATCATTAGAAAGCTATTGTATATTAAGAGATACTATAAGATTTATGACCAAAATAGCCCACAAAACATAGCAAAAATTCGAGAAATATAACCATAAAATTAGCTAATGTAAGAGGAACTGTACTTTGGATTTATTTTTTTAGAATGTTACTTTTATGGGAAGAGTGGAGAAAAAAAGCAGAATCAGTAAGAAAAAAAAATCTTTATCTATATCTTTTTTATATTTCTTTGAGATATTCTGTGAATAAATTTATTAGTTCATTCCCAAGTCTCTACCATTACACAGACTAGTGCTAAAGAGTGAGGCACATAAATGTAAGACAACTGTGAGAGCAGCATCTTTATGATATATGTAATTCTCCAAGAAAAATAAAAGTCAAGAGTGGTACAGAATTAGACAGAAATTCATACTTCCTCTTCACTCTTACTAATGGAATTGGCAGAAAATCAAGTCTACACCTTACGCACATAAATGAAGGAAAAAATAATTACATGGAAAATTTTGTTTAGTTAAGGTCACAGAAGCAAAATAATCTGTAAATAATGTGCTTCTTGTTGATTACTTCCAGTGTGGCAAAAGAGTGGTGAATAACTTTTCTACCAGGAATCTGGCAATTTCTACTTTTCTATCTTTAGTCACTGTTTGTGGTCTTTATTATTTCTTTCTCTGATGAAGGTGAAAAATGTGTTATTTTCTTTTTCATTTTTTTCCAGTTATTTATTTATAATAACTTAACTAGTCTAGAAATATTCTTTTTAAAATTTAAACAAAGGTTTTCTTGTTACATTGTGACTAAGTATCCAGATAAATGAATGGAAGTTGTAGAATATTTTAAGGGAAAAAAATCCTTTGACTTTTGAGTATAAATTATATTTGTTAAAGACCAAACATCCATTTCCTCAGTTTACTTAGGATAAGTAGGATGGTCATCACTATTTAACGGACAACCTTTCATATTACAAAAATCCCCACTTTCCATGCAGAACACAATCAGTCAAAGTACAGGGACAACACACACTGTCAATGCAGTTTGCTCAGTTTAGGAATTTAAAAAGGTACAAAGATTCTTCTAAAAGCAGACAAAATCATTCTAGGACTAGTCACTGCTTTGTGTCTTCTGGGTGGTTCCAGGAGGTAGTATGGGTTTTATGACTATGAAACAGACTTTTTGTATATACTAAGTTATCTATATTCCCTGGTATGGATTTTAGAGACAAGTGAATAGATCTTCTTTATCAAGGATGACTTTGATATACCTTTATTATGCTATTTTATTTACTCATTATATTATTATTTTCATATGAATACTTTGGCTATATTGGATTTGTGCTACAGGGATATAAATCATCATCGAACAATCTACAATTTACAATCATTCTTGTAAAGAGATTTTTGCTCTCAAATGTGACAAGAGGGATTTCAGAGTTTACTTCTTTTTTAGGCCAGACCACTAAGTAAAGTTAGAAATCCCACATTTCATTGGTACAAATCATTCCTTTTCTATAAACACTTACTTTATAATACTTTTTGTCAAATTAATTCTTCAGAATTATAAAATTACTGAAGTTATGGATACATAGATTGAACTTTCTATTAAAAAAAGAAAAAGATTTCTTGAAAATACTCATACAAAGAGCTACTGAGTACTCTGACAGAAACAGAGGAAATATAAAACTAATTTTCCCATTCTGTTGGAGGATATTTTTAGTTCCACTAACAAGCACCTTTACTGTCAGTCTCATCTACAGAGTTAGAACAAAATGTTAATACACATTTATTTATTTATTTATCATAGATTTGATGCATTTCTAGTGGACCAAAGCAAAGTCTTAAAGGAGACTGAAGAGTAGTCTGAAGAGTAGTTTTTTACATAAGGAAAAAATCAGGTCATTTTCCCAACAAGGTACTATGAAATAAAGGTGTCAAAAAATGTGTGCCAACATAAAATTCACTGCAGTCATAACTGGTATGTTAATTTTAGCAACTGTGAATGGTAAGAACCACAATATCTGTTCAGTCACTAAACTAAATGAAAAACAAAACAAAACAAACAAACTCCACATTTCAACTTGTACTTCTATTTATACCATTCGCAGAACTTCATTCTACCAGTACCTCAGAAGCAGTCAACTTTTCAACTGTCGCTAGACTTTATTAATTCAATATACCACATTCATTTTGGATGCTTGATTCTTTTCTTCTTCTTACTTCTTACATATCCTGGATGGATAAAATTCTAATCAAATGCTGCAGTTATTTATTCCTAATAGGACCTAGCTATTTATATTTTGTTCATTCATTTTCACTTCACCTGCTGTATACCATCAATTAAAGCAAACATTACAAAATTGGAAAACTCAACCAACAGATTCTTTTTTTTTTTTTTTTTTTTTTTTTAATGATGAACTATGCTGCCTTTATGAACTATAAACTGTTCAGCAAAAAGATGTTTAGTTTACACCTGTTGCAGAAACTTCTGGACTCTTAGCAAAGCACTGATCACATGCATGTCAAATTGCCACAGCACTGACAAGCAGAGAAAGTGTATAATCTAGTATTTAAATAACTTTTAGGCAGATAAATGATGATGTGAATTTAAATCATCTTGGAGTAAAGTGCTTAGAATGAGGGAGTGCTGCAACCTGGGTGCATATACTATATCTGGCAAATATTCTGTAGCACAGAAGGGTCATTTATGAAATTAAGACTAACGGTAGTAGTTAAATTCTTGAAAAACAAAGTTGTTTTTTTTTTTCTTTAGGAAAAGGAAGTTTAGAATCTATATAACGACAAAAAAGGATATTAGTCTCCTACTAATGATATTAATACATTCTCCTTCACTGATAGTTTATGCCAGTATTCTTACATCTTGTACATTTTGCACAGAACACAGCATGTATTTACTGAAATAAATGAAGCTCTATTTTCATGGCATGACTCTTCCCTGGAATTCTGGAGAGAAAAAAGTCAACTATATACAGTAAAATTAATGATTCTACAAAGAGGGTTTTAAATGAATAGAGTAGGTGTAATTATTTCTATAGCTAATAAAACTATGGTTTTTAAGGAGTTCATTTTTGCAGAACGGATGTAACAATCCCCATGTTTACACTTCTTTGCAGGCAGTCTTTAAAAGGGCTTTTGTGTCTCTCTCCTTCTCTTTTTTCAAGAAAATTTAAAATGCCCTATGTTTGCAGAAGGTTCTGAGTATTATATATGATTAAACCAGTCAGGCTGTAGGAATATCTTCATAGCCCTTCTCTGGACGCACTCCAGCAGGTCCATGTCCTTCTGTTGCTGGGGGTCCCAGAGATGGAGCAGAATTCCAGTTGGTGTCTCATGAGGGTAGAGAAGAGGGGCAGAATCACCTCCCTTAACCTGCTACCACCCTTCTTTAGATGCTGCCCAGGACATGATTGACAGGTTTGTTTCTTTCTTTGTTCCCTTCTTCCCCTTTAAAACCTCCAAAGAAGAATTAAGAGAAGGAGGAAGAGGAAGCAAAAAGGTTGTAGGAAAGGAGGAAGAGAGGGAGGAAGGGAGGGAAACTGACAAGAAGTCAGGGGAGGGGAACAAAATACAATCAGAATTTCCTGATGGATTGGACAAATTCTGTATTTATCCCAGTGTCCTACTACCTGTATTTACCTGTAGGATTTTCTGAACATTATGCTAGCAGTGTGGAATCATCTGTCCATACACTTAGTGACACGCATTAATTTTTTCCTTGCATTTTTTTCATTTTTGGGTAAAAGTTTGGGAGGTGTAATATATATTTTGAGAAAAGAGGAGGAAAGTTAAAACAAGCTATTATATTTGTGGAGGATTCTGTTGCCACACAAATAGGAGCCTTCCAGGCATTTGCATTTAAAACACATAGGAAACCAGTGTCTGATTAACTTTGCATATGTTGTAAACATTTCACATTATCTCCCTTTCTGACTTCTCAGAAATGCACAACACCTGGAGAGAAATATTGAAATATAAATCAGGAATTTCAGCAGAATCCTAATCAGATTCTAATGTGATATATTTTATAAATTCTAAAATTTTTCATTTTATATTTATTAAATTATTGGCTTTTTTACTTCTTTTTTCCATTTCCACATAACACATTGGAACACTATTCATTGTATAGAAATGAAAGCTGCAAAGAACTAACAAGCCAAGTGCACAGAAGCCAAAGAGTCATTTCCCTGGCAAGAGAGATCATGCAAGAGTGTTTGGAACAGCTCCTTCTTCCTGCTCATGTTTTTCTTTTTTGTTTAATGGTTTTCCAGTCAAAGAACTGAATGATAAGTAGCTGGCTTGAATTTTTTTAAGAGCTCTATGACAGCAACGGTGAAAGCTTTATTTCTGTGTGGCCGTAATCACAAAAAGTCCTTCAGTATTTGGACTGTAATAGAAATAGCTATTGCTACAAGGTATTTTAAACCCAGTATTATTAAGTGCACAGATTAAAAATTTTACTGGAAGAAATACCAGAGGATTGAACTCAGAGTTTGGAGTTCTGGCATTGAAACAAACTGGCAGGGGCTGTGCTGTTCTACTTTCATACTGCTTTCACCAAAGCTGTCTGAGCATTTTGCATGTCCCTGTAATTTACATAGATATAAATAGCCAAATCCAGTAAGAGATTTAAACAATTTTTTTTCTAGGTCCAGTATTATGATCTAAAATCCACACGCCATTCACTACCTAATACTAGGGGTACTTACATTTCTTTTTATTACCCTTGATAGAATTAAACTTCTTCACATGTCCACAGTAGATTTTAGTCTTGATAGGCATCAATTTGCTTAATATCTGTCATGAAGCTGAACACGATCAGAACCAAAATTATCAAAAAGGTCCATTTCACAAAAATGCTATAGAACATAGAACAGTTTTGGCTGGAAAGGACCTTCAAAGATCATCTTGTTCTACCCCTTTGCCAAAGGCAGGGATATTTTTCGCTAGATTATGTACCTCAAAGACCCAATGTGACCTTGAACACTTCCAGCAGTGGCGGAATCAACAGCTTCTCTGGGTAATTTTCCCCAGTGTCTCCCTGTCCTTATTGTAATAAATTTATTCTTTGGGTGCAATCCAAATTTACCTTCTTTCATTTTTAAACACTTGCCTCTTGTTCTGACACTACAGGCCCTGGTAAAAACTCCCTCTACAATTTTCCTACAGGCCCCTTTTAGAACTGGAAAGTTGCTCTAAGGTCTCCCTGGAGCCTTCTCTTCTCCAGACGGAACAACCCCAGTTCTTTCATCTTGTCTTCACATGAGAGGTGCTTCAGTCCTCTAATCATTTTTGTGGCCCTTCTTTAGATGGAGAGAATCACCTCCCTCAACCTTCTGGCCACACTTCTTTTGGTGTAACCCAGGAGACATTTGGCTTTCTGGGCTGCAGGCACACATTGCTGCCTCATGGCCAACTCTTCATCCACCAGTATTCCCAAGTGTTTCTTCTCAGGGTTGTTTTTGATCCATTCATGTCTCATTCTGTATTGATATTGAGGATTTCACTGTGCAGAACATTTCATTTGGCCTTGTTGAACTTCATGAGGTTTGCACAGGCCCACTTCTCAAGCCTGTTAAGGTCCTTTTGGATGGCATCTTTTCCCTCCAGTGTGCTGACTGCACCACGCAGTCTTGGTGTTGTCAGCACACTTGCTGAGGTGCAAGACACTCTGTGTCACTGATGAATATGTTAAATAACATTTTTGCTGGTGCAGACACTTATGGGATACCTCTCATTGCTAGTTTCCACTTGGACATTGAGCCATTGACTGTAACTCCTTGGATGCAAAAATCTAGCCAATTCCCTATCCATCTTTTTGTTTATCCATCAAATCTGTATGCCTCTGATTTAGAGGCAGGTATATTGGGAGAGACTTTATCAAAGAGTCTTTATCAGTCCCAGTAAATGACATCTGTAGCTATTCCCTTGTCCACTGATGTAGTCACTCTATTGTAGAAGGTCACTAAATTTATTAGGCAAAATTTACTCCTGATGAAGCCATGTTGGCTATCTCTAATCACCTCCCTGTCTTCCCTTGACATACCCCATTATCTTACTGGGCACTGAGGTGAGTCTGACTGATTGGTACTTCCCAGGAGTCTCCTTAGGACCCTAACATAGTAAGTTGAAGCTTCAAACCACCATAGCTTTTTAAAGATGAATATTAGTAGCCCCGTTTTTCCAGTCACTGAGGCCTTCAACATGAAAATCTCATTGACGCTGGAATGCATATTGACTAAAAGCTAGTTCAAATATTGGATTTAGGATTTTCTTATATTGATGGGTGAATCTGAAGATAATTCATGTCCAGGCTGAGCACTTGGACTTTATGATTTGGAGGCTTCTTTCAGCAGCTTATCTTGAGCAGGACAAGAGAAGGAAGGGTTCTGTGTCTACCATGTGCAGTTTATATCCAAATTCTCAGGAACTGAAGAATCTGCCTGTAACCTGGATGTTGCTTGCCTTCTGAAGCCTTTGCCTTGCTGTTTGAGGTCTTCTTCTGCTCTACTGCAATTTAAAGTCAAAAAAGTTAACTTAAATCACCGGTGTTAGAAGATAGTGTAGATAAAGGACTTTGATGCAGATGGCCTAGATTTCAGCATAACTGTACATAAAAGAAGTGTCTTGATAACTCAGTACTCTTCACAAAAGCTCATACAGTGGTGGACACTCAGTACTTCTGGGAACATTAAAGTGCTTCACAAAGAGGATCTAAATTGGTAATAAAGATCTAGATTCATTCAAAATAAATTTTTAAGGAAATATCTTCCTTTTAATCTTCAACTCTTCATTGCTCAAATTCAGATTCAGCATGTCATCTCTATTAACTGAAAACTAGTTTTTGAGACAGAAATGCTAACATCCAGAAAGAAAAGATATTACTCTTTTAGAAACAGTCTTCCCAACCTTTTAGGAATTAATTTATTGGCAAAACACAGTGTGACCCCAATTTTTATCTTATTTTGACAAATGTCTTCTCTCATTTCTGTTTTTCAAGAGCATTGTATCTGCCCCTCGCCACAGTATTTTAGGTTAAGATGAATCAGATATACTCAAAAATCATGTCTGCTAAAGCTGTGTATCTATAAGAAAACAATTCACATTTCATTTTTCCAGGAAGAAAAAAATCTTAATTACAGAATCTCCATGCACAGGACAGAGAAACATTCAGTTTCAGCCCTGAAACCTGGAGTGTATTTATATTTTATTCAGTGACTGTGTAATGCAGAATGCATGGACTTGGATTGAAGTCTCTGCCCTTCAGATGAACAGCTTCTTTACCTTTCTCTTTTTCCAATCCTGGATGAATCTTGTTTCAGTTTATTTGTCCCCATGGCAAGGCTTCAAGAAGAGAGATAAAGAACAACCGTAAATGGTTACCGACATAACCTGCAATGTAGTTGTTAAGACATGTTATTGTGAGGTTGAAAATGGAATTTTAAACTTTTCAGATAGCAACCTTATATCCAGGGTGAAGGAACTAAACACTAGAACCCATCACTCCTATCTTGAAAGAAACATGAAGACTGCGTTTAGGATAGCACTTGAAGCTGTTAAGGCCAGTTGACTGAAGTTACAGCCTCAGGATGAGACAATATAGTGTCTGACACTTCTTGCTTTAGATCTGCAGGTGAGTTCCTGTTCACCATATTACTTGCTGCAATCTCAGAATGCAAAACTGCTGTGTTTACTTCTTGCCCTACACCTATCATAGGGCTCTGTTACCCATTTAGAGGGGTAAAAATTAAAGTTACTTGCTTGCAATTTCAGATTGTGAGGCCACTCATTGTCTAGAAGGCCTAGTCCAAAGTCATTTACTTCATATGGACAAGAAGTCTGTTGCTTATCCTTTTTTCCTTTTCTCTTTTGTCTGTCTAATCAAAGGCAATTTTTTCTTTGATCCAGGCACCTCATGTTCAGTATGGTAAGGATAATTACCCTGCAATTATTTCAGGTAGGCAGAGACTAACAACTCTAATTATAATTGTAGAACCAGTTGGCAGAAATAGAGGATGAGGCCATTCAAGAGGGAGAAGAAAAATAGCTTTCTGAGTGAAGCTGTTAGGTTAAAGGTGCTGTACAGTCTGTGGTGTGCAGACATCTTGATGTTTCTTTTCCTTTTGTTTTCTACTTGGACTGTATAGAAGGTATGCTTAGAGTACAATCCTTCATTAGAGGTACAGAATATATATCCCTGAAAAGACAAGGACTGGAAGAATGAAGAACTGCCCCCCTTTAGTCATAGTCCAGGTTGGAGAACATCTAAGGAAACTCAAGGTGCACAGTTAATAAAGAGAGCCAAGTCACTGGCGGTGGGTAACACACTTGAATAAAGTGAGGAATTTTGCTGAGGGGTCTCGCTTATGCTGTTAGTGTGTGTTCCTGAATAAGTTAGTCAAACTGCCCTCTGATCCAGCAGGGCCAAAGAACAGACCCAAAGAAGGGTCCCCAGCCTGGCTGGGCACAGGGGTCTTGGCTTTCCTGGGATAAGGATAGACAAATCAAACACTAAGCGTCAAGGAAATTTCTTCTCTTTCATGTGAGGATGGACCTCTCAGTGGATAAGGATGGTCACACTCAAAAACTTATGGTCAATGGCCTGATGCCCAAGTGGAAACCAGTGAGGCATTTTTCAAGGGTTTTATTGGAACCAGTGTTACTGACATGAACAGTGGGATCAAGTGCACCCTCAGCAAGTTCGCTGACAACACCAAGGTGTATGCTGCAGTTGATGTGTTGGAGGGTGTTGGTGATTGAGCATGGACCCAGACCGATAGGGAATCTGAATCATTTAGTCAAAGGAATGAGCTGGTTTTATACACTTTTCCAAGGCACGGTATTTCCTTATATGGCATGACCTATCCCGTGTTGCCACATCAGCAGCACACTTCCTTCTGTGGGGTGATCACTCGCTGTTCACCTGTCCATCAGCTCCCAGCAGGCTCCTCTCCATAGGGGTCTGCCCTGTGACACCTCCTCCCCCCAGGGTCCAGTGGAGACAAGCCTCTCTGTGCCACCATGTGCTCCTTTGTGCTGCCATGTGCCTCTGCAGGCAGGTTTTACAGCTCACAACCCAATTCTATCTTATTTCTCCCCATAGCAGAAAGGGATTCCATCCAGAGGGACTGTGACAAGCTTGAGAGGTGGGCCCATGGGGAGCCTCATGAAGTTCAAAAAGGCCAAGTCCAAGCTCCTACACCTGCTTCAGGGAAATCCCCCATTTCAATAAAAACTCAGAGATAAATGGATTGATAAATGGCAAAGAGCACATGGGAATACTGGTGGATGAAGAGTTGGCCATGAGGCAGCAATGTGTGCCTGCAGCCCAGAAAGCCACCTGTGTCCTGGGCTGCATCAAAAGAAAGGTGACGCTCAGGTCAAGGAAGGTGATTCATCCCCTGTATTCTGTGCAGAGAGACACCAACTGGAATATTGCATCCATCTTTGGAGCTTCCAACATATGAAGGACATGGACATCTTGGAGTGTGTCCAGAGAAGGGCCATGGAAATGCACTGAGGGCTGCAACACCTCTCCTATGAAGACAAGCTGAGAGAGCTGGGGCTGTTCAGCCTGGAGAAGAAAAGGCTTTGGAGAGACTTTATAGCAGCTTTCCAGTTCCTAAAGGGACCTAGAGGAAAACTGGAGAGGGACTTTTTACCAGGGCATGTAGTGACAGGACAAGGGGGAAAGGCTTTAAGCTAAAAGAGAGTAGGTTTGTACCAGATGTAAGGAAGAAATTCTTTACTGTGAGGGTGGTTAAACACTGGACCAGGTTTCCAGAGAAGTTGTGGATGTCCCATCCCTGAAGAAGTGTTCAAGGCAATGTTGGATAGGGCTTTGACAAACCTGGTCTGATGAAAGAAGTCCCTGCCCATGGCAGGAGGGGTGAAAGTAGATGATCTTAAAGGTGCCTTTCAATCCACATGTTCTATGTTTCTATAAATTATCTATTATGTTTCCTAAGGAAAGGAAAAAGGAAAACCCCCTTTTTTTTTTTTAACAAACTGGATCCACTGCTCTGTAAAAGGCAAGCAGGAATTATATGGCAGGGAAATTATTTCCATTTTTTGAACTCAATTTTTTTTAAATTTTATAATACTTTTTTTAATTAATACACAGTTAGTATGTATTAAAACTCATTATTTTTCCCTACTCTGTCACAATATTGGACCTCACTGGGTTATTTATCAGTACTGCTGAGAAAGAGCCTGTATCATTGTATCATTCTTTAATCCTGCTCATTTAGGTGAAAGAGAATGTCTTTTAAGTTAGAGTTCAAATTTATTTTTGATGTAAACATGGAATAAATATGTGTGCTACTAAAAAAATGTATTTTATATTTAGTGACTAATCAAATAAAGTAAAATACAAACTAATGATACAATACTGATATGATATTAAGCAGATAGTATCTTACTTTCATATTTCCAATTTTTGTCAAACTTGATTACCAAGGCAATGTTACTACTCCACAGCTGTTGAAGTGGTGTTGCACACAGGCTTTTGAAAAAACATACATTTCATCAGGTAGAAAATAGTAAGGATTTGGATATGTTTAAAATTCCTCATGTCCAGAACCAGAGTTTCTGAATTTATAGAAAATATGTACATTCAAGCAGACAAGCTCATGTTCTGCTTCTTCTGGTTGTTTGCTTCTTCTAATTATTTTTTTTTTAAAACGGTCAGTAATTGCAATTTATTTTAAAATGTGTGTGGCTGGAGGTGATGCTCCATTTCTGGATCCAGGTAAGGCTCACATCCAACACATACAACATACTGTCACTTCTGCATTCTGCTCTAGAGTCATCCCTGACTAAGGGTTGGGATGAAGGCATTTTAAATATATCCTGTTGAAACTCTCCCATCAGAGAGAACATAGATTTAATCTTTTTAAGATGTCTATGAAGGGTATATTAGCCAATCTTTGCCTAGAGAACAGACATTAGAAAATTTGAATCTGTATCTTCTTAAGCACTGAATGTAAGCTCTCCAAGTGTTCCAGTTAGTAGACTATTTACTAGGTTGTAATAAGTAGATTATGTATAAACTCAGAAGTAACTACCTCGATATTTTCAATTATTAAAAGGACAGGTGCTATAGCTGAATTCATGTGGGTTTGATTCAATATTCTGTCCACGAATATTGAAGATGCTTTGCATCTAATAGACTTTATACCCCAGAGACAGTTAGTGCTACACCATATAATTTCTGGATCTTAGCAGAGCTTGAGCACAAAATTCTGGGCTGTTGAGCATAAGAAAAAAATAGGTGAAAGCATATTTTCTTTTTTATGGAAAATACACATGCTTTTGTTCAGTGCAATGAATTTTAGTGCCTTCTGTGTCAGCAAACTCTGGACAGTTTCTTGGTTTCAATTCTGTTGTTTCTATATTAGAATTCTAGGAAAAAAAAAAAAAGAAAAAAGTGTGAATATGACACCAGTAGAGAAGGGGGTCTACCACTGAGGGTGAAGTATGGCCCAGATAAGTGGTCAATAAGGTGGATGTAAAACTGGTTGAAATTCCAGACTTGCAAGAATTATAAGGAGCACCATGAAGTTCAGTTGGAGGCCAATCACCAGCAGCATACCTTAGAGGTCAATACTGGCTCCAAATGAATGGATGAAGCTCCAAGCTTCATGAATGACCCCAGTGACTGAGAAAAGTGCAGCCTTAGAAAGTTTGCAGACAATACAACATTAGAAGGAGTTAATGACTAATCAGGTGAATGTTCTGCCGTTTAGAGAGATCTTGACAAACTGAAGAAATGGCCAGCGAATAATATCATCAAGTTCAACAAGTGGAAATCACATTAGACAGGCAGGTAGATAATCTTATCCAGGCTGTCCTTCCCACAAAAGATTGGACCAGATGATCTTTCAAGATCCCAGGCCATCTTATGATTTGATGACATGTGACGTTCTGCACCTAATCAGAAGTGCTGCTATGCACATGTGCTCTGTTGAACCATGTGCACTGAATTTAACATGAGCCACCTATTTGCTCTCGTATCACAGAAGACAAACAGTGGCATCAGCAAAAATGTTGCCAGCACCTCAAGGGACATGATCCCTCCACTATGTTCAGCACTGGTGAGACACACCTGGATTTCTGGGTGCAGCTCTGGGCTTCCCAATACAAAAGAGACATGGACTTACAGAGTAAGTTAATGACAGGCCACAAATACGATTAAGGTTTTGGAGCATGTGACATACAAGGAAAGGCTGAGAAAATTGGATCTATTCAGTCTTGGGAAGATATCCAAGGGATATCTTACCAGATTTTATAAATACCAGATGCTTAGCAATAAAGATGAGGAAATCAAACTCACTTGAGTGGTACTTATTGAAAAGACAAAGGCAGTGTGTACAGATGCAAGTACAGGAAATTCCTTTTATTTGAAACTAAAAAAATTCTGCAAAGCTGATAACATACTGGAAGAGGTTGCTTAGAGAAGTTGTGGAGTCTACATTCCTGGAGATATGCAAACCCCAAATGGACACAGACATAAACCATCTACTTTAGGTTATCCTGCTTTGAGGAAAGGTGTTGGACTAAGTCATCTACAGAGTTGTCTTCCAACCTCAAAGATTCTGTGATTCTATGAAAATATAATATTCTGATATTAGATTTAACCTTAGTTATACATTAAACAACCTCCCTAACTAGTTTCAGTAATTCTGCTCAACTTTATTTACAAGTGGGCAACTACATATAAGGAAACAGGGTAACTTTCCAATATTTATTTTCCACAAAATTAAATTTTTCAGATGTTTTGCTTCTCCATACTGTTTCACTGTCCAACAGTGAAATCTAACCCAGAATACCTGCTTCAATCACTAGACTTCATTCCTCATGAAGTTCACTAATACTTTATGAAGTGCAACTCCATCCCCTCTTGATAATATTGTAATAACTGAAGAAGTCTGATGAATGAGCAGGAAAACTCTGAGTGTAAAGATTTTTTATGTTACTAACAAAAATAGCCGTACATGTCACCCACCAAAACTATGCTTTCACTACATTTTTTTTCAAGTGTTGTGCCATAACCTAAATATTTACATGAAATTTTACATTCATGGAATATTCTAACCGGCAAAATAGTGGAATGTAATGTATATAGAACCCCAGATGTAACCTATGTGCACTCTGATGGTCTGTTCTTGTGTACAGCAGAAGTTGTTCGTACATGTAATGGCTTAGTACTTTCAGTTTCCTGCACATAATAAAAACTTGTTTAATGTGGCATGACAGCTGAGCTTCCTTGCAAGTACATTTTGAAGAATAAAATATACTCTATGCTCCTTTGCCCCTCGTTTTGAATTGGTCCCAAATTCAACTTCTCTTCAGGAATAAGAACTAATTACTATACTGGTATTTTTTCAGTTTCCTGAGCATCTGTCTGGTTCTCTTAAAATATCCCAAAGGTATTTACCACTTTCAAACTTTGCATCAGTTCCTCGATTCCTGGCAGGACTTTCTTTAAAACTTAGCCCCTAAACACTACGTGGTAATGTTTCATGAGTTTTTCATTCACTCTTTGGCATGTGAAGACCTTAATTATATCCCTATGAACTTCTGGCATAGGTCCAGGTGCTAAGAAAAGAAACAACAAACGCACCTAAACAACACTTCTAATTGAGAAGCAGCAGTAAGAAAAGAGGCAACTAGCTTTTGTCTAGTAATTTTTTCCTAGGAAACTGTAGTGACATGAATTCTGCTTACAGTTAATTACACCCTAATAAGAAATTAATTTGATCTAACAATGTTTGGATCAGAAAGACTGTATTTACAGTCTCCTCAGCCAATGCATAGTATGATAGTGTAATAGTTAGGTAAATATGATGACCTTAAAATACATTGTGCAGGAGTCTGATAATTCATACATTCTGCTCATAAATCTAAACAATGAATTTTGTCTGGCTACTGTGTGAATATACAGGAAAAGTGAAATGAGCTTGAGATACCAGGGTTTATGACTAAATATATGTTAGTTGTGCACATGGGCTCTTGTTCAGCCTTATTTATATCAGCATCTGCAAAAATGGAAGAAAAATAAGATGTAAAAACATGGTTCCTTTCATGGTTCTGTGGAGATGGGTTCACTTTGAAGGAAGAAAATCTGCAAATTTTTAAGTGGCATGGGCTACAATAATTTTGTTTATATGACTTTAGGTGGGTCCACCTGCCGTGGATCTCCTTGGGCCGCAGGAAGACGACCTATGTCTCTGTGGTCTTCATCACAGGCTGTACGGGAACCTCAGTCCTGGTGCCTGCAGCACCTCCTCTTGCTGGATTTTATGGAGCTGGGTGTGTGCAGGGCTGTTTCTCTCATATTTTCTCAATTTTCTGTCACAGCTTCTGTGCAGTGGTTTTTACCCTTTCTTAGACAAGTTATCACAGACATGCTACCAAATGTCATTAATGGGCTTAACTTTGGCCAGCATTGGGTTCTTAAAGCTGCCTGGAACTGCTCTGTCCACCATGGGGGGGAAGCCTCTGGCATTTTCTCATAGAAACAACCTCTGCAGACCACCCCCTACCAAAACCTTGGCAACTCAGTCCAATATAGAATATTTGATGTTTCTCTCAGAAACAGAGATACTTTACCGATAAGAGTTATAATCTGAATTGTCCATGGTGGTAAACTGATGCAAAAAATCAGTTTCCATATCCATGCAGTTTTTCATCTGCAAGTCTACCTTCAGCTCAATAGGAAGCAATAGAAATACAGAAGAAGCTATCACACTATACTGTGACTTCTCGTTTCTAATATGCGCTAGTATGGGAAAAGTTAAGTTTCAGGTTATTATGAAAAAAATTGTTACAATTTTTACTGCAACATCCAAACACCATCACAACAGTTTTGCTGTCAAACTGCCATAAAGAAGGTTACAGCTGTTATCTCTAACAGTAATTATATGAATATAACATATTATGCATTTTCACATAATTTTATGAAAATTGACCTAGATAAAAATCACACAGGAATTCGTGTAAGGCTATTCTAAGCATCTTTGCAGACTAAATAAAACTATTTGTGAAAGCAGATATTAAATCCAGCCCCATATCTATCCTCCCAAAAATGGGTAATTTATACAATTTTATTCATGTAATGCAACATATTCGTAAAAATATTTTTCTTTAAAAAAAGAGTAAAATCTCCACTGGCAATGAATATTTTGTTTCTTGCAGGAGAAATGCCTACAGGCGCTCAGATGATCTCATAACAGTGAACAAATTAGGAAAAAAAAAGTGAGACTCACCACTGTTGAAGGAAAGGTATGGCAGCACTCAGTATGTTGATTTCCTACATCTCTTTCATGTCAGTGACAGCTGTATGAATACCATGCAGAACAACCAAAAATTCTTCCAGCTGCATATTAATATTAACCTGCTATCACAGATAAATACAGAAAATAAAAACAACTCTATTATCTTTTAGTACTACTATTGGAGTGAAAATGTTACTGAAGATGATATAATAAACACTTCAAAATTTCTGTTTATTAAAGGTATTCTGAAATTTTGTTCTGTCCTAAGAATTTAATTGTGCCAGTCTATCAGCAGTTGGACCGGACCCATTGATGTTTTGATATATGTGGAAAAAAAAAGATGCTTCTACACTAGATATTTTCATAAGTCTCCTTACAGTCAATTAAGAGGAAGAAAAGAGGCTTTTAGGGCACGTATGACTTATTTGAAACCTCTACCTTAGAAAAACTTTATTTAAATTCCAGGTTTTGAAAATTATGTCAGACAAGTGGTACATAATCTATAACAATAATTCTCTGCACTCATAATTTCAAACACATGACTGTGTTTAAGTTGAAATAAAACCAAAAGAAACAATAAAATGATATTAAACACTTATGTTTCCATATTGTATAATTCAATCAGTTAAAAACAGGCCATGATATTTTAAAGCAGGCTAGAACCGTACGTCTTGGACATGGAATACCTATTTTAACAGATTCTTCTAGGGCATTAACCAGTTAGTAAGCAAAAGAGCTAAGTGTTTGTTGGATGTGGAAAAGACTTTTACACCGAAGACAGTTTACATTAATAATTTTCTGCCTTGTTCCCATTAGAATTCATGAATTCAAGTGGAGTTGGAAAGACTTGGATATCTGAGGTCAGCATAAAACGAAGCCAGTAAATTCTAGAAACTATCTTAGCATTTAGAAAATGATATTAAAAGCTGTAGGTTTTTAAAATAAAAATTAAAATTAGGTGACTAAGACTTTGTAAGAAGGTACCTATCTATACTCTGATTTAGCACTGTGCAGTCTCATCAGTTAGACTCTTCACTCTGCGAAGCCATCGACTGCCACATATTTTAGCTGAAAGTACAGCGGTTTGCATGCTGATGTAGGCAAATCAAAGGAAGTCACTGAAAGCCCTTTAGTGACCTAAGGGTTCTGAACAAATATTACAAAAGCTGGTATTAGCTTCCATAGAATAACTACTGAAGTCCTAACACACATTTATCTCAGAAGATATAGGTAGAGAAGCGAAATGTGCCCCTCTTATTCAGATGTTTAGGGCAAAAAAAATGTATATAGAAGAACTTCATTTACAACATGATTCTACTATAGACATATTAAAGCTATATTTCCTCCACAATAAGAAATTTACAATCACAAAGAGAAGGTCATTTTTGGAGAAGCTTTGAAGGATTTGAAGATGTGTATACTATCTATTTTTCTGAAATTGCTTTGTATTATTTACTCATACATTCTTCTGAGCAAAAATTAGGCTTCTTATCTATGAATGCACAACCAAACAATTAGGGTAGAATCGTTCTTATGCTTTTCCTCTCTCCATTATGTTTCTTTGCCTAGTCAAAACTTAATTATTCATGCAAATAGAAAGAATGAATATTTTCCAACACATGATTATAGCTGTTTTCACTGCAAAAATTTCTGAGAGCATTTTTGATGTGCATTGCAAAAAAAAGAAACAAAACAGTCTGGATTTATGCTAAGTGCACTTCTTTAAAAATTCAGATGAACATTCATAGAGATTGCTTTGCAAGGGATTCTCTAGAGAAGTTGACTTGAAAGCACATTGAGCTCAATTGAAAAAAAAAAAAAAAAGCAGCTATTTGGATCAGGCCCTACATTCTCTCTTTTTTCATAATGCATTGTTCTGCTTACCACAAAAAAAGTCACAGGGTAGACCAAGCTAGGAACTCTGCAGTCTATTCACAGACAGGATTTATATTAACAGATGCTATCAACAAGGAGAAGCTACAAGAGGAATTAGGACAGGTTAACATCTAATGCTATGGAACAATATAACAAGCTAAGGAGGATTTTGTTTTATCCTACTCTTCTTCTATTTTACTAAAATATGCAAATGAAGTGTCAAAAGAGTCCTAAAAAAGATTATGCCTAATTGCATGAATATGCACTCTTACTTGGAAAAGTGTCACTCACATTTTGCTCATCTGTCCATCCTAAAAACACATGACAGCCTGCTCTTAAAAACTCAGGTTGAGAAGTGCTTGAGTTATGAGCTCAGACTATTAGCTGAAATAATCTTTTTTTTACATTACAAGAACTAAAAAACACTTCCAAAAAAAAAAAAAAAAAAAAAAAAAAAAAAGCAAAGTCTGGTGTTGTCTGCAATTCACAAAAGATTTCCCTGTTTCCCTGACTCATCCTGAATTCTGAAGGTAAAGACTAAATTGTAGAAACATTTTTCTTAGCCTCACTGGGATTTAGCCAAAGTGTACATATTGATTTTGCTTTGTACTCACACCCAAAATATCTTGCAAAGTCTGGAGAGATCCCAAGAATGGGATGCAGCTGTCATCATAAGATTTGTCCTTTATTTTTTTGACAAAGAACATCTATATATGTTCACAATATCATGTTTGCTTTCATGAGCATCAAACAAAGTATTCTTTTTCTAATTTCATAAATTTTTCAAATTTATGTTAAAACTATTTTTGAAAAAGTCAGTATGTACTGCTATAAAGTCATGCAAACGTTAATGTACAGTTCTTTCCAGAAGATGTGCTACTCCTATGACACCTCTGGGAAGATTTGTTTCAGTCTTGGAAAAAAATATGAGTTTACTTTCTTGTGCCTATTAGTTAAGTCGTATATGGTCACTTGTCTCTAGTTACTTCTTCCTTTTCTCTTGGTAATTTCACTGTAAGTTAAAGAAGGGGAGTTCATTAAGGCATGGGTCTGAAAGAAAAGTTACAAATAAATCTGTTCTTTCTTGTGACTGTAAAAGGACCCCAAATCCTCCACATCTGGTGAAGACAATAGGTTTCTCACTTCATTCTTGAATTTTTTCTTATTTCACTCGTGGACAGGATGTTTAGGCTCATATTTTAAGCTACCAAAAGCTTTTTTTAAAGTCCTGATTGAAATGAGAACTTGATTTGCTCTTGTCTACTTCTCTCTCAGAAGCTTATATTGGACTGTTTGCGGTGTTTAAACTCTGTTTATTTTCCTGTAAAGGGATGTTACAAATATGCTTGTTGAAAGACTGGAGGCAAAGGACTGAGATCAGCCACACAATGGAAATCAGCTGCCAGCAAAGAGAATCTACTCTGGATGAACTATGACTGGGTAGCTTCCATCTGTGGTGCCTAATAAAGGTAGAGGGCAATCAAGATCCATCCTTGTGCAGTTGAACTTATTATTTGGACAAAGGATAAAAATAATATGGATTCAGGTATAGAAATACAAAATATATTCATATTGTTATGCACTTGCTTATCATTCTTTATCTTATTTCCTTTTTAAATTTAGTGTAGTAGTAAAGAGTATTCAATTAGTAGCCCTCATCATGAACATGTTTCTTGATTAATTTCTTTAGCCAAATTAATATGCCTATAAATCTATAAAATTTCTTTGGATTCAGGTTATATGGTACCCACAAAAATATGCAGTGGTGTCCCTGAAGCTTCTTATAAGGAATATAAAATACCTATGACATACTCAAAAATTGTTAATCTACATAGCAGTCTAATTCCACTGGAAAAGTGCTCCTTACAACCCAAAACCTTTTCCAGATTTTTTTATTATTATTATTATAAATTATAATTATTACAAACCTCATGTATTGCCTATCTGTTAAGGAGCTCAGCAGTACGGCAGTTTAGCACAAATGAATATGTTTTTTCAACTGTTCAATTAAAAACAAATATACAGGAAAAGGAATGCATATGTATGAAGGTATGGGGAGAACAACAAATATTGCATATAGCAGGGCTAAATGAAAAAAGAGCTTCTTCAGTTGACTTCTGATAAGAAAGTAGCCCAATATTTTCTACAAAAATGTAGGTTGTCTTTCTATGGCACTTGTTTGTGATTCCTACTTAATACAGCACAGGATTAACACTCCCTTGAGCAGAATCACTTGGCAACACATGCCTCATGGCCTACAGTAAGTGCAGGAAGAACTTTTTCACAATCATTTTTATGGTTCTAGTTGTTTTGTCATACTTATGATTCGTATAATTTTATATTAAAATTTCTTATATTTCTTTAACTAATAGAGGTACATATAGCACCATCTAGAGATATAAAAGCAAAATTTTTAAATGAATAGCTATCAGACAGCCAGCATAAAGGTGACTTCGCAATTTATAACTAATACTCATACTATATTTTCAGATGACAAGATGAAAGAAAATCACACCTTCCTAGAAAAATGCAAACACTTCTCTAATGTGGATTCCCTGCATGACTTTTCCAGAAATACAGTGGCTGAGCATCTTCTGACTATAATTTGTGTTCTATGGCAAATTACTAAGATAATGAGTAGATTATGCAGTATTTAATGACATTCTTAAAAGCCCCTCATGCTGAGTAGAAATATTAAATATCTCTTAAATAATATGTAGGATAAACACAGAAAATCAGACTGGCAATAATTAGTATGTAGGGTTGTTCCACTTAAGAAAGCAATCACTTAAACTCTGCTCCAAGATCTATGAGTATGCAGCCAGGCACAGAGAAAAAAGACAATGTGGCTGAAGACCAGCCAACTTGCACTACAAGCAGTATTCAGCCATCTAATTTTGTTCAGTGAGGGAATTAATCACTTGCATCTTGATAAAACATGTCTAAAGCTACTGTGCAATAACAGTAATTTTGGCTCTGTAAGAAGTCTATTTGCTTTATCTTTTACTATGGTCAGTGGATTGAAGCAAATGGTAAAGATGAGAATATGGTTTTTCAAGACATTATTATATCTGTGAAAGAATGAGGACAAACAGTCTGTTACTTTCTTCTCATCTGTTTAACTGCTAATTTTCTTATGTGATAAGCTACTTCAGCCAGGCTATTTCAGAACAACCCTTCACATGAAAGAAAACTAAAACAGATTATAAAAAAAACCCCAAAAAAGACACAATGCTAAATATATAATTATCAAATTTTGCATTTAGGCTAAGGTGATACTTGAAATACTACTGCTGTGACAAGATGTTTCTAGTGATGTTAAATCAAAAAGCAAATATAAAATAAATTTATTTTTAATATCATATTACAATAGTGTCCCAGTCCTTTTATACTGGTATACAAACAAAACTAAATGCAATTAAATTAATGACATTATATGATTGAAAAATGAGCACACTGGAAGTAACATTAGACTCTAGAGTATTTACAGGGAGAAAACCTATATTGAACTTTCAATTATAATAAAACTATTAAAATTATTCAATATATTGTAAGAATACTGATAAGAGTTAATGTCAGTATTTCTCTAAGACTACAACTATCTCCTGTAAGCAAGTGATAATAAAAGAAATTTGCTAGAAGAGCTGAAAAGTGACAGTTGAAGTGTATATGAAGGTCAGATACAGATTACCAGTTTTAAAATTTATTACTTCAAGACTCTCCTTTTTTGTGAAATATGATAGTCTCAGTAATATGTTATTGACACAGAAACACACAGCACAGCACTGGCAATCAGTGAAGAACAGTGCTTTGAAAGGAAAGTTGTTATCATCTTTACTTGATTACTTGCAATGTTATTTCAGGCTATATTCCTGAAAGTAATTTACTTTCCAATATTTTAACTTTTGACCCGAATTTAATGAGATTACTCAGATTCTCATGGATAGCTTTCAATCATTAATGGGGTCATGGAATTGATTTAGGAAAGATTGTGAAACAGTAAAGGTAAAACTTTATTTGTCTAAAATTAGATATTCTGTTCTTGGTTCAAGTAGTTTGGGACATACCTCTGAGGGGAAAAAATGACTAAAATTGATGTAAAAAACAGCAGCATAATCTGTTTTTATATATAATCTGGTTTTATAGGTAAGATGTTGCTTATTCACATAGGATTTTCTTCTAGGAGAAAAACAACTCCAAAGAGTGATTCAGGTATTAATTTAAAGGGGGTAGGTAAATAATTTTCTAGAACAGTCAGTTCCTCGGTCTGACATTTCTGCTGCTCTCCTCTCTCTATCAAGGAATGCAGATCAACTATTTATATTGCACACTTTGACTGAGGTCAAGTCAATTCCACTTATTATCAGACTCATGATTTTTCATCACCTTATTTTTCATGAAGCCACTAAAACATGTAGTTATACCAGATTAGCCTCCACTAGATTTAATGAACATTATCTGTTATCTTCGTGAAGAAAAAATACGGAATCCTAAAGGGTGGAGTTTGCAACAAAAGTGCTCTGAAACAAAAAAAATGAGGTAGTATATTAAGTATGTATTTTTCTTTAAAATTTGTAAGCTAAAACCACTAAGGTATTAGTTTTCCTAAATGACAAATGCAAACATAACAAAAATACCTCTAGGTTTTATTTTAAAGTGAATTTTAAATAGATGGAAAAAAAAATTTTGAATAGTGTCATTACTTTTTTTAAAAAATGCAAGTTAAAGAACACTGAAATATGGACTCTGTTGTTTTTGAGCTCTATAGGTTGATCACATGCAGTAAACATTAGCAAATCTAATTAAAAGGTGCAAAAAGTGTTTTTTCTGGTAATTTGTCTTATGATTTTCAACCACCAAATACAACAAAGAATATAAATAAAAGTTACTCTTTGACCTCCCTTTGGAGTGCAGAAGTGTTGTGTACAGAACATATCAGTATGCAGCTACAGCAGGCCTCATTAGTTTGCCATCTGCCATGGTGGATAGATGCTAAAATGTTGTTATTGCAAGGTTCATTGAGCAGTAAAATTATAATATTTTTAAAAAAATGTATTTTAAGTAAAAATCCCTTGAAAGAAAACAGCTGCTGAATGATGAATAAGGCTGTGATCCCATTAAAATAAAAGACATCAAACAAATAGAAGAAATTTTAATACAGTTATATTAGTCTTAGTTCCTTCAACCTGTAAGAATAAGTGAGAAAACCTTTTCAATACAGACATATGTATTCCACAAGGCAACATTTAAATGACACGAGATACCATGTTTTATACTAGTTTTTTTCTGTTGCAGCATGTCTTTATTGGCTCCTCCCATGTCAGAGCAATATATGGTTCCCTAGAGATTTTTTTATCAAAATAAAATGCAATCATGCTAAAAAAATGTAATAAAAATCTGAATGCTATGGAGTTAACATAGCTGCTTTTAATACTGTTTTTTCATGTACTGTACATTTAGTAAACTGCTCTTGATAAATTATAAAGATCAATTATATTAATGTAATAAACTTTTAGTAAAAATATACTTTCTTTTCTGTCTCCTCCTGTATCAGGTTGTTCTTCCTAATAAAATTAGAAATGGTATTCAAATCTTCTCTGGACTCCTTTCTTCTTCCTTCTTTTTGTTCCCTACTGTGTTATCACAGAATCACAGAGTCACAGAATATCTCCCCTGTGTTGGAAGGGACATGCAAGGATTGAGTCCAACTCCTGGCCCTGCAGAGGATTCCTCGAGAATCACACCATGTGTTGGAGAGTATTGTCCAAATGATTCTTGAACTCCGTCAGGCCTGGTGCTGTGACTACACCAGGGAACAATTAATACTCAATTTCTACAATAAAACCAAATTATAGTCTTACATTGTCAAGCAATGGCTAGGCCAGCCACACCATTTCCCCTGCACTAAAATGTCATTCACAGTCTGGGAACAGCAGCTCTTTCTATGTAACAAAGCTGAATGAAAGCTACTGCTGGTCTTGTGGCGCAAGTTGCTTTACCATTGCTAGACAGTTTTGCTAGCCACATTTCACTGCTCTGACAACTATTCCTCACTCCTTTCTCATCCACAAACTCCTGATAACGTTCTCCACAGTGACACAACTGCCTTGCTAGGCATTTCTCACATGTTGCTGTTACTAGGATCTTTACTAGGATGTCATGTTCGACTGCCTATTCTGACCAACATCTCCAGTATCATTGAGAGCCCCTTTTAATCTGTGGAATGGGAATCATCTACAATATTAGTATTTCTTGAACCAACATAGATTAATTGATTTGTGACAGCTCTAACAGGTTCAGAAATTAGTCTGAAAACTGAAATGGGAACTGTAGCATAATAAAACATTCTATTATAACTTCTAATTTTGAGAATATATTTATAATCAAGTTTTACAAAAACATAGTACCATTTACTCACCTGCATAGAACAGAACACATCTAATTACTGTAAAGAGAAGGGGATACTATAAAAAATGGAGAAGGAAAAATATTGCTATTGACTTCAGTTAGACTAGTTCTTATCTACCAGTCTTACATATTAGCTAAAAAGACTGATGCATTTCTCTAGACACTCATCACTGAACAACAAGATGGGCTTAGGGTTACCAGCAGAACTCATCAGTACTAAGAAAGAAAATTGAACATGACCAGTGAATTGATCTACTCATGATTTTTCAGTTACTCTATTTCATTTTTATCATCTGGAAATGGATGAAATAGTAGTTTTTTATGATGATTTCTATGGAAACTACTAACTGTAGTTTTGTGTGATATAATTTTTATTTATTAGCTAGGTAATTTACAAGTCAATACAATCTTAGTAGGTTAGATCTTATGAGTTACTGTGACAATGTGTCATTATTTACAACAGAAGTAGTGACTTGATGTACTTACACACATTGCAACTGTTCATGGATAATAACATAAGACCTTTTAAAAGTAGAATAAATAACAAGATGTGTCAAAGTGTAACTCATACTTTCAATGCAGCAATACCTTAGAATTTTAACTATTTAAGTTACAAGATATGTGTAACATAAAACTGAAATTAAATACACAGCAAGTTAAAATATGCAATAACTTAATTGAAAATATTAATATCCTGAAGCACAACCCTGATCACAATTATGAAATCACCATTATAAAATCACCATAATGTCACCATAACATTCAAAGAAAATAAAGTTCTATCCTAAATGTTATGTGATACATAGAATAGACAAAGAATAGAAAATGTTTTAACAATTATTTAATGTACAATTGTGGTACTTTCTAAAATAGTATGATGCTGTTCTAGACTCTTAAAAAATCTTAACAAATACAAAAATGAATTATGGTAACTGTCTTAAAGAGATTATTTTGTAATTTAAATTTAATATTTAAGAAGCATGTCCAAGAGATGAAAGACTGAGAAGGAAAAAGAGCTAAAGCAGAGCAACTGCTTGATTGACTGTCTTGAGTTCCCATGAATTCCAATTACGTTTGAAATAGAAGCAATCTGTGACAAAAGTATGGTAACTACCAAGTCTATCTGTACTTTTTTCATGATCATATATTCTCAGATATTTTGCAAGGTAAAGTCCTTTTGTCATCCTCCTGAAGTTTTGTTGCCAGGAGAATCTGTCCATAGCTGGCTAGTGTTGCTCAGGGGTAATAGGACCAAACAAGGTTAATGAAGTATTTAGCAAGTCTGATCCATCTTCTAAGTAGCCAGAATCCAAGAAAGGCAATCAGTGTAGCTTTGTATACAATGTGTGTTCCTGAGGGCAGAATGGATCTACATCATTACTTCCTATATTGGTGCAGATCACTTGCCACGGTTAGAAGTTCACAGAGGAGCAGCCACTATTTTCACAGTGTAACAGAATTCACCTACCACCAAGATACAAGATATAAACTTGTGTGTGCATGAAAAACACATCCTCAAACTGCTACTCAAGGACATCTGCTTTTAAAAAAAGCTGCATGTCCATCCTCTTTGCAATCCATCATATTTACACTAATACTGATTTGAAACTAGACAAAACATTACACCTGACTACAGCAAACACAAGCTATAGCATGAACTCTCCACAGTTCCAAAGGCATGCAGAAGAAAAAAATATATATTGCTATACTTGAAAAAACCTGCATTCTCCATGAAGTTGTTTTGTCACTAATGATGAAAAAGAAACAAGAGAGTTAACACCTATAGAAAAACAGTTTCTTACAATAACATGAAAGTTTGCTCAGTTTAGTTTCTGCATAAATGTCCACAGGCACTTTAATATTAGATTGTCCTATTCTCTTTTTAAACTTTTACGCCTTCTTTCACGTCTTTCTGCTTACCTGGATGGACATTTTCAGATGAATATAGTTATTCTGTATTTTCTTGCTTGCAAAAGTAGACAGCCTTTAAAATTTATTTTGTAAATTATGTTACTTACTCTAAATTACCCTGTAAATTACCTCGCTTACTGTAAGGTAAATATCCTTTTGCAGGGTGGATGGCAAGGGCAAGAAAAAAAGAAGAGATAAGTTGGAAGCTTCTTAATTGCAAACTCTGCCAAGAAATATTTTAACTTTGAATGAATGGTAAATGGATAATAGTAACAAGGCAAAGTTTGAAAGGAAAGGTCATATTTTTCATTAGTCTACCCAACATGGCTTCCAACAGCTAGACTTCCCAGATTACTAACTCTTCCATGTCGGAGAAAAAGGCTACAGTCTTTAAAGTAAATACTGTGAGGAAAAAACCAACCTGTATATTATTATTGTCTTTATGATTCATGGAGCTATATGAAACTTTCCTTTTATGCCTCAGCAGTTTTTAATTTTGCTCTTTCAATTTCCTAAATTGTATTTAATATCACTATGCTCCATGTTGTTTACTGTGCATATTTCCCCTGTTAACTATTCAGGTTTGTAATTTGTTCTTGTTTTTTATATTTGGCTTATGGCAACCTTGGAAAAGTCATGGCACTTACTGAGATTCTGTCACGGTCAGTAAAGGGTTGTTTTTGTCATTAACACTTTTGAAATTTAGAAGTGACATTGAAATGCCTGGTGTTGTGTTTCTCTTGCATATTTTAATGGAGGTATGTTACATATCTATATCTATATCTATCTATATCTATGTCTATGTCTATTTATATCTATATCATGTCCCCATGACATTCATTACTGAAAATCTAATTTTTAAGAGATATATCCCAAGGATAACACTAGATGAGTATAATAATTGAAATCCAGAAGTAGATATTTCTGTCACAGCCAATATAATTTGTGTGTTAAGCCTGTTGCAAAATGCTATGGTATTACTTAGCCATATTCCTAAACATTTAGATTCCAGAAATCATTTTTGTTCTGAATGTGTCTAGTCTTCCCATTTTACATCTCTGTTCTTTTTCTCTTCTCTTTTTATGCAATTTGGGGAGGGGAGTATGTTAATCATAGGAAATATGGTTTTTGTAAAAGACAAAAAATAAGTCTGATAGCTGTGTTTTCCATTAAACAATACACGTGCCACGTGAGATTAAAACAAAGAGTTCCAGGAATTAAATTCAGATTTTGATCTAAATATAAAGAAGAAAAGGAATAGATAAGGCAATCTTTGTTTCTGACACCATTTTATCAAACTAACTCTTTAGAGTGCTGGTGGGCTAAGATGAAAATTTTTTGTCAGTGTTGATCCCTGAACAAGAGAATTTATAGGCAAGTAAGAAAATCTGAATTAACCAAAATGAACTATAAAGTGCCCAAAGGAAAAAAACCCCAAAAATAACATCTCAGACAACTCTACCCACTTGTTTTAATGGTGGCCACTGTAGAGTCATAAATGGGTGAATCACAGTTAACAAATTAATGTACAGAATCCCATTGCAGCAGAAATTAAATGCATCTGTATGCTTTATAACTAAAACAGAGAAAAAAAAAAAAATATACTCTATCTGAAAAAATGCTACCAAGAAAATTATCTCAGTCTAATTAGAGGCTGCAACTACAAATTGTAAATTAACTAAGCAGGATGTAATGAGTAGGAATTGCCTTTGTACCCAAATGGAGCTCTACTAAAACAGTCAACGACAAGTGGTACAGAAGTATTTTGTAATACTCTGGATGGCATAGGCAAACACAATATAAATGTATTTTACAGAGTATCTGAGATGTGAAAAAGCATGTCCAGCTGCCCGTAGCAGGTATTCAAGTGAGAGAAAAAGTTGCCAGACAAAAGACAAGGTAAGTGTATGGCAATGTCAATAGGCAGAACATGACTTGTAAAACCAAAACCGAAGTAAAGGGTATCAGGACCAGAGGAGAACCCTTTTTTTGGGAGCGGGACAGCAACATAAAAAACCCAAGCATCACCCAAAAAGAGAATTGGACAAGAAACATGGCAAGATTGTTTCAATTCTCGCTTCTTGTGTCCTAGAGCTTTCAAGCCTGATCACTTGAACCTGTGCAACTAAGAATCACCATGGACCAGAGCCATTAGAGCTTATTATACAGCTATGGAGAAGTCAGATATTAGTGAATGAATTTAGTGAATTATTTGTTCTCTGCAGTATTATGCTTTTGCAACTGTATGTCATCTGTTACCTATTAAAATAGTTATGTTCGTGAATATTCATAAGAGGCAGAAATAAAAACGCTTGCACAAATTGTGTTCTGGTGAATCAGAGAGTTGGAGACAACAGGTATTCATTTAACAAAGACTCAGGATCTCTTTTTTCTATGGCACTTAAAGATTCAATCCACAAACAGATCAAAGGTCATATTTAGCAGTATTGCTTATTAGAAAGAGTCCTGTAAAGTGATTTTTAAAAAATGTTTTGATCATTGACACTTTACTCTCCTTGTGTCAATTAAGGGAAGCTACGATAGGTAACTGTTTAAAGTAATAGCTACTCATTACTTTATCAAAGCATGTGCTATTTTAAAGAAAAACTAAAAAGCCCACTTAGTGATGCAGCTCAACACTTTCATGTATGCTGAATAGAAAAGAGAGTATCTCACCTTTCAAAAGCTAAATAAATATTTAAGTCAGATAAATATTCAGGGGAAAACAACCTCTTCAGTCATTGTTTTAACCAAATATCACATTCAAATAAGTATACCTTCCTCTTTTTACTTTTCATGTGAGCTGATACATTGTATCTGTTAACAGTTCTTGTTCAGTTTTAACCTCTATTCTTGTTCTTGTTTTTGTTAACTTGGAAAGTCCAGGGACTATTGTTATAAATGCTCAGATATTTTAAAATGTGAAGCTTTATCATTTTTACCTTCTTTTACTGCTACTTAGCCATACTGAATTGTGTCTAAGGCACCCCTTGTATGACATAACCATGAAGTTTTTGCCTCTCCTAAAACTGTGTGGTTTGTAGCGGGCTGAATAATTCTTTGATGCTGAAGCCTTCATCTCTTTCTATTCAAACTTTGTGTCATAATTGTTCCAAACCCATGTCAAAGTCAGTACCCATGTTACTTTCAATCCACTGCCTTTTTCCCCCAATTTAATGAAATTCCCTGAAGCACTACTTAGCCATTAGTAGCAAGTGGTTTAAGGATGTTCAGTATTTTATTCTATAACACTTGAAATTTTTCTATATGTCACTTGGTTCACATTAAGTGAATATTCCACAAATTAAACAAATTAAAAATAAAATAAAAAAAAGAATCTGTCTGGAGGTAGAAGTTCTACAACATGCAGAGATGGGAATTTTTTGCAACTGCAACATTTTATTGCAAGGGCAAGCAAAGTCAGGATACGAAGTTATAAAAAAATAATGCAGATAAGAAAACTTCAGTAGTAATATATTTTTGGGATAGATAAGGAAAGAAAAACAATTATTTAGATACTTCAGAGAAAAAGGAAAGATAAAAGGAAAGGTAAAGGCTCTAATTATCAGAAAGGAAATACACTGGAGGGAATAAAAACTAGAATTTGTAAGTACTTGCTCTGCTTCAGTTCACTCAAAAGGACTCTAGTGTAAAATGATTAATTATGCTGGGAGTAGATGAACAACATAAGAGAACAGACATCAACACTGTTAAAGAGCAAATGAGAAAATACCTGGACCAAATTAATGTTTTGAATCTGTAGGGTCAGATTAAATCCATCAGACAGCGCTAAAGGAATTAGTCAATGAACTTACATAGCCAATGGCAAGTGCTTTTAGAAAACTCCAAGGAGATCCTTGAACTACAGATTAGTAACTTCACATCAATTATAGGAAAAATATTAGCTAAACAGAGATGCAACATGAATAAAAGTAACTTTTATAAGTATTGGAATGATATTTAGGGCACAGAGCAAGACAAATGTTAGAGTTTAAAATGAGTTTATAAAATAGGCAGAGGAAAATTCCTAAGTATGATTTCTACTGCCTAATAAACTTATTTTCTGGAAATGTATACACAGTCTAGGTTGCTTTTCCCTGCCTTTTTTCTGACTCAGCTCTTTATAGATTAGCACTTTACACTCATCAGCTTTTGCCTAATCTGCATTGATGGTTATGATAAATTTTATCATACAGTAATATAAACAATGAAAAGAAACAAACAAAAAAAAAAAAATCAAACCAAAGACTTACATGGATTTATGGATGAACAGGTAGATGAAAAGCAGGTTCCATTTGCTTCTCAACAGTATTAGAAGTTCTGAGAGCATGCGAGCACTGAAAGTAGTATTGTGTAGATGAATTACTGAATCACTGAGAGCAAAAACTGCAGAGACTTTTCAGCTTTTAGTAGCATGTATTGTGCAAGCTAAAAAGTAGATTTCTCTGGCCAACAAGATCCAGGATCTCTAGTACCTGAAGGTCAGTGCTAATGGGAACAATTTGGTTTTGCCACTGCTTATACTTCTTATATAAGGCAATCACAAGGCATCTTCTAGACTAAATAGTACATTGATTAGAATTTGGGGATTTTTCAGGGAGTTGATCTTTTAAACAGTTTATTTTTTGGTAAATTGATTTTAGCACATACATGGGACATTTGCTTGGATGGCATCCATGAAGGGCATAGACAGATAATGTAGTATTCTGTCAGAGAAAGAAATAAGAAAGACCAGGTAGCAGTATTTTAATGCAAATAAGAAGGTTGGAAGGTTACCTATCAAAAATTGTTGCACTGGGTATTTAGGACTGATAGAAGAGAGCAGATGGATTTTGAAAAAGGAGCAGACGGATTTTTCATTGACATGAGAGGAGAGCTGTCAAAGTACCAGCTGTGGTTGAGAAGGAAGGACAACCAATTAATTGTCTCTGGCCTTTTTTGGCAGATGTCAGGTTCTGCTATCCTTTATTTACAGAGGCTTTATTCCTTGAGAATCCACAGAGGAAGGAAGTCTTCAAAAAAAGTTGGGGTGCTCTACATCTGGTACAACAATAAAGCAGTTTTCTTACCCACATAGGTGGAGAAAAATAGAGAATGAATGGTGAGCTGGACTATATGAACCTTTGCTGGGTATTTCCCACAGGACATTGGGTAATTAAGCTGCAGTTTAATTGAGCTGCATTCTTCATATCTTGTTTTTCTTTCTGATTTTGCAGGGTGTGCATGTTTTCTAGTAGACCATGAAACAAAATACTAGCAGGCACTTTTCTAACAAGCCCCACACACTGTGTCATTATTGTCTGGATACTACTACATAAATTGTCAATATGTTAGAACCATCATCATTAAGACTGCAAATTATTTCAGTGCGATGATTCCTCACACAATGTAGTTCAGGACAATAGACATCTGCTTTCTTGGATAGGTGGTGCTTATGAGCGGAAAAGTTGAATGGAATAACAAGGAATGCGAAGTGGAATAGAATTATATCACGTTTTCACCTTTCTAGAGCCAATTATATAGTTCAGTGAAGCAAAAATTAAATAACTAAGAATCTATTGAGGAAAATAGAAGTGCAGAAAGGTGGTAACTAAAGCTTAATCTAAAGGCCAATCACAGCTATGAATATGAGTCAAAGTCCTCTCAAAATTCCTTATTCCTTCTTTGCAGATCCACTATAAAAATTAGACAGATACAGTGTTACTATTGTAAATATTCCTCTAAGACCATTCTGAGCAGGACATGAAGCATATGTATGCAAAGCAGAGTAGTTGCATCTGAGAATCTAATGCAAATACTACAAATGTTTCAGAAGTTTTAACTTGATGAAAGTTGCTGAAGTTCATGGAGGTTTTAAAATTAGTTCTAGTCTTGCCCTGTGAACTGCAAGTTGTTAGCAGTGCATTTTCAATATAAAGAAACCAGACTGTAGTTTCTGAGTTTCTCCAATGAAAATCAAAGCTCAGTAAATAGACAACTGGAAGAACTGTTTAAAAAATGCATTGCTGATTCAAATTAAAAACATAATGGTCATGTACTTTTAATGCACTTCAGTATGCAACAATGAGCAGTGTCAGAGCACATGACATTTATTTGTTTTCAATTAAGCTAAGCTGAAGGTGTTGTACAGCAGCCTACTGCAGGCATTCCAGCTGAAAATATGTAATCAATCCAAAGGACAAAAATAGAGTAATATCCAAAGCAATATCCAAAGTAAAATAGAAATCAAACCAAAGAAAAACCCAGACTCATGAGTATATTATGAATATCAAACCCTGCCTCCAACGCCTCACTTTGCTGAGATTCTGTATAATTCCTCAGCACCCGATGGAGTAAGGATGTTTGGTCAACCTGTAAACAATATACTGTAAAACACCCAAAGATAATTCAAAATAATATCCTACCATAAGAACCAGATTAGAACAATCCTCAAACCATGTAAGAAAAGCATTTTTCCTAATTACAGCATATTTTCAGTGTGGTAGGGAATACGGATGATTTAAGGTTCAGGGAAACAGTACACACTACTTTGCCACTACTGATTAACAAAAGTGAACTAGGGATATCTCCCTGGCCCCAGAAGCAGGGGACAGTTACTGGTTTGTACAGAAATCACTTACAACTAGGCTCCTTTCTGAGAGGTTGCCTTCTCCACAGGTGGTTGGAGTCAAGATATAATATAAGCCAGATGACACTTCAGCAGAATAAATGACTGTTCTCACGGTATAGTTTTACTTTAAAGAAGAGATGCTGGGAATTGATTCCAAAATCTAAATTCCCGTCTTCAGCCTCTTTTGATTTTAGCCTAATAACAGTGATTTTTTTCCATTACTAGTAAAAGGCCATGAGCTTTGAACTAACGTAATAGTGCAAATTCTTCTCTGGACTTGCTTGTCTTTTGTTGGTTTTAGCTTGTTTTAATCATTTCTTAGGGATGAGGTGACTGTTGTTGATTTGTTTTAAATTAAAATCTGCAAATGCCAAATATATTGAAGGCCTGACAAACTGAAATAAACATTTAACAGCAAACAGCCCTTTCTGTCAACTAAGGTTGGGAAACACTGTTGTACAAGTTTCAATTTTTATCTGGGAGACCATAGAAGGAAAGTGTGCGTGATATGAAAACATCTCCCTGAAAAAGAGAAGATGTAATTCTTGCTTAATGAAAAAAGAGGAAGAAGTGCTGGGCATCACAGGGTAGATGAAATTACTTCTCAAAATCCTTTGTAATTCTGTATTGGGAATGATTATTACTCTTATCCTGTTTAATGGAAAGGTTTGGCCACTCTAACACAAAGTATATGTAGAAATTATAATAACCAATGAATGACTGGAGACATAATGTTTCGTGAGTAGAAAAAAATACCTTTCTTGTCAACAAAGAGGAAGGAATATGATGTTATGTGCTTTACAGGAAAGTACATATACGAATAAATTTTAAAGCAAAATATGCAAAATGCATTTAATTGTGATTTTTAAATAAATGTAAAAACATAACTATTTTTCTGATATGTGACCCAACAACAATTTTAGGTATGGAAGCTCAGAAAATTTTATCACTAGGAAGAGCTGCATAAAATAAAAAGTCATTAAAAAAGGCTCCTGCAGATCTAAAAAGACTAGGTTAATGTTAGCTTATGCCCACAATGCATGTAAATATGTATTTCAAAACAGGAAAACAATCTTCATCCATATATAACTTTAACCCACATTTTTTCTCAAAACTTCTCAGCAGGGTAGGGGAATGGGTAAGAAACACAGGTAGAGATTGGAACAGATCCAAATACTGGTAAATGATTTTATTACCTATTTTAGAGAAATCTCTTATCATTGCATGCTGTCATTAATTCTGTCCTGAGTCTTATAGTTATCCTATACATTGCACAAAGGAAAATTTTAATATGGAATCTAAGGTTCCAGTCAAGAGGAACAAATTCAGGAACTACAGCATCTGGAATGCAGCTAAGCACCAGGATGCAAGATTAGATTCAATCAGCAGGTATTCTAAACAGCTTAAAAAAATACCACTGGCAGGAGAATGTAGACATTGAAAATGGAATTTATCTAGCTAGGAATGAAACTGGAATACCTCTCCTCTTTGATGATGAACTAATGAAGTAATTTGTACAGCTCTGTGGAAAACTGGTTCTGTTTTAATGTTCTCATTTTTTTCCTTTGTGTATCTGGTACCAGACTGTCATGACTGAAACAAAAATTTTGAGTTTCTTATATTTGTGCATGGTTGAAATGCCTTTTAAGTTGTTTTTTTGTTGTTGTTGTTTCTTTCAGAATCTTTTAAATTTGTTTATGCTGCTGCATCTGACAGATAACTGTTCTGTGCTTTTCCATATCTTTGTGTGTATCTTACCTTGCATTGCATTCTGCTGACTACACTGTTACCAGATAAACCAAGAGGTTTCAGCATACTCAAAGCACTACTTGGTTCATCACTACAGATCTACGAATGGAAATTGTTAAAATTTAAAGCAATTTGGTTGTATAAGAACAATTTTTTCCTACTTCATATATAACTATATAGGCTCAATTTTTCTCTGTAATAACATTAAAGAAAAATGCTTGTGACTCTTGTTTCTGGTGCATAGAATTTTTCCCACATACCTGACTTCTAGCAAAGAACTTTGTTAGGTTGCATACCGGGTCACACTAAAAAAGGAGCACAAGGACACAATGGAAGGTGGGGAAATCCCAGGAACTGCATCAGGAAGAGAAGGCTCAGGAGAAACTTAGCCCTAGTTCCAGAGGTTATTCTCATGTTCTGAGTCAAAAGGAATGTTCTCCCACCATTTTACAGAATAAGGAGGAGTCACTCACTAACTCGGGGATTTGGGACAAATGTAGGGAAAGAATATTTGAGGAATATACTACAATTATTCTGGTATGTTTAGAGAAGGGAAAAAAGGAGGAGAAAGGAAGGAATTTCAGTGGATTGGGGCAGAACAAATATGGGAAAGCAGAGGACTAAGGGTATAAATGGGTGTGGCTGAAGTAAGAAGATTGTTGAACAGCACACTTTTCTAGCCGCACTCCATGCCTGAGCAGCAGTATCTTCCAACATGTTATTAAATTCCATATCTAGTTGTTAGAGGCCTGGTCAAAGGCCTCTCTCTTCTGTGTGTACCTGTATGTACGGTGCGAATGGCTGGAGTTAGACCAGTGGCCAGAGACCTGAGTGCTCGTGGTGCCAGCACCTGGAATGAGTGCAGGTCTGCACGTAGGCATGTGGACACTGGCAAAGGTCAAGCTGGGCTAGCCAGGAAGTAGTTGAGAAGGTCGGGGAGCCAGGGAAAGTATTTTTTTTTCAAGGCTGATGCTGCAGAGGAGGCCGTTCATCATGGCATCATGTCAGAGGGATAAAAGGAGTCCTGGCCAGCTGCTGGAGAAACTGAGGGGTCTGGTGGTTGATTCAGAGATATGATTGCATGCACATGTGGTGTGTGTTCCTAGATATTAATCACTTCAGAAGAGCAAGGATATGGGATAGGCTCCTCAATGGACTGCAAACCCAAGACAAGCCACTGGAAGGTCCATTGTGGTTGTGTCTCTGTGTGTGAGCCTCTGGCCCTGGGTGTTCCTACGTGCAAGAAATTGCAAATGGAGTGACTGAGATAAAAGGAGTAGATACTGATTCAGCTGGGTTTCTGAGCCAAGATGCTGAAGGGTTTCATATCATCCATATTCATATGTGCGTACATATGAATATGTGTATGCGCATTTTTCTCACAGAATATGCTGCATTGGAAGGGCCTCTCAAGGATTATTGAATCCAACTCCTGTCCCTGCATAACAACATCCCCAGGAGTCTTGACCCTGAGAGTATTTTCCAAAGTCTTCTTGAACTCTGCCAATCTTGGTGTTGTGACCATTTCCCTGGGGAGCCTGTTTCAGTGCCCAACCACTCTCTGGGTGAAGAACCATTTTGTGATATTCAACTAAACCTCCCCTGATACAACTTCAGACCATTCCCTTGGGTCTTGTCACTGGGCACCAGAGAGAAGAGCTCACTCTCTGCCTCTCCTCTTCTTGTGAGGAAGTTGTAGACTGCAATGAGGTCTCCCTTAAGTCTTCTCCAGGCTGAACAGACCAAGTGACCTCAGCCGCCCCTTATGCAGCTTCCTCTCAAGGCCCTTCACCATCCTCATTGCCATCCTTTGGATGATCTCTAATAGCTGAATGTCTTTTTTGTATTGTGGAGATTAAAACTGCACACAGTATTCAAGGTTTATATATTTATGTATATGTTTATAAATATATGGGTTCATATATGTGTTTTTATATACATGCAAAAAATATATATATATACATGTGTATATATAATTGTTTTCCAGTCACAGATCTACATCAAATTCAGCCATAGATGGGATCAGGATGCAGCCACTGATGCACTGGGTATTGGTGTGAGTGTGCCTGTCTGTGTTGATCACGGTGGCTGATGTTGTGGCCATGTGCACATACACTGAATATCTGTGTACAGTGTGTGTGTGCTCAGACTTGCTACTGTTTGGACCTGTGCACATAGAGCTGCAGCAACTTCACCTCTGTCAGATGGCTGGATTTGGTCTGTTACTAATAAACACATGCTTTTCTAACATCAAATGTGGCCCAGGATTTGCAAGAGGGAAATATGGACATCAATGCACCATAGGTAATTGACTTTTCAAATGTGTATATGTAACCTTTATAATTAACCAATTGTCCATAATGAAATTGTGATTTTTGCAGATTGTTGTTTGTCCCAGTTTGAGACAAATTTGGAGGAATGTCCAAAATGAATGCCCTCTGATAGAAGGCAGGTTACAGCCGCCCCTTCCCCACCAGGTTCGGAAAGAATGTTCCTTGGAGGAGAGTGAAAGAAAAAAATCTTTTTATTTAACAGAGACAGTGCACAATGGGAAAAGAATAATAATGCTGAATAATAAAACCTCTTGCTGTGGAGAGAAACCTGGGAAGATTTTAGAGTCCTTTCTGTGGTTGTGGTCTCTCTCTCTCTCCTCTTCAGAGCTGGATCAGCCTGGGCCCCCTCCAGGCCTCAGTGGAAAGTTCTGAACAGTTCCAGAAGAGAAGAAGAAGCTGAAGTCCCAGGGAAAAAAAAACTTTCTTGCCTCAGCTCACAGACTAGCTGAAAAGCAAAGGGAGTTTGTCTCTCTCCTGAGAAAAGGAGCTGAGAGCTGGGAAAAAGCAGGAAGGTGCTATCCTCCACTCTTGGCACTGCAGAGGCTATCTGTGTCCTTGGAGCACAGACTGCTTTGAAAAGTTCGTCTGGCTTTTTTCTTTCTCTCGCACCCAGTTTTAAAGACAGAGAAAGGCACAGGATTCATGTCTGGGCATAAAATGGCGATAGGGGATACACATCATAAAGTCACCCCAAGACATTGTTATATTTCAAAACTATTTAAACTGTAAAGTGAACACAGTTCAGATTTTAAAGTTCACAGTTTAAAGTAATTCCTTTGGGGTTTTGTTATTTGGCTTTTATTCTTTAATTTCTTGAGAATATAAATACATGCTTTTGCATTGCTGATTTCAATCAAATGGTTTGGTTAAGATCTTTGAGCCATTTGGCTAGATCTAACAAATTGACCAAAGCAAATATATGATATATATAATATATGATTCATTATATAAGACTTGCTATATTTTTAACTGCTGCTTCATAGCATAATATAATGTTCAAAAACTGTCACTGAAGTCCCTTAAAATGAAATTGATTTTGTCACAGACATATTTTGGTGCATCATAAAAGAAGTCTGAGGATGTGAAATTAATTTTCTACCAAGATTCACACCATCAAAATATTTTTGTAAATGAGAATAAAATTAGATAGTATGGATACAGTCAAACAGAATTATTACATGATTAAACTCTGACAGTACTTTAAGCATATTTTTCTCTCTACTAACTCAGATATGATTACTATAATACTTACTGTTAAAATAATATTTCATTTTATTTTCATGTTTTAAAGACCATTGTTCTGATTGTATATGACTTCTGAGTGAACCCAGTAATAAGACTCATATTTAAAGCACTTTTTTCATTATGTTCTAAGGACATAAACTGTTATTCGTTCTACCACAGTTAAATTTTCTACTTGAGCAAATCTACTGAGGGACTGGGGTGGCTTTAATTAAGTTATTCCACAGTAGATGAATTCTGCTTCAGAACTAAAACTGGCTCCTTCATTAGAACAAATGTGGTCCACATTTTCACTGACTAGAATTTAGAAGTTCCATTCTAATTTATTTCTTTGTTTTAAAAATTACTTTCAACTCTTGATGTTAAACATAAGGCAAAGAGCACAACAAACCACAAAATGCTAATAAACATACAGAAAAAATCCCCCCCCCCCCACCTCTCCAACCTAAACAAACACAACAAACAAACAAAAAAGCCCAAACAACAAAACTCCTAGACCCTATTTTGCACATATACCCAGATTGGCTGCTAGGGTAACAACCAAAATACCAATTAGGTTTCTTTAGTAATTTTCATCATATTATCTGGATTATTAAGAGATACCACATTTTGTCCAAAGGTTACAATACTTTAACAGTATTCACATTATTGTGAGGAAAAGGAAGAAATATTTATTCTTTTAGTTCACTTGACATTCCCAGGTAGCAGCAGGAATGGATTGCTCCAGAAAGGCTGGGGACCAGAAGCCAAGAGTGACAGCAAGGCAAGCAGGGCAGAGCTCTCAGCAACAGCGACACAAACCCACAGCACCTAACGAGAGCAGAGTGGGTCTGGTGACATCAGTTGGCTTCAACCAACAGCTCTCTGATTGCCAGACAAGACTGCAGCAATGAGGTTCAAGGTCAATGCAGGTAGTCATGTCAACATGTCAGGATCACCATTCAAGCTCAAGTGCAACTCCAGAGCGTAGGGTGGAGGGGGACCAGATCCACACAAGGCTTCTCATGGCTCGTTCTCACTCTTCAAACCTAAGTTTGATCCATGCTTACACAGGAGTGTCATATCATAGCTAACCTTGAACACCAGCAGCTAAATCCCTGTGGAAGAGAAGGCTGAAAATGAAGCTGTTGTTGCACTCAAGGCTGTGGCAGAAGTTTTGAAAAGAAAATAAGATTAAATGGAATATCGGCATCCAGGCAGAAGCTGCCACAAAGGAAAATACAACCCCAAGGAAACCTAGGAACTCACCATTTCTGGTCTCCCAAATTCTGGGGATCATTTAATGATGTGACGCAACAATGTTCCTAAAGCTGTTGTTGAAAGGAAACGTCTTGCAGGTTCCTTCACAAATACTAAAATACTTAATTTGCATTGGAAAAAACCAAAGGACCTCTAGATATCCCTTGGACGCCTGTAATGAGTTGCCCTCACCAGGAGTTTCAATCAAAATGTTGTTGCTTATTTCCCTAGATCCACTGGGAAAATCTTTCCTTCACATCAGCATGACTTGGAGATAGAATAAAGGCTTCTGGGAAGGTGAGAAAGTTTGATGCTGCTCAGCGTTCATGTAGAACTGTTATTATTGCATTTTTCTTATTAACTTCCTTAGTAAGAAATTTTAAAATAAAATGTAATCTATTCTTTTGGTATTTTCACCCTAAAACCACTGCATTTGAGTCCAGCTAAGCTAAGGAATGTGTATCTTTGGAGTAATATTTTTCACTAGGCAAAAGATTCATCCATCATCTGGTTCTGATTTAGGCAAGTGAGGAGCTGAGGTGTCAGGAAGCCTTGTGCTCATGAAGTGGTGTGTTGCTGGGGAATTATTTAACATGCAGCATCTTTTCTCAAGAAAAAATTTTGTTAGGTGCTGTGAGAGAAGGAAGCAAAGAGGCAACTCATATCTCTAGACAATGCCCAAAATTTTTTCAGACATTATTTATTATGTGTAAGAACAAAAAAATTCACGACTTATGCTTAATTCATTTATGTTTAAACCAACCATATAAAAATGTATACTGAAACCAGTAAGTAATGCATTTTTCATATATTTGAAAAAGAAGACAAACAGACTGAAAATAAAAGCTATTTATGAAATCTTTATTTACCTGCTTAAGCACAATTTAACTTTTGGAGAAAAATATTATGAATGGAAATCTGCCTGCAAATGAATGAATGCCTAGTTGGAATGGCAATGTCCAATATAAGTCAGTTCTAACTGGCTTGCTCTTATTATGTCTCATAATTTTTTTAATAACAATAAATTGTATTTTTAAAGTCTTTAAGCTCTAAAAGAATAAAGTATTTATGCTAAGATTGTCTCATTATTTAGTGACATCAAGCACAAACTTCGACAAGCTGACAAAATGCCTAGAACTAGAAGAACTCTGAAGGCATGGTTATGGTCTTGATTCATATACCCTACTATAGAAACAAAAACCTGTCCTTTTAGTTTATTGCTGTATGCTTCTCAAATAAATACTTGCATAAATTAATAAACCTTTGAAGCAATAACCATGTATTTTAAATGCAATTCTAGTACAATTCTGCTATTAACATACTAATCTATTGAAAAACTCCACACCTGATTCTATGGTCTGAAGTATAAATCTAACCAGAAATGCAAATACTATGAAAGGGTTTGCTTTTTAAGTGTGTTCTTTCTGGCAATTAAAACAGGAATTAGGCAGATCCACCACAAGAGAAATATGTCTTCATAAACAGGCACAGTTGAAATGATGAATTAGAGTCTTATTAATTCCTGTCATAAGATGAAACAGGAGATATTTATAAGTGTAGTTTAAATAAAAAAATTAATAATAATAATAATAATGATAACAATGATAACCTCCCAATAATAATTCAAATAATACAGGTTAAATAGTTATTGTTTCCAAGGAATAAAGAAATAAAGAAAAAAGCGTCATGAAACTTCCAATGTCAAAACATATGATTGCAAAAGTAATTATTAGCTGTATTAACAGGTCTGCATCTGTTTTAATTTGATGGATAATTTTATTTCTTTATCTTCTCAATCACTTTATTTGCAATAGTAATTGAATGAAATATTTGAACCAAATACCTAGTAATTTTGCCTTAAATAACTGCCTACACTAACCATTATATTTTAATCTGTTTTGTTATTCTGTATATAACATCCTCTGAATAACTTTTTATTATACCAAACAAATGTTTTTGCATATAAATACTCATTAACATGAAAGTGTCTGTCTGTGGAAGAGTTTTTTATGAACATTACAAATGTAATGGTATATCCTAGAAAGCTAATAATAGGTAATGAGGGATGGATGTGGTTGGGAAATAAGTAATTTTCTCATATTTATAGTATACATGTCTTTAAATAAAATACTCAATTATGAGAGAGGAGAAAACAGTTTAGTTCGCAGGACTGAGATACTATTTCTACTATAACATTACATGAAGCTGCATGAAACTTTTAAAAATTAATTAAATTAAACTATTTAATTTAGATTAAATGTTTATTGTACACTTAATACATAACCTTTTAAATTAATTTAATAAAGATTAAAAGTAATACCAACCTAATCTATTTTCCTCAAAATTAACCCAACCATGCCAGCAACGAATGTGTGCCTTTTCTCTGTAATTGATAAATTAAACTTGTAAAGACCTTTAGGATTTAACTGTTGTTTAACAAAATAACTGTAGTGGGTTGATTTGATATCAATTAATTGCCAAAAAATAATTAGCATGTTAATTGACATTTATTTTAGTTTAGTGGTAGTTATCTAGTCAATTGCTAATTAAAATACTTAAACCATTCCTTTCAATTTATACGAATGAGATTATACTTTTATTACCTACTTCATTTTTGGGTAATGATAGGGCAAGTAAATTTATGTCCCTTATTTATTGAACCTTGGCAGTAACAACTGATACTTTATTAGCAGTAAGATATCCTTTTATCAAGAGCACATTACTGCTGTGAGTTTGGCGTCACACGTACTTTAAAACTGAGGTCTGCATTTGTACCTGGTGGTGGTAACTGATGCCTCCTCTTTGTCCTACTCCCTCTCCTCTCCTCTCCTCTCCTCTCCTCTCCTCTCCTCTCCTCTCCTCTCCTCTCCTCTCCTCTCCTCTCCTCTCCTCTCCTCTCCTCTCCTCTCCTCTCCTCTCCTCTCCTCTCCTCTCCTCTCCTCTCCTCTCCTCTCCTCTCCTCTCCTCTCCTCTCCTCTCCTCTCCTCTCCTCTCCTCTCCTCTCCTCTCCTCTCCTCTCCTCTCCTCTCCTCTCCTCTCCTCTCCTCTCCTCTCCTCTCCTCTCCTCTCCTCTCCTCTCCTCTCCTCTCCTCTCCTCTCCTCTCCTCTCCTCTCCTCTCCTCTCCTCTCTTCTTCTCTCCTCTCCTGCCTGCTACAGCAGGATGCCACAGCCTGTGCATACATCATCACCGTGTACATATGCCATGGGAGAAGGCAGGGGCAGCAGCTCAGCCTCCCCAGCCCCTGGGGTTGCTGTCGGCTGCAGCTCACCCGGACCTGGCCGTGGCTCCAGCCCTGCCACTACAGGCTGTATCTTTTTACTGGACTGAGTGGCAACTGGACAGAAAAAAAACAGCCAAGCTTTTGGGCATCTAAGCCCTTCTTCAGGTCTGAAATAGAAGCAGTAATTTTAAGAGTTAAATACAAGGGCGTAACAGGTCACAGTCTAAATAGATAAGCATCAGTTAGGCAATTTTTGAAAGAAAAGACTGTTCATGTTAAAAAGAGATGAGAGGACAAGAGAAGAAAGCAAGACAAAGTGGAAGCAGAGCAAGGGCAATTATCTTCTTGGACAGAGGAGAGTTTGAAACAGAGGTAGTTTGAAACACCGATAGATTAGGGAGAAAGGAAAAGTTAATAAATAATCAATTGTAAAACAAATCACTAGCAGCTTTCTGTATTTTGTACTCAAAAATAATGAATCTCTGAGGAGGAGAGATTTTTTTTCTTTTCTGTTCTAAAGCTGAGTGTTCAGAGATGGCTTGACTGTTTCTTTGAGAAGTATGTGTGTCTTGACAGTAGTCTTTCATAGACAGCAAAAAAAATTAAAGGATTGAAACTGCTGTGGAAGTGGTTTGAGGTTCCTTTGAATTGTGGCATTCAGAGACCATTTATGATATGGTCATATTTTACAGTGTATGGCATTAGAAACTAAAAGTTAAAAGACACTGCCATCACTTTTGATCAATGTAAATAGGACCCAGGCTTCAACTTTGGTTATATTGACATAAATATCTATCAAAACAGCTGAAAATTAAATAAGTGCATAGAAAAATTTCACATAAGTAAATGGGGAAGGGGTTTGGGTGGTTAGAATGTTAATTTTATTATTTTCTTCAATTGCACAGATTGCTAATGTATGAAAAAAATTGGAAAACAATGTTAATACATTAGCAAAGGGCATCTTTGTGTAAAACCACATAAAAATAAGGAACTTAAAAGGAAGGAATTATGTTATCCTGAATACCAAGGACAAATTGGTGATCTGATCTAGTGAGCTGCTGATCAATAGGCTAATTATTTGAATAAAGATAGCATTGGCTGCTCAGATCTCTTATCTGTTTTGTTAATCACACCTCTGTCTTGACAGACAAGCTGTAATTTTGATTTTAGGGGCAGCAGCAATTGTAGGGTTTTTTCTTAGTTTGGGGTGTGTTTTTTGGATACGAAGATCATCTCAGAAGTCCCAACTGAAGACAACAGGAATAAAAATGTAATGAGGGATGGGGAGGAAAAAAATAAATTCATTTAGGAAAAAGAAAAGCCTTTTTCTTTAGGGATATTTTAGTTTTTCTTTGAGTGGACAAACATTAATAGTTTAAGATTATGGCTAGATGAAAAATATAAAACTATTTTCCACTAGTCTTAAGTATATTGGTGTTACCTGTAGGAGGCATGTTTATATACATTTGTCCACTCATCTTGCCAACTGAAGAAATTGGAAAGAGATATAAAAATATAACAAAATTTTTGCTTATTTCATGTATAAAGCTAATAACATAAATACATAAGTAAAACATTGTCATGAAACTGTGTTTGTCATATAACATGAAAACGATTAGTTTGATTCTGTTCTTTTTACTTTTAAGATAGTGTAGGAAATTCTCCATAAGGGTTTTTTTTGGTTTTTTTTTATGTTGAGTTTCGATAACCTTAGAGTAACAATTACAAGATTTAGCACAAAGGATATGCACTGAAGAATATTGTGGTTTAATTTTCAGCATGCATATGCAGATATATCTGCGAACAGGAAACTGTTGTTTGTTGTGGTGTATGTTATACACATGTTGAAAATTTATATGAATAGTTAAATAGAACATTCGAAGCAGATCATGGGAAAATTGTTTAACAACCTGTGGCTGAATGTTGTATAAATAATATTGCTATAATCTTTTATGTCCTTTCATGTGTTTGAAGTGGATGCACAGTCTTTGTTTATATGCTTCTTTACAAGATGCATCATCTTGGGAAGAAAGATTTTCACTGCTTAGTCAAGTACCATTGTCAGCAAAGGGCTAAAAGCAAATTGTATAGTGATTTGTGGATTACTCAGGTTCTCTTTTAGTAAGTGTCAGTAATTGAACAGCTGTTTCCTATGCGTACTAAAGTTCAGCCAAAAGGATTTGTCAAGAAAATCAGCCAAAAGAATATTTCAGTAGCTGATTCTCAAGGCAAGAAAAACTCAAGTGAACTGTGCTGGATGGTAAATGTTGGGGAAAACATTTGAACAGTCTAATAATTATTATGCAAATTGAAGGGAAAAAATCCCTGATACTGTAATAGCCAAATTCTGAATGAAGATAAAATGGCTTCTTTTTTCTGTCAAGTTTTTTCATCATGGATTTAATGGCTTTCAAGAAAAAAAATATGGAAATTGTTAATATACAATAAAAAACCTTCTAAGCTGTTGAAGAGCCAATAATACCAATTCACAAAAATCTTTATTTACCTAGAAATATATTACTTTGTTCATAGTTTTACATCCAGTAAATAAGACCCACTTCTGTAACAGCAGAATTGATATTGGTCTTAGAAGTAAAATATAAATCTGAGTGGCATCGGTATGTGCCTGGATTTACAATACAATAATTTTTTTTAATATCTATGACTATTCCAAAATAGGAAAGATACATCTCAAGTATAGTTATCAACCAAGCAAATGGAGCACAACCAATTTAAAATATGTTAGAAATTAAAGGTCTAATCCCAAATTACTTACAGGATCAAAAATCATGGTGGACCATGGATAGAGGGAATTTAGCAATAGTAAAGCCAACAGAGTCAATAGTTCAATAAAACAAACGTGAATGTTAAGGCACAGATTTATCCCAGTCTTCCAAAATGTGTGATAAGTCTGTGGAGTGGTAAAATAAAATTGCAAATTTTATTTGGTATATTTATACTAAGAGGCTTGGCTATGAAGCTGAGAAAATTAACTTCAAGTGAAATAGCTGTCAAGCTATGCTACAGAGGAAAATAGAGATTAATTTTTTTTTAGAGAAGGTGCTTGTAATTTTTGTTTATGTGACATCACAGAGGTGCAGTAGTTACAACAGATGCCAGGTTAAGTCCCCAGATCAAATCAGGGAACTAATTTGTAATCCAAGCTTTACTTTCAGTAATAACAGTTGCAGGAAAAAAACCATCTGTTTTACCAGAAGGTCAAGGGAGCAATAAACTGAGGTAGTTTTATTGCCTATGGGTAGTTTTGGGTTTTTTGTTGTTTGGGTTTTTTTGTTTGTTTTATTTTTGGCAACATTTTGTCTTCTGACTCCTATTTTCTTTATTCTGTGGGAGGGTTTTTTGGTTGGTTGGGGGTTTTTAATGTTTTTATTCATGTTTGCCAAGACACATTCATTTGAACAGAGCTATCTCTTCCATGCCCTAAATTTTTATTTTTACTCCATTCTTTGGCTGACAGCTGCATCTATAATTATTCAAAATTAATGCACTCAATGCATTAAACAACATCTCCTGTGTAAAACATTCCTGACAGTAAATGATTATTTTCATGTATGTATTAAATACTCAGAAATTCATCTGATTAAACATATCTGCTTTGTTCTTAGAGACAAAAACAAACAAATAAGTAAATAAACAAAATTATATGGTAACAAATTAAGCCCATGCATGTAAAAATTCAAACAAACAATTGTTTTTATTTGGCTTAAAGAAAGTTGTTGTGCTATTAAAAAAAATGAATTATTATGAAATACTCTAGGCCAAAATAGTATATTAAATCAATTATAATTTACAAAATTATAATCTAGAAGTAGCACTTCAGATATAGCTCTGGGAAAGTTATAGTTCTGAAGTTATGGGAAAATGAAATGCAGGACTGATCAAAGCATCATTGAATATAATTAATAAAAAAGTCATGGTAGTAAAGGCTGCTTCTTAGAATTTAGTATTAGTATTGTGTTATACCTCTATTTAAACACCTAGAGAAACAGTTCCTACAGCAGTGACTTTAAACAGTGTTTGGTATTCTGAAATTGAATGAATTTTAGTATTTTCAAATCATGTCTACAGTCACTAAATGCAGTCCTGTCATAAAACACATAAGTACCTAATACCATGACAAACCCTAAGTATCTTGGTCCCTGACTAGTAGATATGAAGAATTCACAGGAGACTTGGGTGCATTAGGAATAAAAGACAATGATAGCTTAGGTCATCTCGAATGGTGCTCTACGTGTAAATATTCTACAGCAAGGAAGTTGCACTGACCTCTAGAACTTAAGATATGGAAATTGTTTCTCATATATTGAAAAAAAATAGTGAATTCTTTTATACAATCAACACTCACAATTAAAATATTCAGCATTTTTGGACTATTTGGCTAGATTTTTATTTTTAGAAATGGAAAGTACTTTCAGCACGACCTTTGCTTTCATTACCCTCATTATGACCCTCCTATGGACATCCTTTCATTATTTTTTTTTTTTCTTTTTGGGATGTGTTTGAATACTTTAATTTAAATAAATACATTACAAACTTGACTGGAATAACAAGAATGAGGAGGTCATAGTGAGGGATAAAGATATGAAGTTGTCTGTAAATATTTGCAGTGCATGCATTTAGAAAATGCATGCATTCTCAAAGTAGATCCTAGAGGCATAATTAAGAAAATGGGATAAAAATGAGCAGAGAAAAAAGTGAATATTAAGGTAAAGCCTCCAAGACAACTGTGTTCTATTACTCTGTTGAACAACAGAATAAATTCTCTACAAGTGGAGGAATTTTACAGCACTTAAGTCAGTTAAAGTGAGACTGGAGAAAATACTTGTGTGATAATTTGGTAAAGAAACTTACTAGGTGACCTAATAAATCTCTCCCCTTTTCTAATATTTGTCTCCATGGAAGGATAATCATAATGAATTCCTATGTATCATTTTTGTTATATTGCTATAAATTAATGTAACTGTGTTATTGACTACATGCATACTTTTGTTTATTCCATTAAATAATACCTGTTTAGCGTAAGCATAAAGTATTTTTTCTAACATTGCCAGCAATATTCTGTTGCATCTGCATTTATGTTCTATTTGATTATGCAAGATGGAGAGACTCCTTGACCTAAGGAAGTTAAGAAGACAACAACAAAGTCATATGCGTCAATCAAGATTGTATGGGAATTAAATATTCTACTATTGAATAAGAAAAACACTATGAAGTACTTTTGGATTAAACAGCTATTATTTTTATGCTCAGCATTCCTCTTCCTTGTTAAAATGTGTAAAACAGATAAAACAGTACCAATTTATACATCTAGAACAATATTATGTAACTGTATTTAACAGATATATATCATTTTTTCCAAAACTGGTGCTTGCATTTGTGTGCCCAGTTTGGAATATACAGGCAATTGTTTCTATAATCTCTTGTCAGTCCTTATGAGATTACTTGTTTCTATTTCATCAGAATTAAACTTTAAGGCCTTTTAAAAAAGTGTCATGAAAGGCAATGACATGGATATAAACAAGTCATTCTTTTACGTGTGAAATAGCTGTGAAGTACAAAGTACAACATATGGTACTTCACACACAAGACTGTGAGATTTACCTGCTTTTCTATCACAATGTCTTTTTATAGATAGAATTTTTTTTAAACAAAAGCAATAAAATTGTGGGTTTATTTTCTTTCTTTCTTTCTTTCTTTTTTCCTTTAAGCCTGAAATTTCTGTATAGTTATGGTCGAGAAAATAGTCTGAAATATCATAGCACATAATTTTGATTAATCAGGTTGTTTATCTTAGATATTTTTAAGGACCAGACTTCAAGCTGGGTTTTACTGCAATTCACTGTTATTGGCTTGAGTGTTTCTGTAAGAGTATAGTGGGTCTCTTGAGATGAAGAATAGTATAGAACTGGGAGTAAAGGATAGCCTGAGTTTATATTAGTCTTTGTGGGTGTTGCAGCTTAATGATCCTGCTCTTTTCCAATGACTTGTATTAATGAAGTCAAGAGCAAGGTTCCCACTGCTTTTAAAAGTCAGGGTATTTATTAAGCCCTGAACATTTAAAGCATAATGCCTCTCTAAGCACAGAGATTACTTCAGCCTCTGTGGTTTCTGGTAAGCAGTCCTATGCTAACTACCTTTTGGCTTTCAAACTCTACTGAGTAGTGAACGGACTGTTACCCATCCTGCTCAAGTAGGACCATCCAGAGTCAGTTGCCCAGGACCATATCCATATGGATTTTGAATGTTTCCACAGATGGAGTTTTCACAGTCTCTATGGGCAACCTGTGCAAACATTCAGACATCCTCAAAGTAAAAAAGTGTTTACTGATGTTCAGATGGAGCCTCCTGTGTTTCAGCTTGTGCCCATTGCCTCTGATCATGTCACTGGGAACCACTGAAAAGAGCCTGGACACATCTTCTCTGCATCCTTCCTTCAGGTATTTATGCACATTCATAAGATACTCCCTGAATTCTCGCTTCTCGGATCAGTGGTGGACTCAGTGATCTTGAAGGTGTCTTCCAACCTAGTGATTCTGTGACACTGTGATTCTGTGATTCTCTAGGCTCAACAGACCAAGGTCTCTCAGACTTTCCTCATATGTGAGGTACTTCCATTTCTTAATCATCCTTGTCACCCTTTGTTGGACTCTTTCCAGTATGTACATGTCTCTTTTGTGCTGAGGAGCCCAGAACAGGACACAACACTCCAGGTGTGGCCTCACCAGTGCTGAATTTAAAAAAAGAAGAAACACACAACCTTGAACAGCAGGCAGTACTTTTCTAAAGTAGCCAAGGGTACCATTAACCTTTCTTGTGGCAAGGGCATAGTGCTGGCTCAGGTGGAACTTTGTGTCCACCAGGATTACCATATCACTTTCTGCCAGTTGCTTTCCAGCTGGATGGCCCCTAGCATATATTGATACATGGCATTGTTCTCATGTGCAGGACTTTGCATTTCTCCTTGTTGAACTTCATGAAATTGTTGGAACACATTTATTCCCTCTAGTTATTCTCATTTCTCCTTTCTCATGACTTCTCTTTTTCTATTGTCACAAGTCATACATAAGGGCAAAAGATAAAAACAAGTGAACAGTACTGGAAAATTATAATTTCAGCTGTATCAGAAGGAACCTAGATAATGAGCAGTGTAAATGGTTGCAGATGTATGTAAAGACAAAGCATGATGCTATTAAAAACCCTTAGAGAAATCTGAAAATGGAAAGAACCAGTGAAAGTTGTACTGAAATTCTGTGGAAGAAATTAAGGAAGTTGATAACTGGGTACTGTTCTGTTGGGGAAGAAGACAGTGTACTCTGAATGTTCAGTAAATGACAGCTTGCTCCATCGTCCTTTATCAATAGTACTAGTTGTTTTTCTTTCACTAGGACAACATATGCAGAAGTGGAAGAATATCTCAGCAAACATGGCTTTTTCTCAACATCATTGTATTGTTGCTTTGGGAAATAACAAAGAAAAAATGTAGGAAACAGGATTATACTGTACTAAATTCTAATATACAGATAGAACATCTGTATAAAAAAAGCCAACATATACAAATATTTTCACATTTTTTGAGACACGTGATTATAGATTTAGTCCATTTTTTAATTTCAATCATTGTGGCCTATCTCATAATTCAAGTTATTAGTTCCAAACACAATGGTTAGTGTCTTAGATCTTAATATTCTCCAAAGAATTAAGCATGTAAGGTATGTTGCTAAAACCTGAATAACTGCATCTTTAATCTCTGAGATTATTTCGATAGAAATAGGTTTTGGACAGCTTTTCACATTCTTTGTTGCAGGTACAGTTATACTTTAGTTTCTATTAAGTCTTTAAGGAATTCTTTTGCTGAAATGTTAACAAGATAAAGACACACAAGATAGTTTGTAACCTGGACTAAGTTAGAAACCTTAAATATCTTCTTTCTGATTTTTTTTCATCATATTATTTTATTTTACCTTTCTTATTATAAAATTAGGCATTTAAAATGGCAATAGTTTTTATAGTACCAGAATATCCTGTAGTCCATAGACAAGCTCCTGAACAGGAAGAAATATGGAATTTCAGGAACTGTTCAGTTAATCCACTTTTAAAATTACCTAGATAGGCCAGCATTTCCTCAGAAAATAACTCAGTGTTTAGGAGACAGTTGTGCTAAAATATATAAGATTTATGTAGTGTACCACCATCATAAGGGCCTGTTTCCAAAAAGAAAACAGCTGAGACAAACAAGCTACTTTTATTTATAGGCAAAACCATAATTTTTCATTATACAAGCAGTATCTTTCAATTTATCAGAATATTATTCTCACATTTATTATTTTAATAATTCCATATATTTTCCAGAATTATTTATGTACACAGGCCACATTTATCAAAGGTCCAAGGAGTTGTAAAATCAGACTAGAATGCAGCTCAGTCAGCTCTTCAAAGAAAAAGGAAAAAAAAAGAGAGAGAGAGAAAGAAAGAAAGATGAGAGAAAGAAAGAAAGAAAGAAAGAAAGAAAGAAAGAAAGAAAGAAAGAAAGAAAGAAAGAAAGAAAGAAAGAAAGAAAGTAACTCATCCTGATCTATATGTAAAAAAAGAAATCAACTCTTTCCTTTTTCCTTAGCAGTATTTTTTGCTTTCACTTTCAAATTCTCAGTATATCACCAAATATATCTTCTTTCATACTCTTAATTGTCAAGAGTTAATTAAGAGCAGAGCAAAATAAGAGGTCAAAACAAAAAATATAAAAATAAATAAATGGTAGAGTTATTCATTATGTTTAAATATATGGCATGAAAGGAGGAAAGTGATAATAGGTAAGAGAAGAATGAGTTCTGTATGAGTTCTACATTATAAAACTGTGAAACTTAAAATGCCAAGTGCATGAATAATTTGCCTATAATAGTACTTCTCAGCAAACATGAATGGGCAACATAGAAATACAGAAAAGTGAACTTATTTTCTCTAAAATCTTTCACTTAAAGTCTCACAGTTATTTCTAAAATATAACTGCAAACTAAAATGGAAAATTGGAAAATTGAGCATCATATAAAAAGAAAACTGATGTGAAAAATTATGACAATGCAACTCACTTTCAAGAATTTAGAATTCTTTTTGCATGGAAATCAAACATGCCACATTGCTTGCACCAACAGAAAAACAACAGAACTAGGGGATTATTTTTTTTCCCCAATAGGGAGATAATGGGACAAATGCAGCAAACTTCACAGGGATTTTTATACAAGTGTAATATCTATCACTCATTAATTCAAGGATAATTCTTATTATTGCCGACACGTGAATTACATGTCATGCTGAAAACTGCTGTGGCTAAATGTGAAAGGCAGCTGAGAAGGATTTTGAGTGATGAAGTTTTGAAACGAAGTATGACAATTCAATCTATGATGTGTGATTCAGATTTTGCTAGAATTTGAGCTGGAATTTTACAGCTCAAATCTATATTCAAAATAATGCAAATTGATGTGACTGAAGCATTATAATTTCCTGGAGAATTTCTGGTCTGCTTTCTTGCATAGAACACAGCACTTCCTACCTTATCTGTTATTAAGATTTTTTTAAATTACACTCCTTTTCACTAAAAATTTAAGTACCAGTTTGAAGGAATTTTAAAGGCGTTGCTTTTATTTTTTTTCACTAGTGTGACACAAGGTTATAAAGCAACGTGAAAACAGATGGTATAAAAAAATAGAATTCGTAATTATGTAATATTATAAAATTTAGAAAACTTTTTTAAAATATGGAAGCACAAGGAGAAACAGCATCTAAGACAAGATGAAATTTAGATGATTTTCCTGTATTTCTTAGGCTGGGCTTTTTGAGAAAAAGCATCAAAATATTTCCTAGAACACAATTGATAGGAAATTAATACTGTAAGAAAAAATATGTTTTAAAAGTTCATAATTACTTAATACCTATTTTAATATGTTTACACCCCTATTTTACAATTATGTCCTTGGTTTGCTTGCTTTTAAAATGTCTTACATTTCATTCACTTTCTCTTCTTTCAGGGGTCTTCTCTGCTCAAGGCACTGACATAGAGGTCTGGGTATTTCAGGTTATCTAATCAGCAGTCATTGGTTGGAGTCAACCTTTGAATAGTCCCTTGGATAATGCATTCCCAAACCTTTTTCTTCATAAAGCTACAGTTCCAAAATGGGTGCATATAGTATTTTAGGTGAAGACAATGCACTTTGAATATAGTTGTGACTGTATACGTGTTTGTGATGTGTTGACCTTGGCAGCTTCCAGCTGCCTATCCAGTCAGTCTCTCATTCCTTCCTCTCAATAGGACAAGGCAAGAAAATTACATGAAAAAGCTTTTGAATAGAGACAAAGACAAGGAGATCACTTGACAATTACTGTCACAGGCAGCACAGACTCTACTTGGCAAAGGTTAATTTAATTTATTGCCAATTAAAATAGATTTGAATACTGAGAAACAAAGACAAAACCTAAAACACCTTCCTCCCACTCCTGTGTTTTTCCAAGCTCAACTTTATTCCTTCAGTCTCCACTTGTCTACTTCCACCTAACCCTTAGGCATGCAAGGGGAATGACAAATGGTGCTATCAGACCACAGCACTTCCTCTCTGCTTCCTTCTTCTCCTGCTTTTCCTCTCTTCTAGTGTAGGTCCTCCTCATGGGCTGCAGCCCTTCAGGGATAAACTGCTCCTGGGTGGGGTCCTGGACAGTTCCTTTGGGACATATCCAGTTGCACTGGCATGGTCCTTTCCAAAGGCTGCATTATAGATGTCTGCTCCACTGTGGTTCTTTCCACAGGCTGCAGAGAAATATTTGCTCCACCATGGTCTCCTGCAGGGATCCAGGGGAATCCTGGCTCTTGCATCTGGAGCACCTCCTCCTGCTCCTTCTGCTCTCACCTTGCTTCCTTCCACCACTTTTTAATCACTCCTCAGTGCCTGTGCATCATTTTGCCCTTCCTCTAATGTTGTCCCAAAGGTGCCATCATCTCAGCTGACATGGCTGCATCCCCTCACAGCTTCTTCTTCCCACCCCAGCCCACTTGCTAGTAGGGCAATGTGAGAAGCAGAGAAGACCTTGACTCTGTAAGAACTGTCCAGCACTAAAGTATCCTTGTGTTATCAACAGTCTTTTCAGGGCAAATCCAAAGTATAGCACCATACAAGTTACTGTGACAACAATTAACTATATTTCCTCACCAAACTGGTGCATTTGGCTTGGCATGTGTGGAGGTACACCATTTCCACTTCATACCACCTTGCATTTTCCTATCATTATGGTTGGTGTCATTGGACACCCTGGCAGGACAGGTAGTCTCACAGTTAGAGCAATGCCTTGTTATCTCTTCAGCTTCTGTCAGTACTCAATATGCAGCTAAAAGTAGTATTTTAAAAGGGGTGTAATTTTGAGTCAATGTAGAGAGGAGTTGAGACTATAACCCAAGGAGGATTGCATTCCCTTCTCTCATTGCCAAAAGCTCTACTAGACCCAGTATCATCATATATATAGAGCTTAAAATTCAAAAGGTTTATTGGCCAATATGGGCCCCAAAGCCACAGCATGTAGGACAGCCTGTCTGGCTTGTACAAAAGTTGATTTTTTCCTTTTCCTGCAGTTTTACTTAGGCCCTTCTCCCACATATATAATACAACAGCCATAAGATCTGTGTGGCATGGAGAGAAATTGTGCCCCATAATCCAGAATTCCAACAAGTTCTTTTATTTTTTTTATTCAGACACATGTAAGATAGTTTGTTTAGCCACTTCAGGCAACGTGTCAAGGTTTCTGACATAATTTCTGCAGTGGGCCTTTGTATTATCTTTTGAGATAGTATCTAATAACCTTTTGAGATCGATCACCCATCTGTGTTTTTCATGACGTCTAAAATATTGCTATGAGTTTCTCTGACTTCCTGTTCAGTGAGCCCAGTAATGATAGTAAGATCCATGTAATGGAAAAATTTACAATCTGGAGAGATGTTATTATTCTCCAGATGTTGTGCCACTAGCCCGTGGCAGATAGTAGAGCTATGCAAAAGCCCCTGAGTCTGGACAGTGAAAGTATATTGTATTCCTTCCCAAGAAAACTCAAATTGTTCCTAGGAAACTGCAGTAATGGATATGCTAAAGAAAGCATGAGCCATATTAGTCATAGCGTGCCATGTTGCAGCTTCTCTCTCAATGCATTTGAACAGTGTCAATACATTTAGGACAATTGCAGCCATGGGAGAGGCTGCTTTATTTATTAGCTGCTTGGTCTACCATCATGCATCTGCAACCACCTGGCTTTTTTGTGGGCCAAACAGGACTATTAAGGAGAGACTGGTGCGGCAGATAACATCCATCTCCAACATTTCTTTAACTGAGTGCTTCCAGCATGCCTCCCTGGGTAACTGATACTGTTTCAAGGCTACTGGGTTTGGAGGTGGCAGTAAAACCACTGGTGCACTAAAGCAGTTAACCCGCTAAAGCAGCCAGAATTCCTAAGGAATATTTTCCACCTAAAGTAAAGGTTTTACACGTCAAAATGTCATCTTACATGATTTAACTGGGAACTTGAGTCACACTTACTCAGGCAACAAAAGTTTTCTCAGATGTAGGATTAGGTGGATTTCATGGGATGGCTCTTCAGAACCACCAAATGAATGTATGTATAAGGCGACTGTGTGGGTAATGAAAAGGATTCCTATGAATCTCAGTTGCTTCTGCATGGTAGGTAAGAGAGATCTGTTGCCAGGGTTTTTTTCCCGTTTTAGTAGATAACTAGTGGGATTTGTGCTTGATGATCCTCCTATCCACTCCATCCCCCAGCACATCATAAGTTTTTGCCACACCTGAAAAATTCTGATGTTGGTTTGGATATTGTTTTTAAAGGGCAATGGAGATTAAATCCTGAGTGAATTTGACTTTGAGGATTCTTTCTCCTTCTCCCCCTGACTAGCAAAGGAAGCCAAGGGTGTTACTACATCAGTAGTATGCATCTTTTGATGGTTTCTTTTTCTTTTTCCTGAACAGCCCCCAGTTATACAAAATGATGCCCTTAGTATAACGAGGATGCTTGTAAAAAAATGGGACAGCATAACAGAGGTGAGTAATTTGGTATTGATTAGATATGGATATCTTTAAGACCCTGCTCATAAGTCTTTCAGTGAATTTCAAGAGTCAAAAGAAGAACCTTTAAACAGATCCATTTGCCTTCCCATAAACAAAGTAGCAGCCTTTTCAAACTAAACTTCCAAATTTCTTGTTAACTGACTTGAAAGGGCAGCATATGAGGTGAGTCAGTGTCTTGCCCTGCAACTTCCTTAGATTCTGAGCCTGTCAACCAGGGCACAAGAAGAAATCAAATGTGGCTTTTTATTCGACTTCTAGGGAAAAAAAAGAAAAAAAAGTAATGAAAATTTCAATTATTTTAAATACTTTGCAAGTGTTAAATTAATTTTATGGAAGTTATTGAATAACTATCAGGAACAATTTTTACTTACTACAAAGCTATGGTAGTGCTGAGATCAAATAAGGTATGCGTAAAGTTAAAGGCTTTTTTCTATCTTTTTTCAAAAGACAATGCAAAAGAAACCAAGTTCCAAATATGTATGGGATTAAAATACCCAAGAAATCTGGAATTCAGGAAAAGAAAAAAACAGTTAGGTAACTATTTCTTTTCTCAGCTTTGCAGAAAATACATCGTCATTCAAGTAAAAAGCACCAGAAAAGACTACAGTTCCATTCACAGAAAAGTGAAACACAGTCTGGAGACATTAAGTGGGAAGTACCAGTACCTTTTTGCTGAGGAATCGGACTCTGGATCACTGTGTAACACAGGAAGCTCGGAAAATACTTGATTCTTTCACAAAGCTGCACAGAAAGAGGAGGACACATAATGTAACAAAGGAAAGCTTTAAATATATTTTTTTAATTTATTAATTTTAAATTTTATTCTGCTTTGAAAACAACATTAGATTAAGCAAATTTGTTTGTGGACAGACTAAGCTAATCATCATTTCCTAATGCTGATATAAACCTTGTTTCTGAAATCTGATTTTAAAAAGAATCATTTTAAAACCATTATACGCTGTTGTCAACTGTTTTTTGACTATCATGATAGTAATATAGTGTTTACTAAATGAATACCAGAGTTGTCTTCCCCGCCACGATATTTTTCAAGGTGCTCTCTGTTGCCTCTAATACACTTGGACTGAAACAAAATCTCTGAATATAATATTATTACTGTATATTTTTTCTCTTGTAAAATTTTATTCCTAATGAAAACTATCATATATGTTGCCTATTCATAAATATTAATCTTTAAATTAATGTCTTTCAAAAATGCATAACAGGAACTTGGACATCTATAATGTAATCAGAAGGAATTCTCTTGGTAGGCATGTTCTCTTCAATCTTTCTTCTGAAATAAACTCAACATATTGAACACTGCACAACAATTTACGATCTGGAATGGTCAAAATTGTGGCTGATCACTAGGGACTTGCAATGCAATACGAACTGTCTCCTGACTGGCAAACTCCATTTAATTTCTCTCCTCTTCCCTAGGAATAAATGTTCCAATACTTTTAACTTGTGACCTTAGGGAGTATCTTACCTGAAAGTCAAAGTTAAGGGAGGTAGTAATTTGAGAGAGCTTAGTTACTGCAGCAGATTTGTAGCCCAATGTGATGGGCAAAGAAATTAATTCAGATGTAATTAAGAAGATGTGATAGAAAATCCACTAGCAGAAGAAAACTGAAAATCACACATAGGAAAAGATAGATACAGCATTTTAAAAGTTATTGGAAATCATATTCTCTATTAGCTATTTTGAGCTGGGGCACATTTCTCAATTTCCTTTGGCAAATTTTTTTCTTTCTTGTATAAATAATAAATGTTCATTGGAGCACCAACTTGAAACCCATTCCATTAAACTCATGTTCAGCATCTCTTTCTTTAACTCACATTTAACTACGTCCTTAATTTCTGTGATAGGTTGCACATACATCTAAAATTGGAAAAAAACAAAGTATCCATGCCTTTCACTGTTATGAAACATGATTGGAAGCTGTAGTAAACAAAATAATCTGTTCCTTGTAGATAAACTGCAGTGACTGGTAATTAATATTAGAAAATCAAACACAACACAACAAAAAAAACCAAACCCCTACACCAAACCTGTAAAAAACTAGGTGTTATTTTATTTCTGTGCTTTTTAAATACCTAAGGAAAAAAAATCAAGGATTAACCTATATTAAAATGTACTCAAATAGCAGAGACAGTTCCTAAAAGAATACTGCATTTGATTATTTCATCAATTCTTTTTTGTATTCATTTTCAGTAACTCCTTGTTTTTCTTACTTTCTTCAAATTTTGATGGCAAATTTCCTGCATTCCTATCACTGATAGTGAAGAATTCACATTACCAAAATAATTACAAATCTCAGGAGAGAAAGAAATGAACTAATCCACCAACTATTATGGACAATTTCACAAGAAATGACAGGTGACCTGATATGCCAGGTGCTCTATTCTTTGTAGCAGATGATCAGAAGAACCATTAAACAAGTTGGCATCCTCATAACCTTGGGTTAATGCCTTACTTAGAGAACAAAGGACACCTCTATCTTGTTAAGTGCTAGTACACTTTTCCTATGGTTTCTTTAAGTGTCGTGTACTCTGTTGTAAAACTGAAAGTCAAAGTTCACTTCTACAAGGCGGTATTCTCCACGGTATCAGCCAATTTAGGGTGCGGTTCAGATGACATCAGTATTTCCAATGTCCATCACAAGTGAGAAAAAATGTACCCTACAAGTGCTATCATGACCACATCACAGCTACAGCAGGGAAATCTTGTTCCTGTGCACATACCTCAACATGAGCTAGGGAGGGCACACAGATTTTCATAGGTTATTGAATAGAACTGGTCGAAATCACAATATGTCATGTCCCTGTTTCACTGAAGAGGTCAAGACTATCCTCCTCCTTGCCTTGATCCTCCTCTGCTTCTACAAGGCAGTAGGGTCTTTTACTGGTTATTTCTGTATTCGTGCTATTTCCCCAGAGTCTGCTTTACTGCATTGCATTTTTACAACCACTCTCTTCCCTGGGTGCTGCCTGGGCCAGACTATGAAAGGTCTCTGATTTGACCATTGGTGATTTAATTGGTCATTATCTCTTCCATCTGCCATTGTTGGTCACTTGTTCACATTATTCTAGGGTACACTGCAAGAAAAACTGCTTAATTCTTCAGGTTGCTGAAGTTACAACCTTCAGGCAACTGTTGTTTATATGCATTCACCAAGCCTGTTTGAGGCTAATTTTAGTGAATCTATTCCAAAACAGACAGACCATCATGAATTCACTCTCTACATGAAAAGGTCTTCAGCCCCCTCATGAACTGTAGAGGAAATTTCTAAGATAATTTAAAAACTTCAGGCTCCCAACTTAAAGATCATTGAACTATCCAAAGGTACATGGGATGAATCTAAGTCCTTATGAATATAGAAAAAAATATTGAGATTCTGGACCCTAGGCTAGGTTAAACAAAACAATGCAAAAATGAAAAATGTGTTGGCAAGTCACTCTTCAGAGAATTTCAGGTTCCCACTCTATCTATGAAATTTTTTTTTCTAGTCAGCTAGATTTGGAACATCTCATCTTTTTGTCTGTATCCATATTAATCAGTCTGAGAAAACTTTTAGATTCCTGAGCCTTGTTCTGTTAGAGAGCTGGGACATGGGTGGTGTGCATAACATATAATATATCATATAATATATAATATCATATACTAGGAACCAAGGAGTTCCTTTTTCCTAGTTACTGATTTCTACTGAAAATAAACCCAGATTTTCTGACTGAAAGAGCACCATACTATGTTTTCCTTTTTTTTCTATTTTGAATATCAATACATGTCTTTTCCACCCTATCTTTTCTTTTAGAAAGTTACCAATAGGAGTTTCAGTGGGTTTTATATTTTTCACAAGCAAATGTATGTTTTCTGTCTCTAAATACATACAGAATGTTCTCATTATTTTCTTTCTTCATTTTTCTATTAGTTCTGCAGTCTGAAAAGGAAGAAAATTTATTTTCACTCCCTTCTTTGCAGAACATTATTACATTTAAATTCTATTGTGGATGTAGTCTGCAAACATTTAACACATCAACAGGTGAATGAAATATACTATTTTAAAATTTTAAAATGTATTTATTTTAAAATGTAAATCATACTGGTACACAACTATGTACTGGGAAGTAGATTAAAATTATATCTTAGTACTAGCTGGAAATAAACCGTACATACAATTTTTTGCATTCATTGAAAAGATTATAATCAGGAACAACAGTAGATACCTGAGAGAAAAAAAAAAGCAAACAAAACAGTTTCCCATTTCTTTCCAGTAGGTTGTTCAATTGAAAGAACAGTTTTAAAATGTTACACAGAAGGTTTTTTTTTTTCACTAGTAAATTAGAACTAATACTTAGAAGCTACAAAATATTAAATCGTTCAAATTATTTTACTTTATTAAAACCATATATAAATTAGTTTAAATGGAGTCTGAGATGAACAGTAGGCTATGTTGCGTTTCTTAAATTTTTTATAATCTCTAGTCCCTGTTTGTTAATCAATATGTTGTTGCCAAGAAAGTAAAAAGCAAACAAACAATAGCCATAATTTATGTATGGATCTATTGCATTTGTGCCCAGTTGCTGTTGAGCTGCGTAGTTTATGTTCTCTATGCTGGCAAGTTTTCCTAAAAAAGCTTGTTTTGGAGCCATGTTCATAGCATAGAATTGCATCATTGATGAGTCTGGCAGAGAATAAGGGAAAACTGTGTTGGCTTATGCCCCAAAGAGTGAGAAGAATTAAAAAAATTTAAAAAAAAAAAGGAGAGGAGAAACAATAACCATTGTTGCTCAAGAGGAAAAAACAAGATGGTCTCTGAATGAGAAGCTAGTTTCCAGCTTCCAAGATTTTATTGTAAAAAAGGAAAAGAAGGAAATGAATACTCTTGGGAAGAAAAAACAAAACACCCAAAAACCAGGAAAAAAAATACTCAAAAACCCAAAATCAAACCAAAACCATCCACAAAACCACAACAAAACCAAACAAACCCACAAAAGAAACCGAACAGTTAGTGTTTAATCAACAAAATCCTATATCTTATATTGCAAACAATTTTTCTTTTTTCCCTACAGCTTTTAATTTCTCCTTCAATCCTTCTTCCCTTTGTTTCTCATTCCCATCCACAACCACAGAGCTGTAAATCTACACTGAGACTTATTTAAAATACTCCCACCCTGTCTCTTTATATCTCCCTTGGATTGCACCTGCTTTACCTCCATTCCTTTTAGCTCTCTTTCTTCATCCCATCCCATCTTTCTACTGTTAATCATTTTTTGACCTCAATACTGTTTTCACATTTGCTTTGTCTTCCCCAAAATTAAAAAGAATAGTCTTAATCATCTAACTTCACCACCACTTAATTTCTCCTTGGTCTCATATTTTTCTCTGCTTTAATATTGTTTTAATTGACTTTAGCACAGATAACTCCTTTGGGTAAATTTAATTGTGAATTTTTAGCGTTCATTGTTTTTGACCTGTCTTTTTAAGGTTATTGACATACTCTTGCCTTCTGGAAGATACTAATACTTTCAGTTTTCCTTTTACCTGTTCAGATATGTAAAATGGCTCCTTTCTGAAAATATGTTCTTGTAGCCCTCCAAAATCTGCTAAAAAGACAGACTGCTTCAATATATCACAAAGTATACTGGATTTTTTTTTTTTTATGATGCTTTATTAAGTAGAATGCAATTTGTCACATTTTTTGCCATTCAATTGTGATCACCTCTAAAAACCCATATGAGTATTAAAAAAAACTGGATAGAAAGGAAATTTTTTCTATTTCTCATTTTAACACAATTGCAACACAATTGCAGAAATATTTTCAAGTAAGCAACATTAAGCCATTTTAAGCTTTGGTAATAGCACACGTGCAACCTGTTAATTTTTGAATTAAATATGGATTATATTGCCACAAACTGTAAACCAATAAAACCCATATAGAGAGATTCATAGATATTGTTATTGTCTGCTCTGATATTTGGGGAAAAAAACAACCAAGAAACATGAAAGGGAATAGCATTTATTCTCTTTTTGAAAGTCATTCCCAGTGTCAGAGAATCACACTCTCTGAAGTGTTACTCCAGAGCCAATTGTTTATCCATTTGACAGTCATTAAAGGAAGTATATTTTTGTTATACATTACTATATAGTATATAATATATGTTTTATATACATATATATACACAACCTACCCTTGTTTCCACCTCCTAAAAACTGTTTTTTCCACTCTGGGTTGGCTCAGTGGGTCCTTATCCGTCCATGATGGCATCCTGGAACTTTTGCCCAATTTCCTCCTTGATGTAGGACAAGGACTTCCATCTGTGTCTGCCTACATTTAGTGTACAGGAAGGCTTGGTTTCAGTGAAAAATAAATTCTATGTAAATGTGAATTCATATAATATTCATTCGAGCGTGAAAGGAGTGTGACAATACCGTATCTGCAGCCCAGGGCGGACACAAGGTCACACACCGGTATGCACCCATGTCCACACACCGGTATTGATTTCTTCAGGAGTAGTAACACAGTGTGGATGTACACTGCTACCAACACAGTGCCCCACAGCAGACTGGACCACAACCCTTTCCCTCTTGTCACAGCAGTACTAACGTAGATTTATTTCTTGTCTTTAATCCAGAATAACTTGTACCCTTAAAGCTAAGCCTTCTCAGACTTAATGATTTTGAGCAACAGGGCATTTTACTCATGAGCACCTGGTGTTAAAATACACATCTATAATCTGTGATACTATTTATAATAGCTAATACATGATACCTCAGCACAAGAATATTCTCTGAATGTACTTGGTGGACTTAGATTTGCAGAGGAAGACAACCAAACAATTACTCTTGCTGCTTGTCTCCAAAGGTAAAGCATTTCTAGAGAGACTTATATCCAGATAACAAAATTGAATGGCCCCACCAGCTTTAAAGAAAATGTACCTTCTAGCTGACTATCACAAATATCACAAATGTTGTGGGTTTCATTTTTCTGGTTATCCTTTTTTTTTTTTTTTTTTTATCCTCTATTAAATCTGTTTTATTTGCATGAACTAATTAACAACTATTTTACAAAACAAGAATGTGCAGCAGTGAAGCATGCCTTTTTAATAGAAAGAATCAATAATTTATCACAGTAACAGTGTTCAAAAGTAAAGTTTAACCCTGAGTAACAAAGAAAAAAACCTTCAGTAATTTTTTGTACTACTGGATCTTGGGACCTGTTTTGCTTTTGTTTTTTTCAGTGCAGTTAATACAGCTTGTTCTCAAGTGTTGTACTACTGGGACAAAACTAATTTTCTCATGTAAAATTTACTAGTATTATGGGCCAGTGGTTATGAGTCATTAAGGATCTGAGGGTTTTGATATGATGGAAAAGAATTGAAAAAAGTGTGCTACAGAAATGGAAATGTAAAAATCATGCTATATGGAAAATAAGATTAATCAACAGAAAAAGATAAAAAGAACCCCACTCTTGTCATCCTCCCTACAATTACCAAAGTATGAATTCAAAATGTATTTGATGCATGTGAAACATTTTGGTAAATACCCATAACAGCATCACTAAATTAAGAAATAATGTTATCCCATTGTGCCTCTGCTTCCAAAAAGCAGGAAACCCTCCATTTTCTCCTGCTTCTGACTCTCAAATTGGTGACCATGAATGAAGAAAAAAGATGGGCTCTAACTGAGGTGTGGTTTCTTAAGTTTGCTTTTCCTTTAATTTTTGTCTTTTTTTTTTTTTTTTTTTTTCAGAGAGGAGAAAAAGATGTTCCATCAGTCTGTTGCGATCTATTAATTCCAGACGAAAACGTGTTTACAAATGTTACACTTGTAATATATATCTGCAGCAAAGAAAAAGTCTCATGTTAGGTATCATGCTGTAATTATCAATTAAATCAATAATATACTGGAAAGGCAAAGGTTTTAAAATTAAATATTTTTAAAAAATAAATAGGCGAAATAACACAGCAGCAAAAGCTCTACTAACAAAATAATTCATATATCAAAATTCGAACTGCTATCAATTGCCTCTCTGCATTCTTTGACTTGAGTATTTTCACCCCTGGATGATCTTGCTTTTTGCTAGCATAAATTTGATTGTGAATGCATATAGGTTTGAGCATGATTGCAGGAATTCCTGCCATTCCTGGTTATTTGTGATTGCTAGTTACATAGTCCATGGACTATATTCATATTATTTTCATTTGATTTCTCTTCATAAGAGCCATTTATCCTAGAATATTTTCACATCTCTCAGAAATATTTTGATTACATAAATAAAAGAGAAGCTCATGACCTCTTGTGGTAAAGGAATACTTCATTATGGCTGAAGAATTCTGTGATTTTGGCTGAATATGCACAAGTACTGTAATGCCTGAACAGTTGTGTGTTGACCTTATATGATATTGGAATTGGAATTATTTGGAGAAGCTTTAGGTACAGAAAAACAGTTTAGGAGATACAACACAGCAATTGAGTTCTGAGAAGGAACAATGAATACTGAGAGCTGTGGTTTGTGCTAGTATGACAATATTTTTGGATGCTTTTAATAAAAAGAAGAAAGTCTCCATGGTATCTTAAACTTTTACTTATATGCATTATTGCCACAAAGTGAAAGCAATCATTTAATAAAATGGGCAATTTTTTCCTTATTTTCCTGTAAAAGCAAAGTGGCGTATGGCATAATTTATTTCAGAGTGATGACCAGCACTGATGAGCTTGTTGAAACAAATTCTTAGAACCCAGTCTATGAATACTGCCATCTCATCACATACCTTCAATGGGTGCTTGATACATATCACAGAGTTCTGGCTTTGGTATTTAGTTGCCAATGTAATAGACTGATAAAGTCATACAAGACTTAGTTCTCAGGTTACTTTGCTGGCAGCTTCCATTTTATTGTCATCCGCTGGCATGAAAGGACATTAAAAATGAAGATATAATTTTTGTTTTTCATTCAGATGCAAGAAATTAGATGGAAATTGAATGGCTTCTAGTGTAGTTTTGCACTCTAAGGTATCTTAATCCACAGACTGCTTATCAAAATAATAATTTACTGTAAAAAAGTGCAATCATTACTTTCATAAGGCTATATTTTTCTGTCTTTGCAGACAGAAAGATAGGAGACCTCCATAGCCTCCCTTTTATAGTTGTGCATTATATTTTAAAATAGTACTGTATTGAAGTCAGAAGTTAATTTTCTGTAGCTAAATATGTTGTCTTGACAATGTGTTGTCCATATAGAATGCTGATACAGGATAGGGCAGGTGTTTTCTGAAGTCGTGACTTCTTCAGTTGCAATAACACAGCAGTAAAAAAGCCCTTCAGTATAGTGCTGTTAATTCAAAGAATCTATGATAGGTAGAAGGTAGAATGTGCTCAAGAATTGCTTTTTTAGCAAATAATTTTCAGTCCGATTTTAATTTAAAATTTTAATTTACAATGCTGGTGTCTTTTTTTTTCTATTAAATATTGCCAACACTAACACAATGCTCTTATTTTACAATTGTGCAATTTGCACACTTAACATACTTTTTCTAGCATTATTCTCTGAACCTAATTAAAAAACTTTGATCAATCTTAAGCAATAGTTAGTTCTGGGATGAGTAAACAGTACTGAATAACTTTCTTTCAACCCTCCTCTCTTGAATGTATTGCAAATAACTGTAACTGCAAGAATTGTCACCTTTTTAGTCTATTTGTCTTATGACTTATAAATACAAAATATGAGCATTTTCTTCTCTGTTTATTTAATCTTTAATTTTATCTTTAAGTTCTCATATAAGGCCATTGCTAAGGTTAAAAACTGATTAGTTACTGTATTAAATATTCTGTAGGTAGTTAAGTGAAAGACTGTATTACTAGGTTTCACAGTATATGTACAATAATAATGCTAATCACTTTATGAAAAATCTAATAATTTAAAAAGTTAGTGAAATAAAATAGAAATAGAAATAGAAATAGAAATAGAAATAGAAATAGAAATAGAAATAGAAAAAGTCAAATTACATAACAGAATATCAGTTTCTACAGGCTATTGAAGCTTTTGTGAGTTTACAAACTGAGTGATATCAAATGGCCATTTTTTGAAATTATTATTTTTAATGTGTGACAATAATGCAGATAATTACAAAGTTTAAGGTTTTATAGAGACTTTTTTTCTTTTATTAAAAATACCCACAGATATTGTCATACTAGCACAAACCTAACGAAAATAACCAAACCAAACCAAAACCAAAAGAGCCCCCTACAAATATTGCTATGCTAAATCAAAAATTAAACAACCCCCCACTGGTATAGTATAAGCATAGCAGAATCCTTTAAGTACTTCCTCCCTAGGAGTCTCAGTTTTCTGTCTATCAAAACCTATGTGTTTCGCCTTCATTATTAGCCAACTTAATCTATTGGTCTCATATGGCACACAGCAGGTTATCTTGGATGTTAGTCAGGACAGCTTTTCATCTATGCATTAACACTGCAGAAATAATCATCCCAGAGGGATGGACACAAAGGAGACTTAACCAAGATGATATATATGCATTGGACTGTGTGACATTTCACTCAATTCATTCTGACAAGAAAAATATTTAAGAACTGAAAAAAGACTCTTTTTCTACAGAGGAATGGTCTAATAAAGGAATAAGTAAGAGAAAATTTCTTATAAAAAGTGTACTGTCATCCATTTATTATGCTAACATAATACATCTTCATTGCAAGGCTGGAGAAAAAATGAATAGCATAAAATTTGGGTTAGCATGTGACTCTTGCACTACATCTGCATTGGGAATAGAAGCAGAGCTAAATAATGAACTCATGATTGCTGGATTTTTCTGCATAACATAAGAAGGTATAAGATAAAACCATAAAGAAGAAGCACAAGGAGAGATTGGACTAGATGATCTTGAGAGGCCTTTTCCAACCTTAATCACATAAAATCATTGTCCAAATTTTTAGGGGCATTGCCAGAAATAATATAAGTGCCTCAAAAGGTATAATATACATTATCTCTCTTCTCATAATTTCTAAGTCTAGCAGTTGTAGAAGTCTGACAAGTCACACTCCTATTAGCATATGGATAAAACTAATTTGGAACAGAATGCAAGTGCCAGAGTGAAGTGCCTGTAATACATAAAAGTGATAAATAACAGTATAACTCATCTTATGGGTGGAGAAGGGTCTGGTTTAGTGTTCCAGGCCATTTCATCACACAGTAAGAGATGTAGTTGGGTATAAATTCACTTTGAAGAAACACAGATGGAAACTAGACCACATACTGAAATATATGTTAGGGAGAATTTGAACATGTCTAAAAAGGATAAAATCAAAAAGAACAAACAAACCCACTGTAGTGGTTTGGTCCAAAATACTCATTACTGTTTATCTGCTGTGAGATAAGAATTAGGAGAAATGCAAAGCAGGCACCAAACTTGAAAGAATATAAAGTTTATTAACAGACCTAAAAGAGGGAAGAAAAAAAAATTATACCACCTTCAGAACTCTCCTCCTCCCCCCACCTTCCTCCCTTCTCCCACTGACAATGTGAAAAAACAACCCTTAAGATGTTCAGTCTGTTTACCACTTTCATAATAACCTTGTTTAGTCCATTTAGAAAGAGAAGTCTCTTCTTGCTCATGCTATGAAAACATTATCACAACGAGACAGCCGCCCACTTCCAAATATTGTTCAGTCCATTTAGGAAGAGGAGTCTCTCTGCCTGCGTGTGAGTCCTTTCCCCCGACTTGCAGCTTTTCCCACAACTGCTTTCGAGGGTCCACTCTTGAAGTTTCTTGGGGTACAATTTTAAGGTTGAGCCGTTCAGAAACAAAAACAGAGGCCCTTCTCCTTCCCTGGGAGCAAAGGGTCTTCATCATCTTCATCGTTAGGACTATCTCTGGGAGCATCTCTAGGTACTGAGGTTTTCTCCTTTCCCGTTTGGAGCAAAAGTCCTCATCTGGTTCATCTCTCCCTGTCCAAACTTCTCATGAAATTACATCTGCGTCAGCATCTGCCTATCTCAGTGCAGGTGCTTTTGCTTACGAGCTGAACACTCCACCCCCCATATCTTCATGAAATTACAACGGGATACTCTGATATATCATAGCTTCACAACAGAATTTCAGCTTTAAGCATCTCCTCTCTCTCTTCCCTCAGGTTTTCAGCTCTTCACAGCAGTAAAAGGGTTAATCTCACCTCGGCCTTGCAGCTTTGCAGCTGGAATGTTGAATTTTTCTTATCGAAGTGGAGAGGGGGGAGAGCCGAGCCGCTCCGGCTGCCCACGGCAAGGCAGTGGGGGGGGTTCCACGGCTGGAACAGGTCCATGGCTCCAGGATGGCCGTGGCCCGGCCCGGCCTGGCCCAAGCAGGGCCTGGCTGTGCCCGCTGGCCCCCACACGGGGCCCGCAGCCACCTGTGCCAGCGCCGGAAACGAGAGAGAGCCTGGAGGGGGAGTTTGTCTATTCTTAAATGTGGATCACAGAGGTGTTCACAACTTTAAGTGGCTTAGAGAATTGTCCATATTCAAACTGGCCAGCTGATAGGTTCTATCAGTTCCCAGAGGAAACTGTAAGCACCCCTTAGCAAGGACGTCCCTTCCGGGACTATGCTTGCTAACCTATGACACCCACGAAATTTTTACTATAGATATTGATATATGTATGCATGTTGTCTTGTTTTACAATGGAATAGACAATTACCTCATAGAACCCTTGTAGTCATAAGGTCTCCTTATGTTTGGAGGGGATGGAGTTCCTTAAAAATTATTTCTGAGAGACAGAAGAATAATTTAAATTGTTTTATATTTTAAAACATTAATTTATGCCTTCAGAGGAATATTTACTTGCAAATGTGCTTGCACTGGGATCCCTAAAGAGCATGACATTTGTTTTGAATATTTCAGGAAGAAAACAGCCTGAAGTTTTGCACTTTTGATCTGAATCTAAGGCAGTAAAAAACAGTTTGCTTTACAAGTACTGGTAGAGTATTTTTGCTTCTCACTTTGCTATTTCTTTTTCCCTCTTCCCTTGCAAGACATGTACTTTCAACCCAGAGCCAGAAAAATAAATCAGATCTTCACTGAGATCCCATTTCTACTTGTAGATCCAACTGACTTTTAAAATTAAAAAACAGTCTAGAAAAGAGTTTTTCATCTATAGGGTCTGGAACTGGAAGAGAACTTTAATAGCTCTATTAAAGTTGTCGTGTAGAGCCAGCTGCTTCTCTAACAACACTCTTGTCATCTTGATCTTTAAAACTTATGTATTACCATATTTGGTTACCCATTCTAAGCAAAACTAAGAAAAACTAAATTACTATTTTAAAAAAAAAATTATATTAATTTGTAAGTTTGCATACAAATGAGAGAAGGATTGTTTAGTAAGAAATCCGAGCATCATGGAAGATACTCGCTGGAATAGGACATCATCCAGTAAAGTAGAAAATTGTGAAATTAAAATTCATCACTGATTAGGGACAGTAACAGAATTTCTAAGTGGAAATTTATACATTTCATGATATCTTTTCCCATTTGAAAATCAATTTCCATCTATAGGAGAAAGTTTCACGAAGGTTGTCTGGACTTCAGGCGGCTCTCTGGAAAGCTGTTTATTGCATAGGTGAAGTTACAGCATTTCAGGGAGTGGGTATCCAGAGCCAGCCCTACAGCTGCCAGCTCCAGCTGTAGGCATACCTGAAGCCACTTTCTGTTCAAGTTAAAAAGCATTTTATACTTTTCTTTGCAGAGTATCTTAATACATAACAACCAATAAGCACCATACACAATACCTTTACATTTGCCTATAGCCTATCATAGCTGCTACCATCACCATATTATAGGCATTATTATCCAATCACAAGAGTAAGTAAGTTACAATTTAAGCTTACAATGGAAAATTCTCAGACCTCTCCTTGCTACATCAACATTTCTTGTTTGCCTGCAATATCTCTCTTTTTGGTAAAGACATGCTTTCCATTTACTTATGCTCTTCTTGAGACTTATTTACTTGGTGAAAAACATGTCTTTGTTTGTAGTCACATACTTTTGTCGTATTCATAAAAATCTCCTTCCAACTCATCTCCAACCTTCGCCTTCTCAGTTATTCAGTGGTCAGTGTTTCAGCAAAACATCTTTTACTCTGTATCAAAACTTGCTTTCATTTCTATCTCATCCCCAGTTTCTACATTCAGAGATCTTTTTGCCAAGCCTCCATACCTGTGAAACTTTCTTACCAAACTTTCATCCTCTCCAACACCATTTTGCTACAATTGCCAAATCTCAGCAATTACAATCTCTCTCCTATATAAATCGATAGAACTTCATGTGAAACAACTGCAAAAAGATTTTTCTTGTTCCGCTTTTCCAGATTGGGTTTATAAGGTTTAAAAAGGAAAGGAAAAGTCAATTTTTAAAAATTGTTATCCCACCCTTCCAAATTATCTTTATAGGTTCTCTGTATAACCAGGCTTCAACAAATTTTTATACAACTGCCACTAGAAATTGCTACCTTCCAAAGCTTTTTTTCTTCTCAAGTATCATTTCATTAGGTTGATAAAAGTATGCAAACATTCTGATTTTTATCTATATATATAAGCCTCTCATACTATCAGATACAGCATTTAAATGAATAACATATACTTATCAGTATGTGTATTGCATTTATGAAATTAAAGTGATAGCTGTATAATCACAGTGCATTTACTTAGTTTTTAAAATTAACATTTTATGATTAAATAAATTAGTACCCATTATTGAACTGTGCAAATTAAACATTTGCTAAGAAATTAGCAGACAATTATGTATTATAAAATGCTATGTGACTAAGAAGACATTATACTTAAGCATCATTAAACCCCAAACCAAATAATAAACACAGAAAGGAAAGATTGGAGTAAACAAGATTAAATGTTTTAATGGTATACATTTGTCTTACTGGTTTCATACTAATGTTCCTGATCATGAAATTCAGGACTTTCATTATGACTCAAAATTCGTAAGAAATCACTGCAAAAAAGGAAATCACAAAATTGACTATCCATGTGTTTGTAGCTGAAACTCAGAACTGTATTTTGCAAAATTATGGTCTTTATAAAACTGACGCCAGTCCAGAATGGAATTAAAACCTTTTACAAAAAATTATTAATAGATAAATTGTAAAATTATTTCTTAAAGCATTTTCATTTACATATGAATTTTGATACAACAAAAAATAGTTTATACAACTAATTTATGAAATTAGTATTGACTTTAAGTTTCAGCCTTACATTAAGTCACCCATTAGGTGAGTAGAAAGACATCTATGTTCTTAACTGAGTTGATCCTCACATAATGATCATACTCCTGCACACTTATTTGACATCCACATCCTTACAGCTTACTCTAACATTCAGTGCTCTGAAATAATGAATCATCAGATTACTGAAAAATCTTTGTGGAAACGGTTTCCAGCACCTACACAACTGTGGTGATTTAGACTGGCTTTTTTAAAGAGAAGAGAGTCTGTTTACAGTCTTCAGGGGATTACATACCCTAGACGTTTTTTATTCTTTTAGGGACTTTTTAAGGATTTAGTGGTTCTTTTGGAAAGAAAAACAACTACTTCTCTCCTCCTCTTTTCTTCTCCTTCTCTCCTCTTACCCTGGATGGAAATTTTTTATGTCCTATTCTCAGTGACTACACATTGGTCTTCTCTTACCAGGCCTCAGCTCTTACCTACTTGGAGCTACTTGCTATGCTCAAGAGATTGCAAGTTGCCTTACAAAAGACTACCAGTAGCTTAAATTTGTGATCTCTAGTCAGAAGAAGCTATTCAGTGGATTTTACAGATATTTCTACCTTCCTAAAGTAAGTCCAAGTCCAAATAGCAAATGCTAAATGTAAAAAATTGCTTATTTCTCTTCAGAATTTAGGTGTAAAGAAGGGCTAAATGAGAAGTCAATGAAAGTCTTCTTGAGTTCATACTAAATAGCATCTTAGGAAACAGTAAGATTTTCTTTCTTCAGGCACTACCCAAGGTATTTGTTCTAGCAACTTTTAAGCATCACCTCAAGGATACCTCCAGAAGAAGAAACACAGTATCTCTCTCTGCAGCAAGTAGAGCTTGTTGCATTGCCTATTGCAGAACTATTGAAAATAGTTCTGGACCTGAAAATGCAGAGAAATAAGAAAAAATATTTGTTCCCTAATTTTGTTTTCTCAATACCTGTTTCTGCTTTTCTACCTTGGGTTTCCCTAGGATCCAGCAGTCAAAAGTTTCCATGGGAAAGAATGGAACTACCCAGAGACACCTTTTCAGAAAAGCAGAACTATTTCCAGCCTTGAGAAATGGGGGCAGGGAATGCTCAGTCACCTGAAGTGATTTACCTAAAAGAAGGATACAACTGGTACCAATCCCAAAGGACATTCGGTTCCTTAATGGAACAACGTGATCAACAGACCAAACACTCCTGAATATTTTTTAATCCATGATCAACCTATTAATTTATGAGATAGGAAACCTACCTTTTCACCCATACTGCCAATCGGGTAAGAAGAATGATAAAAAACAGTTCTCTTGCAGCTTTAGTGAATACCTCTATATTGATTCATCTTCACATGGTCTTTTTTTTATTTTTTTGGGTACCTAATCCTTTGCTTTGGGAAAGCAGATTTTCTTTTCCAAGTTCCCTTTTATTCATGTTTCTCAAAAGCAGTTAAAATGTTCCAAATAGAAGGAAAGCATTTTGGGTATATTTAAAAGTGGGTTACTTCATTTCTGAAAGAATTTCCCAGTTTTTAAAGTGAATTAAAAATCAGTTTGATTTTATCCCAGATACCTGTCTTTATCAGAGTTTAATTTCGTTTTGTTGGTTTAGTTGTTGTTATTTCCCAATGAATATTTTAAAACCTAGTTAATTTACATGTTAATTTATTGTCTTTGCAAATTCTGAAAAGGCAAACTATTCACTAATTTGTATCAGTGGCAGAAATTCAATTGTATGTACACTGAAAACAAAATTATATGAAGAGGAATTCTCCTTCCACGTCTTCCTTTGAAAGAATCAAGAGTTCAAGATTTAATGTTCTAATAAAAGTATGCATCCTGAAGTGAAACCTCTGAAATGATACTGCATCATCAGTAAAGTGAATCCACCAGATATCCTATACATTACAGTGAAAAATTTCAAATCTCATCTTCCTACAGCACTCAAAGTGAAATGAAGCTGAATAGAACAAATCCTGATTTTTCACATTTGCTGTTATTAAAGAATGGAACAAAGTAGTGCCAAGGGGAATAAGAGAATAAAGCTATGGCTATTCAGTTGTGAAGAAAGTAAATTAATAATACTAACCTCATTTCTTTTGTACATGCTTTCAATTGATGCCCTGGAGAAAAATTCCCTTTATAGGAAAAAAGGGTGGGGAATGGACAAAAGAAGCTATTGCTGTATCTTGCCTCAGTGCTATTGACAAATTGTATATCAGCATCAGATTTTATGATGTCATATTTTTTATTTGAGCTACACTTTTACATATCTTCAGCTAAGTCCCTCTGGTATTTATTTTCCCCCTAGCTTTGGAAACTTTTCCAGTTTGTATTGTGAAATGAGGTTTAAACCCTGGAAGGGAGGCAATGTTCATGGTGTAACTGGAACCATGTAAGGGAGACTTTTTTTTTAAACTAATGTTCGTAACACATGTTTTAGATTCACGTGAAACATGAAGTCCTTCTTTATTTTTTCTGGGCATATGCTAACACAACTCTATTTCAAAAAGCCCCTATGTATTTTGATAAATTGAACTGTTTGAGGATGGTCTTCTTCCATAAATCTCTTTATTTAAGTAACCAAGTGATACCTGGACAAATATTATAAAATAATCCTACCTGGTGTATTTAGACTGAAATTTTTTTACAGGGGTAGGTTTTTACTAGATATTTAGAACTTGATACAGGCATTCCTGGAATTGATTCAGATCCGATTTACCTTAACAGCCTTTCCTGAAAAAAAAAAAAAAAAAAGAGAAAACCAAAAAGCATCCTCAACAGTGGAAATGCTACAATGATAGTAAGATGAATGGTTGATGTCAACCATCTTCAAGAGAGAAAAATAAGCAAACTGTATATGCATGTGAATGAAATGGTTCAGTCTAATTTTTTTATACAAACATGTAGAATACAAACAGAAGAAAGGTAAGCAAACAATCCTGTCCTGAGTTTTGGCAAAAATAGCAGGCTAACAACTGAGTATTACTGAGGATCCATCTTGGTAGAGAGCAAAGATATAAACAAAAAGTACCTTGGTTGAGAGAATAGATTAAGTACACAATACCTAGCTTGACTTTCAGCCAAGGCCTCAAGCCTGATTCACAACCAGACACAATGAGAAAGGAAGTATGCTTTACCTTTTTCCACTGATATAGAAGAACCTTAATATTCAAAGGCTATTAGTATACTGAATAAAAATACAGTCTTTATATATTAATGGTAGAATTTTTCTTTTCTTTTTGCCTACAGAGATGTTAAATCTTTTCTAACAGAAAACCTTTATCTATGTGCAGTAGAAAATATCATATGTATATTCTATAACTCTTCAGGGCCAAGAGGTCTAAAAATACTGTTCAATATACATGCCTCTATTTAATCTGTAAAAAATGTTCTTTTCTCCTTTTACTTTGAAAATTAATATGAATACCATGATGCAATTAGATGATTTTATACTCTTCCTTTTTTCCTTCATTAATCTGTAGATTCACTTTTGTTGTTTGTGTTTCCTGAGCTCAGCAAATATTCTTCCTAGTGAAACACAAACAAAAGAGTGATCCAGACAAAATGCAAACTCATTTGAGATATTTCTATAATTTATCTTTGGAATTTGCCACTATAACCTGAATTTCAAATAGTTGTCTTTAAATTGCTAAGAACTCATTATAATACAAAAATATTTTCTCCCAGGTTTTGACTTCAGCCCCACTGGTCAATTTAGTTCTACCTTACACTAGTTGTCTGTCATTAGCTAAGTGGATGCATGTCACAAATTAGTATTTGGGGGAAAAAAATTAACAAAAACAAGGTAGGAGGAAAAATGCTTGAAATAAATGGAAAACTTTATATACATTGCTAACTGCTATGTTTTGGGAAGGAAACTAATTGGGAAGCTATTGGGAGATATTTAAAACACAAAAAAATTGAAGATGTGATGCAACAATAATTCATATTACTAAAATAGCATAAAAGATGTTCCAACTGTATTACTTAAATAAAAGGGTAAAAGCCTCAGCTCTGCGGCACACTGGATTAAAATAAAACCTCCTCATGAAATTACCATGAAATTGAGTTGAAGCACATGCAGAACTAAACAGATTGCTTGGAATGCATTCAGCTACAAATCTGTTCTTTTTTTCAGGCCTCCTGAAATCCCGGCTGATTTCAAGGTAACTAGTTTCAATTATTTGCTCTGCTGTTTAAGCAAACCATGTCGAAGGCCACAGTGGTGTATACCTACAAGAGTTACTGTTGACTGGTGAAACATGGGATATCAACACCTCTCATGGGAAAAAAGGGAAAAAGGAAAGAAAGAGAACCTAGATCAGCTGAAGAACAAATCTTAAAAGAGGAGAGTAAACTTAGAAAAAGTTCACTGACAGTGTTGGAATAGTACAGTCAGATGGACGTAGCCTTCACATTAATTAATTAATTAATTAATAACATTTAAATGTTATTATTATGTTCTAAGCCTGTCCTTTTCAAGACAGGGTATATGGAGTATATTTTTACTTTTTATGTCTTTCCAAAGTAAAATTACAACAGAGGGACTGTAACCATAACAAGTGCTATCCCAGACATTTTTTCTCCTGAATCATAAGTACGCATTTAAATTTGGCTTAATCCTACAATATTTACTGGGAGTCCACAAAGGCTGAAGCTATCAATCACTTGCTGATCATATTTAACTTGTAAATGAATACTGAGGCCAAAGGTATTTTGGATAGAGTGCATATTACTTTTGTCCAACAGAAACATATTTTGAGATAGGTACGAGAGTTCTGCAACAGCTAACAAGAGAAGACTGACCAATGTAATCTACCTAGAGTTCTGTAAGGCCTTTGACACAGTTCTGTACAACTTCCTTATTGCAAAGTTGGAAAGACATGGATTTGAAGGGTGCACTGTTCAATGGTTGAATAACTGGCTGGAGAAAAAGTAAACTGAGGCAAATGGGAACAGAAATTGACACCAGTTACAGTATAAAAGAACAGTGTCCAGCTAAGAAAAGTTTATTTTACATTAATTATTATGTCAATCAGTTGAAAAGGTTGATCATATTAGCATTAGTAAAATGCCACATAGTTTGGCATGGAATGCCAGCTTTGCAAACCAGTAATAAAATAACCCAAATACAGCTCTGTTTTGTGTGTTTGGCTTTCCTTGTAGACACATTCTTTTCCCTCTGCCTTGTTTACTTCTCCCTAGACCTGAGATAATTGAAAAATAATGTCACATTTATCTTATCTCAAGTTCCCTTAGGCATGTTAACTCAGACTCCAAAGTTTGAGTCAGAAGGCATATTCAGGGAGGGGTGGGCTTTAGTGGTCACAGCTTCTTTATCTAGTTTTTCTATAATGGGTAAAAAGTCCTTAATAACAACGTTTAAGCAATTAACCATAATACATCTGTCTCTCACACCATTGTAAGAGAATATTGTTTTGCTCCAACACACTACAAACTCAACACGTGCTATTATTTTTTTGATTATTTTTATATCACTGTACAGAAATAATGAAAAAATATAGTTGTTGCACCTTGCATGATCAGGGTTTGTTTAACATAATTTATAAATTTGTTTAGGAGTTTTGAGTTAGCTAATTAATTATGCGTGTAAAGTCAAGTTGCATGCAGACGGTGCTGTTCTTGAAAATATACTGTGTTCAAATAAAATCCTGTTGTGCAAAAAAAATAGTGATGTTTATGGTTGACCAAAAAAGCTGTTGCTTTCAATTCTGTTTAGTTTGGGGTTTTTTCTAATTTTTTAGAAAAATGAGATTGGCAATATACACAAAACCCAATCTTTTGACTAGATCTCAGAAACTGAGAGATGAATATACACACTAAAATTACTGGTTTAGCTGTAATATACATAATAGAACTATAAAATAAAGATATAATAAACCATTTTATAGTATTGCATTATCTGCAAATCTTTCTTACACTAAGAACTTCTCTTACTTCCAGAATAACAAACATCAGGTAAAAATTCATAATGATCATAAGATGAAGTGATGGATCCTTTAATGTCTTTTATGAGGCATGAGCCTGACTTCTTTCAGGGTCCTGCATTGCACTGAAGGATGCTAGTTGGACCCACTCTGATCATATCAAGAAGTACTTGGGAATCTGTATTTGGGACTTCTGTCAGCATTTAATGTTATCTGTGAGCTGCAGGAGTTCAATTTGGATAAGATATGTACAGTACTACTGAAAAGGTTATAAAGGATATGCTAATACTCACAATTCAAATGGAAAACCAATGGTGGGGGAGGGAGGATTGGGGTAAGAAGAAATGCTTTTAGAAATTCAGTCTAATGCAGTGAGAGAACTGAACAGATCAAAGCACTGTTTCTGGTAGTGGGAGGCCTAGGTGAATAGAGTTGGAAGCCCTACAGGCCTTTCATAAAGCAATTAGGTTTCATATTTTCATAGGGGAAAGGATCACCTTTTAGAGGGTTTTTACACCCGAATATCTGCTGTAGGCTCTGTGGGAACCACTACAGAGAGAGAAAGAAAAGGAAGTTGAAGTCTTTGAAAATAACCTTTTGGCAGAATAGACTGAATATTCTAACTGTTTTATACTCCTTGGGTGAAATTCTGGTTTTATTGTTGTAGTGATAGAAAGGATCATTGACTATTGTAAAAGCTGAGATTTTCTGCCAGAAAAAAAAACTTACAAAAACTCAGAATGTCTCCTTGAAGAGAAATACAACACTCCTACTTTGAACTTTATTCCTCCATGCAAATTATTTCTCTAGCATTACCAAGAACCTTATTCATTTATAGCGTCACCTTTGTCAGCAAAGACATAAGTCTCAGAGTTCTCAGAGATGCCCCAAGAGAAATTTCTCTGGTTTTTCAGACAGAAAAGTTTCAGGAAGGAAGGTTAGAAAAGTTCTTATTCAACATCGTAACAGGAGTCTTCACCTGGAGTCTTCACTTCACTCTGTTCTCTAAATAGGCCATTTTAGTTTCTTCAAACTTTCTGCCTTTACTTAAAGTAATACTAAAAAGGACAAAACCTGGATAACAGTTCCAAACCCCTCAGTTTTTCAACTTGCAACATTAAGAGTTATGTGTAGAATTTATCTATAAATGCTTGCCTATTTTTTCCTCTATTTTTTCTTCCATCACTAACTGTTATAATTATAATTATAATTATAATGTTTTCAGTTAATTCCTAGTGTATTAGGATGTTTATTTTTATTTTTTTCTTGGCATGTAATTCTTCAAGACATTGTTGTAACAGATGCTGAGCACCTCCTGAGGACAATCAATTAATTCCCTCTTGAAGGGAATAGGAAGTCAACATCCTGTGAACTTCCTATGAACTTTATCCTGATAAACACACAGAAGGCAGTCAGCACGGGGATGGATTGAGCTTTGAATTTCTATTTATGTGCTTTGAATTTCTTGCCCCATGATTTTGGTGAGGCAACTTGTACTTGCCCGATAACAAACTCTGAAGGAAATCTGCTATCATCTCTGATATTGGCTTTGGATAGGAAGCTCTTTGTTTGTATTAAGCTCAAAGAGGAAAGACCTGAGGATTGCAGTGTCAGAAAACAAGAGCAGGATGCATCTTCTCAACTTCCGCCTGTCAGACACACACTTCTGAAATATTTATGGGCTTCATTGTTCTGTCAAGTATAAGGCATTCTTGTTAACGTTTGGGCATAATTTAGGGCATATTTCATAAGTGCAACTGTTAAATATTTATAACTAACACTCATTACTTAAAAAGCACTTCACATATACATACTTCTTTAATTATTAATAAAGAAAGTTTGGACAGACCTTGTTTTTATTGCCCTGCACTTCTGGAAATTAACTCTTCATATATTTCTCTGCTAATGTCCTAGGGGTCTTTTTTTTAATACATAAACATTGAAATGCCTCTGTCTTTTTAAACCATCATGTGCGAGATTACTTTAATAGAATATGTAACTAGATAAAACCTGATTTAGTTGAAGATGTCCCTGCTCATTGCAGTGGAGTGGAAATTGATGACATTTAAAGGCCCCTTTCAATCTGAACTATTCTATGATTCTATGAAATTTAAGGGTCTGAGAGGATCTCCATATTTATACTCTTTTGCTGCCATAGTAGGCACCTAAGGTATTTCAACTTGTGTGCTTCAGAGATCCCACACTATAAACATGTAGGTACAGAGATTTATAGTCCCTTTCATTTTGAAGGGCATTTTTAAATCTGACTGTAAATTTCATTACAATTATAAAATGAAGAAAATTTGATTCTCTCTACTCTGTATTTCCTATTTTCAATCATGTGTTGGAAAATTACATAGATTGAGGTATTGCTTCAAACCTCTAATATCAATGGAAAAAATTCTGCTTATTGAATTCATCATTGAATCATTGCTGCAAATATGTATCTATATTCAGCTGACTGTTAAACATTTTCAAATATCATCTCTGTTTAAATACATTTCATTTGAAGGTTATCATTTAAAATGTTATCTTCATGTTAGGCTTTCAGCTAGAAAACCAATGGAAAATTACTTCAGGTGTGAAGCATTATTATAGAATGGTATCAAACATTTATTGTAAGCAAGCTAATGCAAAGAGTCGTCTGAATTGTTAGATTAAAAACCCCATAGATTTCTGATTTCAAGTTGTCCGACTTTACCTCTGTATCAGGCTATATTGCACTTTCTTCCAAAGTACAAAAGCAGAAAATGTCCTGGTGTGAACAGCTGTTTATATATTTTTCTTTTCATCTCTTTTGCACCTTTTTCATATTCCCTTCTGCTTTTCTGATGTAAGATGCTTCCCAGCGTTTGTTACAATTAGACACATTAATATTACAGCATATATTTTACAAGGATGAATATCTTTAATTACATTAGCATTATACTGACAAGCCAGGAAATAGAAGCCATTGATTAAAGCAGCGGCATACAAAAAGCTAACAGAAGGTAACGGAAGCATTACTATTTTTTTAACGGAGATTAAATTAAAAAAAAAAGGAGAACGGGCAAACATTCAGAAGTTGCTTATCCGAAAGATTGGAATGAAAAAATAAAACCCTGACTTTGCACTACTTCTTGCTAACATCTTCATCAGATCTTTTGCAACTTTTTTAGCTGAGCTGTTACCTGCTCTAAAGAGGCAGAGATATACAGAGATACAAAGGATAGCCCATAAATAAGGTAGTTTTGGTATCAAATCATCTTACCTGCAGAAGCAGCAACCTCAGTGTTGACTAATTTGCCATACTTTTCAGTGTATTATCAAACTAGATTGTTCCAAATACAGGAGATAGTTTTGTTTCCATCTAACCCTGGTATATTTACCTTGTAGCATAGCAGCAGCGATATGAACACAAATTCTTAACAGCTTGAGCTGAATTTTCACTTGTTGATTGTGAGTGTTCAATAAGCCCACATAATAAGCCAAGTATGTTATAACCAATAAATACCAAAATGCGGGCTAGTAGCAAGTATCAACATCAAGACCTCTCAACCTTGTATTTACAAATCTAAGGTATCTTTGTAAAATACTTGCTTGTCCTAAATGCTTCAAAATGGAAAAAAAACCATGTTGTATACATTTACATGGTGTATCTCTAAGGAGTTAGTTCACTGTGAAGTAATGTAGGCTTCCAAAAGGAAATATATCTTGAAGAATAATCTGCACTAGTCTAGGTGAAGCTAAGTGGTGCAATTTCTGATGCTTTAGGGAGCTTGCCTGCAATGGCCTCAGATGGCTGCATAGTGCTCCATATGTTTGACAGACTACAAGACATATCAGTGCAGAAGATAACTGAGGAACAGAATTCCTTTTCAATTAAAAACTCAAGATTTCTGGATGGAGAAAAAAATAAAGTCTTTTCCTCATCATGTTAGAAATAACAATTTCTCAAAAATTCCAATTCTGGATTTCTTTGGAATCACAGAATTCTGTCTTGCTTTATGAGGACACTTACTCATTTTGATTAGTGCCTTTGAACGATGAACTTTTAAAAGTTGGACGTTCAGGGTATCAAAATGAACTGATTTTCAGGCTTCATCAGGAAGCCAGGTTAAGTAATGAATATTTGGGCCATTCAGGCTTTCTGTTTTCTCTCATAAACTTCCCTGTCACTCAATCTCATTCCTTCCTGTTCGCCTTGTCATTATGTCTTGCCTATTTCCATCGCTGATTTTATTTGCAAAAAGTGCTTTTAACTGAAAATATCTATAGCTTTTATACCACACTGGAAGTATGTTCTATATGATAAAATCATTCCTGCAGAAAATTCTTCGCCAGTTCTAGTAGTTAGTACAAAGTGCGGGCAACCACACTGAACTTATGTTGTGACTGGAAGGTTCTACAACGTCTTTTACTTGACTTTTCACTTTGCTTGCCTCTTTGCCAGCACTACAGAGAAAAGAGAGGACTAAAGGTTATAGCACTTGCATTATGGCATCATTTCTCACAATGCATTTATGGGGCAGGAGGGAAGAAAACAGCACAATGATTGCAAATAGCTGTTTCCCTTTTCTTTATCAGTTTTTTTTCAGCAATCACAGTGATCACAAATAGTAAAAAAAGCAACATTAGAAATATTTTCTTCCTTTGATGTTTCATTCATCATAATATATATACACCTAAGCATACCATTAACTCCTACTTTTTCATTAACTGTGAATCAATAACTTCAAGTTGATTTTCCTCTTTTTTAAAAGCAAAATGCCTCTTTACAGCTCAGAGATTCACAATACACGTTTTGGTGCTCTAAGGTCAGAAATAATACATCCTGTCACTAACTTCGTTGAAGGCTACTGACAGGAAGACTGAAATAAATGAAAAATTAAAATGCATAGAAAATTCAAACTGGGTGCAACTAAATTTTGGCTGTACCTCAGTCAATTAAAAAGATAAACTCAAATGTCCCAACCTGTTTGCCATTTCATTATTAAAAAATAATTGTACCTAAATGTATTTCTATGAGTAGATTTTAAAATCCACAGTTGAGTTTTTAATCCTCTTTCTTGAATGAGATTTTTAGGTACATTTTTTCTTGATTTCAACATCATTCCCTTTATTGTTGCACACAGAGAGTTCAGCTGGAGTCATTGGTCCAAACTCTACCTGCAAACTTTGGTTTTGAAGATTTATGTTGATAGAAGCTATATTATTCTTCTCTCACCAGACAACATACACACAAGGCTGATGACTTCAATGAACACTGGTTGATCTACACTGAGTAGCAGTTAAATCAATTACCATTTGATTTTAACTGTGAGAAAAAATTTAAAAAGAGAAGAAAAAAAAGGGTAATGGACATACATTACTAGTGCTCTACAGGACTGTTCTACAGCCCTTTACTTGCAACTCAAAAATATCTACGCTGTCAATACATATTCTACATAAATCTGAACACAGCTGTCTAAAAGGCTAAAAACAGTAACTACGTGAAGTCTGAAAATGTAATTTGGATTTAGGCACATAACAGGACTTCAGTCCTCCTGCTAATCTATAGCACCAGAAATAAGCAACACAAATTAAAGCAAATAAATGAAAAATCACACAAATTCACGTTTCTTGTTCAGCATTCTGCAGGATATAATCACTTGCTTTTAATCATAATAAACTCTGACTGAAGAATAGACTAGTGTACTTCTGTTATCCTCCAAAAACCTAAGAAATAGCATAGCAGTCAAACTACAGAAAAAGTATGTAATTCTGTTTATCTAACTTGAAGTCAAACAAAAAACCCCCATGCATCTATTAAGAAATTAGCTATGTACTTAACCCTGAGAGCCAGCATATATTGGCCCAAATCTTCAGGTGTGGCCTTCTAATTTTTACCTTTGTGTCAGTGCACTTGTATGCAAATCTTAAACAGTTATGAGTTTGTCCTCTAATTGGGTTTTAGGCAGGTTAATCTGCTGTGATTTAGCATAATTTTCCTGCCTTGTTAAATCTTGTGTTCCACACACTAATGCCTCCAACAACATGGATGAGTGAATGCTGCCCTCTGGGTACGCATTGAAGTTGTGGTTTCCCTCTGGTTGGCATCGATATGATTGCTTTCTATATCAATTGATCATATATACATTTGTTCATATGATTCCACAGCTGAAATCTATCTACCTGTCTGCTTCTTGTCATGGACCTGACCAATCTCCTCATTACTTTTGCGTGCAATAAATAGCATGGACGACAAGCAGCAGTGTTTCTGATTTGCGCAAAGGTTTTCAAACCTTTGGAACATACCTGATGAAATTAATCTCAGTGAGATATCTAGTCTATAATAATAGTTTGCAGAGATAATGCATCATCAGTTTTCCTGCTGCTTCTTAAATGCTATCTATCTATGTATTTATGCTCTCTCAGGAATCTCTCCTACAAGCACTGCTGTCAGTTCAATAGGTATTTGTTCTGGCTGTGAGTAGCAAGACCTTCTCAAATTCTTCAGAGTCCTTATTGTCCTAGTTCTTGTCTTCCACGACTTTTGATCCAGAAAAGAAAGCTCAGACTATGGTGTTTTGGATCTGAGACCAATGATTTTCAGTTTTTGCAATATTTTTATCCTCTTTTGGGTTCTGCTAGGCTTTCCAGTTGATCTTTGGATAACAAATGCAGTTCCCAATCGAGAATGGAGGCATATACTCTTGTTAATGATTTCAAAAACTGAAGTTGCATTCTTTGCTTAGGGAATGAAAATCATGATAGTACTAAAAAAAGTCCTGTCTGCCCATTTAAGATCTCTCAATACGATACAATATATGAATAAAATATATTTAATTCAAAGTGAGAATTATAATTAACATTGAACTGAATACATTTTCAAAATACTCTGTAAAGATCTTATAATCATTTTAAAAGTGTAGAAATTTGATAACATGCTTTTAATGTTTCAACTGTATAAAAACATCATTCTCTGAAGGAAAATATCTCTAAAAGTATATGCCACCACTTGAAAAAGAAAAAAAACCCCACATTTGAATAGTTTGTAGCAATTTTTCACATGTAAAAGTTCAAAATTTGAATCTGAGTTTAAAAACTATTCTTCAATGACTTCTATCAAATGAATTATTTTTTATCATAAGCAATTTACTAATTCCCATTCTTGAAAAAGTGGGCTAAAAGGCAAAAAATGACAAAAATAGCTCGAAGTAGCAAAATCATATGTGTCTGTTAGAAGAAAGATTAGTCACTAATTTTACTAATTCCTTTATTTATGGTTTTATACAAGCATCGTATATGAAACAGGTCATTCATATTGAAGACAGATGACATCGGTAAGAAAAAAAATACGGGTCAATACAGTTTTTATAGACTTTGAAATGGGAGTTCATATATGTGATAACTTCATAAACTATAATTATGGTTTTTAAACAACATACCTGACACAGAAATAATATTACAATGTAAAAATAATACAATAACATATTAAAGACATTATTTTTCTCACTTTGAATACTATTATGTAACTACAGAAATTTGTGCCATATGAGTTCAACTAGCTGGTATGAAGTAGTGGCATGGCAGGTAATATCCATCTTGAAATGAATATGAACAAGTGCCAGTGATAGTGAAATATACAAACCACTAGAATATTTGATACGTTGTTTTTCCTCACATACCATAGCCTTTTAAAACTTCATTCTTTTAGCAACACAGCTTTCCACCATGATCGCTTTTTAATAGAAGAATAAACAAAACTCAGGCTCATCATAGCAGAAATAATTGCTACAAGCTAAAATTTCTGGGCATTGCATTAACGTTCAAAAAAAGGCCTTCTCATGAGATCTAAACATAGCCTTCAAAACATTGTACCTTCCAATAGCTTGCAGGTGCAGGGACCATCTGCACAGAAAAATTCACTGGCTGGGGGCCATTACAATGTTACCATACAATATCTGTCATTAAATTACAATGTCATATTGGTAATATATTTTCCCCACATTTGTGAACTTTAATTGTCTTTTTGATTTCATATGGTAATATTTTACAAGGAAACACAATCATGAGAGCATGTACTGTAGACGCATAAGTAATTTAAACAGTCAAGCTGGATTATTTTTAATGTTCAATATTTAAATTTGGGTTGTTTGTGACTTTACAGATAAAACCCAGGATGTATAAAGCTCTAAGGGTTAGAATATGATGTATTCAATGTTCATTCATTCCAAGAATAATAATTGTCATAAGCAGACAAACAAACATTAGCTCAAATAAACAAATAGACAATAAAAAGCACACTGTTCTGACTTCCAAAGTTGCCTGGTGTGCAGAACAGGTTTTTTTAATGTCTAAAAAACCCAAAATACTAAAGAAATCATATTGTTACAAGAAACATTTCAATAGTACAAATTCAACTTTCAAGTAATTGCTCAGAAGATGATATAGTTCTGCTAGGATAAGTGCAATCATTGAATTCAGCAATGAGTCATTATTTCAGCTTATCATGTGTAAATCATAATGGGTATGTACGTCTTGTTCCATAAATAGCACCAAATAGACAAGCCTTATCATTCATTTTCTACAATACAGATTCCTGACACAGTGAAAACCAACTTCACTCATGATTCACTCATGAGGAGTTTATTCTGTAGTTACAATCCAGCCATTTCAATATGGGTCAATGCTTATGACTTCAATTTCCTCTCATCTCAAAATCAGTATTTATCTCAGCTTCAAAGCAATAAACATTGGTTAAAGTTTTGTCAGTGTGCCAAGACACATATGCAGACATATATGCAGCTATGTAGACATCCCTGCCCATATATGTGTAAATTTTAGCAATAGGTTGCCATTTTAACACTCTGCCTTTTGGTACAGTTGAATTCATCACTAGGAGAGACTATGTATAGGCAAACAAACAAACAACAGAAAGGCCTCACAAATACACAATCCAGAAAAAAAAATAAAAGAGAAAATCAAAAAGATAAAGGAAAGACTAAATATTTCCTTTTCAGTAGGTAGCACACTGGTATGGACTGCAAAATTCTATGTCCTACTCATAATCTGGCAGGAGCTCAACTCGTGTTCATAGATACTCATCACAGCTGGTATATGTGGTATCAGAAATTGCAAGGTCAAGTCACAACACAATAATCAACATTCTGTCATCACTTCCAATATAGGGTGGTATTTTCAAGGTTTGTAATCTTTATAAAATTAAAATGTTATCTAGAAGTATTATTATGTAAATGTCTCTAGCATAAAAGTTTGTGCTTTTCTGTTTTTGGAATTGAAAAAAAAAGTCTTCCATTCTGCTTCTCTGTGAGAGCAGGAATCCTTTCTAACTTTAGGAAAATATCTGTCCTCACAATCCTGTCTTCCCTCACCTTGAAGATTTTGTAATAATGAAATGTGGCAAGTACTTAATCACCATTATGCATTTAAGATTTTGAAAAAAAAGTTTAAAAAAAAAGAAAAAAAAAACCAAACACAACCAAACAAAACCCAACTGAAAACTAAAATATTGACGCTATTTTCCTGCTGCTTTCAATTTCTGAGAATTTATTAAATCAACTGATTAAATTATTGGTTAATAATAAATATTATTGTACTACAGAAATAATTTATCTTGTCATTCTAAAATATGTGGTTTCATGTGGAGGTAAGGTACAGATTCTGAAAGGTGCCCAGATACATTTTGCTATAGAACATACAAGATGTAGATAACAAAAGCTAGAAAAGCACTGTAAAGTCCCAGGATAACTTGCTGTTCTTTCTCTATGACTTGAGCTATGTTTTCCAGATAATTGAAAATGCAAAGAAAGGAAGTCTTGCACGTGTTCCTAGACTCAAATTCAGTAAAATATATAAATGGCAAAAAAAAAAAAAAAAAAAAAAAAAAAAAAGATTACAATAACATTCCTATAATTCTTGCAGAGAGACATATGGTTTTTCTCATTCTTTTTTTTTCTTCCAAGCAATCTCACAAACTAGCTTCCTAGTTCTGTGCTTATTCATCTAAGGGAAATAAACTGATCCATCTTTGTATTTTATTAATGTTTTTGTGCTGACCTACACTGGGTAGGGATTAACACAAATACATTTCTTCATTAACTTTGTAATGTCCTTATTTTCACATGTGAAAAAACTCCACCCTCCTATAAGTCTCTTATAGATAGAGTCAATAGAAACCATTTAACTCTTTTGGGATACATACTGCATCTGAAGAAAGGCAGGTATCTTAATTTTCTCCTTCATTCAACAGGTCATTTGTGCAACAATTTCTATAGGACCAAGTGGAAAGCTGTAAAAGCAGTGAAAGGGAGGTTCAGGAAGACTATGCACCTTTAGCTGTGCTAGATCCAAGTGGGCCCAAGAATATATATATATATATTTTTTTGGATGATTTAATGACAGTGAAATTGTGACAGAAGCTTAGGGTCTGTCCAAGGGAAAATTGATATTTTTCCTGTTTCATTCATTCCATATGCTTTCTCTAAGCATAGAATACTGGCTCTGTTGAAGATCTGATGGTGGCTTAAATGGAACTTTGTTCTGATGCAACATTAGAGTTGCTATGTTTTTATGTGTATATGGAGTATATAAACATATACTAAATGATGCTTAGCATTATTTCATTACACATGAAATACACATCTTAAATCAAGTGTTGATGAGAGCATATCTCTAGGTCTATATGTTTCAGTGTAGCGGGTTGAGTTCGAACCGGGCGGAAACACCAATTAAATGTAGTGGTTTTGGTTCAAAATATTCATTACTTACTTATTTTCCTTCTGTGAGATAAGAATTAGGAGAAAAGCAAAGCAGGCACAAACCTTAAACAGTTGCAGTACAATGAAAGAGTTTTATTACTAATAGAATTAAAAGTAAAGAGACAATAACAAAACAAAATTAAAGCAAATCCCCCCCCCCCTCCCCCTCCAGCACTTCTCTCCTTTTACCCAGCTCACACAAGGGATAACAGAACATGGGATGTTAGTCAGTGTTCCAGTTCTTGAAAAGTCTCTCTCTTATGCTTAAGGGAAAAAAGGGTTTTTCCTTCAGTTGCACGTGGTTCCCAAACTGCCACTAACAGCAGATCCGCCCGGAAACAATCAATCTGCTGTGTGTAGAACATCTCTCCCATGAAAAATCTCACAGTTCCTTCACACTGCAAAACATGGGCCATCACATGGGGTTATTCATCTTTTTAAGGATAAGTTCTTTTGGCCTGCACACAAAAGCTTTTTCTTCACCACAAGTCTCTAGCAGCCTCTTACTACTATATAGCCTGGCATCGGCATTCTTCACAATCTTCACAGGCACATGAAGATACTCCATCCCCCCATGTTCTTCAAATGGATTAAAGAGACAAACAGTTTGTGGTATTACAGTTTCTTACCACGGCATGCAAGAAGGTTTCTTTTAAGCTGCGCGCCAGAATCGCGGCACCGCCCTCTTTTCTCCCGTCACCATTTCCAGCTCCGTCCCACGTGACTCACTTCTCTTTCTCTCTGACTCTGACGCCGCCATGCTGAAGGGTGTTCTTGTTCAGCCTTTACGGTGGGGAAAGCCTCGCTCCCTTTGTGCTGCTGGCTGCGTGGTGTCTTCTTCAGTTCAGCACGAAGTGTGCTGGCTGCAGACAGGAGGCTCTGCCGGCTCCCGTTGACTCCGCCGGCTCCGCATGGAGAGGAGAGGGACCCGCCGGTCCCCAGAAGCCGCGCTGGATGGGTTTAGCTGTGAGCAGTCCATGGCTGGGTTTAGCTGTGGCAGTCCATGGCTGGTTTTAGCTGTGGCAGTCCATGGCTGGTTTGAGCTGTGGCAGTCCATGGCTGGTTTTAGCTGCCTGCGGCTCTGAGACAGTCCCCCCCAGCCACCCAGGGTCCGTGCCACAGCGTTGGGAAAGGGGGAAAGGGGCAGTGGCCCCGGCCCGGCCCGGCGGGGCCTGGAGGCTCGGAGCCCCCCCACCTCCCAGCAAGCGAGCTCCGACCAAAAGGGGAAAGTCCCGCCTGTCTGTGCGGTTTAAATATGTAAATTGTGAGAAGCGTAATTGGTCTTAAAGACTGTCCATCAACTCAGGGTCAACCCAATACATTCAGTCAATTATATGCTTTTTTATACTCACTAGTATGATTTTGTTTCTTTTTCAAAAAATATTATAAATTTTAATCTATTTCTCTCAAAGATCATGCTAGAAAAGTTACACAGTAGATTGAAGTTTAGATAAGCAAAGAATTATCTTTAATTAATAATATTTAATAATATTAAGAATAATGCTTTAATTGATACAACAATATGTACAGAGGGAAAAGAGAAACAAATATTTTAAGGCGAGGGATGCATCTCGGGGACCTTCATCAGAAAATACATACTGTCTAAATCATGCAAACATATTGACCAATATATTGGTAAAGTAAGGTAACTCCTTGAGGAGGATGGCTTTGGAAGTAAAGGACTTGCAAACTAAGTTTTTAGTGCTGTTCTTTATTATGTTTCTTGTGTTACATTTATCATAAGTTAAAAGAAAAAAAAGAGGATGTCTCAAATACTGACACCGCCCACAGCTAAACCCAGAATGTATCCTAGCTCCTAATTTCACATAAAATCAAAGTAGCTTTAGTGGGGTATAAATAGCTGTAGCTTAATACATATTCATTACTTTAGGAAAAAGACTTTTACTACTAATAAATACTTGTTATTAATGTAGTTAAATTAATTGAACATAACATTGCTTTTTTCATATTCATTGTAAATATTATTCTGAGAAGGATGAAATACAGATGGAATTGTATTTTGAAAGTGAGAAAAATACATGTAGATCTCAGGTTAAAGTAGAAAGTCGTAAATGCTTTCTTTAATGTACATGGTGAAATTTAAATTTGTTATTATTTTGTACCAATAAACACTCTGACCTGAAAAAAGGAGAGCTCTGCCTCACAATTCATACTTTTATCTGAGATATATTCAGGGCAATTAATGAACTCAAAACTAATTTCATATTGTATTTCTAATAAAAAGAGCTTAATCTTTGGAGAAAAAAATTAAAATACTATTAAATCTTTATTAAAGCTTAATGTTTTACTATACTATGAAGAAAGGGGAAAATGGAGGAATCCTTCCCCTTGCTAAACTTTAGTCATTTAAATAAAATAAGCTAACATATAATAAACACTATATAATAATATCTGCATGCCATAAGTAGGTAATACATTTGACTCTCAGCTACATCCGATTACAGCCACCTATTACAGCAACCAAACAAATTTATTCTACAAAAGTCTTTCTTTTGCTATGGCAGGAACCTTAATTGAGCAAGAAATGTTTATCTCTTCTGGGATTTAAAGAGTGAGAAGCATACTAAGTTTCCAATTTTCTCTGCAAGGCTCTGAAATATCACATTTATAGGCATTCCATGTCCAAATTTGATATCGCTCTGACAAGTTACTCTATACTTGTTTCCTCAAAAATACATGTTAGATTTTTAAGCAAAATCACTGAATAATCAGTATTAGCAAACTATTTTAATATAATTGCAAATAATTTCAGACAGAATTGTATTAATACAATAACTGCCAAATTGTAATACCTGTGATTCTACAGCAATTTAGCTTCAAGTCAAAACTAGTTTTCTGAGTCTAAAAAATCCAATATTCAGAAAATTATATATATTCAAATAAAAAGAAAATGTATGGATTTCTGGACCAAAGGAGTTTACATTACCTCTAGTCTCTCTGAAATATTGCCTGAGAAAGAACATAGTGTCAGTATAAATATATCCAGAATGAAACCACAAAAACAGTTTGAAAAACCCAGCAAGCATCAAAGAAGGAAGCATCATGTAGTTTAGTTTTATTTGAATTAGAACAACCTTATTTTCTTTTCACTTTTGGAGTACTTTGCTTGTCTCATTCTCTTTTAGATAGGAAGAATGTTTTACTTCTCCCTGAGATGCTACATTTTACTGATTTTCAAGGAAGGCATTGAGTTTGTTACATTGATTGATCTCTATCCAAGTACTTTGATGTTAGGTTTCAGAAAAAAAGAGGATTTGCAGTGGGAAAATATTCTGGAGTCAACACATTATTACTCTATTTCCATAGATCTATGGAATCACAGAATGAAAGAGGCTGGGGGGAGTTTGTGGAGATTTCCTAGTCCTAACCCTCTTCTCATAGAGGGGGGAACTCGAATAGGTGGCTCAGGGCTGTGTCCATTCGGTTTTGAATACCTCAAGAATGGAGACTGCACAAACTCTCCAGGTGATATTTTCAAGCATTTGGCAGCCCTAACAGAAAAAAAAAATATTTGAAGTTTAAACAAAATTTCCTGCACTTGGATTTGTTTCCATTGCCCTCTTCTTCAGGCTGAGAAGTGTCTGGCTCCATCTTCTTTACACCGTCCCTTGGTTACCTGTCTGTGTTGGTTCACACGTCATCCCAAGGTCATCTCAGACACAGTGCTGACATTATCTGCTTCCAAGGTACAATCACCCCTTGACGAGTAAGATGAATCACTCAGGTTCCACCTAAATGTAAAGAAATAGTATAAAAGTAAGTTAAGAATGGGGAGAAGTCAGGGAAGACTCCATTGCAATTTCTGACATCAGCTGATGGACTGAACCTGTCTTCTCTCCCGTAGGGTCACCTCTTGGGTAAGGTAACCATACTCTATGGGTGCTGCATGATTATCTTGAGCTAACTTTCATTAGCAATTAGAGATTGTTAGTGTATTGCTTTGGATATGTTTTTGCAGTCAGATACTACCACCAGGAATCTTCGAAACTTAAGCTGTCACAATTTTATTAATAAAGAATGTTATTCTATAAACTGTTAATGCCAGTCCATCAAGGGTGCTAGCAGTGACCCACAGAGGGTGACACGCTCGAATAAGTGTGTGGAGACCCATGAGGAGGTCTCCCTGTTGGCGTGTGTCCCTGCATAAGTCAGTCGGATTGCCCTTCCATCCAGGAGACTGTTCAGTGGACTCCCCTTAACAGGATGCTGAAAGACTGGTTGGGCACAAGGATCTCAGCTTTCCTGGGGCACCAACAGAGTAATCAAACACAAAGGTCTGAGGACATCTCCCCTTTTCGCATAAAACAAGCATAAAGAAGTATTTGACTGAAGACACATACAGGCCTATATGCAACCTGCTGTCATTAATTTTAATTTCCAGAAAATAGGTGGATCTGTTGTGAATTTTATTTCTACAGTTCTGTAATTCAAAAACATCTGAAGTGGTTTGCTTTTAAACTTAAGTGCAAACTTCCCCTGGGATAGAAATTTAAATGCCAAGCCAAATTTCATCAAACGAAGTGGTTATAAATGCTGACAGGTGCTTAGCTATAGTGTCTGTGGGTTTAGTTGGGTTTCTTTTACTTGGTAGGTTGGTTTTGTTTCGTGGTACTTTGTTTTGTGTGGGGGGTTTTAATCCTACAGGAACATAACAGGAACTTTACACTAAACATAATTGTAATTTTCTTTTGCGCTGAAAAACAAGCAAGGAAAATACATTAGAAGACAGAAGATTTTTCTAAGCATTTGGATGAAAACCAGTATTAGTTTAGATATGAAATGGTAATAAATATGTAAATTATGTATTCAGAAGTCAACAAACATTTTAGTTGTAATGTTAGAAATAAATTTAAGAACACAGTACATCAGAAATATACTTTGATTTCAAAACTGCTTGATAACCTAACTTTACAGTTTTTGTTTCCTATCTTATTTATCCTCTATTAGTATTTCTAGCATCTTTATTAGCCCCCCCCCCAAAAGTTGTCTGAACATCTTTTGTTTTTTTCTTCAAAAATGTACATATTTTAATTCTTAGCCTTTTCATTCATCACAATAAATTTTCAGATGAATCTTTTCAGATCAAGACATCTTTGTGCACCCAAAAGCATTCATTGCACTGAAATGTATCCAAATAGAAGTGCAAGCCCTACCTTGGAGACCCTTGAAAAATTTCATAAATATCAATGAGGTCAATGGAGTTTCAATAACATCTGTGCATTGAAACAGTATATAGATATCCATGATTGTTTGCCTTTAATAGTAAACATTTATTAGATCCATCTTTTTAAATTACCTGTATGTTATAATAGGTTTATTGCAGGAAATAGACATTGGTCTTACCACTTCATGGCAAGATTAATGAGAATTCACTGTGTAAAAGAGGAATACTTTTAGAATTGCTTCAAATATAGGCATAATCAGGGTTAAATAATAAAAATATCTTTCCGGATTCTAGTGTTTAGTTCTTTCATTTTAGGGCATTGACTACCAAATAAATCTATATTCTATAGTCCTGAAGAAACAATGCTCCTTCCAAATCTGGTGAGACAGTTCTTGTGAAGTGTCTTCTCCTGACTTTTCTTGCAAATGAGCAGTTTGTCTGCATGCTATAATCCTCATTATAAGGGCTAGAGGACACTCCCTTCTTTTCTCTCCATCTTGCTGCTGGCAAGAAACAATGCAGTCATTCGCCATTAGCCTTAATGGAGACATGAGGCTGTTGTAAATGACTAATCAGCATCCAACAGCAATTAGAATGAAAAATGTTGGCATACATAAATGCTGACAAAGCAGCACTCAAGTTCAGAAAGTTAAATTAGCATTTATGTTGAGATAACAATTTGACTTTAAAAATATATATTTTATTTTATTACACATATATATATATATACATATATATACAAATATATTTTATTTTATTACTTACAGAGAATTAATTTTCAACACAGAGGATGATTTTCTCTGTCCTTAGGTGAGGTCAACTCTTTTGCAGAGGTATAAACTCTGGTTTCTAAAGTATTCCCACAGACTAGCTTAGACTAAATAACAAACTTTTCAATACCTTGTGAAGTGAGATCACTCCTACTTTGACAGTAAAAATCAAAATTATATGATAAATGTATTGCATAATATTATAAGGAAAATTAATTGGAGGGAAACAGAAAAAATGTTATATAAAACACTAAGGAACAAAAATAGTTAACAACTGTTTTGGTAGCAAGCTAGAACATTTAGTTCCTGTTTCTAATTTATTTATGTCTTGGCTTCTTGCATACCCTTTTCTGGCTCATTCTTTTCCAAAAGCATTTTCCCTTGTTATAGGCATATTCATGTGTCAATTCCCTTCTGATTTTATTATTGCTGCCACTTCTCAAATAATTGTCCTTGTTTTGGCTTAGTGTGTTGTTTTCCTTTCTAAGAATGTACTGTTGGGGGCACAATTATTATTGTTATTCATTATTTGTTAAGCTTCGATAATAGTAGCAAAATAATAGAAAATATTAATACACAGTTTTTGTAATTAGGGACTCAGTCATTGTCTAAGGAGGGAAATGCAGGCTCAAAATGTTCCAGATGATACAGAGTATGTGTTACAGTATTTCTTTGCTCCTTATTCTGCATTTATAGTGGGTTTTAGGCAGGTCGTAGTCATGACACAGGAATTTAATTTTATCCATCATAATAAGCCAATGTACAGCATGTAAAACTTTCACACCATCAGGCTTCTTCACAGCCTTTTTTCCTAAGACATGAAAGTGGTAAAACCAATGCTAATAATTCTTTCTGAAGATAAGCTTTTTGAATGAATGGCAAAACTATGAAAACTGGAATTATATGGTTTTCAGAGTACGACTGGAATTACATGGTTTTCAGAGTACCATAGAGTTTTAAATGGATTTCCAAAATCTAAATCACTTAAAAAAAAAAAAAAAAAAAAGCATGGAAGATTTTTTCACACTTTTTTTCCCTCCAATGGAAACCCACTGTGAAATTAGATTGCAGCTGTTGATTTAGCTTGCCTTGGTAATGTGAAACATATTCTTCAAACAAATATATATTTCAGTTATTTTCAAAATTAATGCTATGACATTTCATCAAATCATATTTTAATTTTAAAGAATTAACTGTACTTAAAAAGGAAAAAATATTTATTTACAGTTTATAATAATAGGTACTTGTATTTCAGTTAGAATGATTGTAGATGGGTTTTAGTTCTTTTACCACAACACTGTGTGTTTGAACTTGATGGCAACAATTTTTCTTTTTTGACTTCCATTTCATATACTGAAAAGAAAATGTGTGTCAGATAATCTCTGTCTTTTCAGTCATACACTATACTTCTTTGAGTGACTAGATCAGATGTAAGTCACTTAAAAATAGTGGAAGTTGTGTTTGGTTTCAAAACAACAGATGATATCTGGTAGCAAAAAAGGTTTAGAGATTATATGTCCATAAAAAAGTGGCAAATGAAGAGAAAGGAATACTGCAAGGATATGTTACAAAGTAATCAGTCCAAAAAACCATATTTGGTGCTATTTTTATGCTGTGGAGTATCTAACCTATACTCATTAACCCAAAAAAAATTTAGTAAATCCTGTGTCACACCTGAAGAAGCAATTCAGTTGTTTTAGATATCCCAAAGTCTCTCAAAAACAATGACGTGCCATGTTAATAAAGAATTTAACTGAGCCCTGAAAGGGTGCTAAGAGAAAGAAGACAGACTACTTATGCAGAAGATGGATGGGAAAACTTTTTAAGAATTAAGAGATCTATGTAGAGTTTTCTGCCAAAGTTTAATGAATAACTTACGTCAAACCTGAGAAGCAAGACCTGTCCAGCAAAGATCAAATGTACAGTTCTCTTATGTACACGCTTTTATTTCTTTTTGTTTACGTTGAAGTTTTCTATACACCTAATGCAAGTTATTTTCATACACAGACTAAGAGAATACCACATTTGGATTTTAAACATATTTGGTCATTTTTGAGGAGCTTACTAAATGAAAAAAAACCAAACATATTTGAGGATTTTTATTATTTTATTTTGAAGTACTTGACAGTGCACATGCTCAGCACTTGTCTAGAATTGTGTTAACATGAACTGTTTCAAGCTTCTCACAATTCCCTGATGTTTAAGCAACTGTTGCTTGACCTGTTATAGTTGAAGCCCTGAGAATCACTTTTAGTAAAAGTCTGAAACCCCAAGGTGATTCCTATTCCTACCTTTCAAACTGTAACCCTTTGAAAAAGTAAAGGACGGAGGAACCTGTGGAACAAGTTTCAAATTTACTTGGGAGCCAATGAAACAGAAGAATATTGTCATAAGAAAAGACATAAAAGTAACCCCAGGAAAAAATTCAATTGGTCAGATTATTTCTTTATCCTTCTCTCAGTCCATATAACCATGATTCTGAGTAATCTGTACAGTTAGAGAAGGCTGGATCCCCTTGACCTGACCAAACAGGGAAGGAACTCCAAAGAAAGTTCAAAAAGTGTACTAAAAAGAACAAATGAGTCTGGTTCAGAAAAAAACATAAGAAGCAGCGGTTGCAGAATCATTTCCCTGGAAAGTTCTACGAATGGACTCGACATTCCATTATGGAAACTCCTTATATTAAGGCTCCTTTATAAAAGAGGATATTGTTTTAAGATAGAGTTAACTGAAGAAAAGTGACTTGTGACAACATTTTCTACAGGAGCAGACTTGCATTCCATATCTATGGAGTCCATTCAACTACTCTGTAAAAGTGAGATAATATGATATTTTATGGTCTGTATAGTCATCTCCAGTGACAGACATGGAGGACTAGCTCAGAAACTGTTTTGCAGAGTCTATTTCTCAAAGTACAAGCAGGAAATATTATGAAAATTAGGAGCATTCTGTAATGTCTTACAAGTAAAACATTTTAATTTTTTTTTTTAAATGTTGTGGAAGAACTACAATGCACAAAGAAAGGTTAAAATAGTAAGATCTGGTCATAAAGAGTTTTAAATGATGCTAAAAAAAGCACCTGAGTTATGTCGTATGAAATCCACAGTACCGTAATTTAATTTCTTTGTTGATTTTTTTTCTCCTCCTCCCACCTTTAAAAACAGGAGTGGATGTGAACCTACCTCAGCAAAGAACTGAAATGAAATAGGAAGAAAGAGTCAGAATTTGGAACAAGGGTGGAACTCTGAATTTTTCCTCTAAATTCTGAATGATAATGGCCATAAGTAAGCTATCTGGCAGTTTAAAATGATACTGGATGCTACAGCTACAGCAGGAACCAGATGAATGGTGTCCCAGATAGATCTTTGCTTTTTCATAACCCTCCTTACTGAGTTTTGTTTTATAGTGCTCAGGCATAAGAGTCCTTCTCTGCCAAAAGATGTCTTCAGAGTTTGCGTTTACAAACTCAAACTTCACACAACCCACACAGAAGAAATAAGGTATTTTTTTCTCACAGATATTATTGTCTTCAGTTATGGAGGCTAATGCATAATCAGGTCTTAGACAGCAAAAGAAAGGAACATATTCAAAGGGAAAACAATTGTTCATACAGAAAAATGGTGTTATGACTTTAGGAGGGATAGTGTCAAAAGTACATTTTGACAATTTTCCTCATTAATGAAAATCAGTAATGATGACACAGAATCACACCTCTCACTACAGTAAAATAGGTTGCATAAAAATCTATTATTTTCCACGTTGTCATCAATCAATGCACCACATCATTTGACTGTGTTCCTTCTTTGCCCCAGAAAACAAATGTCTTTTGTCCACTTAGCTTGTACAGCTGCTAAACAAGCTGTTCGTCTATATTTAATAATCATTTGCTTAAACATATTACCTGAGAAGAAAATGCTGAAACTACTTAACTAGTCTACCTTAGAATGGAAAAACAACCCAAATATCTCCAATACACTGACATTAGAAATAGATAATTTAGAGTTTAAGGAAATGTCAAACTTCAAGAAAATAATGTTGTCAGTTGATGGGTGTCATAGGTAACCCAACATGTTATTTATTCCATATCTGTCTTTGCCCCCCCCACAAAAATCCTTACTGTCTTTTTAAGACCCAGCACCATGGGCAGAATCTGAGGGTGGGGAGCATTGCCACAGTCCCTTTAAAAGTCAGAGCCTGGAAGACCAGGGAGCTCTCTCTGTCCTGGTAGTTTTTTGATGAAGGCCAAGGCTCTGCTCATATTTCATTTTTCCTTATTGGTGGAAAGGGATTGCATAAAAGAAAGGGGGACAACTCAGAGTGTTGCCCTTTAAACTGGCTTACACCACAACAGTGGGAAACTGTAGACTGGGCCTGGTGTTTTTCACTACAGAGCCAGAAGCCATGGTTCTACAGTGATCTGTCTCTTCCAGCATGGCACTTTGGAAACATGCCTACTTTAATTCAGCTGAACCTATACAAAGGACAGAATATTAAATACATGCTGAAGGGGGAAAGAAAAAGCACATAGCTTTATTATGTTTTTTTTTTAAATTTTTAAAATAACATTATTTTATTTGTGTTTACCTTATCTACTCCTTTACCACAGAAAAAATTCCACGTTCATGTTTGCCACCATGAGGTGTTTGATTTTCCTGAGTCTTAAAAAAAAATCCCCAACCAAATTGAGTGGAATAGCAACAAAACAAACTAAAACTGTTGACAGCCTGCACATTACTTAAGACGCCATAGTTATGATGGATGATACAATGATGACAGATGAGTCCTTACTCCTATTCTAAATTCTATCAACCACATAAATTAGTAATGTCATTAATATGATTACTAGCTGTTCACTCACCTTCTGCAGCAGCTGTTGCTTTTTTCTTGGCTTTGGTCCTTTGATTACTCCATCAAACTTAGTATTAGAAGTCAGTATAGAACTTGCTTGCAGCAGGTAAAAATCTAGAATTCATTGGAGGAGAGAAATATATTAAGGAATTATTGATTACATTTTGGCATGTGATTTGTTCTTTAATTGGAAAATATGTGGGGTTCATTCTAATAGTGTCTAAAACCTTGGCTAATTTTTTAAAATTTTGGCTGGTAGGTTGTTGGGTTTTGGAGTTTTCTGTTTGGTTTTTTTGGGGAGTGGGGGACAGTTGTTTGGTTTGGTTTAGTTTAGTTAAGTTTTGTTTTTCTGCTATTTCCCATACGGTGTGCTTCATGTGGAAGTCTGTGACTGCTCCTTGAGAAAAATGTACATTAACGTAAGACAGCCATTTGGTAGTGTAAAGCAAAATCATTTAAGCATCAATTTCTAAAATATTGCTAATGAATATTTTCTTCCATTAGTTCATTTGACCAGCTGAGGCAGACAGCATTCAGATCAACGTTTAGCTCTGTGAAATGAGCATATGAAAAAGTTTGTGACAGGCTGTGTCTCTTTGATCTGATCTATGATCCCATTGATAGTCCCACAATAAATAGCACTTAGATCCCCAAGGATTTCATTGAATGCATTGAAGACATTGTATTAATTAATTCTAAAAATTCAAGGAGAGTTAAGGCCATCTTTTTTATTATTCTTGCCATGTACCAATCCCATGGAGACCAGCAGAAAATAAATTCAAGCTTCATTGAATTTAATCACTAGAAATATTTTGTGGGATCATGATTTAGGTTATTGAAGTAAGTGCATTCGTGTTTTGAAGATTTTCAAACTCTTCAGTGGTACATAGATTTATTGTAGAATTCCTGATATTCTGATCCATAAGCCACACTTTCAATATTAGATAAGTTTTGGACATTTTTAATTTCTCAGAAAAATTACTAAATATTTCATTGTAATTTATTATTGCTATGACTAAATTACAGTACATTTATGCAATGTACTAGACATCATTTAAAAGCAAGTCATGAAGGATTATCATTAATAGTTAAAACTGAATGATAGTGATCATATAGATAAAGTGCATGTCATGATAAAATATTACTATTTTTTTTTATCATTCTTTGTTAGACTTCACATTACTTTGAAGGCTCAAAACTTGACATGGGCCTGGAAACCTACTATGAATTATTATATAAACTCATGATTTTCAGCATAGAAGACATGTAGCAGAAGCACTTCACAGGCTGAATATTTATCTCTGAAACATAAAATCTATGCACATACTATAGAACAGAAATCGGCACAAGGATATTTCTTCTCATGATAATTCTAGAAGTTTCTTCTTGTTCTGTGAATGGAAGTTTCAAAATATGCTTTCTCAAGTTGTTTAGCACTTCTAATCACAATTCTCTTCAATATCAGAGACACTGAGTGCTATGAAAATGAAAAATGAAATACCAATTTACAGTATGAAGAATAAGAAAAATCCCCCTCCAGCCCCTTTTTACTCTGCTTCTACATTCATTTGGTATTTCTCTTAGCACAACAATCATTTGGTAAGAATTTTTTTTTTCAGTCTGGCAGTTTTAAATGGAAGGAAAAGCAAAGGTGAAAGAAAGCAGTGTATTCCATATACTTCTTGCTAGTATCTCTTCACTCTTATTGGAACATGTGACACAGAGATTCATTAAATCCCACTGAAAATTTTCTCAGAAATTATCTTCTTTTTTTTTTTTTTTTTTTCCCAAGGGAACTAGACTTAGCAGATTATTTTCCTATTTAGACACTTCTGGAGGACTGTTGCAATTGAGAAATAAATTAGAAGGACATTCATGACTATTAAAAAACATAAAATGCATGGCAAAGGACTATATTCGCTCCGCTCAACATTCTGAAATAAAGAAGCATATATTCTTTTCTTGATTGCGGTCCCATTAAAAAAAAAAAAAAAAAAAAGTCTTAAAATTAATAGAACATGTAATTATTGACCAAAAGAAAAAAAAAAAAGGTGACATGATCACATTTCCTTAAATTACCCAGCATGCCAGCTTTCACAACAGACTTTCATGACTAGCATTTAAAAACTGTAATCTGTGGTCTCAAAATAAGTGTGCTATTCCTTTTCTGTTCTATTAATAACTTCTTTAAGTCTAAGGATTACAATCCTGTTTTTCTAATGAGGTCTAAATTTGCTCTCTCAATACACACAGTTTCGCGATGAGTAAAATCATTAATTATGTGGAAAGGTGAAGTACAAGATAAAATTTTAGTATTGCCAATCATTCTGCAGCAGATATTCTGTGTTAATGAGAAGTGGCTATGGAAAGAGAAAAACATGAAAGTAAAAGAAAAAGACAAACCACAGACTTCCTCAAAACTAAACCTTATTTTTACATTATGCCCAGTCAAGCAGGGTTTTTGACACTGATTTGCCATTACTCTGAATTTTACAAATTAAGACTGACATTTTATAACACACTAGCAATAGCCTTGAGAAGTGATATAGACATATACATTTTTTAAAAAGTCTAAATGACTTGTACCCTTTCTCAAACTGACTTTTTTAATGGCTGTGGAATTTCAGGGAACTTAAAGATCTTAATTTCTTTTTAGATAATCAGATTCCAATTTTTGGAGGGTTTTTTTTTAAACAAGCTGCTTCACAGAATCATCTTTACGTTTAAAAAGACTTCATTACAAATAAAAAATCTGAATGGGAGAACTAATATTTGGTGGAGAAAATCCTATAAATGGAAATGTATTTACAAACAACTCAAAAACTAGTCAGAATCTAAAGCTCCATGTTTTTCTACTGTGGTTAGCACAGTGTAGAAGTGCAAAATAGCCAGAGAAAATCAGTCCTTTATTCTTGTGATCATATGTGTGAATTTGAAGTACTTTTGCTAGCACCACAAGAATTTTCATTGCTTTTTGCTCCATAATGATGAAATAGCCTCCCTATATCTATTTGTCTGTCCTCAAAAGCTGCTTCTATTTGAAATTCCTAATGGCAGACGCATCGTGCTGGGAAGCAGTGAGGCCACACATCAAAAGACTTTACCTAATGTGTTATGACTAACTGCACTGGATGTTTTGTGTTGCAGCAACAATGTGTCAGCAAGCAGATGAGAATACTTAAATCCACTGAACTATTTTTTTTTCATTTTAATATGCTGAGATTAAACAATGAAAAATAAACTTTTCCTGTGCCATCCCTCTGTGATGCTATTTTTCCTGTATTTTTCTGTTATAAATTCTTACAGTAAACTGGGGCAATTGTGTTTCCTGCTACATTAGGATGCTGAGAATGGCTTGGCTTTTTCTCCAAATAATTGTGTTAAAACTAATGAAGTCACACACCTGTGTACTATACACAATATTAACTCTACAGAAGTTTGTCACACGGTTTGTCACAGCTTAATCAATACATAAGTCTCATTTGAATTTTATCAGATAATATATAAATGACTCATGGCCATTGGGTAGTCACTCAAAATGTTTAAAATGGTGAAGATTGTAGAATAAAAAACCTCAAAATATTACAATTTATTCACATTTATTGGAAATATGGATGCGTATATAGACTTGTGATAGGTGTCAGAGCATGCTAATTTCTAGTTTAGATCCTTGAGGTGCTTGTGTAGAAAAATCTTAACCCTGCATGCTTCTGGAAATGAACTGTCCAGCATGTTTGATGACAAACAATATCTTGCTAATAAAAGAGTGCAACCAACAAGTTTTTAAATTACAACCTCTCCCTGTGTGTTTGCTGCAATGTTTTTTATCTGGGGATTTTTTATAACAATGAAAGAGTCAGTATCATACTTGCTAAACTTTTCAGGTTTGCATCCTAGAAATTAATTTTCAGATTGTATAATTTTCTGTCTTGAGACTGTATAAGACTATAAAATTATGTCTTCTGCATCTTGAAAAAGAAACCCACAGTGCATCGATTCAAATTTCCAGTAGTGCAAGTCTACTATCGCATCTTATTTGTGAATCAATCAATTCCATGAATGTTAGAAATTTAAAACCCTTTTTCACCATGAATATTTGCCAATCCATAAGTGACAGGAGGTTGAAACTAGGTGGGGGTCAGTCTCTTATCCCAGGCAACCAGTGACAGGACAAGAGGATGTAGCCTCAAGCTGTGCCAGGGGACATTCAAGATAGATATGAGGAGGAATTCCTTCACAGAAAGGGTTGTTAAACATTGGAATGGACTGCCAAGGGAGGTGCTGGGGTCACCATCCCATGAGTTGTACAAGGAAGAACCACACATGGCACTTAGTGCTATGGAATAGTTGACAAGGTAGTGATCAGTGAGAGGTTGGGCTCAGTTATCTCAGAGGACTTTTCCAGCCTAAATGAGTCTATGATTCTGTGAATATGTTAGCCTACAGATACAGAATATTGTCTTTTGCTCAGGTAGCGAAAATCTTCCATTCGTAGCTAATGAATGAACACTCCTGAGCTGGGATCTGTCACCACTGGACACAAGATGACACATATGTCTTGTGTCCTTGCACTTCCTCAAACATGTAGGGAAACATTTGTAAACCATTTTAACCTTCAGATTAAGACAATAAATTTCAATTATATGCTTCCACTTTTCTTCAGAGGACCAAATACACAACCTGTATATGTATACATGTACATATACATATTAATTAATTATTTAATTAATTTCTGTGGTTTTCTCCTTTAAATGAAATTGTGTAGCTTATCTCCTAAGTAATTTTTATGCTTTATGAACAGAAAAACCAGTCTATCTGTGAATGTCTATCTAACAGATATACATGTAACATCAGTATTATTACGTGAATGATTACTCTATATTCTTATGAATAAACTACCTTATCCCTTGTGACAGCTTTCTGCTGGAAAACATCACCAGACCATTGTAAATGGGGATTATCAGAAAGTAAATCAGACCCCAAAATGAGCAAAAAGGTTTCTTAACAGAAAAAACTTTTCAGCGTTACATTTTCCTTCTATTAAATGGAGTTCAGTGGAGATGTTGTGCATCTATGCTTTGTTAAAAGTTAAATTTCTGTGAAGAGGGAATTACAGACAGTCTTACACTAAACCAGAAACAAATCCACTTAAAAATGAAGCTCAAACAATGTCTTGGGAACTTGGTCATGTACTCTCTCTAAATATATTAGAATATTTAAGAGTACAATCCAGTGAGAAAAGACACATAAACAAGTGAAATTATCTGCAGTACAAAACAAAGATAGTTTCCTGTGGGTTGGTCTCCAGAAACCAAACATTTGCTTGGGAAAGGAAAAACAATATATGCTCCTTAAAAGCCAGCTCCTGTTTTCTAGACAACACACTTCATAAACAAACATTCAGTAGTGTGCAAGGACAAGACCAGTTTTAATGATATCTAATCTATCTGAGACCCAAAACTATCACAGCTTAAATCAGCAGTTAAGATAAAAATGTAAAAGGAATGTTCTACTATACTTTTGTAACACAGAAACTTGTTTTATTCATGGCATAGCTAGGTTTGCAGGTGAATCACAATTCCTTCCACATCCAAGCAAAGCTGCAACACTGGGCCTTGTGACAAGAAAAATGAGTTAACAGCAAAAACAACTGTGTCTCATGACACGTGCGAATAAACAGAACAATACATCTTGCTTTTATTTTTTCTTTTCCCTCTCAAGAAACAATGGACACAATGTATGTGAGGACCTAGAAACTGAAGTGCAAACATCAATCAGACTGGCATTTCATAGTGCAAGGCCTCCTAGCAGAGTCTTTGGTAATATCATGGTAGGACAGATTCTTAGTGAGAGCATAGGCCCATTTACATCTTGCATTTGCACATGCTTTGACTTCACTTGTATCCTGCTCAATTCAGAAGCTTCATCACCTTCTGGAAGCAAAAGAACCATAGAGAAGCCCGGGTGGTTTTTTCTATTTTCAAAATATGGATGAAAAGAATATTTATTTACCACTGAGAATTAACTTGGCATTTTGCATTCCCCCTGGCAGGAGGAAGAAAATTAGTAGCGCTTAGCTATTCCTGAACAAGTAGGAGAAGCAACAGTATCAGATTTTAAAAATCACGATAAAATGTGTCTTTGGATATACACATCCACATTTTGTTGCTTCACTAATAATCTAAGTATCTGGAAAGTAGTGAGACTGGATAATACCTTTAATCTCAAAGGCATGAGCTGGAACTGGGCATTCCATATGTGACACGGACCAGAAACATCTCCAAGCTAAAATAATCGACTGCCCAGCTGAGTATTTGGAGCTACTTCCGTAGTAACAATCTTTATTTCCTCTAGTTTTTCTCTCACATATCCAAAGCATCAGCACTTGATGTACCAAAACCTGCTGTCAGCGTTCCCACAGCATTTCCAAATTCTTTAAAGTTCATACTATTTACCCAGTTGGAAGTCTTTAAGAGCTATATAATTTCCTTTGAATTCTCTTATAGTCATTGCTGATAGAAGTTACAGCTGCCATTCACATGAAAATACTTAAATTTCTAATGTACTACACAAGAAAGAAAGAAAAACCTTTTACTGAAGTCCATCTTCTCACCTGCAAAAAAGATTTTTTTCCAAAAAATTGAAGTGCAACATATATCGCTCATTCATATTGATAATAGTCGTGAGCCTTTATTTGAGAAGATAACTTTGAACAGAATGGAGTTACACTTCAATCATTATCCTTCACTTTCCACACTGAAATAAAGTGAAACAATATTTAGTGTTCTAAATATTACGTTTTGTGGGAATGTTCTTTTGCATTTTTTACAATGAATGTATTTATTTTTTTATCTACTACAGGTTTCCTTGGTGATAAGTTGTTAAAAGAACAAGAAACAATGATAATGGTGTCTGAGGTAATTTTCCTGGTAACCTGTATTTTCCAGAGTACTTTGATATTCAAAAATGTGATCTTAGTTGGATATATGTTTATGAATGCAGAAATACTGCATGTAAGAGAATATGAAGACTATCTTTTGACCACAGAATACAAGGCAGGAACTTAAAAATATACTGAGCAGATGATAACTTAGAAACATGTAACTTGCCTTGAATCATCAGCTTCATTTAAAGTTTGAAATTATGTGTGAGGGAGACTGGAAAGATTGCTGTCTCGAAACATTTCAGGTCCGTGTGTGTGGTAGAAGGGACAGGTCAGGCCTTGCTCTGGTGAGGCAGTGCCCTGCTCTGCACACCCCACACCCCTGGCCTGTATCCCAGCCCCACAGTGGCTGCCAATCCCTGGCATAGCAAAGGCAATATTCCAAACCTGCCTCTGGAGCCCCTAACCCAGCTCCTGAGTGGCCATCAGACAGGAAGCCCCACCTGGGGAAATGGCCCAGGGAAGCAAAGCAATACCTAAGCCAGAGCAGCAGGCAAGCATGTGTCTTGACCCTACCTTCCCTTGGGTTTTGTATCAGCTGAGACACTGCTGGAACCAAGAGTGGTGGCTATTTTCTTTCTCTCTTTCTCCTTCTTCTCAAAGTCTGAGTGACTTAAAATTGAATGGGTTGGAGTTTCCTAGGTTGAATGGGCTTAGAGTTTGCTGAGTTAATGCTTTGTGAAATGCTTTATGTTGACTGAATATTACTCTAAACTTTTGCCAAAATTCTCTGATTTTCTGAAGTTTGCCAGTAGTTTTTTGTTGTTTTGACCTCCTGAGGAATATATTGTCGATATTTTCTTCTATATGTCTGACTCAAGGTACACAAAAGAATTGCAAGCCCTTTTAAGAGACTGGTCAAGTGAGCTCTAGGGCCTTACAGTGCGAAGGCAGATATTTTTTTAAACAGTGGAAAAATTCTACAAAAAATCCAGCTGTGAACACTCTTGTAAGAGAGAGACTGGCTAGAAGAAGCTCTATTCCATACATGACAGATTTGGCATTTGAAATTATCTATTGTTGACTATAACAGAGATACTTTCAAACACTTCCAATATGATGTTATATACGAATGTCAATTTCTGAGTTAAAAAAAGCCCAGAATGACTTTCTACAAAAAAAAAGATCCACAAGAGAGTGAAAGACAGCCATTGGCATCTTCTGATACAAATAATTTGAAAGCTGCTTTGACTCTGAAAACTTTTTGGTTTTGATTAAATAAATAATTTTCTAGAGTTTTGAATGGAATTCAAATCCTTTACCCTTCTTAAGATTCAAGATTTACTTTCTTATTGGTTTAATTTTCCTTTTTGCTGAGATCACTTGCATGAACTCAGGAAATGATCTGATAAAAACCTGTCTCTGAGCTATATACGCTGGATTAATGGCAATTAAATAGTGAATATATAAGCCAGTAAAAATAATAATTTCTTTTAGATCTTTGAAAGTCCACAATGCCATGTTTAAGCAAAAGACATCATAAAGTGCCTGCTTAATAAAATATATAATATAGATTTCTTATGTTAATATCTAATAAACAACAAGAAACCCCCTAATTATTGAAACAAATATGTAACACTGACAGGCCACAACCTAAATGAAACTATAGACATGCACTATTCCTAATTTTTTTTTGGTATAACAAGAAGAATTATACACCACATTTTTTCTCCAACATGAAACAAGGCCAAACATTTTTTTGTTGCTATACATTTTGTTGAAAAATACATTTTTGTATTTTTGTTGAAATGTTGAAAACATTTCAGTGTTCAGGTAGCTCAGATGGATATTGTTGGACTTTGCACTTGTGAAATTTTCCACATTATTTCCTATCAGGACCAGAATTACAATATGCATATCATGAGCTAGGCTGAATTATGCACTACATTTTGTTTTAATTTAGGTGTATATAATATGCAAATTGTTTAATCTCATCTAATTTAAAATATCTAAAGGCTAGACTTCTGAGCAATTTAGTGGCTGTTTACATAAACAGTGAAGGGGGAAACACCTCCAGAAATTAATTCATCTCATCCTAGGAGAATTTTAAATTGTTATAAAGGAGTTTTTTTCAGAGATTTTAATTCCTATCATGCTCAGTGATGGTGGTCATTGGTTTTTTTAACACTGTTTGACCTGTGGTGAGCTGCACATATAAGTATTATATTTTTTTTCTATACAATTTTATAGAAATTTTTCTTTTCATCATGGGCGTGTTAAAAGGGTCCTTCCACTATTGTAAGACTATAATTTAAGTGATCATACATGTGTTATCAGTCACTGAGAAACAGTAATCTGTTTCCGCATGCTAAACTTATTTCTTATCTACCAGAATTTAAGTTCAATGGCTTATGTCATTTCATTTTCTAAGCTCTTGCTTTGAAAGCATCAGAAAAAAGAACACTTCACTTGGCACTTGTTGACAGCCTCTCCATAACACAGTCCTTGAACATTTGAATCATCTGTCTTTCAGTTCAATGTAGATTGTTTAGAAGATTTCCTGAATTTTAAAGCTGAATAGCACACATTTGTAGTGATTGAACAAGGTCAGGCTGTTTTCTTTCTCCCCCATTTTTTTTCTTTAAGGCATCTTGAAAGTAAACTTTTATTTTTTTCTTCCTTTGTTTTTATCCTTTGAGGGTTATATTGTCTCTTTTTTTTCCCATATGCCATAGAATCATTTCAAAAATTAATTTCTTTTTTTTTTCAGCTATCACACTGTCTTTGAACTGCTGTGATTGCAAAAAAACCATCTTGCTATTTAACATTCAAGTAAAATAATTGAATTCACAATAAGGTGTTGTGTCTCTGACTTATTATGGCTCCAGTAAAACAACTTTATGTAGTACTGTAACTGGGTTTACTTAAATAGAAGACCCCTAAGTATAAATATTTACCAACACACTTCCAAAATGATGGGCATGTTCAGAATTAATGGTAACGGAAAGAAAATTATAAATGTAAAATAGATATGGAATTTTGTAGTTAGATTTTAAATTCTATGCAACCCCAGGGTCCTAAATAGTTTTAGACATCAAAGCACAGGAGAGATCTAAATTTAAAGAATCCTTCAGGTACTATTGACATATGAATGAAGAACATAATTTTTTTTTTTTTTTTTCCTGTATATTGCGTGTATTTTATCATGATATAAGTGTTTCCTCCAGACCAATGCTAAAGGTTATCTGCAAAGTAACTCACAGCATTCAGTTGACATAGAAAAATATAAGCTAACAATATATCCTGCATGTGATAGTAGGAAACAGACATCTGCTGGAAATGTTTAAAGCGGTTTTCTGTGGTGGTGTAAAAGGTGCAAGTCTGTCTTTTGGCTTAGGTTTACACTTCTTGAGCTATAGGACTCAGAAATGTTCCAATAAGGCAGTTAAATAATGTGGAAGTGTAGCAAAGCATTTAGTTCTTCAAATTAGATAAATGTTGTGGAAAGTGCATCTCCTACCACCCTGTGGCAGTTTAGAATCACTGCATATTAACATACCTCATTAAATATATTCAGCTTAATTCACACTTCCTTAATTAATTTACTCATCAAGCAACATGAAAAGAACTCAAATTAAAGGATCCCTGTCCAAATAAACATGTACATACACAGCTAATAAATTGCATTAAAAGTATATGCTGGATTGGAAACATTGCCTTTTTAGCAAGCAGGGCCATTTTTAGGAAAATGAAAACACATGGTTATATAGGCTTGCCATTAGTTAATTTACAGTAACAATTATATTGTTATAAATTCATAAATTGTCCTATCACCACCTAAAATTAATTAGGTTAGAATAACTGTCTTGCAATTTTCCAGCACTGAAGTGTTGACGCAAAGTCAGTCTTCCATTATGAATCACTATCAATTATTTTCATTCTGTTTTCAGATGGCTTTCAATGGCATACATTTTGGTTTCCAAACTATATGTCAAGATCATACAGGAAAAGTATTACCCAGTAGCATGTTTATTTTACTCCTGTAAGATAGCATGCTTATAAAACATAATTACGGTGCTAACTTTACTATATTATTATTATTAAATTCTATTTTCTTTATTCTATATTAAATTTCTATTTTTATGTAATTTAATTCAATTTTCCAGGTTTTTATTTACCAGAGATTACTAATAACACAATAGTATAATCTCAACAAAACATTAGACAATCTACTTTTCTCCTGTTTTCATCAGGAATCACTGGTCAAATCAGCAATTTCAGAACTATGCTAATAAGTCCTTCAGTTATGGGAATGTACCTTCTTTTTTGCCATAAGTATCTTACATTGTCAGAAAATGCTAGGAACATGATAGTAAATCAATCAAATCCTGTTCTCAAAAGCATGCTCCTTTCTAGAAATGAAGTGCAGAGCGTGCATGAGGCCAGTTCTGGAAAGAAATTAAATCAGCAGTTAAGAGCATGAAGATATACTACCGGCATTTTATCACACTGGAAACATTGAACCAAAATGTTGTTATTTTTTCTTGAGTTACAGGCTAGTTGTTTGAACATTTTTAGCAAATTCTGAATACTTTCAAGAGGTTAAGTCATCCATGATATGCAACACTATGCTTATAAGCTTAAAGAAGGAGATGACATGTGAATTTGATATGATTACAAGACTATACTTACAGAAAAATAAGGATATTAATAGTTAAGCCATATATAAAGCTTAAAATTATCCTATTCAAAGGAAGAAGCTTCAGTGGTGTTAGATGTGATATTTTACTTGAACAGACCTCAGAGCTAAACATTAATAGGGGTCTTATTTTATTGTTCTAAGGATAATATAGGTCATTATTATTTCATTCATACAGTACTGTGTCTATATTCATTATAGACAGGATGAATGATCTAAACCTGTAGGTGAGGGGTATATTTTCTTCTCAAGTAAATTTGTAGTCTCCCCCTCCCTGCCCAGTGTTTTTCCTATACTGATTTTTGTCTAGATTCATTTAAATATTTCTGTATATTAATCAAAATAAGGTTAAAGATTCATATAGAGATTCATATTCATGTAGAGAGGCTTCACTAATGGCTAGGCTGGCACAAGCTGGTGGTTTGTATGTGTCTGCATTTGTACTACATATGGTGTGGAACTACTCATGTGTTAAACTGCTGAACAATGTGACAAATTACATTTACCATGCACCTGTGGCTACCTCACCTGCTTTGTAACCACTGAACCCTGTCCACCAGGATTTATTCTAACATTGCAATTCTCTAAGCACCTTCACACAGCATATAAAATACCTAAAAACCCTGACAGAAAATTGCTACCACGTAGTGTTTCCCCTCTGATTTATGTTGATATGAACTTCAGAAATGGTAAGGAATTGTACCTTTTAGCTAATATGAAGTATAATAGGATGTCTATCACAGAAGGATAAATTTCAATTTTCCAGTTCCTCAGCAGGTTGTAGGAGCAGAGATTGAAATTAGTGTTGTAAAATGGATGCCTTGAGATAATTTTGTCTTTACCATTTATTTTTAAGGGGTTGTATCCTTATCTTGTGCTGTTTTTTGAGGCTTCCTTTGCACTGTGTAAAGTAATAAAACACACTGTAATTTTGATTGCTGGATGAAGGCCTCCTGTCCCTACCATCTGCTGCCTTCTCTTCACAGATACATACATTCATTTGAGACAATATAGAAATGAAGGAAAAGCTGCAAGAAGTGAAGTTTATTTCTGGGATGCAGAAGAAGGAAGAGGATCGTCTTTTAGTCTTTTTCTGAATGTCCAAAGAAACCATGATGCTTGTGAAAACTGAAATGTCACTTTTTCTTCTTCTATATTTCTTTTTTTTCCTTTTTTTTCAGTTGTTCATTAGTAAAGACCAATTTCTGAGAGTAGTGCTCATTCCACTTGATCCACAAGCATTCTTCAGAGAATTAGGAGGGCTTATGTGTTGATTTATTCTTGATTTTAATAAATGTGAGAAACAAGAGGTTTTTTTTAAGGTAGCAGCTCACACATCCAGACAAACAGCTCTACCCTTCTGCCTTGCAGGTATTCAATCTTCCTGGCTTTGTACAATTGATAGGCCTTTGAAACAGATACTCCTTTACAAATGCTATAGAGGCGGTACTTCTTTCTTGTCTGCATACGTAGCACAAGGAAATCTGTCTGAAGTTCTTCCCAGTCTTGTTCCCTTTGAGAGCTGCTGTAGGACTGCAACTTGACATGTGGTTCTGTGGCAGGATGTCCCCCTTCTCTCATGGCTGGGGCATTTGGAAGTGTAGGAACTCAGGCCAGATTAATAGCCCAGTGAGGAGGCAGAGAGCCCAGCAGGAGGGCAGAGAGCCCAGCAGGAGGTCACCTACAGGCTCCTGAGAGTCTATGACTAAGCCCCAAGTACACATCTTGGTATGAAAACAAATGTGGAAAGAGATAAAGGAAAATAAACATCAAAAGTGACCAAAAGACATGGTTCTCATGTCTATAAAAGCCCACACAATTATCACAGAGGCAGAAGTCTCTTACACACTCCTCGGAAAGGCATGAGAAGATTTCTCCCTGGAGTCATGGATGCAAATCTAGGTCCCTTTCCCTGGGAATTGAGAGAAAGGGATTCAACGTATACCCCTTCAAGAACTGGTGGTAAGAAACATTGAATCCTAAGTTACACTATTTCTTAGCTAGCTGTAAATTTAAAGGTACTTTTAACCCTGCTTGTGTAATACCAGTATTCTCTTTTTGTCTTATCCCTGTGTAGTAATAGTCTGGTTTAGGTCTTATGTCTGTTAGTTTTGTGTTCTATTAATAAATAATTCATTCTATAATAGACTGAATCAGCCTTTATTAAAGAACTTGTGAATGAGAGTGGGTCTTGGGGGGCTGGCCACCTCAATGCAGCTACTGCCTGCTGCCAGAGGCCTGGGCAAAAGGCAAGAGCTGATTTAAACCTACATCATCCGTTCATAGCAGGTTCATGTAGTGCTAAAGATCCTATTCTTTAGTTGCATTAACTCCATGCTAGCATGCACTGGTTTTGACTGGGATAGAGTCAGTTTTCTTCCTAGTAGTCAGTATGGAACTCTCTTTAGGGTTTGGGAGCAAAAGCAGCTTTAATAACATGGATGTTTGAACTATTGCTGAGCAGTTAAAGTTTCTCTCCTCCTCCTCCTCCTCCTCCTCCTCCTCCTCCTCCTCCTCTTCTTCTTCTTCTTCTTTCTTTCTTCCTTCCTTCCTCCTCTTCTTCTTCCTTCCTTCCTTCCTTCCTTCCTCCTCTTCTTCCTTCCTTCCTCCTCTTCTTCTTCTTCCTTCCTTCTTCCTCTTCACATGTGTTTGTCCAGCTGGTAAGTCAACTTTGCTTCTGGCTTCATATATAGCACACCAGAATATTTCATGGAGGTGTCAGGTGGTTAGAACAACAATTTTACACCTTGAAGGATGGAAAAATATGTTTTCATGCAAAACCTTATTACAAGATGACTATGTTGTCCTGATTTTAACCAATTTCTTTGGTGTAACTGTTAAATCTTGACTGATTTATATTTTTCTGTTTTGGCTTATTGGTTAACTTACACAAAATTCTTTTATCAAATAAGATATTATAAAGTATTCATGTTCAATATAATACTTAAAAGTCACAAAGGAAAGGCAGTTTCAAATACAGTTTTTCAGTATTTCTTTGCATTTTCTAATTATGTAATAATTACATTAATTTAGAAAAGAACTAAGATTGATATAAAATATGAAAATGTACATTTAAACTGAATGTAAGAGAAAATTGTAATGGAAGCAGTAGTTCAACAAAAAAATTATGACAATTTAAGTGAGGCTTTAAAAAATGAGTTCCTTTATATAACCAAAATGATCTAAAGAAGCCTGAGCATAAATGAGAATCAATTTCTTAATGTCTACTTTTTAAAGTAAGTCAGGGCCAGAAACAAGGCTGTGATATAAGTCTAAAGTCCATCCAGCAAGCAGAGCCAGAGACGCAGACAGAGACTGGCACTTGCTGCACAGCTTTCCTGATATAAGGACTGCTACCCGGGCTGGGCAGTTTGGTGTTCTGAACCATGGGCAGGGTGGAGGGAGGCCCCCAGAAGAGCTTGGTGAGGGATCATGAAGCCTTGGAGTGCCCTTAGGGCCTGGACAAATAGACAAGTCTTTCAGGATATAGACATGCAAGACAGAGCCTCAGTCTGGGGAGAAAGGCGAAATCTAGTTCTCTAATTGCCTTCATAATTGCCTTCTCACTGCAAAGCTTTTATGCAAAATCTGGTCTCCTCTAATTCTTCCTTCTTAAAAACAATGATGCTTATATACTGTCAGAGGAATATAACACAGGTCTCCAGATATATATATATTTTTATATATATATATACATATAATATAATACATAACTCCTGAGCCTATGATGAGGAGTAGCAACAATTCAGACATGCTGCTATAGCCAAGGTTCTCTTTTGTTAGCTTTAAGCAGGTGCCTATATTCTACAGGTTTTCTGGTTTTGTTTGTAAAAACATTTATCTCTCTCCATCAGTTCTTTGAGGAGTGTAAACACTTTACATAGTCTATTTGGATCATTCTACTGATACTCAGGCTCTTAGTCAGAAACCTAAAATAATCCAGACTTTCCTGTACTGCAGATGTTACAAATTTTACGGACTGCTATAAAGTTTAATGAATCACACAGAATCACAGAATATTCTGAAGAAGACAAACATAAGACAAAGAAGACACACATAATCTCTTGTTTGGAATATTTCTTGATAATGGATGCTTTGAATGAATAATGATGAATGGTTTGAGAGCTCAGATAACATTCCACTACTATAGCAAAATTAGTTGGTTGTATCTAATTGCTGTAGGCTAAAAATGTCATTATTGGCAAGGCAGTATTCTAAGGAAACAGTCATATTCACACTATGACCTCTTCTATGTATTTTACTGTTATGAGTCATACATTTCTTTACCTTATTATTCCCTCACACTTCTGTAGTCACTGTTTTGAAGGGTTTTGTATTCCATTTTCTTTTAATCTCCCACTTGTGTGCTATGTAAACCACTATTCTTGCTACTGGCAAGGACACTTTTATGCAATACAGCTGCTGCTTCTGCTATTGCTACAATTTGCAGTGAAACCAAGGTCTGGTTTTGAGTTTGCAGCAGGATCATTTACTTTGTTTCCTTCAATGAAGCATTGTTTCTTATGTTTTCCAGCTCATCTTTTGATCATTATGATATAATCACTATTTGTGGCAGCTCAGTGGAAGTACTTGTCACTTACCTCCCTATTTTCTTTCTGTCATGCTATCCATATTTGTTTTTCACAGTACTTGCATTTACTTCTCACAGTTACAGTTGTCAAAGTCTCTTAGGCTTGCTGTTCATCAGTTTTCTGGTACTTATTTTATTTATATAATTTCTTAAAATTGTTGAAGCATCTAATTTTCCAGAAGGTCTGCTTAGGAGGAGGAGGTGAGAATTTTTTTTTGTAATATCTCAGATCCAGACAATTTCACTTTCCATTCTGTCAGTAATCTTTTTCTTTTATTCACTTATAATTGTTAAGGCTTTTTATGTCCGGTGGGATTGAAGGCCTCTGCAGATTTAGAAAAAGCGTGGATAAAGTAATGATAGAAACAATTTAAACTGAGACTTTCTAAACTATATAGTATTTGACAAGCATTACAGGAAGATTATTCCAGAGGTTAAAATATTCTTTATTAAAAATTGGTTGGTGGTGCTGGAGGAAGCAGAATTTGAAAGCAGTATATAGGTATGAAAAAAATTATTAATAGTAAAGAGAAAAAAAACCAAGAACTAAAAAAAGATGGACCACAAGCTGTGAGAATGGTGCAAAGCTTTACAGTATGTGTGTTGTTTCAGAAATGATTTTTTTTTTTTTCAGCTAAAAACTTGTGGATAAACTGTACATAGATATATATTACACCTTTCAGGACCTGAAAGGGATAATCAAGTCCACATGGCTTCGTCTCTCTCTCTCTCTGTGAACTGTATTAAGAATTCTAAAGGCTGATACTACAAGCCTATTCCAGCTAAAAGTCAGCATCTTTTCCCAAGATCCTTAAAAAAATAAGAAAATTCAATATATCCAGCTACTTGAGCTCCACATTGTGTAACCCAAGGATACTTGCTTGTGAAAAGGAAATATATGGATTTGTGGCTCAGGAGATTAGACTTAATTTCTAGGGATCCACTCTAACCATTGTGCCAACAATTTTCTCTCCTGTCTCTTGAAACTGAGTTACATAATCAAAGTGCACACAAATACATACAAGATAAATAAATTAATTAAATTAATAAATTAATTAATGTGTCAATAAGTGACTAAAAAGGAATAATAATTATCAGTAAGGATCAGCAATGGAAACTTTCAAAAAGTAAAATGAAGCAGTTTGAAGTGCTCTCTCTCAGAAGGATCACCTGCTCCTGCCACACCAACTATCACTATGTCCTGGACTAGATCATGTCAGCTGTGCCCTTTGATTAGCAAGATCTTGAACATCTCCAAGGAAGGAGATCCCATTACAGTTTTCATCACATATTCTTTTTGATGCAGTATTTTGCTGATGATTTTTTTTCCCAATGTCCAGTCTGAATTCCCCAAGACACAACTGGCTTTTGCCCTTTTTCACAGTTCTGCTACTGAGAAGAGTCAGGTTACATTATGAAGCACCAGTTGCATACCTCTAGAGAGCTTTTGATTGTTGCTGTCCTTGTCAGAATAAAGAAGTGGTTTAGCTATATAAAAATGAAGTTATATGCATCACATTTACTTACCTGATACTCAAGTTTTTAATTTATTGAATTTATAGAAAACCGTTAAAATTAAGGTACAGTACCTGTTGCTAACATATATATTACCTAGAGTTTTTGTAAGATAAACTCACATTATGAGATAACAATAAGAAATCTTTTTCTTCAGGTGTAAAGGTGCTTTGAGGAAACCTTTTGTTGAGGCTTTTTATATTTATTTATCATGCAAAGTAATATAAAAAATAATTAAGTAGCCATGAATATTACATTTGTACAGAAATAAAAACATGTGGCTAGCATATGCATTATTGAAGACTACTTTGGTAAAAGTTTCCCCATTTAATATTTTTTCTCTTTAAACTCACCTCATTTTCCTGTTGATGTCTTTAGAAATGTCAGTTCAGTACTCTTACTGTTACGAACTTTTCAACAAGTAGCCATAAATAATGAATTAGTGGCAATATTGTTCTAATAACTTATTTAGGGCATAATTAACTCACAGCTTTAGGCATATTTAAATAAGGGTCTGCTTTTACTGTTGTAGCTTTCAACAGAGCTTGTCTTAGGCTAGTAAACACAATCTGGGTGAAAAAGGGCCAAAAATAAAGCAAGACAAGGAAAAATCCCACAGTTCTTGTGGCCTCATTTTGAAAAGCCTAATCTACCAGAAACATATGCTGCAAAATAAACTACCTGCAATATCTGAGCCCACACAGCAAATTCCTTCACCCCCTCTTTAATTTGCTATCAACTTTATAATAGCCATCTCTGGGTTCTTTGTTTCTATTCCCCAATTCCTGCTTTTCATGCAGAGGAGTTAATGGGGTTATAATTTCATAATTAAAGCAGATAATTTTAATTTCTCTGATGACTCTTTATTATGATAATCTTGTTAAGATTATGGTGTTCATTCGTTGCTGTGTATGATCATTTGGCTTTTGTAGAAGCTGTCTGTGCTACTGAGCCACTAAATAATTAAGCAAGCAGAACATTCAAACCAGCAAAGTCTTGCTGCTAATGGAAGACCAAAGTCAGAGTTAACTCTCTGTAAACCTATTAAGGGATTCAGACAGAGAACATACCAGATTTACTGTCAGTCATCAAATAAGAGATAAAGCTTCATTAGCTGAGTATCTAATTTCACATTTAATGAAGAGCTGGCCTCCTAGATTGGATGACAGTGCAGGCTTTCTTTTTTTAGAAGCAGGCTTGCTTCTAAACTAATTAGATAGTCCAATAGGAGGTCCAAGAAGTGAGGTCCTGGAGAGGAATGTCTAGTAGAGGAATAGTGCTTGACTAAAATTTTGCCTCAGTTGCTGTAGTCTTATAGATGCAGTATAGCATCATGCATGTTTTAAAGTGAAATAGGTGAATTATTATTTCATTCTCTTGTTTGCTGAGTTTTTGTGCACATGGCTCTCCATTACACTAAATCTTGTAGCCAAAGATGGCTGAAATAATAAATCTGGTACATCTTAATGTGACAATACATGCCTGTGCAGTGTACACAGAAAGCACCTTTGCAAGCATTGTATATACTGTGTCAGTATAAATACTTGAATTTCTTTAATGGCTTTTTCAAACTAAGCATTTTAGTGGTTTTTTTGAAGCTGCTTTTATGTTTATAGAGGCATGAACCGCAGAACATTCAAGATTTCCAGATTAACTTTCTGTTGCCTATTGCAGGATGTTTAGGTGGGTCAAATTTCTTATTCAAAAAGCATTTGAAACTAAACTAGGTCTTGGGCATGTGGGGGCGACGGGGACAGGACAACACAGATGGCACAGAGGGAAAGAGAAATAGATCAAGACAATTCCATGCAATAATAAACATTTTGGATTTGGAAAGCTGGCCACAGATATTTTCAAGTGGGAAGTAGAAATGACAAACATACTAAGATTGCATTTCTGCATTTATAATGACATTGCTGTAATAAATGAAAATATTTCTTGAGGTTGAACATATTCACCAAGATTTTAAATAAAATTTTACTTACATGACATTCTTAATAAGCTCACAAAAAAAGGAAAGATATTGCTACTTAGAAATAAACAAGGTAAATATTTTTAAAGCAAATGTAGCATTTGATGTATTATGATAAAAGTATAAATTTTAAATAAATATTTCAGTTTCTATCATAATTTCAATGCATCAATAGCAACAAAGTTGCTTATGAAAAATCCATCCTCTAGTCATATATTAACTGGATGCACTTTTAATTTTTTGCCAACCTCCACTTGCAACTATATTCCAAGGGAATTACTGTAGAGTTTATAAAGGAAAAATAATCATGTAACCAAAATTTTTGGTAAAAATTATATACATTTCCCTGAAAATATTTATGTGTCAACACAATATAGTTGACATGCAATAAAACAACATAAAGCCCTAAAACTGGAGATCACACCTTTTATCTAGTAAAATGCCTTGCATGTCATTATAACAGATCATTTTGTTGTGAGCTATGTTTCTGATCATTTTGTTGCTTCTTATGGAGTTCCTTGTATTTTAAGATCTTCAGCATTTTTCATGTTGCTAACAAGGTTATCAAGTGTCAATGCTGACTGCTGTCTTGAGGCCACTATGTCTTTTTCCTGTGTAAATCTAGCTTCTAGATGCGGATCTGCTATGCCTTAGCCATAAAATAAATCTGCTAGTGAATCCACACATCAAGAACCTGAATAAAAGAGAGAAACACTTTTATAGCTTTTTCATTTTAAGAAAAGTTGCATTAGTGACATGGTGACTACTCTGAATATGAGGATTCACTTCTGGGACAGGCAATCTTCAGTCTATGAAATAACTGATATCAATATCACTGATTGTGAAGACAAAATACATTTCTACTGACTGTTGATAAATCACATTTGGCCCATTATAAATAAGGTTTCCCCATGTGGATACCTAATTAAAATAGAAAATACCTTCTCAAAACCAAAGAATAGTTGTCTCCCATATTTTACATGTTATGGTCAAATTGGCACAGGCAAATCTTATGAGTAATTGTTTATCTGAACTGGGACTATAAGAAGACCCAGAATGCAAACTGCACCTACCAATGTTGCTTCCGTGAATTATATGCAGAAAGGAAATGCTGATAAATGAAGACAGAAAACTATCCTTTCTTAATTGTGGAACTTTAATTCTGGGGTCTATTTAGAGGTTTCAGTGGGCAGCCTAGTTCTGTTATCCCTGGAATGACTTTCCCAAATGCCTAAGTATAAATTGAAATCCTAATAACCCCAAAGGGTTTACTTTGAAACCTATGTGGACGTAAACAGGCACAAAAGAATGGCACAAAAGGTGCCAGAGAAGACTGAGTTTTATCCATCAGATTTTCATCTACACTAAATAATGCTGATATAAAATATTGTCACATTTCTTACACCTTTTATCCTTATTTGATAAGGCATGTTTCAAATGACACATCCGATCACAATATCTGCCTGTCAGGTCTTAAATTCTTTTCTGTTAATAGAGATTATCACATGCTTATTCATGGGATTTAGAATTAAAATGAGGAAGAATTCTCAAGGTGCAGAGACTATTCAGTGTGCATTAGGGAACCAGACTACAGGTTGTGGGTGATGCTTTTTCTTGTGTATGAATTAGTGTAAAGGATAATTCATTGAAAACATTCACAATCAATTTTAAAAGAGTTATTTAAAGCCATACAGATGACTAACCACTAAACATTACTTAGAATGTAATGGCAGAAAATACTGTGCTTTCAGGAACAAAATATCCAGAATTATCACTGTTTCTTGTATCTTTAAAAGGTCCCCAGACTCTTACCTTTCAGGGGTCTACCCATTTCTTTGGGTAATGGTTTCTGTTCATGACTTTGAGCAAATCAATTAGTGTCTCGGGGTGACTGTGTGTTCCCTATTGTCTGCTCTATGCCTAGACATGAATCCTGTGCCTCTCTGTGCCTTTAAAGCTAGCTATAGGAGAGTGGGTAGAGCCGGTGGAATTCTTTCGGCGCTGTGTTCAAAACACAGATAAGCTCGCGGGCTTCTCCTGCCCGACTGCTCCAGTTCTGCAGCAGGGAAACATTCTTTTTGGTTTTTAGCTAGTTTTTTGTTTGTTAGATAAAGTACAGGGCCCTGGGACTTCAGTTTTTTCTTCTCTTCTGGAACAGTTCAGAACACCAAAACATCAGAACTTCACTGTGAGGCTTTTCCACCAAGGCCTGGAGGGGCCCATGCTGAACCCCAGCTCCGGACAGGAGAAATCCACACCCACAAAGGACTCTGAATTCTATCCAGGTTCTCTCCACAGCGAGAGGTTTTGTTATTTAGCGTTATTCTTTTCCCATGCCTGTATGCATTGTGTTTGTGAAATAAATTGTTTTTTTTTTTTTCTTTTCACTTTCCTCTGAGGAATTTCTTCTCAAACCTGGTGGGGGAGGGTTGGCTGTAACCTGCCTTCTACCAGAGGACATTAATTTCAGACATTCCTCCAAATTTGTCTCAAATGTGGACAATTAGTATGTTTTTTTTGCAAAAACAGGCAATTAGGAAATACATTGAAACTAAGGTCGTGTGTTTAGGTCTTATCTGTAAAACCAAATATAAGATGTAAATACCAAGACAATAATTAGACAGAAAAGAGAAAGATGTCCAGAAGGTTAACAAGGGAGTGAGTATACGACAACCCAGACTCTGTGACCCCTGCTGCAAGCCTGCCACACAGAGGTTTTAGGGATCCAGGACCCACCTGAGACATGGCACAGATTTATTCAGGGACCTTCTTCTGCAATCAAGTCACTGACCCTATTCTGTAGCTGGGACTCTGCAGATAGAGCAGGGGCTGTCTTCCTGGTGCCAGAAATATGAACTTCCAGGCTTCACTGTCACAGGAGTCTCTGTTTCTGTTCCCAAAGCTCAAACTTTGAAAAAAGCAAAGAAAAGGACTTCTGAGTTAATAGCAGGAGGAGACGACTATATAATGCCACTGTAAATGAGTAATTGGATAATGTATATGGCAAAGAATGATCAAAATATTTTGAAACTTTATTTTTGCATGGGAAAGTTATATACTGGAGAGTATACTACAGAAGGCCTAAGGCATTTTGAGATTCACTGATTTGATGGAGTATGTTTGAAGATGTTCAGAGGAGGCAAGCTTCTAGGCATTTTAGTTAGTGAGATTAAGCTCATCATGAAGCTTAGGATCTTTGACTTAAGTTAAACTCACAGTAAATTTGGTCATTTTTATGAGGCTTATTTAGACTTTCGTTTTCCCTAAACCAGCAGGATTTATTTTGTTAGTTTTCTAAAAGGAAGATTTATGTAATCCATCCACAAGACAAATAAAATCTTGCTACTTGCTAAATTGAGAAACTAATGAACAGAAATGAAAGTTTGAAGTCAGTTCCTTCATAGAGAAATGTCAAATTGGGTGAAAAAAATGGAATATAGCAAGATATCTTCTGTCTTGAATGATTAAAAGTGAATTAGAGTAAAGACTAAGATGAAATTAGAATTTCTTGTCTCCTTCCTGGATAGGTATACATTTTTGAATCTCACTCCACAGAAGTATTATATTGAGGCAGTCACTATACAGAAACACATACATTTCCTGCAGCTAAGCCACAAAGTACCAGTTTTGCAAATTGTTTTCATTTTGGAAAATAATTGTGAAGTTAATTTAAACAAAAATGATTGGCATTTTTTAGTGTTAATAGCTTTGATGATAAATAGAAATTTACTATTTTGACCCTCATCCTATTAAAATCAGTGGGACCGTGCATTATTTTAGCAGAACAAAATGGAAGACAAAGCTGTAGGTAGAGAGGGCTACAAGGAAATACATTGCAGTTACAGAGAATAAAAACAAAATTTAAAAAAAGCCCAAACTAAACCAAATGTAAACAAACAAAAAAACCCCAACCCAACCAACCAACCAAGCCCCGCCCCAAAATCACAACAAAAAAACCCACCAAACCCACCCAAAAAGAAGTACAGTGTTTGGATAACAGAAATTGGTATTTTAGACCTTGTTTTTATCAAAGAATTTTTAAGCAGTGGCATTGTTGTCTGATCATGGTGTCCTTCCTGAAGGATAAAAACTGCTTGGTACCAGCTGTGGGACACCTCTAGGGTTATTCATTCCTGAATATGGAACAGTGGATTTTGAAGGTGTTCTTCCCTGCTCTGTCCACCATCTTGCCAATACAGCCCAGGGTACAGCTGACCTTTTTCCCTCCCTAGGCAACTCCTGGCTCATGTTCATGTTCAACTCTCAGATCCTTCACTGAAAAGATGTTTTCTTGATGGTTGACTCCAGCTCGTATTGATATGTTGGGTTATTCCTCTCCAGATACAGGACTTCACAATTCCCTTTGTAATTTACATTCCTGACAGCCCACTTCTCCACCTTGTTGAGATCTCTCTGAGTAGCACTCCTGTTTTTCACTTCTCTCTTTACATGCCTCCCTATCCTTAAAAGGGTGAAATGAAAAAATTGTTCCTTTTTTAAGGTCTTAAATGTACAATCAACTTGTAAGTAATGAATGTGAGTTTCAAGCAGGCATCAGGCTGAGGAGTGAAAAAATGACACAGTGGCATACTTCTCATTGATTTTGGCATTTTTGTAGTATGGTACTGGAATACTGTGAATAGCAATAGTAGCCTAGAAGCTTTGCCCATTTGCTATCTATGAAACAAAGATGCTTGTCTTTTGAATTCTACTCCAGGAAGCAGCTAATTTAATTTGAATTTTATAAGTCTGAAAATGTTAAAGTTAAGTGCCTTTTGGCTCTTTAGCTCACTCCTCATTCAAACTTCATCTGGCTTTTATTCTGCAAAATACTTTCAGCTCATGGTGTGGATTAGAAAAAATACTTGAACCCAAAAGCTCCTTCCCCTGGTTCCAGCCCAGGCATCGTTAGATTTATTTTAGTTCTTGATCTGGAAAAAGGATAAATTACCTGAATGCAGTTAGATAAATAGATGGTTATTGTTTATTTCCACTTACTTTAATTTTTTTCATGGATTACTTACATTAACATACATAATAACCCATGAATTTGATACAGTAAATTCAGATGCAAGATGAACTTTGTCATGGGCTAGCATAGCTCCAGAAGTGATTTTCTTGCAAAGAGGTGCTTACAGCTTCCTCTATGACCTAACAGAGCCTATCAACTGGCTAGTTTGAATACTGACAATTTTTTAAGCCACTTAAAAATCTTGTCACGCCTCTGTGTGTGGTCCACATTTAAGAATGGACAAACCCCGGGAAAGCTCTCTCTTGCTTCCAGCCTTGGGACAGGTAACTGGGCTGGGCCTGTTCAGCCCAGAGGGGCCGGGCCAGGCCCTACTTGGCCTGGGCCAGGCTGGGACACAGCCATCCTGGAGCCGTGTGGCCCTGTTCCATCCGCGGCTCCCCACACCCCTGTTACGTGCAGGCGGCACGGCCCAGCTCTACACCCCCCCTCCAGTGCGGCCGAAGATTCAGCTGAAGCTGCCCACTGCCCAGCAAAGATCGTGTGACCAACAGCGATAAGCGAATTCCAGCTGCACAGCCCGAGTGAGATTAACCCTTTCAGTGCTGTGGAGAGCTGAAAACCTGAGGGAGGAGAAAGAGGAGATGCGTAGAAGCTGAAATTCTGTTGTAAAGCTATGGTGGTGATGGACTATGATATATCAGAGTACCCCTTGAAATTTCATGAAAACACGGGGGGTGGAGCATTCAAACTGTACTTTATGAGCAAAAGCACCTGTGCTGGAATAAGCAAATGCTGAAGCAGCTGTAATTTGATGAGAAGTTTGAACAGGGAGAGATGGAAGCGATGAGGACTCTTGTTGCAAAATCGGAAGGAGAAGACCTCTGTTCCTAGAGATGCTCCCAGAGATAGTCCTAGAGATGAAGATGATGAGGACCCTTTTCTCCCAGGGAAAGGGGAGGGCCTCTATTCCTAGAGATGAAGATGCTCCCAGAGATGGGCGAAGAGAACCTTTGTTTCTGAACAGCTCAACCTTAAAATGGTACCCCAGTAGCTCAAGACTGGACCCTCAAAAGCAGTTGTGGGGAAAGCTGTAAGTCGGGGGAAGGGACTCTCACATGCGAGCAGAGAAGCAACCCGGGCGGCTGTCTTGCTGTGATACTGAAGCCATGAGAGAACTTCTTGTGGAGATGTCTCCATAGCATGAGCAAGAGAGACTCCTCTCCCTAAGTGAACTGAAAAAAGGTTATTATAGAAGTGGTAAACTGAGTGAAAATCTCAAGGGTTGTCTTTTTACATAGTCAGTGGGAGAAGGGAGAAAGGTGGGGGGAGGAGAAGTTTTCTGAAGGTGTGGTCTGAGGTTTTTTTTTCCCTTTCTTTTAGGTCTGTTAATAAACTTCTTTATATTCTTTTAAGTTTTGTGCCTGCTTTGCTTTCTCCTAATTCTTATCTTACAGAAGGTGAACAAGTAAGTAATGAGTATTTTGGACCAAAACCACGGCAAACTTGTAGAACAATGAAGAAAAAACATGTCTTGGGGTGACCTTATGATGTGTATCCCATATCGCTGCCTATGCCCAGAAATTAATTTTTGTGCCTTTCTATGCCTCTAAATTGAGCCTGAGAGGGGGAAGGAAAAAACTGAGCAAAACTTTCTCAAAGCAGTTTGCAGCTTGTTCAAGGTCACACACAGATAGCAGGTTTTTTTTCCCCCAGCCACGGCAGGGGAGCGAGGAAGTACCCGGCTTGCTGCTTTCCAGTCAGCTTTTGGCCAGTTTTTCCAGTTTCTTGTTCTCCAGAGAGAGACTGAGAGTTGGACCTTGCTTTTCCTTCTCTGGAATTTCGGACTTTCTCCCTTTTCTACTGAACTGCTTGATTGTTGTAACTGGACAAATCATTGGAACTGAACAGTGATAAAAATATTGTCTAGATAACTGCAGAGCAGTCTTTAGAAAACTGTAAGTTTTTATTAATATTTTTTCAGTTTATAGTATTGGCATTTATTTGCCTTATTAGTGATATTGATCATGGATGTATAGTTCACTGACAACTGACAAATTGCATTGATAAATCATGTCAATAAATCCACAAATTACTAATCCTAATCTGTTTTAAACCATGTTACTTGATATATGTAGAAAGATATTGAAATCACATAGGTAATTCCTTGTTTTACTGTAACTTTGACTTTATTTTCTAAATGAATCAAATACCTATGTAGACACAGCCACTCCTCTGAACTTTTCTTACAATACATCAATAGATCTTTGGACCATTCTGGGTCTCAGATAACAGGTTTCCCACAGATGGGTAAGTACACATCTAGTCTAATAATGTTAGTGATAATTTGATGGTAAATTCTTTCACCCTTCTCCAGAGCCATTAGTACTTTCTCAGCCTCTTGCTTGGAGAGAAAACAAGCAGCCTTCCTTGACTACTGATCTCTAGTCTCTGCCCAGAAGAGAACTGTGGAAGGTAGTTCTTTAACGAGGCCTTTCTCTTCCTGCTTAATTTCTAACCATGATCCCAACAACAAAAAGAACAAAATAAATTTTATGCAAAATTTTATTTAGGTACTGCTGAAGATAAACATGTGAAAAAAAAAAGATTCCTATTTTAAATTATGTCTTTTTTCTTTAATGGGCAGAATACTGATTTTATTTAATTTTTACATAATTTCTTCAAAATAGTAGATATTCAACAATGGTTTAATAAATTTATATTCTGCCTACCTTTTTTATTTGATGAGTAATGAGATTTATGCCATAAGCATAGGCAAAATTTAAGGCAAAACATCTGGAAAAAAGAGGGTGGTTAGAGAATATTTATGGTAAGGCATAAGTATTATAACAACACTTATCTGTGAACTTAACTGTAAAGTGACTTTCACAGCCTGAGGTTTTGGTTGAGAACTTAATGTTTTGTTTACTGCATGAGCTAACTAATCAACAAAACCAATTTTGCTGCACACACTACAGGATATCTCTGGTTCTGCTTGCTGAGAAAGAATTTGTCTTTGTAGAAGTATCACAGATCATAAACAGTGTGATACCTGCAGTTGATATTCTAGTGATTTCACATAAATTCAAAAGAGTGCCTCTGAAGCCATTTGCCAATATTTTTTGTGCTTTAGTTAATGAACCACAGAAAGGTATTGCTGGAGTTAAGGAAATTGGATATTGGGTATATTTTAACATGCTTTACTGTATAAAGACAAAAATTACATTTCTCACTAAGCTGGCAATAAGAAATGCCCTATGCTGTAGTGAGGCTATAGACTCTCTTGTTGAGACTAGAGTAATGGATTTGTAAGCTTTGCATTCTTTTTGGCTAAATGTTAGTATTATGAACTTAACATGCCCTCTACCCCCAGTAAGGGAGAATAATGTAAGGCTACAGAGATAGGCAAGTAAGTGAGTCACTGACTGTGACCTGGCCTGATATTAAGCTGACTGAATAGGATATGAAAAACTACTGGTTGTGACAGGAGAAATTTTTGGATGTAATAGACAACAGCGCAACAGCTGGCTAATGTTAATGATTGCACTATGAAGGACCATCACATTTCACAGTTGCTTAGGGGCCAGTTATGAGAGAACTGACTAAATATCACAGACTGCTGGCAGGGGATACTTTATAGAAGTAAAGGGACCTTTATAGTAGTAAAATTTTCTGATGTCAACAGGACCTTAATAGCTAGATCTGTATACCATAAAGGCAGAGATTACCTTGGTAATGATATAAGAAATAGAAAATTTGGCTATATATGTAGCCAAATTGAGACTAAAGGGGAAAAGTAGTTAAATGAGAGTTACAGTCTTGAGAGCAGACGAAGAAGGGGAAAGGGAGTTATGAGGACAGCTAGAAGGAGAGTCAAGAAATGGGAAAGAGATAGCCAGTTATGTGATTGGTACTGTTTGGGGATACCCATTGGGCAGCCTTGCCTGTAATCTCTGCAGTCTAAGTCAGGGTAATAAACCAGAATTGTTTGTCTGACTATACATGTTTCCACAAGTAGAAATTCCAGGGAGCAAAATGCTGGCACACACAGACATCTCAATAACAGGGTGCTGGTGCCCATTTCGAGTTTGGCAACACTGATATTTACCTACCACTTCCTAAAATAAGTTGACTGCAGATATAAAGACAACTGACTCTGGAAAAGATAAAAGAAAAAGCTTAAAATAGAACTTCTCAGTCCATAAAAACTGTATAGCATTTTTAATAGACTCGGGGAGAGTCTATTATGCTCCAAAACCTCCATTAATGGAAATCTGTGAAACATAAATAAACATTTTGTAAGAATAGGAAAAATATAGTTGATTGTGCATTACAGGAATGCAGTAGATAACGTCTTCAAATTTCTTTCCATCTTATTTTTTAATAACTCTATTAATATTCTTTGTTATTTTTAACACAAATTCATTAAAGAGTTATAAGAAAAGATAGTGTAGCTACTGAGGACACCTTTATCTGATGATGAGTATGGAACTATGTATTTCATGCCTGTCCACTCATTTCCTTATAAATACTGGTTCAATATTCATCTAACACATGCATTTCTATAGTATGACCTAAAACTTAATTGCAACATTTCAGCATATATTGACTTGCTGAAGCAGAACTTCATTGATTTATCAGCAGAACTATATAAAAAATTAAATTACTCACCTGGGAGTATCAATAGAATGGCAGTGAAGAATACATTTGTTTTCTGCCTGTAATATCTCAGTCCTGAAAAAACACATATAAATAAGAGCAAAATAAAAATACAGCTTTTTCTTTTCCCTGTCACCAATGTCAGCTTTTATTTTTTTTACTTTCTTCTCTTTCAAACAACCTGTTACACAGTAAACTTTCACACTATCTTCAGAGAGAGTTCCTGAAATTAAGATTTCTTTTTGCTGTGCACCATTGTAGTTTTGGAGGCATTTCATTCCAGCTTTCCTTCTTCATGCACATTTCAACAAAAAGCTGTTAGAGAACAGCCCTTGGTCACTTTAGAAGGGTTTTTTTTTTTTGTCTAGACAGTGAAATAATCACAGCTAACATCAATGCAAACAAGGAAGTGTGTTTTCAAAAAGGTCCATTAATTTCCTTTTGAGATAGAAAACCTGTCAGAAGAATTTCAGAATGAAATTGAAATCAGTATGATTCTAAAAACTTTGTAATGCAATTTTTAGCCAGTTGTTGAAGATCAATAACAAAAGCACCAGTATACTAACAGTATCATAAGTTTATAATCAGATGCCTGTGAGAAAGGCTGAAAGCTACAGAAATTATTAGTTTTTTTCTTATGTCTTTTGCACTGAGCTCTTTCAAAACAAATCATTTCTTCAAACATTTTCCCTATGGTTTTCTGAACAACTCAGTCTCCCACTGGCTCTGCTCTGCTCACCTAAAAACATAATCATAGCCAGTTACCCCTTAAAGGCTATAAGGAGCTGCTGTGTGCAAGATTCCCAACTACATGAATGGCTCTGGTTTTAAACAGTTCATCTTGGTTGGTGGTAAATTGCTTTCAAATTCCTTCAGAAGTTTTATTTTTTAGTATCCTTTTGTAAGCATATTGGTTTCTTACTTCTTTCATAGGATGCAGGTGCCCAGACCTGCCTCGGTCAGGCCCAGGCAGGGGTGAGGAGGATCTGGGACTGCACCGTGCTGGACACAGAAAGTTCCATCTGTCTCCAACCCATAAACCACAGGGCACATCTGAACCCCACAGTCAAGGGAGTGACATCTCAGGGAAGGTGTATTTAAGGAGTGAGAAGTGAGAAAGAACATGAGAGAAACCATCTTGCAGACACCAAAGGCAGTGCAGAAGAGTGGGAGGTGCTCCAGACACCTGAGCACCCTGTGATGAAGTGCACGATGAGATAGGCTATCCTCTTGCAGCCCATCAGGGATCATATTGGATCAGATATCCATACTACAGCTTGCACAGGACACCATGTCATAGCAGGTGGATGCCTGAAGGAAGCTGCAGACCATGGATAGCCCACCCAGGAGCAGGCTCTTGTCAGAAGCTGAGGCCCAGGGAGAGAAGCCCACACTGGACCAGGCTTGCTGGCAAGACTGGTGACTCTTGGGGGACCCAGCTGAGCAATCCATGCCTGAAGGACTCCACTCCATGGAAAAGACACAGTCTGGAGCAGTTCTTGAAGCACTGGAATCTTTAGAAAGGACTGATGACGGAGAAGTCCATGAAGGACTGTATCCCATGAAAGGAAACATATGCTGGAGCAGAGTAACAGCATATCATGGTTAACCTCAGCCAGAAACTAAAAACTACACAACTGTTCACCTGTCCCATCCCATCCCATCCCCCCCCATCCCTGTCCAGTGAGTTGGGGGAGAGAATCAGAAAAGTAAAAGTGAGAAAATTTGTTGATTCAGATAAAACCAGTTTAATATGTAAAGAAAAAGCTGCATGCACAAGCAAGGCAAAACAAGGAATTAATTCATTACTTTCCGTAGGCAGGAAGTTGTTCAGCCGTCTAAAGGAAATCAGGGCTCCATCACACATGACGGTTTTGTGACATCATTACAAATGTCCCGGTCCCACCTTCCCCCTTCTTCCTGCAGCTTTAAATGCTGAGCATGGTGCCATATGGTATGAAATATCCCCCTAGTCATTTGGGGTCAGCTGTCCTGTTGGAACCCTGAGTTCTGAGAATTTCAGCCTTTCAGTGCTAACAGGCAATGATCCTCAAAAGCACACTGTATTTGACCTGAGGCCTTGAGAAAGGCTTCCCAGATTATGTAATAGCATGGAAGTTGTTGCTGTGTAATTAAAGTGGTATCACTGGGTGGAATATGTAGAGATGTAGAAAATTCAGGTTTATGGGATACAATAATATGCATGTAACAAAATGGAGGATTTTGGGTGTAGGTTAGCTCTTCTTTCCTCCTTCTTCACAAATCTGGGTAGTTTGGTATTGGTTCAAAAAACCTGCAGTGCGGAACATGAATGTTTAGTTACTGGATTATAAGTAAAAATAAATTAGTTGGCATTCCATAATTGGATAGATTGGACTTTAAAAGACCTTGGAAGGTAGCACTCGGGGGCCACTTTCACCTTGTTAACTTAGAGGCACATTCTGTGCAGCTGTGTCACAGATAAGAAATAATAAACATCTGAGTCCAAAGAACAACTCTATGTCTCCTGTGTTTCAATCTGAACTCTGAGAAAAAGAACTCATGAAACAGAGGCAAAGAAAATACAAAGCAGAGAAAATTAATACTGCCCCAGCTGTGTCCCTTCCCCAAACCCTTGTGCACCCTGGGCCTCCTCACTGGAGGGGTGGTGAGAAAAGCAGAAGAGGTCTTGACTCTGTGTAAGTACTGCTGAGCAATAACTAAAACATCCCTTAATTACCAACAATTTTCAGCACATATCCAAAGCACAGCCCCTCTCTATTTGCAATTAGAAATAGTTTAAATTAATTTTCTCCAAATCAAGTCTTTTTTGCCTGTGGCAGTAACTGGTAAGTGATTGTCCTGTGCTTATCTGAACCCATAGGCTTTTTCATCTTATTTTCTTCCCCTGTTCCATTGAAGGCAGTGGGTGAAAGAGTGGCTTGGTGGTAACCTGTCATCCAGACAAATCTAACCCAGCATGCACTGTGTATATGCAGAATTTTTTTTTTTTTTTTTTTTTTTTTTTTTTTTTTTTTTTCCTAAATAAATAAAAACAAGTAGGCTTCCTTATTGAATATGGTGTCTTTCCTTTTGGAATTCAGGTTTAATAGGGGTTCACAGAGGAATAAAATCCAGAAACAGGTAGATATAATGTAGAAATGTGAATACTATCTACTCTAGTTTAACCATTTCCCTCCTAGTTATACACCAATATCTTGATAAGAAGCTATATACATAGAGTAAATAATTCATTTGGGTTAATTTAACAACAGTTCTCTTAAGTTCTGTAATACCTTGAGCTAATAAATATCTATTCAGAATCTCTCTGCTTTTTTTGGCTGTTGCGATGGAAATAATGACAAATCCCTGTGATTTACTCCTGATATCTAGTATTTTTTAAGAGTTTTATAATGTTCTACTTAGTCTGGGAAAATTACCTGGAGATATATGAAATAGCCAATAACCATCCCTTCCTGATATCTTAAATGAATCTTAATTTTATAAAGCATTTAAACAGAAAGAGTGAAAACACAATTCAAAACCAGTAAACTATATGCATATGTTGTTTTTCTGTACAGCTAGAGAGCTCTATCTCAAAAGGATAGTTTCCTTCAACATCTCTTAGGGACTTTTTCCTGTTATGCATTTTACCCTTTATACAGAGGTGATAAATGAACTCATTCTTTTTCATTCTTCTGCCCCTCAGAATGGCTTTTAAACTTTATAGTTTTCTTTCAATTTCTTATCTTCCACTCTAACAGAGCAAATTCTGTAGGTCATTGGAAATACTACAAAACAGAAAAAAAATCTCACAAAACCTCTCAAATATATTTCTAGTTTTAAAATTGTGTCTTGAAAGTTTTCAGAAATAAATGATGTGCCATGAATGATAAATCCGGAAGCTTCATTTAAGTGTGACACTGATATTCTTATGCTGTTGTACACGCCCTTTGACACTTGTCTCCCCATACAAAGTACTTGAATTGCTGAGTTGCATTGAATTCACTGAAGGCAAAATGCCATATATTTCTGTATTTCAAACTGAAAATTTGCACCAAATTCCCTCTCAGTAAACTAACTCTATAAACATTTTGTGTGATTTGCTATTAACTTATTCTTCAAAATGAGAAATAAGACTCAGACTCCTTGTCTCTGATATTTTTTTTTTTAAATACCAGCTGAAAGAGAAGAGTCCCTGTGGGTGACAGCAAAATTAACAAACCCTGATGCGTACATGTGGAACAAATTCCTTGTGTCTCCTTGGAGCCATCATTATACAGGTTCTCAGTAGAGCGCTTTCTTTTAATCTTCTTGCAATCTAACAATGAGTTACATATCTTTTATTCTGTCCTAAGGCATAAAAGCCTTTGCTGAATGTGAAAGCTGCAGCAGTTTGGGCTGGGGTTTTTTTGTGTTTTGGGTTGGGATTTTTGGTGTGTTGGTTTTTTGTCCTCTTCCCATAAGGGTTTTGTGACCTATGTAGGAAATACAGAATTCAGGCCAGGAATTCCAGGTGAAAAAGATCAAAACAGTGTTAGCCCTTTTTATTTTAAAAATTGCATCCCAGAGTAAGATACCCACAGAACCTAATCTCCTAGACTGTTTGGACCTATGAGTATGAATTTGTTTATGATACCGTTAACTATACCAAACATATTTGCAGTAACATTTCCCTCCTCTCTCCACTATCATGTGTAGTTCCAAACATCTGTGATTAAAAAATTATATCCAGAGGACTGAATATCTAGTTTCTTAACGAATTTATTTCTCCTCAAAGTCTCATTTGGCTTACATTTGAAAGAGCCTTTCAAGATTCAGAATGTAAATATTTTTTCTTTTCGGGTGTAGGAAACTGAGCTGCAGAGAGAACCAGGACTAATCTGTATGAAGGGACTCCGCAGAATGGATAATTCACCTTAATTCTATCAATTTCTTGAACCAATAGGTACTCTACATCTGGAGTACACCTGCTTAATAAAGGCTTATATAATTACATAAATAAAGAAATAGCCAGATACTGGTCCCAATTGCCTAGGAAAGGCTTCTTTGTATACAACACATCATATGCTTTTTTATTACAACATCTGTAAATACTTTGAAAATAAAAATGCAATTCGTAGTTCAGAATGAAAAATAAATGAAATTTGAAGCCAGTGGTTAAGAAATATGTCAGTCTGAAGTAAGTTAATGCAGCTACTGTAGGAGTAGGAGAGGCAATGCAAATTCAGAAATGCCTCAGTCATAAACTGGTAGTACTGTGTTCAAACTTAAAATAGTGATCCATTCAAGAACATTTAAACCTTGGTTTCTGTGCTGGCATAATTAATTAACAATAGTTTTGATGTTGAGTTTTATGATTTGTGCTGGGAAATGGACTGAGACTACCAATTCATTCCTCATTAATCATTCAAAGATAATTACTTTCAGTGGATACCATGTGGACTGGACTTGAACAAATGTCTTTAAGGATAAAAAGGAGGCTACTCCTTAAACAAATACCAGAATCAGAATTCTTTCTCATTATTTTTATTGGATTTGATTTTATCCTGCATAAGAAATCCAAGTAAAATAATAATAATGTATTTTGAAATACAGAGATGAAGAGATTGAAGATTAAGGTGCAAAGTCAGGGTCATTACGAGAACACTTTTTTCAGAGTATTTTTTTTAAACTTCACCAATACTTTCATTTTAAGTCCAGACAAATAGATAGCTACTATGTAAGTAGATGGTTAAGATTTTTACACCATCACAGTCAAGAATGCATTTAATAAATTACTGTGTCACTTTTTTTCCTCAAAATTAATTTCAATAAGTTGTGCAGTCTATTTTTCAATCACTTCACTGGAATTGATGCAATACTTGGCAGCAAAAGCAGCCAGCCAGTGTTGCTAATGCGCAAAGGAAGCTATGACAGCAAGATTTTCTTGTACTGGTAATCATCAGTCCTGAAAAATACAAAAATCAAATAGATCATGATGTATTTTAAAATAAACAGTTTGTTCTACTTGAAAAATTATGTCCTCATGTAATTGAATTTGAACAGTTTCATACAAATAGCATGAATAAAAGGAATGATATTTGCCTAAAAAGGTGACAGACATTTTGTTTCACTGATGCTGAATTGAGTAAAATGAAGGTGTAATTTAAGTAAATACTAGAAAGTAGTAGAAAATCCTGTGCAGGAAAAGTCATCAATTTCTGTGGCAATACAAATTACACCCTCAAAAAGTTTGCACTTGAAGAGAGATGTAAAGCTCTCAAGCTCAAACATCATCAGCATTGAGACGACCTTCTTTGTCTAACAGATATTCCACTTACAGTGGTATTTCCACACATACACTGCCCCAGGTTGCTACAGAGAATTGAAGATAGTGTTTGTATAAAGAAATGCAGTGCCACCATATGCCCAGCAGGCTTTAAGCTGTTGAAAACTTGGCCTGTGGTATTCATTAGAGTAAAACCTGTTTTAGGCCATCCTGAATAAAATGCAGCAGTAATAAAACAGCTCTGGTCTCAAGGTACAGAAGTGTAATTTTCTCTTTGTTGTGAGCCATAATTGGTGAATATATTAGTATTTGCAACTTGCAAGGAAGAGAGATACTGCCTGCTATTGTCTTCACAAATATTTGTAACTGCTTTGCATCCTTTGCTTTCATGAAGGGTATGACATTCAAGTGCCATGAACTGGAAGGAAAGAAGTGTGATGTTGTTCTTAGACAGAAAACTGAATGTTCCCCTAGTTAGAGGACTGCAGCCAGGAACATTTCCCAAGGAAAAAATTAAAGATGCGTATTCATTTATCTATGAGAGGATTTTCTGTAAAGGGTATCTCTTCTCTATAGGTGGCACAAAATGCAATTAATTAATTCCTAGCCTTAGAATGAAGCAGCATTTATCCAAGAGATTAATAAATGGCATGCAGCCTTGATACATTGCCAAAGCTTGCTTCAGTTTATTTTTGAATGATATACTGCCTTTCATAAATACACATTCATTAGTAAAAGCATTAAACAAATGTTGTACAGAAGTGAAAACAAATCTATTTGCCAAATTGGTTATGCTTGAGGCAAACATGAGGGTTGGATTTTTGTTTGTTTTGATTTTTGATTTTTGAAATAAAGCAGCAACAATATTTTTTATGATTTCATTTTCATCTGAGCATTTTTATGATGGCTTTCTGCCATATGCTTTTACAAGTAATAATAAAAAAAGCTCAACCTTTAATAATTGCTTTCCTGATTTATGCAACAGGTGTTACATTTAAGCCATGTTAAAATATGTTTTAAAAACATATATTCCTTCTTCATTTTCCTCCAAAAATTGACAATAATTTTAGGTACCTTTATTACATATTCCATAGACCATTAGTGAAGGTATAGAAGTTTGCTTTTGTCTAATATGCAACTGGCAACAGATTTTATCATTATAAAACAAGCCCAAATCACAGAAAAATCTAGCCCCAGAGGAACAGAGAAAAATCTTACTCTTCAAAATGTTAAGTTCAGCACACATCTGTTCCATTCATTATTTTCATGAGATTAAGGTGGTCAAAATATAACATTTTAAATAAAATATAGCAACATTCATCTGCTGTATGTTCAAGTATGCCCCCACGTTCATTTGCTGCCAATCTACAATTGTACAATTCTACAACTGTAGAACCTATTCAACAGCAATAAAATAAGCATGATATGAAATTCTGTTGGTCAGAGTGATCTTCTTTCAGCTGAACCATAAATAATCACATGCCAGCAGTCCTGCCACATTGTCTTCTCAGCCCCTGATGGAAAGAAAATATTGAAGTGAATGACAAGTAGATATGAAATTACAAACTTCAGGAGTTTAATCCAAAGAAAATATTTCCTTGGAACAGGCTTTTTAAAATTATTATTATAATTTCTTTTCTTTTTTTTTTTTTTTTTTTTTTTTTAGTTGTAAAACAAAAATCATCTAGATCTGAAAGACTATTTTATTGATTTTAATGTTACTTTTTGATTACTTTCTGGAAAATGAACTAAGAGTTTAAAAAGAGAAAGAAGAAAACCAACACAGAATATTTTATGAAGTATGAAATTTCAATGTGACACAGAATTAAATATTTTGTTTTTTGTAAAAGATCTGATACTATGAATAGAGTTCAGGATGCATAACAGGGCCTTGACGTAATCTGTACTAATCTTCAAATTTCTTCAATTTATAGATCATAAGACTTTTGGAAAAGTGTACTTGCAAAGCTCCACACTTGCATCTTCCATGAGGATGATCTGTCATGACATTCTTAAACATGGATGTGCGGCCAGGACAGGACTACCTATATGTCTCAGAGAGTGAAAAGATGTTAAGTGCTTTATAAACTATCCTGGGGGAGAAACAGTGCTGACAGAAGATGCCATAGCTGCACATCAGACTCCTATGAGGGAATACTCTAGTCACCTCTTGGCAGGCATGATGCCATTCTATAGATAAATATGGTCTTGTGGATACATCTTTCCTACTGCCTTTACTTGCTCATCTTCCTTGCCTAGTGTGGTCTACTGCGGAACTGAGAGCCTAGGTCTCTGCAAGAAAAGTTAGTGGAGAATCAGTCTCAGAGACAGGATGTACCCAGCAGCAAAGGAGATGGAGAAAAAAACCAATCCAGCCAAACAACCAACCAGAAAAACCCTCATGAATGATAAAAGGTTTAAGAACCATCACCATAGGCAATATGGGTTATTGGCATCTATGCTATGGCAGCATAAGGCACTACATCTATAGGGGGTTGCTGTTTCAGATAAGACTAAGCCATCATTCCAGGATTTTGGGTTACCTAATTGCAGTGTGAAATCACCATAGTGGAGTAACTCAGCTAAACATACATTGTTCTAAATGTCAGTTCTGAGCTTGCAGCAAGATTGGTTTAAAGGGATTTTATAAACTTAGTACTGAAAGAACCTAGAATACAGATTTTTCAGTCTTTGGAATAATGTGTTTTGAGGAAGGATATTTGTTTTGGGATAGAACACCTGCTGTATAGAGCTGTACATCTGAGCTAATTGTTCAGATGATCCTTTGTAAATCTTCTCTCATCTTAGGTGAAGAAGATAGGAGGAAAAAACCCTAACAATGAAACAAAAAATATAACCCCACCAAGCCTATTGTTATTTCAAGAAGAGTCGTGTTTTAAAAAAACAGGTCAATACTACCACATTTCAATTTCTGTAAATTTTTTATTTACTGTTCTGATAAAGTTTCTGTTTGGCCAAGTGTTTCCTTTTCTTTATTTGTCTTCTTAGAAAAGTGTCAGTGGAAAGACTCTACAAGGAACACCAGACCTGTGTGTCCTGTAATATCTATTAAGCTGCTGTTTGCCAGATGAAGAACCAAATTTTGTTTCATTAACTAGCTTTGATTCTCTCAATCATGTAGCAAAATACTTTTTTCCAGCCAAAAAAAATTTGGAGACTCAAAGACGTTTTCCAAAAGAGGAGTCATGTCCCATAACATGTAATTATCAAATTGCATTTAAAGAAGCGACACTGCAGATGAAGACATTTGTTAAAGTATTCCAGCTAAAATACTGAAAGACTATAATGACAGGCTGCTTTCTAAAGCATTGCTTTCTGCATTCTCTTGTAGGACACACATGATTGGACTGTAATTCAAAAGGTACTCTCTCTGCATGTTTACAAGCTGTAAATTCTGTAGTAGGCATGTGGAATTTGTTTGGCAATAAATTAAAAAACTTTGAATAAATAGTATTTCATGCATATATATACAGGAGAATAATTTCTTCTGTTCAGATGGGATTTCTGTATATATTTTTGCACTCTACAAAATGAAGGTGAATATTTGTCCTTTTACATACCTCTTCTCACAAAAATATGGGGACAATCTAATTTTTGTTTCTGGCATTAATTTTGAAGATCTTCTATCTGATAGCTCTCATTAAATGTCTCTTAACCCATAGGAATACACGAGCAGGAAAAAATGCTGTAATTTTAGCAAGTTTTATTGCACTGAAAACAGTTGAGTCTGTCTTTCATGCAATCATTAAGACCTAATTAAAAACTCAGAACATCTTTTACTTATCATCATATTTTGTTGAGCACTTAAAAGTAAATTGTAACCAAGTGAATTAAAAAAAAAAAAATAACCCCTCAGAACTTAAAAAGCTTCTTAATTCTCAAGATTCTAGTGTTTATAATTATGCCATATAGTTAACCATATTGTTTACTTCTTTTTGTTCAATGAGGAGAAGTTATGGACGTCACATAAAGCTCTAGTGTCTTTTACACTTCTTACTGTTTAGTAATTAAAATGACCATCTGCTTACTTACTAATGTTTTCCTAGTCAACAGAAATATTTTAGTTCACAAAACAAACTAATAGAAGAACAAACAAACATGTTTCCAGACACATCCTCCCTATCCATCAAAAGCAAGGGTAGGTTACATACAATTTTTATGCTTTGGGGGTTTCTGTACTCTCTATGAATAAGTATTCCAGTGTTTCTTTGAATAATTTGAGAACCTTTTTGTTTCTGAAGTTTGAGAATATTTAGAAAATTGTTTTATAATTAAGACATAAAGCTACTAAAAAATAATAACTAAAATTAAATTTTCAATTTTTCTTCATTTAAATTAATGAAAAATAAATGAAACTATATTTATTATAGAACTAGTTGATCAAATTCTTCATGGTATGTATGGGAGTTTAGAAACACCACATATCCATACCATGCATTGTCTAGTCAGAAAATGCAAACAAAACCATGTCCATGTACAACTAATAGCAAAATTTAACAAGAACACATGTAAACATAAAAATTAGAAAATTGACAGAATTATAGGGACTAATATTTATTAACCCTACAGATACCATCCTGGGAACTAGCCCACACTGCTAAAGACAAAATGTGCTAAAGCGACAGTTATTTTTTGCTGTCATATAAACTACAATAACTAAGGAAAGTCATTTCTCATGCCTCCAATTCAATGCCATTACATAGCTGCACTGCTGGGGAATGGTTAGATTGTAGAAAAAGATCTAAACACAAAATAGAAATAAAAGTTAAGATAGCACAACATAATTTAATGAGGAACAAAAGTAAGGAGTCCATTTGTACTTTGTATGCAACCTTTCTACTCAGGGGAACAGTATTACCTTTTACCCATTTTTGGTACAATATGTAGACATTTCTCACTCCTTTCTAAGCATTATTTCTCTAGTTAAGTCTCCTAAAAAGGAAACTTTTTGCCTAACCTTGCTGCAATTGTTTATAATTGTTCACAGGCATGCTGGTACTGGAAAAATTTGGACAGACACAGAGATTTCCTTCATTCTTACTGTGCCTAGACTAACTGAAAGGTGCCCCATTTTCATTGTGTTGATTTTTTGTGTAGAAAATGTGGCCATCCTAGAGATTAGCCTATGGACTTCCTGCTGCAGAACTTATCAAACTGTATACAACTAAGATATTTTTAAATATTCAGGAAGTACAGGAATGGTCATATAGAACAGCCTTCTTCTATACATAGTCAAATTAGGTAGGAGAGATTTTGTACGTGGTTTAAGATACTGAAAAAAAAATGGGACCTTAAGATCCTTGAAGTGATCACATAGAGCTATTTGGAAGCTGGATTACATGAGTTCAGTAGGAAAACATCACAAGGAAGTGTCATTTGATCCAGATGAAGATGGCATTGCAATCAAGCTCCAGTCACCATTCAGATAGCAATTTATCATCTTGTCCAGAGTTGTGGACAAGATTTCCTTTTTAAAAATTATTTAATTTTTTTAAAGGAGCTGCCTCTTCACCAATATCTCTGCAAAAGAAGTGGTAGCTGGAAGTTAGCCACAATCTCTTAGATTTGTGTCCTTGCATAGTCTTGTTTATGGTTTCTTCCTTTTCACATTATCACTTGTTTCAGTGAAAAGCTCCTTCACCAGGTACTCTTAAAGAAGGAACAGACACTCCTTCCACCAACATTTGCAAAAGACTTTTGGATAATGGGACATGACCTCACCGATATGATCACCATGTTTCTCTAGAAGTACAGTTAAGCTACATTTGTTTAAATACATTTGAAATTTTATTAACTGAATTGAATTTTTTCACTGAATTTACCTGCACCAATGAAAAAAAAATTAACACATTTGCACTAGTTAAGCCTTTTTTTTGCATCAATATGGCAAAATATTTACAAGATTCCTCTTGAATTTTAGAGCTTTTCTAGTCCTATACTTTTTTGTAGTGTAGTTATGAATCCATCTTGCTTACATTTGAAGAAAATATCACAGAGTGATTATCTATGTTGTGTAAGCACTTCTTTCAAATACTTTGTCCCTCATGTTTTATATCCCCTTTTTACTTCATCTCCTCTGAAAGCCCAGTTATGAAGCATAACTTTCATTACTTTAGAGTGAAAAAAACAGAAGAATTTAATAGGCAACAAAGCTATATTCCAGAACATACCTTCCTTATTTCTTACACTTCAATATTAATTATATAAATTAGTGTCTATCAACATTATAATAAGGAGTTGTGATTATGACTTCCACAGTCATATTCAAAGTAGCATTAATCATTTTAATAGTATAACCACTGTGATAGCTGAATATGTCCTTCGTTTTACTCCTTTCCTTACTTCTCTCCCTTCTTTCAGCCAAGTTTGATGAGATTGACTCATCCCAATTAAAGTTTCTAAGTCAGAAGCCTAAACCGGAGTTTATCACTTTAAACTGCTTTTTCCTTTTGCAGAAATCAGAAAAAACAGTTTCAATAACTGATTTATCTCAATGCAAAATAAAAAATCTGTGGTGAAACACCTTCAGAAGGTACTTATTTCTCTCTAATAAATACAGAAGAAGCCCAAAATTTTCATCTCAAACTTAGGATAATATGGTTTAACATGATTTAAGGCTGTTGGGTACCTGCTATCAGCACCAGCATAGTGGGCTTGGGGTAGATAGATCAAAAAGAGGCTCCCATGTGTGAAGTACAGCCAAGTCTTCACCTACAGAATATACACAACTGAAAATAAAAAATAAGCTAATTAAACCCGAATAATGTAAATTATATTGGATGTTAACTTACACAAGTGGGGTTAGTAGCAGCAACTCTTGTATAAAATTGTTGTGCAAAATATTCTATGATTATCAAATTGCTATTTTTTCATGCTGATATAACCTACATATCATTCAGTATTTGTGATTTATTGTGAGATTGATTGTTTGTGTCACTTGGAATTCTTTTAGCTTTTTGACTTCCAGAGTGAAATTGTGTATGTCAAGTTTTCATAAGGACTGATGATTAACAAAATGCAGAAGTTCACAAGATCTTTAAAAAGGAAAAATCTTCATAAAGGCTTCCTTTTCTAAAGAAACAACAACAAAAACAAAAGCCAGTACAAAAAATATTTATAATATGGATCTTTAAATGAAAAACTGTAATATTTTATGGTTTCTACATTTAGCTTCAATAACCGCCAAAAGGAATTTCTTTCTGCATGTAATTGAGTTTGAAATGTGTTTTAGTATTTCAAAGAGAGTTGTTTGATCTGGCTCTGTAAGCAAAATATCTATAAATTTCTTTTTTTTTTTTTTTAAATAAGGATAGATAAAACAGATTAACTGTAAATGTGTTAGTGTGGATTTCAGTCCATGTCCAAGAACCTAAAAATCTGCATCAAGATCTGTTTAATATAGCTTTAAACATTGCAGAAATTGCAATCAATTTTGTTCTTTTTAATTCTGTAATCTTTCAACTTCCTGTGTTTTCAACATACTGCTTTCTTGCTGTTTGCATACAATTGTTCTCATAAGCTGCCATCACTGGTTCCATTGCAAAACGAGCAAATAAGTGTTGTTTTTAGTAGCTGTATATAATACTCTTCATATTTCCTTGTCATTTCTTCTCCTTCTGGCTTGCACGGAAGAGGGAATGAAACCAGTAAGTTCTTCAGGTTTGTACTCCACTTGCTCCCACTGTTTTTTCAAGCAGTGAAGAATGTGCAAACCATAAAATGGTATATGGTATATTATACCATATATAATATAATATATTATTATTATATTATACCATATATAATTTAATATATATATTACATAATATAATAATATATATAAATATGGTATATTATATACCATAAAATGGTATAAAAGGGAAATGCATTTGTTAAAATCTACTTTCAAGAACTAATTATATAAGCTTCTACTATAGAAAGGTAGCTCATGTTGCAAATAATAGTAACCAGAAGCAGAGTTTATAACGTGACCTAATTTATCTAACTCAACTTTTGAAAAATGCAAGCATAGTAGATTTGCAAGTTTTGGGGTCATTTTTACTTGCTGATTATCATTGTCTGTCAACTCACCCTTTTTTAATTTTGTCCACATAGATTTTTCAATTCTGGAAGACATAGTGACATCTCTTGTTTTGACATCTACTACAGTATGATTAAAACCAGCCTTTTTTAAGGAAAAATACTGCCAGATGGAAGTATATATTTGGCCTATTACAAAGCAATTTTTTAACTACATGAGAAGTTTTACACTCTGGGATTCAATTTAAATCAAAATTCAATTTTCCAAATGTCTAATCTTCACCAAATAAAGTTTGCTTCCTAACAAATCCTATTAAGTTGTAGATAGAACATGAAAAGTAAATGGTTTTGTTGGTCAAAAACTTAATCCTATTGGTTCCCTTTGTCCAGTGGCTGACTTAGGCCTGATTAATTAACCATAATACAAAGACTAACAATATAAAAGCAAATCCCATGGGTTTTATGAAAGATAAGCTGTAATTAGCCAGGATGGATGTATTTATAAATACTTATCTCTCTTGAATATTTTTTTCAGTTCAGAGGGGAAGCATCATTTAGTGTCAGCTAACTGACATTAACCTTCTTCCGTGGCATGCAATCTCTTTCACCTTCCTTAAAAATGTGAATGTCAGTTGATCATCTGCTTATCTGCATTTCTCCAAACTTTTATCTGGAAGCAATGAAAAAATATCGTCCTCTGTTTGTCCAAGGTCAGTGATAATCTTAAATCTCCTAAATACGTGTTTGCACAGTATTTTAACAGTGCATTTGAGGTACATATACATTCTGCTCCATTAGGCCGTTTTTCATTTTCAAGCATTTTAAATTTGTATTCAAGCCATAATTTCATAGTATATTAAGTTTGCCACCATGACAGGTGATTTTCCAGGGCTAACAAAACCTTTTGTTTCTAATGACTTGCTCAATATTACACAAACACCAGCCTATTATCATTGGCTTCAGTAACGCACAGGGGGAAAAATGTTCATTTGGCTGGAAATTTTCATCAGCTTTACTAATTATATCAAGTCATTACTTGCAAAATTTTCTGAATGAAATTTCCTCATATATGCTGTTCCTTGTTTTGCCAACACCGTGCTTATCTTTTGGTATAAGGAAAATAACCAGTGTGCTACTTTTTGGGTTTGGAGGTCCAAAGAATCCACCTACGATAACAAGTACTTAGGAACAAATAAACTTTGTTTCCATTGTAATGCAGGAAGTCCAAGTACCACCAAAGGAGCTCTGAAGCAAAACTGGAAGTTTAATGTATTTATAAGAGAGAGGGAGGCATATAGTTTAGGAAAAAAAGTACATTTGGTTAGCAAGTTTTACAGCATTTTCTTTACATTAACAAAGTATGATTCGGATTTCTTTTTTTTTTTTTTTTTTTCTTAAGCACTGTTCTGTTTAGATGTAGATGGGAATGATAAGAAATTGTACCACTGCACCACAGTTCCAATGCTTCCAGAAGGCCAACAATCCTGTTTGGAATTTAGTCTTCAATGATCTTGAGAGCGTCTGTATGTGTGTGTGTGTGTGTGTGTGTGTGCATAAAAAGAATAACTTTATAATTGCAAGTACAAGAAAGGTTAGGCGTAATTCTGAGTCCTACAAGACCTATTTTTAGGTTGCTTCTAGGCTCTGTTCAGTTTTCAAATAGGCACTGGATGGTTCCATTTCATCTAACTCTCTCTCAGACAAAAGCCAGTCAGACTAGCTATCTTGAAGAACCTCTTCCAAAGACCAGTACAGTTAAAAATATATTGGATATTGTTTATTTATTTTATCAGAGCTCTTGAATGCACAAGTACAGGATGATAACAAACATCCATGAGAGTATAGTCACCTTAAGTCCTGAGTGCAGTTTTGGGCAGTATAAGAAGGACATCAAACTGTTAGAGTGTGTCCAGAGGATGGTAACCAAGATAGTGAAGGGCCTCAAGGGCAAGACTTACCAGGAGCAACTGAGGTCACCTTGTTCATTCAGCTTGTAGAAGAGAGGTCTGAGGGGAGATCTCATTGCAATTTACAATTTCTTCAAGGGGGGCCATGTATGGGGAGGTCTTCTCTCTGCTGACCAGCAATAGGATGTGAGGAAACGGAATGAAGCTGTGTCAGGCAAAGTTCAGATTGGACATTAGGATAAGATTCTTTACTGAAAGGGTGATTGGTCACTAGAACTAAGTTCCCAGGAAGTGGTCACAGCACGAAGCCCATCAGGGTTCAAGGTGTGTTTGGATGATGCTCTTAGTTATATGGGCTAGTTTTAGACAGTCCTGTGAGAAGTGGGGATTTGGACTCAATGATCCTTATGGGTCCCTTCCAACTTGAGATATTCTATGATTCCATGAACTGCACATAGTCAGTTACTGATCACTAGAGAAATGTAGCCTTGAGAGTTGGATATGACTGCTCTTAGGGCTTAAAAAAAAAAAAAAGAAAAAAGAAAAACTCTATATTTTTGCAGATATTTATATTCTCTCATATTTGGGAAAAAAATAAGCTGGCAACAAGAAAATATAAACACACAACTGTAACCTCTACATAAACAGGCAAATTAAGATCAGAGAAAAAGGAGTTCCCTGAGTAGTGTCTTTCCCTATTTAAGGACACTGCACATTATCAGCACTGCTACTTAGACATCAGCAGGTCTCCCTCCACCTCAGTAGAGAGTTAACATCACTTTTAGATTTTACACACATAGCTGTGGAATGAGCCTGTTTTCACCAGTTTCTCTGGTGTATTCAGTTTGCATGGCCAAGCTTGGGTAGTGGGGGCCTACAGGGGTGGTTTCTGCAAGAAGCTGCCAGAAGTGTCCTCCATGTCCAGCAGAGCCTGTCCCTGATGTCTGCAACGATGAATGTGCCACCGGCCAAGGCTGGGCTGATGCCTTAGGTTTTAACTTTTATATTTTTCAAATCCTGTACTGCCTAGTGTGTAACTGAAGTTTCTTGTAGCCTGTTAACTTCTGCTCTCTCATGCTAGGCAAACATAACAAAGCCTCTACGGGCCTGCTCCTCAAGGACACCCAGACTGTCCTGGGCCCAAAAAGTATAAACCAAAAGCCTCTAAAGGAGGGGCAAACTTGGGGAAACTACATCATTAACTGAAGCTTTAATTGGAGAATTAACCCTGATATGCAAATGAACCAAACTTATGAAAGTGTGAAGAACTCAAGACCTGTTGTCTATCTTGGGGTCTATCTTGGCAATAGCCTCTGGCCCCCAGGGTGTACCTTTGAAGGCCCTTCAAATACCTACCTTTATTCCCTTATTCTTGTCTAGTCTTTGTTTTTAGGTGGCCCCTTCAGGCATTAGGGCCAATTAGAAATGGTGGTAATGCCTTTGTGATAACATATCTAAGAAGGAAAAAAAAAAGTTATTCTGCAGACGTAATCGCTGCCGGAGAAGAACAAAGTGAAAACATGTGAGAGAAACAACTCTATAGATGCCAAGGTCAGCGAAGAAGGCGAGGGAGGAGGTGCTTCAGGCACTGGAGCTGAGATTCCCCTGCAGCCTGTGGTACAGACCATGCTGAAGCAGCTCTGCCCCTGCAACCCATGGAGATCCATGGGGATACAGAGATCCACCTGCAGCCCATGGAGGAGACCCATGCCAGAGCAGGTGGATTGCTGGCTTCTTTGCAGAGGGAACATGGCAGGAGCCAATGGTATTGGCTCACGTTAGCTCGGAGACAAAGGAAGAGAGGCTGTTCTGGTCTGACTCCTAACAGGTTTATCCTTAGAAGTTTCGCAACCTGAACAAGCTCGGAAGAGATGGAATGCGATGGGACGGCCCCCTGAGGTTCGTCCTCAGTTTTATATGGAATTTGAAAACCGCGGTGAAAGGAGAAAACAACCAATGAGTTACAAGCTGGGGGAGGATACCATGTAACAACAGCCACTGAGGTAAACCAAGAGGCGGGAGTTATAACAGAGAACCAGTGAATAACTGAGCAACCGAGAATTTTCCGGGAAGTGGCTTGTACCCGGACACCGCCCAGGGAGGGTGTGGCTTAGGCTTCTGAGCCGCCCCTCGACCCACCTTCTGAGTCTGCCTCTTCGGGAAACTCTATCCAGGGGATGGGCTGGGATTGATTGGCCTCCTGCTGCCTCAGCCCTGCAGTGGCATGGGTCACAGCAAGAGTGGATGCCTGAGACATGGCTGTGACATTGTGGGAGGCCCCTGGAGACAGGAGTCCACGCTGGAGCAGCCTGTCCTTGAAGGACTGCACCCCGTGGAAGAGTGACACATGCTGCAGCAGTCTGGGGAGGGCTGGTGCCTGTGGAATGGGCTTACATTACAGCAGTTTGCAGAGGGCTGTTTCCTCTGGGGTGGGCTCAGGAGAATTTAATGGAGAACTGTCTCCTGTGGAAAGGACCCCATGCTGGGGGAGGGAAGGACTCTTCTCCCTGAGCAATGGGAGAAAGAACGGGTGATGAGCTGACCATAACCCCCCATCCCTTTCTCCTTGTACTGATAGGAGGTAGGGCTAGGAAGGACAGAGGGGTGAGGGAAAGCGTTTTGAGGTTTTATTTTACTTCTCATTACCCTGGTCTGATTCTGTTAGTAATGAGTTCAATTAATATTTGTAATTCTAGCCTGTTTTGCACATGATGGTATTTAGTGAGTGATTTCTCCTGGTCCTTATCTCAACTCATAAATTCTTCTTTATGTTTTTTCTCCCCTCTTCAGCTGTGGAGGGGAGTGATGGAGAGGCTTTGGTGGATGCCTGGCATTTAGCCAGTGTTAATACACTACACAAGGTTACTTTGGTTAGCGTTTCCTTTACATGATTATGCTACTTTATAAAGAACCAAAGCATGTTCCCCTGCCTCCCCCCACTCCAAAAAACCCCAAGATTTTAAAAACTCCCAGAATTTGAAACCTTCATACTCTTACTTAACTCTGAAATGTTATATTTAAAATATTTTTCCTAAACTTACTTCAATAACATTCTTGTAAGCAAATAACAAATGTCTAGTTAGCTATCCCTTGTTTTGTGTATTAAGCGAGTATAAAAAGATATGAAAACACATTTAAAGCAAACAAAATATCAACAAGAAATAACCCCAAACAATAAAGTATTTAATACAGCTATAGGAATATACCCTAGTGGCATTTATAGCAGAGATTCATTTTTAAAAGCAATTTACTTCTAAGGTTGGAAAATAAAATCATGGTGCTAAAAAGAAAAATAATATGCAAGGTATTGTAAAAAACCAAAAGCTAAGAATGATACAGATGCATTTATAATATTGTATCACAGATATTTCCAGCATTTTGTATTGTCTCCAGGAGGGTACTGTACTTTGAATGATTAAGCTTTTCAAAGCATAGGATCTGTCTTTCTGTAATTTGTACAGCATCTGGTTTAATAAGTCTGATCATGAGAAAGACCAATAAATGTCATGAGGATAAATTACTGCTGGAATTTTAACTTCAGCACTAGTCCTGTAATATATTGTCCATGAGCTGAAAATGAAGATTAAAATCCTTTTATTCTGCTTGAATGTGAAAAACCTGGAACTTGATTCAGAGACATATTCTGAGCAATATTGAGTGCCTGAAATTCTCCCTGATCACAGAACTTCTTCTGATAAAAATCAGAGTCAAATCTCTATTCAGCTCAGGTTAATGAAAGTTTGATCACTGAGTGCTGTGTTATCAGAATTTGTCCCATAATATAAGTTGAAACAGTAGCTCAGGTTAAGAAAAAATACTTCTACATTGTATGGAAAATAGCAACTCATGTAATAGAAGTCCACATAACATGGAGCTTTACTGTTTTACTTTATTTGGCCTAATGATTTCCATTATCTCTTTAGTTGATAGAATCCATTTCAAAAACCAATAATCTCTTGAAATCCACTGAGCCACAAATTAGTCATTAGAGAAAATTTTCAGAGATCATTACCTTTTCCATAGATTTTATCTTTTCATTTCCTAAATACCCATGTCTAGTGTTGTTCATGAGAAGAGAAGGATAAATTATTCTATTCCAAATGAATGATTCTAGTATTATTCGTGCTATTGACTTGTTTATTATTTGCACTGCTGCAGTTTTATTAAAGGTCAACTCTGTATCACTCTTAACCTTGAATTTATGACCTCGTATACTATTAGGTTGTAATGAAAAAAACAAATGTCATCAACACTTCATTGTGTGCCACTTTAATGACCTAGCATTTTCTACAGGAGAAATTTCTTGTTTTTCTAAACTAGTGAAATACTCTCTGTCACACGCACACACACACACACACAAAGAGAGGCATAATTTCCAACACAGACGTGAAAGTAAGAAGTGTGGTTCCATTCTTTCCATGTCTTGGTTTGGGTTGCTTATTGTTTATCCTAAGTTATACCTAAAGAGTCCAGGCTTTTTGACTGGAAAGTTAAGCTGAGGGTGATTGAGTTCTCCTGTGTCTCAGAAAATGTTCAGTCCACAGTAGGAGATTAGAAGATGACAGAAATCTGAAATATTTCAGAGAAACCCTTATCAAAGCAATTTCAAAACAGGTAAATACAACAGAATTCAAAAAGACTTTAGCGGAATCCAGTCTTTTATAATAAGTAATTTAAAGCAAAACCCTTCTGCATAGATCTGAATACACCAAAATTACTAATCAAATTATGAGACTCAGACTCATAATTCACCAGCTCTTCCACACTTGCATAACTAAATGTTTCTTCCTTCACTGTAAAGCATGAAAAAGTTTTGCTAGTTAAGTTACCAAAGTACATTCTTCCCAGAAGCAAAAAGTAACACCAGCGTCAGCTGTGCAATCACCTGGAATGATTTATGTGCCATGACTACATCACTGTGTTGTTTACTGTATGCTTATACTGTCTAAACTGGCAATTAGTTTCTGAAAAAATGTACAGAGAAACAGGGACCTGAATACTTGTAAGACCGACTCTGCAAACTCTATAAGGGCAACACAGAGCACTCTGGTTTAAAACTTTAGTGTGGTCCTTAACTGAACATGAAAGGCTTTGGCCAGGATAGATAGATTTTTCCCTTAAGAGGTGGTAAGACTGAAGCTGTGGCAACGCTTGACAGTCCTTTGAAGAGATGTCTGATGCTTAAGGAGAAGGATTTTATTGCTTGTGAGGGAATTTGACTAACATTCACCGCTGCAATGAGGACATCACCTGAGAAATGTTAAATTATATATATATACACAGATAATTTTTCTCATTTTGATCATTCTGTGTTTGCTCTCTTAATATTTGGCCTTAAGGAAACAACTTTGTTACTGCCTTTTGAAGGGAAAGACACAAATGTTTTGAATATCTTGCAAGAAAATGGATGGTAGACTGGACATGTGGCCTATAGCTTATTGTGTGACCACAACTGTTGTTCATGTCTCTCTATCAGCGTCATGCAGTGGTAACTCAGGTCATGGCTGAAATTGATTAATTTAGAAAACTCAAGAAAGTATCAGAAGTACAGTGAATTCTGTCAACCTCATGGCAGTACCTCTTTTTAAAGAGTTGTGCAGTATCTGAAGACTTTTTTGTCAGATATACAACATTAATTTTAAGCTATGGTGTCTAAAACTTGAAATATGAGTTTTAATTTTTAGAAATATTCTGAAACTACATTTCACTTTGACTTGAACAGGTACTCAGAGATATCAATCCTTTATCTCGGGGTGGACATTCAGAACAAGAGGTGTAGTGTGAGAAATTTGGACTGAACAATTAAGAAAGGAATCCTGGCAGCACTTTTCTCAATTTTCCCTAATTGTAGCAGACAGAAGTCATAGAGGCAAGGGAATAATAATAATAAGAATAAGAATTAGAATAAGAATAATAATGTAATGTAGAGGGGAATAGCTATCCATATTTTAAGACTGCTTAATTTCTCATTTACCATAGTCATGATCAGCAGCCTTCTGAATAAAAGAGGAATACCTATCTATTTATTTCATTTAAACAGAAGACCAGTTTATTTGTATACTTCCATATCTGTTTCAAGTCACTAAATAGAACCAAGTTTCATAGATTTCTCACCTTACCTACTGAGAGTCTTTTTCACAGAGATTATAAATGTGTCTGTCTGTTATCTTTGGAAATTTGCATGAACCACATTTGCATGTTAAGCTGTGTTCTCCTGATAAGTCAACAACCCTCCAGATTTTCCAAATCTTATCTAATATGTCTCAGAAACTCAATCTACAATTAAAAAAAAAGAAAAAAGCAGAGGGGGAGGGAGAGAAGAGACAACTTACTGACGTTGTGCACCTGGTGCTATATATCATCCAAACTATGTCTAATGAATTTGTTTTATTTTACAATACCTCTTCTTCCTCTTTGCTTCTCTAGCAGCATTATCCTGGTATGTCTCCTAATTTCACAGATAAAAAGTGTCTTTACATGCTGACCAGGAGAAGTGGAAAAGTCTGAAACTTTACAAATATGTTTCATTTGAATTAAAAACCACTAACCTGGCACAAAAACCTGTAGCAGTCATTTGACTCTCATCTTGAATTGCCTCAGAATTACTGCTTTATCTTAAGCCTGTTGAGCACTTAACATCAGGTAAAAATGTAATGAAATTTCAAGTCACTACCTTGGGAGACCCATCCTTGCCCTATTTTCTTTAAAAGTACAGAGATATGCAAATCCATATACATGCCTCTGCCACAAGACACAGGAACAAATGCTGCACTCTATGAGGTGATAAAGTGTTAGAAATTGCATCCTTCCCATCCCCTAGTAAATCTGTTCTTCTTTATCCCTGGCTCTTGGTGCCTATAGGGAGCAAATCCTAGGTCATGAGAGTTGCCATCACACCAGTTAATATCTGTGTTCTGTTCTCATGCAGATATACAGAAAAGGACAACAGCTAAGGAAGTGTTGGATAGATAGGGCTTATTCATGTGATAGCTGTGACTGTATTCGATACCACCAAACCTTAGCTGACTAAGCATTCACCAACAAGGAGCAACAAGAGTTCCTGGGTAGGTGGGTGGTGAATATCCAGATATGAAGGGACAAAGATAGATCTCAGAGATAGGTAAAAAACCAAATTCTAGAAATGCCTAATTATTTCCATTGGTCACTGCTGGGCATTAGATTACATAACCACCTCCAAACCACTCAAGAGTCAAAATTAATCCCACGAGGGAGTGAAGGGTCATTTTTGATGGTGGGTGGCAGATATTTGAAAGAATGCTTCCGGGAAAATTAAGCATAAGGGAAAAGCTGTGACATTTGAATTAGCAATATTTGTGTTGCTCTGGAAATTAATATTCCTCATATAACCAGTTTCTTGCTGCTGTCCTCTTCATTTGGAAAAAATAGGCTGTTAATTCTTAACATATATTTTAGACAAAAAATATTTGATCTGAATTTATGGGAGATGTTTGTTCTTACAACTCATTTTGGGGGGGGACTCTCTAAAATCCATTAAGTACAAAGGATTCTGAATCATCCTCTCTAAGGACAAACTGATGAAAGACACAATGCCATGAAATGTCAGTAGTGCTAATTTAGAGAAGTGAAACTACTAGAGCAACCCAAAAGCAACATACTTGCTGTAGTAGGCTCATCAGAAAGGTGTGTATATCATGAAACTTAAGACTTACTTTGTATTCCCTTTGTTGCAACAGCATAAGGGAATGCTGTACAGTTCAAAGCCTGCAGAAGTAGTATTAAAATACTATGCAGGTACAGGAAACCCAGCATGAAACAACCTTTTTTATACTATCTATTGGGAACAGCCATTGAATAAACAACAGCTTAGAATAAAATGCCATGTTTCAGTTTAAAGGGCACCAGCCTGTTTCCTATAAAACAAAGGCCAAAAATAAACTGACATTTAAGCTGTGTTTATATAACTAAAAACTGGGAATGAATTAGAGAGCTAAATTGTTTGATATATATCATTTTTTCTTTTCTTCTAAGGTTAAGGTATAAAATATTTTATGCCCTGGAAGAGATTTCAAGTATTACTTGACCTGTAAATTAAATTCTCCTAACCAGGCACCATCCTTGTGATGTATAAATAATAAAATATTACATAATTTTTGTGTGTTTTATGGATCCATCTCATTAGCTAACAAGACTGTTTTTTCCTCCTTTCAGATATGAGTAAATATGCTAATGCTGCTCATTATGCAGATAACAAAATCCAGATTGGTGAGGTAGAAAATAGTCACACAATTGCACTTGTAGTACTAAGTGATGAAGGTTTAAAGACAAGTGTCTTTGTATATTTGTAAGTATTTTCCAGCTATCAGAGAATTGAATTTATTGGTGCCTTTTACAAACAGAGATGTTGCACTGTGGCCATGTGAATCAAGGTGTTTGATATTTAACTTATTTGTGATTCAGTTTCTGTGTGGTATATGCTCTGTATACCACTGGTCAAGGTTTTTTACAGGGAGAAGAATAAAAAAGAAATAAATAGCTCCTTGTCCTGGAGTTGGCCAGGACAGGGTTAATATTTTGCAGTAGCTGGGCAGGGGTATGACTCATCGCCAGGGGCAGGGGGAAAAGGGACTCTTTTCTGGGGCTCCTTCCATTGCAGAGACCAGATCATATTTGTTTATTTTCATGGGTTTTCTGTGTAAATAATTTATTTGTCTTATACCTTTTGTTATTAATATTGTTGCTGTCACTGTTGGTTTTCTTATCTCATTGCTGTTTCCAGTAAATTGTTCTTATCTCATCTGGTGATCTTTGCCTTTTGTACCTCCACAAAGGGGGAGAGGGGACTGATCTGATCAGAGGTATACTAAATTGAATACCATTCCTAAACCATGAGACTGCTGTAATTTAGCAACTACGTGAATCCGACAATAATGTAAATGTCAGGAAAACTGACAATACAGGAGCTCTTCTGGAAATTCTTTGTAACTGAAAATACAAGATAAAATGAAAACAAACAGATTAAAAATATTCATGAAAATCTGTGAAAATCCATCACCTAAATCCTGGGTTGCATTTTCTAATTTTTGATAGTTCCTTAACTATCCATTTTGTGTTGAAATATCTTTCTATGCTTATGAAGAAAGAGGGCAGTAGGACTGCTAGTGCACATGTCATAATTATATATAATTTTACCTTTCATCGTACTTTTCATCTTAGAACAATTAAATTGTATGCTCACATTTCCTCTTAATGACTAGAAAAATAATGCAAAATATTTTATCACTAATTTTTCACAGATAATTTCATGTATCTTTTTAAGATGAAAGGAAAAATAACTCTTTAATCTGCAAATTAATTGAAATTTATTTTGGAACTATTAAAGGCACAAATTACTTCTTTGAAAAGAAGCAGTATGAGAGAATACTGGAGAAGGTAAGAAGGTATGGAAGAGTATGAAAGACCAATTACCACTTCCAAAGTATGGGTGGAGAAAGGACATTTTACTTGCAGCCAGAGGAGCTGGAGTTCTCTTTCATCATTTATGTATCTGATATTCATGATGTGAACTCTACAGTTGCTGTGACTGTCACTCTCTTTTATTACCTATTGGCACAGTTTCTTAACCTGCATTTTCTGTCACTCTTTTTAGTCTTCTTTTTCTTGTTCTGCAGCTCTAGGAATAATTCATTTCTAGTCATCTACCTCCTCAGACTAAGGGCTTGTTTTTCTTCCCCTTCCTTCTCTTTGAGATGTCATTATTCTGATTGGAGGTGACACCTGAAAAGTGTGTCCAAAAAAAATTTGGATATTAGTGAGGAAGCAGAAGATAAGAAATTAACATTGTAGCTTGAATCTGAAGGGTACATGCATTACAGTTTTGTGGGACAGTTATATAGTGTGCTGATGACATTTAAAAGAAAACATTGTCATCTATAACATAGTATTGTTTCTTCTAAGAGCTAACTTTTTCTTTTATGCAAGTCACACAATTGAAAAAATTAAAAACAACCAGCAAGCAAGAACCAGTTTCAAGATTTCAAAATAAATATATTGCCTTTATTCCAATGTATTAGGGGAAAATTGGTGCGAAGTTTTGTTGCTTTTTTAACATAAATTAACATCTTAAAAATTCTCTTTACAGTACAGCAAAACACAAAGATTTGTGAAAGAATAAAAGACAACGGGAAAAAGAATTGAGTGTTTCATCCTTTAGTTGGCAATACTGGTTTAACAGTAACCCACTGTGTTTGGATTCAGACATTGAATGATGCTTATGGCTGATAATTCCATTGCTTCTTTCAGTAACAGAATGATGCCTTATGACATTATGCTTTAGTATGCAAAGTGCTTGTAAAGAAGAGAATTTGAGGAGATTGTCTCTAATGAAATAAGAAAACATCGTCCCCACACGAGAGTGGGGTGAACTGCTGAATAAAGCTTTATACAGATCCTTAAGCCATTATCATTATAAGCCACTTATAACAATGAGAATTCTCTGTTAATTCAGTATTACAAAGAAGATCATTGTGCTTTTTTAGTCTGTGAAATGTTGGGGGAAAAAAGGAAAAAATATGAATATTATTCATAAGTAATAAAAGAAAACTGAATGACAAAAGCTAGACAAAGATCTTGGGCTCTGGAATAAGTTACTGAAACATTTATAGGACAATAGGTCTCAGTTTTCTGCAAGATGTTAAGAATAAATCTACATATATCTGTTGTTATGCTGCTAAGTTAAAACTATCGCTACTGGCAGCACAGTGAAATCAATAAATTAATATTCTAAAGTTACATTCCATACAGCATTTATGGCCTTTACTTTTTATAAATATAGCATTTACATTTTAAGGAATATAAAAGCTGTGACTAAAGAAACCAGTAAGTTATCCACAGTATTATCTTTAAAACCATTTAATAAAATCGAAACTCGGTGTAAAATATCAATGTAGTATCACTTTCCTCTAGTACTTTTTGCAGTTGAGCTAATTGAAATATACACTTTTAGGTTAGTCTAAATTTTTGCATTTGATTTTATGAATAATATGTGTTTCTAACACCACTTTCCTTTTTAATTAAACTTATATTCAGATTTATTTTTGAACTAGTGTCTTCCTTCACAGTTGCATTTGGTTCTTAATCTTATTTTCATTTGGGTGACAGTAAAAACTCATCCACTGAAACTACTTTGCCTGTTATCAGCTTCTATTCATAGCATGACAGACACATGATAATGAAATCAGTGGCATTCTCTTTATTTTTTGCTTTGTACTGAAAAGATGATAGGGTTTTTTTGGTTCAAAATTAAAAAAGACTATACTTATTGCCTAAAACTTTTATGTGAATACAAATCTGTTTTATAGATTTAAAGTGATTTATTTAGCACTACTGCATCCAAATTTGCATAAAAATATGAAATTCAACCATTTTTTCAGCAATGGTACTGGACTGACACATAAATACAAAGTCATATTTAATTTGGAACTTAAAATGTAAATCATGGGGTTGATATCTATCAACAACGTAACATATTGATTCAGTTTTAGTTTTGCATAGTCATATGATTATGTGAAGAAAATTTGAAGACAGAGCTGACAAGTCTTAGAGAATTTTTAAGACTTTTCTTTCCTATATTTTTTGCATGCAGGTAACCCATTAAATGTATTTAACTGGACTGCTTGTTACTGTTTGTCCCATTTTTGGTTATACTGATGCCTTTTCCTGATCTTAAAATCAAGAGGCATACACGGTTAGAAGGGGAAAAGGGATTTTACCTTGGTATTTATTCTTAAGGATCCTTAGGTGTACACGTCCAGGTCATATGCATCGAGATGTACCCCACCGAGTCTTTCCCTGTGTCTCTGAGTCTCTCTTCTTCAGTGTGTTGTGTGTGTGTGTGTGTGTTCATCCCCCCCAACATTGGGTATAACCTTATAGGCTTTACTAATTAGCATATCTATCAAAGATTCCCCAATGAGAGGTTCAAGTGAGCCCCCCCTCCCCAAGGAACCTTCCCCTGGATGGTTCTATCTTGGTTTACAGAATGTGTTCTGGACAGGACCTTGGGGTCTGGGGCACACTGATCCCTAGCTACGAAGCTTCTAAAATGTTTAATCTCTTAGCTTGACAAACAAGTCCAAGAATGTAGGCAAAAAGCACTAAGAATACAGAAGCTGTAAAAAGGTATAACAGGGGTATAAAAGAAAAGGCAAAAATCTTCATGGCATCAATACAGGTCAAAGAGCAAATAAACTGATGAAAGATTCTTGTCTCAACTTACCAAGTGTATTGTCTATTGCCCTTAATAATGTTTTAAGAGCAGCAAACTGTTCCCTGATTAATTCTTCATGATCCAGTACACTACAGACTTGTTTCACAGTGCCTTTCAAAGGGTTTAATGGCATGGAAAATTAAGTTGAATCCAAAATATCAACAACGTGGATGAGTCAGAGGGGAATTGTACTCAAGCTTCTACTGGGTTCTCAGTAGTTAGCAGTTGTCCTCTGCTTGAAATCTGCTTCTAGAGCATACATAACCCAAATCAAATGAGATATGTATGCCTTTTATCCTGTCTTTTTCATGGTAGCCTGAAGTGTAACTGGCCATGCACAAAGCTAATGTATAGCAAGAGGCCAGAGAGAGCCTTACCGTCCTGAGCCTGCCCATGGGGGCCAGTGTGTACTGTCAGATATGATCAGTTATGTGACTGTCCTTGGAGCAGTCATGGAGACAGATAAGGCACAAAGCAGAGAACAGTTTTTTGCAGCTGCTTCAGAAAATAGTCATTTGCAGTGACTTGAAAACACAGCCATTGAGATTGGGAGCAGACTGCTACTGTGGAGAAATAAACCTCAGAAAACCCATCTTCCAGACAGAAGAAACATTAATGAAATCCTACCATAAAATGCAGCCAGTTTCTGGGAATATGATGTTCACTTTAGGAATGGAATTGAATATCTGCATTGCAATTTTCTGAACATGGCCAAGTTGACCTTGGCAAGCAGTGAGTTATCTAATGGAGGGAGGATGCCAAAGCTGGATTAAAACTGAATAACATGGGTGTTTTGCAGTTGTTTTAGTCAAAAACTAATGATCATCATCTAGTAATTCAGCACGAAACCTTCCAGGTAAAATTCCATCTGTCTCCAGAAACGGCTTTGTTTACAGATTTGCTTCATGGGTTACGTCGCTCTGAATGATTATCTTTGCAGTGCCTAACGTAAGTCCTGCATCAGCAAAGCAAGCCTTTATTAGCAGAGTTTGTAATGTCTGTTACTACACTACACTGCAATGGTTATTGTGTGTTTGAATGGTGTTATTTTATGTCCTGGAGCATTAATAAACCAAAGCAACCAATGGTATCCATAGTAACAAAACCCCAGAAACCCCAGATTGAAATACTATTCCCAGACACGCTAAACTCCTTCTGAAACTGGGTCTTTGTTTCAGCCCTACCTCTTCTGTAATAGAAAAAAACCCAACATTCTCTAAATTAGGAATCTACATTCAGATTAAAATTTCCCCTTAAGCAATCACATTGCACTACACTGTTAATAATGAAAGCATACATAAATTCGCAAAATATCTGGCTTCACTGTCCTATTTATCTTCATGTAATAATTAGGTAATGAATCAATGTCCACTTTTCTCAGGTGAATCTAAGAATGTAGTGTTGTGAAGGTGAAATTAGATTAAATTTTAACTCAAAGGTTAGAGAGGAACTTTTTTGTATGGTCAAAGAAAACTACTCGTATTTTATTTTTAAACTATACTGTGGGTTTTTTTGAAATTTAATTGTATGTTGATTCCCTAAAATCCATTATGTATGGAGAAAATGCCTTGAAGAAATGTGTTCCACTGAATTCTAGTTATGTATTAAAAAGAAGCATTTGAGATTTTTTTTTCCTGATCTTGTTACCAAAGTGAAACCTGCTAGTTAATGCCTGCTTTGGTAATTTGAGAAGAATGTAAGAAAGTGATACTCTTAACAATATGTTAGTTATGTTGACATATTTATAATAACTATTTTTTAAATTTTAGAATGTATCTGCTATTAAATGAATTTTAAAAAACATTTTTTTTTAAGAAAAAAAACTATGCAAAATGCTATTTTTGCTTCTTCTCTGCTAGGCTATAGGGGAAAATTTTATTAGTACAAAATCCTGGATTTTTATTTGTTAATTTGGAAGACAAAATTATTCATTGACTAACAGTAAGGAATCCTTTATTTCCTGCTGAGCAGATGGAAGAAGATCTGAAAGATTCAGTGTTCACTGTAAAGTTAATATTGATGTTGATGGGTGTTTTGATAGAAGAATGCTTTGTAAAAGCTAAATACTTTATTTGAACCCTTAAGAAATATATAGCCTTCTCTATTGTTTGAAGCAATCTTAGATACTATTTATGAAGTGATGTTTTTTAATGGAATAATATGTATAAAAAAATAAGCTAAACCCCAAATTATTTTACCCATGTATATTTGCATTAATAGCTTCAGTTCCACTTTTGGCTGTGCAACAGAATCCTGGGTTTTCTCCAGCAATTTTAATTTTGTGTTGACTACTCTAGAAATCTTATTTTACAGTTTTTCCCCTACAGTCTTTGGATTAGGAAGTTTAATTAGGTGAGGATGATGTGTATCTCAGCCTGCCAGTTGTACTGACAACACTCAAGATGTAACCAGTATGTGAACAAAAGTCTCAAAGCTCTTCAATTCCATGTTCACCTGCACAGAGTAGGTTGGATTGCCCATCTCTAGTCTTCACAAACTTGTCCTTGAACAGGAACTGGGAGAATAACTTTCAGGTTATTTTATTAACATACAGGAACATAGATTTAACTTGTAGCAATGTCTGTTTCTATTTCCTACTTGTTGATTTTTTCCCATGCAGATCTGTAAAGAGGTGTGCCTTTACCTTACTTTGAGGAAAAGGTGTGAGGATAAAAGAAACAATTGTATAAGATATCTTGACTAGGAGCACAGTTAGCAAGCATAGACCCCAATTCAGAAATACTCAGAAAATATATCAGAGCTAAAGTATGAGATAAATTTTTTTTCAAAGCAGGATTGGAATCAGATCCTGAAAAATGGAGGATAATTTTGATGTGGCTATTTTACTAGTTTTGATCTCATTTTGAATTTGCAGCTGTTCTACATTTACTCACAGGCCTTTATATTTGGGGTTGAGACCATGAATTTATTTCTACAATATATTTGAAAATACTTTTGTTCATGAGAAAGTTTTGTAAGTAAATACTGGTGTAACATTTTTTGAAAAGTGATTTAGAGGTATATGTCTTAACATTAGCGTGATAATGGACAAAATCCACAAACAGGCTTAGATAGAATTTGGGATTGTTAGCCCCTTGAACATCCATAAGAACCTAAATGGTTCAACTCCTTCAAGTTTTCCCAGGGAAATTCCTTAAATGTCCTGGGCAGGGCTAATTCCTCAAACCCTTGTTCTCAGAAGGACCTGATCTGAAGAATACAGATATACAATCTGTAAAGAATATTTGTTTTACCATCAAAATACAGACAGGCTTATTGGATTTGTTAGTATTTTAAAAAGATTATCTACTCTGATTATTATTATTTGTTATTATTATTTTGTTGTTGTTGATTTTATTGAGTACTTGAGTTTTAATGTCTAATTTAGTTATTATTCTTATCAGCATAGAAAATTTATAGAACATCACTAGTTCACTCTAGGGGTTTGTTTTTGGTGTGTTTTCCTTGTATTTGAGCAAAGATTACATTAGTGTTAATATACTTGAAATCTTTAGGATCTAATAATATAATTATTAGCAGTGCAGATCAAATTATTACAACCCTCCATATTATTATCAAAAGCCGAAACAAAGCAAATATGACACTATTTTAGCCAATCCATCATCAGAACTTAGTGATTTCTTATAAATACAGAACAAAAAAGATCACAGTGAAGAGCTCCCAGATAATCCAGAACTTCAGAGCTAGATACTGGGCTTATTGCTACTAATTGTGAATTGCCTGGGTACATCACACATGTGAATTAAACAACTCTATAGAGAACAGAACCTTCAATTGATTTAATATTATGATGTCTAAAGTGTAGTTTTATTTAGAATGGAAATAATACATATGTTTCACAGGAAAATAAACTAAAAAAAAAAAAAGTTTAAGCAGCTTAATTTTATGTGGTTTGTTATTTTTTGCCTTGAGAGGCATCCTAATTTTTCATATTGAGTTGAATAATTTTTTTTCATTTTTTAGTGAATATCAGAATTAACAGGGTTTTCATAGTGAATAATCAAAATAATATGTTCCTAAACTCTAAACCGAGTATACCTCCACCTTATGTGAGTTTTCTTAGGATTGTTTCCAAATGAAATTCCACAGCAAGTGATCCAATTTTGTGAAGCTTTTTTTTTACAGTGGAAGCCATATACACTCTGCTGTAAACAAACTAAACTTTCTGAGATATGTTTTCCATTAATCTTCCATGTTTCTTATCTATATATAAAAACCCTTGTTTTTAAATGAATGTTGTAACTTTTGTGAGTTGTCTTGTCCCCTTCAGGGTTTTGGGCATCTTATTTATTCATGCTATAGCTCTCTTGTGTTCAGAACTGAAAGAGATCATGACTCATTTCCTAACTTTCTTTTGACCTCATGCCTTCTACGTTGTTCAGCTTTAAACTGAACAAGGCTGTCATATGGGTGCATAAGCAAAAAACTCTTTTTGGGTAAAGTAATTTATTGCATCCATGGAAGAGTTGCCAGTTTTGCTATTATATAGGGAAATAAAGTAATTTTCAGAAAATTTGTGCCTTGAATTTACATTTTACCATCTCATCTTGTATCAGTACGTTTGTGCTACTTTCTAAACAAACTTACCCTCTTATATGAGCAGTTCAGTACTGAAGTACGTGTGGTTGTGATGTGTTCATCATGAAAAGAATTTCTATTTGACATATGATTTCCAAGGATAACTAGTCATAGCAGCAGTAAGACTGTAAAACTGATTTTTAGGCATTGAGATTAGATTTCAGAAATGAAAAATGGGAACATTTTGATTTGTAAAATGAGCAAATTTGATGTGTGAACCACTTAGAAAAAAATTGAGATGGAACCTCAAAATATTCTTCTTTGCAGTCATTTGTCTAACTGTAGTCTTCCTTCAGTTTCATACCAGTTTAGATCAAGATATTAAAATCTCCCATCAAAACTATTTTTCCTTTATCACAAACTCTTTTGCTTTCACAGACCATTTTACAGTACTTTCTACCTGGTGATCTACAACAAATTCCCAACATAAATCTGAATCTATTGCAATAGCTATTTTTCTTCCAGAGAAGACTTCTGACTTCCCTCCAGTTATGTATACTTCTCCCAGGTTACTTCTCTTCTGTCCTTCCCCTATTTATAGACCATTGATTTCCCAAGCCCTTTTGTTTCTCCATAAAAATCTAAATTAATGCTAGCATGTCTGTCATGTCATTCATTATATTACTTGTTATAAGAGAATTACTTTTTCTGTTTCCTTCTCAGCTTAGTGAAAATATTTCCACTTACTTTAATTAGAAGTAGTTTGAGCTCTAAATTCTCACTAGGAATGACTGTAAAATTTCAATTATCCTTCAGATATTGACAATTCACTCAAGAAATTTCATAGCAAAACCAGGCTAAATTATCTGTATTTTGAAGCAAAAATAGACTTTTTTTTTTTACTGGTTGCAGCTAGTGGAACTCGTACTTTAAATTGTTTTAAGGTATTTCCTGTTATTTACTTTGAAGAAAAAACAAGCCCATTTTTCTAATTTTCCTGAGATCATTGCAGATAATGATGACAGATGATTGTTTGTCACTTTAAATGATATTATCTTGCCAGCTGTCTCAATGGCAAGAAAGACTGTGAAAGAAAAATAAGATAGAGATTTTTGTTCACAACAGAGTCATTTTATCCTACTTAGTAACTTCTGCTTAAAAACATTCCATTAATAAGAAGTAAGGGCTATCCAAGCTATGGACTTTGTATGCCTAGGCCTCAAAGTCACATTACAAGGTAACCAGAAGCTAGTATAATTTTCGCTATAAGTAGTATTGGACACCACCAGTGCTGTGTTCAAACAAAACAAAACAAAAAAAACCACCAAAAAACAAAAAACAAAAAAACCCCAGCAATTTGATCTCTGATAAAGATCCTATTAAAATTCAAGTCAGAAAAAACCCCTACTCTCAGTCACTATTTGCAAGTAAAACCAAAAAATAGGCTTTTACACATTAAAACACCATCCACAGTTAAGTCCAAAGATTAATCTAAGAGCAGTGTCTGATTTTGGTGAGACTTTGCAAATATCCTTGTCCTTTTGTAGGTCTTGTTAAAAAAAATATTTCAAATAACTTGAAAACACCTTGAGTAAAGGTTAGATAGCACAATCTGTTGTGCTAAGGTAAGGGGTAATGGTTTTAAACTGAAAGAGGGTGGATTTAGATTAGCTATAAGAAAGAAGTTTTATAAAATGAGGTGATAAAACACTGGAACAAGTTGGCCACAGGCTGAGATGCCCCATGGAAACATTTAAGAACAGAATGGAGATGGCTCTAAGCAATCTGACCTAATTGAAGATGTCCCTGCTCATTACAGGGGTGTTGGACTTGATGACCTTTAAAAGGTCCTTTTCAAACTATTCTATGATTCTATATCACAGCAAAAATATCTATTTCTCTGTTTATAGGACAGTAGACAATGTACTGGTACTGAAAAAAAAACCTCATGTGAAACATTCATGTATTTATGAAGCTAAGCTTTGATGACAATTATAAGGTTTTTGCTTCTGCTTCAAGATTTTGTTCAGATGAAGATTGAAAACTGAACATATATCTCTAAGGAGAGAGAACAATATGCCCTGAGAGGAAAGTAGCAAGGATAAGTATAACATTAGGTAACGAAAAAGTATTTTCACTATTAGAACCTCTTTCTTAATATAACTTATAAGGCAAGAACAAGACTGTAAAAAATTCTCAAGTTTGATATTTAAATTAATATCTCTATATCTTACCTTATTCGTGGCTGCACTTTATACTTCTGTACTGTGCCTTACATTTTCATCAAACATGACATTAAAAAGTTCTCAAATGCACTCATAGGTGTAAACCTCAAAGGCCATTCAGCAAAATCAAAAAAACCACAATGACAAAATGAAAACTATTGAGTGTCCGCCGTTTTAGAAGCACTTAATGTTGTCTCCAAGATTCTAGATTTAGATTTTCAGTATCTTCAACTGTTTCTCAACTCATCCAAATAACAGACATGCAACGAAGAGGCATGTAGGAGATCAATCCACATTTATAAATTTACAGGAAGAAATCTGTAGAACATTACTGACTGCTTAAAAGCAAAAAGGTTGAACACTGAGAATTCCTCTGAAAAAGATCTGAATATCAAGACAATGACAATGTCAATGACAACTCTACTGCTGAGAATTCTGTTGGCCATAGAACATACAAGGTGACTATTAATTTTGAGAAGCTGTTTCTGAGCACCTTTTGGTGGGTAAAACATTAAAAATCACAACTAGTCCTTAGCTTCTCTCTGTGATTGAAGGTTGAACTTGATCAGATATCTAGATCTAACACCAGTGGAATAACTTTCTTCCAAGAGACTTAAATTGCTAGCCTATTTGAAGCTTTTCTATAATTTGTTGTGTAAGAAAAGTGGTTCCCATCCATAATTACTAAGTCAGCTAAAGTCTTTCACAGTGAATGTAACTTTTTTTTTTCAGTTTTCCTGTATCTTCTCATTATAAAAATACTGTCTAAAGAAAAGGCTAAGAGAAACTCAAGCTGCAGATTTTTTTTACATAGATAAATTGTTGCAAAATGTGGGAAGATGAAAGGATGATACTAGATACTTACCAAATGCTGAGAAGATACGGTAAAGTGCAGTAGTCTGTCATGGGTTGCTGTTGACTTGTTGCCTTCTTATTGATAAGGGTACAAAAATATGCAGATTGTGTGAAAGACTAAGATTTTTGACAGTGTTTATATAACATTACTTTTGTGTTTCTCAGGAGCTCAATAATTATAGGATTTGAAAGCACTTTGTGACAGTCTCTAGGTCACGTGGTTCATGATGTCTGATAGGCAGTCATTCCTTTAAGCTTTTCATCCTCGCTTTGCTACATCTATATCTCTAAGTATTCCTCTAACTGGCTTGATTCCAGTTTTTGAGGAAAACAGAGTTTTCAGATCTTAGCCCAGCTCCTATCTCTTGCAGAGTGCTTTGGTTTTCTTAGGCAGAGTGTTCATATACAGCTGATTTCTAATTTGTCTTTCAGAGTAAGATACCTTTCAAGGATATTGATCTCAACGTTCATGACATTAACTATTACTCATGCTTAACAAGAAAGAAAACATTCATCTACTTGTCTCCCCTATTTTCAGTGTGCTCTGAAAATAGGGGAGAGGAGAGAGGAGAGGAGAGGAGAGGAGAGGAGAGGAGAGGAGAGGAGAGGAGAGGAGAGGAGAGGAGAGGAGAGGAGAGGAGAGGAGAGGAGAGGAGAGGAGAGGAGAGGAGAGGAGAGGAGAGGAGAGGAGAGGAGAGGAGAGGAGAGGAGAGGAGAGGAGAGGAGAGGAGAGGAGAGGAGAGGAGAGGAGAGGAGAGGAGAGGAGAGGAGAGGAGAGGAGAGGAGAGGAGAGGAGAGGAGAGGGTGTGGCTGATACTACACTAACTGGTAATACATGGAAATATTCAAGGATGGAATTAGTAAAATACCTGTACATCTTCCTAATGGTTACCTTATATAATTCTATATCAGAAGACTCTTTATTTACCAAACCATTTAAAATTCTGGGTGCTAAAGTGTCTAAAGCAGTTAGTGTTTGATGCTATTTTTCACAAAGTATCTGGTATGTATCATGTCTGAAACTGTATTTTGTTCCTTTTGTCCAAAATACAAAATACCAATGCCAATACAGGAACAGTAAACCAAAATTTAACTCTGGTTAAGATTGGAGGGGCATAGTGGCTTATTTCTTATTCATTAAATTCCATGTTCTTTATTAAATGCCAGAAACATAAATTTACCACAGGAGTATGCTTATCATTATTTTCATCCTCAATGCAAATTTTTTCACATATAACACCATTGCTCTTTTGTTTCCTGTTATCTTATTTCTTTTGAAGCACGGGTAAAAAAATTCAACATCCTCAACATAGAATTAGTAACACACAATCTTACTAAGGAAAGAAAACAGTTTTAATTTATTTTTGTTGCTGATAAGAACTTTTCTTGCCCAGAACCTTGCCTTCTCTTTTACAATTCTTTTATCTGGAAATTAACTCATTTAAACACAGATGGTACAAAAGCCTGTCATTTACATAACAAGGAAAAGCAGGTAAATTTCAGCAGTGCCCCACCTACTGTAAAGTATTAATAATATGCTTCAGCAGTCTTAATTACTTTGGTGACCTTCTTAATTTAACAGATTTGACTTTCCCCATTTGTAATTTTGCAGCAATAATTGGATAACTAGGCAATGCATGTACCTAAACAAATTAAGGCTTTTTTAATAAAACTTGATTATTCACAGTTCATTACACAAAAAGCTGTATTTTAATATTAATTGCAATTACTCCTGTAGAATGTCATTCAGAATTAAATATTATGCTCTGTTTTTATGCTCTTAGAATCATAGAATGGTTTGGTTTTTAAGGGACATTTAAGATCATCTAGTTCCAACCCCCTGCCATGGGCAGGGATGCCATCCACTAGACTTGTTTGCTCAGAGCCCCATCCAACCTGTCCTTGAACACTTCCAGGGATGGGGCATCCACGACTTTTCTGGTCAACCTGTTTTAGTGCCTCACCACACAGATAGTGAAGAATATCTTTCTTATATCTAATCTAAACCTACCATCCTTCAGCTTAAAGCCATTAACCCTTGTCCCATCACTATATGCCCATGTGAAAAAGCACTCTTCACCTTTCTTGTCGATTCCCTTCAGGTTAAAGTTATTCAGAACATTGAAAAGCTGTATATAGATTAATGCATCTGAGATATATTAAAACTGTTAATATGAATGTATTTATATTTTTGGTTTGACCTAAAATCTGCTTTTTACCTCACTGTGAAAGGCCAATTCATTTCAACATTATGAAATAATTCAGTTTAATATTCATTTTCTTTTTAGTTATCTATTTATTTCTGCAGCTGGAATTGAATCACTGAAAATCACAATATCAAACAATATGATGTCCTTAGCTCTGAATATCAAGGTTCAAAATGTTATGATTGATTAATTAACATACTGATGTTTCAATCATTTCTTATGAGGCTGGAATTTTAAAACTTATTTCAAATAGCATAGACTTATTCTTCCTGATATAAATTAACCAAAAAAAAGTGTCACTTCAATATTCGGAATATGAAAATTCCTCTCCTTAGTATTGATTCTAAGAATGTATTATCCATCAGGTATTTCGTTAATTTGCAGCTATCTTACAGGGCCAGTCTTAGTGTTGATTTTAGGCTTGTTCCAAAGATTAAAGCTTGAGTGAGATGATACAAAATGTATGTTGTGTCAAAAACATTAGTGTTAAAATAAAAAAGGAAAAATGTGAAGAAATAACTCTGACAGAAATACTCTTTTTCACCACAAACCTCACAGTCTTCTCTTGTTCCGTAGGTAGTTTTTGTGAAATTTTTGGTCATTTTCTGAAGATATTTTTATGTTGGAAATTAGCTGCATTGTTTTATGAATATTCTGAGCATTTTTTAAACTCTTAAATATCTCTAAACAAAGTGTGAATAAGAGAAATCCCATGCATCCTAGAGCAGGTATTATGACTGGAGAACATATAAATAAATAAATGAGCATAGCCTGTCAACTTACTCCTGAGAAATTACCACTGTATTTTTTCCTAGCTTAACTTTTCTGTGAGCATTCATATTCATGAAGGCAAAGGGTCAGTTGCATATATGACTTAACCACAGGACATTTTTATCCTAGATACAGATCTAATTGAGGCAGCTGAAATGTGAGCATATTTTGCTTATCCCTGACCTACAATCTCCGTCTGTTCTAAAAGCGAGAATTAGTTTGGTCACCCTGCTGTCAGCCCAGGGCATCTTCTGACAAGAGATTTCTAATACACTGAACAGCACTTTACATTAAGTGGTACTAATTACTGGGCCTGGGTAAGCAATTTGACCAGAAGTTGGAAGCATAACTGCAGACTATTTGAGAATTACAGCTGGTACGACTGACATTGTTATTACTGTTTATTTTCTTATTTATTAATACTATAAGAATAGAAATTCTAAAGCCCAAATATTCTCCCACGTGTTTCTGTGTATTTAGTTATGATAAAGAGTCCATTTTAGTTTGTATTTGCTAAAAGGAAGCCAGAATTTATAACCATTTAATAAATAAGGGCTAGAAAACTTTTGGGTAAAAAAGCCCCATGGAAGTTTCTGTTTCTCAATACCCTGTCCTTCCTGAAACATTGCATCACTATTTGGAAGCAACAGATAACCTTGCAGGCCTGTTGAGAAGGGAAGTTCATATATTTCTTTAGCCTCTGTTCTAAATTACCATTTGGCAGTTATGTATATTTGTGTCATGATTGCTTCTCCATTGATATAACAGGGATGGTAGTAATTGACTTCACAGGGTGGTATATCTATGTCAAATTTTAAAGCATCCTAACTCTGAGATGAAGTAAATTATCTTTCACTAATATTATTAGTATTGGTACATTAATCCTGTTCTCCTTGGGGACAGAAAAATAAGGTCAGAAAGAATCACAAGTTTATCTACATTTATTGCCCCCTAATCTTAGAGCACCTTCTCCCAGAGTATTTTTCAGTCTTCTATTGTTTTTACCCCATTCACATTCTATCTTTAATTTCCAGGTACCAATGTACTGTGAAGGAAATTTCTCAAGGGTTACCCTGAAAGAAAAAAACTATTGCTCTTGGGAGGCCCTATAGAAATTATTTTTAAAAAATTTATTGATTTGAAGGCATGTAAGAGTATGTGTTATTATCTGTATGGATCCAAATTCTCCTGGGGATTTTTTACAGAAGTTGTGAAAAAAATTCAGTCTTTGAAAGAAAGTCCCTTGGAGCTGTTTAAACAGAAATACATAATTGTTCAAAAGTACTTTTATGGTACTCTGTCTTTCCTAACACAGTTGGACACTATGCAGATGAGGGCCAGTCTGTATAATGTAACTTTTCCCCATTTTCAGGGGTGTGTGCTTTCTGCATTTTCTTTGTCTACTTTCCTTTCTTCTGTCTTACTCCTAATTTTTCTTTGGTGATTTTAACCATGTTTTATGTTTCGTTTTTTTTTTTTTTTTTTTGGTTTTTCTTTTGCTCTCTGCTAAATTCTGACATTGATTTCTCTTTAAGTAACCTATTACAATGGAAATTCACAGCAGATTTGAATTCAGAAAGATACTTTGTATGGACTTCATCTGATAAAAGCAGATGATTCCAGTGTCTCCATCTGAGCTACCCAAGTGTCTTTATGGCTAATAGACTGAAATAAGCACATCTAAAGCATTATTAATTTTATACATTTACAGGAGGTGATTGTCCTGCTCTACTCTGCACTGGTGTGGCTTCGCCTCAAGTTCTGTGTCCAGTTTTGCGTGCCACAATATAAGAAAGACATTAGGAAGCATTCAAAGGAGGGCTCCTAAAACTGTGGAAGTTTTAGGAGGAAGATGTATGGGGAGCAGCTAAGGTCACTTGGCTTATTCAGACTGGAGAAGAGGAGACTGAGGGGGGGGACCACATTGCAGTCTATAACATCTTCACAGGGAAAGAGGAGGGACAGGCACTGATCTCTTCTCTGTGACAGGACCTGAAAAATGCCCTGAAGCTGTGACAGGGGAGGTTTAGGTTGGATATTACAAGAAGGTTCTTCACCCAGAGGTTCTTGGGCACTGGAACAGGCTCAGCAGGGAAGTGGTCACAGCACCAAGCCTGAAAGAGTTCAAGAACCATTTGGACAATGCTCTCAGGCACCAGGTGCGACTCTTGGGGATGGTGCTGCGCAGGGCCAGGAGCTGGATTCAATGATCCTTGTGGGTCCCTTCCATTTAACATATGCTGTGATTCTGTGATTTTATCCTGAGGAAACCATTTATAATGGATCAGATAGCTTTCACCCTAAAGGAAACAATTTCCAGCTTGGGAAAGAGGAAAATTGAGGCCCTAGTCATAAAGCTTAGCTATGTTTATACTGCAAAAGTGAAAAACAAAGGGTCTCTGCTGTGAAAAGGAAAGATACACTCTGCTTTTGACTAGTTAGCGCAACCATTTAGCATTTCTAAGCTCCCAGCTATGTTGTGTATATGAGTGTGAAATTTTGTTAAGTATTGGAACAGGAGGTGGTGTGTTTTTTTAAGAGAATGGCCTATGATGTCCTCTGAGTTCACTATGCTTACTTCTAAAACAAATAACTTTGTTGTTCCTTTTACTTTTACTTTCTTTTGTAAAGATTGCCCATTGTTCTATAATGGCAGACTGTTCAGGTTTTTCACATATGCATTTCTCAAGATCTCGAGATGAATTCAGTTTCCTAAACATGGTATTTGGATATTATTTGAGGTGACCTATCTTAGCATACTTAGTTTTCACCTGCTCTGGAAATATTGCTGTATTTTAGGAACTCTCTAAACACAGACAGAGTCAAGTTTAAAAAGGAGACATTTTTTATTCTGTGCAGGGTGAAAGGTGAAAGTTTTCCACAAATAAAGCATTCAAAGGAATAAAAAGTGAGAGAATTTATACGTGGAATTCTGCATAAACCCACCTATCTAATACATAGCTACCACCCACCTAATGCATAATTATTTATCTTGCACAGCCTTAAGTAACACTTGTCACTGTGCCTGCATGGGCCTTTTCAGGGGTCTCTGGTGAACATCTGGGGAGGTGCCCCCCTCCTCAGTTTTGAGCAGAGCTTGGCTCAGGATGTGCAGAACCCAAGGTTGAGTGCCAAAGAGGATGTGATCCTCAGCATGGTGCTACATCTTCTCAATCTATTGCCAATCAGGACATAAAATACAAAAGTTTCCATAAGCAAGACTTGCCTAACACACCTAATAACATATAGTTGCATTCAAAAGATGGGTTAAACATGAGAATGATACCATCAGCTTCCATCTGCAACAGAGATCAATGGAAGGGACAAGGACAGAGAATTCTACTTAAAGATATCAGAAAGTAAAGGTTGATTCTTTTCATCTCTAATTTATTATTTTGAACAAAATTCAGCTTATCCAAAGGCAGATATCTACAATAGCCTAGATAATTCCATTGTCATGGGTCAGCATAGCTCCAGAAGTGATTTTCTTGCAAAGAGGTGCTTACAGCTTCCTCTATGACCTAACAGAACAGTAGTTTGAATATTGACAATTTTTTAAGCCACTTAAAAATCTTGTCACACCTCTGTGGTCCACATTCAAGAATGGACAAACCCCGGGAAAGCTCTCTCTTGCTTCTGGCCTTGGGACAGGTAACTGGGGGGGGCCCACGCAGCCCAGTGGGGCCAGGCCAGGCCCTGGTCAGCCTGGGCCAGGCCGGGACACAGCTTCCATCCGCGGCCCCCCACAGCCCTGCTCTGTGCAGGAGGTGTAGCCCAGCTCTAAACACCCCCATCCCCCCCCTCCCCCAGCCGAAGATTCAGCTGAAGCTGCCCACTGCCCGGCAAAGATCATGTGACCAACAGCGATAAGAGAATTCCAGCTGCACAGCCCGAGTGAGATTAACCCTTTTAGTGCTGTGGAGAGCTGAAAACCTGAGGGAGGAGAAAGAAGAGATGCTTAGAAGCTGAAATTCTGTTGTAAAGCTATGGTGGTGATGGACTATGATATATCAGAGTACCCGTTGTAATTTCATGTCATGAAAACATGGGGGATGGAGCGTTCAAACTGTACTTTATGAGCAAAAGCACCTGTGCTGGAATAAGCAAATGCTGAAGCAGCTGTGATTTGATGAGAAGTTTGAACAGGGAGAGATGGAAGCGATGAGGACTCTTGTTGCAAAATCGGAAGGAGAAGACCTCTGTTCCTAGAGATGATGATGAGGACCCTTTTCTCCCAGGGAAAGGGGAGGGCCTCTATTCCTAGAGATGAAGATGCTCCCAGAGATGGGCGAAGAGAACCTTTGTTTCTGAACAGCTCAAGCTTAAAATGGTACCCCAGGATTGGACCCTCAAAAGCAGTTGTGGGGAAAGCTGTAAGTCGGGGGAAGAGACTCTCACATGCGAGCAGAGAACCAACCCGGGCAGCTGTCTTGCTGTGATACTGAAGCCATGAGAGAACTTCTTGTGGAGATGTCTCCATAGCATGAGCAAGAGAGACTCCTCTCCCTAAGTGAACTGAAAAAAGGTTATTATAGAAGTGGTAAACTGAGTGAAAATCTCAAGGGTTGTCTTTTTACATAGTCAGTGGGAGAAGGGAGAAAGGTGGGGGGAGGAGAAGTGTTCTGAAGGTGTGGTCTGATTTTTTCCCTTTCTTTTAGGTCTGTTAATAAACTTCTTTATATTCTTTTAAGTTTTGTGCCTGCTTTGCTTTCTCCTAATTCTTATCTTACAGAAGGTGAACAAGTAAGTAATGAGTATTTTGGACCAAAACCACTACATCCATATAGAGTGGAGTTACCTTTAGACAGGTGACAGGATTATACCCTTCCTCTAGAAGCAAAAAATGTATCTAAATTGGGTAATAAAGAAAATTAGAAAGAAGAAATTATGAAAGCTTTCTGGTTTAACTACTTTTTCAGTATAGTTTTCTGAAATTTTTAAATTATTCAAATTTCTGTCTGAAAGTTGACTAGCATCTAAAGTTCTGTGTATATAGACAGAGGTCTCTTGACAGTATTAATCAGGTAAACTTGTATCCATCCAGGTCCATAAAATATTATTTCGCTTAAGAATTGGTACAGAGATTTTAAAACATTCCTAAGATCTAAATCCTCCACAAAATACAGACATATAAAAGTTGAATTTCATTTTTTAAATATTGCCATATATGAAATTGTGCCTGCTTCAGATTTAATGAAATTATTTTAGCATATGTCCATTTCCTCTCACTTGTGGAAAGGAACAGTAATCTGATGGACATTAGGTTAAGAGCTAAGGAAGGCAGAGTGAGAGTTTGTATGGTTTCTATGCACACAAAGTCATATACTTCTGTGAACAGAGGGCGTTCAGATACTACAATAATGCAAGACATGTACACAGCTGATATTTTCAAATCCAATGCATACATACATACAAACAATAGCAGAGGATGGTCTATTAGAACTTGAAAGCTAAGCAATTCCACCTCCTTTTTCTCTGGTAAAATAAATACTTCTAGACCTCTGTAGGGGGTTGAACCTGGCTGGATGCCAGACACCCATCAAAGCCTCTTTCTCACTCCCCTCCACAGCTGGACAGGGAAGAGAAAATATAGCAAAGGGAAATGAGTTGAGAAAAGCACTTGGAGAGATCACTCACCAAATACAATCACAGGCAAAACAGACTTGAATTAAAGTTATTAATTGAATTATTGCTAACAAAATCAGGGCAGGGTAATGAGATGAAAAGCAGACTTTCAGGCCCAATCCTCCCTCCTCCTCAGCTCCACCTCTGCCTCCCCAGCAGCACAGGGAGACAGGAATGGGGGTTAGAGTCCGTTCATCACACATGGTTTCTCCTGCTGCTCAGGGAGAGGAGTCCTTCCCTTCTCCAACATGGGGTCCCTCCCATGGGAGAGAGTTCTCCATGAACTGCTGCGACATGGGTCACTCTTCCACAGGGTGCAGTCCTTCAGGCATAGGCTACTCCAGCATGGGTCCCCTACAGGGTCACAAGTCCTAGAAGGAAACCTTCTCCAGCACAGGTTCTTCTCCATGTCTCTGCTGGTCCCTGCCAGGACCCTGGTGCAACACAAGGTTCCCATAAGGTCACAGCCTCCTCTCAAGCATCCACCGGCTCTCGTGTGGGGCTTCTCCATGGGCTGCAGGTGGATCTCTGCATCCCTGTGGTCCTCCATGGGCTGCAGGGGCACTGCTGCCTCACCATGGTCTGCACCATGGGCTCCAAGGGAATCAACTACAGTGCCTGGAGTACCTCCTTCCACTCCTCCACTGACTGGAGCATCTGCAGGGCTGTTCCTGTCATATATTTTCACTTTGCTCTTCTCTGTTCACAATGACCTCTGTGCAGTAACTTTTTTCTTCTTCTTAAATATGTTATCACAGAGGCATTGTCACCATTTCTAATTGGTCCAGCCCTGGTCAGTGGCACGCCCATGTTTGGAGCCACCAGGGGTCATCTCTGCTGGACGTGGAGGAAGCTTCTAGCAGTTACTCACAGAAACCACCTCTGTAGCCCCCCTGTTTTCAAAACTTGGGCACGCAAAGCCAGCACAATATCTCTGACTTATTCTTCTGTTGTTTCTGTTGTACGCTGTTACCGTACATGAGACCACGTAGTACAGGGAAAAGCAGGGAATTTTTTGACAAGACTAAATAATTTTCTTCTTAAACATGACTCATGAGAAAAAACTCACTGCATAATCTGGTTTTATTGTCTCTTAGTGACCTTAGTGACAAGCACCAGATGGGTGCTTGTGTAAAGATTTTGAGTGGAGTGGCAGTGGCTACAGGGGTGGCCTCTGTGAGAAGAGCCTGGGGCTATTCTATGCTGGACCTGGTTCTAGCCAGCACTAGCTTCACACCAGTCTGTGTGGTACAGTGTAGATGAGGTTGAACATAGGAACAATCACCAAAAAAGGGCTGTAATTTGATAGAGAAGGTCACTAGTACCATTTGAGATGTTTTTTTTATATCCAAGACCCCTGTGCAGATCTGTCTGAAATAATGACAGACTTTCAGGATTTCTAGGTGCTACTGAAGGGGCTACTGAAAGCTGTGTGGGAAACCACAGGGCTTAAAAAGATATCATCCAGCTCTGTCACAGGACATAGGAATGCCAGTTTATGATACTATTTATACTTCTGATTCTCCTCACTGTATGTATGCAGAATCATAGAACCATAGATTCATATGGCATGGCTTGGATTAGAAGCAATCTTAAAGAGCATCCATTTCCAACCCCCATCACATGGGTAGGGACATCTTCCGCTAGAGCAGCTTGCTCAGAGTTCCATGTAAGCTGGCCTTAACTAGAAGCTAACACTTCTAGGGATGGCACATCCACAACTTCTCTGGGCAACCTGTTCCGGTGCCTCACTACCCTCACAGTAAAGAGTTTTTTCCTAACATCTAATCAAAACCCATTCTTCAGTTTGAATCCATTATCCCTTGCCCTGTACCTACGTGTGCTTGTAAGAGGTCTCTCTTCTTTATTGTAGACTCCCTTCAGGTACTGGAAGGCTGCAGTTAGATCATCCTGAAGCCTTCTCTTCTTCAAGCAGAACAATCCCAATTCTCCCAGCCTTTCCTCATAGGAGAGGTGCTACATTCCTCTAACATTTTTCTTATAGATAACTGAAGTCCAGTGTGTAGAAGTATGTATACATAGATAACATACGCACATTAGTTTTACAGCTACACAAAAAATTAAGGCTTTTTTACGATCTGAGTGTCAAACTAAAATATAAAGTCAGTTAACACACACTGAATTGCTCTTAAATCTTTGCTAAAACACACAAAACTGATTTTCTTATGTCTTATAAGATATAATGGGAAATATCTTGGCAGAATCTTAGATTTTGTAGCAGCTTCAAGCCTTAAAAGCACAATTAGAAGGATTGTAGATTTTTTTTAATTAATAAATTTTATTTCTCAAAGAATGAAATAGACTTTATATTCTAAGCTAGTTACACATTATTCATCTGCACACCTTATTATATTTCTTAAACTTTTTTTTGCTTCAGAGGTCACTTATGGTGAATTGACCTCTTTGGTTCTACATCTAATGAAAATAATGCAGATTATTTAATTTAATGAGCTTTCGCTTTCATAACACTAGATAATGAGTAGAGAACTAACTATGACTTTGAGCTATTCCATAGTTTTCCTATCACTGCTGATAATTAAAAGAGCCATTAATTCAGTGAAGTTACAAGTACTTTATAGCAAGAAAATACACTCCACTACTTTTCACATTTGTATACGTCATGTGTGATATTATTAAACGAGTACTACAAAAATCTTTTCCCATGGAAGTGTAACTGACTCGAGCATAAACTTTCACTGAACTTAACCATATGGAAAAGGTGATAGTTCATAATGATTTTCCTATGCAGAGCAAGAACAGTGAGGTAATATGAATTAGAGATTAGGGTCCTCAAACAAGTATTTTAAAGTGACCACCATTCAACACATTCTACACAGCAGTAGTACCAACAGAAATGCTCAATAATAGAGAACTTCAGAACCTTAATATTGTGATTTTCACTATGTTTTCTAGGTTAAAGAGATGCTTGAAAGTGCTTTAGCAGGGAAACAAGCAGATGTTCTTGCTTAACATAGCTTTACATAAAAAAGCTGTTCATAACTGACTACTTTTAGCCGTCAAATTTCACTGCATTTCTTTATATATTTAATGCAGGTACTGATTTTCTAAATTATAAGTAAAAATGTTCCGAAATGTTGAGTAGAATCTATAGAGATAAGTAAAACTTGTTTCTATTCCATCTGAATTCAGGAGTGTTGAACAGAAATGCTCTTTGAAATTCCAATAACCCAGATCACACATTAATGGAAACTAAACTCCCGTATTCCTGCATCTGCTTTAAGTGCACCTTCAGGTTATAAACAGTGAACGGTAAACAAATATATACCATAGAGTGTCCTCTAACTGAAATTTACAGGTCTGCTCTACTACATTATTTAAAAAACACCAACTTTTCCCTGTTACAACATCTCTAGCATTTTTGCTAGACTTGCTAATTTTCTACAATGTAATATCATATCTACTGCAATTTGACACCACTACTTCTTTAAATGCTGAGCACAAGAAAGCTATATGAGTTTTACAGTTCGTAGTACACAATAATTTAAGTTTAGCAGAAAGCATAGGCAGGTTTTATGAGTGCTTTTTTAACTGCAGAAAAATACACCATTTACTTCTAAGCATTTTAAAATTAGCACCAGGCAGTGTTTAAAATCTATCTAGCTTACAGAGCTGTAAGCGGTGATCTGCATAAATGTTGCAGATACTACTACATTACAAACTAAAATATTTGTTTCTGTACCAAGTAGTAGTGTAACTGTATCAGTATTATGTTATCCTTGCTAAATGATCAGTTTTAGTACTTTCATATCAAAGAACTTTACAAAAATATGGTTTACATTTCTTTCTTCTCATGTCATTCAAAAAACATGCATGACTGTACAGGAATTGTAATGGTCATCTTCACAAGCATGGGTGTGCATGCTGTCTTTTTGTTAAATTCAGATTCATTACCACTAAAAGTAATGAGAAAACTAGGATCCTATACTACAAATCTAAACTAATACAAAAAAACTCCCATCGTAATACAAGACAGACAAGACAGTTTTTTGAAAAAACAGAAAGTTCCATCAGCCAAACCATCGAAAATCTTTCATTTGTATGGCATTATTTCATTTGTTGCATTTCTCCTAATGTTCTACAGATATTAATTTTGGACTTAAATTCCTAGCCATGGCTCTTGTCAAATTTGAACTTTTTCTACTTTTTCTTTTTTTATTATTTTTTTTTTTTTTTGATATGGGGAGTTGATTGCACTTCTTTGTAATAATGTGTTTTAACTGCTTGCAGTTTTTCATTTTCAATATCCGGACTTTTTGTATTGATTTATCATTTCCTACCTGGTATCTCCCTCTGCCTTAATCGTGTTGCACATACTTTTATGTATGAAAAATCTATACTTTTAAAAAGATTACCTGCAAAATATCTTGCATACCAACAACCTGTAGATTTTGTGATATTTGTGTAACTTCTGCATCTAGATAATTTGATTATTTTCCCTGCTCTTCAGGCCACAACATGGGTTATCTCTACAGTCATCATTACTTTGTGATAAACTGTATTTAAAACTATATGAATTAAAAGAATACTTCAATCTTTTCTCCCAAGCGCTCTTGTGTTCTGCTTTCCAGTTGATGAGCTGTTTGGATTATACTTATTAATTATATATTGTGAATATCCAGTTTTAAGGTTCTTAGAGATGCCTCTGCCCAAATTAAGGTGCAAACGAGACCATATACCAGTGACAATAATATGGGTTTTATTGTATAGTAAATATGAGAGAAAGAGAGAAGAAAAGGGGAAAGAAAGAAATAGAAAATAGGTGGGGGATGACAGGTGACAGAGACAGAATAAAAGAATATCACCCCTCCATGGGTCCCACTGGTGTCTCAACGATCCTCTTCAGCAGGTCTTCCCAGTGGTGTAAGTCCCCCAAAAAAACATTGAATCCCATGGGTATATATGCTCAGGCTAGGTGGCCATGTCTGGGCCAGTCTCTCACAGCAGACTCTGGGTCTGTTGCACCACGTGCAGCCCTGTGGGGCCAAGCCTCTCATGGGAATGTCCCATGGATGTGCCCTGTGGGGCTGGGGGTTCCACAGCTGGGCCAGTTTGTGTAATTAGAGGATGGGTGTTTATTGCCTCTCACCAGAGGTTGCACCATGCACCCAAAACCTCCTCCTCCCCCCTCAGCTGGGGGGAATCAGTCCAAACCTGGCTTCTGTGAGCTGGGCTCTCCCCCCACCCCAAACTCAGCCAGGGATAGTTGCAGCTGGTGGCTTTGGCTTTTGTGGATGCATACCTTTTCCTCAGCCTGAGATGATTGAACAATGGGTTTCCCTTTGTCTAATCAGCATTTTGACTTTCAGTTCAAAGTTCTTCAAGCAGGTTTCTGTGGCTGTAACTTTATATCAATGTTTGAGGCATAAACTATTTTCAGTCTCTGACATATATACAGTCAGAAATTTGAACTATTACTTTGTTACTAATGCCAACATTTTGTTACTTCAGTTGTCTTTTGGAAAGATTATGTATGTCATATACAATTTATCACCCATGTACATATTTCTGCTCTACTTCTACTTTTCCTTCTCTTGTTTCATTATCCAAAAGCCTATAGTCTTGGGATATTAAAAAATACTTATTTCTTTATATTTCATAAACCTAAAATTTTCAGGGAAGTCTTAGATCCCTACTTATTCTTAAATTCTTTCTGTGAAAAACTTGTACTTCTAGACATATACTGCTAACAGTGAACCAGTTTTGAGTGAGTTTGGTTGTCCTCTGAGACGGTGGAAGACATGCCCTAGAGGGAAGGCCCTGCGTGTAAAGGGCATGTACTGGTAGCTTTGTCTATCTCTTGTGACATACTGATACACATATAAGATAATAATACAGAAGAATTCCTTATCTTCTTGTACACAGCTGGAAAAAGGAAAACAATTTTATGGCCTAAATGCACTGTTTTCCTTAGTGTTACTCTATTTCAGCTCTCACTTTTATGTTAAAATTGTGCCTGGAAAGATCTAAATCTTGCAGTTCCTGATTTGAATTGAAAATATTCTATCAGCTATTTAAGCTTAAGATGAAAGAAATGTGTGAAATCAGCCCCAGACTAGAAAACAGAGATGCTGTCTGGGAGAAGAAAGATATCAAATACAAATAAAGATTACCCTTAAACAGATCACCTTCTGATGGGCATTAGAGGAAATTAGAAGCAGTGAGTTTATATGCATGCACCCAATATTTTCTAAATTCACAGCACTCCTTTGAAGTGTAGGAAGGAAATTAAATAGCTGTCTCTTATCAGTGAAATCTGGGCTACCTTCAAATGTTGTCTACATGTTAAGCTGTACAGAAAGGTTGGAGAATACTAAAGATTACAAAAAGGTAATTGTGTTTAAGAAAACCAGTTATCAGTACAGAGAAAAAAAAAAAATTATATGAGACCTAAAGGGGTAATGAGCACTGAAATACCGCAAATGAGAGGGCAGAAAGGCAGTCTATCAAGAGAGCATAAACTAAAGAGGAAAGAATAAAGGTTTGCAGTGTCAGAAGGTGGGTCATCCTGCCCTCTTGGAGCACGTATGTAAATACATACCTATTAAATTAAAACATCTGAACCTACATGAGAGGCAGGAGGTGAAAACTAGACTTCTGAAAAGAGCAATGGCTTTCTGAGTGGCTTTATTTTCATGCTGCTCTCAATAAAAATGAAATATTGCATGTAACATGAAAAAAAGAGCGAATCTTAAAGTTACAGAGAGAGATGATATCCTTGCATCCCATCAGGATATAAACTCTGTTTACTAAAGGGACAGATGTGAGCATCACACAAAAGAGAGGTATAAAAGGATTAATTACAATTTTTTACACATCTGAATGGAAAGAAATCCATAAAAGAACAGACTTGGGTAACAAAGACAAAATAAAATCATTATGTAACTGATGTCTGAATCATTCTATTGCCTTTTGTATGCATGGAATAAAGCACAGGGCTGATGTAAATACAGCCTACATTAAGTCTGAAAATCTAATTTCAACTTCTTGGGTAAGGAAGATCTACTAACATCTATTTATCTCATATCTGGTGGATTGGGATTAATTGGAAAATGAAGAAACTATGAAGATACTCTATATGACTTTGAAAATGATGCAATGGTTAAAGTGCAGGTTTGGAATTCAGAAAAGTATTGAAACAGCTCCCACTATCAGAGAATGGCTTAAGTAAAATGAGAATCTGGATCCAAATGACCTGTGAAGGCTCTTTGAAAGCATTTCAATGCAGAGACCTTTGTAGAATCAAAGCTGAGAGATAGACTGGGTTATAAAACTTTTATAAAAGATTCATTTGAAATATTGCAGGAGCAATTGCTAGCTCTAGGGAAGCAACTTTAAAAGAAAGTTGAAAGTACTAATCTATTTCTTCTTATAAAAAACAATGCATTACTGAAGTTGTCCCATGTGGAATAGAGAGCAGTCTCTCTAATGGAAAAGTTAGACTAAGGTTTTATAATCCAGTAAAAACTATAAACTCCCCACACACTCTTCTGTATGGAAGTGGGAAATAATGAATTTTCATCTAGTTTTTCAAAATCTAGAATTTAGAAGCGATATTGACCCCACAGTTTATTTAATGTCCACATTACAGGGAAAAAAAAAATTTTTGCATTCTGCTAGATACATAAAATGTTGCTTAGCTTGGTAACAGTTCTATAGCAGTCAAAATATTCTTTGGGGAAGTCTCTGAATCTCACCTCTCTTCTTGTTGTGTAAGTTTTATGATAATACTTGAAATATCCAATACATGCAAAAGCTTGTTTATATGAGTCCTCACGAATGAGTCCTCACGAATGAGTCCTCATTTTAAACTGGACTTGTCTAGGCAGTGTGACTACCTTAGGAATACAGGTCTTGAATTCACTAAAAGACCTGAAACAGAAACTGGATAAAATCTGTTAAGGACTGTGAGCCCATGGAAGGTGTTTCTGGACAAATTGATATTTCAGATAGATGTTCATGATTGCACAGTGTTTTGGGAGGCCAGGCAGCAGACTGTACCACGAGATGGACAGTAAATCAAGAGTACTTGCTCATCAACTCTACCAGAATGCAGGTAATTTTTTATAAACTTACTGGCAAACATCAAGTCATGCAAACTGCTAAGCTTCCACCTGGGAGCAGATTGTAACTATGTTCTTTATCCCCAGCAGACTATGTCATTCAGAGTTATAGACTGTATCTGATAAGTGATGTATATACTGTTAAATTTCCCTACCTCCAAGTATGTCCCAAGTATGTGCTTAAGACACAAATGTTCAGGGTAATTCCTCTATACAGCTCTAGGTTCTAGGTAAGTTGCCCTCATGCCAACATCCATATTTCTTCATTGTCAGAAGATGGAAGGCGAGTAAACAATACCGAAGACTTTCAGTGGTCATCACTGAACTAACCAGTCTGCTTCACTTATGATTTCATATCTCTTCAAAAAATTTCAACCATGTTTTCCTTCCTAAAAGTACTATCAGCTTACTGATTATTTTGAGCAATAATAATTCATTTAGTATTTCATTATTGACTGAAAACACACTTAAATTTACAGTCTTCAACTCTCCATCATTACCTCCTCAGAGAAGAACCACAGAGTTACCTGGGGAAGGGAGGGAAGCGACTTCAACAGGGAGCTTTTGATGAGGACACCAAAAGCACTTCCCAAATAGTTGCTGCATTGACATTCTTCCATCACTAAGGAAAGCTCAGATTAATCTGTAAGTTGTGTCAAAGCACATTCATTTCAGAGAGAAAATGTACTTTAGCTTTAGCAGCTTCGTTGAAAATGCATAATGTTTTATTTACAGGTAAAGCTATTAATCTTATGTATAATCAATTCAATTTACATGAACATTCACCATCATTTGCTAGAACAAGGGTTTGGATTATGAAGAACTGAATGACAGCTGTACAGGAAATATTTCTTACCTTTTTTCTGTTTTACTAAATATTAAAAAAAAATAGACAGGGCAGAATTAAGACCTTAAAGGACAGTTTTTAAAAAAATAAAATATATTGTTCATATGAAAGCTTAATGGTGGATTTGTCAGACAATATGAAGATCTCTTTCTGGGGAGCAAATGAATGCAAAAAGCGGCATACATAAGTTCTTGTGCACCTGTTTCTAGGGGAACATATTTCCCAGATGTATTCTTTATTTCTTCACTACTTCCAGAGGATGCTAAACAACTGATATGAAGTCTCAGAAGATTTGTCCTAAAGAATCACAAAGAAAATGGAGGCATAGTAAGCTGCATGGAGACATCATTTGCATAAACATCTGTGGAAGATATGTAATCATAGAGATATGCTCTTGCTGACACTATTTAGAACCTGTGAACAGCTAAGAGTAAATAGGTTCAGTAATTTTTTTTTTCCTACCTGCAAAATTGTAATCAGATCTCGCTACAGTTTCAAATGAATGTCACATAAATGAATGCCAAAGAGCAATCATAGTGAAAAACACCATGGAGAGGTGCCCAGTAGTATTTTGCATAGTTCAGCACAAATAGATAGTGGTGAAGGACAAAGGGACATCTGGTGGCTATATAGATATATACATTAATCTTAATATACTGCATTGCTGTCAAAAAAATCTAAGCTAAAGAGAACTCAGTCTATCCAGACACAATTGTCACTGTCTATTTGAATAAAATATGCAGATTCATATACTTGATCACATAAAAATCAGATACTGAATAAATTATTTTTTAATCAGGTTCCATGCCTGTATTTCCTGAACAAAACAGCCGGTTACAGCTGCCGTATCCAAAGCACATGAAGGAGTTAGTTTTGTCTCCGTACTAAAATACCTTGAATGTAATTTGTAAAAAACACAATCTGTACTGAGAAAAAATACACCTGAATTATATATTACATTCAGTTTAATAAGACTAGCAAGGCAGTTACAGGATATATACATTATATACATTCCCTTCATTCAGATTCAGGAAGGAAAAAAAAAGTAAATGGTTGCTAACTGTTGGGTTCTTTCATATTTTAAAGTTTGCCTTCTTCTGTACCCTAGGTTTCATGTAAGCAGCAGCTGAAAAGTTATTCTTAAAAACACCACTATTTAATTCATTAATTCTTGTGTCTCCATTCTCTTGAGTACAAAAAGAAGCTACTGCTTATATAAGGAATAGTGATTTTTTTTTTCCCTTTCAGGTAAAACTCAGGCAAGCATCATTGTTCCTAGATAGATTCAAAATATAGCACTTTTTTGCAAGCAGTAATTTGCCCATTTCTGCATTGCAGTGTGTCTCCCACTGTAGGAAATATAACACACTTACAGGTTGAAAATTTCTAACCAGTGATATTGGTGAAAAGCAGCACAAAATTAGTTCTTCTCTGTCTTCTCCCTCTTGTAACCCTTCAGATCATAATGAATAGCAATGAGGAACTACAGCTAAATGGAACAGTCAAGCTGTGATCTCAGCTATTAATACTCATAAGCAGTGATTACACAATGCTAAGTATTATCATTACAACATGATTTTCTGCTGTTAGGTCACAGAATATGCTGCAGAAAATCTTTAAAAAGTCAAATCAATAAGACCATAAAAGAGTCTGATTTCTTTATTTCTTTTTAGCTACTTAGTACACCAAAATAATTTCTAACAAAATTAAAATAAATTTTTAAATATTAATTTTAGAGAAAGATAATGAGTAAGATCACTAAACAATAGAAAAGAAATAACTAAAATAATCCCATGATATTTTTGCAATAGCTATATGAGTGTTATTAATTAACTCCCTTGAAAAATAAGCTGTAAATGACATTCATATGTTTTCATTTATCTCAATTATTAATTAAATGCTCCCTCCAGGGTCTCAAAATCTGGTTCATTGTTTTCAAGTTTCCCTTGATCTGAGTAAAACCTGGTTCTGACTTTCCTTAGTCCTCATTATCTTCTCCTCAAAGTACAGTTTCTCAGAACTTTCCAAATTGGGTATCTAGCCCATAATCAAATCCATTTGCTTGTCCTACCAGACACATGTTCAATACTTCCAAATACCTTATGTGCTTTCACAAGTACCCTGCTATCCCTTTCACACATCCTCTAGTTTACAAGTCTACTTAAGGAGCACAATAAAGTTGAAAAATAAGATAAAGCCTCATGGAAAGGTCATTCTTTATAATGGTCTAAAGACATATACATATATATTAAAGAAGGAATGTACATATATCACTCTATTCCCAATATTTTGTCAGTGTTCTTTCCAATTTTCTGATGTATTTTTTTAAAACCCATCAAGGCTTTCATTTTTATTGCACAGAAGGAATTGCTCTAACCAGTTTTGGTGCTTTTTCTGTATTCATTCTCCTTTTGTCCTTTCTTGGTCAGTCACAAAATCTTTCTCAGGTTCGTCTTCTCCTGAGAAGATCCTTTGACCTATCAAACCTGTTTTCTCCAGATGATAACAAGCTCTTTTTCTATAGTTTTCCCTCTTTTTTAGCAGAAGGTCACTAGTGCTTGATAACCGTACACTTTTCCACTTTGAATAGTGATGCAGTTTCATGCGCTGTTAGTTGACGATGCTCCTGTAAAGGCAGGTTCCATGATTTCTTCCGCTGCCCTTTTATTATACCCCTCCTTTGAAGCCTGCCTATGAACTGTGCCCTTCAACAGACTCTACAGATGCTATCAGCCTACAGTAGTAAGGATCTAGTGAGGAAGTGCAATAAAATAGAACTGTGGGATTTTTGTTTGTTTTCTAAATATATGGGCTTACACACTTCTCAAAGTAGAGTTTTTGTTGTGTTTATAACTCCAGCCAGCAGCTAAGAGTCATGCAGACACTTACCCATTCCCCACCCTCCTTCCCCTGTGTGATGGGAAGGGGAATCAGAAAAGAGTAAAACCTGTGGATCCACATAAGAATAGTTTAGTAATTGAAAAACATTAAAGCATTACTATGGTGATAATAAGAATATTATTATGATGATCATTGTCATTAATAATAATTGTAGTAATAATACTAGCAACAACAATAACAATGGAGGAAAAAGCAAGAAACACTAGCGATGGACAATACAACTACTCACCACCCAGTGACCAATGCCCAGCCCATCCTGAAGCAATGATCAGCCCTATCTGACCAATTACCTCCTGCCCAGTTTCCATACTGGTCATGACATTCCTTGATGTGGAGTATCCCTTTGGCCAGTTTGTGTCAGCTGTCCTGGCTGTGTTCCCTCCCAGCTTCTTGTGCACCTGCTGACTGGCAGAGCATAGGAAACTGGAAAGCCCGTGACTTGGGGTAAGCATGACTTAGCAACAACCAAAGCATCAGTGCGTTATCATCATTCTCATACTCAATCCAAAACACAGCACTACTAAGAAGAAAACTAATTCTATCCCAGCTGAAGCCAGAACAGGAATCTTTGAATAAAAATAATACAGAAATAAATTAAATTCAATAAAAATAGGAACATTAAAAAGCTATCCTTATTTTATTTATTAATTAAAAATAAATATATAAATGTTGAAAGCTAGAAAGTCTCTCCATGTTATTGAAAAATACCTTCAAAAATTATTTCTAGGTAATTTTATAAAATATCTCTAATTAAAAGGTCATTAGAGTTAGGAAAATGGTTCTAAATAGTCAAAGTATAGCAATAACTAAAATATAGTAATAAAGTTTTATTTTGCTTAACCTTAAAAAAGTGTAAAATGCATCAAAAGTGTAGACTGACGACATAAGCATCAATAAATTAGTGGGTTTTTACTCTTAAGATTCAAAATACATGAAAATCTGGAAATATTTGGATGAAGTCTGAATCTATCTCTAATTTAAAGACCATAGTCAATTTTCAAAGTCAATGTTATACAATCACTGCAAAAACCTAGGGAAACATCCTTAGGGTTTGGTTTGTTTTTTTTTTTTTTTGGCGGTATAGTATCTCTTAAATAGTATTAGGGACTTAATATCTCCTGTTTGTAAAAGTAAAAAAGGACTGACATTCTCAAGATCAAAAAACACTTGTCCACCTTTACTTTTCATAGGTACTCTTCACAGAGATTATAAATCATAACAGAATCCTCATCTGGCAGATAAAATATTTTGGATGCTAGTCATGTGTAGTATATCAGAGAGCTAAAAAAGGTATATATCTAGATGTCAGTAATATCCTTTTGTAATATTTAGCCATTCAGAAGAAATTCTGCTCTTCTATTTTGAGGTATATTGGGGGAAATAACTTCCAGCAAGTAATAAGGCTCAGCACAGTCATTTTTAATACCGTATCTTTTAATATTACTATTGCAACCAATGTGCACAGTTGTAGAATAAAATTCTTTAGCATGAAACGCATGTCAGACTATCCTTGCCCCTGTGGAAATGGTGTTATGGGACCTTATTTAGTCTCCTGTTTTCCTTTTTGCCATTTACAAATTTTAACTCTGCTTAAGAACTTCCCTTACTATTAGGCTCTAAAAGTAAATAGTACTGTGCTCCTAGAGGGAGTATCCGCTGAAAGTTCATCAGCTTTTCTCTTCCCTGTAAAACAGGACTAGTGGCAATTAGTAGCTTTTAGAATTGTTTATACATACTTTTTCTGATTTGTTGTTGCTGTTTTGTAAGAACAAAGCCTGACTTTGCATATAAATAGGTTTCTGTACAAAGCCAATTTCACCTATTTGTCAATGCCGTATTGATATACATTATATCAATGTACTGATATAAGATTTCCTACATGTTGTATTGAAGTTAGAAGTGAAAACTAGGAGACAGTGCTTAATGAGAAAAAAAGCTATTTAGAAAAGGGAGAAACAAATAATGCATTCAGTAGTTTTAAGTCATTTATTTGTCGCTTTTTTATTTGCACATTTAACATAAGCTTCTTTTACCCAATTTCCCTTTAGGTCAGCATGCTGTCTCTGTGAGCCCACAGTACAGATTGCATTGAGCCAGGCTTCATATATTGCACAGGCATTGGACTTTTAGAGGAACTTAATGTTCAACTACATTCAGCTACAAATTCCCCTGAAAACAGCAATACTTGAGACTGTAAATTTGTGTCAAGATGTACTGGTTACATCCTCTTGTTTACCTTTATATCACAGTAAATTAACATGCATATGTGTTGAAACTCTAGCTGGTGACCTCCTCAAGTTAATAAAGCTTGACATTTTAATAGGATGAACAAATGTTTTATTTGTACAGTGTGGAGTATTTTACCAATGATCTGATGAGATTTTGTTAGTTGTTTTTTCTTTATGTACTGGAGGTAGAACTCATGTTTGCTAGATGACCTATTAATCTGCTGATTCATTGGATACATGTTATAATTTAAAGGTCAGGGCTATCCATTAAACTTATCAACATGGTGCAAGATTCTGTAAATCAAAAATGTTCCTGCATGAACTTCATTAATTCTATGGCATGAATGCTAAAACAATAGTAAGAAAAGTTAATCCTTCAGGCTGATGGATTGCAGCCTGTGGCTCTGATGGCTACAGACCTTCGATAGAGTGGAGTCACAGGTAGTTCACAAAGTAAGTCTGTAGCATTTCTTTGTAACTTATAATTTATTTCCCACTAAATAATATCATTAGGAAAAATAATTCAAGAGTTGATTCTAGGAATATAGGGAATATTTTATTTGAACACATAATATATCAGAGTAACAGAATTTAGACTGGATTCAGCTTTCAGTTTGGTTTTGTGAGCTGTTTTAACTAAGATATTTAGGCTGAAAGAATAGAGCAATTATATATCCAGTGCCCAAACCTGATGCTATCAGATTCATAGAAAATAATGTATTGGTCACATATTACTGTGACTCTTTCAAAAATGCTGTGTTTTTATTTCTTAGGAAAGTTAAAGAACCTCTCAAAAGACATGGCAAGTAATATTCAAGAATATATAGCATTATGTAGCAGCTATGTTGTTTAGTCAGGTAGAAGACTGGATATCAGCTTCATTTATACTGTTATATTAATTTGTTATATAATATTATAATTTATTGTGATTCTCCTAAATGTCTAAATCAATACTAAAAGAAAAGTGTGAAAAAGCTACCTTTTTCTTTTCTTTTTTTTTTTTTTTTTTTTTTTTTGGTAATGAAGTTTTATATAGATAGATTTACAAGCAGCATGCAAGTAACAATAAGTGTATTGACAATTGCAAGTCCACTGGCAATGTTTAGTTGTGGGTGACCTTTAAGAAAATATCTTCTGCCTCCAGGCACACACATGCTATTTACACTAATCCTCTTAAGTTTCCCTTACGGCTCCAATATGCTGCTGCTTACCCTAACACCACCTTCTGCCTTTGGACCTAATTTCTCTACTTCAGATTGGTTTTTTTAACTTTTGATAGTAGCTGCTAACAGGGCAAGTTTTCCTGTAAAGTTTGCTAGGACTGTGCAGCTGATTTCAAAAACTCAGGATTGGCTTATGGAGAACAGCTTGAGAATTAGAGGAAGGCATCCCAAAGCAGATTTGCAAGTTGTTTGGAGGTGGAGTGCAAACAATAAAGGGGCTACAAAATTCAATCAAAAGTGATTAAGAAAAAAAATAACATTTAGGCAAGGATAGATTTTTTTTTTTTTGTATTGTTATATCTGCTCTCTTAGTATTATCAATAAGTGGTTTTCTAACAATAAGTGAACAACTTATTCAAAGTCATATATTAAAGATTAAAAATTAAATAATTTTTCATTTGCAATAACTTCCATGGAGTGTGTTTTTTCACATTTTATTTACTTGTAAGAAACCTAAATGTAATTAGAGTTAGTTGGAAATATACACCCAGATAATACTGTTAAAAAATATTATCTTAGAAATGTGTAGTGCACACTCACAGCCTAGGTATCCAGATGTATCCTGGGGTGCATTAAAAGCAGCATGGCCAGCAGGCTGAGGGAGGTGACTCTCCCCCTCTACTCTTCCCTCTTGAAACCCTACTTGGAGTGCATCCTGTTCTGGGGTCCCCAGCATCAGAACCACATGGACCTGGTGGAGAAATTTGTTCAAACCATAAATTTTCCTTTCTAGATGAAAAAACATTCCACATTCAGTTTGCTTTCATTGGTTTTAGTATCTTGATCTGTGAATTACTCATTTGATACAGTTTAAGCTTGATCTAGAAAAAGTTAGATGTGCCTAAAAGTGAGATGCTGCAGTTTAGCTATTGTCAAGCCCCTGTTGGGAATAAAGAAAGTCAATTAACGTGTCTAAGTTATCCAAACTGTGCAGTGGAAATGCTGATTATCTCAATATATAGATACCAACTAAAAGCACATTGTGTGCAACAACATAGCCATTAGGGAATTCTAAAGACAGGGTCTAAACTTAAATATCAACCTTCTGCTATTTAATGAGAAATATACTTCCTCATAATACCTTAAAATCATATTTTGGACCCTTAAAACCTATGTTATTATAATATACTCAGAAAAAAAGTCAATAATTTATTTTTAAATAGAAACAGACTTAAACTGCGGATGAATAAAAATCTAGAATACTACATTAAAGAAAAGCACAAATTAATTCACTTCCTTAGTAGGTCAGGATGCAGTCCTCTGTGCCACAGCAGTTACAGAGTACTGGCTGTAGTGAAGTCTTATTTATAGAAATATATGTCTTTTCACTGATTAATCAATTTGATTCTAAGACACCAAATCTTCAGTAAATTGTATTCAATACAATAAATTGTGGAATCTTTTTCCACAAAGAAATAGGACAGCTTAGTGAAGACTATTGTGTGACAGCTTGAAAGTAATTAGACCTCCGTCCCAGCACTAGCCATCCACTTATTTCTGTGAAACTAGAAGTAATGGATCTTTCAGATTTCCACCCCTGTGTTAAATGTGTTTTGACTCACCCAGTAGGTTCAAAAAATTCTCCAGAAGGGAACTCACAGAAGGAAATACAGATGAAATAATCCCCTTTGCCATCATTGAAAACCCAAGTGATACTGATGCACTTAAGCTACCACAAAGATTTGTCTCCTACATAGAGTAGGTAAACATCACTAGTGTATTTATTTGAAGCTTTCCCACAGTGGGCAAATTGTATCAGCAAAGGGCTAGTCACACTTGTCTATGTGAAATAGTCTCAACACTGGAAGATTTAAAGAATGCCTTAGAAACTGGTATATGCTCTGTTTCATTCTCCTTTCTTTCTCAGAGGATAGATGGTTGGGGCAATGGCCTTCAACTGTGAGCTTATCTATTTAAACCTGAGATTTAACTGTGATGGTTTACATGTTGCCAGGAGTAAAAGAGTAATGATTTCTAAGACTGGGTGAGCAAGGTGCCATGTGTCTAACAATGTGAAAGAAGGTCATGAAGGAAATGAAGCTTCACCAAATTGACAAGGATGCTAGTACAGATGTTTGAAAAACTCTCTGTGTTAGAGTGGCTTGGAGAGTAAAAAGTCTGGATAATAGAAAGGAAAACTTGTAAGAAATATGAGACATGTATCTGAGGTTTTATTTTGCAGAGATGGAAGAATTAGGAATCAAGATAGAAAGCATAGCACTTGAACTTAGCAGGTTATAGGCCAGGACACATGAAAACAAAGAAATGTGTATCCTCAGAAGTTCAGCCACTGCTGGTTTAAAAGTTCTCTCTCCTAAATTCATTCTCTAGCACTTAGCAAACTGAACTCGCACAAGCTTTTTTGCCAGTTGCAAGGCCTAGCTTTTAAGCCTGTGGATCTTTGTGAAGCTTGAAAAAATAAACTTCACATCTGTCCACACTGGTTCATATGAAATACAGTTTTTAAAAAATATATGTTTATGATCAAATAAAGTATATTTCTCTGTCAAAGCAGACTGAATAAAACCCCAGAAAATCGAGTTCCCTTCTTTGAAGTAGGTGTTCCAGCTGTAAAGATATTTAGCTCTACTTACTTCTCAGCACTCTTAACCTCATAAATCTTGAATTCCTTCCTGCATAGTGACATAGCTTCAATAGGAGGAATGACGAGTAGTCCAAAAGACATGAATAACTTATAGGCTGACAAGTTATGGCACTTAAAAGTAAGTGATAGTTTGTAAAGAGTCAGATCCTGTCACTGTGTATTAGTCATGCTCTAAGAACACATCTCTGATTGAGACTTTGCCTTTATCAAAGATTGCTGGGTTCAATGCCCTTTCCAGATGACAAAAAAAAAATCTTCCTAGGAATATTTTTGTCAGGAAACTACTACTCAGGCTGAATGCAAAGTTGAGGATATTTAGTTACTTAATATTTTTAGACAAGAAGTAATGAGTAAGAAAAAAAGATTCCCAAAAAACCCATAGAAAACCAATCTCCCAAACAAGCAAACAACAACAAAAGGAGGGGACATAATGAGTCTAATTTACTGATTATGGAAGTCAGTGATGGGGCATGGTCTTTTCATAGGTGAGACTATGGGAAAAAATGAGCCCAGATGTCCCACTATCATTCTAAATGCTCTGAATATAAGGTTATACACAAAAGGTAGTTGAGAGACTGCTCTTTAGTGAAGAAATCTGAATCCTAGATCAAGAACTGAGAAAAGGGCTTAGACATGGCTGAGGAAGGTACCTGCAATGTGAATGGGGTAGTCTCTAGCTGCAATTTTCTCTACTGATTAGCTTCTGTTTTTCTAAGATTCTGCTGGGTTTTAGAAAATAAGACTTCAACTGACTTTGGGCTATCACACTCTTTCCTCTTTTACCTTTCAAAAACTTTGCAACTGTTCAACTTCTTTCAAATGTTGCAGAGAACGAAGGCCTCAAAATGAAAAAATGTTCTTTTGGATTCAAAGAAAAAAATGACAGATTAAGAAAAATTAAATACTTTATTAGGCTGACCTATCAGCACACACAGTAAGACAATCAGTCACAGCAAACAGATTTCTGAACTCACTGAAATACAAATAATCTCTGTCACCAGGAATAAGAAAGTCAGCAAGTCAGCATTTCCGTAAAAGGGCTGGAAAGAGCAGGGGAAGAGGCTGAAAGTGATAATTCTGAGGTCAAGTTTTCATGGACAGTATATTATATAAGAATATAGAACATGAGTTAAACTTTGTTGCTGCAGTTGCCATGGAAAAGGTTGATTTGCACTTCCATTTTAAGGGCAAACTTACACAGACAGAAATAGATAAACTTTTTAGAGTTCATCCCCAGGCTTATCAGATGCAGCCCATGAAGCTAATGCACCTTTTCAGACTACAACTGGCTCAAAATATAAGTAAGATATGGTGGATTGGCCTGGTTAAGGAGCAAATTCCCACCTGGCTGCTCAATTACTCCACATCCCTAACAGGACAATAATTCACACTTCATAAAAGCAAGCAAATAGTTCTTTTATTCAAATATTTTTCCTTTTGCAATTTTTTTTAATGAGCATTGTGTTCCATAGGTGTTCAGAGTGACATATTGGCTTTCAAAGTTGGTTTAGTCTTCTTAAATAATGGGAGGAAAAAAAAGATAAGGTTAGAATTAGGGTTACCCTAAAGATTATCTAATTTTTGGGAGTTTAAAATATATGGAGGTGATTCTAACCTTTTATTAACCAGGGAAAAATTGTTTAAACTGCATTTGTGCTTTTCCCAGTGTGTCTGGTAGTCTTTGGAGGGATTTTTCTTTCTGATCTGAGTCTCTCCTTTATTGAGAATTTTGTCCACTGCTCTAAGTTTTAAATGTCGGTACCTGACTAAATTAACAAAAATAATTTAATTGCTTCACCTCTATATTTCTTTTTTTTAATCATCCTTTAAAGTTTATATTAAAGAAATATTTTTCACTTTACTGTTCAAAAGAAAATGCCATATTCCTTAGTGATTTTACTTTTTGAAAAATCATTTTAAAAGAAGAGGTGAAATGGGGTTGTGGAACTGAATCTAAAATCCATAGAAACCTTAGATTTATTAGTATCTTGATTCTACCTCTTAACTTTCTTATCATTGCCTTGGCTTGATGCATGGTCGCATAACTCTGTTAACACTGATTCTTTAGTGCTTTGTTTTAAATTATTTTTTCTACAGAAATAGACAGTAGTGGGACCATAATCAATACTATCTCTCTTACTATTAACTTAATGCAAAATTCTTGTAAGGTTCATGGTATGACAATGCTTGCAGCACATCTTCCTCGGTTCACTGGGGAGCTGTGAAGTGATCTGGCAGAAATGATGGTGCAGTGGTGGATGCAAATTGGCAATTTTTCTTTTCAGAAGAATGTCATGGTTTGAAAACCTGTCTCTCAGGTTCAAAAAATAATTTTGATGAAAGAAAAAGATATCAAAACTCTGAGATGTTTTTGACCTATCTGCTTTAGAGCAGGAATGTTGACCTTACAGATATGCAAAATTCAGTGATGCTTAGTGTTCCAGGTATCTTAGCTATGTTTCAGAACTCTGTTATGTCTCTTTTTTTTTCCCTTCCAATAAGGAGTGAAAACAAGTCTTAAAATACAGTGTGACATTAATTTCCACTTCTCTAGGCAGCTATAAATATCAATCCTTAGCCTATACCCTAAAACCTCTAATGTCTGAGATAGCACTATTTGCATCAAAATGCAAATCTCCTGTAGGCTGTTGAGTAGCATTCAAATTGGTAGCAATATTAGATCAATCCTACGCTAAAATCCAGAAAAAAAGAGCTCTTTTAGTATTTGTTCTATGGGCATAAGCCATTCAAAACCTCACTTTAGGAAAAGAGAGACAATGTATGTAAAAAACACTGCAATATTTCTGCTTTAGGATTTTTTTAATGAGCCTGGCTTCTTCCTTCTTACTCAAAGCATTTTCTGAAATATGTACTATTATTCAGCAACTGTTGTTTTAAATCAAGTTGGTTAAAGACCTAACAGGTAACTATTAAAAAACCACCTATGTATTTTATGGTTATTTTAATACTGAATCAGTTATATGAAATTATTCAGTATACAAATGAAACATCTGTTTAAAAGCATAATCAACTAAATCCATATTCACATGTGTCAATATAAAGCACAGCCTGAACACTGATGCACGTGCTTCTGAAAAAAAGTTTACCTTGATCCTTCTTATCAAATGATTGTTCAAGGCATATTAAGTTTTTTTAGCACTGAAAATTGGATTACATGGAATGAACATGAATTTATAGATGCTAAAGATTAGCTCATGAAGATCTCCATGAATTTAAAGCCATACTGTGTTGATTCTATCCTTTTAGAAGGAAAATGTGTGTTCCCCAGCAACTGAGAAGGCTCCTGATACCTGCGTGTGTGATTGCGTACACGCTAGCATTTTAACTGTATTGAAAATGTTTGTGGTTCTGTGATGGGCTGACCTTGGCTGGCCACCAGGTGCTCACCAAGCCACTCTATCACTCCTCCTCCTCAAAAGAGCAGAGAGACAAATTTAAGACAAAAGAGACAAAAAATGAGAAAGGTCATGGTTTGAAATAAGGACAGGGAGTTGACTCACCAATTACACTAATGGGCAAAACAGATTGGATTCAATTTATTTCAATCTATTTCTAGTTGTTAAAACAAATCTAAAACCACCTACCTCTCCCAACTCACTTCTTTCCATGTTCAACATTCCTCCTGACTTCTCTACCTCCTCCCTTCAAGCAGCTCAGGGGCCTGGGGAAAGTGGGTTGAAGTCAGTTCATAAGGTGTCATATCTGTTGGTTTTTCCTCCTCATACTGGTACTCTGCTACAGTGTCAGGTCCCTCCAGTGGGATACAGTCCTTCCCAAACTATTTCAACATCCCTTCCCATGGGCTGCAATGCTTTAAGAACTGCTTCATTTTGGGTGTCTTCCATGTGAGAGAGTTTCGAGACCTTCAGGAGCAGACTGCTCCAATATGGATCCCACAGCTTCTTTTGGAACAGCTGTACTAGTTTGGGCTTCTCTCCATGGGCCTTGTCTCCTGTTAAGAACCTGTTCCTGTGTGGGGTCTCCATGGGCTGCAGCTTCGTTCATGATAGACATGATCCACTGTCAGTCCTCCACAACTTCCTCCACAGACTGTGGGTGGATATCTGCTTCACTGTGGTCCTCCATGGGCTTCAGGAGGACATCATGTGTCACCTCAGTCTGCCTCATGAACTGCAGGGGAATTTCTGTCGCAGTGCCTGAAGCTCCTCCTCCTTCTCCTTCTTATTTGATCTTGGTGCCTGCATAGTTGTTTCTCTCATATGTTTTCTCAATCCTCTCTCAAATCTGCTGCACAGCATTTTTGACCATCTCTTTAAAATATGATATCACAGAGGCACCACTAACATAGATAATGGGCTCAGTTTGTCAGGTGTGTGTCCATCTTGGAGCCAGCTTGAGCTGACTCTTCTTGACACAGGGGCAGCTCCTAGTCTCTTTTCTCTTTTCACAGAAGCCACCCCTGCAGCTTTCCTGCCACCAAAATTTTGGCATGTAAACCTAATACAGATTCTAAAGGCTTACACAGTAAAATTATACAATACCTAAAGACTTCCGATACAGCTACTTAGAACAGAGTCAATCCACTGCAGAATCTGGCTCATACCTTCAAAGAGGTATGACCAACTCTTTTATCTCTTATTTGCATATCATTCAAATACAATGGTCTTCTGTTCTTTTGAATACGTGCATGAATTCTCAGCAGTGTCTCATAAATCTACCAAATAACTTTTCTTCAAGGGGTATCATGGAAGAAATGCTGTAATGGGTATCTGTTTTCCAAGAAAAAAAAAATATTGAAAACTGCAGTCAACAAGAACATCAATTCACATATTAATTCAGACACATTCCTCTTCTGATGATATACTTGGTTGACTTGGATTGTATTTGGTTTTCAAGACCAATCTTCAGGAATGACAGCTATAGTTAGGGGAAAAATGATAGTATCAAAATAATTGGTTGCAAATTTTTGCCCTTTCTCAAATTCTCCTGAGGATCACAGGAAGATAAATATTCAGTTTAAGATCCAATAAAGTATTCAGTTTGGCTCAGCTCTAGAAAAGAAATGAATTAAAGTATCCAGCTGAGAGCAATACACACTAAATGAACTTCAAAAGGCTTCTGTTTTCTGGGTATCAAGGATTGTAGGAGGATGCTAGAAACATACTGGTTATTTAATACTGAAACTATTCCTTTAGAACTCCCCTCTGGTGGTCCATGGATCCTGGAAATTCAAGAGTGAGATCTATGCTTCCCATTGCTTACCAAAAGAAAATGTTTTATGCTAAAGCACTTAATTTGGAGAGGAAAATATTTAAAAGCTATGTAATCAAAGCAGGCAAACAAGCAAACAACAAAACCCCAGGTGAATAAACAAACAAACAAACAAACAAACAAAGTCAAAAGCCTAGGGTAACACTCTGATCTTTCCTTTAAGATGAGAATGTGTAGAAAGAAATCAGTGATTTTTCACGTCTAAATTTATATTTTATGTAACTGGAACAAGATAATTAAATTTTAAAAAAAAGTTTGAACTGCTATGCTGAATGATAAAGATAAAAAAAGGTTGTAAAAAAATCTTTTTCCTTCCCACTGCATTTCTATAGTTTGAAAGTATTCCTTCTACCCCTTTGCATACAAATGTCCTCTTTCTCGTCTGGTTTGTTTTTCTGCTGCAGATTCCCTGATTACTGTCTTTTTTCAACCATCTGTCCCTAGCCTCTGCTCCAAAAAGTCCTCATCAAATCATGGTCAATTGTCCTTCCTCATTTCTCAGGATTTAACCTGACAGAATATGCTGTAGGAAAGACTATGCATAACAACAATCGTGTCCTCTGCTGCTCAGTAACAGCCTACATAACACTCTATGTTTAGTCTATACAATGCCTAGGAACTGACTGAATACTTATACTATTTGTCATAGATTGGGATTTATGTATTTTGATACGTCTATCTTTTTCCCTCTTCCATGATTATCAATTGTATTATCTAGCAGTTTCAATAGAAATGACAATTTTATTAAGGGTTTTGTTTTGTATCCTTGAAACAGAAACCATTTGAAATTTTGCAGGATTATCAAAAGAGAGTGTTCTATTTCTTACATTCTCCTTTGGGACGCTTTGTTTCAGTAATATTCCCCCGTAACTTACAGTGTTGTGAGTAATTTTTTTCTAGTTATCACTGATCACTGAAGATGCTTTCTCTGCTGACCTCTATAACATTAGCTCTCAAATTGATTTATGAAGCTTTAGTGGATGTATAACTTGTTACCCTATGGCCTCCTTGTGGAAATTGGTAGGAGTGTTGGGCTCTGTATACAAATGCTGTAGTGACCTAGTTATTTGGATCTGTGCAACTTTGGTAAGCTTACCTTAGGAAGTTTTTTTGAAACTACCTTTAGCTTAAAAGGTTATAGTAAAATGCAAATAAGGTGATTATTTACAGCATCTGATAAAGACAACATAGAAATGCTGCAAAAAGACAAGTGAAGGAAAATCAATTCCTAATTTACACTAACATGTAATATAAAAGGTCTGTTTGGCTGCTCAGTACCTTATGTTTGAGTTGCATTTGTCAAGGAGAATCACATCTTTACAAATCCTCCTGGCTTTAACAGATAGTTTTATTCTTAGAGTCCTCTCAGAATCACGATCAGATTGAAATCTTGTCCTCCATCCTTCTCTTTATCCACATTCTCCTTTCCAACCTGAAGTGTGTTTGCTGTGCTATTTCCGTGCAAGGTGATAGCTGTGAAAATTCCTTAAGAGATAAAAAATTTCTCTGTTCTATGGGGGATACTACAGACCTGTTGTGTTAATTTTTAATTTGAAAAAAAATGTTTAAAAAAAAAGTTGAAGAGTGAGATTTTTTTCCAAAGGAAGTGAGGAAAGCATTTATTCCAAAATGCAATTTCAGGTAAATGCCCTAGATTGGCACCAGGGCTCCCTGTCTGCAAAATATTCCTCACAGTCAATATTTCTATTGGCTGGCTGGCTCTGTATGGCAAATCGTCTTTTTACATGTTCACAGATTTACTAATGTAAGAACGGTTCAGTAGTGGACTTAGGAACTTGACTTGGTGACATAGAATTAAATTTAAAGGTAAATTGTTTTGAGGATTTATCCTCATGATAACATATATTCCAGTCCATAATGTCATGGTGTAGATGTGGTAAGTTAAGACAGTCTCTCTTCCATTTGGTAAATCAGACTTTTAAACTGGACTTTGTATAGGCCAATGACTAGATATTTTTAGACTTTAGCCAGTGTAAAGGTGCCCACAACCAGCTGTGATAACCCCTTCTAGTTAAAAGTGTGGTTAGACTGTATTACCCTTTTCCTTTTCTGCAGAATATTTTTGGGGGATTGGGTTAGTTTTGTTTGTATGTTAATTTTTTCTTAAAAAAAAACCAACCAACCAACCAAACCCAAGCAACCAAATAAACCTTTTGCTTTAGCCCGGAGAGAAGTAACCATTATTTTAACAACAAATACAAAACCCTCTAAAAAGAAACCTAAACAAACAACCCCAAACCAAACAAACAGAACAACCTCACCCACAAAAATACAAAAACAAACCATGAACAGCTGTCTGGACACTGTAGGTCATTGGCAATTTCTAGCATTTACAGAATAACATTTTTGAGCTAAAACCTATATTTTGTTTATGAATGTGTACACATTTCATAGAACAAGGGACAGTGGTCTTGGTGAGAATTATAAGCACTATAAGACGGTGAACTGAACTGCTGGGAAGAAGAGGGGAATCCTTAAAATGCAGTTTGCACTTTTCTCTTTCTTTAGAGATTACTCAGTACTTCTCTCTTTAGTATCTGTAATTATATAAACCTTAAGGATCTTTCTGATCAGAATGAGACACCAAGTCTCTTTCTACAATATTAATAATTAAAAAATAGGTGGATGATCAACCACCTTTTAAAGCTAATACTTCTGAAAATCAGCCTGTAGATTTACATTTTGCAGGCTTCTAAAGAGCCTGGTAAATTAAAAAATCTCATTGAATCAATAAAAAAAAAATTCTGATCTTCTCCACATAGCAAATTACTACACTGACAATGTACAACCATTGTGTTTGTTGTCATATATTTAACACAGAAATCCATCATCTCCATGAAATGTAGATGGAACTGCAACAAATATATTCCAATAAGCTTATTCAGATTTATTTCTCAGAAGGGCGTAATAGGTTTATGTTTCATTTTGCTTTTATATTCAAGTGTAACTAGTTATTGACAGAGTTTGTAAACCTTGAATATCCTGAAAACCTTTGTTCACCAGTTTATACGGCTCCTTTCCTGCAGACAAAAAACCCCCTAAATAAATACACTGACAAAGGAGAAATGCATCTATAATGCATCAGCATAGTATTTCTGGAATTTCTTAATTTCTCATCATATCCTGAAAATTTTATTTTATGTGGGGTTTTAGGTAAATATGTAGAAAATACTTGTTTTAGATGTATGAATGTGCCTATCAAGTTTTATATGCAGTTCTGGGATAACACACATTCTTGCAGATGAACTGGATATCTGGATGATATAAAAATTTCCCTCTCAAGGCAAAACCTGTACAAGTGGTCTTCATGAGGAAAACTGTTACCTATGCTGAATTCTGATGGAATAAATTTCATGTAGTCAATACTTGTTTACTTTTATAGACAGGCGGTCCTTTGTGTAAAACCTAAGTGTAAAAATACTCAGAGGATAAACAAGGTATTTCTCTTAGAGTGCCTCTGTGCTTTTTGCCTTTTTTATCTCCGCAAGTTTCACCAGTTTTGGCTGTTACTCAACAAATTAACTTTTAAGGTGAATAAATGATTTTCTTAACATTTCTTATTCTTCCAATCAGTAGTGGAATGCAAGTAGATACATTTAACAAAATTTTCATGTGAGTCTGTTCCATCTGGCAAACTCTCACACAGATCTTAAACATTTCAGACATTTAAAACTGGAAAATAGTATGTGCACATGAACATACATGTGTGTGTATATATGTATATGTTTGTGTGAATATAGGGACATCATATGCAATCCAGAGGAGACCCAGAACCAGTGCAATGTCATGTGACTATACTCAAACTATTTCTTTAAGCCTCAAAGCTAAAGAACAAATACTGTCCCTCTTTAATTTTGCAGTGTTGATATAATTCATTGTAGACCATCATTATTTGCCTAAAGAGTCTCATTGAAGTCAGTGGAACTGTTTGTATACTAACTGCCTGTGAGCAGAGATACAGAGAATTCCCTGAACCATTTCTGAATTTAGAGCTGGTGAAAGCCAATGCCAGGAATAGATTCATTTCCACCAATACGTTTCTCAGAATTGATTTCTGAATCATTTCATGTTTGAAGGATTCAAAATTATTTCACCACATTGATGAAAATTTCTTCTAACATGAGAAAAAAGTCAACTGTTGAACCAAACCCAGAGCAGTCTTTTTTTTGTTCTTATGTTTTGAAAGAAATTCCATATTACTGAGTTTACAGAGGTTAAAATTATATCAAAGGCATAAAATAATGCCAAAATCAGTGAACATAGGAGAGGAACTCACTTATAAAAAATGAAATAGCATTTCTATTTTCAGAAGCCTAGAGGGAAACATCCTACTACGAAAATAAAGGAAAAGGCAGTGGAGGAAAGCCATTGTTCAGAAGTGTCTCACTAATATATATTTGTTGGTTTTTGTGACGAGACTGAATTCTGACTTTGAAAGGAGTCTAGTGAAAAGAGAAAAATATGTTCTTTTAGAAAAGGGATATTGTTTTTTGGAGTATAATGATCTATATTTTCATCCAGATGCTGAACTAAATTTTCCATAGATGTTGGTATACATTACATTTATCATATCCATATTTTTCAAAAAGCAAAGTGTCTTCTTTTATTTCAGACAGAAAAATAACTCATATTAGATAATGCATTAAACCTAATTACATATTTGTAGCAAGCTGTACATGTAGATGTACAGCTTCTGCAAATGTTTATGTGGAAAAATTAGACCAAATGTGACAAATTAGACCAAAACCATATTACTCTTCTTTTAATGAGCAGTATTCTGGATTATTTTACTACTTTATATGTGTTACAGAAATTATGCATGCCAGCCACTATAACAGAGATGGACTAGGTTTCTGCTGAATAAATAAACCAAAAGATGTATTCCACTATAAAAGTGCATTTTATTAATAGCATTCCAGCTCAAGCTGGCTGTCTGAAGAGGGACTCTGATTGAAGAAATCCCCAGGCAGTCATACCCTCACCATCTAAGCTCCCCACCCCTCACACAAAATTTGGGTCAATAGTTGTGTTAGGGTCTGGTATATTCCTGTTCTTCATTGGATCCCTTCATAGGTGAGCAATTTCTTTCCTTATCTCTAGGCTGCAGGTTCCTCTGGTGATTGTACCTTCCTTATCTTTAGTCTTGAACAATCTCTAGGGCCTTCTTTTATTTAACTAGGTAAAAGTTCACCACATCTAGGTGAAAGCTCACAGCTTGCCACCTAAGGCTTCAGCAAATTGAGCTGCTAAAGCTAATCAAATTATGCTAAAAACTTTTATATAAATAGTATACCAAATAACATTATGTCAAAAGACTTTCTCTTTTTTTATACAAATATGCAATTTATCAACATTTAAAAAAAAAGCTTCATTTAATTTAATAGGTGATTAACACTTTGACTAACACCTGACTAAAAATTTTTGTACTAGTATCAGGAGTCCAGTCTTTTAAGAAAGAACTTTATAGTATTTCCAAGCCATTCCTTAACTTAGAGAAATTAATTTCTGTACAAAATACAACAAACAAAGAATGTATAAAAAATTCTGAAAGCCCTTGAAACTATGTATGATTTATATTGCATTTGTATCTTTTTTCTGATTAAATTCTTCTACTCAGAAAAAACACAACATTAAATGAGGCATTGCTTGATCTAAAATAACAATAAAAAAATTATAGTTTGCAAAAACAGCCATTTGTACTAATTAATCCACCAGGGAAAAAAAAACCTCATCTCCTACACATAAATAATACGTAATTTAATGAAACTACAGGACACTGGAGAGAAGAAATTGCTTGTTTCTTTGTTTCAAGCATTTAGATTGTTTATTGAATCTTAATGTTTAATTTTAAAATAGGTTATCTTATTCCAGCAATGTATTTTCCTTTTACCTGCAAAGAGATAAAAAAATTATAAAATTTCAACCTGAGGACAATTCCTATGAAATCCAACAAAATCTGAAATGTAATGGCAAGGAAGAAAAATGAAAATGAATGCATAAAAATATAATATATGGTGGAATGAAAAAAAAAGAGAGCTAGAATACATTTTCAGGTATTTTCCTCACACTTTGCTATGGGCTCTTGACTTCACTGGAGTACAGCAGAACATAATTTTCTTTTATTACTAGTTTAAACATGAGCATAAAGATATAGTACACATTTAAATCAATGTCATTTAACAGAAAGGATTATAATGGTGTGAATTTATTAGGTAAGAACAGACAAGACCAGAATTTTTCTGGTTTGTAGTTTGCTTTTGGTATCTTTATTAGACCTTGAGTAAGAAACTGAGTGACTTTCACACAAATACTTGCTTCACACAATGCAGTCAGTTTTGGCTGCTGAAGAGGCTCCTGAGATGATCTGCTACTATTCCACTGAGTGCTTTGAACATTAAGCTAAGAACTTGCACTGGGTCTTAGCTAGATATAAGGACTCATTAGACTGAAAATATTGTGATGATATGCATGAGATTCATTGTTATATAAAAAAATTGCAAAATAATCTATCAGTCGGAAACTTTTCAAAATCCAATTTTTATTCCTATTGCTAAGTTTTGTGCCCACAAACATTTCCCCTTCCCCTTCCCTTTCCCCTTCCCCTTCCCCTTCCCCTTCCCCTTCCCCTTCCCCGTGTTTATAGTTAGATATAAAGAGAAAATTCTCTAAGAAAAAAATTCCAAGAAAAATAATTACTTTTTTTTCATATTTCTTTACATACAACCCTCTAATGTTGCATGAAGAAACTTTTTCAGGAATGAGTGCATTTGCAGGATTTGTGCTTGGAGTCAACCTTTTCAATATTTGCTTAAAGTGCCCTAAGCACAGTATTGGCAATTCTATATCATTTACTTTCAAGTTGTAAGACTCAAAATAAATAAATAAATAAAATATAAAACAATCATACAGTTTTGGTTTTAGAGACATTCTCTGAAGCAGATTAAAAAAAATGCAATTTTATAGTCAGCAATCAAAGAGCAAACACACATATTTTTACTGAGTTTTTATTTATTGGATAAAGAATGGAGGATATGTAGAATTTGTAAAGGCTATTTATACCACTGTCAATTCATCTTAGTGATAGAGCTAACTGATTTATCACAGCTATGTCAGCATTAATCTAGCTCCAGTTTTCTAACACAATCAGGACAGGCATACAGGCTGAGTGGATCTTTGTAAAAAGTCAGAGTACATCTATTTTGCAGCCCCATTGATTAATGTTCTCAGGTTGACACTCACAGCACCATTCTACAACTGAAAAGTTCAAAATAGAGTAAAATAGGTAGGATATTTGTCAGACTTGCATTTATAAGCTAGCAATTATCTAAAGACTCATAGGACTGGCCTTTTAGACCATTTGGTGCATTGGAGAATGGGTCATCTTCTTGTGTACTTTCCTAAATTAAATGTTTCATGCTGTGGACAAGATTAGAAAAAGAAAATGAAGAAAAAAAAAAAAAACCAAAAAAAAAAACCCCAAACCAAATATCAGATTACTTTTTTCCACACAATACTGCTAATCCATTATATCTAACATTGTTTCTAGTATCTAATTTAGCAGCATTCAAGGGAAGAATAGGCCATGAAACAAATAATCTCCTCTCAAAATGAGAAATTAAAATAATAAACCAGTAATCTCTATGAAGAAAATAAATTCAGGCAATAAAATTGTACCTAGAAATATTATATGATATTTTAAAAATACACAACAAAACCTAACTAGCTGATAGTCTAGAACTCATGACACTCCTGCAGGAAATACTGCCCAGTCTTCATTCTGCCAAGTCTCCATTCTCCCAGAATCCCTTAAATTATGCAGCTGATATCTGGCAGACCCCACTGAACCATTAGGTAGGATAAAATTTTAAAGTGGAATAGTTGCAACTAACACACATTATTTTCTTGCATGCAATACAGTCTTCATTGAATTTCACAGTCAAATGAAACACTTCTCACAAAGCAGTGACTGTAAGTGATAGAAACTTCAGACCAGCATAGGTGCTCTCATAAGGAAGAGAGAACTCATAGTCAGCCTGCAGGAGCTAGCTCATGGCATCACGGGTACAAACTGGTTGAATGATCTCAGATCATTTATCAACTTTTGTTTAGCTTACAGGCATAGCCAGTGGCATGAAGCATATCATCATGCACAGAACTGAAAGCAACTCAGTGATAACACATGCTCTTTATGACTTTTATGACTGGTTGTTACTGGTGATTGCTGATTGTCCTAGCTTCGGCCAAGAATGGGTGGGAGGTGGAGCATGGAGCTGTGTAGCTGTGTCCAGGTTGTTATTCTGTAACACTAGCATCATCGCTGTAGGGGCACAAGTAAGGGTTTCTCACTTCCGTGAAGAGGGGTTTGTGACTTCAAGTGGAAGAAAAGGGGATGAGTGGCTCCTCTGCCGCCATTTTTGTTCCTTCTTTCAAGGGGAGTAAGTGGTGAATGGAGTGGTAGGCTTTTTCTGTCACTGTTTTTTGTTATCTCGGTCTTGGGGAAGGAGCGTGGGTGCAAACAATTTGTTTGACATTGTTTTCTTTCCTTGCCATAGGCTTGGGGGGAAAATGTGGGAGTGGATGGTTTGTCCACCATTTTCTTCTTTGTCTTGGCAGCCACATGGCACCAGCTGTACATTGTGTCAGTTGGACTCTGTGAGCATTTTACATATAATGGCTCTGTTTTTATATACTTTTGTTAATAATATTGTTGCTGTTACTGTTCATTTTCTTACCTCATTGCTGTTTCCAATAAATATGTCCTTATCTCAACTTGAGTAGGGGTGGGGGAGTAGTTGCATAAACGTTGCTTTCCATTTGGGTTTAAACCATGACACTGATACTGCTCAATCTCTAGATTTTTCCCTAGTACAATTTTGGGCTTATTTAGCTGTTAAGCTTCAAGGCAAGACCAGGATTGCAAACAAAGATCAAAGAAAGACCACCTGAAATGACAGTAGGCTCCTACAATGCATTTAGTTCTTTTCACCTCCATAATTTTCAACCACTCTTCAATTCACTGAAGGCATATAGCACATTTTCACACTCTGGGCTGTTCCAAAACACACACCTGTTTCAGACACACAGTGGCACTGCATGTTGTGGTATCCAGTAGGTATTCAGAGTGCTTTGCCCCAGTATGGATATTAATCTCAAACACGGGTGTTTGAGTGTAATGAGTGTAGAAGCTTTTTTGAAAGAGGAAAGCATAATTTTAGACCTCAGTTGCTGTTCTAATTCATTGAGCAAAACCATATTTATCATTAATTTGAGATATATCTTAGATAGATTTGCCAAGAAAACCACTAGATAGACTACTACCAGATGTAACATTTTCCCTTTTGACATTTGGGTAGATTTAAACAAATTCGAAGGCATTTTCTCCCACAACATTAGCACAGGACAAAATTCACCCATTGCACAATGGATCAAATATGAACAATGAGTACTTAAAAGCTGCACTTTTCTTTCTGCACTAGTCCATTTTACATATTTTTCACTAGCTACTAAATGTGTTGTTGCTACTTTTAAAGAGACTGATGATCCATTTGGAATTCAGAATGTGTGTTATAAGCATAGAGTGATTTATATAGAGAGGTATGAAGGTGACATATTTTGCCCTGAGGCACAAATGCCCAGTGAGATCGCTTAGAAAGGGATGGCCCATCTCTAAAGTTATCTAAGAGTGAACAGAGACCACTTTCCTTTTCTCAGATAAGATCTTTAATAATCTTCGACAATTTTTGAGAAGCAAACTAGACAAGGCAACCATGACAAATATAAAAATCATGTGAAGGTGACTTTGCAAACTGCATCAATCTTTCCTGCACCGGTAACTGTAAGAAACTTGATTTTGTGTCATTCCCTTTTCAGCGCTCTTTCTTTTTGTACCTTTCCTTGAAGGCAGAGAAAAGGATGGTGAGCAGTGCAATTTTGCTAAATAAAGGAAAAGAAAAAGGCCTCTGTATTTACATTTGTTTTGTCATATACTCCATTTAAAATGTTAAAGTGCAAACCCCTCGAATTTTATGATTCACATCACTGTCAACTTGAATATAGATTTGTCTAAATTGATCTTCAGGGCAATCAGGATTCATATTGAACATAGTGTTCTGACTAGGTTAATAATCGACTTTGCTATCAATAACAGCAACATATTATCTGCATACAATGTGATGTGTTACCATTTACTGCCTCAACCTGTCTATTTTTGGAATTTCTTGACCATTTGTGTCAAGGTTGCCATTACTATATTAAATAAGTGAAAGTCAATCAATCATTTACTGTTATTTTACTGGGTGCAAGAAATAGAAATGGATCTGAAGAAGTAGAAAATATGATAATTATGAAGATTATGACAATTATAAAATTTTTGAAATTATTAAAATCTTGCACTAACACTGAGTGTATATTATGTACAATCTCACCATTTACTTCTCTCCATCCCAGCCCTTCTTCTCCATGAACATGCAATAATTCAATAGAATTTATAACTTCTATTATAAAATAAAAAACTGTATGTGAAACATAGGCTAACACTATTACTGTAGCTCCCATCAAGCCATAGCGTGTGCATCCTAGTGTCAAATAAGACAACCTGCTGCATTTCCTTTGTTTTATTGTAAGGACATTATGTTAAATCCTTATGTAACTAAGGATAAACTTAAGAAATACCAGAATGTGTATGTGTGTGTTTGTATGTGGCTCTTGTCATGTTTTGATACATTTTAAAAATTAATTATGCACTTCATATATGAAAATGATCATGTTTTTTCCATATTATTTAAGTGAAAAAAAAGTGAAATTGAGAAGAAAAATAATTTTTTTCTTTCAATTTTTTTGTACTTTTCTGTCATTCACTGCTACTTATAAACATTAGAGAAACAATGATAAATTTGAGAGACAGAGAAAAATAATATGAGAAAATCAAGCTGCAAAGGCTGAACACGGGGCAAAGAATATTTTCTGTTATGAAGATATACACATAAAAAAAAAGGATAAGAACTTGGACAAAAATGAAGAGTAGAAGGCTAAAGAAGTAGTCAGAAATGGTTGAATAGCAATTTTACAGGAAACCTCAGGGCAGCTGGATACAAGATGGACATTTCAGATGAGATGCAGTGTTTTGAAAGATTAGGAAAAAGGTGAGTTTGAACTAGTCTTTTTGCTTAATTAATGGATTTAGTCATTCATAGTCTACTGCTGATTTTGAAGGAGGGTGATACTTGGTAAAAAAAAATATGAATTGTATAATACCATGTAAGTTCATGAGATCAGTATTGGCTATCTCTGATCCTTGTAAGCAAAGACGAATAACAGCAAATATCAGGAAGCTATTGTATTTCCCTGTTCTGCAGCTAGAAGTTGGAACGCATTATTTTAATACTTTTCAGATTCTCAGTAGGCATTTTAGTTTTTCTTTCACATGCAGATACTTTTATGATTGTGAACAGCAGCACTTTCTCCTTCACTACCCTACTGCCTCTTTCTAGAAATACAAGGGACTAAATAGTGTTGTTGTCATGTGCTATTGTGGGGTCAGACTTTTGTCACAGGTTTCTTTAAATGAAGTCTGTTATTGCACAAGCAGCAGTTTGACTTCTGGCAGATATCATGGTTTTGCTTCTGTCTTCACTGTATGCTATATAAAGTATATATCTGTATCCAAAAGTAATGTAAACAGTCACCCTCCTTGAATAAAGGATTATTTCTACTTATTGCATATTTGTCTCAAAGGAAATAGCAAAGTACCTAATCAAAGTCAGTGAGTTAAAATGTTACAAGGAGGAAAATCAATCTAAAAACTGCTCTTATGCTTTGCTTTGAACACAACAAAATGCTTTTTGAAATCATCTCTTCAAGTACATTCTTATGAAAGTTATTGAGGGACTATGTATCCTGATTTTTTATACTCTTCAGTCTGTTTGGCTTAATATTGATTATATCCCATCTTAGCTTGTAGTTTTCTTCTTTTATCTTATAAGAAAGGCTTGATAAGACACTGAACAACCTGAGGAAGACTATTACTCCTTAATAACTAAACAGATTTATTTCCAAGCAATATTTTGTCATTGCTTTCTTTTTTCTTATTAAAACCCCAGATAAGATTCAGAGTATTTTTTGCTTTTCTTTTCCATTGTCTTATTCTAGTCAGGGTAACAATGATACGCTCTCTCTAAGAAATGTTTAGTCTCAACCACTGTTCTTGTTGTGAGTCACACTTAGGCTCTTTAGGCTGAACTCAATTGCCCAAGTCTATAAAATGCCTTTTTAAGTCCTCCCTAATATCACAGAATCACAGAAGAGTTAAGGGTGAAAGGGACCTCGGTAGGTCATCTAGTCCAACCCCACCTTGTCAAGCAGGGTCCCCTGGACCACATTACTCAGGGTTGTGTCCAGATACCTTTTGAATATCTCCAGAGAAGGAGACTGTACAACCTCTCTGGGCAGCCTGTTCCAGTTCTCTGACATCCTCACAGTAAAGAGGTTCTTCCTCATGTGGAACTTTCTGTATTCCAGTTTCTGCCCATTGTCTCTTGTCTACTGCTCAGGACACCCAAGAAGAGCCTGGCTCCATCCTCTTACACCCTTCCTTCAGATACTTGCAAACATTGACAAGGCCTTCTCTCAGTTTTCTCTTCTTAAGGCTGAACAGGCCCAACTCTCTCGTAAGAGAGGTGGTCCAATATCCTCATCATATTCATAGCCCTCTGCAGGACCTCCTCCAGGAACTCCATGTCTCTCTCGTACTGAGGACAACAGAACTGTTTTCAGTGCTCCAGACGTGGCCTTATGAGGGCTGAGTAGAGGGGCAGGATCGCCTCCCTTGACCTGCTGGCAATGCTCTTCCTAATACATCCCAGGATACAATCAGTCTTCTTGGCCCCCAGGGTACACTGCTGGCTCAGGGACAGTGGCGATCTGTTTATCCATTGCTTTTCTTAACCCACATTGTTCCTGCCCACGTTCCTTGCCCCTAGCCCTGGCCACTTCCTTGGGCTCTCTCTATTGGTTCCTGTATCCCAACTCTGCCCATCTACCACCCCCGAGCCCCTGAGAAAAAGCCCGTGCGCCCGGATCTCGAGGTGTCTCTGCCTCTGGGGATTGCTGGGACAAGATGTAACCATTAAAGCCCCTCTGAAACCCTCATGGAGAGACCCTTCTTGCCTCCTTCACCATCACTGGTAGTAATGCTGATAGCTGCCGGAGCAAACCACAGAGCCGTCCGAAATGGACTACGAGAGGGCGAAATGGTCACACTGCCCTAAGCAGCTCTGCTGAGCTCTCAGGAAAGCTACAGCTTGCTAAACCAAACCTAGCATTACAACAATGGACAGCTTGTTGTCCACCAGGACCCCCATGTCTCCATAGAGCTGCTTTCCAGCAGATCAGCCTCCAGCCTGTACTGAGGCGTAAGGTAATTCCTCCCCAGGTGCAGGACCCTTCACTTGCCTTTGTGGAATTTCAGAAGGCTTTGCTCTGTCCATCGCTCCAGCCTGTTAAGGTCATTCTGCAGGGCTACACAGCACTCTGTGGTATTGGCCTCTTCTGCCAGCTTTGTGACACCCCCAAACTTGCTGAGGGTACACTCTGTCCCTTTATGGAAGTCATCGATGAATAAATTAAACAAGACTGGACGGAATATTGACCCTTGGAGAGCACCTAATTACTAATTACAGCACTGCAACTAGACCCTCTGTAGCTGATCACAACCCTCTGAGACCTTTCATTCATACAGTTCTTAATTCACTTCACAGTCAGTTCTTCCAGCCTGCAATTCTTAAGTTCTTGGATTAAATTTCAGGTCCCCCTCCAGAATGGTTTAGGCATACAGTCCTCAAGTCATATCATAGATTCATAAATGGTTTGGTTTAGAAGGGACCTTAAAAATCATCAAGTTCCAGCTCCACAGACATGGACAAGGACACCTTTCACTACACCATGTTGCTTAGAGCCCCATCCAGACTGGCCTTGAACATTTCCAGGGATGAGGCCTTCATGAGTTTTCTGGGCAACCTGTTCAAGAGTCTCACCACTCTCGCAATAAAGAATTCCTTCCTAATACCTGCTGTAAACCTACCCTCTTTCAGTTTTTCCCCTCTATGTCCTTGTAAAAATCCTTCTCCTGTTCAGCTGTAAGCCCCCTTTAGGTAATGCTTCAGTAAGGTCTTCCTGGACCTTTTTCTCCTCCAAGCTGAACAACCCCAACTGTCTCAGCCTGCCTTCATATTAGAGGGGTTACAGCCCTCTGATCATCTTTGTGTCCTTTGTCTGGACTTCCTCCAACATTCCTTCATTATGGCTGTCAAACTCACAGAATTGTCTTGGCTGTCCCAGGACAAAGCCAGTGGCATAACAATTAGCAGCAAACTGAAGCCTTTTCACTACTCTGGTAGTAAACTAATGTTCTAATGAGACAACAGCAAAATATCAATGATAACTTAAGAACAGGTAATTATTTTCCAATCATATCATTTTTGGTCCAGGATGACTAAGAACGCTGAAATGCCTTATCCAGCATTTTACCCAATTTTCAATGCTGATGGAGACTGTGTCAGACCTCGAGTGGGCCAACAAGCTCTAATGGTCCCGACCAGGCTGTAAAGATCTTTCTCTGTAATCCTGTTGTACAAGTGCTTCCCCTGCCACAAGCTTGGTTACCAGTGTTCCAGGTCATCCCTGCCATACTGCAACTGTGTAAGCCTGGATCAAACCACTGGAAGAATCATGATGTTGTAAAAAAGGAGCAGCAAGAACACAGCTCTGGAATGTCCAGCCATTGTCTCCTCTACCCAAAGGGGTTGCATTTAACTCCAGGTCCCTAGCTCTTGCCTGACCTTTGTCACCAGGACACTTTATCTGGCTTTGCACCTTGCTGATCCTGAAGCTATATCACAAACAGTGGTGTGTCCTGGAGCACAGATGTTGCTATAAGGCTTAAGGATAAACTTCCATAATTTCTCAAGGTGATTTTGATTTCTGGAGGATGATTTTCATTGAAAAAGAGTAATTACTTTAGAGGTCCCTGCAGTTTTTTTTATTGCTTCCCTTTCCAACACCACCCCCTCTCCCCATTAGACTATGTTTTTCTCCACTTGGCAAATATACATACAGAGTGAATTTTAAACTAATGAATAAAAGCGGTGCTTTATGAGTATAGGTCACCTTCTACCACACAAATTAATTATTTATTTCTGTAAATATATACCAGGAATGCAATGGATATTAAAGCGTCATTTTGGAAATGTAAAACTATTTAAAAACTAAAGTTAAATTAATCAATTATATCCAGCCTACTTTAAGAGGTAAGTGCGCTTTTTCCCATCTGTGTTGGTTTTGCGTGGCCTGGCTTTTGGTAGTGGAGGGGCCAGAGGTGGCTTCTGTGAGAAGCTGCTAGAAGCTTCCACCATGCCTGGCAGAGTCAACCCCCAATGGCTCTGAAGATGGACATTCTACTGGCCAAAGCTGGGCCAGTTAGAGAGGTTGGTAATGCCTATGTGACATTTAAGAAGAAAATCAAAACAGAGTGGGGTACAGACAGTTTTTCTTCTAGTCAGAAAAGAGGAGGAGGTGAGAACATGTGAAGGAAACAACATGGTGACACCAAGGTCTGTGAAGAAGGAGGGGAAGAAGGTGCTCCAGGTGCTGGAGTCGAGATCCCTCTGCAGGCCGTGGTGCGGACCATGGGGAAGCCGCTGTGCCCCTGCAGCCCATGGATCCACGGGGGATGCAGAGATCCACCCGTGCCGGAGCAGGTGGATGCCTGTAGGAGGCTGTGATCCAGAGGGAGACCTAGTGGAGAGCGCCCTGCTTCCAGGCTGGAGCAGTCTGTCCTTGGATGACTGCGCCCCATGGAGGAGTGACCAACACCACAGCAGTTTTGGGAGGACAGTTCCCCTGGGAGGAGCTCACATTGCAGCAGTTTTGGCAGGACTGCTGCTTGAGAGATTTGGAGTCATGCTGGAGAAATTCATGGAGAATTGTCTCCCATGGGAGGGACCCCATGGTCTCACAGGGGAAGGATTCCTCTCCCTGAGAAGCAGAAGAAAATATCAGGTGATGAACTGACCAAACACCCATACCCTGCCCCCTGTGCTGTCAGTGGGAAGGAGGAATGGGTTGGGGGAAGAAAAGGTGTTTTTAAGGGGTTTTTTTACTTCCTATTATCCTCCTTTGATTTTATTAGTAATAAATTCACTTTGTACCTTTAAGTTGAGCCTGTTTTGCCCTTGAAGTGTTTTCTCCCTGTCCTTATCTCAACTCATGAACCCTTCATTAATGTTTTTCTCTCCTCTGCCCAGCTGTAGCAGGGGAGAGTGAGTGGGCAACTTTCATGGGTGTCTGGTGTTTGGCCAGTGTCAAACCAGGACACCATCATACAATCAACTTAGTAAGAAAGTAGAGATTTACTTAATGTGTTTAAATTGCCAAAAAAAAAAAAAGAAAAAAAAAGAGAAAAGAAAACCTTATTCAGAATTTTCTTCATCTGTCAAGAGAACAATAATTTACAGGATGCATGATGGAATTTAAGAAATTATAAGAAGTTATAAAAGAGATTTTACAGGAAGCCCAGGAATTGAACTATTTCATTTGACTCATGGAGAAAAAAAAAAAAAAGGAAAAAACACTAAACCAGATTCTGTAGTTAAAAAACCCCACAAACTACCCTAATTTTCATCAGAAAAGTCACTGGAATATAGCAATTGCATTATTAAGGAAGAAAAATAAATTTCTCCCAAGGTGAATAACCCAGTTTTGAGAAACATGATTCACTCTTTTCATTCCTTTCATGTATTACATGCTTAACAGAGAGAAAAAAAGCAACTTCCTATTTAACATTGTCCTTCGGTGCTCTCATAAAATTACTCCCTACTCCACTCCCCTTTCATCCAGTTAATGATTTGCAGGCTCAATTTAGTTCAAAATTTGTTTATGCCACAGTTTTTCTGATTTTTCTAAGAGAGATTATTAGAAGATGATTCTGCAGCTAATACAGATAAAAACCTTAAAGCGAATGTTCTTCAAAAATTAGGTTTCTTTTTAGAAGTAGGGGCAAAAAAATGCACCTAATAGCCAGGAACATTGACTTTCACCAGTGTGAGTCCTTCCTTTCCTACAGTCTACAGCTCTTCATGAACTTCTGCAGCATGGGTCCCTTCAGGGGGACAGCTCCCTCACTAAAATCTTCATCACATGCTGAAGTGGAATCTCTGCTGTGGCACATGGACCTCTTTCTTTGTGCCCTTGGTGTCTGCGGGGATATTTCTCTCACATATTCTCAGGCTGACCCTGTTTGACATATAGAGAAGTCATTCCTTTGACTTTCTTATCCCTGAGAACTTTGACACACAACCCCAAAACAAGATTAAAGTTTGCTCTCCTGAATTTTGGGGTTCTGGCCCTGCTTTTTGTACTGCTACCTCCTCTTAGTATCATGACCTGCACCTTCTCATGGTTGCTGCAGCCAAGACTTACAATCCACAGCTCATTCTTCTTCTTTTGTAAATAAGAGGTTCAGGGACAATATTTCCTTGTCAGCTTCTTGATCAACGTTATCAGGAAATTGTCATCAATGCAATCATAGATTGCTTCTGCAGTAATATGTAGTCATTTTAGCAAATTTCAAGGTGGTGAAAATTCTCCATGAGGACCAGGACTGGTCAGTTTGAGATTTCTTGCTGTTGTTACCCAACCTGACCTCTCTGAAGAGCTTGTATCCATCCACTGTAATTCACCAGTGTGTGAAGCACGAGCCAGTTTAGTCATTAAGCTTCTAAATTAAAAACATTCTTTCATTTATATGCCTTAAGTTTGATAAATTTAAAAAACTTTTTACAGGATTCTGCTCAGGTGAAATAGTGTATAAAATGTTAGCTTTGTCAAAACTAACTGAAAGTTATGGGAGAAAAAAAGATGACAGTTACTTAAAATTCTATCACATTTGAGGGTTTTTTTATGTTCACTTGGAAATATCTCACCCCACCAAAGGACTCCATTCAATAATCTCAATGTCCATAAAAAAGTGGTAGACATAAACCTGATACCTCTGCAATTCTTTAAAGAATAAACAATATATTCAATAAACAATATTTATATTCCTTGTTTCTATTTTCTCAACACATTCAAGAGGTGAATATTCAAACTTTAGAAATTAAACACAAGAGAGACATCTACAGTTGCGTGTCTTAGATTTCTAATCTATACTTTTTAAAGTATTTTTATTTTTTCTTGTGACTATGAACTTGTTAGAACTGCAATGTAAGATCGTATTTCCTGGTAATAATAATAGTAATGATGTAACTTCTCACTCAACAACCAAACATCTCTAATTCTTTTAAAATAGGAACATTCAGTCAAATTAATAGAAGCCCCAGAGAAAAAGACAAATTTGAAACCTAGAGAGAAAAAATATAAACAGACCTACACTTTACCTAATTGAAAAATTTTATCTTTAGTAGCAAACATGATAATATTATTTATGATTGTCAAAAAATCAATTAAATTGACTCATGATAGTTATATTCAATATACAAATAGCTTTTTGTGCAGTCTGTTATGAATCCCTGCCATGCAAAATGTCAAGCCTAAGAAAATTTTCTAGTAGATTAGAGAAACAGCAAATACTGCAGTTTTCAAATACCAACCTGAAAGTTTTACATGCTCTGAATTTGAAAAACAAAATCTTATCTGAAGAATTTAAATCTATTTTATAAAAAAATAACCAATTAATGAAGTTAATACTGATGAGAGTAGACTTTTTATAGTAAAGTAAGATTTATTTTAAACTGCTAAATTAATTCCAAAGAACACAGTTAATTTTCTGAATATACTGGAATACATAAAATATTTGACAAGGAGAATCTAATTAAAATGAAATATCATCTGAATACTATTTTAATCTTACTTATCTCAACTGGGTAAGTATTAACACATCCTTTAATTTGCATTTCATCCACTGATTTCATATACGGTTTCTCACAATGAATAATGACATACTTAGAGTAAGAGAGTACAGCTTTGCTGCATTCTTTCTTATTGTCGTATTCACAATAAGCATAAACTCTGTATAAACTCTTTTTTTTTTTTTTTTCTTTTTTTTTTTTTTTCATAGAGTGAGAACAGATTTAAAATATCTGCTGGGGTATATTTCACAACACTTTCTTCTCAACAATTCAAAAGCCAGTTTACTTGTTCCTTGTTAAAAATCAATAGTATTTTTCTATCACTCCCTCTAATGTTGCAGTGTCTGCTGTGGATTAATTTCTTCTCAGAATTTTAAGGAGTTATTTATTAGCTTTATTAGTTTTATGCTGACTCGTATTTTTCATCTGGGACAAGTAGGCTAAAAAAAATTATTAGAAAATTCTTTGAGTAATTTCAGTGAGAAAAATTATAGAGTCAGAACTGGTGCATTAAATGTAAATATTTAAATAAATATGTATTGGAATATGCATGATTTTTTTCATTAGTAGTGAAAGTTCATAGGCTATTTATTTACTTGACAATACTTGGTATAAGGATCTGTCTTGTCCTGATCTGATTTTAGTTTCTTTTAGCTGTTCATATCCCACCCTAAAGAATCCTGTTTTCTGGTGTCGTCTTGTTGCCTAAGCCCCACGAAGTTCAGCTCAAGTAAGACTAACATTAGTGAATTTAGGACCCAAAGGAGCATTTCACAGGTAAGCATAACACAAGGGAGGGGTTTAGATGCTGGGAAGTTTAAGTTGAACAATTTTTATGGTATTAGTAGTGGCACTTTTCTATTAAAAGTAGAAAAAATCAGATGTGACTGCAAATAACATTGCAACTAAATTCTCACCAAACACCTTTTTTTTTCACTGGTGTTGATCATAAGGGTTTTTGGGTTTTTTTTTTGGTTTCTCATATGACTATCTAGTCAGCCATGAGTTCTCAGCCACAGCACCTGGTAAAAAACCTAAGCTATATTCATTGAGTGGAAACTACTGCACTACTCCGTCAAGCTAACCTCACCTATGATAATATAATTTATAATTAATCAGGTAATGATATACTTAATCATAATCATGTTAGACACCTTTGTGTTAATGTCATTATATTTTTAAAAATGTTAGAACAAACCACATACTTCCTGAGGGAGGAAATTTTAACACTTATAGAATTCTTAAATATCTTCTTTTTTTTGCAGCAGCAGCAGAATAGAGAAATGGTTATTCGCTATTTTAAAATCTTGTTGAAAACTGACAGAGGCCATTGCTAATCTTGAAATACATTCTACAGGTATAATATATTCATAAACCAGCTACTGGGGAACAGTGTTAGATATAGGTATTTTAATCTTATTTAAAATTTCAAGCAAGTATTACAGAAAAAAAATAGTATTTCAAAAAAATTAATACTTAAAATAAGAAATGCATCAAGTAATCTGTGAAAAGAGAAATACCTTCAAGAATTTAATACCCTTTAAAATTTTAGAACAGAAGGAAAATGAACATGTAAACAAACTTGACAACTAAAAGGATGCATTAAAAGAAACATAGATGAACAAAACTTTATTCCATTTACAATGGAAAACAAGAACTTCCAGTTTCCAGAGAAAGAGTGAAGCAGGAGAATTAAGAGGAAAAAGAAAAGGAAAATATCCAGGCAAAACTTATGAGAAAAACACATGCTGGAGGTGGAGCTTTAAGGGATTGTCTTCAAGAGTTGGTTGTGGATTCAGGCATTCAATAACCTCCCTCTGACTCTGAATGAACTTCCCGGGATGTAACTATGCTAGTGACTTTTCATATTGAAAGGTTATAAACATTTATTTGCTTCCACTTGCAGTTCACCACACAGTACAGTCATTCTTTGGTTTGCCAAATTCTCTCTGCACACTGCATTTTTCAGATTTTTGGTAAAGAATTAGAATTCTAGGACTAAAACCAATACAAAATAGACAACACATTTTGTAGTAATGATATTTCTATGTTATTTGCTGTATTAGCAAAGTGTAGCATGCAATTCATAAGACCTTGTGTGAATCCAGTTTTTTGGAAAGGGGTTAATTAATGAATTGCAATGCAAGTAGTGAGAACAAATTAATTGATATTATACTAATAATATAAATACATAATATATGTTAATTCAAATTAAAGGATAAACAAAATTGGTTCTGGGTATATGTAATGTGGTATTTAGGGATTGAAATTTTTTAGTCAAAAAAGCCAGAGACAACAAAAACATGCAATAGGTTATTTAATTCTTAGACAGAAAGAGAATCCTACCTACTCCATTTCCATTACATTTTTATTGGTTCCTAATATCCAAGTGTCCTTCCATTAGGTTAGTGAGTTAACTTTCCTTAAAATGATATTTTTATGGTCACCAAAATGATATTCATTAAAACTAAGGTCTAAGAGAAACATTCAGTTTCATTTGAAAGGAAATGGTTTTACAAAGTTAAGAGTTAGGTGTGCTGGTTTTGGCTGGGATAAAGTTAATTTTGTTCAGTACAGTAGTTAGTAAAGGAATATGGTTTGGATTTATGCTGGAAACTGTTGATGCCTCTGAGATGCTTTCACTGTTGCTAAGCAGTGCTTACACAGAGTCCAGACCTCCTCTGCCTCTTAGTCCACTCCACCAGTGAGGAGGCTGGGGGTGCACAAGAAGCTGGGAGGGAACACAGCTGCCACACCTGATCCAGGCTGATCAAAGGGATATTCTAGACCACATGGTGTCATGCTCAGCATATAAAGCTGAGGGAAGAAGCAGGAAGGGAGAGCAACATTCAGTGTGATGGTGTTGGTTTTCCAAAGTCACCATTATGTGTGATGGAGCCCTGCTTTCCTGGAGATGGCTGAACACGTCCCTACAGCTGTGAAGTGGTAAATAAGTTCCTTGTTTTGTTTTGCTTGGGCATGCAGCTTTTCCTTTTTTTGCTATTAACCTGCCTGTGTCTCCACCCACAAATTTTCTCACTTTTACCTTTTTGATTCACTTCCCCATCCCAACAGGTGAGAGTAAGTAAGCAGCTGGTGGACTTAGTTAATAGCTGGGGTTAAAACTGTGACAGTGGGTGACACAGATGTCTTGCACCATGGACTCAAGAGTAGACTTGATTTCTTTACTTTTGATATGTATAATGTGACAGTGCTTTAGAATGTCAAAGAGTACAATGGTCTTATCAAGTCCCTGAAAGAAACCACAGAGATTCTTCCCCTCTCTAAAAAGAATCTTATGTTTCTCTGACACACAGGTTCCGGGTCTGATTTGATCCCATGAGCTCTCTGAGGGCATGATGGTGTTTTTTGTCTTGTTTTTTTTTACTATTCTTTAAGAATAGGTAAAGTAGTACAAGAATTTTTTTCTTGATTGCCGTTTCTTTTTAAAATTTTATTTTAATTTATTCTATTATTACTCACTAGAACAAAACCCCCTACAGAAGTAAATATAGAAGAGCCATTCACATCTTTTAGAATTCATAGTTTTTCTATCTCCAGTTTAGAAACAAGAAAACATTACAGAATTTTAGAAAGGCTGGAATCAGAAATTATTAAGAAATAGAAATCAAACTTTTTCTTCGTTCTTCTCTTTTACAGGGTGCATATCTTCACTACAGTTGGGGAAAATACAGGACTAGAAAAGTTAAATATATAAAGACACAACGTTCTAATCTTATGCTTATAGGCATACCAGATACGTTTGTTAATTACAAAATTTAATTATAGTATCCATCTTTCATTTTATTCCTTGAGATTTAAAGGACATTACATGAGCTCATCCATCATGTCATTCTTGCTCATCCTCCTTCTTGGGTTTTGTATATGAGATGAGGTATCACTTTAACAAAAAAAGGAAATTAAAAAGACTTTGACTAGATATATTTTATGCACAAATGGAAAAACTATTAGAAAATTATCTGCTGAGCAATTTCCAGCTAAGACAGGGATAAACGTCAGGAAAGAGTACAAGATAAACAAGAAAATTATAATGATTCTCACTATTGATCTATGGAGTCATTTATGCAAGGTAAAACTTTCTGAATAATGATGAAAAAGTTTAGGTGCAGAATCTCCACAAGATATAGTGAATTCATAAATATTAAGAAAACATCACCATATTATTCAAAGGATAGATAGAAAACCTTTGTTATAATTTTTGATCTGAAATATAATTTATAAATAGTCAAAGTAATAGCTAAAAAACATACAGTAAATATTGTGTAGAAGTTAAGATTGGATAAGAGAAATCCCAAAAGCATTAAAATATTTGCTATAAAATCATTACTCTCTAAACACTGAAACTTTTTGTATTCTACTTTGAATTATTCCCATGCCAGTAGAAGCTTACATTCTTAGGTGTGGCAGTAAATAATTTGAACTTTATCCTTCAATCTGGTGGTTTAGTGAAGTGTGGGAAATTCATTCCTAGAGGTGTTAAAAACAAGATCCTAAGCACCTTGATAAAAAGCTCAAAGCTGATTCTGCTTTGAGTGAAGAGCTGGAACAGATAACTTCCTGAATGCCTTCCAACATTAATTTTTTTATGAATCTACAGTAAGCGACATAACTATTTGTACAATTTAATAAAAATGCAAAGAATATGTTTAAGAGACTTAAAATCTCCAAATATATATGTTTCCATTGGGCTTTAATTCATTTTAGGGCTCTACTCAGAATGTCATTCATGACAATGGAAGGACTTTCAGCATTTTTTTTATAGCTCTATGTACAGCAGTATTTTTAGACTGCAGAATTAACAACAAACCTGATGGCACAGTATTGCACAAAGAAGCAGTGTCCTAGAAACTTGTTTATGATGTACTATGTCCAGAAAAATTGATCTGTGTCGCTTTGTTGTATCTCTCCTTTTTGTGGCTGTGGGCTTTGTTCAGGACACTACCAGTTCAGTGCATGTCACTGCTTCATAAAATGTAGACATACCTTCTATAGGTCATCTCAGCCTATTTTCCTCAGAAAACAAGACAACCTTACCAAGCTTTGAATTCCTGATGAGTGAAACAATACAGAAGACATAAATATTGTGCTATTATTATAATAAAATGGATGATTGAAAGTTTTGCCATTGACTTTACTAGAATTATACTTCAATAAAAATTAAATTAATAATAAAGAAGGGTAGATATGAAGGACAAGGAAATGGAACACCTCTACAAAGAAGTCTCTAATTTTCTTTAACCTATTTTGAAGTTATATTTTACTTGAATTATATTTTGGCCTGACAGTATCTCCACTTACTTCCTTTTTATGTAGGTACAAAACCATATGCAGGGCTAGATCCATGTCCTTGTTTTGGCCAGGACAGGGTTAATATTTTTATAGTACATGGTAGGGGGGCATGGCCAAACCCTAATGTTGTTCAATAATGTTATGATTAGCCCCTGAAGACAAGAGTAACTCAGATTCTTGTTAATAGATTCTTTGGGGTGGATTAGAGTGAAATGACATTAAACAATCAGTGTTTATAAATACGCATCTATATGTGTAGGGTTTATTTTAGAACAATTTGGTTGCAAAGGAAAGCAAGTTGCTGTTTTGGCTATTATCTATACTGATAGAGCAATATAAAAGCATAAAAATAACACTTAAGAAAATGTATAAGGAAAAGAAGGAAGGAAGTAAAAAAAGAAAAGAAAGAAAACTAGATATCACCACTCGTGGATCCAGTGACAAGACTGGATTGTTGCAATTTTGATGTCTGTTGGTCAAAATGATGGCCACAATCTCGATCTTTTAGGGGTGGAGGAAGCCTGTGAAACAACAAATTTAGTGGGTTAATACAGAGTTATGCTTACATGGGACTGCTCGGGTACCTCCCCTGGGGTGGGGGAGTTTTACACTGTCTGTTGCAGCACTGTGGATCAGCTCCAACATCCAACACTTTGCCTAATGCGCGTGCCCTCTGGTGGAAGGCCCCAGAAATGAGTCTGAGGCACCTGGGGGGTTTTTGAGGGTCTAGGACAACTTCTAGGATGTGATAGCTGCCCCTCGCATCAGCATAGTTCTGTCAGTTATGCCCCATCAGAAGGGATGCAAATCCTAGGCCTAAGTGGGAGTGTTCTGTGTGAATGTCACCTTCCCCAGGGCATGGTTTTTTACAGTTGAGCCTCTTGTGTAAGAGAGGACATTCCTATGATAAAAAGCACTATCCTGCCTCTTTAGGGTCTGCTCTTATCAGCCTTCTGCCTTATGTGGCTCAAAACCCAGAGCCTCCAGCGGTGGGTACTCACTCCCTTTCTTATGCTGATCAGAGGTTTCACCATCACACCCACTAAAATATTCCTCCTTTCCCTGCATCCAGGTGCTGAAAACACCTCAAAACATTCTGCCACCACTGTAAATGGCTGATTGTTTTGTCATTAACCATTAATATTTCAGTGTCTCAAAGATACTGTCTCATATCACTTGCCAGGGGCAGGAGCAAAAGGGCAATACTCTTCATTGTGCCACACAAAATGTGGGAACCAGAACACAAGATTGATTGAGACACTTAAATGCTCTTGCAGAAAAAAACAGAAAAAGGGCAAATAGGGGTAATACCATGGGACTATATCAAATATGGAGTAATACATTGAAAAAAGATCAAGTAAACAGGAGATACATCTCTATATATTTGACTTCACATATTAATAAAACCCATAAATTCTCTTTTAATTGTGTTTAATGTTCTTAATGGTTTATAAGACAGAATGCCTTTTCAGGTAAGCTTATTGTTTTCTTTTATACTTAGTAAGATTTCTTTGAAATATTCCAGAAATTCAAACATTTCTCTAACATAACATGTTCTCTAGAATAGATTAATTTTGAAGAAAAACAGACTGGAAGATAATTATGTAAAATTATAAGTTATATTAAGTTTCATATGAAAGTCAAATAACATTTTCCTTTCAATTATCAATACATTGCATTTCAGAAGAAATTTAGGACTATCATTTAGTTTGATTTTGAATTGGAAGCTTCATACTGATTTTAGCACCTCTTTTGTCATATATATTTTATTACAGGATCTTGACTTTTCATTTTACTTTTATGTTTGTCTAGCTGTAACCAAAAACACATTGAGAAAAATTCTCATCTGCAATTTGATAATGATTATCAAATTTTAATTCACCATCTCGTACACAAACCAAAGTTGAATCCTCAAACACCTCAGCAACATAACAGGATTTTTGATATTTTTTAGGTAGTCTCATGTCAGAGATTTCACAGTTTCCCTCTGTTGACCAAATTCTTCTATTGGACTGTGTGTGTAAAAATGCAGTGTGATAATAGAAGATGTACCTTCTCCTGTAAGCTTCTTTAAAGCTATGGAATGGGGATACAAAACACCTCAGATAATTAAAATGTGTATCTGAGTAGGAGTTCCCAGAATCATTTCTATTTTGAAATACTTTGCTTTAAGTTAAAACTTTATGTATATAATTTTGAAGTGAATCCAAAAAAAAAAAGGTAAAAAAGTGGCAAATGAAATGAGAAGAAGTTAAAATTTTTCACGGTTACTAGAAAAGAATTCCTGATCCCCATTTGTGATTAATGTTTTTTTTCTTCTAGTCCAAAAGTATCAATCTTGTTGTTTTTCAAAGTTAGTTAACACATTCTGAAAACAGGATAAGGGTCTCAGTCTTTATATTGTTTATCCTTCTTAATTTTAACATGACAGCTTTCAAATTTCTTCAAGCAAAAAAATTACACTCAAGACATTTTTTTTTTTCTTCTAATTTTGTATTGCAAGTATTTGGAGTTTCCCTTAGACACAAAAGGGTAACATTGTAAAGTATATTTTCCTAAAATCCATTAGGTAGTATATTGCCCTATACCCAGTAATACGTTCCCTCTAGCTGTACTTTCAATATCTCTTTTGATAAGCAGGATGCAGTTTGTTTGTATCAAAAGTAGTAGACCATATATATGCTTTAGTTTTATTAAAATAGCAATACAAATTGATACTGTTCAATTAGGTCTACATTGTATTCATTGTTGAACTAAGACATTTATTACAAAATCTTTGTTTGAACATTGCTATATTGTGAACAATACTTTTTCTTTGATTACATAATTCTTATGGTGACATTTAAAACAAAAACTCAATAACTGGAAAGGATACAATAGCGTCTAAAAATCTTACACTACATTTCTTCAGTAGATGCACAATAGTTTTTTATTTTATACTAGGACTGTGTATAAATTGTTACAGAGTATAAAATTTGTCAGGACAAGATAAAACTTAAACATTTGAAGTCATATCATAATGGTTCAGCATAATTTACACTCTTTTTAGAGACCTCTCTCCATACTACTTCCATGAACCCAACACCAGAGACTAAGTAATCCAAAGATACCTTACTCGTAAGGTTTGTACCATGGATATATTTTAGTCAGTGAGTCAGTCATATGTGCATATCTTACAGCCTCATTTATTTGGGTCTGCTCTCTGCCAATGTGTCAATGGGCCAATGGGTGGGAAGTAGCTTGTATCCATTCTATCAGATTTTCTTCTCTCAGACAGTGTCAACAGCATCCATATTGTCAGCCTGAAATGGCAGCCTTCCGGCTAAACCAGAATATCATTTGTTATAAATGCTCATTAGCATCAGCAGCTGGTCTAACAAACTAACATCTTAGGGAAATGTGTTGTAGAAAACTCTCAATTTCCCATTCTTGGGACATTACCATGCAAAAACAATTTACAAGCTCATCGGGTCAGTGGCACAAACAACCCTTTGGGGCTGTGGGGAAACCTACTATCTGAGAAATGTCGTATAGTGCAGAACTCAGAGGATTCAGAAAAAAAGTTGGTATTTCCTTAAACTCCTGGTGCAAATAGAGAAGCAAATGAAATGATACCTGTCTTTCTACTATTACAAAAAATCCAAGTCTATCTGAAAAATACTACAACCCTGAAGGACACTGTTATTGAGCTCTTAGAGAAATTATGGGTTCTTTTCCTGGTACTTTGGTTGGCATAAAGAAATAATCTCCTCTTTCAAAACTTTTCTAAAACACTTGGTGGTGGTTCTGGTACTTGGTTAGAACACTGCTCTAAGCACTTTTCAAAATGGCTGGTACGTAGATGATGCCAGATAGGATTTTGAATAGAATGAGTAGAAGATTCTCTAAAAAACTTTTAATCAAAGCCTGATGGAGTCAATGGCAGGTACATATGCATTCCTAATTAAATAATATATTGTGTGATTTATTTCACTTATTAAGCCATGGATCACCTTGTGTTATCTTGAATGTTCAGTTTCTATTTGATTTTATATTTGTGTAATACATTTCTCAAAATATATTACATTTTCCTCAAAACAGAAATAAAGAATGAGATTATAAGTAAGCAGTGACAAAAGAACCCCCACATTCTTTCTCAATCTACACTTGTGGAACTGAAAGCATTTTTGAGAATTACATTTCCATTTGTCTCATTTTTTATTTATTCAGAAAACAATGTCTTTTGGATTTGTTGCATACTTTCAGAATTACAGTCTAACTTATTTAGTGCCATCTCCAGTTATGGTTGACTTACAGAATTAAGGGATAGGGAAACAAAAATATTACTGCTGTCACACAGCAAAACACAAGAATAATGCAAAATATAAAGAAAATGTCATTTAAATGCAAGGTTTTGAAAGGAGAAAAGGTGATTGATGGCAGTTCTAAACTCTACAAGGCAGGAAAACAGCTGGGAATTTACCAGTAGTTCTGCAATTAATTAGCATACAAATATCAGTATTTCCCTGTGTATAACACGTGGTATAGATTGATGCATATATTTTATATAAGTCATAAAAAATAACTCAAAGTCTTCTTTACACTTGGTCCTGGGCTGTAAGTGCTTTTAACATAATTTAACTTTCTATTTAAATACACTAAATACAAATTTATGAAATATTAATAGTCCAACATATATTTGATATAGCTATATTCCACATGAGAATATTAGTATTTTTATTTTTTTATATATTAAAATGGACTGAAGATGCTCAAAACCTAATAGTACTACCTCTCTTGTAAATATGTACTTATATTAATGAGGTTATCAGTTGTCATGTATCTACATTAAAACGACTCAAAATAATGTATTGTTTACAGAGCAGTAATGTAATTTTGAATAGCTTTCCTTCTGTGCAGCTCTGCTGATTAATGCTAGTGTTTACATTTAGGTATGAACTTTCCATTATGACATGTATACTTGGTAATAATCAGAGACTGTTTCTGGGTTTTAATTATTCCTTAGTGTTTTGGTTTTTTGTTTTTTTTTTTTTTAACTTAAAAACAAACCAGAAAAAAAACCCAACCCCCCCAAATAACCCCACAAACACCTGCCCTCCACTTCTACCCCCCCAAAAAAAAGTGATTGATTGTTTTAAGAAGAGCATATCTGAAGTTTTAAAATAGCTCTGAATATTAGTTTTTCATAGTTTAAGGAAGGGTATAATATTTAATTGTATGAGGTAGAGATTGTATATTGGGTCAGACCAAAGCTGGATCTTGTTCAGTATCTTGATTTCAAGGCTAGCTGTATTCAAAGGCATGGAGAAAAATAGACAAAAGCAATTCCTGAAGATACATTTCCTGATATCCTTTTTACCTTCAGGTGTGTTCAAAGCTTTGGGGACCTGACCCAAGCAGACCCATGATATTCTTTTCCCAGAAACATAGGATCATTGAGGTTGGAAAAGACCTGGCACAGCTTTACACAGGACAGCTACTTTCTGTGAACTACCACCTTCTGGTTTGGATTTGATTCCTAGTTCCTGCCCTGGAAGACAAAGAAAGTTCTCCATGGCACTTATGAAAACATGTTTCAGATTCACCCAAGGCACCTCTCCTGAAATGAAGACCCCTTGCCTAGATAGTCATTCCTTCCACAGAAACAATTTCACTTAGACTGGAGAAATGAAGCTGATTCCTGAAAAGCACCACTTCTTGCTGTCTCAGCACCAAGGGACTGACAGCCATGAGGGACTTCAGTGGAGTCCTGGGACCTGTGCAATGTGGGGGGAGGTCTTGGAGGGTGGCCAGGGATGGTTGGGCCTGTCAGTGCCTTCAGAGCACAGACAGGACTAAAAGGTCTATTGCTCAACGGTGTTCTGAAAATCTTGGCAAATATGGAACAGTTTTGGAATCCACAAGATGACAGAGTAGTCAGAAAGAGAGAATGTTATGGAATGCTGAATGTGTAACAGTCTGAATCTCACGGCTTGGGATACTTAGCATATATTGAATTCCACTGAAATACTGATTAGCAAACAGCCATGACTTTGATCATCAAAGAGTTAATTCAGGCATTGTGTCTTCCTGATTTTTTTTTTTTTTCTGCCATACATTTGTGGAGTTCAACAAAGATACTGTTTAATGATGATAATTACACTGAGTGTAACATTGCTAGAAGCTAGAATAAGCAGACTTTTCAAAGATTTAAAAAGATATAATGAGAGATCTTAATTAAATACTCCTACAGTTTTCTCAGATCTACTGTAAATACCTTCTGGGTTTTTAGACACAGTGATAACTTGTTTTTCTTTCTATTTAACAAGTTTTCATTTGTGCTATGCATCTTTCTCTAATTTGCTCAAGTTAAGGTCAACTGTGTTAACCTTTATGTCTTTTATCTGAGACTTCTCAAGAAGGATGAATCATTTAATTTGTAATCTTCTGCTTTACAGTATAAATACCTTATTTAGTTAACAAGGCATAATAAAACACTGTGAGTTTCACAGCAATTCAGTATACTTTGTGCTTACTTGTTCTGATCAGTTTATTCTAGCTCAATGATAAATTCCAGAGGAAAGGGGAAATTTCCTTCTCCTTAAATACAACTCATCATCTTCACATTTATGTATGTTTATGGCCGTGCTTGGAAAGAGATATCTGAAGTTTCAGAGAGAGGAAAGTGGAAATGAAAGAGGTTGCCATGCAGCTTTGAAGACCCTCAAAAGAGCAGGAGTCTGTCTACAATCAGACAACAGACCAAAGGAAAACCTCAGAGGTAACATAAGAAACTTTCCTACAAACAAAGAAAGGAAATTCTTTGAAGTTCATTCAGCCCAGGAAGCTACTGAATATTGTTAGATTGGAAGAAGTAACAGAAGAAAAAAAATGCAAAGTCACTGCAATGACACAGTGAGAAAAGGAAAGTTTTGTATTTAATGACTTCAATCAAAGAGTTATCCCTATTTTCTCATAACTTTTTATATCACTTGTGTTCTGATAAAATGTTAACTGTAGGTTTTGAAACTATTTTCATCCTTTTCTGTTCTCAGTTCAAGAAGGAGGGAGGTGTGAGCTGGGTGTGGTGTGAGTATGTGCCTGAGAAAGAGGAGGAAGAGAGGGACAGAGAGAGATTCTAGAAAATATTTTTGGAGTATAAATAAAATATAGTCAGCTCAAATTACCTGTAATGTGTTACTCTTGTTAGTTACAGAGACTACAGCTACTTTCCAAATCAATGTGGATGAAAAGGAGTTGATGCGTAGAGAAAAATCTTGTTGTGGAGGATATAATCATCACCCTGTACATCACACTTCTCAAGATGTTTTATTTCCCAGTAAATTCAAAGTTTGGGTGTATGGACTGAATACATATTTTCAGCTGAAGATCATTCAGTGAACTCCTGCAACTCATTTTCCACTTTTCTGAAATAAGCCCAGTTCTTAGGTGAAGACAATACTCCACAATGAACTGAAATAGTTTTAATAGGGACTGACAATAGGCAGATTGCTTCAAAAGCTTCCTCCGGTCTGGACTAAAACTTTGATTCAGATATGCTCATAGTAGATGGGTCCTATTCAGGATTTAGGTTTTAATTCTTTGCTCTTTTTACTTCTATACAAATCAGAAAGCTCTGTGAGTAAATTTTGTCCCTATGGGTCCATATGGTCATCAGCTGAGGATCTGTGTTATTATTTGCATAATATATAAAGTGCTTTGGGACTGATGCATGAAGAGCATTATCAAGGTCTAAGGATATTTGAAAGTGGCATAATATTTCTGCAAATATATTATGCAGTATCTATATACTTGTACTAATACTGTGATTACTCCTACATATTTCCCATTGTCTCAAAAGTTCAGATTTTGTATATATATAATACTTTAAGGCATGTATAAGCCATATAGTTGATAATTTGCATTCTCTTGGTTTGGCTAGGATGGGGGCAATTTTCTTCATAGCAGTATGAAGGTGCTTTGCTTTAGATTTGCGATTAAAACAATGTTGGTGATACAATTGTGCTAGCTATTGCTGAGCAATGCTTGTGCAACATTGAGGCTTTCTTTGCTTCTCAGCCTACTCTACCCTGAGCAAGTAGAAGAGGGATGGACAAAAATCTGGGAGGGGACACAGACAGGAGAGCTGACTCCAGTGGATCAAGGGGATATCCCATACTGTATGACACAATGCTCACCAAGATTGGGGAATAATTTTTCAGAAGGAGTCATATCTCAAAGACTCTCTGAGCATTGGTGTGTTTGTAGGAGGTGGTGAGTCATTGCCTTTGCATCACTTGCTAGTTTATGTGGGGTTATGACGTGTGGTGGAAAATTTTTTGGTCAGTTTTTGGTTGGTTGGTTTGGTTTGGTTTTTCCCTTCAATAATTAAACTTTATCTTGACTCACAAGTTTTTGGTACATTTATTCTTCTGAATCTTTCCTCCATCCCACTGTGGAGTCAGTTGCTGGCTGGGGTCAGTCCACTACAGCCCAGAATTCCCAGTTTAAAAAGTTCAAGCACAGCCAACACAGAAGGAAATAAATTAATGAGATGCTACTGAGATTGAAGAAACAAGGCCATTAGCCAGCTCTTGGGAAGGGAATAATATTTTGCAGAACTGAAGGTAGAGATTTGCTGAGGGAAGGAATTCTTACAATCTTTTCATATTAACCACAAAGGAATATTAGTGGGATATTGACTCACAGGATATTTATTTCATTAATATGAAATAACTTGCCATTTATATACCTGAAAAGACATTGAATGCAAAGCTGATATTATTTTGGACTGCAAACCCTGAGTCTTGTCCATCTACATCAAAAAGTGCAGGAACCATTAAAGGCTGATCCAAAAGTTTGTTGATGAGAAAGCTGTGCAGGACTGAAAGAAGTAAAGCTCAGAGTAGTTCTCAGTCTTCAGTCCCTAATGAGCCTAGGGAACCTTTCACTAAGATCGAGAGCACTCCTTACTATTCCCATAGAAATAGGAGTTTTAGAACACAAAAAAATTAAATGTGTGTATATTCTAATGTAGATAATAGGGTAGATAATAGGAATTTTCGTCTCATTAAGTTCAAGGTTTAGAAATTTCAATTCATTAATTTATTCATTTCTACCTATAATATAGTGAACTAATTGTGCTTTTCTTCACTGTAAGAAATTATGCATATAGTCCTTGAAAATGGGAAGAGACACCATTATTCTTTCTTATTACAGACTTTCAGATAATTTTTTTTCCCCTGATTAAAAGGGAGCATTACAAAACTTTAAATCATCAACCATTGTCAGCATTATTTGGTCTGTCAGGAGTCCTCCTTTCTGCGGAGCAGCTTCACAAAGATCTCAAGTTGAATTTAGGGCACATCCACTGAAAAATCTAAGAGGCTCAGTTTCTATTAATGCTACTTCTAGGGTAGAAGAGAGATTATAGATAGAATTTCACTGATTTAGAATTTCTGTAAACACTAATTTCAGCATGATTTTCTATTCATTGTGATCGCTGAGATTAAATTTATTTTTACTACATCATCCTATTTGTAAATGTATATTTTATTAGAAATGGAAATTTCAATACATCATGTGTCTAATTTTGAAAATTAATAGCACTGCTCTATAAGCTAATGACGTGGTAATTCAAGGTTTATAAAATCTGAGTAAATTGTTTTGAAACCATGTAAGAGGTAATTAAGAAAATTTTAACAACTACGTTTTCATTGTTCAGCATTTCCTGGATTGGATGAGATTTCATCAAATGAAATGCTAATATGGGAAGCAAAGAATAAATGATAATACAAATACTTCTATAAGGCTTAAACAACAGATGGTATTTTCAGAGAAATATTAAAAAATTTAACTGAGGGGTTTCTCACAGGATGATATAGTTTGATCTGCAGGAGTAAAATGAATTCTCATTAAAGAGAGTTTAAAGCAGAATTAGAGATAGTATTAACTTTTGATTTCAGCATGAAGAAATATTAAAAAAACTCAGATTTTCATTTCTACTAGTTATAAAATAAACTTTATATTGTCAAATGCTGTATATACTTTTGAAATAAACTGCTGTAGAACACTACTTTTTCAGGCACACTCTCCATTTTTATTTTTTTTATTTCTTTGCTTTTCCCCCATAAATTAATACTACACAGAGTGAAAAAACCTGCAAAATTTGAATTAGTTTTTCTTCACGAAGAAGTTTAACAATGACAAGTGAAAGCCCTACCCCTGGGACAAAATAAATAAGCCAAAGAGCCAGTACAGACTAGGATCTGTGTGGGTGAAGAGCAGACAAGCTGAAAGAGACCTGGAGGTCCTGGAGGAAAATAAGCTGAACACAAGTTAACAGTGCACTGCTGCAGCAAGAAAGGCAAATTGGACCCTGGCTGCATTTGTGGGGGCATTTCTAGTGTAGATAGAGGACTGGAACAAGGGGGTTTGAACTAGGTGATCTTGAAGGTGTCTTTCAACCCAAGCCATTCTATGATTATCATCCTACTCTATCCAGTGCTTGCCAGGCCCCACCGAGGGAGCTGGTGTTCAGTTCTGATCCCACAAAAGAAACCTGTGTACAGACAGTAGAGGCCCAGGAAGATGATCAAAGTACTGGAGAAGCTGCCTGTAGGGAAAGACTGTAAAAGCTATGTCTTTTTGCCCTGAAGAAGAGAAGATTTAGGAGGATCGTCATCAAAATATTCTAGTAACGATGGCTACAGAGGGGATGGAGGTCCTCTCTTCACAAAGAGTCACGACTCAGCTGTTCATTCTGGTGTAGAGCTGGCAGAATCTCATGTCCAACGGATGCCCTTCTCCACAAACAGATTTCTTTCTCCTTTTATATGAATCTATTTCAATTTAATCAAATTATCAAGAATAATCTTTCTGTTCTTTCATTTGTCTAACAAAATTTATCTTGCATTTATCTGTTATTTGAATCTCATCTTAAATTTAGTACTATTTTGAATCTTTGCAATGAAACATACATGCTGCTACATTATGTAGTGACCAAGTCTTGAACCTCTACAGCACCAGATGAGATGAAAATCTTAGTTGAATTTTTTTCCAAATTATTTTTTTTTTGTTCTGTTGGTGAAATCTTTGTCTTTACACTTGATTTAAATTTCACAGGCTTTTCAGTGTGATAAAAGTCTAGCCTTAGATAAGATTATAAAGAACTTTAAATCTCTTGCTTACACCAAATCCCAGTGAAGATTTGAGTGAGGGCCATTTCAAATATTCAGGACTCTGCAACACCTTAATTTACGGTATTCAAGAATCTGTAACTTTTTTTTTTTTTTTTTAATGAGTAACTTTCATTTTGATTTTGTCTCTTCAAAATAAATTAAAAATAATTGGAAGGTCCTTCATAGGAAACATTAAAAAAATCTGAGATAAGGATGATACTTCAAAAATTCTTGTTAATGACTATTAATTGTTTGGGGGTTTTAACTTTCTGTAGGAAAACATTTTCCAGCATACTTACTTACCCTCAATGATCTTACTTCATTACTTTTAGCAGTTTCCCTCCACTCAAAAATGAATCTGTATTCATACTATTTCTTCTTTTAAGCTTTTGTAAACCTCAACTTCATGCCCACTGATCCTTTTTTACTCTATGGAAATGAATTACTTTCCCTCAGTATGCAGATCAGCTCATCAATTGAAAGTCTGACATCATCTTTTTAATCTTCTATTTCTGAACTTTATACTTTCTTCTCTGCCCTTCAAAGGGAAGAAAAAAAAAGGGAAAAAATATTCCTAATAAATTACAATGAGTACCCCTAAAGAGGAATCTGACTATCAAGTAAAAATCACATTATGTTCTCAGAGAAATGAATATAAATTTGGTAATTGCCTTCAGTGGAAGCATAATTCTACTGCTTTCTTTAGAAAATTACATACATGCATGCATACAATAAAAATTGTAAAATATAAGTTTTCTGTTGGTTCATCATAGCTGCTGGTTTTGAGTGTGATTATTTGATATTGCTTACCATAAAGAATGATGCAAAAATGGAGGCAGCAATAACTATTTCAATAGTGGATTGGTGTCTTCTATGCATAAGGATAATAAAAGTAGATAGTTTTGTTTTTAAAAACTGTCTCTTTTAATGGAGTCTTTTCATGAATCTCTCTCTCCAATCCAACCAGACTGAGTACTTCCAGCTGGAACACAAAATTGGTAAAAGTAAATTTCTATTGAAGTGGAAATGTCTCTTGTTTTCTTTTTTGAAGTGAAGTGAAAAAATATTTAAACTTTTCTGATGTCTAAATGTATGCATTTAGGGGACTGCAATTAAAGGGACTTGAACATTATAATTATATGGAGAAAAACCACACACTACAGTTTGTATGACACTGTTTACATAAACAGTATGACACTGTTTAAGTAAAAGGTTTGAAAAGAAGTCTACATTTTTCGCACATTTCAATCATCAGTTTTCTTTTTACTACAACCAGACAGCTTCCAGTGACTTCTTGGGTTGACGAATCCTTCCAAACTTTCCCTGGATCCCTGCAGGACCTGGCTGTGAGTTTGTTGCAAGCTGACCCTGTATCCATGCATCTGCCTTTCTCTGCTCCTGCTAAAGTTATCTCCTTTCTATGTCACTGTGTGTTTCTTCAGCCTGTAATTCAAAAGCTTCTTTAAGCATATCAGTGGAGGTGGTATATAAAGTACCTTTTTCTCTTTACAGGGATGCTCCTAATCCAATGTGTACTACCCAAGACAAGGTGACCCCCTACAGCCTAGCATCACCCTTGTTGGGATGAACCCATTAGAAGACCTGGAATAAACAGGAATAGTTTTACCATCCATCACACTGTGTATCAATTCTTGCTCTCAGAAGTGGGCATTAAGCTGCACTGAGCTGTGGTGCAATTACTCTCTGATGAAGCAGCTAATTTGCTTTTCATTCCTGGAACAATTCATTTAGAGCTAGTTCAGTTTGCAGTGTAGACATGTGCAAGGCACACAAACACTTCTGGGGTTTCCACTTGGAAGATTTATAGTATCCAAAAGGGTAACTATCTGTCCCACTTTTAAAATCAACCTCCACAGAATAATAAAAAAGGAAAAGCATGTTAGCTGAACTTCAATGTGCACAGTTCTTGCATTAGGCAAGGCTGACATTTTACTTACACACACCTCCACATCCACCGCCCTCTCCACTCCCCTTCCCTAAATTTACTACCATTTCACTGAAAATCTTCCAGGTAGGAGTTTAAGAGAGAGTCCCCCTACCTGTCTTTTGAGAAAAGAATATTCCACAGTGATGCTTTTTCAGACAATCTAACCATGAAATGCAACCTTCCGAGTTTACAGAAGGACACTATTTGTGTGTCACTATTTTAGCTTATCACACAGCTTTTTGCAAACTGCATAATGAAACTATAAAAAGTCTGAGTTAATGCAAATTTCTTTATTCTTAATTTTCATATGTGAACCACTGGTTCATATTTTTCTACATCATAGTATTGCCTCAGTTATTTTCTATGAGGCCCAGGTTAGTAATCATGAGGTTGGATCAAACTATTACCACTTTACAGGGGACAGATTTAAATGACAGACTTGCTTTGAGCACACCTTTCTAAGTTATTATATTAGGTGAATATCCCATTTAAGATATGAGAACACCTTAGAAAAGCAAAAGCAGTTTGTCAAAAATATAGTGTGAAATGAAATAATTAGGAGTTTTCTTTTTGAAATTCTTCATCTTTGTGGGTCTTGTCATTTTAGTGTTAAAAACATAATTTTATATTTTCTTAAACACTCTTCTATAACCCTCTGTTAAATGCACATATATAGTTCTGGTGAGCAGACAGCTTAGAGCAACTCATTGTTCATTAGCTGTAGCAATATATTCTTCAGTGACTTGCTCGTGTTTCTCTGTTATTCCTCTGTATATTTGAAGTAAAAATTGGTTAGAGAATTCCAAGAAAATGCCTGTAAAGGAATAGCACAACTTTTTGGTCTGTATTTTTACCTACTAGAAAAAAATGCAGTCAGCTTAACAGGTGGATATTTTGCTACCATAATCTTGGAAGCATATGCTAATAAAACACTATATTTCTCTTACTGAAGTCAATAAAAAATATTTCCTACTTTACTGAAGAAGTGCAAGGTTCACATAGATCCTTAGTATCTTACTAAGAAGACGGTTGACATTTTTCATAAACTGAGATGTCACTTCATTACAAAATTCATTGTCTAAATTTCACATTTATGAAGGTGTTTTTTCTAGTGGGAATATTTTTATGGCATTCACTCCAGGTGTTCCTTAATCACAGGGATAATTCAGACAGACTTGCAGAAATGCAACGGGTTTACTGTCTCGGGTCAAGCTGCAGAGGTTGAAAACGGGACAGAGACAGATACTCCCATATTGTCCTACTTGTAATTTCTGCTTGCTGTTTTATCTCCTTTCTTGAAACTGCCACCACGTTTACTGTCATTTCAAAAACACCCATCAAACCCCAATTTGCTTATTTCCTTAAGGCTCACTGTCTCACACCCTTATTTGTAGTTGCCTTAGTAATCTTTCTTGCTTAGTGCTTCCCCCTTTATCAGACATACTACAAATTGTACAGTTCGAGTCTCCTCCTCCGCTTTCTTTTTTTTTTTGTGACAACAATTGACTGCCAACTCCACACATTCTCTTATCAGTATTTTGTCAAGAATGAGGCATATCACTTTGCAGTATTTTAAACTGAATTTTTTAATGATAAACCTGACACATGGAAAACATCTGAACAGTATGAAAGCTTTCTTAAATGTTTTTGTTTACAGCCTAAGTCCACACAAAAGTGGTAGGTATAGGATTTTAGAATCCTAGGGGAAAAAAAGGGTGACTGTTAGAAATGATAAAATTCTGGTGTTCTTCTCTTATTGTATATTTTTATCAAAAGCACTATTTTTATATATATATATATACTATGGATCATTAAAAGCGTATAGCTATCAGTACCTATAAGAGGGGTGAGTTTTTTCTAAAACATTTATCAAAAAGTATGTCAAGATTATGTAAACTAAAATATTCATTAAAAAGTTATAAGCTGATGAAGAACCACTGAAAATTGTTTTTTTTTATATCTAACTTCATGCCAAATTTCCAGCAACAGCTGAAATTTTCTGGCTTAGAACAGTTAAACAGCACAATTATTTTCCTTTAAAACAATATAAAAAAACCTTAAGATCGCATTGTAATAGCTGGGAAACATGGGATGCTTATGGTTGTCTTGCCTAGTGCTTACGGTTAAAATCTACCTAAAAATCTTTAAACAAATGCCATACTTAAACATGAAATGTTAATAATGGCACCCTGATGACACCTCTGACCACACCCTTTCACTCACCATTTCACCTGATTTAATTCAAAAAAAGCCATTCTGTTTTATTTCTGGTTTGCATGAGGATACTCATTTTAAACGTGGGGATTTTCAGAGCTGGCTGTGTGCTTGCCAAGCATATGTCAACTGTAATACCTTGAAGATACTGTGGATGTTGTTATTGATGTTATTGTTCAGTCTAGGTCACCTTTTGGTATCTGCTGTTTGGAAATGTGTCCTTAACTTGACAAAGACCTTGCAGATTAATATCTAGCTTCTAAGCCTTTTTTTTTTTCCCAAGGATAAATTAACCATAAGCTTTTTATTACTTATCAGAAGAAAACCAGAATTTTATGGTTTATCAGTGTCCTTGCTAAGTTGGAGGGATTCTGACTGACACTACTCATAAAGAAAGAAATATAGTTGACAAGAACATCACTGTACAGTTTGTATACTAAAGTTGCAAAGACAGTTGGGCATTTTGTTAGTTACTTAATTTTTCTTTTGTTCTTCAAAATGTTCCAAAACGGTCTGGAAAATTATCATCTTAGTAGCAGTGGCAAGTCTTGAGCTGACTTAACCAGGGAGAGAGATGCTCCAAGAGAGCATTGATGGGGACGATTTTATAAGTCAGTTTTACATAGAACACCTTTGTTGTGTCTCTCCCCTAAACACAAAGTGCTAGAGCAATGGAAAACATGAATAGGTTCTGGTTTGCTCCTTCATTCGGATTCCTTCACTACTTGCATTTTAATTCAGCCTGTCATTTAACAGCTCAGGTTTCTCCTCTGAACCAGAGTATATTCAGCAAAGATTTTTGAGACTTCCGGGTTAGACTGTACTGTCTCCCAAGGTCCCTTCCAACCTCAGCTATTCTGTGGTTCTGTGCAGTATTACTAGCCAGTATACCAAAATATTGATAGATTTTTCTTATAGTATCAATGAGCATATTTTTCTTTTTATATTTGATGGAAAGTCTGCATTTCTTTAGAAAGGAATTAGAGAACCATAAATTCAGGATTAAATCTCACAGCCCACAGAAAAAATGAATGATACTTGATTTTCCTTTAATGGACTCCCTTTCTGTGATGCCTATCTCATATCAGCCATAACAAAACCAAGATTCTAGATCAGCTGGACCATTTCTGTTATCCAGTCTGCCAGCTCCTATGCTGCTTCATCATTTGGTACGATGCTTGTAATAAGTGCATCATTTACTGCAATTTTTGCTCGGTTTTGGCACAAAGTTTGTGTTTTCTATAAATCGTATTTATGTGGTTTTTTATTCCTTTCCTTAAAACCATAACAGTATTTTGAAATTTATTTTATGCATTTTTTATTTTTTTATTCAAGTTATTTTATGTCATCTTTCAGTTACTGAAATTTTTGTGTGTAAACTGAGCATATGCTCTGAAAAGTAGACACTTATCATCATTCACAAAACTGCCATGGCCTTAAGTATCACTCCCAGGGAATATGAAAGATTTTCCCATGAAAGACCTCTTTAGAAAGAGTTAAAGTACTGACTTGCCTTGTTGTTGTCTTAAGAGTAAATTATTTTGTTGAATAGTTTGAGTAACTGATGCAAATGATCATTTCTGAGTTCTTGTACCCAGCCAAATAAAGACACTTAAATCTTGTTTAATCTTAAATTCAGTCTAGGAAACCAATCTCTTCTAACAGAGAATGGTAGAAACATAAAAAGTCTTAACAGTTTAGATACAATTAGGTCTAAATATCAGAAACACAGAAAAGTAACACAAACCCATGGAATTAACAAAACTAATAAGACTGTATGGTATTTAGAATTAGAACTGTGAAATTAGTTAATGTAGATTCATGTTTCTGTTAAGTATTTCTGTCAAGTGGTTATAAAGTTTGTAGTTGTGCATCTGTAGAACAATCTTACTGTAGTAACCATGAGCAACGTATTAGAAACTTTGGCATCTTGTAAATCCTTCTTTGTATGCTACAGAGCTGAATCAAGGAGAGATAGTAAGGTAAGAATAATTCTGTGGCAGCTATTAAATGACCATGTCTAGCTGGAAAAAAACTTTTCGATATGACTCCTGTGAAGAACCACTTGGCTCTAGACAAATAAAGATTAACTCAAGATCTGGTGCAATGTGCTATGATAGATGAGTCTTGACACTGACAGTTACAAATGACTGATACTTTGCATTGACAGTTTTATTTCCAATGGCTCTTCTTCTGTTGATTTTTTTGCATTTTTCTTTTGTTTTTTAAATTTTTATTTCATAGGTATGCAAGTATTCTACTCTTTCTACACTGGATATTTTCAGAGGTCTGAGTTTTCTTGGAGAGATTAATCTGAAACCATTCAGTTTTTTCCCCAGAGGCATTAAGGGAACACATTAAACAGTTTTCTTCCTTCAAGAGCACACATATGACATTTGGGTGATATTTTGCCAGTAAATCAAGGAAATGTATTTGCTATTTCATTTAGAAAAATACAAAAAAAGAAAATGCTTTGTTCAGGTAAGCTTCAGTTTCTAATTCACACTCATTCACTAGAGATTAATTATAGCTTGGCATCAAATTATCTGAAAATTTATTCTTCACTGTTCATATTCAGCCAAGGCCATATGAGTTGAGTATGATTTTTTTCCCTCTAATTGTTACTCTATAAAGAAGATGCATATGATTTCCAGAACCCAAGCAACTGGATATTTCCTACCTTTTGTACTTCCCAGAACAAATTCCTCTAATTTAGTATGACTGTATATATATATATATTTTTTTTTTTCTGTGGGGTCCTTCAATTTATTATTCTTAATGCAAATTGTCTGAAGGAAATTTATGGAATACCAGGAACTGAAGTGAGATGCACCTATCTTGCATTATCCTGATGTTATATGCTTCTGTACCATGTATACAGCTGGCAAGGAGCAACAAAGAGATCACAGGGGTACGTCAGGTTTTGTGAGTGAAGTACCATTTATACCCTTTTCACATAGCTTACTGACAGTATGTTCCTTAATGTCTAGACTACTGATTGTTTTGTAGTTTGGTGATTGTTGCGATAAAGAGAGATCGGGTCTCCTGTAGTATTAAATCCCTTTTGCAACTCTAAGTGGATTTTAAATTTAAATTGTGGTTCATATGATATTTTCTTTACAGAATAAAAAAGGGAATGGAGTGGAAAATACTAAAAAGTATACAAATTGCAATACTGCTACTGATGTGACAATGGTACAATACGATAGTTCAGATGCTCATTATTCTCAAAAGCTAAAAATAACCTTCTTATTAGTGTGTCATTGTTCTTTGCTCCACATGATGCTATTTTTCCTTGTAGTAAATGAATCTTAAAATTATTAGAATTGTACTAAATCAAAAAATTGCTTGCAAACCTCATATGTATGTTGTAATTTTTGAGTATTAGAATAGATAGATGTAATTGTTAATAATGCAATTTTAATTTTAGAATTCTATTCGCATTTACTATATCATTATTGCTTTACAATCTTTAAATTAAAATGCATTTTATGTTATCTTCTACTAATTTGCATTTAAAATCAGATAACATGCTATGCATATTTAACATAGATTAACATAATTAACCCCTATATGCTCAATATCTTATTCAGCATTCCAAGTTAAGCATGTTCAAAATATATAATTGAATGCAATTATAAAATAATGAAGTAGCTTTTTTCTATTATATATTGATTGCAACAGGAACCTATGTGATTTATCAATAACTACAGAATATTCCTAAGTGACAATTCTCAGGCTTATTACACTTTGAAATAACAGATACTAAAAGAGATTAACTTAATAGAGAAACATCTGTTCAGCCTATTAATAAACATAAATAATTTACAAAAAATACAAAAGATATTATGAATTCCAAATTTACATGATTCTTTATAAATTTGTTATTTAAACAACAGAAAGATAGCTAGAGGAAGTATATATACAACATTACTATATTGTGAATGTTGTAAAGAATAAGATAGCCAGGAGTATATAGTATGTTGTATTAAACATACAATTATTTTAGCAAAAGTATTTCACAGCTGTACTGTACTGTGATGCAGTAGTAGGTGGGTTTGATTTATACAAATATAGGACATTTTAATGGGGTTTAATTAAAAATTTATCTGATCATCCAGAATTTATAAATATTTAAAAGATACCTGTAGATTTTTCTTTCATCAGCCTTTAAACAAGAAATCATTCGTGTTTACAGGGTAAAGAGGATACAGTATTTACTCTTTGAAGGAAATGACCCTTTAGTCTCACTGTATTTCAGCTGTCTCTGGTTGTTACAATGCCCAATTTCTTGGGAATCTGAGTCCTTCCTGCTGGTCACTGCCCCTGGGTCCTGTAACAGCAACATCTCTGTGCACATGACACACGCTGGGCACGGACAATGACAGTATTTCTCTGTCTAAGCAAAATTCAGTTTTGTTTTACTCAGAAAGAAAATCTTTTCCTGTGGTGGTGGTGGTGGTGGTGGTGTGTTTTGGCTTTTTCTTGCAGGAAAAGCAGAGTAATTGGAAAAAGGAAACATAATTTATATGAGCTGGAAATGAGATCTGAAGAACCAAGATTATTGCACCTGATGTCAACAACGAGGGAATAGAACTCTGCTGCCATGGAGAGAGGACCCTCTCTGAATGTCCGCTCGAAGCGCAGACACGTGTTACACATAGTAACCTTCTGCTTGATGGAGGTGGGAATCAATGAGTAAAACCTGCAATGAAGTGAAGGTGCTTCTGCAATAGCAGTGAGAGAAGGAGCAAAACTTCTTCACCTTCAAATAGATAAGGCTTATCTATATGATAGAGATCCACTCAGACACTGGGGGGGGTAAAATATTATTCCAGTTGCATGGTCAGATTTTCTTATTAGATGTAACACAGAGACTTCGGTAATGATAACTGAAAAAGAGTGACATTTTTTATGGGTTTGTTTTTCTCTTTTTTTCAACAGCTGCAGAAAGGGTTATGCAAAGGATGAACAAAGAGATTTTGATTTACCCAAGATTGGAAAAAGTGACTGTTAAATTCAGTGTCATGTGGTAGTGACTATGTCCTCAGACAAAATCCAATCAACAGCGATCAATCCTTTCAATTGTGTAATGAAGTCTTGAGAAGATGAGGCTTTGCCACCGAAACATGACATTGTTTTTCATTAAATAATGAAGCAATTATTGCCACTGTAAACCAATGTCAAACAGCAACGAGTAAGGACAATCCTTCATCTATCATTATCTAATATTAGTTCCTTTTGTTGAAATACTTGAAACAGTAGACAAAAGTATACAGAAAAAATAAAAATTGAAATATTACAATGGATTCACTCTGCAATGAGAAAAATATTTACTTAACTTATATCCTTGTTTGCATTTTATTCTTTCATGAATAATGAAATAGTTACTGAAATACCTGTCTTCTATTGTTTTAAATGCATCTCTGAACAGCAGATACCACACTGGGGTACATGAAGGAACCAAAAAAAGTGAAAAACCCTTGAAATTCTGTAGTAATGGATCTCATTTATCTGTCAGGCCTTTATCTTTCCATCTTCCGCTTTTAATCACTACTGCCTCCCAGCTGTTAATGAAATAACCTCTCAATATTCAGTGTTCATTGCCACTGTCTCAATTTGATTGTGTTTTTGTTTATTCCTGTGTATAGTGGCTTTGAAAACTTGAGTGAATGGGTAAACAAGTTAACTTTCTTCTTTTCCGTACCCTCTCATGAGCTTCTTTCTCTAAAGTATGATGCCTATTGATGTATTAAATATTCATCACAGTTACAGAACTTGAATCCAAAGTCTCCTGAATCCCCTAGTAAAAACACCAAAATGGCAACCTTGAAGCAGAGACTAAAAGCTAACTAAACATTCCTCCTCTTATGGTTTTTTTGCTAAGAAATCAAATACAAGAGATCTTACATAAAAAGGAATTTTTTAGAAAATTACTTTTTAAAATATAAATCCAGAACCAGAAATTATCTCCAGTAATACTAATTAATGATAGGGAGGAAGACTTCTTATCTTCTTATTTAGCATTTGTGGTGTTTATTATGGAGGAAATAAACAACAGAACATTTTCTCAAAAAGTTAATGCTTCTTTATTTTATTAAAATAGACACTATAATATATGAATATATGATATATTGTATAACAATATATGAAATTACATGATCTGTTAAATATATTGTTTCTAAGACAATACTGACTGAATACTGACTGAAAATGGACCTACAGCTTTATAAAGTCAGATTGTAAACAGCATTATGAAAGAATCTGAGACAAAACTCCAAGCAACTAAAATTTCAATTCTAGTAAAGTTTACCATTAAGAATTTGAGATATTTTGGACAGCATTTAATTGGTGAATGTGAAATATCTAGTGTGAAGAAAATGAAGAAAATAGGAACTATGCCTGACTTCTAGTGACAGAAAACAGAAAGAAGAAAGTAATCAGTTAAGATGGAAATGAAATGGTGAACACTGTAACTACTAATATGTCTTTCTTTCCACATCAATCTTTTTAATTATCATTTTATGACCAAACCAAGTGACATTTTTAGTTCCTATGTCTAATATGATTCTCTATAATAAATGGTTGAAAGTGACAAAGAACTATGATTTATTCCACTTGTTATCCACTGTGTAAAAGAGGATGTAAATATACAGTGATTATGATTAAATGGTAATGTAAAATCTATTAAGAAAGAGAGAGAATTTAGGTTACCTATTATTTTTATATTTTTTGGCTAAATAATTATTGGTACCTACTTAAAAAACAAACAAACAAAAAAAAATTAAAAAGGGGAAAAGTAAACAGGACATCTCTTTGTTCCTGACAGGTTCTAGTTAATCCATTGCCCCCAAAGCAGATAATTAAAGGATTTTAGATGCCTTGCTGGTGAGTTCAATTTGACACATTAGAGTTTATAATCCCTGTGACCTCAATTATTGAGTATGAATGATGGCAAACACTACTAATCCAAATGCCTGGTGTGTTAATTTCTTTATAAAATCCAATACTTAGTTACCTAGCTGTGAATGAAGGTTATATGAATCACACAAAAACCCCTAACCTTCATCTTTCAAAAAAACCCAAAAAAACCCAAGCCAATTGTTCTGTGAAGGTCTCTGCCATGTGCATCGCCTATGATGTAAAATATATAGAAAAGAACATGCAAAGGATTTTGTCCTTAATATTTATGTAAAAAAAGAAAAAAAAATAAAAGGGAATTTGATAAAAGAATTAAATTTTTTAGAGAAGCTGATTCCTTTTGTATTCTGCTTTGAAATTTTCAGCAAGTCTATGCTAAAAACTTCCATGTTACATTACTTGATAATTTTGAGGAAATATGCAATGAAGTTGGAGTTACTATTCAGAACTGAGAGTCACACTCTGAAGCAGTAAAAGTTCTATATTCCAGTCAAAATAAATTCCTGATGTATTTCAAATTGCTTTTTTCAGCTTGGTATTTTCAGACCTGAAAGTTATTGTTACTGAAGAGGTGCACCACATCCAGTTGGTGGTCAGTCACTAGTGGGTTTCCCAAAGTCTCAGTACTGGGCCCAGATCTGCTTAATATCTTTATCAACGATTTGGATGAAAGGATCAAGTGCATCCTCAGTAAGTTCGCAGAGGACACCAAACTGGGCAGGAGTGTTGATCTCCTGGAGGGTAGGAAGGATCTGGAGAGGGATCTGGATAGGCTGGCTGGATAGGCTGAGGCCAGCTGTCAGAGTTTCAACAAGGTCAAGTGCTGGGTCCTGCACTTCAGTCACAACAACCCCATACAGTTGAAAAATGGCCCAGTGGAAAAGCAGATGGGAGTGCTGGTTAACAGGTGCTGAACATGAGACAGCAAGAGACTCTTATTGACTATTTATGTGAAACTATTCTGTTGTTTGAAATAAATGATGGAAAAAGTGGGTCTATTCCTGTTACATTGAAACCATCATCTCATCACACATTCTATGTTTCTAAAGTTTGAAGTATGACAATTTAATTTTCTACAATTTGAAGGTGACTTTGTGTGTGATAGGCATTGACGATTATGTTTTCATATATGGTTCTATTGAAATACAAAGACTGAAACCATTTTCTAAATATTTCAATGAAGACAAATGTTTTCTTGAATTTTTTTGTCATTCTTCAGGTAATGCAGTCAACATAGGTAAACAATTATAAAACAACATGATAGAAATTAATGTTCCCATGAATGTCATCACAGGGAGAAAGCCATCTTTCATCACACTGCTTCAGCATTGATATGCAGCACTAAAATTAAGGTTGTCTATTGCATTGTGCTAGTAAATTTTCAGCAAGGAAAAATAATAAAAAATCCAACTAAATTAATGAGGAATTTTTTAAGCTACTTCAGTGATACCTAAATGAGACCTAAATACCATGTCACCTTCACACTAAAAACACAAGTAATAGTAATTACATCACTATATCACTTTAACAAAGTATATCTGTTTTGCTGTGATTATGTTTATTTCCTGTATTATGTAAGCTTCTAGGCTGAATTATGAAAGACTGTTTTCCATGTTTTTAGAAACACTGAAAAATTAAGAATTTTTGCTTTTGCAAAGGCATTACTATTTTAGAGGTTTTGTTATTGCTGTTGCTATCCTTCCATGATGCATGTAATTTTCATTTTGTAGTTTGTATATCCTATTTTTTGTAATACTTCTAGAAGCAGATTCCTTAGGCAGCCAAAAATTATCTGTCCATGTCCCTGACAAGACTAAGTAGAGTGTTAATCAAATGGCAGAAATGATCAACACCACAAGTGCTTTGGACTTGAAGGAGTACATAAGAAAAAGCCAACGGTAAAGTCTCTGTTTAGGTAAGATTTTTATTAAGGAGAACGTAAGGTTAATTCTCAGCTGATACAGATCATCCCTGCAGCATAAAGCTGTCTATTGACCTTGACTGGCTACTGAAGATGGAACTGAGATATAGGTTTTTGGTCCTTATATTTATTATGTTATGTGTATATAATGCCTTTGTGCTATAATTTCAGTAAACAACTTATCTTTGATCACATTTTTAGAATACTTTCATGGGTTGTTATAGATATTTTTAGGTGATATAAATCTAAATACTTCATAATACCCAATATCAAATAAGACATTGTCATTTTACATCCTTTTCCTAACATATCTGTAATTACATAAAATGAAAATCATAATTGAATTTGGCCAAAAAATTTGTATGTAATAGCACAGTATCTTCTAAGTAGAAGTATTGCATCTCTGCATGAAGACATACCATGAAAATAAATAAGCCTTTGAAAGCGTTAGGAGAAAAGTGTTGAAATCATTCGGAAACAGCACTTGAAAATAATTTTCAGGTAGAAATGAAAAAGCTGGTTTTAAGAAGTAAATGATGCTTCTAGACTTTTATCTCCTTTTGTTTGAGCAGTTGCACACTGAAAATAAGGAAGGTATAGTGATTTTTTTTTTAATATAACTTTGGTTTTTGAAAACAATATTGAAGTTCGTAAATATATATGGTTTACGAATATTTGCATTCTATAATTGCTTCTACAGTGAACTGGAAAAGTTGGAATAGAGTAATTCATTTTTTTTTCTGCAATGAGCAGCAGAATTTTAACTAGCTTCTTTTACCACTGTTCAGCATCCGATATGTGATCTTCTATTAAACTTCCAATCCCCCTCAAAAAAGCTCACATGTGAAATGATAATGAAATAAATAGCCAATGTTTTTAGATAATAGGAATTTCTGAAAATATTATGTGTAGTGGAAAGTTCTGAATGCGTGCCATAATGGATTGTTAAGCAGGGTTTGCTTTCATCATATTTCAATGTTGGATTTTGAAGAGCAGTTTAAAGCTATTTTGGGACTTTTAATACAAGTTGCACTGGTTTGGAAATGCTTAAGGTTAGTTTGATACTACACAGGACCTGATTGTGTGTAACATGCATATTTATATGTTTAAATGGATATATAGAAAATGACTAAAAAATAGGTTCATTATAAAAAAGATGGAGTCATTAATTTGCCATGAATGTCTCTCAAGATCCTCATAAGTTTAAATAGACTGCATAAAGTTGAGTAAAAAAAATGCATGCAAAAATTGGTCTTAGAGCAGATTCCATATTGATTTATGAAGACATTAATTTGCCATTTAAGTCTTAAATTTGACTATTAATAATTCTTGACATTTGAAAGATCTTTTTATATCAAAAAACTCTAGTTAATTTCTTAAAAAGATGACTTTGCACATTAGTGCATTTCTTTAAAGAACAGTGCATTTTGAACAACTTTTAAACAAAAAGACCTGTCATTAAATTGCCAAGTTATTATCTCTAGTCATTGAAAAAGTGTTGCCATATATTCTGCTTAACATATAACTGAGTAATTTATTCAAGTAAGAATCAAAATGTACCAATATTCATAAAGACACTGCATATTTTCCAGTTTTTAGTTGCTGTATCTTTAACAAAATTACATATTTTCTTGGAAAAAGATTTTAAATTATTATTTAATTTAAAGTTTACTTAATTCTTAGGTAAGGGCAAAGGGAAGTTCATTTCAGCTTAGAATGTGATCACAGAAAATAAACAGAAGTAATCACATCATTGAGCAGTATGATGGTAAAGATAACTGTAAATTAAATGCTTTGGGATATTGTTGGCAGACAAAGAATAAATAAAAACACTTAGGAGTTTAACAGCAGATATGTTGCTTAGAGATGTCTTTGGCAAAAGAAACATTAGTTCTCTTTAATACTTTTTTAAAGCATGATTTTCTAAGGGTCCTATAATTGTTTCACTCTAACCCAAACGTATCTCCTAATATCCCACTGAGAGAGGTAAAGATGGCATAGATTTTAAGTATATGTCACAGCCTAGACTAGACTATAATTGTTTCACTCTAACCCAAACGTATCTCCTAATATCCCACTGAGAGAGGTAAAGATGGCATAGATTTTAAGTATATGTCACAGCCTAGACTAGAATGAAAAAAAGAAGACAGAACAGGTTTCAACAACAAAAACGACAGATAAAGATCCAACAGGAGAATAGACTGCTCTAACTTTGGAAGAACAGTGAGTAAGAAATGCTGGTTGACACCCAAGGACAAAAATGACATTGAAAGCACCCACCAGAAAGAAGACTGGAGAAGTGAATTACTGGAAAGTAAGATTTAAATGAAAGAAAAAAAGAGAAAACTATGTAAATAAAAACAGGTGTGCTGGTATACAAAGACACTGGCAAAAACATATGAAATCTGAAATTTTCCTGCTTGACAGATTGAACATTTACATTGGGATCTCAAGAAGAATCTATGTATTATGTAAAAATGAAATAATTTTAAAGAGATGGGACTTAAATCCTGAGTGAAGACTAGTGGATTCTGAATAAAAAAAAAAAAAAAAAAAAAAAAAAAAAAAAAAAAATTCAACTTCTAGCAGTACTCTCAGTATCTTTAGAGATCGTTAAAAATCTGTGTTCCATATATTTTTGGTGACACAGGAAAAAAAATATCTAATTGTGAGAAATATTGAAGCAGCTTTGCAAGAATGTTGTTTACTGGAGGTTGTGATAGCGAACAAACTCAGAGAGAAGATCAGAAGAATGTTTTCAGTTTATATGTCACACACACACATCGAGTTCAAGAGCAAAGTCAATAACATAAAACTGGTAAAGGAGCACAGAAATATACTGCTTAATGGTAAAATAACCCGTGAAAATGAAACCTCATATTTAATTGGGAGAGCTGTGAAGCCTCCAGCATTCTGTTACATTTCAGTTCCATATTTGTCAGTTACAGAAGGGTTGGATGACATCTGCCATAAAGCCTGAATTTCTAATTTAGTCTAATAGAGAAGGGAGTCACAGGAGTGTCATCTCCTGTTCTTTAAGTACTATGTCATGAGTGGAGCTGATATGAGTTAACTAACCAGGCTTCTTGTAAGCATGTTTTGTGAATAGCAGTAGAGGACAGTGTTATGAAAATCTTCCACTAAAAGTTTTTAATGGCAACTCTGATAATTTAAATGGAAACAGTGATATTGGGGGGGGAGGGGGGGGGGAAGCCCAACTTATCTTTTATTCCCATTTTACCAGAGCAAGAAACCCCAGAATATTTCCAGAATAAAGAAATATTTGAGACATATTTTAAGCTTAGTCTAATTGTATTTCTTAAGATGTTCAGAATACCAACCTTTTGCTCCATTTCTCTTTCAAATATCAAAGTGCAAACATAGAAGGTTTATCAGAAGGTGAAAATTACGTATCCACAAAAAAAAAAGTAAAGTGAGAAAATGCAAATTTTGGAAAAAGTTAAAACATAAATGAGAATTTTTGGTATCTTAACATTCAACAATACAGAACATAAGAAAAGCAGTTTTGTGTGTTTAAGGGGCTCCTGTTTCATTTTTTTGAGGTTTCTTCAATATATTTAAATGACAGAGAATGCAGTTGCAGAGGGAAAGGGAGGATGGAAATTGCTTATTGTTTGAGACTAATTTAGAAGCTGTGTCAGAGCCCTGGGGTCATTATCATCTTTACTGTCCATGTTAAGTGTCCTTTTGGCCTTTTCCCAAACTGTCCATGGCTCAGGATCACATGTCAACCTCCTGAGCCATCAACCCCTGCCCCTGTGATGCCTCAGCAGGGCCAGCCTGTCAATCCCACCCTAGTCTCTTCCCATCCCCATGGAGGTGCCCAATGCCTGGAACTGGGGCTGCCCTGATACCCCCAAGCTGCCCTGCTCAATGCTGGAGTGTGGAACAGGTCCTGTTCCATGCCCTGCCGTCAGAGACCATGGGGAGAGACTCCCCTGTTAGCAGCACCCCAGACCCCTGGGAGCAGAAGATTGCAGAGGAATTGGATATCCTAGAAAGTTACTAAAAAATATTTCAACATAGAAAGAAATTAATGAAGACGGCAGGGAGATAAAATAAAATCGTATTATTTTGCGTAAAAATTAAAGCCTGGTAAAAAGTTAGGTGTATGATAACTGTCCCATGGTTGGGAAGAAATGAAAATTCAAAAATACTAGGACAACAAGTTGTCAAAATGCATGACAAATTAGAAATATACTTTTATTCATATTATATTCTATTAAAGGAACAAAAAAATCTAAGTGATAGTGTTATTTCAGCTAGAATTTAATTACTTTTTCACACATACATGTGGAACTAAGACATTACTCTCTTTTAATTTTATTCTTTTTTTTTCCTTTTTTTTTTAAATATTAGTTATCAGGAAATAGCTGAAAGCCTTAATGTGGGGAAAAGACCTTTCTTTCTTGCTTGCTTTCTTGCTTTCTTGCTTTCTTGCTTTCTTGTTTTTTCTTTCTTGCTTGCTTTTTCTTTCTTTCTTTCTTTCTTTCTCTTTGTTTGTTTGTTTGTTTCTTTCTTTCTTTCTCTCTTTCTCTTTCTTTCTTTCTTTCTTTCTTTCTTTCTTTCTTTCTTTCTTTCTTTCTTTCTTTCTTTCTTTCTTTTCTTCCCTTCTTCCTTCCCTTCTTTCTTTCCTTCTTCCTTTCTTTTCTTACTTTCTTTCTTTCTTTCTTTCTTTTCTTCCCTTCTTCCTTCCCTTCTTTCTTTCCTTCTTCCTTTCTTTTCTTACTTTCCTTCTTCCTTTCTTTTCTTTCTTTCCTTCTTTCTTTCCTTCTTTCCTTCCTTCTTTCCTTCTTTTTCTTTCCTGCTTTCCTTCTTCTTTCCTTCTTTCCTTTTTATTCTCTGCTGTTGAAAACATACAGTTGTCGTTTGATCTATGAGGGATGTGATTTCAGAAAATTAAGTTCCATAGCACAGCACAGATTAGTACAAAAACTTAAATAGAAAAAGGTGGTGTCAAAAAAACATTTAAGAGGCAGAACATTAATTCCTTAAGCTGCTAGTATAGATATAAACTCTTCAACACTTTGGCTCCTTTAAAATATGAAACTGGTATGTGGTTCAGTAAAAAATAGTATAGAAATTCTGTTATATTACCCAGTATTTCAGCATGGAAACACTTCAGATTAAAATACAATACTTTGTTCATTTCTGAAACATCTCTGGTTTTGAGAAATGAAAGCCCTAGACAGTAATGACAGCAGGAATAGAGGGCTGTGAAGGTGAAAGAAGTTCCCAAACCAGTTATAATAATTACAGATTTCCTTCTTTCTAGGGGGGATGCAAGAAAAAAAGTGAAACCAAGATATTTCATCACGAAAGCTATTTTTTCCCTGTTCTATATCCAGTGGACACCCAGCACTACTTTCTGTAGTTTAAATAATCTTGTGTTGCCTTTTAACTGCCAATGTCTAGCCTTACACCCTTACATCTCTTAAGCTAGCTCTCCTTTACTACTGCCAGCAAAAATAGGATGGAAAGTCCCTTTGCATGGTCAAAATCAAACTCTAATACAGACTTAAACACCTACCAGTCTACCAGTCTTCACTGATTCCTGATAAAAGCTACAGGTCAAACCAGGATATTCAAAAGGTCAAAACTGGATATTCAAAATGTATAGAAACATATAGAGTAGAAAAACCAAAACTCTAAACCCCAAAAAATTACAGTGATACAAAGGTCCTGGATATCTTTGAAGACTTGACTTTGAGATAAATTTTAATGTAAGACCTAATGTCACTTTAGTAATGATATAGATCAGCTCACAGAAGCTTCAAGGAGAGATGATAAGAATATTAGAGATGTACAATATATGATATATGAACAAAACTTGAAATCATTGGTGTTACAATCTACAGAACTGAAAAAAGTCAGAAGAATGTGTTGTTTTACACCAGTAGGCTGCTCAGGTCCTCGTTGCCTCTTGCTTTTGGGATGGGGCAAAGAATCAGAGTAAAATTGAGAAAACTTATGGGTAGAGGTCAAGGCAGTTTAATAGGTAAAGGAAAGCTGGGCACACAAGCAAACCAAAACGAAGAATTCACTCACCACTTCCTGTGGGTAGGCAGGTGTTCAGCCATCTCCAGGAAAGCAGGGCCCCATCACTCTTAAAGATTACTTGAGAAGACAAACACCATTGCTATGAATGCTCTATCTTTTCCTTCTTTCCCCAGATTTATACACTGAGCATGACACCATATGGTCTGAAATATTACTTTGGTCAGTTGGGGTCAGGTGTCCTGGCTGTGTCCCCTCCTAACTTCTCGTGTATCCCCAGCCTCCTCACTGGTGGGGTGGAGACAGAGGCAGAAAGACTTGATGTTGTATAAACACTGCTCAGAAAAAAATTAAAGCGCCTGTGTGTCTACCAATCCTGTTTTCATCCCAGATCCAAAACATAGCACCATACAAACTACTATAAAGAAAATAACATTGTGTGGGCATCTGGATCAAATCTAGTCAGTAGAGTAAGCTGAGACCAAGGAGCTATTAATCTTCTGAAAGGGGCACTTACATTGAGCTAGTTGACTCATAAAACAAGCATTACTGACTATATTTGCAATTCTATTTATCAATGCAGTTATCCACACAAATGTCATTTGAGAGGTCTTAACATAGTAAAGTTACCCAAACAGGGCTCGTAGATAAAACACAGGGCCAGTGGAGAATGTGTGGCTGCTGGAACACAAGCAGGAGATCCTAAGACACCTTAAATAACACCGGAGAAATCAGTCTATGTTATATAACTGAATTGTCTTGTCTCTCTATTAGCTCTAATTACCCTCTAATTCATATTGGAATACTTATGCCTCCATATTTCAAGATTAGTAATTCCCAAGATGTTCAGGCACCTTCTCAAAAGCTTTACTGTTGTGAACATCAAGTGGAATTTTATTTACAAATATATATATATATATATATATTTTTTTTTTAATAATTAAAGAAATGTATGCACATTACAAATGTTTTATTTCTGTGTGGGGACCAAAGTGAAAAAAATCCTTACTTCAGTTTTTTATATATTATTATTTTCCATTTTTCTGAGATGTCTTAACATTAACTGACATAACCTCAACTAGGAATCTGATGACATAAAACCAACCAAGAAAAGGAGAAATCTGAACTTGGCAGATGAGGGTAAGTACATCTCAAGAACTCTCAAATGAAAATTTAGAGTAGCAGATCTGGAATTTTCTTGAATTGGCTCAATGTGTGTTTACTAAATTGGGACAGACCAGACGCAGCTGGCAAGTTAGAACTGAAGTAGTCAGAAAGGCTCAGAGCTCTCTTTTTTTTCCCCCAGAAAATGTGACAATATTAGAGGGATAAGGTATAAACACATGGTATCTCCTCTGTCTCTACTTCCTCTAGCTCCTACAAATTCACTTTGATTTGTGGTGCTAATATTATAAAAATGGCTTCCTGAGAGGAACAATTATGTATGTATAATTATGCTACACTGAACAAATAGGATCACATATATGTCAGTGGAAACAAAGCAAAACAAGACAAACCAAAACAATAGGATTGCTATTGATTGTACCATGAATACAATTTTTTTAAAGTAAAAAAAAAGACATTTTATTATATTTCATTATTTAATTGGACGGACTCTACTAACCACGATCATAACAGCAAGAATTGAACCTTCGGAGAGTAGAAGATGGGTCTCAATACAAACATAATTTGTTTTGAGGATTTTGTTTCAAAGTTATCCAACAACATTGTTTGTTCTCTTTCATGAATATGATGTTTGGAATAGATGATAAAATGTCACCTTCAGGAAAAGTTGAAGAATGAAGAGCATTTGATCAATGACCTACCTTTGAGACTATTTCTTCACATCTGACTATTAAGGCTCCTGGTAACTTCAGTATGATTCTTCAGAAGTAGCTTATGAACCCAAAGAGAAAGGAGAGAGGCTTGCATTTCTAGGAAACATTTTTTCCTTAGAAAATATAATGTTTGCCTAACACTTCCAAGAATAGGGGTGTAAATCCTTATATCTTTGGGCTAAGGTACCTAGCTACTGATCTAATTGAGCTAAAGATCTACTTCAAATATCAGATTTTTGCATTTCAATTTATTTTAATTCTCTGTGATAATAATTGATAATATGTGCGGGTGTCATAGTTTGACACTGGTTAAGTGCCAAGCTTATTTACTTCTGTCATAGTTGAGCAGAGAAGGGGAAATTAAAACTTCATGATCATTAGTTAAATGTTGATGTCATTTTTCTGATAGCAATGTTGAACATCAACAAGTATAAAAAGGTCTACAAGTTACATAAGATTTACATCTTCCCTCTAACTTAAAGCATAAAATTTTTTAAGACTGTGAGTGATATCTTGGCTCCATGGTTATTTGTGGGATCTTTGTAGCAATTTAAAATGACTCAGATGTTTTACCTCAATCTGTACCCAAAGACACATTAGTGGTTTCCTATGGAACAAGACAAGGAATTTTACTATCACGAAAATTTCTGGTTTAGACCTTTTTTTTTAATTGATACAGTCTTGTAAAACTGTGCTTATATAAACTGTACTGATCTGCTGTTTGTATAAAATTAGTCAGGAATCAGCCTATATTGATCACTCGTATAAAAATATCAAAATTATAATTATAGCTCTTTTTGATATTTTTTACCCTAATAATTCTAAAACTTTAATTGGAAAGTCTGCAGTCTATGTAAAAGCTATAATGAGTTTTTTTTATGATCACGAAGTACTCTAGTGTGTGTACTAGGTATTATTTTTATTACATCGTTATAACAATGCAGAAATAATAGCGTACTTTGTAATAGTGTTTTTAATTGTTACCTGCTATCATCATGTGAACTTCAAAACATATGTACATTTTCATTGGCTTGTTTTCTTACCCTCCTTCAGATGTTTTGGAAGGGGTAGAAGCTAATGCAGTATAATTGAAACAGCACTAAATCCTCAGCGTAATGTCTGTTAGAGCCACTGCTGCTCTTGGACTAAGTTTTCTAACAGAGAAACAAAAGCTGCTTTTTTATTTGTATTCCAACAGAAATCTTGACAGTACCATACAGATAACAGATCTACTTAGTTTCTACAATGAAATAAACTGATAAATGAAAGACACTGCAACAATCTTTCTGTAGTTTGCTATACAAAGTCTTACCGCTGACCCGTAACAGTCTGTGCATTATGACTTCATTGGCTTACTTTCCCTCATTGTGAGGAAAATCAATCAGGACCAGAGTGAGATGCATAGGGATTGTTACCAGTAAAACTGAGCAACCAATAGCTGTTATATGGATTTGCATTCCCTACAGTTGCATAGAGAAAGTAAATAATGGTGGTGTTTGAACAAATTTAGCTGTATCTATAACACTAACACATTCCCCCACCTACTTCACATGTTATGATACAAAGAAACAGAGTTTACGTTGGCTTGTCATAGAGGTTAAACTATTTCCTTTGACCTGAATCAGAAACAACTCTTATTTCATTATCTCTAGATATGTAATTCTAAAATATTTTAATTGATTCAACCTGGAGAAAAAAAACAAGCAAATCAACAACTTACAGAAATTAATAAAGCACTGCAGCAGGGATCTCCACTTGTGTAATAGCATAATCTCAGTCTCTTGCACTCTTTTTAAGATTTGAAGTAGAATGCCATGAAAGACGTAATCATAACATCATGCAAATCGGAAGAGATCTCTGAAAAGAGTTTTTTACATTCTCTTTCTTGTTGTTGGATAGCTAGAGTAAATTGATTAGGACTTTCTCTGCTCAGTTTTGAATAATTTCTAGGATGGAGATTCCATAACTTTCCTGGGAAAACTCCTGAAGTGTTCGACCACCTCATGCCACTTCTTTGATTTTTTTTTAAATATTTGGTTGGAATTCCTTATGTTCTGGCTTTTATCCAATGAGTCTTGTCTTTCCAACATGAGCTTCCATAAACAGTCTGGCTCCATATTTTCTACAACTACCCAACAGGTGTATGAAAAAAGGAGTATTTTTCCCCTAAACTCTTGCTTTCAAGGATATTTTTCTCTCAATCTCTCCTTCTCAGCCCCATAGTCATCAAAGCCAATATTGGCTGAACTTGCTAGAGTTTATTCCTGTCTTGTACTGAAGTTCTCTACACTAGGCACTATACTGCAGATATTACCTACTATGATAGGTATTACCTAACTATTACTGTATCCCACAGCCATAGGGAGGAGAGGAGAGAGATCCAGCAGGCAGGAATTGTGCAGCAAGATTGATTTTTAATTATTCTACAAACTCTTTTACAGACTTATTTTCTTCATAGTCTAATTGGACAGAGGATCAGCCACCCCCTGTGGTGATTGGCTAGAATCGTAAAACATCCATTGTCAAAATATTTTTCTACTGTACCATAAACATAGTTCTACAAGGTCTCAGGTGTTCTTAGTTTATAGAACTCTGCAAATATCTTTGTGAGAGAGAAAAGTATCCCACGGGCTTCGAAAGAAGCAGGAAAATTTCTTGCTAACATCATTTTTGTATCCACACCTAACAAGTGCCACATAGAAGAGGAGAATCTTTACCCTTTACCTGCTGATGGTACTCTCATGATACAGTACAGTGCAATAGGTAATTGGCCTTTTTTGGCTGCAAGATCTCAAGCTGACTCAAGTTCAACATGTTGCTTATCAAGACCCCAGATCCTTTTCTAGAAAGTTTCTTTCTATTGAGTTGTCCTTCAACTTGTTTTCTTGCATGGAAGTATTGTGCCTCAGGTGTAAAACTTTGTATTTTTCTTTACTGAACTTTTTGAGATATCTGTTGCCCATTCCTCTCATATGTAGAGGTTCTTCTGAATAGCAGACCTCAGTGCTTCCACTGGTGTTCTCTGCAAGCTTGCTGATATTGTACTGTATCCCCACATGCAGGTTGTTGTCAAAGATGTAAAACAGTCCTCTGTATTGATCTCTGAGGCATACCACTCATAATGGCCTGCCAGTTGGATGATTTTCACCACCAATCACTTCTCTTCGACCCCAACTGTCAAGCAAATTTTCCATCCACATCACTGGCTACTTGAGTCCATACCTCTCCAATTTTTGGTAGACCATGAGGGAACTGTGTTAAAAAGGTTAAAAACCTTTAATCTCTAAAGTTATGTATATGGCAGCCACTGCTCTTTGTCCACACAGAGATTAATCTCACTGTAGAAGGCAATCAGTTTAACAGGGTATCATATGCCATTTGTAAACCCTTGCTGACTGTTCCAGATCACCTTCTGGTCCTTCCCATACTTGGAAATGGCTGCATGATCTTCCCAGGAAATGGCTGACCTGTAGTTACCCAGACCCTCTTTCTTACCCTAATTAAAGATGACTATTACATTTGTGTCTTTCAGTAATTCCTCTGACCACCATGACTTGTAAAGACAATAGAAAGTAGTCTCACATTGTCACCAGTCAGCTTCTTCAGCAGCTCTGGATATGGTTATTTGGTCCCATGGACACCTGTATGTCCAGTTATCTAAGAGGTTCCTGTTGGAACCCGGAGTTCTGAGAATTTCAGCCTTTCAGTGCTGACAGACAGTGATCCTCAGAAGCATATTGTATTTGACCTGAAACCTTGGGAAAGGCTTCCTAAATTGCGTGACAACACTGAGGTTGTTGCTGTGTAATTAAAGTTCTATCACTGGGTGGAATATGTAGAGGTGGAGAAAATTAGGTTTATGGGATATATGTAACAATATGGAGGATTTGGGGTGTGGATTTGTTCTTCTTTTCTCCTTCTTCTTCATGAATCTGGGTGCTTTGGTATTGGGTCAAAAAACCCACAGTGCGGGTCATGAATAGATAGTTATTGGATTATAATTAAAAACAAGTTACTTGGTTGGGTGATATGGACCTTAAAAAGCCTTGGAAGTTAGAACTCACAGCCATTTTCCACCTTGTTAACTTGGAGGCACACTGTGCAGCTGTATTATAGATAAGCTAAAATAAACAACAAGTCTGAAGATGAACTCTCGGTCTCCTGCATTTTAATTCAAACTCTGAGTAAAAGAACTCACAAAGAGAAGCAAAAAAGAAAGAAACGGTAAAACAAGAAAATTAAAAGTGGGAAATTACATAGGTTCCCAAATTTAAGCGTCCTGTGCTATGGGTAATGGCTTGTTAATAAAGGGGCTATTTAAAGATGTCTTTTGGGCCTGGGATGCCCAAAGACAAAAATGATCATTGAAAACAGACAGAAAAGACATTGTAATACCTAAACTTTTCCAAAGTCCTTTCTTCTTTCCCTCCAATACTCTAACACATCAAGTTACAGCCCACATTCTCCTCGTTCTTCCTTGGCTGACAATGTACTTACAGAAGCTCTTCTTTTTGCACTTCACAATCCTTCCTAATTTCAGTTCCAGTTCCTTAACTCCAGCCTTGCACACTCTGGCAGTGTCTGTATGCTCCTCCCAAGCAGACCTTTCTCTTTTCCATCTTCTTTATAGTTCAATTTTCTTTTGATATTTTCCTCTACTCTGGTACACCGTGGGACTTATGTGAATTCATAACTCGGTTTAACTCTACATGCAATGCAAAGTAGTCATATTCTTTTTTGCCTTTATCATTCTGGATAAAGAGGGTAACAGAACATTCACAGTAATACCAGAGCTTTCATGAGCTTTCAAATCACACTCTCAAAGCATTTAAGTGAACAGATGGTGGTTGGTATAAATCCATGGTTTTGGCAATGAGGTGGAGTTTGTACAGGTGACACCTGAGAGAGGAGGCCGGGAGCAGTCCTATGCCAGACACAGCCTGTTCTGCCACCTCCAAGGCAGTTACTGAAAGACACATCTGAGTCTGCCATGGAGTTGGTGGCACCTGCAAAAACATATTTAAGGAGGTTAAACACCAAAAGGAAATAGAACAGGGTACCATAGCACAAAGAATTGCTCTGTGGTAGAGCTGATAACACCCTGAAGGAACTGCAGCCGCGCTACCACAGACAAACCCTTGAAGTGACTTGTGACCTGTAGATCAGCACATGCTGAATCATGCTTCCTGAAGGAACTGTGGTCCATGGATAGGCCCATGTCCTAGAGGAAACAGAAGGTATGAGCAGAGAGAGAAAAGAGAAAATGATAAGGAACAGGAGAAAGGAATCCCTGCAGCCTGATCCCAGTCTCCTCCTCAGCCCATTGTCTCACCAAAGGAAGTGAGCTTACCTTGCATTGACAACAAGGGAGTGGAAATTTGAAAGGGGGAAGGAGAGGGGTCTGGAGTGAATGGGAAATGGGAAGAAAATATATTTCCCCTAAGTGTTTAAATATTTTTCTGCTTTGTTTCTAAATATCCCATCAGTAATTAAATGCCTATGCTAACTGGCAATGAAGTTAAATTTTCCAAGCAAGTTAGTAATTGGTGAGTGATTTCCCTGATGAATTTTTATGCTCTTGTTCTTGTTGTTTTCTCCCTCATCCCACTGGCAGAGGGACAGTGAGTGAGTGGCAGTGGGCATGCTTGACTGCCAGCTTTGGCAAACATCATACAGACAGAAAAAAATCCAAATGCTGCTTAAACTTCTGAGCATATAGAAATCCCTGGATATCTTGCTCTACACTATGGAAGTTTATGAACTGTTTTCAGCTGAATTTCTTATTAGGTGTGAATATGACAGTCAACCAGACCTAGAAAATGGGGTAACATGCATATCTCATGAAAGATTCTGTAAGAGAGAGAGAATAAGAAAGAGATTAGAAGGCAGGGCGGGTGGAGAGACCTTCCCAGACCTTAGATAACACAAACTGTATAGATAAGAAAATACTCTTGCTACTGCTTTTATTAATATATAGGTATTAATAATTAGTAATATATGGGAAGGCCATTCTCACCTACCTAAATATCAGAACATTTAATGAATTTATTCCAAAATCATAGCACACAGGACCAAGCCTCTTTTTCGCAAAAAGAGGTTTAAAACCATTCCTACTGTTTCCAGGAAACTTCTACTGTTTATTTCCTCTTATCACCTGAGTCTTTACATTCAGTCCAAAAAGTTAAGAAACCTAATTAATAGATCTCCTTTCCTTGGCACATCTTCTGTGCAGCATAGATTCCAGGAACTAGTTGATCATTTGCCATAGGGAAGAGTGCAAAACTGTGAGAGGGGCATGACTGTGGAGCCAGACACTTGCTGCTCTTTTAAACACAGAAGCACACTAAGCAGGTTTTAAATAATATTAGCTTGTTTTAACTTTAAATGTTAACACACTGATACAAATAACTAGGAAGCTGTACACTTCTGCACCCGGTGGCCATCACTGGAAACAAGATTTAAGCTGTTATGCTAACACTGCTATAGATCATCCTGATTTCTTAGGTTTGTTATCAATTGTTATGAAACTCACTAGGTGAAGTAGAGCTTAGCTGACTTTACAAAACCCCAAACATTTTATGAAAGGTGATCTTGAATTAGGAGTGGAGAGACAATGGGAAAAAGGGACCTGTGTGTCTTCTAGCATTCTTTAGCAAAGAGCTCTCAGCAGTATGATTTCTCCAGATCTTTTTCTTCTTTTTTCCTTACTGTGTTACCTTTACCAGGAAAACCCTTTTATATTTCTTTGCAACATAATTTTGAGCTCTAAGTCATAACAGGAAAATTTAATACACAAAAACATAATTCCCATTGTTTTCAGTTTAAGTGTATATTTCCTATGGTCCATTTATGGTTCTTCACATTGACGATGAACAGAATACAGAAAAAAGAATACTCTACTAGGTTTTGAATAATCTGCATAACCTAGCAGAGAATAGCTCTCAATGTTTTTTTTCCCGAAAAGGTAATAAAATACTTCTTTGATAAAGAAAAGTCTGTGGCAAGCAGAATTGCTCTTAGGGTTTTTTACATATAAAGAAGATAAACTGTTTGAAATACTTCCTACTTGCTATACTACTTTTATAAGTAAAAGCAGCTTGCAAAGCAAGAAAATTATTTGTTTTAGATAGCTCTCCCATGCTTGGAGATTTCTATATTAATCCAACTGTTCAGCATACCTTTGCTTCTTTTTTTCAGACTGTTTCTTAAATATTCAAGTTTTTTGTGGTTTTGCACAGAATGGTGAAACAAATTTCTGATCTATTTTTTTTTCTTCTGCTTGTTGGTACTCTTGCAAATTAGCTTTCTTTTTCCTTAAAATAAAATTAGCCTGTAATGCTATTTATCACTTTGGCACATACTTTTAATAATGTCTGTAATGATCCATAGGAGATATTTATTTTCCTTGAAATTTCATTTTCATCAGAAGTATATTTACTGTGTGCAAACAAAGTATTCCCCAGTGCAATGAGTGCCATCAAACTCCATATAAATCAAATCAGTTCAAAAGTAAGATAATTGAAAAGTCTTAAATTAATATGAGTAAGAAGTTACAGGTCTGAAATTTATGGAAAGAAAAATCTTGGCCAAAACAGCTTTTGTATAGGCATACTCTAGATTAAAATCTATTTCCAGTTACATGTCATTGAAGGAAAATTTTACACTTGGAAAACAAGCAAACAAACAAGCAAATAAAAACCCAACCAAAAATCAGGATATAAATTATGGTCTTATGGAAAATTTTCATTTCCTGTATCTGTTGTTTTGCATAGTACAAGATGAAAGATACATTTCCATGCTATGGTGTGCTTTCCAGACTAATTTATGGAACATGCTATCAACCTCACCCTTTCATGAAATCTCAGTTACCAGGAACCTTAGATTCTATAAGGTTTCACGTTGATCTGTATTTACTACTTGATGAAAGAAATTTTACAGAAAATTTTAACTTAACTGTAAGGACATATTGAAGAGAACTATATTTCTCTAGAAATGAAAAAAGAGGCTGAAGAGTGATAGATCATAAGGGGAATAGGAACACAAATGTGCTTTTAATCTTGTTGAAAGTATGTTTCCAAATATTATTTTATTTAATATGTAATGCATCTCTGTTGTTTGATCAAAGAACAAAGTATAGTGTATGGCTCATGGTCCTTCAGATGTTATGGACACAGCCTGATTTCCATTCGTCTACAAGGTCTTTGCTACAATATGTTTATGGTATATATTTTTAAAATTACCTTCAATTTCCTTCTTGATATGATTAGAAAAAGTTTATGGCATTTTTTAAGAGGAGGATTAGTATTTTTTCCAGTTAACACTTATGTTTATATTTTTGAACAACATGACAAAAAATCTGATGAGTAATTTTAGTTCTAGAATAGCCAAAATTAATACCACTAATCTCTTTGCATTTATTTCACATCATTGTGCAAAGTGCACATTTTGGAATTTTATAGGGCTAAGGAGTTTCTAGTCCCCAGTAGTAGTTTCTTCTTGTCTTACAACAAGAGGGAAAAATAAAAATAAAAATAAATTTAAAAGACATTAAAATAAGTCCTAAAATTATTGCTCTTTGGAAAAAAATAGACTCTACACTTATTTTCATATCAGCTCAAAGATCCAAAATGGTGTATCATTTACAATTTCTGGACAGCTAAGAAAATTACTGGAAAGTAAGGCAAGAAGAAAAATGGATGAGGAAGTTTTTTTTTTGAAAGAAATTAATGCAAATAACAGGCAACAAAGCAGACTTGGGAAGAAGAAAAAATGTCCAGGGACTGATATTATTTAAAAAGCACATTAATAATTTGTCATGGCTGAGTAAAAGGGTCTTCTGGATATTTCTGCATGAGAAAGCCTGACTACTGGTTTTGATGGCAAAGAAGTCTTACTCTTTCATGGTGGGCTGGAGACGTCATTATTCAGAAGAAGGAAATGGCACTATTCAATCTGAAAGCATCTTTCAACTCATCTAAAAGTGCAAAATCAAAAATTTTCTGCTGTTGCTGCTAGAGTAGAAATATTTTCCAAATCATGTTTCATTATCTTCAAAGTATCTATTTTATCTATATCCTTTCCTGTACAACATAATACAGAGGTCTCCAGGGAATATTTTGCAATGAAAATTATTGTTTGTTTGTGTGTTTCCTGTAGCCTGTCCTCACATATAATCAAAACTATGTGTTTTTAATGAGGGAATACCATGTAAAACCTTAATGACACGGAACAGCAAACTAAATCTCTCTACACACTGATGAAAATGGAAGATTTAAAAAAAAAAAGCTTGATAGTCAGGAGGAAAGAACTAGAATCCAGAATTAACAAATGTTTCTAAGTGTTTCTAAAAATATAAATATTTGAAACTTTAAAATGGCTTGTCAAATTTAGGGTTAAATAATACCTCCCTAATTAAACTGAGTTAGAATCCTTCTCTGCTTACCTTTATTTTTTGGGTTTTTTATCTCCTTTATTGTCAGAAATATAATTAAACACTCTTACAGAATTAAAAACTCTTTCAGAGTTAACTTAATTTTTATTCTTATGACCTTGAGAATACATGCCTTAAAACTGAACAATTTCTACTCAAAAAACAACTTGAAGAAAGGTAGATTTCACCGCTGGACAGAGAAGGGTTGAGAATAAAAGTCATACAGTTTCTAAAATTTATTGTATGCATTTAATGGCACTAGTGTTTGAATGGAAACAGATGTATTTTTGTAACAGTAATGATTAGATTTCTGTCAGTGCACAGGGAATTACTGTCATCTCTGTTTATGTTGATCAGAATTTCACAGACGTTCTGACTCATGGTCTCTACAATCCTTTTTGAAGTGCTCTCTAAAATTTAAATAATCTGGTTTTTATTCTTTTCCCCCTTTTTTTTTTCTGTTTTTCATCTGAAAATGACACTCATACAGAGGTGTCTTTTCTTTCTACTTGTGCACATAACTCCCACTAACATTAAGATGAGTTAAGCATATAAGAAATATATCCCTTAGGATATGTCTTTCAGCCCCCTAGTCTTTTCTCTTCATTTTCCTTTGATAACTCACTATCAGTTGTACAGCAGTGTGCATCCTAAGATGGCTGATATATTTGTGATTCTCATTAGGATACAAATACAGAAAAGAAAGAAATTCTTGGTATTGGAATTGAATCTCCTGTTCTTTGACTAGATTATCTTTATCTCTTTCAATAGTTGCAGGCACATAAAATACCACTTTTCTGTCCCTATATATTGTGAGACAAACTGATCCAACCTGTCTCTCAAGAAGTGTTTAAACTCATTTAGGGTCATGTTTATTCTAAAATTTTCCCAGATCTTAACTTCAGCTACCTATGTATTCTGAAAAATATGTCCTCAAGGCAAAAAGTGCCTCTTTCCTTCCAAGTAGTCTGCAGATATGGGATAGGTAGACAGGCATTTGAGTTCTATTTAAATCCTCTAAGGCAGCTTGACAAATGTGCTGTGTGAATGGAATGTATGGTGCAAAAATTATTTGGCTGCAGAGACACTGAGCCTCTGACCTTCACCTTCCAAGACTAAATTGTTAAATAGCCAGAAAGACTTGACCCTTCAACACCACCATGAAGCTGTGTATTGTTGTAGAACTGTATGAAAATGAAGCAAGAATAAAAAATGTCAGATACTTCTATCTCAATGATTTCTCATTGATGAGAAAGGAAACAGATGAAAGGAAACAAATGGAATCAAAAGCACTAAAAGGTTTGAATTACATGGATTAGGTTATTCTGGGAACAAAAATGAAATTGATCTATAAGGAAGTATATGGTTTACAGTGGAATTCCATTCTCAGTTCTTTGTGAACCTAAGAAAGAAAATATTTTCATTTCTAATTAACTCTACTCACAGGAAATTTTGCATAAATTCTTCCCTTCCCTTCCCTTCCCTTCCCTTCCCTTCCCTTCCCTTCCCTTCCCTTCCCTTCCCTTCCCTTCCCTTCCCTTCCCTTCCCTTCCCTTCCCTTCCCTTCCCTTCCCTTCCCTTCCCTTCCCTTCCCTTCCCTTCCCTTCCCTTCCCTTCCCTTCCCTTCCCTTCCCTTCCCTTCCCTTCCCTTCCCTTCCCTTCCCTTCCCTTCCCTTCCCTTCCCTTCCCTTCCCTTCCCTTCCCTTCCCTTCCCTTCCCTTCCCTTCCCTTCCCTTCCCTTCCCTTCCCTTCCCTTCCCTTCCCTTCCCTTCCCTTCCCTTCCCTTCTTTCTCTGTCCTAATATAGTGTTTAATTTAGTGATGGTAGATCCTATGCAAATCACCAGTAAATACAGATTAAGTTTCCTTTCAGTTTTTCCTAAAATAAAGTGAAAGTCAAAGTCAGCGAAATAGACAGTATTATGACCATTTGTTAGATGTTTAGAACATTGCCTATCCACTCTAGTTACTCCATACTGACAAGGAAGAAGTATTTTGATTATAGTTCTGGTGTTCTAGATGGCTGGAAGGGTGATGCTGACTACTATGCTGGCTACCATGAATTTACCTCTGTCAATAAATATAGGTATGGAACACAAAATACATAGAAGAATCTCTGAATTTTATATATAGATATTATAGCAAAGCACCTTATCTTGAATTTTTACCAGTGTGACAAATATGTCAGTATGATTAAAAATATCATTGCTATACTTTGCTTCTCTTTCATATACCCCCATAAGAAGAAAAACAGGGAAAGAAACCCACAGACACATGAAAACCAGCAACATAAACCCACAAAACACACACAAACAAAAAACCCAAATATTTTCCAGTATTACTATTTCTTCATCTTACTGAACTAAATATGAGACTGTCCCCATTCATTTCCGTGATTAATGAAGTATCAAATCCTGCAGATGAGAATATATGATAACAAAGTGCTATCCCAATATATACATAATTTCTGCTACAGCTCACACAAAAAAATGAGCAATGTAGACCCTTCATGACATAATGCAAGTTTTTTTTCCTACAGTTCCAATCACAATTGTCTTTTATGTGTCTTTTTTTGTCTGCTTTGTTGATGGCAGGAACTCTTGAGAAATTCAACTAGAAACAAAAGTAGAAAATAAATAAATAAATAAATAACTTCAGGAAAAAGTTAAAATTTCCCTCAAATATTTATGAGAGGTGACTCAAATTGCTTTGAATGGCATAAGGAACCTACGTTATTTATTTCTGTGATACAGTAGAGGAGATATTAATTCTGGTTTAGGGTGGCAGATTACTTACTATTTTAGAAATATTTATTATTCATATTGTTATGTCACAATATTTTTTTTTTTTTTTAAATGATGGAAAGTTTTAAATTTTTCGCCTACTATATACTTCCTCAAAGATTACCTAAAAGATTGCCAGGTAAACATTTCACCTAAGAACAACCTAGGACACTGAAAGAATCACTTTACAGTGGATTTGTGCAATTAATTTTTAACTACATTTAAAATTTGAGAGGGAGCTGTGTGTTAGTGACTTCATCCTTCAATTATCAAGACTTAGTTCATGTCAGGCATAACTGTAAGTAATATAAATGTCTTTATAATAATAGGAAGATATTCTGTCCTCAGCCCCTTATTAAAGTTTAGGTGAAATTTGTGTTTAAACACTGATTTTGAGGGAATAACCCTTTTTTATACTATAGAGTATTAATTTTAAGAAAAACTTTTTATTGGCTTAAACTCTTACATTAATTTCCAACCATGTGTCACCGTACTGTTGAAATATAAGTCACCCTTCTCCACAGCCCCATCCTTATTATCACTCTTCATCCTAATCTTGTCAAGGGGAAAAACTATCTCAAAAGCATAGAATAGACATCTGCATTGCTACTAAGTAGTCAAAGCCAGGCTCTGCATCCTTCATAAGATCTCTGATTAGAGCCTGGAGTAGTAATTTAGGCTTCTACGAGCAAAACAAATTAGGTGTAGCAATGCTTAACTCTGTTTCAGATTTGCACTTGCATTCTTCATTAGTGTGACTGATAAAAAAAAAAATGTTCTGCCTTCAGAGCAGTGCCCCAAGCCATGTTATATCTTGTCTCAGGAGACCTGTAATGTCAGGGTTAGGATCATTGTTTTTCTTGATGATATCTTTTGCCACTAGGAAGCCTTCATGCTTTCTGACACATAGCCTGAAGCAGAAACTAAAGCATTATTCCAAGCACAGACTCACTTTTCCAACAAAGAAGGCCAAGGCCCATTTGGAATTAGATGTGGCTAAGGATTTCAAGGGAAGAAGAAGGGCTTCTTAAAATATATCAGTGACATCATTCATTGCTCAACTTTTGTCCTGTGACACTATTATTTTCCAAGCTATTTTTTCTCATTAATTTAAGCAGAAGATAGAAGTGAGTTTTTTTAATCTCATGCTCCATCATGCACACAACAAGCAATAACAACATAAATACTTTAAGGAATGGTACATGGAAAATACATGATCATGAAATTTCTTGGGTGTTGTGCTACTGTACACACATGCTGACCCTCAGTCTTTCCTGCTGAATTTCTCCTTTGCTGTACCTCAATAACCTATGTTTGTCTATTAAATCAAGGTTGTTTTCAGACAAGTGGAAGCGACAGAATATTCAAAGGATTCAAAATATTACAAGGCTAGAGAATTCTATTTTACACATTTTCTCAGCATGAAGAAAGTAAAAGATAAATTTGGATAGCTGCAGCAGCTATTTATTATTAACAGCAGCAATTTATTTTTAAGTATTCAAATAGCTACACTTACATTCCATATAAACAAGAGCCATACTTAAGAAAGAAGATTCATAAGATTAATACTTGTTTTCATCTGTTTCCAGTAGCTTTTCCCAAAGATGACAAGGTATCTTGCAATCATAAAATAGAGGGTAAAAGCCTGAACCATCAGCTCTTTTTGTTAGATCACTTCATATTAAAAACTACAACTCAAACCAAAAAATAGCAGTGTTACTCTATGCTTTCTCTCAAAACCATCCATAACTAAGCTTTCATGAGTAGCAGTTCTACCAGCTTATGCCACATACTAGCTACATTATTTCTGAAAGAAAAAAAATATCAATGTAGCTCTCACTTTTTGTATATATTAATTTATATTAATAACTCTCCTGGGGGAAACCATAAGGATGGGGATCAGATATAACTAATGGCAATAGTGGTACCCCTCATATATGTCTGTCCAGAGATTAAACTTTTGTCAGACAAAAATAAGAAAATATAAGAAGTATATGTTTTAAGCCATTTCCAGACTAAGATGTTTGATTCCATATTTTCCAGATGCCATGACATCATTAGGGAGCAAATAATATAAGAGGCATGAAGACAAAAGTAGTACAGCTTAGAGGGAGTGTAACTTTGGTTTAGTCGTTGTGTCTGTCAGGTTCAGGAAAGTTCTTAATTCTTTCAGAGAAATATATTGCCACACGGTTTTTAAGGAAATGGAACCCGAAAGGTCCAAGGTGTACTTACCTATCTCTAACTTTCAAAATTGAATGTAGTTCACTATGTGTGTGTACACACATATTTATGATGAACATGTAAGTATATATTTAAATATTAGAATCTGGAAGATTAACTAAGTTTTGGGCATATTGTCTTGTCTAGTAGTGGAGTATATAAAGGTTGGTTGGATTTTTTTGCTGCCATCAGTCCTTGACATCATTAATCCCTTTAGGTAAGAATCATTTCTTCCCTACCTCTTAAGATATATTTACCATTTTATTCTTCCTGTAGTGGTAATGGATATCTTGTGTATGTTTTTCTTTGCTTTCCCTTTGCTTGATCCAACAGATCCTGAATCATTAAACAGAGACAGAAAAGTTAAAAAAAAAAAAAAAAAGTTTTTCACTGGAACTTAATGCACAGATAAAATTTCTCAAGGTTTTTAAGGGTTTTTTTGGTCAATTGCTTCTTGTCTTCTGTTAAGCAGAAAGCAATGGCCTTAACAGTATATGCGTTCACAAGATGCTGATCCAAACATGACAAGATGAATACTATTTAAACTTTGATCATCAGTATTTTCTGCAACTCCTTCACACAGGACCTTCACATAACTTCATTCAATGAAGCCTTTATGATTTTTTTTTAAATAAAGTCTGATTTCAGAAATAATGTGAGAAAGACCCATTCTTTTTTACTTAGGGAAGAATGATCACAATCCTTCCCACTACTAGGAAAGCACTGGTATTACTTCTAGGTTAAAGAGACATGCTTCTTGCTTGCTGACTGGTTTAATAAATCTATATACGATTAATTTGCAGTAGCTTATATTTCTCAGAAGGGTTGAAAAACAACCAGATTTAAGTCTCATTTAGAAAGTGTGGGCTAGAACATTCTCCTTATACAGTGGGATCTGTGATTTGTCAAACTGAAGAATCGTTTCTATGTGTGTATTTCCCTTCTTAAGAAAATGTTCCATCCACGAAAGCATTGTGTAAAATCAGGAATGATTTCCTTCTCTCTTAGAGTGATCTGAGCAGATCTAATGTGCAAATTTATTCAGATGAGAGCTTATAGTGAGAATCATAAAATCTTGAGAGGGAAAAACTTTCTTGTCCATTTCCCGCGCTTCACGTGTCGGAGGAAAATAACTTTAAGGGATGGGACTATGCAACTACACAAATTTATTGTTTAAAATAGCAAACGCATCAGTCGAGGCGTGAGATTTCATAACACCTCCGAGTAATGGCGACTAGTCACAAGATTTAGGGTTACATCGTAATTTATAACTTTCTAATCCAATAGATACTTAAAACGACACTTTGTTTTAGATTAATGACCTATCACCTGTGGCACTTCTCACTGCAATGCAGCTATGTCTTGACCAATAACTTCTCATGTCACGTACACACAGATGTCTCTCTTATACCATCTACATTCTTAACTTAAACTATATAAAACCGCACTATTATATTTTAAAACCCTTCACCAAAACACCCAGTGTACCATTTTACTTATAATGATAGGAACACAAGTTTGTAATCCTTTTGCTTAAAGTCCACAAATCTCTGTCAATTAAGCCAGACCTAGTCTCTTCCAGGGTTGTAAATCAAAGCCTCCTTTAATTGCAGGAGTTTCGACTCCTCTGTCTCCCACACTTTCTGAGCTGGAGCGTTTGCAGAGAAATGGTACAAGAGGTGCCTTGAAAATGTTTTCTCATGAAAGCAGAAATACTTAAATTGACTAGAGATAACTAAAGAGATTCCCATTTGAATTGCATCGTTAAAGTTAAGCAGCAAGGTGTAACTAAGACAACATTTTGACATTGTATGTATGACTCAAGTGACAACTCCTCCATTCTTGCTGACCCAGAACCCTCTGGTCTGGCTACTGGCATTCCAGTACCAATGATCCCTGTTGGGTCGTCTGTCCAGGCTGAGGGATGCTGCTTCCCATTTACAAGGTCAAACATTAATGAAGCTGAACATGTATCCCAGAGATTCACAGACACACTAAGAGGACATTGTCACAGTCACAGCTGTGGCTACACAGATGGCCACAGATCAGGTGCTGCTTTCAACAACACATACATAGAGAACTCAGATTTAATAAGAAGGTATAAGAATTTAGGACTGACTGCAGTGAGCAAGAATAGGGCTCAGACAGACGTATGGATTGGCCCCATTTATACCACTTTCTGTCTCACCCCTACCAACTGCTCCTTTCTGCTTTCCTTTTCCCTGCACATCCCTTTATAAGTCTCTACAACTTTATTAATTCCAGTAAGAGTCTCCCCTTGTTTACAGCCTTACTGGTTGCAAAGTCCATGCTGATCTTCCTGGAAAAGGTCCTTGTAGTGCATGCATTGTCCTTGAATGAGTGTAACTAACAAAGTTTGTGTCTTGACATTGTCTCCATGAGGTTTTGTTTGTTTTGTTTTTTTTTTTTTTTTTAAGATCTGTGTCTCCGTACACTTTGTTTCTGCTTTTCCCTTATTTTCCTAATAGACAGTTTCCATGAAAAATTGGAAGCTAGAACCCAACTTGGACTTAGGAATCTTCCTAGGTAACTTAAAGTTAGATACAAAATACTCAGCCAGATTCCATTTTGTGATTATAGCTTGAATCTGATTGAAATATGAACATTGAACATTGAAATATGTTTTAGAACTGACATACAGCTTTTTTTCCTCTGAGACAATAATACTTTGCATTTATAGAATGCCTTTCATCCAAAGATCTCAAAGGACTATACCAGGAACAATAAAGCTTGAACTATTCACTAACATTCTCTTTTCATTTTGGATATTTTCTCACCGTTCTATCTCATTCAAGTGATTAAATTAATGTATGTGATTTTATTTTCCTTTACAAGCTACATGATGTCTTTCTACCTGACTTGGAGTTTATTCCTCTTTTCAGTATCAAATTTTCAGTATTAACTTTAATTTCATGAACTCAAATGCGTACATACAATCTAAAATACAGTCTCAGTCTATTGCAGTCTTTCCATCTTAAATCAATAACCTAAACTGGATAATTATAATAAAGAAAATCAACCAAAAAAATTATAAGGAATATAAAAAGAGTGAAGAGAGTATCAGTGTGCCTATTCTGTAAAGACCAAGGAAAAGCAAAGGTAATCAGACTGCTGACTACAGGCTAGCCAGCGGTAATAATCCCCATTTCATCAGGTACATTTAAAAAATTGTGTTTCACATTCCTCTAAAGCAGCTTTGCACATGTCACAGCACAAATTAGTGAAGTCTAAATTTCAGCTCAAGGCTCCATGTGTCATTTAATGGCATACACTTGCTAACTGTAGCCAAAAGCAGACTTCCATCAGGGACACTGAAACTTCTCATTTACATAAGAATGGGAAGTTAATTGTGCTACAGATATTCTGGCTTCCCTAAGGAATTCATTAAGCATGCTGAACTTGGTGAGAATATAACTTAACTGACATTTCTAGGAAAGCAGGGAAATTCAACTTCAGAAACACCACCTTCGGAAGCAAAATAAATTGTTTAATATTAATTTGATTCAAACCTTTCTGGACTGTGTGTGGAATACCTATTACACATGTCTGGAGTAATTTCCTTAATATATGTAGTTAGTTAGAGTAAGTTTTCTTCTCTTTCAGTATAGGATACTGAGCTAGTTTTATTATTTGACAAGAGGATTTACACTTATGTTTGCTGCTGAGGAATTAAAAAAGAAAGGCTGGGTGACATTTTGCATCTTTTGCATGTTGTTAGCAAGGAAGTACTCAGAGTATTTATTTTAAAAAGTACAAAAAATTATACAAGGTATTTATTTCAGTGTTATAATAAACTGTATAAGTTGTAAAAATATAACACTGAAAATGCTTTTATAGATACACAATCTCCAACAAAAGGTAGTAACATTTCTTATATCAAAAATGAGTCTTATTGTGAAGACCTTGCTTTCACAATTTCCCCTACAAGGGCTGTGGTCAACTGAAATAGTTAGAAAATATTCCAGATTAATAACATTTTTTTTCTCACAAAGATTTTTTTCTTACAAAACCTACTATTAGGAGTAAATTTTTATTAGATGGAAAAAAATATTTAATTAATGGAGAGGGATCTGTTAATAAGTTACAGGCATTTTATTTCATTCAAGAATCATTTTAGATTTTTTTCTGGATTATGGAGGAACTATAAAATCATGTTTTTAATGATCTATTCTGACAGAATGCTAGTGCATTCTTCTCTCATTGTACTTACGTATATATACAGTATATCAAAACTTTTATACTTCCAAACTTTGAAGAGTCTTTACCTATTTTCATTCAGTCTTATTTTATGCATGCTCATTCACTGCTAAAAGTTTCTTGTCAGCTAAAGAGTTTTTCCATGCAATACTATGAAGACAATAGTGAAAATTTGTTAGTTATTCCCTGCAATAAGATTTTAACTTTTTAACATCAAATGATATATCAGCTTAAAACTGTATACTTCTTATGCTTATTTTTTACAGGGACTTTAACTCCTAATTTAATTTTTATCAGCAGACTTATAATATTATTGTTGTCATTAAAAAGAAGCTTTAGCCAGTCACAGCATTAAATTGACTGAATGTTAATAACCCTATAATTTTGCACAAAAAAAAAGAGGAAGACCTTTTTTGTTGCAATTAATTTGTTTTATTGCTATTGTAACTGTGAGAATGTATTCACAAGGGTGTGTGTGTGTGCATAGTGAGTGCAGAGGAAAAGAATATATTTATTATTTTATTGCTTCAAATTTCCAATTGTATTGTAAATGGATATGTCTTATAACTCACTGCAGTCATACCAAATTATGCAATCAAATAGAATAGTTCAATGTATGAATAATATATATCATAATATTGCCTTTCTGAAATAAGTTCTTTTGTGAAAAATCCTATGGTAGGGATGAATCAAGTGTACCATGTACATTTTGCTATTTCAAATGCATTTACAGCTTATATCTATAAACTTAAGTAGGGACAGCTGCAGTAGAAAAGTAGTAATATCCTTAATTTAGGGAACAAGGTATATGGATTGAAGGATAGTAAAAAGACAATATTCAACACAAATCTGAAAAGGTCACGAGGGAAATAAACAGCACAGTAACCATAAATAACACCGGCAAAATTAGACTGCAGTGTGGTCAACTTGCATGAACACTATTAAATGACGGAACAGAGAGAAGTCTTGTGAATTCTTTTCACTGAAGTTCAAAGCCTAAAAAGTAAGATGGGTAACCACAGTGCTTGACATCAGTAAAAGCTCTGAGAAAGCAGGTATCTCCTAAACCTGCTAAAAGGAAGATAATCATTATGTTATAGAATTACCAGACTGTCAACTTTATAGGAGTGATGCAATAGGAATTACAGGGTAGGGAATAGTACTGTATATGAAGGATACTACAGGAAAACAGAAGTTCTTCAGAATCTTTGTGGGTAGCCCTCATATATAAAGTGTTAGGATTGGGCTATCAACACCCTCAGCAGGGGAACTGTTTTACTCAGGAAATATTAAGTGATACTAGGGAAGCTTCCAAATTAGTAGGAGTAGCAGTAAGAGTTCTAGGTAGCCATACATAGGCTGCACTAATGCCTTGCCAATAAGAGATGCAGAGAGGCTGATTTCTAGAACTAGTCTTGGAACTCCCAGGTAAAGACACCATTCTAATCTGTACTCTGGTTATAACACCCAGGATTCAGTATAAAACATATTAGTGGAATATTGATGTAATAAACAAGACAAAATCAACTTTAGAATTGTAGCAGAAGAAAGCAGGCAAAATAAATTGAGGAAGTTTATATTTACTTTCAAGAAGGGTACTCCAAAAAATTAGGAAGGAGAAAAAAATAGCACAAGAAACTCAAAGAACCAGTCTAAATATCAAGTGGTCTAAAAGACGCCAGCAGGGTGTTTCTATAGAACCAGGTAACAGTATGTACCCCAACTCAGAATGCAAGTGTAATGCCCCATTCCCCACCTCCTCCAAAACAACACCCTATCACCCAAATTAAAGCCCTCACAGTGGCAGTGGAAGGCAGTGGAAGCAGCATATTCTTATATAATGCATGTCCTGGAACGGTAGAGAAATATCTATGGATAATTAGGATGGAAGTGAAAGGTGTTCAACTGTTGGTAGATGAAGGGCATTCCTTCCACCTATTGGTAACTCAGGAATCACAGATACCTAGCACAGCTGTAAACAAAGGAAGTCCAGGATATTGTTTTGCACATAACCAGGCCTTTACGGTGTGCAAAGGCTATCAAGTTTTTGTGGAGTGGGAAAAAGATGCTGAACTTGCATCAACAAATGGACAAGCCTAGTGGATGGATAATGATGTGCATAGTAATACTGTCAGCTGAGAATAGAACAAAATGCCTCAGTCCAAAAACTCTGAGTGTGTCAACGAGGCATCAATGGTTATGGTAATAATTTCTAGCTTTCCCCTGCATGCTGTTTTGGGCTGGTTCACAGTGTCTACTACAGGGCTATGTGTTTGGATTTGTGCTGAAAACAGTGCTGATAACACACAGAATTTTTTTGTTATTGCTGAGCAGGTCTTACGCAGAATCAAGGCCTTTTCTGCTTTTTGTACTGCCACGCTGGCTAGGAAGTTGGGGATGCATGGGAGGCTGGGAGGAGACACAGCTGGGACAGGTAACCCAAACTGGCCAAAGGGATATTCCAGACCATATGGCATCATGCTCATTATAGAAACTGGGGGAAAGAAGGAGGAAGGGGGGAATCATAGAATCATAGAATCATAGAATATGAGTTAGAAAGGACCAATCAGGAACATTGATTCCGAACCCTGGCCCTGGGCAGGGCATCCCAAGAGTCACACCATGTGCCTGAAAGCCTTGTCCAAATGCTTCTTGAACCCTGTCAGGCTTGGTGCTGTGACCACTTCCCCAGCGAGCCTGTTCCAGTGTTGAACCATCCTCTGGGTGAAGAACCTTCTCCTGATATCCTAAACCTCCCCTGACTCAGCTTCAGGGCATTTCCATATTGTGGTGCCTAAAACCATATCTTATGACGTGCAAATAAAGGACAGTGCATCTACTCCTTAAAGCAGATGTGGAAATTAATAAAAACTTCCTGAAATTCTCTTTAAGAATGTGTGAAAAGTCACAATACTGCTTGTTCCATTCTTTTTTCTACTTATATTTAGCTTTTCTATATTTAGATAGAGACATAATTGATCCTTCTTTAGGTAGAAGAGATTTACTTTGCTGTCTTCCAACATCTTCAGACAGTTACACTGCAGAATCTAACCCCTGGACACTAGTCCAGACACTTTAAAACAAAAACTGTAAAATATTGAAACATAAAATTATGATATATTTTTCTGTAAAATTATCAGGTTTAATCATCTGTATGGTTTGTGCATTATGTACTTGTTTATGAAAAGTATGCAAAAGGAAGTCATCACCTTTACTTGCAAATTAAGGAAAAATTGAGTTTATTACATATTAAAGTGTTCTAAAAATGTCTCCTTTTTTTCAAAATCATATTTCAATCAAATTTTAAAAGGCATGATTGACAGCCCCCCAAACTGAACTTTTTCTTAGTAATACAATGGCAGGGTAAATGATTCTTTATCTACCAGATGACATAGTTTTTGATCACAAATGATTCATATTTAGCTTGAAAAAATATATCTAAGGAATTTTTAATGGTCCTGTATTATTTATCTGCCTCATTAAATAGTTATTTTTGTAAGAACATCATTGTACACATTGAACTTCTATATACAGAAGTTTCATTACTTTATATTTATTTGTATTTGTATTAAAGTTGCATTTGAATTTCTACATGTGTGGACACAACTACATAATTACACAGCTTGATCTGAAAAACAGTAAATAAATTATATGCATGGGGCATTTCTTCTGTGCACACAAGGTGACCCACTGAACTACTGCTGAAATTGGTAAAAATAAATTAGTAATGCATACTCTAAATCATCCCTCTGGTACCACCCTTACCAGGAGTATTGATGAAAAATGATAAAGAATTTTAAACAATAGTCACTGTAAGTGAATTTTTAATTTCTATGACTATATCCTTCTTGGATTCATGTCTTTTATTATACCATGCCTCCTGTTATTCTTGTGGTTATATTAATTCGTTGATTTTTTTCAAAGTATTATTTGCATGTTGTGCAACAACTTGATCTCTGAAGAGCTGCATTTTTTTCAATTTCATTCTCCATATATTTCTAATGCCGAATGCATTTCACCTCTATAGCAATACCTTGAAGGAGTGATCATGTTCCTGTAGTCCCTTCTTCTTTCCATCAGTCAGAATAAGTAGGTTTTGACAACTAATGTTTTGAATAAGCACTAAAATCTGAATTAAAATATATTACTTATTTTGTATTTGTACATCTTGGCCAGTTAAGTTTTAATATTTATTAAGCAAGTGAAAGCGATTCTCACTATACAAATAAAAGCATAAACATGTGAAACAACTCCCAATTTATATATATCTTAAAATAGAGCTGTTGTAAGTCTGTCTCACAAATTTATTTTCCTATGTTTATTTTACACCAAAAAATACATCAGTAACTCTTAAACTGTAAAGTTATGTTTATTTTGTACACAAAAATAATAAGGTAGGATAGGATAATTCTGTAAATAAAGAGAGCTCAAATATTCTGGGTGAGAAATATTAAATAAACTGACTAAACATAAATCTCCTTCTTGTTTAATGTCCTTGAAAATTAGATATTTCTGACTTGTTCTACTTTACTGATCAGAAAATTTTATATTATGAAACCTTCCTGTTTGGAACAGTCTCCAAAGTCTTGGGTGCCTCTCTGCCGATAAAGAGAGGAAAATCAGAGAGTAAAGTTCAAGCACTGGACTCCATACTTTCCATGCTGCTTAATTGTTAACTCATGTCCTATTTCTCCTTTGAATCTCTACATCTATCTTTTTTCCCAGCAACTCTGCTACAAAAACAGTCTTTCAGGTTAATAGATGTAAAAAGATCTGTACCATAAACTTTGAAGTACCTTTCCATCTTTGTTCCATCCTCTGTTTAATAATAGAGAAAGACCTAATGAAAAAGATATTGAAAAAAACCCAAAACACCATAATATTCAGTGACTGAGTATGAAAAAAACCATAATCTTTTCAAACTATATTATCAAATAAAAATAAAAATGAATGTGTTAAAATGTGTAAGAAAACACTGGAGAGAAAATTAGGTCAATTAACAAGTGGAGGAGAAATATGACCTTCCAATAAAAACTAAATTATAATTAAAAAATAATATGTATATAGTACTCTGAGCATCTGTGTAAACAGTACTGATTACTCATTCAGACAAAATAAGTACATATTGTTTGACAAAACTGTAAACCATCAGACTTACTGGTACTGGAAAAGACTGAAAAAAAATATTGAAATAGATTTCATTCTGAGATTTCAGTCTCCCTTAGATGAAGAATCCTTCAATAATGATTTCCTGAAAATAATTTTCCTTTTCCAAATTATGTGATCTTAGATGTGAAAAAAGATACTTTGTAATTCAGGAGATGTTCACTAAAATATTTTAAATTTTTACCTTTTGTGTTTTGGTAGGTAGAAAATTTCTGATGTCTTGCAGATTAGTGGATATTTAAAAAAAATCAACATAACACATTACATGTATATGTTCTCTTTATGATGCATTGATAAAACCTGTACTTTAAGAAGTGATTTCTCTCTACTTTCATTTATTTTACCCAACATGGGACCTTGAATTTTATTACAGTAAGCTGCATTTTTTAAGAATTCAGAAAAATCTTATGGAAAGGTTTGATCATTAAATATTCTATAAATTGAGAGAAATAATAATTAAAAATGTAAATTAACAGTAGTCAGCAGCTACGCTGAAAAATTATTTCTTTAATGTTTAAATTCTGTCCTCTTTGAGACACAGAGATATTCTCAAAGAAATACAGAAAATATAACATATACAAAATAGCAGGAAAAACATAGAAGATATCTTGCTAGCAGTGTAATGCAAATTTTTTGGGTAAAAACATAGTTTAATATGAAAATGAACTTGGGAGAATTCTCATACTGCATTGGTTGATGGATTATAAGAATACCTACGACTTACATGGGGAGTAAAATTCGTGCTGTGCAACTCCATACAAAATTAATATCACTGCTGTATTGCTTTGCTATTTACATTTTTCAAATACCTGCTGGGAATTTGAAAGGATTAGCAGATCATCATTAAGAATGTTTCCATGTTAGGTAAGACTTGCTTAGGTTAGACATTTATTTCAATAACTGTATTTCCTCCCCTTTTTGCATGTAGTGGTTTCAGAAACAACAACAGCATCTTTTGAAAGTGGTAATGTCTTGAATCATTCTGAATTCCCATAGTAAAATAAAACCATCACAAGTACCAAAACCATCTGAGTAAGAGATGGAATCATCTCAAAATAAACTTTCATATATATAATTTTGGTGCTGTTTTGTTTTGTTTTTTTACTTGGCAAACAATTCGGATATCTTATTTCCTGGGTATTTTCTGAGGAAAGAGGTTTAATTATAATTATGTACATTAAGAGGGTTCAAATTGATAAACAGAGAAGAAAAAGCCTGCTAATTTACTAAGCTACCGCATCAGTCCAGTTGCATAATTATGATGATTTCCTGAAATCCTGAGTTGAAAACAGATTTTAAAAACCCTTAAATTATGCAGAATACCGAGAAGGTTGAGCTCCACCTTTGTCTTCACTTAGTTTTTTTCATTCTGACATAATTTCAGCCTTTTCAGAGCATTGATGTGTTCTATCTGCATTAAAGCATCTTGCAGGCTTCACAGAACAGTACAAGAATGAAAATGAGGCAGTAGTGAGCAAATGATACTGATTTTATCATTGCATCTTCCCTTGGATTTTGATTGGAAGAGTCCCATCAGAAGATACAGTTCTCTGCTTCTAGTTGACATTTTCAGCATAAATATTTTCCACATTTAACTTATTTGAGACTATTAATGAAAAATAGTCCTAACTCACCCAGCTAATTTCATTTATGTTACTGCATTCTATGGAATGAGAAACACAAAACCAGAGGAAAAAATCCATCCTGAGATATTAGCTTAGAATTAAGTTACTCTCTCTTGACTTGTTAAGATTAAATTTTTAATGGGCAAAACGACAACACAGTTTCTGGATACAATAATTTATCATTAATCCAGTTAAAGCTAAAATTACAGATATTTCAGTTAAAATGAAATTTATACATCAGAAACCCATAATCCTCCATTAAAATAATTAACAAAAAGCAGAGGCAACTAATATATGCAACTACAAATATAGTATATAGGCTGTGCTCTCTTATTGCTGCTCCACTTTTCTAACTTTCTTTTTAGTCCTTCCCATTGATGAAGGATCCCTGAGCAGTCTTTCTGAGAAAAGCAAAAGAGAGAAGCCTCCATGGTTAAATGTTAACAACCCAAGTTTCTGCTAAGACAAAATTAATGCTGATGGCATCATTATGTTCCTCCTGGTTTTCTTCAGTTTTGCGTGCGTGTTCATCAGTTTGTCAGCTTCTCTCCCATTCCTCAGCAGGTCTAACCTCTCTAAATTCTTAGCAATCTTAAACCTCAAGAGGGGTCTCACAGCCCTCCTGAGCCTTCCGCTGCTCAGAAATATTTTTCCCAGTGATTTCAGTTCTACTTAAAGTTCTTGTGTATGATTAATAGAGAGATGGTGAGAGCAGACCTGTAAAAGCATCTCCTAATCTCTCAGGCTTTCACCTTTTATGGTGCTGGAGAGTTAAAGGTCCAAGAAAAAAGTCAAAATCATTAGCAGAACTGATTGCTCTTCAGAATCTTGATGTCTTTTTCCTCCATGTCATAGTGATCCATCCCTTGTTTAGAAAGCAATATCCCTGAATGTTTCCACTGGGGAAATCAAAGGCTCCACTTCAATGCCTGACTTTTATACTCAATGTCATTCAAAGTCAACAGCCTGGTTGAAAACCCATATATTCAGGACCACTAGTCATTCATCATTAATGACTCTTGATTGTTCCATCATCTTTTCTCAGCCTTTTTATGTGGTGCCAAACTTACACTACAAAATTTTTCTACCAAAGCCCAAAGGTAATTTTAGCAGGATGTAGAAATAGCAAATGAAGGTCACAGCAAAATGTACACTCTCTGAAGCAAGATGGAATTTGCTGTCTGACAAATGATACTACCAAACACTTCATCTTTTCATCTTTATTAAGCTATATTTTCCTTAAATTCTGTATTTAATTTCAGATCCTTTATCGTATGTTTTACCTAAGCATTAAATATTATATCAGTATTTTTAAAGTATAAACTTTGATCCCTAGTTGACTTAGTAATATTAGTATAATGGGTCAACAAAATAGAAAATTCAGGTAAGGCAAAGCAATATTCCTGGTACAATTTACTTTTGCTAAAATATGATTTTAGAAATAATATGATTTATTTTACTTAGTTTTAATTGGAAGAAGCAAAATTCTTTATAAATTTACAATACTGTTCTTCTTGAATAGCTTTATCATGTATTAGAAATTAAACTGAAGTCAAGATTTTTTTCTAGGATGGAAAACCTTTCAGGAATGATTTAATATGAACACATTTGATAAAAACATAGTTAAAGTTAAAAATATATAATATTATGGAGTATATGTAGGACTGTACCTCCACTGCCTGTGAATTTATCTCCCAGAACCAGAAAACTCATTTGCCAAATAAAGTGTAAATTCATACTGCATGCATCCATAAGTATTCTATAATTTACCGGAAAGATCAGCTGACACTGCAAATCAAAAAAAAAACAAAACAAAACAAAACAAAAAAAAACCAAAAAAAAAAATTTTTTGTCCTAGGCACCTTTGGTAGGTTTCAACACCAATGTAAAATTGATATAAAAATCTACATTAGAAGATCCTGGCTGCCTCCCTTTATATTGACTTTCTATTAATGAGAAGCATTGTATGGTATATCTGACTATAAATGTTACTGCACATGGTATATCTGACTATAAATGTTACTGCACAATTTGTTAGAATCTCAAGTTATTGACGGCAGCATAAATTTTGATGGATAGTCTTCTATTTTAAAATAAAAATTTCAACCATGTGGTACTTTTAGTTCAACTCAAGCTATATCCTTTTTCAAAAATTATAAAGTTTGCTACTTGGGGACAGTAATATCTCATTCACTGTATGACAGCAATATCATCTCATTTGCATAGTTTCAACAGAGAATACTTTTAGATGTTCCACATGTTGGATTCAATGATCTTAGAATCACCTTAATGATTCTATGAATCCTAAATCCACAAACAGCTCTGTGGATTTTTAGTAAAGGGTGTGTTAGAACTGTAAGAATCATATGGAAGAAACAAACTCAACCGTAATGGCTGTGTCTAAGGTAAATTGAAATCAACGAAAAATTGAGATGAACTTTTCTTTTTCTTCCTGCATCTTATGTGTCAATAGTTTGTTATTTATCCCATAGCTACACACAAACTACTGGCACTAGCCACTTCTTCTTAAACGTGCTTGAGACTTGCTTGTCTTCTTTTCTTACCTGATGTAGTGTAGCAGAACATTGTTTCTGAACAGTCAGTTATTAAGTAACTTCAATGACTTGGCAAAATAAAACAAAAGCAGATTCCGGTTAATATCTATACTTCGTCAATCATCTGAAAGAGTTTTCAAGGTTACTACTGATGCTGTTTCAGTGCCAGGGTATGAGAATTTTGTGACCAATAAAATAATGGAAAGTTCCATAAGTAAATTAAACTCTTACCCATAGGAATTTTGCTGGGGAGCACTAGAAAAATTCTGTAAGTGTGCCAATTACTTGAATAAATAGACAACCCTTAAATAAGTAAAAACTCGTTTCTTGCATGTAACTTGAATTATGTGAGGAATTATGTGAGGTCTTTTATGGGAAACACTTTTTAACATTGTCACAACAGCCAAGAAGAATGATAAATTACATGAAACTCCCAGGAAGGATTGTAAATAAGAACATATTTTCTACACAGCAAAGATTCTGATTCTCCTCTTCCCTCTGGTACATATAAACAAATATTCCATGCATTGCAGTGAAGTTACTTACTATCAAAAAAGAAAAAATAAGGCTACAATTTAAACAAAAATGTATTAGAAGGGAGAAAACGGAGGAAAAAAATTGGGAAAGGAAGAAGAGAAGGAGGGAAAGGGAGGGAAAAAGAGAAGGAAAAAGAGAAAAGAAGAAAATATCTTCCAAATATTTTCAGATATAAGCCATGAAGCAGTCAAGTAAAGTCCATATAAATTTAAGACTTAACTACATATCCATACCATTTTGGTACGTGAACTATTGCCTTGTGTTGTTCTCAGAAGGTGTTATTGGTCTTAAAACCATCATTCTTAATTATAATTGTTATGAAGATGAGGAAGAATTCCTAGTTCCATAAAAGTGACCCATTCTGTTAAAGAAAAAGTGTGGTGTTTTTTTCATACATTTGCCTCTAATAAATTCAAGGGTCAGCATTCCCATTCATGTGCCCTTTAATGTTTTATAATCAACCAAGCAAAATAGACAGATATGAAATATGGTTAAGATTGTAGGTGGGCTGAATGATCCTGTGGGCATTTCTGTCTTTCTCCACAGACTACAGAAGATGCTCAGGGTAACTCTTGTGGCTAGATAGGATAAATATAGGGCCCAGTGATGGATTTTGTAATCCACATGTCATCCACAGAGATAAATGGACACACTGTCCACGTGGAATCAATGGCAGATCAGTTTTCTTAATTCTGCTTTTGGTTCTGAATGCTTAAAATTTAATAGTAATCTGACTGTATCCCTGGGAAGAGGGTGCTTAGTGGAAAATAGATGTACTTTTCTCTATTATTTATTTGTGTTTCTTGTCAAGGAGTTGTCTGGAGCCCTAGGAACACTTCGATGTTTTTAATCCCCATTGACAAAGGAAAATCATTATACCTCTAATAAAAAGGGTAAAAAAGCTGGAAACAAACCCCATTTTAATTTTTTCCTAGTGCCTCCCAAGATCTCTTGGTAATCAGTGCATTGTAGCACATCTTGAGATAAGAGTCTAATGATTCCCTGTCCTATCCATCAGGAGCAGCTGACTGTGTTACAGTTTGTCTAGCTTTCTGAGTAAAACTAAGTAGGAGAATATAATGCTTTTCTCTTAATAAAGAAGGCTTTATGATGGAAGTGTATGTGTTTAAGGGAACTAGGTTTCACTCCAGAATATTTTAAAGGACATAAAATATGTCACACTTAAGGACTATGACTATTCTTGCCATAGGACAGAAAGTGAAGTCTGTGAGACAGAATCTCATCTTTAGTGCCTGACTCAGCGCTGTGAATTCCACAAAGCTGGGAAGTTAAATTATAGTTACAGAAACTGCTCTTCTGATAACTTCCTAAAGCTTAAATCCCACTGAATTTTCATGAGAAGATTTGGAACCTTGAATTGTTAAAGTACTTTATAAAGAATAAAATCCAGAGAAGTATGTATATTATTAGTTCACATTTGATGCTTAAAATCCCACTGAAATTCATGTGAAAGATACATTCAAAAATTTTAATCTAGAATATTAACCTGTTCTAAGAAAAATAATTTATGATATTTTGATTAGATCTTGAAATAATATTAAATCACACAACCAGCAGAATGATACTTACTTATGCTTTCATGGAATGTGATAAAAATGGAAACAAATATTATCTACATTTTTAAATTTATCAAATCATCTGTCGCTATTCCATTTAGTGCTATAAGACTTTTGGGCAGTGACCATACCTATATATACATAAATATTCATTAATTAATTGCCATGTTAGACTGCAATTGAAAGGTTAACAAAAGAATAACCTTGTGATAGAATTTTATCTGCATGACCGAAATCACTGTTGTGTTTAGAAAAGAAATATCAAAGTAGGAAGATTCTTTTTGCAATGATGAAAAAAGCCAATTCCCTCAAGTTTTTGAGTTCTTTTGAAACATGAAAATTATTGGAAAAACTAATGTGATTATGAAGATACTTTTCCAAGAGAAAACTCTGAAGTTTTGGCAGATGCTTCAAAACATTTTTCAAAGACAGGAGTTAACTTTGAATTTTTAGTTAGAAATATACTGAGCTCTATAAAACTTCTTAGTGGCAAAAAAAGACATTTTTAGCAATGAAATGCAATCTCTCCATATCTTCTGTCATATAAGGATGTGAACATGGACAGCAAATTATGTGGAATGTAGGAAAAAACATATTTCTTTTTTTGATTGTATTCCTGTTGCTGTGCCTTCCTGATTTTTAACACTCCTCTGTCACAGCATCTCAGAAATGTTCACTGGCATCTATAATAGGTCTGAATTGGTGACTTGATCCATAATAGCATCATGACAAGAACAGCAAAAGAAAATCAATAGATATGTCTATCTTAAATTTTTGAATTATTTTCAAGGAATGATCAAATAAAAAGTCTGAACAAAAACTTCATGACGTGTGTCTGCAGACATAAGTGTCATCAGAATCATCAGATTGCTTCATTAAGTTCATTACATTCATTTAGAGTCAGGATTTTTATATAGTTGGAAATGGACTGCTATAAAAATACATTTGAAACCACTTAACAGTGATAATTAAAAGAAAAGGAAATTCAGTTCAAGACTCAGGTCTTTTTACCTACATCAAGTAAATGCAAGATATTAATTTCTCTGTTGCTGCAAACAAAATTAGGAGTTACAAAATTGGGTTTGTCTATTAATAACTATACATTAATTTTCTTTTATGTCCTGTGATTTATCATTATTAGAAATGTCATTGTCCAACAAATAATGTCCTAGAGGGTAAAGGATCCATCCCATGTTTGACATATGAAGCATCTGAGTGTCATTTTATGTTCCTTTAATCATTAATTGGGAGAAAACTCACTATGGGTCCAATTCATCTACTTTGCAACTAGTCTTCCTTTCTACTATAGCAGAAGTCAAGATGACTGCTATAAATACACAGTCACTTCCTTGGCATCCTAGGAAATGCCTGGACATGCCTTCTCCCTGTACTTCAATTCCCTATCCTGCCCAGTTTTCTCATGCAATTTACTTAGACTGGAAGGTATTGGCTAGGAGATTTTTAATATTTCTCTGAATACTGCTTAATGGAAATAGTTTTAATCCTAATTTCTGTTTCAGATGCCATTAAAATAAGATTTCTTCAATCTCTGAATATGTATGCTCAAAAGAATTTCTTTTAGAACAACACTATTTTGTGTGTAGTATTGTTTCATTGCATATTATTGGAGGAACCAATTTTTATTGCCTATCCTTTTTTAGTAGAACAGTGCAAATTTTACTTTTAAAGATTCTACTTCTTATTTCCTACTAGGACAAATAAAAGATAGATTTTTTTTCCCTGTTTTTCAGAAGTCCTAGCTACAACATGGCAGTCTTCTGACCAATTCAAATTTAAATTTCAAACTGCGATGTAGCTGTGATTCAATAATATTTTAACTTTGCCTTCATAGTCAATAAAATAAGAAGATAGGCAAGTCCGTTACTGAAATACTCTTCTAAATAAAGTTTCCATGCCATTCTGAAATAAATGACTGAAATAATATTCACACATATAGCTGGTTTGTTTAAAGCTCCCAAGAAGTGTGTACACTCACCATGTTTATATATATGCACTTATTAGGTGTGTGATTCTACCTAATAAGCATTTTTCCTAGAAAAACTAGGAAACTCTCTTATTTCACTTATTTTACCTACTTATGTTCTGATTTTCTTTAGGGAAAGGATGTTCTGGGCTCTACTACTGAACACAGAAAACATAATGATTAAAAATGATGTGGGCTTTTTGTTTGGTTTTTTAACTTCTTTTTTTCTTCCTTCCCACCCCTCCCAGGATCTAAACTCATAATATCTAAGTAATTAAAGAATAAGCAACAATTATGTGATCAGAAATAATGTCGAAGAATATCTATTCCTTCTAAACAGTCCTTCCTCTCTCTGTCAGTTGCTTTTTACCTTTAATTATTGAAGCATAACACTTATTTCTTCTACTAGTAGTATTTTATACAAGACCAGGCAGGAGGGTAGCATTTTAGAAAGAGGCAGGGTACACAATACATTAAAAACCCTGTGTTAAACCTTGTAGAAATTAAGCAGCCAGGTAAAAAATATTAGGATCAATGCTGGTTCACTACGTCATGCCAATTTTTTCCTTGTTTCTTTTTTGGTTTGATGTGATTTGTTTGTTTGGGGATTTTTACCATGTTTTTATCACAGTAACTATTTAGGACAATTTCAAAATATATCTTATTTATCATAATGTATGCGAATGTATTACTTCATTTTAATTAATTTATTATGCTAGTGATTAACAAATGCATTTCAAAATAGGATAACTTTTACTGAAAAGTTAATTTCATTTTTATTGAAAAACAGCAACAGACTTTCAATGTTTATTTGGTTGTGCTATTTTTTTTTATAAACACCCATCACTTCTTGAATACTCATCATCTTTTTCAGAAGAACTTGATGGAAATAAAGACTGAAAATGAAAAAGACAGTCTGTATTTCACTCTTTTTTTACCCTTAAAAAGTATGACGGAGAATGATATACAAAAATATTAAATATTCAATGCTCATTATTCACAATATAGTGAAAATTAGAATCCATAAATCTCTAGTACACAGCTGTTGTAAGTATTTAAAAATACAAACCTGAAATGAAATGTGTGTCAGCTTAATGATCAGTCTGAAGCAGAATGATCTGAAAAATACTCTCTGTGATTTTCACCCTGCCAGTTTACCATGATTTATACAGAATATGTTAGGTCTTATTTCCATGAATTTAAGCATAGATAAATAGCATGTCCTTGTTCTCTCCTTCAAGAAATGGAATATTTTGGACCCCAAAAACTTGAAATCACTCATAAAATGCATTGCCATTAACAAACTTTCCTGAATACATTAAATTTTTGTTCCTGTCTGTCAAATGTGGTTCCCAGATTTCTTAATTAAGTCACTATTTTATTGAAAAAGTTCTTACTTAAGAAAACATTCCCTATCCTTCAAAAAACCTAGATAAATTCTTAGCATAAATCACACAGCTAATTGCTACTAAGTTCTGTGGAACATAGGTATGTTTTTTTATTCAAGCTGTTGGAAAAATGGGTCAGTGAATCAAGAGTTATTGAACTAAGACCCTTAACTTATGTTTTGATAGCTTAAAAAACATTATTTGATGGTTCTATCGTTCATGTTTATTCCACTCTTCTTTATATTATTACCACTACTACCAAATACATCTATGAAAGAGTTTTCCAATAGCCAGCACTGCCATCTTTATGTTCAAGAGCCCCTTAAGAACTCTACACAGCTCACAGTTTAAATGTTTATTATATATTTATATGTTGGCTGTAGAGCATCAAAATTCATGGTCCAGTCTTCCTTACAATTCCAGACAGACAAGAAGAAAGATTTACTCACTGTGCGTATAAGAGGAGCTAGATTTGCAGTGAGACATAGAAAACTATTGGAACTCATTTTTCCTTCTGTCAAATTATTCCTTCTGCACAGCTGGGTAAAACTCAGTCTTGATGTTTCATTGGAAATTTCTGTGTTAGCAGATATATTTATTTTCAAACATGATACCTGCTTTCCCCTTCCCCTTCTTAATTCTCCTACTGAGGCAACATAGAGAAAAAAATCTAGTTAAAGTCGTTAGAGTCCACATGCTGAAATATTTTCAACTTGAAATTTAGTGCATTTGTCAATACACAGTTTGAGAAGCTATTCCATCAATTATTATAGCCAGATTGCATCCTAGACTGCATATTTAGAGGGAAAAAAATATCTTTTCTTCATCATCAAACTTCAGAATCATTAATGCTGCTAGCTAGTTCAAAAGAAATGGCAAAAGAAGTGTGCCAAGAATAAAGTCTAGCTCACAACCCATTTTACACTAGGCCAGAGAGAACTGGCTCACACCTGCAGTATGCTTCACCCTCTAATGACTACGATTTCTAAACACGCTATTCTTGGCTATTCCAAATTCCACACACCTCTTTTTTAGGCCAGCTGTCTGCATGCTATCCTGCCACAGTGATTTATGTCTTCATCATGTCCAGGTCAAAGTACGGTGTGCGAATGGTACACCTCAGAGCACACTTCAGTCGCCACAAATGCCAACGCTTGCACTCAAACAATCTTCCATGCAACCTTGAGACTCACTATTGGACAAAATTAAAGTCCTCATCATTAGCTACATATTTATGAAAGGATTTCTTTCTCCTACATCCTTATAACTTTCCCACCTACCATCTAATTAAAAAGGCAGTAATACAGTTATATACTGAATTCAAATATTAGCTATTAGAGGTTTTTATTTTAAAGCAAAATTAAAAATTAAATATTACAAAATTGCTGATTTTACTCAGAAATTTTCATATTTCCTCCTCATTTATACAGAATTAAAAAAAAAAAAAAGTCATGTTTAGCTTAACCTGAAATGTTTTGTTTAATCTTAAAAAAAAAATTAATATTCATGTATTTTAACTGCTTAAGATGTGCAAGCTTCAAAATGAAAACCATATCAGAATTAAAAAATCTTAAAAATACAAATTTCATCAGTTTCACCTAAATGGATCAATATTTGTGAATATATTTGAGGACATTTGACACTAATTTTACCATAGACAAAATCCTTTCTCATGAAAACATATTTTATTATTAGTTTCTTAAAACATGGGAGATTAAAAAGATAGAAGAGAAAACATTTAATATATATTTCCAATCAAATTACATTAATATAATTTCTTATATAACATATTGCTTTTTTGGAGTCTTATATATGTCTTTTTCTTTATGTGGCCCAATACCTGAAATTAAATTTCTCATCAGCTCAGTGGCATAACGTTAATGTCTCCTTTATGTTCAGCCTTCACCATGAATCAGCTGGCATAGTGAGGCTGTGAATTTAGAGGAGCTTGCTTGTCTGTTTTTGCAGCTGGGAGAACATTTTGCCACAGTTCTGTATATATGCAAATATTCTAATACACACCATCTATTTTCTTGAGCATTATGGTGCTTCATCGATTCGATGAAGCTCCATGAAGTACAACATCCTGATATTTCAAAAAGAGCTCCCCAAGTCCCATAACGCATCTGGACAATTCTATACTGTTGTGCTACAGAGGAAGACCTTTTCTAAACAATTCAGAAGCTAAGCTCTGCCACAAAGCTTCAAAAGTGATTGCTTGTATTTTAGTATGTGTGACTGACTGTTGCTAGTAATAAAACTGGGTAGTCTGTGTTTCAAATCATAGAATCATGCAATGGATGTTTGGAAGGAACCTCTGGAGAGCATCTAGTCCAATCCCTCTGCAAAGCAATTTCACCTAGATCAGGTCGCATCAAATCATGTCCAGACATGGTTTTGAGTATCTTCAGAGAAGGACACTCCAGAACCTCTCTGGTCAGCCTTTGCCAGTGCTCAATCCCCCTCCCTCAGAGTAAAGAAATCTTTCCTCATATACAGGATCTCTCATAAGAGAGATCGTCCAGTCCCCTTATCTTCGTTTCCCTTCACTACACCATCTCCAGTACCAAAGAACCCAGAACTGGACACAGCACTCCAGATGTGGCATCACCAGGGCCAAGTAGAGGGGCAGAATCACCTCCCTTGACTTGCTGGCAGTGTTCTTCCTAATGCAGCCCAGGAGATCATTAGCCTTCTTGGTGACAAGGACACATTGATGGCTCATGAAAAGTTTGTTTTCCACCAGGACACCCAGGTTCCCGTCTACAGAGCTGCTTTCCAGCAGATCGGCTCCCATCCTCTCCTGGTGCAGGGGGTTGTTCTTCCCCAGGTGCAGGACCCTGCACTTGGTTTTATTGAACTTCAGACAGTTCCTCTCCACCCTACTCTATCTTGTCCAGGTCTCACTGAATGACAGCACAGTCCTAAATCATTAAATCCTGTAACCATATTTCAGTGATTACATTGGTGAGCTCACTGCATGCTTGTGAATACACATTTCCATCATTTCCATCAAACTATACATATTATGAAATTATTTTACTATCTTTTTCCTTATCCTTTTATTATTATTATTATTATTAATGACAAATTGCTTTTATGAACTACCGGAAAAACCTGCCTTTTGAAAAACTCAACATAATTTTGGAGTTTAATCATGTTATGAATTATTAACATGACTTTTATATTTGTTTATTCCTGAAGTTTAAAACCATTAAAAAAAGAATAAGGTCTTTATTTTTAAACTGATGCTGAAATGGTGTATAATTGTTTACAAACAATAAACTTTCCATCATATGTCAGAGTATATTTCCGGACTCATGCAACTCTGTGAGAACAGGCTACAGTCTGGTTTTTATGTAAATTCCCTGTATTCGTGTTGTATGGTGTTTTCTTTATCAGTAATAGACTTGTGGTCCAGTTCAATTTTAGCATTTAGCATCCTTAGTGAACATAGATGGATGTCAAAAGTGTGTGCTATAGTCCCTGCCTTGTATGTGGTGGGGGTCTGTTCAAAGTGCATATAATTGCATGTATGATAATACACCCCAAAAAAAAAAGATACTTCTACAAATGCACTATTTTTGTCCTACATATATATTTTAATGTTAATTCAGGCAGACATCAAATTCCTCTTGGTTCGCAGATAATAATTTAAAAATTAAGGCTAAAATGCACTCTCAAAGGACAATGTGCCTGATAAGAGGAAGCACGATTTTAAATCCTTGGTGTATATAGCCCCTTGCTCCTGTTTACACATACTATGACTTTGCAGCCGACTACCAAAAACCCCTCTAATGAAAAGCAAGCAGAGGAAGTGAATAGTGGCTAACGGAATAAAAAAATCCCTTAGGAAAAGCAATATGCAATATCTATTATCTGAAAATCTTATACGTTTTACAGTGTATGGAAAACCTATAAAACATCACTGTGTATTCATGCAGTCAGCACTGCAATCCATCAAAAAATTAATGGCTTTGTTGGTATGCATTGGTCTACTGAATATGCTGCTATTGCAACACTACATGAATGTGACTTGTTTGGAAATTAAACACAAAAGAACCCCAAGCCCAAACAATAACATTTTCAAATGTTTTCAAATTTGAATTTGAAAAATTCCCCTTTCCCCCCCAAAAAAAACCCGCAAAACCCAAAAAACTAAAAAGATCCCCAAAAGCCAACAAAACCCAAACCCAAGCAAATGCAGAAACAAACCCAAAGAAGAAAACCGACAAAACCCCCAAAAACTGGATCTGAGCAAGCAATTTTTAACCAAGGATTTTACTTTTCAGTTCCAAACGCTACAGTTTTGAAGTCCAAAATGCTATCTGTTCTTACCCTCCAAATAAACATCAAGTATCCCAAGAAAAGGTTAATAAATGTCACTAACTGGATAGAAACCACTGACATTCAAATTATGAGTCCACTAAAGTGGAGATAGAAGTGATAAATGTGGTTGTTTCTGTGGTTGTTTGTCACTTTTTGCAGAGTGTTTACTGATTCCCAGTGTTTAATTACATCTGCCTGGATTGTCTGTGTTCTTACCATGGTCAACAAATAAGAATTTAAAGATTGCATACAATACACATCTATCATTAAATCAAAATTAAGTTTAGGCGTGTTCTTACTAGATGTCTTCTTAAGATATCTTGGTTAAGATTAAATGGAAAAACTGAGCAGAAGACATTAAAAATCAGACAGAAGTCCAAATAACATCTTCATTTTATAACTTTGTGATGATTTAATTTGAGTATTAATCCTTCCTGAACTCTTTAAACATTATTGTTAATAAACCATTATTAGATTTGACTGGATGGTATATAGAATAGAGCAAAAAGAGCACACTGAAATCTGGAAATTGATAGTATTTAAAATCTAGTCTCTGTCTCATTTAAATATACTCTTTGTAAAGAAAGAAAACAAGTGTCTTTTTCATCCTCTTCATAACTTTATGATGCAATCCATTTATAATAAGAAAAAGCAATGGCAAAAAGAGATATATTTCAAAGGTTCAAAATCTATAAACAAGTTTTTTGCTTGGAACAAAGACCATCATCTATAGAGACAAATAATTATAGTGCATACATTTCTGTGTCATAGTAGTAGTCAGTGTATTGGATATTATTAGGAAGAAAACTATTTCTGCTCCTATAATTTTTTCAAATAAAATTCCTCTCTCTATTGTAATTTTATAACTTAAACTTGCTGAGGATTAAAATTACTGGGGCTGACTTTATTTTAAAATTTTTGTTTCTGCAATATTAGATCTAAGACTCTAAAAAACTAAAAATGGCTGAAGAGTTTCCATCAGAATTTTTTTTTTTTTTTTGTCCCAGAGATATTCCTTGCATTCACAGGGATGAATCTGCACAGATTTCTTTTGTTGTTTACATCCAGTCTGGACATTGCATTTGCATTTAATTGTGTATTCTATCTATATACATAAAAGAAGAATTACATTCCTTCCACATACTTCCAATGAGAAATATGGTCTCATTTTGCTTCCCAATAAATGAAAAAATGAAAGAAGCTACATATGTTCATCATTCTACTTCACAATTCTGCACAAATTCTCCTGTCTCCTTTGAAGAATAGAGAATGTGAATATACATATTTTATCCCTCTTTTTCAATAGCACACTGGTACAAGTATTCAAAGAGGATGTGTGAGAACAAAATTAAATTTATTCTTTCTGAGATGGTTCAAGCTGGTTTGGGTAGAGTGGGAGAATATGTTTATCTGTGATGATTAAAGTGTTCAACAGAAAAAGGTGAAGTCTTTGCAATAAGTACTTCCTGGACTTCTCCATCTTGGGCTCTTCCCAAAGATTGCAGCTCTTCATGAACTGCTTCAGCAGGGTCCTTTCAACAGAGTACAAACCCTTGGGAACAGATTTTTCCAGTGTAGGTCCCCCGTGGGCCACAGGTCCTGTTAGTAAACCAGCTCCTGCATGGACTCCTCAGGCAGCAGCTTCCTTCAGGGCATGCCTACCCGATCCAGGCAGAGTTCCCCATGTGCTGCAGCAGGGATATCTGCTCCACTCTGAGTAGTAGATGGACAAAATGAAAAGCGCCTTGCACTGCACTGGGACTTGTTGAACCTCATGAGGTTCTCACGGGCACAATTCTCAAGCTTGTCCATTTCAACTGCACTGCTCAACTTCATTCCACCTGCACACCTGTTGATCATGTCCCCAGATCAACAACCTCTGCCTCCCCTGACCAAGAATTTCTTTCTTACTCCTCAGATTGAGGAGGAGATTCTTGCTCATTTATGCCAGTTTCCAGCCTGCCTTACTTGATTTCCTACACATCAGGATAGAGAGCTCTTATACTCGAAGAAAAGTGACCTTAAGTAGTTGCCAGCCTTGGCCAGCCCCTCTGTCCTTAAAGACAGTTACCAAGGGGCTCTCATTCACCAGCTCTTAAACAGATGAATGAAAGTCCATTTTTACAAAATTCAGGGTCTTGACTTTGCTTCTCTCCAGGCTCACCAGGCTCACTTCAAATGTCATAATACATAGAAACTTGTCATTCCCACATTTATTATTCATCCAATACATTTTATAAGAAATAAAACAATAAGAAATTATAAGCCTTTTTTTGTTTGTTAGAAAAACAGGTGCAGACAGCTACCCAGAAGATTTTCTATTTCTGATCCTGAGCTCTCAGACAGCACTTGGTTCTGGTTGTAACATTGAGGACTAAGGATCACAGAAGTAAAGGACTTACAACACATCTCTGCTTTCAGTGTTTCCTGACAGATAAATACATGTAGAGCTTGAAGGAGGTTATGTTAACCTTTTTGAGGGAAATGTTCAATAATGTATTTTTAAGGACTTATCTTTACCTAAACAGTGTACAGGGAGAATACTTTCTGATTTGGGAAAATGGAGCAAGAGTTTAGCAAGAAGATAAAGATTAAGTGTCTAAAATTTGACAAAATTATTTTTCACAAGTCACTCACTAGCTCCCATCAAATATGTTAATAGCATAACACAGTAAAATTTCTAAATTTTGACACATTAAAGAATTTGATATAACAGCAAATTAACATCCTAAGAGTATACTTTTAGATGTAAAACACACTTGTCTGAATGTTAAATTACAGAAATTTGTACTAATATTAAAGTAAATATTATTTTCTTATTCATATTCTCTCTAAAATTATGGAGAGCTAAGAAACTTAGAATGTATTTTTTTTTCACCTGCTTATGGGTAAAAAACAATAATTAAGATATATGATACATATATATTTCCTCATTTCCTCCCTGTGCAACTTCTGTAATCATGCATTGCATTTTTGCTATGACTGGGCTAAAATATTTTATCTTTCATTGATTATATGGCTTGCAGCATTCAGAAAGTAATAGCCATAGCGTTCTAAGAGACAAGTAAGATTCTGAATTCTGCCTCTACTTAGATGAACAGTTTTACTTTAGGGACAGTAAAGCAATCCTGAAGCAGGCTTCTTTCTTATCAGAAATTGATTCTCTAAAGATTAATATTTTTTTATTTTTTCATGAGATTCCTTGGGCATAGCAATTATACTGGAGCCAATCGAATGATTTAGAACTGTAGAAAAAGCAAATTAATCATATATATTATATTTTCGAATTCACAGAATAAAATAAAATCCATTTAATTGCCAAAATTGAGCCAGTGTGAATTCTTTAGTACTCTGCATTGGTGGATTTTAAACTTACTCTTTGGTCTTAATAAAACCTATTTTGAGATGAATGGTAACAATTAAAAGGTCAGTCTACATGACTCACTGGATGATTTTGAAGTTAACAATCATATATTTATGCAAATGGATTGGCTGATGAAAAAATAAAATAAAAACATTTGAAAAATAATGAGAATTATTTAATATATTCTTTTCTCATTCAATTTACATTTGTAGTTTTGAAGTAATTGGGGTTTTTGTTCTGGGTTTTTGTTCTTGCTTCAGTCCCTGGCAAGGTAATGGAATAACTCCTCCTATAAACTATTACAAGTCAAATGAAGGAAGTATTTGGGAAAAGCCAGCACAGATTTACCAAAGGCAAATCATTCCTGACTAACTCAATCACCTACAACAAAGGAATATTTTTCTGTCCACATCAGAAGAATGGTAGATTTTGTTTAACTAGACTTTCATCAAATCATTCCACACCATTTTCCTCAGCTTCCTTCCTCCTAGACACACCGGCAACATAAAAATTGGATATATATATAGCCAAAGTGGTGGAGTACAGACCTGAAAGTTGAAAATTGGAGTATGGACCTTTTGACCTGAAAGGGCTTTTGTTAGTGGTTCCAAGTTGGTTTGTTTTTTTTTTTTTTTTTTTTTTTTTGGTTGTTTTTTGTTTGTTTGTTTGTTTTTTGGCAGCTGATTATAAAGGACTGTTACTGGATATTGTTTTGCATCATCATTGACATCACCACCTAGATGATGAGTTAGGACGAACAGAGACTGAGAGAACTTTGCTCTAGAAAAAGGAAGGCTCAGCAGGGATTTTATCAGTGTGTTTAAAATCTGGATGAGAGAGAATGAAAAAGAAGGAGATGGGCTCTTCTTAGTAGTGTTCACTACTAGGGGAAGAGCTGACAGTCAGAAAACACAAGAAATAATTCCATCTGAACATGAGAGAATACTTTTTTTACTGTGAAAGTAGTCAAACCGTGTAGGTTGTGCAAATAGAATCTCCATCTGTGGCCAATAGGGGGAAGTCCTGGGCAACATGCTTCAGCTGACTGCCTTAGAAGCGGGGTTAAATTGGATGATCTTCTTGCCAGTGTTTCCTGTTCCTGAAAAACGCTTGCACCGTGTCAAGGTGTTTTCTTTTTTCCCACACATTGAGTAGTCTGGGGATGGGCAAGAAGGTGGGAGGGGTACTTCTGGGTCACCTGACCTAATTTTACCACAGAAATATTCCACACCATATGATGTTGTACTAGGCAATAAAAGTTCAAGAAAAGGAGGAGGAGAGGGGGACATTAGTGGTTATGGCACTTGTCTGCCTAAGAACCCATTACACATGCTCATGCCAGGCTTTCTAAGGAGTCATTGAACACCTGCCTGTCAATGGGAAGAACAGAATAAATTATTTTCTTGATCTATTATTTGTTAGTGCGTGTACCTTTTGCTTCTCCTGTGAAAATACTGTTAACATAATCGATGCCTTTTAATCTTCCTTCAGTTATCTACCTGTCCTATGGGGGAGAGGACTGAGTGAGCAGCTGTGTGCATCCACAGGATCCACCCAATGCCAACTTCTTGGCACCTAGTGGGGGTCTTGAGGGACTCCAGATAATGATAGCCTTGATTGGAGTGTGCTAGACTACATTTATAACAGCAGTTCTTCAGTTTTTTATTGGTAGGGTCCTTAGATTAGTCACAGTGCTTGCTTGTTTTACTGTGTATCGGAATCTAGGACTTGTTAGTGTCTGTTTTCAATTGCACAAACAGCAGTAGTACTACTTCCACTGGAGATGTCTTATTATATTTTTGGTGGTCTCTAGCTGCCAGTTCAGACATGCACAGGTTTCTTCTAAATCCTATGTCTAGTTTGTCAGACTCCAAAAAGTCTCTGATATCATATCACATCTCAAATAGCATAAAACAGCTTCGTATGGACAGATGAAAGCATAATGCCTGAATTTAATTTGTATTTATTGAACATTTTATTAAAATTGTCAAGTTTATAATCTTTCTCATGAAAGTAGTATTAAAATATCACCAGTCATGGTTTTGTACTACAGTCAAATGTTATGTCCTGGATTCACTTAATCTAATTTCTTCTAGATAAAAGTTAAGTGGTCAGGATAAACTAGTCATCTAAGCTCTCTTTATGATCCCTGAAAGGAAATAGGCATTTCCAGAGGCAGTTAATCTCCTTTTAAGATTGATATCATCCACATAAGTAAGTTGCCCTATGGAGGAGACTACTTCTGTCCATGAATGATAAAACAAATCTAGCAGAATAAGTGCATTGAAGATCTTGTTTGTACATGCTGGAAGACAGGCAAGATAAATCACCATACATCTTGCACCAACCCTCTTAGTGTTTCTTACCTTCAATATGCCATTGGTAATTTAAGCATACTTTGATTGGGCTGCCTATTACAAACCTTAAGGTGATTTGAAACTTGTATAAAGGGAAATTATACATTTGTTTAAATTTGGGAAAAACTTTCTTTAAGATATATGAATACTACTTTTAAGTAATAAAAGCAACTGAACAAAAAGAGCAAAAACAATAACAACAAGAGCAAAAACAAGAAAAAAAAACAAACAAAACCACCACCACCACCACCACTGGTGTTTTCTAGAGGGTACAATTTATTTTGCATCATAAATTTTAACAGTTGCCAGTTGACCACAGGAAGAATAGACAGCTCTCAGCAGTAACATTCTGCAGGGGAAAAAGTGGAGCAATTACTCCATCCACCACCAATGGTTCTTAATCACGTACAGCCATTAGAATCTCTAGTATCTAGCTGGTGGAAAAAAAATACATGATAGAAGTATGACTGAAATAACTCAAAATGGCTTTCAAACATTAAAAATAAGAAAAAAAGTGAATGCTTCAATACAGCAAATTATAATAAAATTGTTTTCCAATTGAAACTGGTTATAACCAAGGAACAGTAAAGAGACAAGTAATTTTTCATATATTTGCTTCAGAAGAATTAAAGAATACAAAAAAATGAAAATAGTAAATTAAAGTAGTCAGATAATTTATACTTGATACATTTCCTTAAATTTTTAAAGACTGAAGAGTGGGCTGTATGTGCTAGCGAGTTTCCTCTTGAGAGCCATTTGCCCTTGATTTCCAAAGATTTAGAATTAAAGAGCAAAGACTAGGATTTTAGCTACCTGAAAATAAGCTACTTTTCTTAACTTCATCTAAGTTAAGAATTCCTACCAAAGGATTGTTCTTTTTTCAAAACTTTCTAAGATTTCTTTTCAAGATGGGATAAATATTACTTGAGATATATCTTTATCTTTGCAGTGTTCAAAGAAGACTGAGTAACTTACAGAAAACTTAATTAAATAAATTCCACTTGAAGCGCTCATAACAAACACATAACAAAACAAAATAAAGGTAAAGTCATAAAAAAAACCCCAGAAAATTGAGATGGAGCTGTTTTTGTGACATGTATACAATATTCTACTACCTATAACAATATTACATTTTGATGTTGTAGTTTATTGTGATAAACAATGGTGGAAAAAGCAAGAGGTGGTGACTGATCCATTTATATCTTGAAATGAGTGATGTAAATACTAATAAGATATAATTCAGAGATGTACTAGTCAATTATTATCCATGTTTTTGTTGGTCTCAGTGAAGCCTTATGGAAGCAGGAGTAATGGAAATAGTCTCCTGAGAATGTCTGTTATTTTCACTGGGGAGTCTTATTGTAGGTGACATTGTAATGACTTGGCCTAACTGTTATGCCTACTTGAAAATCTAAAAAAAAGTAATAATTTTACAGCCAATTATTTGCATAAAATTCTCCAACTTTAACAGACTGGCAGCTACTTCAAGAAAACATTCTTCACTATTTAAAAATTCTATTGTAGTTTAAAATTTAAATGCTCTCTTTTGTAATATATTTATGTACTTCATCAAACCTTTAGTTTTCCAATTTTATTTTTATATTTTGTAGATCCTAAAGAGGTATCTTCTGTTTTTAATGCCGTACAACTACTTGTGATTAGACTTACTTATACATGTCTCAAAAAAACAAAAGTGAGATTATTTCCAATACTGGGATTTAATTAAAAGAAGAATTGGACCTTTCATCTTTTTAATTCACATTAGCTTTTTTCAAAGCGAGGGAGTTGCCCAGATTTGAACTTGGTGTGGTTAATAACACTTTCTGATTTGCTCAATTGATTTTATTTTAAACTCTGTCAATAGTTTAACTGAAGCAAGCAACTTTGCTGCAACTTTATTTCTTGCAGTTCTTTAAGAAGCATATTGTCTCCAGTGGTTTCACATGCATTCCAGCAGGGAAGAAAAAAAAGTGTTGGCGTTTAAAGTGATGTGAACTTAAGCAATCAGAAAAATATATTGGATGATGTGGACACCATTATGGAGAGTCAGTGAAGGAAGAGGGCAATGAATCAATCTGATAAATTGTGATTGGCTGTTAAAAAGACAAGTAAATCCAAATTGGTTAGGGAATGTTCATAATACCAAATAATACTACATTGACACTGCCCCTGTACATCATTTTATAAAACTGATCCTGATCTTTTAGACCAAGTATCATCAGGAAACACATAATTAAAACTATAGATTAAAATGAACCCCTCAAAAAAAAAACCAAAAAAAACCAACCCTCCCCCAACCCTGAATAAATCAAACCAACCTATCAACAAACCAAAAAAAAACACCTATAAAAAAAACCAAAACCCAAACAAAAAAAAAACTCCACAACTCTAAAAATAATGCAGTGGTGATAGTGGGGAAAACCTGCACACATCTTTCACCTGTAAGTGTTTAATGCAGAATGAAGCTGTGATAGGTTAGCAAGCATAGTCCCGGAAGGGACGTCCTTGCTGAGGGGTGCTTACAGTTTCCTCTGGGAACTGATAGAGCCTATCAGCTGGCCAGTTTGAATATGGACAATTCTCTAAGCCACTTAAAGTTGTGACCACCTCTGTGATCCACATTTAAGAATAGGCAAACTCCCCCTCCAAGCTCTCTCTCGTTTCCGGCGCTGGCACAGGTGGCTGCGGGCCCCGTGTGGGGGCCAGCGGGCACAGCCAGGCCCTGCTTGGGCCAGGCCGGGCCGGGCCACGGCCACCCTGGAGCCATGGACCTGTTCCAGCCGTGGAACCCCCCCCACTGCCTTGCCGTGGGCAGCCGGAGCGGCTCGGCTCTCCCCCCTCTCCACTGCGATAAGGAAAATTCAACATTCCAGCTGCAAAGCTGCAAGGCCGAGGTGAGATTAACCCTTTTACTGCTGTGAAGAGCTGAAAACCTGAGGGAGGAGAGAGAGAGGAGATGCTTAAAGCTGAAATTCTGTTGTGAAGCTATGATATATCAGAGTATCCCGTTGTAATTTCATGAAGATATGGGGGGTGGAGTGTTCAACTCGTAAGCAAAAGCACCTGCGCTGAGATAGGCAGATGCTGACGCAGCTGTAATTTCATGAGAAGTTTGGACAGGGAGAGATGAACCAGATGAGGACTTTTGCTCTAAACGGGAAAGGAGAAAACCTCAGTACCTAGAGATGCTCCCAGAGATAGTCCTAACGATGAAGATGATGAAGACCCTTTGCTCCCAGGGAAGGAGAAGGGCCTCTGTTTTTGTTTCTGAACGGCTCAACCTTAAAATTGTACCCCAAAAAACTTCAAGAGTGGACCCTCGAAAGCAGTTGTGGGAAAAGCTGCAAGTCGGGGGGAAAGGACTCACACGCAGGCAGAGAGACTCCTCTTCCTAAATGGACTGAACAATATTTGGAAGTGGGCCGCTGTCTCGTTGTGATAATGTTTTCATAGCATGAGCAAGAAGAGACTTCTCTTTCTAAATGGACTAAACAAGGTTATTATGGAAGTGGTAAACAGACTGAACATCTTAAGGGTTGTCTTTTTACATTGTCAGTGGGAGAAGGGAGGAAGGTGGGGGGAGGAAGAGAGTTCTGAAGGTGGTATAATTTTTTTTTCTTCCCTCTTTTAGAGTTGTTAATAAACTTCTTTATATTCTTTCAAGTTTGGTGCCTGCTTTGCATTTCTCCTAATTCTTATTAGGAGAATTTATCTGCTTATCTCACAGCAGATAAACAGTAATGAGTATTTTGGACCAAACCACTACACTAAATTGGTGTTTCTGCCTGGTTACAAACTGAACCCGCGACAGAAGCCATAAATGCAAAGCTAATTGAAGATGGCGTGGAAAACAAGCCTGTGTCTAGGCCTTTTGAATCACATTGGTAACAAGGGTACAAAACACGAGGGAGCTAGAATGTTATAGCCAAGTAAATTTCGCTCACTAGATAAAAAATAGGATGTTCTTCAGTGCATCTGAGTGCAAGATTTAAAAGCACATTTTTATTAATCAGAGAAAAAAGACTTCAAACTTTACAGCATTAAGTTAATGTTTCCTGGTTTAAAGAAGCTAATCTAAATTGATCCTCTTTTCTGTACTTTTCTGGATTGGCTGTGCAATTTTCTGACAGACTCCATTCTCTTCAGTCTTCCTTGTCTGTATTTCTGTGTGAAGGAAGTTACATGAAGAATAATTCTCAATTATTTTTTCTGCCTTTTCTTTTTTTTCCATGAGAAATGTAATATAATTATAGAATCATTGATAATCACTAATAATTGTAAGGTGTTAGGAGCTTTTTTCTCTACATTATCCATTATGACTGTTATTTTTAACAGCAATGGGGCTTGGATAAAATTCAAGACCTCTACTGTAAAAATGTACAACAAAATACTATTCCACATTTCTCTCCAGAAAACTGAAATTAAGTAAATTGAGCTATTTAAATACACAATTAATATAAGGGAAAAAAAATATGGGGGAGGAAAAAATTATAGGCTTGATTTAATTACTTAAACCTGAGAGGAAAAGAACTTAGTGATGTTTACATCTCACAGGTATTTAAGAGTTCTGTATAGGGAAGTTGCTATAGCACATGTTTGCAAAAGACCCATGCCCTACCTGGAGTGTCAGTTGGTTGCTAGGCTGCATAACCTTTGATGTTTGAAAAGGCATTAGGCAACTGTGGCAAAGCAAAGCAATCTAGCCTCTTGAATAGGAGTGTGATAATAAGTCACTTAAATCTAGATACCTATATGAAGGTTCTGTCTGTCAGCGAGATGTCTTAATTCCTATTATAGAGAGTGGGCATGAGACTACATTCTGTTTTAGACTAAAACAGACATTTTGCATCATTTGAGACACCACAGGTTAACCCAGTTGGCATCCAGCTACCTATCTAGTACATGAAAGTACATGAAAGTGTGTGGATTCTGTGTCACAGCCATCGGCTCCATTCAGAAGTCTCAGATCTGAGGCCCTAAAGATCTCCTTCAGGAGGGGTCAAATTCATCCTCCTGGCTTCATTGAATATATCAACTAGAAAATAAACATGGGTATCTAAAACTACCTGAAATGTTCTGGTCTACTGGCAACATCCACACAAAGAAGGTAAATAGGACAGAGGAGACTTATGACCCAAGTAGCAGCAAGATGGTTGCAAAACATCTCAAAAGTACTAAATGCTGTTTGAGTGATACAATAGATGCCTGTTTAAATAAATCAAAGCCTATGTCCTTAGAGATTTTAAACCATTAAAGAGCTCTTAGCTTCTGCTTACACATACAGGGTGTAGACCCTTTAATTCTGGTGTCTTAAACTGCATCTGAACTCCATTCAGTAGTATCAGTAATATCAATAATTCAGTAATATTAATAGTTCTCAAAAAAAAAATCCCAAAACAGACATTAATCTCATAGCAGTGATAACGTCTGTATTCTTAATCTCTAGTTAAGTGACTGATAAAACGACTAACTCTGCCTCTTCATCTGAGAACAGATTTTTGTTTCTTAAAATAGTGCTGAATTTTCAGATTTCTCCAACCCCTCTCTGTTGAAGGTAATTTGGATTGTGATGTTTCACATGAATTATCACCCATCTTGATGACATGTACTTTTTTTGCCGGTAGACACCCCTGCTTAATGGACACCTTGTTGATCATAAAGGCCATTAGTTGGTATGTTGTTAGGTGCTTTTGCTGGTTGTACTCTCATTTAACAGCTTCCATTAACCTGTTCAGTGCTGGCTGTCACCACAGTAGTTTACATAATCCCCATGTATCTATGTTGCTAACTGTTATTTGTTCTAATTTTAAACTCTGGTAAAAGTATACCAGAGTAAAGGTATACCTCATGGGATTTTAGAATAAAGTGAAAATACATGTAAGTTCAGATTGCATTTTATAACAGTCAGATCTCCCAAACCTCTCTTGCTAAACCATAAAAGAAGAAATCCAAAACTCAACCCAATGATCAAAAAAAAAAAAAAACAAAAAAAGCCAAAAAACCCTCAAAAAACCCTACAAAAATCCAAAGCCTCCTAGAAAGAAAAAAGATCAGAATCTTCAAATTGTTATAATTTCCTTACTCTTAGAAAGCTGGGCACAGCTGTCATCCACGCTGTGAGCAAAATAACTTCAACAAACATCATTTTCTCAGGTTAATAAAACACAGTTTTTAACAGAAAGCCCTTTAAGCTATTACCATGTAATTGGCAATTAACCTTATTCATTTCATTATAGTCAGAGCCCAAACTTTTCACTGAAGGCAAAAATACTTGTAACCTAGTAGGATGTTATCTCAGTCTTCAGCTGTAAGTAGCAGAGTACTAGGCTCCTTCTACTTCATATATTTCCATTTGTAGGTGGAGTAAGTTTTAAAGTAAATGCCCATGAGAAAGTAATTTTGGAATATGCAGTATAGATAAAATTAATGTGCAGGTTGTATTTATTGGATGGAAGTGACAAAGTGTTGGCAGAGGGATGCTGCAGGGGTGGCCTCTATGAGGAGGACCATGAACCACCCACATCAGAAGATGTGAACATTTCCTGAAGAACTGTACACTGTGGGAAGGATTCACAGTGGATGACAGGAAAAATGTTAGGAGGAAAGCATGGCAGAGCCAAATTCTTATGGATTGATCACTGCCCCCATTACCTGCAGCTCTTTGAGATAAGAAGGGGGTAGAGGAGTCTGGAATGAAGAAGTGATATTGAGACTGGAGAGAAAGGGAATGGGAGGAAAAAGAAGGGAATGAGATGTTTTCATTTTTGTTTTTGTTGTTCACTTTTCAAATCAACTTGGCAATAAATTAAATTAATTGTCCTCAAATTGAGTTTATTTTTTTCTTTGATGCTAACTGATAACTGATTTCCCTGTCTTTATCTTAACCCACAGACTTTTTCATCTTACTTTCTTCCCTGTCCCTTTGAAGTGAAAGAGTGAGAGAGCAACTGGGTGGGTGGCTGGAAGACAGACAGGGTCAACTCAACACGCTAGAATATAGCATTTCTAGTCTATTGATAACCTGCCAAAATAAATATAAATTTGCTGAGAACCTGTAAGATATAAGTACAATAATTTTAGATTAAAGGTTTTTATAACACGAAGAATTTTCAAAAATTGAAGAGAAAATGTTAAAATAATGGTGGTTTATAAACCAGAATATAAACAAGAATAACAACTTCCTGAAACTCAAATTTGAGTTTTAGCTGCTACATCATTGTTACAACTGTAACATGCATTGTGTTTTTTGATATTTCCAAATGATAATAAATATGACAAGGTCAACATGATCTGATTGTGTTTTTCTGTTATGCTCTGTAACGGAAAATTATTCTTTTTCCCTCTAAACACCTAAACATGGGGCATTTTCACATCTTGATTACAGAATCACAGAATCTCAGAGTAGGTGAGATTGGAAGGGACCACTGGAAGTTACCTAGTGCAGCCTCTGTTCTCAAGCAGGTTTCCCAAGAGCACATTGCTCAGGATTATGTCCAGATGGTTTTGAGCATCTCCAGGAAAGGTGACTCCAAAATCTCTCTGGGTAACCTGTTCCTGTGCTCAGTCACTCTCACAGTAAAAAGTTGAAGTTTTTCTTCATGTTCAGGAGGTACTTCCTGTGTTTCAGCTTCTGCCTGTTGCCTCTTGTTCTATTACTCATCGCCACCAAGATGAGTCTGGATCCATCCTCTTGGAACCCTCCCTTCAGATACTTATATACATTGACGAGGTCTCCTCCTAGTTATCTTTTCTTGAGGCTAAACAGGTACAACTCCTTCAGCCTTTCCTCATAAGAGAGATGTTTCTGTCCCTTAATCATCTTTGTAGCACTAAACTGGACTCATTCCAGGATCTCCATCTCTCACACCTACTAAAGAGCCTAGGACTCAACACAGCACTTCAAGTAAGGTCTCATAAGGGCTGAGTAGATCACCTCCCTTGACCTGCTGGCAATGATAAAGAATTAATTGATATATAATGCACTTCAAAGATGAATGGTCATTGATATTAGAATTTGCTGCCTGCAATTTTTAAACAGTCAACAAACACATTTTGGTGTTTTTATTATTTACTAATTAATTTATCTGTGCCTTTTGTTCACGGAATTTTTTTTTTTTTTAGTATTCAGAATCATGTTGTGATTCACAAAGAATGGATAAAACTAAATGAAACTTCAATTTTTGCCATGGAACAATCAAGTATAACATTTAATAATCATATGAAACTCCAATATCTTGTTGGATCATTACTTCAGAATGTGTTCACAGATGAACAGACAAAGAGAGGCTCTTAAACTGATTCAAAAGTATATTGTTTTCCCTAAGTAATTTATATTCATCAGAGACAGGTATTTAAACAGTAAAGAAAGTAATGAAGCAGTGGTGACTGAAAACTATTGGTATGTTTCTTATTATTTTTCTCCTTAAATCTTAATGAAGTGTAATTACAGTTTCTTGTATTTTGTCTTCAAGATGCATTGTTCTAACAGAGAGTGGTGACAAGTAGCTGTGTCTGACTTCATGAGCAGCAAACTTACTGCAAATATGCAAATGAGGAACAACAAAGAAGAGCCTGGAGATATTAACATCTGTGTGAATGAAGCAACCATTTCACAACTCAGTGGACCTTAAACAAAGCAGACATTGAAATCTGTTCAGTACATGGGATGGATTTTTAAATATGTTCAATTACTGCTTGTTGCACAGCTGTCACTAGAGCACAGTTTCTGTCACACCAGGGACTCTGCTTTGACATTATCAGCATATAAAAATGATGTTCATGATATATAGTTTTCTAGCATAGCAAAACAAGCATTTTTCACTCATGTCTGTGAGTTAGAGATCTGCTTATACTTCCATATCTCTGGCAATTTAGATGAGTAGAGATAGAGAGGCATCTGCTTGGAGCAAAACAGCAATTTTGCCAATCGACCCAGTGACTAACTGGCTAACTATCTAATTTCTGTGTAATAGTTAAGAAAATATATTGCTTTTGAGGAGATTACGAATTTTGAATGAAAGATAATTCATCCCTTTATGAGGAAAGGAAGGCAAAACCCACTCTTCTACTCTATGAAAAAGTAGATTTCACTAGTAAATTTTTTCCACACAGTGAAACAGAGGACAGGAGAAGAACTCTTTAATTTCTTAGAATATTTTCCTATAAAATATGTAGAAACACGTTACATGTTAGTTGGAGAAGCTTGAAGATTCAGTTAAATAATATTTTAGAATAATTATAACTTTTTCATGGTATTCAGCTCTATTATTAACTAAAATTATCTGCAACACTGTTACTAGTAAAACTCCTCATATGCATCACAGGGAATTACATAAATCTTATTTTATGTATGAATGCCGTGAACAAAATTTGTGAATATATATTGGTATAATATTTTCAGTGAAAAATAATTTAATTAGAATAACTGAGAGGCAAGCTGCATTTTTTGGTAAGATTTTAGTAAACCCTTATGCTCACCAAACTGTCTCCTTTAAGTTCCATTCTTGGATATTGGAGGAGCATTTTGAACATGTATTAATAATAATTCCTGATTTAGACTAGCTAACACCAGGAGTTAACATGCTGGAGGAATGTCAGTCTCCAGCTCAGCCACAGACATGGCCATGCCTGCCCATAGATTTTAGGTGAATAAGGATAGTTTTAGGACTTGCAAATACCAAAGCAGCAATGGTAATACAGTACTAAATTATTTTACTAATTTATTTGTATTTCTATCTGACTGCTTCACTCGCTCTTGTATTGATTTACTCCTAAGTATCTAATATCTTCATTTGCAAAGTACTTCAGTGTCACAGCATTGCAGTGCCTGTCATCTAAAAACTCAAATACTAAAAATTACATTGGCTAAAATGTCTCAAATCTGAATACAACACATGCAGAGAATTGAGCACCTTACACAGAATCACAGAAACCATCACACAAAGGGAGAAGCTGCTTGCAGAAACAAGAAAATTTGACCCAATGAAGCAACTAAACTCTGCTTGAAAACCTTTAAGCTTTGAAAAAAGTGCATTTTAGTTTGTTTTGGGTGCCACAAAGTACCATACAATAGAATGTAAACATAATATTCAGAAGAAAAGAAAAATAGAATAAAATTTCTCTCGTGTCTTTTAGAATTTGTCTTTAAAGAAATCTATCACCACTACTTTATTCCCAAAAATTGTTTTGTTTTGTAAAATTCAGTGCGTGATGAAAATCTGCTGCAGTGAAAAAAACATGCATCAGATCTACTCAACACATTGGTAGTGTCTGATTAGGAAAGGTTTGGGTTTGATTTTATCACTACTATACACTTCTCAGCAATAGCTAATTCTGTTAAGTCAGTGCATTTGTATTTTTTGACCAGTTTGCAAGTCGTAATGGGAAGTTAATGGTTAATGTTTTTATTTAGTTTTATTACATAGACTATAGTCTTTGGGAAAGTACAGTAGATAACAGTCTGATTTTTGAATTTTGGTATTAGAATCTTATTTTACTAAAACCAGAAAACTACATGTGCAAATATATTAATACGTTTGAAGACATAAAAAACGCTTGCTTCTTTGTTTTGCAAAATAGCAAAAATTATATATTCCTACTTCAAGAAGGTTGTGGGTAACAGATTGCAGTCTTCATTTATTTATTAGTTAAATTATATGTTGGACAAACAGAAGAGAATGGAAGAGTAAAATTGTTTCTCTCATGTAATGTTGCAGATTGTAAGCTTGAAGATGCATCTGTATTGCATTTGTAAATACTCTTAATTTAAGTGAATCAGTGTACAGCTATCATACAAAATACAACTAAGGATTATCATAGTGTGTAGACCAATGTTTAAGATTCCAAAACTGTTCAATTATTCCTTTTAAACCATGTGTGTATTCATTAACAATCAATCAAATTTTGATATGTCTTATGGATATTATCTCTGTAAGCATTCTTATCAAAGAGCTATTCATTCAGTCTGTAGTTCTTTACAAAAATTATAATTTTATTGGGGAGACCATCCAATATATATTTTCAGTTCTTACCTAACAGTCACCATTAATGTTTACAATTTTTTCAAGGAACTAGTATCCTTCATGGCTCATTATTCAATCCTGTAGATTTAATTGCACTAATACTTCCATCTAGGTGGCATAGCACAAGATTTAATTCTGTTTGAATGCAGCTGGTGCACCTGAATAGGCTGCGTGGCTTTTATATATAATCAAGATCAATACACGAGTCTATGCCACATTTTAAAGTCATATAGGAGGCTTGCAAGAGCATTAAAACAAGACAGATTGATCTAGACAGATAAACATGCATGCACGCACACAAACATTTTCACAAACACATAATTTCCCTCAAAATAGAAACAAATCATTGGACAAGTATCTCAAAACCCTAGGTTGTGTCATCCCATCAGCTTTTGAGTAAAGCTCCCTATTGAGAATTCTGATTAAAAATTGATGATATTATATATAGTAGCTTTCAAGAATAATCACAAAGGTTCAAAGTTTTAAATGACTTTGCAAATAAGTACCACTCTCAGGGCCCTGAGAGACTTCATAAATCCTGAACAATTTCTTCTAAAGCCTCCAACCACACCTACAGGGCCAAAGGCCATTTAAGTTCTGCCTGGGGCCATGAGCCCCTTCCCAAGCTATGTTGGAGGAGTGTCAGTCTCCAGCTCAGCCACAGACACAGCCATGCCTGCCCATAGATTTTGAGTGAATAAGGATAATTTTAGGACTTGTAAATACCAAAGTAGCAACGGTAATACAGTACTAAATTACTGACACAAAATTAACCCAATTATACCCAGAACAAGAACTGCAAGTCACTCTTGAATAATTTCAAGCAGAGTGGTGTGATATTTCTTTAACAAGAACGATTTTTTTCTGCCCATATTCATAGTGTTTGTAATTGAGAAGTCACTGACAGATGTACCAGGAGCCCTAACTTGGGGCATTACTTGATTATGTTGAATTTTACAACTTAAATGTCATGTATACTGAATTTTATTTGAGTAGTTATGGCTATCTCCACTATTGCTGATATGTTACTATACTGTGTATTTTTAAGAATATAATAACTCAGATGAACAATTTTCCAACAGTTTTCCTGACAAATCATATTGAAACAATGATTAAAACCATGACAAATCTTCAATAAAAACTGCTAACTCCCAAGATTTTTCAGAACTCTGAATGGGATATTTATTTCTATATCTTTACCATGAATATTTTCTAAATAAACTCATAATTTAAAAAGTATAATGAAATAAAGAATTTGAGAAAGTCAGAGCAATGTAAATGTAAATATGTCATTAACTTGAATTTAATTTAACATTTATTTTGTTCTTCTTCTAAAACGTTCCAAGTAATCAACTCTGATACATACTGCTGTCATGGAAAGTAAGTAACAAACTCCCTAACAAAAGTTAATCTTTACAACACACTAGTTTGCAGGACTGCAAGCTCAACAGAACTGAAAAAACCTCCACTTAAAATTTTTAATAATTGTCCCTAGAAGATCTGATATCAGATATCTACAATAGAATTCTTGAGTGGCAATCTGGAAATTACTATAAAAAATGTATATTTATATTATCTGTAGACCACAATATTATATTTATTATTTTAATTTTTTGTTTTGTTTTGGTTTATTTTATTTTTGGAGCTTTCTTGGGGATTTGTGGTGGTTCGTGAGGGATGTTTTATACCATGAAATATAAATTTGATGATAGAGCTTAATTTGAGATTTTGAGTGACTATTTGCAGTCATTATTTCTAAGTTACATGAAAATACAAGTTAAAAAATTTCTTTGATTTTTTTTTTTTTTCTGAGTAAGTATCATGATCCAGGTCATTAAGACATTAAACTATTAGAGAGCATGCACAGGAGGGCCACAAGGATGGTGAAGGATCTGGAAGGGAAACCCTATGAGAAATAGCTGAGGTCACTTGATCTAGATGTTCAGCGTGGAGAAGACTGAGGGGAGACCTCATTGTGGTCTTCAACATCCTCACAAGAGGAGGGGAAGGTATCAATCTCTTCAGTCTCATGATCAGTGATAGGACTCAAGGAAATGGCATGAAGCTGAGGGGAGATTTAGGTTGGATATAGGAAAAGTTTTCACACAGAAGTATTTTAACCCTGGAACAGGCTCCCCAGGGAAGTGGTCACAGCACCAAGCCTGACAGAGTTCAAGAGGAGTTTGGACAATGCTCTTGGGCACATGGTATGACTTTTGAGGTGTCCTGAGAAGGCCCAGGAATTGGACTCAATGTTCCTGATGCATCCTTTCCAACTCAGCATAATCTATGATTCTATCATAAGTTCCTTTCAATTACTCATGGAAATATTGTTGATGTTACCGGTTAAAAAAACCTCAAAAAACCCAAGACTTCAGTGCCTCTGACCTTATGAAAAAATTTTCCCTAAGCATCCTGTAGCCTATTACTTTTTTCTCATTTCCCAAACTGAAACTTTAGGGCAAAGCCATTTCAAAAACATTTTAACATTTCTATTGCTTACTTTAAAAATGTACTTTAAAATATATTCAATATGTTGAGTAACAATTGATTTTAACATTTAAAATTTTTGCATAGGTAAGCTTCAGTTTTGTACCTGAACCTTTTAAGTATCCTTCCCTTTTGTTCTCCAGAACTTAAGCCAAAATCCAAAGATACTAAGAATTTTAATTGACTGGTATGTAATTTAGTAATGTTATCTGTGTGGAACTATTACTTATTTGATAACGATCAAAATAAGAAATGTTATGCTATAGATGGTAGAAAACACAGATTTCTAATGTAGAACTTTGGAATTTCTAAGCACTCCCATCCTGCCAAAATAATAATAAAAAAAATCTATAACAAGATTCTTATATATAAAACGAAAGTAATATAATAAACAATATGTCTGCTATGTTATGCCTCTAATTAGTTGATATTAAGCTTTCAGTATCTAAGACATGGTAAGAAGATGTTAAAAACTGTGTCTGACAGATACTGTGATACAAGAATGAATTAATATCACAAAAATAATGAGAAGATAACAGATTAGATTTATCAGTCTTACCTACATTCAGTACTCCATCCAGATGAATTTGAAGTGTCTAAATAAGCCATGAAAGCAAAGACTAAGGTTTTAAACATTGCGAGACAGTTTACTGGCACGAACATTTGTAATGAAAATTAAATTACCCTTTAGTGGAAAAACAAATGTTCTGTTAAGCAGGAAAGGATTTACTGATGGGACACTCACTTTCTTGGGTCTTAGCCTTTTCAGTGACTTCTATTATTGCCTCATTGCTTCCATCTAAAATGAGGAGCACAGGAAATAATCTTCTGATATTTGCCTCATATCCTTAATCTAATGTTTTCGTCTGTCCCTGTTCTGCAAGGAAATATCACAACTAGACAGTATATTTTAATTCAAAGAATTGGATTAGCTTTTCAATTTTCCAAAAATGTCTGAGTTTCAAATAAGCAATGGTTTGATCTTTATTTACTAGATTAGTTATTTATCATTTATTGCTGATTCAACTCAATAATGGATAATCCCATTACACTTTTAGTCTAAAATATTTCTGAAAATAACTTCTCTGCTAATAATGATGCAGCCGTGAAATACAAAAGTATTATTTCATAAATTATATGCATGTCTCAAGGAGGGACTTAGAAGAGTTGCTTTGGGCTAAACTTTTTGAGATTTAAAAAAAATTATTTCCTTCTCAGTTTTCGAACAAAATATCATTTCAGAGGTACAGTGACAGATATGTACATATCACTGTAATATCCACACCATAAATATTGACAATGTCAGATTTGCATCAGTGCTAAAGAAGAAATTTTTTTATACATTTTAAATTGAAGGACTTTAACCTTATCTGGTCTTCATTTGTTTTCATTCTTATGTAAAAATACAAACCCTTCCTGTCTTTAGAGCATTGTGCTAATCTGAACAGCAGTACTGATGCTTACAGATATTTTCCTTTCTCTATTCCTGTAATTTCTGGTGCACCATAGACAGAAGGAACAGAACGCATGGTGGAATAGGGAAAATTTTTATAGAGAAGTCAGTGACATATTTTATCTCAACCCTGAATCTCTGCTGCACCTCACAAGGGCAATCTGTGAGCTCATTATGCAGTCTTTGTTGGGATTAAATAACTAATTATAGACTTGTGTATGGGTACGGAAGCCTACTGCTTTTTTATTCAGTGTTGAATTGTAGGGATGACTGAATTTCATAACCAGTTTTTGTGCTGTAAAGTAAGAGATGACAGAGTTATTTTTTCCATGAGTCACTTGACAAAGTTACTGCCAAATTATACTGTGTAGCCCATAGCTTGGCATAGATTTAACTGGTAGCTTATTCTTGCCTTAAATTGATGATATAAATTGTTTGCAGCCTTGTGTTTCTATTACCACAACCTTCTGATAAAGTCGCAGAAGGTTTAGACAAAACTGAGAGCCAAAGAGCCAAAATTGTTGTCATTTCATTATGGTACTTTAATTTGCACGCCTCATTTCATTACAGTACTTTCATTTGCATGCCTTTTATCTAGAATAACATAGAACGGGGTATGTTGCTAACCCAAAATAATCCTGCATGTCTATGGAGAGAGTGTAAATCAGTGGAAAGAGTAATCCTAAGTCGACAAAATCTAATAAAAAAGCATCTTCACTCATAGATGCACCGCAAGCTGATATTGTATTTGTAGGTTAAATCATAGGTAGCTCTTTATTATCCATTCATGTTCTATGCAACACCTATGGATATTGTCTATTTCATCCAACACCTGTTGGATATTCTATTTCATCTCCTATGGATATTGTCTGCTTTCTTAAAAAGAATTACAAGCAGACAGCAGACCACCAGCCTGCATTCTATTCTCAGTTCCCATAGCAATCAAGAAAACTTCAGGTGGTACCACATATGCTCTTCCTTTAATAGAACGAGGAGACGAATCAAGTGGGTTGGAAAAAGAAGGAGAACACACAAATTCTATTTTTCATATGTACATATACTTAAAAAGTAAGACAGTAGGAGAGAAGTAACTGGAACAAGAGTCAAAAAGGGATAACAAAACAAAAAACCAAGACACAACAGAGATGGAGGCAGAAAACAGGCATAAAAGTAAAAGACAACTTGGATTTATCAAATCAACTTAGCAAAAGCTATGTACTGGAAATTTTTTATGAGACATTTCAGGATAAGCTCTTGTAATTATTGTCTTTGATATCACTTGTTTATAATTTTCACTTCACAGGATAAAAGTCAAACCTTTTAGAGGTAGCTTCTTTAGCTAGCTAGATTGTTGACAACACACTGCTCTTTGAAATGCCTGACCTAATGCTTCTAATGTTTTTGCCAAGAGAGCATGCTGTGAAGTCACTACTAGTGGAAAGGTGGGGAAAGTTTCATGAGTCACTGACATCTCCTCCACTGTTCTGTACATGATAAAGCCAAAGGCTTTGTTACATTGAAGGTTGGGACCCAGTGAAAACCGAAAACACTGTAATTAAAAGAAAACACAGTTTCTTAGGTGGTTGCTAGGGGAAAGAACTCTAAAACAATGGCCTGCATTGTAAGGGGCAAAATCCTGCTTTATTGATAATTTATTTCATCCATAAAATCTGTAGTATCAGAAGAGCAGTCTGCAGCTTTTACATGTCTTCCAGCTCTCTGGCATAAAGTGAAGAAACAGAAGACATAAAAGTAGCCAAAATACTCTGAGTTAGAGAATATAGTTTGGTCATTTACATTCAGAGTTACATTGTGACAGAATTATTTATGGATAAATACTGGTTGCAATACTGGGCTGGATGTGGAAACCACGTAGTCAAAACTCTGTCTACAACAGAAGCCAGAAGAAAAAGTTTCAGAAAAAAGAACACTACAGTGAAAAGATATGGGATAATCTAAATCCTATATTAAGCCTCATCATGATTGCCAATTTGAATATAATTTTTTAATCTCTGAAGTGTGAAATTTAGTAACTTTCACTTTTAAATTATTAATTAAAACAGTGAATATTCTTGTATGTAAATTTGCAGTGGTATTAGTCAGAAGAAAATTATGATCTCTTGAGTTCAAAATCATTATCAAATAATCTTATCTATGTTTATCTTTCTTTCCTGATCTTTGGTGGAGTAAGACATATCCAAATTATTGGCTTCTTAAACTACATCAAAGAAAATGTTGAGTTAAACCCTGTTAAAACTTAAACTCAGACCCTTTTTATGGAACTCCTAATATTCAGTCCTGTTTTGAGTCTACTTACTTGTTTCCTTCCTGTAGAAAATTATTTTATAGTTAATCAAACAGTGTACGATATAATATTTTTTAGCAGTTTAACACTTCCAATTTTAATTTGTTTAGTTTTTGTTGAGCTTTGAGGCAGGTAGAAAAAAATACACTCATATATCTTGTTCGTACAGCTCATTCCTGATTTATTTTTATGATCATTTGTCCTATTATTCTAAGATATATTTTAAGGTTAAAAAATAATCCTTCAGTGTTTGTTTGGAAAGATTCCTCCACTCTTTGGAAGTGTCATTATCCTTTATTTTAGCATCTTTTAATTCTGAGTTGTCCAGTATGTCATAAACATTTTAAACCTGTAGCCACATTTCAATAAGATCACCATAGTATTCTTTACATGTTTCACTTCTGCATCCCATATATATTCTGGTTTCTTCCAAGAGATATTTCATGATATTTGTACAAGCAGTGGTTCCTTCTGTGGTGTCAACAGTAACTCCAAGGTTATTTTTCTGGCTAGTGCTGTTAATTGAAATATTTGTAGGCTATATGAATAATTTGAATTCTTACCCTGTGTGCTTTTCTTCATTTTTATCAATACTAAAATTCATTAGTAATCCTTTTACCCATTTAACTGCTGCTTTAAATATTTCAAGTCTTTCACAGCAGTAATTGGTCCTAAGCGACTGAATTTTTTGTTTTCTGTAAAGCTTGCTGAATAGACTCCTAACTTTCAGACTTTAAAAAATACATTAGGAAAAAAACCACTTATCATTGATTCTAAAAGATACTTGCTTTTAACTTTTTATGATGGCGAATACAGATGGTTCACATTCCATCCTGGTTTCTATATTGAGAACATTTTGCTCCATAATACTCTTCCTGCTGCCTGTGGCTCTGCTTTCATTAAAATATCAGGACTTCCATACTTGGAAGAATTTCTCAAAACCTAGCACTTTTTATGTTTTATTAATTTATGTTATCTCTTTGTATGCTACAAGGTAATAGTAAATGTGTTTACTGAAAGTAACTGAGTTTTACAAATACAGCATGTTAACAAAATACAAGAATCACAATACAGACTAACCATGATCAAATGGAAAATGCTGTATCAAGGATCAGTATTCTGCTAGACCAGTGAAATTGTTTATTTTCTATTTCTGCATGAAATCCAGGAAGGAATTCAGCAGAAAATAAAAGAGCCTTGTAAAACTGTAAGTAGATCAAATAGGTCATGTAGTTAAAAAGGTTTTATTGTACTAACATGTTGTTAAGGGTTTGTTATGTTTTTTTTGGTGTTGTTTTTTTTTCTTTTTTAATAGGCTTGCTGCTAATCTCAAAAAATGGTAAGAATGAATAATCTATATTTTTTTGTTTTTTACAGAATCTTCATTAGTTGAGCACTCACCACATAAGACAGGAAATTATTGCAAAATATATGCTATTTAATTGCAAGGTAGCAGGAGTTCTACTGGATTAACAAAGCAGGAGGGATTTTGAAAGTTCTGTTTTAGGAATATAGCAAATGATTGGGGCCATTTTAAGATTGAAATTTGCTGACTGATCGCATTATGTACTCAAGGTCCATTCTGTCACCAGTCTTTAGCAATGTGTAGTGATCACTAACTCTATGTTAAACCACATTCTGAGCTATCTAATATGGGAGGACATCATCATTTGGTGATGCCCTGGAACACACCCAAGGAGTGTTAGAAGATATTGGCTTGAAGCTAGATATTTTCAGTTCAAGTGAAAATGTGTTCGGATATTTTACACAGATGCAGTTTTGTAGATGTGAGGATCACAATGTTCGTTGAGAATATTCATTAGATATGCATCTTCTGCTAGGTAGAGAGAGCAATTGACTTTTAAAAATCAATATAGTACATTAATATTACACTATATAATTTTTACTTTCTCTCATTATTTCTCTAAATACTCTAAGTTCCTTTAGGATGTTATTTGTATATTAAAAAAAAAACCAAACTCATGAGCTTATTTATGAACAAAAGGTAGCCTAGAAGAAATGAGAAAATTTGAGCAATGTTGAGTTAAAAAAATCAAGATAAGATATAGGAGAAAATACACATTACAGAATCCTCCTGTTCTACATTCAAAAGCTTTTTAAAATGCAGTAAAGTATCAAAAGTCGGTCAGGCATTTTTCATTAATTACACATAATGACCCTGAGATTAGCCCAGTTGGTCAGAGCACTTTGCTAATAGCAGCAAAGTTGTGGGTTCAATCCCCATATGGGCCATTCATTTAAGAGTTCAACTTGATCATCCTTGTGGGTCCTTAATCAGAAATAGAAAAAACATATTAAAAAATGCACCTTGCTAGTAGAGACTCTACATAAACAGGAAAAGCTAAATTACATAAACCTAGTAGTACCTTAACTGCCTTAGTACATTAAATTTTTATACTTTATTGAATATTTATAGAGAGTTTAAAATAACTGTAACAGTAAAGATGTTTTACTACTGGAGGCATTTAGGCCCTGAAATACAAATACTTTGTGTTTAGCAATATTTTTTTCAAAGTAGTTTCAGTCCATCAGTTTCTTGAATGCTTTCACTGTCTATTTTTCCAGACAGAGCACTTTATTTCTGAGCTTCCTTCTGAAAGCCTCACTGTACAGCTGACCCTTTAGTAGTCATATCACTGCACTGACCTGTCTGATAAGGAGTGAAAGGGACTGAAGACTTGACTGCATGTATATAATGTTAAAGCTGCCAAGAAGCTGAATTCAAGTCAATCTCTCTCTGTGCATAACAGCTGAAGATGCAGGCAAACTCTCTATACCTGAACACTTCTGAGAATATACACACACTAAAATACTTCAGATCCTTCAGAAAAAATGTAAAAATGCCATAAAGTCAACACATAATCTATGAAACCAGATAAATAAATACTAAATATGAAACAGACAAACAAAACCCCCAAATTTTCTGTGGAAAGTTCATATTGACAAAACCAGCATCCTCATCTCATTTTTGATGTCTTGCTGTTAGACTTTGAGAACTTATGAATATTAGAATCCCAGTCCCACTAGGTGAAATCCATAGCTAAGTAACATGAAGAACATCAATATTGATTCAGTTTTCATATTGTCATATTTTGTCAGTGTGTCTCTTTTTTTAAATTACATTTTTACCAGTTCTGTTGTACAACAGAATGATATATTATCAAGTTATAATATCAAGAATCTTTTAGTTGAAGTCTAAGGATAAATGACAAAACTAAAAATCACAGGAGAAATATTCAAGTACTCAAAATCTCTGACTTTTGAATGGTGTAATGAATAGTAATGAATGGTTATTAATATCCTCCAAAAACATATAATACATAACAAATAAAATGTAAGAATGCATTTGTAGGAGGCAGTACACTTTCTTAAAAATGTGTTTCTTTATGAAGAAAAGATTTTTATCTCCCCACAAAAAATGTTATTCTATTGCACATTGCTCTACAATAGAAATGATGAATCATTCCATCAATTTATCAGTTTAGCAAATAGTTTTCTAAAAATGCTACATTTGGTGTTTTTCTCTTTTAAAAGTTTTCAGCAAACTTAATGTGCATATTTCCAAATAAGAAGACTGTCCCTTGCACAAACCCTTGCACTTTAATCAAATGTTGGGAGTTTTCTTTACCAGATGCGGAAGAGTTAGTGCATTCTAAAGCAGATTCATTTTGGATTTAGAACTAGTTGAAACACTCTCAAAATCATAGAATCACAGGATATTCTGAGTTGGAAGGAATCAACAAGGACCACTGAGTCCAGCTCCTGGCACTTCTCAGGACAGCCACAAGAGTCACACCATGTGCCTGAGGGTGTTGTCCAAACTCTTCTTAAACTCTGGCAGGTTGGGTACTGGGACTTATTCCCTGGGAAGCCTGTTCCAGTGCCCAACCACCCTCTGGGTGAACAGGTTACACTTCAGTCAATAACTGAATTAATAAATTAAATGTGTGAAACAACAAAAGTGGGTTTTGCAGTAGCTTAAAAAATCTGGAAGTTGGTTTTTTCAGTGTAAGCTATTCATTTTCACAATGGTCAAGTTCAGAAACAAAAGTAATATACTGTAGACAAAAGTTTGTCAGCAAATTATGTCCGTGCAAAACTCGATAGTTATGAAACATCTTGAAAATTGCCTGTATAAACACATTTTTAAGTATGTCCTGGAGGTTAGTAAAATAGGTTATCAGATGGATAATCTGGTGAATCCTACAGTGAATGGTTTCGTTGAACATTAATTGAGCATTAATTTTCATTTAATTTAAAATGTATATATAACATATAGATATATGTATTATATATGTGCTTGTCTTTAGGTTTGGTGGGATTTTTGGCTTGTTTTTTTTTACTTGGTGAATAGAATAAAAAATATATATATATATCTCTAAGGCACAACTACGATAATAAAAGGCAGGTTTTTTTCCCCCTACATGCTGTTCAGGTACAAAAATTTCATTCTACTTGCAACATTAGGCAATGATGACATTAATAATCTTCCCTTCTTTGATGTTTTTGCAAATAAGTCATAAGCATAGGTGGAAATTAGGAGTTTTCCCAAAAAAACCCCACAAATTCTCACTGTCTTGTAAAATGGAGGAGGAAGAGAAAATAAAATATGCTAAGGAGTATGAAGAAAATTAAGAAAGCTTTGTTTATTGTGGATACAGTTTAAGCATCCTGCAGTACAGATTATCCCTTGTTTTGTTGCCATAAATTTCACTTCAATAATCAAAATATCCAGTGCAGACATATGTTCTTGTTTACATATTGTAGCACAATAGTATCAACATCAATTCCTGGTTAACAATTCAGGATATTCTTACATTAAATTAATTTTTCTACTTTCAGAAATACATATAACAATACAGAAAAGATAAATACAGCATTTAAATTTCCTTTAGAAGCATTTCTTCTAATTTCCCCAAACACCTCTTTTAAAAGGTGGTAAAGTCTGTAGCTTACATGCCTCATGCAGTGCATCTAACAGAAAGAGTAGAAAACAACAAAATGAATGCAAGGATTTGAAGGTTATCCCAGCCAGTTCCACCTTTGGAAATTATAGTGGCAGATGCTTCCTCTATAATTTCTGGCATCACTGAAGCACAGTCTTACAACTCATTTTGCTTTATTAAAAGTCTTTTTTCAGGTAATATATGATATATGACATTTTTTCTATCTAAATATAAATTAAAATAATACTTTCTAATCTGTAAATGATATATTTAATTCAAGATTTATATGAATAACAAAAAGTTCTTGGGGTACTTGTGCTTTCTATGTGTATCTGACTAGATGCCTGTTCCACTAATGACAAATAATTAGGATGGTCCCTCTGGGAACACCTTCACTGTTGTGCTCTGCACTTTACCTTGATTATGTCCATTTCTTAGGGGACATTCCTTTTAGAAATAAAAGAACCTTTAATTTGAGCCATCTCCAGTGAACAAGAGTGACCCCTGTTCGAAATTTTATCTAGTACTAAGGAAGCACAGAAAATCAAAATCATTGATTTATTCCCGTGGTTCGTTTTAAGGGAAGATTGATGCTGTCTGAATTTAAATATTTATATGGTCTACTAAGAATTTTTTAAAAAGTAGGTGTTTAGAATATGCTTTTAAACATGATGAAGTTACCAGAGACACAAGAAAAAGTACACTGTACGTATATGCTATATGTCCTTACATCTGTGGATACACAACAGCTTACTGTACATTATTTGCATATAATATGTATATACCCCTATATGCATATATGCCATAAGAATAGCATATATATGACAAAATATATGTCTTTGTCATTAGGTATAGCTACAGGATTTTTTTTTTTTATGTTCTTGTAGGAATACTTATGCTCTTTAACATTTAGTGCTATTAAATGAGAAGTCTATCACTATGCAGGAACATATTTTTATGTGTTTTCTTTTTGCTTTTTTCTAATAGCCATAAAATGTAATGTTGACATTTATAGTACAAATGGATGCATATATTCATAAAAAGATTAAATCTCAAGTTTTAAGTAGGGTTATATAAAATAAAAAATTCTCTCTCATTCCATATAAGTAAGGAATGAAATCTACAGTTTGTAAGGCTTATGTAATGACCATGATGAGATTTTCAGAGTATGTTGTAAGACTTGAATAAGCGGGGAAACATTTTTATTCCAGAATAAGTAGACATAATTCTTCTGTGTTTTTCTTTTTGAATTTTTAATTACTCATGTTTTGAAAAGTGCAGATGAAAATAAACACAAAACTTCATAGATTTGGAAAATGAATTGCTTTCTCCACATCATCTTCAGCCCCTAACACTGTAAGGCTGACCAGAAGACCTGGCCTTTGAATTGGCTTGGGTCTTGTTGCTGTTCTTGAAGGTAAGTCCAAACATTGCTCGCCTGTATCCAGAAGCACTATGTCACTACCATTATGTCTGCCATGATGCCATAAGCAATGATTCCTATTTTGCCACCAAAACAAAGTCAAACATTTTTTATGTTCTTCTCTGTGGGGATAATAATTATTTGGAGAATTGGGGGGGGCTACTGTTTGGAGAAAAAATGAGTAGAATCGAATATAGTATTCATAGTACATATGACAAGGAATAAAAACAAAACCTTTCTTTTTCCCCCTGTCTTTTGGCATAGATCAGGGATAGCACATTATATTAATGGGGGAATTCTAATATATGATGGGATTATTTAAATACCATTTTTTATGCCTACTCTGAATTCGTTTGGTCTAGTAATTCAAGATGTAGGGGTTTTGTGTAAATTATCTAACAGCTGACAGTTGATAGAACAGACAAACATTAAAGGGCATTAAGGTGATTAAAGTTGTAATGCTTAATACAATAGCATGGAGTATTGCATATTTCCCAGAATTTTGGCGATACTGCTTCTTTCCAGGAAAACTTGGACATACAACAGTTGTCACCTCCTCAGTTCAAAGAGTTTCTTCCCAGAAGGATGACTTTCTCAGTGTGTAAATTCCTCTGAGGAATTTTGGGTGGATATATTCTCTCTACAACTGAATTTAACATCTTTTATGTTCATAGAAGCAGTATAACATCATAATAGAATAGGCTGTGAATCCCTATTGTGCATAATTCCCACATTATAATTTCAGTAGACCCATTATATTTGGCACTTGAATGATGGTTATTGCTACACTGTGGGAAAACTGAAATGAAAGAGCAATAGAGGCAGCCTTTTTTGGAAACTATATTATTCAGTCAAGTTTGACTTACAAGGTTTTTGACATTCTCTAGTTCTTCAGCCTTCTGTAGGCTTCACAGTTTTTATTTCCTTTGTTTCCCACAATGTCATGGTTTAATCCCAGGCAATAACTTGGCACCACAGAATCACTCACTCAATTCCTGCAGTGGGATGGAGAAGAGAATCAGAAGAATAAAAATGAGAAAACTTGCGGGTTTAAAAGGTAAGGGAAGTTTAAAAGGTAAGGGACAGTTTAAAAGGTAAAGGAAAAGCTGCACGTGCAAGCACAATAAGGAATTCATGCACTAATTCCCATCAGCAGGTGGGTTTTCTGCTATGTCCAGGAAAACAGGGCTCTATCATGCCTAACAGTTACTTGGGCAGACAAATGTCATCACTCCAAATGTGCCCCCTTCCCTTCCTTCTTCTTTCCCCAACTTTGTATTCTGATCATGACACCATATGGTCTGGAATATCCCTTGGGTCAGTTGGGTCAGCTGCCCCAGCTGTTTTCCCTCACAACTTCTTGTGTTGCCTCACTGGTGCGGTGGAACGAGGAACAGAAAAGACCCTGAGGCTGTGTAAGTTCTGCTCAGGAGTAATGAAAACAATTCCGTAACATTGCGTTATCAACACCATTTTCATCTCAAAAGTGAAACACAAGCCCGTAACAGCTACTGTGAAGAAAGTTAACTACCCCAGCAAAAACCAGAACACACAGGGACAGAAGCATTCTCTGGTGTTACTTCTTTTTCAGGCCTATTAATACATAAAAAAAAAATCTTTCTACATGAAAAATTGTTTCCTTCAGTCCATCAGAAAATTACCTTTTTTATTGAAGTTCTATTCTAGATCCTTTCACTAGAATATTTCTTTCCTTCTTTTTCCTAAGGTAAAAAAATTGAGGTTTTTTCATTCTTAATAAGTAAGAGAAACATTATAGTGTTGAAAACTTGAAATTCACAGTGTCAATGAAAAAAAAATTTTACAGATTACTGAGGTATATTCATGTTCTATGTTGAAGCCAAGCAAGGCCAGTCTTCAGTTCTAGCCAGACATAGTAATGGAAAGTTTAACAGCTTAAAAGACCCTGAAGAGTCTAAAAAAAATAACTATCTAAAACAGTATCAAAAAAATATTAGACCAAGGAAGACAGTTCTGTATTCATTAAAAAAAGTAGAGATGAAACTTAATTTACTTACAAACTTTTATAAATATAAAAGTGCAGGCTATAGGGAAAGGTATGTTCAGAATGGATATTGGGCTGATAGTTCAGCTCTTCCTGTTCTTTTTGGGACTGTGGATTCAAACTTCCCGAAGTGGAATTAAATCTCATGTTACCCTTTGACTGCATGTTCTGGATCATCAAGAAACTGGAAAGTTCACAAGTCTATCTTATTCTCCACCCATGTTTTTAAGAGGATAATTATTTTAATAGATAAGGACTCAAATTCCTGTCACTCTCTAAGAGGAGTTTCACAGAAATGCAATATCCTATGAAGGATGTCAATTTCAAATACCCATTTTTGAGGCAGAGTTGAGTGATAATACTTGTTGGTTCAGCAACAAGTGAATGTGGATCACAACATGGGTACCTTTCTTAGCATTGTAAATTCATTTTCTGTGCTGTATATGTAATTTTAAAGCATTAAGTAATGACTAATTCATTGTTTACAGTTCTCAACTTTCTACTTTTTTTGAGACGAGAGGTGGTACTCGGAGCTGATTCAATTTAATTGTAACGCTTATCTGTTGCTAAATCTGTTCCATCCACATTTTCTGACCAGTCATAAACAACTAAGGATGTGTTAATGGATGCTTGTTTAATGTTACCCATGATTAGTGTTGTTCCTTGCTTCTGTTCATCCTTAAGGAATAACCTGATATTCTTAAGTGTTTACTTCCTTTTGCTTTAGTTTGTTGAGTAATTGGGAAAAGAACATTCTCACTCCCTTAAAACTACCAATATTTTCGGATCCACTGAATTGTTTCAGAATTCTACTATCCTCTAAAGACTATTTAATTTCTCCTGAAATATATTAGTTGTTGCTGAACAGAACACAGTACCCACATTTCCCCTCGGTTCATCCTGCAGTGCCACAGTGCCATCCAGCTAGCACACCATCCCGGGCACCGGGCAATCTTCCGCCTGTTCCGGACACGGAGGACGGAAACCAATCGCGGCGTGGGAGGGCAGGCAAAGCACCTGCTTGGGTTCGCCTTGCCCACCGATGGCTAGGTCACGCAAAGGAGGTAGGAAAGAAGCGGAGGGACTTCTTCGTGGGGGGAGAGGGTTTATTGGAGAGGAAAAACCCACAGAGAAAGCCGAAGAAACGTGGCTTGCAGGGGGTCTTGTACCCCCACCATATGGGCATGGAAAACACACAGTAACCAATGGAACATCAGCCAGAGGTGTCCAAGGTGAAGAGAAGGAATTATAGCAGATGGGAGAAGGGGCAGGCAGGGAGGAGTAACAAGAGCCAATTAACTACCAAAATACATAGAACTCTCTGGAAAGAAAACCAAGTATGAGAAATAAGGGGAGGGGAGGGCTGTGGCCATGGTAAGGCACGGATTTATATATTTTTCACAGCCTTATGAATGCTCAAGGCTTTTGGGCTGTGGAAGCATCAAACCAATGGACCTTTTGGTCTACTTGATTTGGCTGGTCATGGCTCACCGCAACACTGCTGCTGTCCCTATCTGTATGTCTCCTACATATGGGGGACTAGAAAATTATAGAACTGGGGGAAAAAAATTAGCAGGAGACTCTTGGATTTTCATATCAGCTTTCAGTCTACTTGTTATCACTCAAGATATATAAAGCAACTTAAAAGATAGTAGAGAATTCTACACAGCTTTTTTTTTTTTTTTTTTTTTTTTTTTTTTTTTTTTTTTTCCAGTGGAGCATAATCTTCTAAGTACTTTTGTGGAGTGGAGCTTTGGATCCCACATTTGTAGGAAGTTGTTTTATTATACTGTTCTTAGTGTGGTTTTTAACCATATTAGTCTGTTTACGGTGAAGTCTATAGCATGAAACTGTGCCATATTCTGACTTCCTAAAATCTACTTCATTTGTGAAGCAGGAATAGCAGGTAAATAGCTTTTCTCTTCAAAAACAAGTGACTAGCTTTTGAAATGTGCTTTTCTTTGGAGTTGTTAATGCTTTTAGTCATGACAAAGAATAAAAGACCATTTCCACATTGTTTAGGATGCTATAACATTCAGCTGATACTCTTTTTTCCTTTAATTTGAATATTAGAAATTCATCCTTGTATGTTCTACAGAATAACATAGCCAGGAATTTCTTTTGATTTATTCAGTAATCTTTTAGTAAGTGAAAAAGCTCCAACATGAGATGTGACAACTTCTGGGGTTGACTGAAAAAATTTCATAATAATGAAATAAAAATGACATAATAAATATTTTATGTCATTTCTTTTTGTAGGTCCATGAACTTTCTATGTAAGTTACCATGTACTCTGTTAACAAAATGAAACTACGAATTCCAAACAACAGTGAAAAACATTATACCAATAGATTTTTTAAAAGTCACATGATTGACTTTAAATAGTAATTGATATAATCTATTATGTGGTTCAGCTATGCTGTTTTTTAAATTTTGGATTGCTTCATATTATATTTGGGATTTTTTCTAATATGCATTAGAATGTACATTCATTAACTTCGCAGAATTTTTTTTTTTTTAAGTACTATTAAGATAAGTAAAAATTTGGTGATGTAGTTTAGTGTATATTTTTTCTCTTTACAAGGAAATGACCACCATTTTTGCTATGTGGCAAAACACAGTTTTGTTAAAACACCTTACAGCTGGGAAAAGTGAAGTGTAAACTTTGACTTGCTAGTTTATCAATATTTTTTCTTTTTCCATGAAGAAAGCATGGGTATTCTACATATTTCCCAAGCCCATTAGACCTCTTCATCCTTATCACTACCACCACTTCCCATCTGCTTTGTCACATTTCTTGTCAACCCTTTTGGGCTTTGGGTACAACATTATTGAACAGATGGTATCAAGTGGTCTTGTGTTCTGACTGGTCAGCAATTTTAGAGGGTACCCTAATATCTTATGGCAATGATAGTCTCTAAAACCAAAACATCTCTTCAAAAACATGCAGAAAGTGAAAGTATATGTTTCATTAAAGTGATCAAGTCAAAGATCATTTTAGTTCAAATGCAATAAAGAGTGACATGGAAAATGATAAAGAAAACACAGAGACACAAACCTCATAAAGAATATAATGACTATGACTGAAACTCTCCATACACTTCAGCCACTCACTGATGTGCCATTAACAAGCTACAAGCACAGGTGAGTTTGGGTTGGTTTTATTCATTTATAAGTAAATAAAATCTTACATTCACATCAAAAATACATTTTAATTGAATTGTCACTAAGAGCATCTCAAAAATATGACACTAAAATGCCAGAGAAGTTTCAAAATGTAATACATTTTGTTTTCATGGAATCATAGAATCAGAGTTGGAAGAGACTTTTAATATTATCAAGTCCAACCATCAGCCTAGCACTACCACTTTAAGCCCTAAACTACTAAACCATATCACCCAGCACCAGAGTTTTAAAATAAATTGTGTTGCTTATTAGCCATGATATTATTATTGTCTCTTAGGGAATATCACTTGAGGGTTTGCTTTGTATAAAATATTTAATTCAAACTTATGGCATTGCTGATAGCTGGGACAACCACTCTCTGTTACAATTATTTTGAAATACAAGAAGTGGCAGTCTTACTGGAGAAGATGTAGCAATTTCCCATGGAGGAAAGGATTTCAGAGAGCTATAGTGTCTGACAACCAATTTTTTTTGCACAGTGGGGTTTCTATCAGCAGTCACAATCTTTTTATAAGAGTGCAAAGGACAGCAAAGGCAGCTAAAGCATACTGTCATTCTTGCAATAGTTGGCTGAACAGGGGTGGAGAGAAGTCCAGAGACTGCTCAAGATTGTGTGGGGCCATGTAAAGGTCATGTCAAAGTTATTCAGAGCATAATCTCTGGGCAAGAATCTACCTTGATCTGTCAGAGGACTTGACCCAGATAGAGCTCCAGAGGGAGTATGTTATTGCAGATCTTGAGCTCCTGGTGCTGAGCAGCCTCACACAGGGAGGATGGGCTCTGACCACACTGCTGAATTGCCATGAAGGTAGCTGGAAGAAGAGATGGACAGATCATATACCAACTGGGAGGACTAACAAAAATTTTATAGGGTCTTCACAGAAAGTCTGCCAGGGCAGGAACCTGAATCCTGTGGTATAAGGAAGGAGGGATGCACAAAATAATTTGTCCAAAGATAGCAGAGGATGAAGACTCCTTCCAGAAAGGTGTCTGGAAACTTGTGACTTTTAGGAGCATGAAGGATACTTTTCTAGATGGAGCTCTGTGCTTCAGGACTTGTGCAATGCAACAGAAATTGGTGGTCATAGACAAGGCCTGTTACGGCAAGCATCAGATTTAGAAACACTTCAACCAAGAGAAAAATCCAGATGAAACTCACTGGGACCCTCCTCTGGGAACAAAGCAAACCAGGCACTAAGCTGTCTTATGTGTTTTGCGAGATCAGATGCTTGTGGGGTGCTCAGACCTAGGATGTTGCAGAAAGACTCAAAGATCTGTCTGGCTCTTGAAGTGTTGCCCCTTGCTGCTTAGCCATGACGTGCACCAATTGCACTGTCAGGGCTGACATAAAGTGCATCAAGAGTGATTTCATAGCTTTTGGACTGAAGAGTGGTAGCTCTGGTGATATATGTCAATAATGTTATGACAGGGGAAAGGAGGAACTCCTGTGGATTAATTCATTCTGCACAGGTCATGTCTCAAACTGGACTTTGGCTTTTAGGAATATGGGACTCTGACTGAGTCTGACAAGGATTGTTGGGCAAGGACCAATGACCCCCAAGAAGGTGGAGCACGAGTATGTTTAGAAACAGGCTTGCTGAAGTAGTGAGAGACCTTTAAAGAAGTTACACTCAGGAATGCTTCTCATAACCTAAGTGCAATGAAGGCATGGCAGGCAGTGAGGCAGTCAAAAGTGAGCACATATCATGAACTGACTGATATAGGACGGAATTCACTTCATTTAACTGTTGATGTATAGAAGGTAGATATCTCCTGAGATGGTCCCTCTAGTTTCTGCTTTTCAGATTTCCTTATTTCTCTCTAGATTTACACTTGGTTAGGCTGAAATCTAACAAATCACAAGCATTCTGTTACATAGGCAATAATCTTTAATATTGCTTATTTGGAAGATGTCTGGCCAAGTTATTTTCCTGTCTACAGAGGAATGTTCACCTTGTCAATGGGCTTACTTTTAAACCAGGTTGGTTAAATGGGCTATGTTTCTCTTCACCTACAACAAGCGTAATCTAAATGATTATTTTAACTGAAGACATGCATACTGTAGATAATTATACCATAATTAGATGACTCAGGCCCACATGCATTGTTCCCATAATTTCACAGTCAGTAAGTGACGCAAAAAATGGATACAGTAGTCACTGTATCCAGTGAAGTCCACTGCAAGTAAGGTAAGAAAATAAAATAAAAATAAATAATTGCCAATTGACAGAGTAAAGGAGATCAAGGTTGCCAGACGAATAAAAAGGTACTGAGGCATGACCTATTCAGTATCCAATTATAAAAATCCACTTTGTATGTAAAAATAAGAGGGAAAATTTCTCAAATAGATAAATGTATGGCATTTTGTTTTGTTTTCATTCTCTTACTAAAGCATGAAAAGCGGAAGAAATAAATGAAGACACTTGTTTGTGAAGAAAGTTCTGCTATACATATTACTCTGAAATATAACACTAGAGTTCAGAATAGGAATTTATTCTCAAGGAAAAAGCTCTCTGAAAAAGCAAATGAAAATGCAAATATTAGTCCATGCAGTGGAGAGGATCAACAAAATTCAGACTGAACCCTTATGACTAACACTGATTTGCTGTGAGATAAAAGTGCTGGGTGAGATATTTTTATCTTTCTAAAAAGCCTCAATTTCCTGGAGTACCTAACATTTACCTGAGCAGATGGTGTGGTAGCAGCATAACTAAGAAAATCAAACTAAATGCTTATTGATGAGGGGAAAAAAAAAAAAAAAAAAGCTTTTCAAAGTAAGAGATCATACCTCCTCTTCTTTTCCTTGCCAAGAAAAAAAAAGTTAAAACCTAAGACTTAAAATGAATTTAAAGTAAGTTAATTCCTCTCTCATCACTCCTGTGATTTTAATGAAAAAATTTGAATCAAATTACCTTGCTCTCAGGGAAAAAAAATGGCTTTTTTCTCAAAGGCCTGTGTGATTTACATATCTCACTTCAATATATGGGATGTTCTGCTGTTAGGTGATAGAGATAACTGTATTTCATTATCCACAAAAAAAATTTCATCCTAGAAGAAAAGGTGTAGAGAGTTCAAGAATCTTTGAATCACTTGTCTTCTTTTCCAAGTGCAAAACTTTCAATATTTCAGTGCTTTCAATACTTTTCCTGATATTTCAGATGTGTGTGATAATCCTTTAATATCAGTTTGCATTACATAAGAACACTCTTATGATCTTAAGATGCCTAGCTAGCAATTCCTTTGAGAAAAAGGTATATCTCCAAATATAGATTCTTTCCCTAAAGGGGAAAGCATTTAGTCCTAATTTGTCTGCTTCTAAAGAGAAAATATTGATTCTGAATATTTATATGCATTGGCACTCAAAACAAGTAAGTTCTCATCCCTGATATCTTCTTAGGACATTAAAGCAACAGCAGCAGGGACAAATATCCATGGAGCAGGTAGCAGTTCAGCTCACTCAAACCCACCTGCCCACCTCCATTTCACTTCACTTTACTGTAACTCTCTCTGTGTCACTGCCCTCTGTTAGAAAGATCTCAGAGCTGCACTCTTTCCCTGACTGCCAAGGCCTATTCAAAACTAGTTCAAGGAAAAAAACTCAAAGAACTCAGCAAAGAAAGAAAAAAAGAAGTCTCTTTCAAGTTGCACTGGACATATAAATGGAGCTTCCTATACCTGCAGGTCACTGTCAGATCATCTGCCACCTCTGCCCCAGAGGGCACCTGGGAAGCACAGACAGCTGTGGAGTCGGTGCAACACACACAGAGCGCTCCTTCAGGCACATGGCAAACTGGGAACCTGCAACAGGAGGCAAATGGATGGGAATGGAAATAGTAGGAGTAATTGGAGTTGAATGAATGAATGTTCCTATTAACCCTAGCCATTGCAAGTCTTTCTTTTTTTCCTATTTTTTCCCTGCAGAGGTACTTTCATATGTGAATTTATATGGCCTTCTATGAATGCACACTCTTGTATAATTCAATTTTATGAGCATTTGGAGGCAATGAAGACTAAAGTAATCAAATGAATTGAAATATAAAGAACATTTTAGAGAATATTCAATTATGAAAATATGTTTATTGTAGCACTAATTTTTGTGCTGACACCTGTTTCAGTTTAACTAAAAACTTTGCTGGCAATATTTACTCGAAAAGATAGCAGGTATTCAATCTTATTGTCTCTAAAAAATAACCTCTTCAGAGAGTCTGCAATGCTTTTTGTGTTATTACTTTCTTCTACTTTTTTTAATCTTGAAAAGTAATGATACATTTAAAGCTTTCATGACTGTTGTTGCTACCTCTTGTGCTCTGAACTCTTAAAGATACTTTGTCTAACAGCCAACAATGAACACAGAGTCATCTTCTAAACAAATTTGGAGAAAATGTTTGCTATAGTTCCTGAAAGCTGGAAGATTGATTAAAATATTTCTGCTTTGAACTTTTGTCAAAGACATTAGCATTTACAAACTGTGTTGTTCAGAGAGCAACTTTTTAGCAATTTTTTTTTTAAGATAGTTAGTCCTCTTTAATCCTCTCCTTTGTTCTTTTTTGGGTTCTGTTGTCTTTTTAAAATTAATTTATTTATTAATCTGATTTTGATTATTCATGATTTATAAAGTATCTGCAATTATGCAATTATATGCCTATATAAGTACTGTGTTAAGGAAAAGGAGTGAGTTCTCCCCAAAAGAATGAGCCATTTCTGCCCTGAATTATGCAGCCAAGATTATTTTTTATTCCAGGAAAAATCTGGAGATAACCTTTTGGTAATTTTCTTGTCTTACACAGAAAACATGATCCTTGTGATTAATTAGGCCTGTTTTATGAGAATCTTTCTTTGCATGAAGAAAACAGACTGAGTTAAACCTACATAACTCTGCCACAGTGTATTCTTACTGTGTATCTTGTAAGCAGAGGCTTTATGATTCTGTGGATCTCTGGAGATGTTTCAAATGGAACAATCCAAACTTAAATGATACAAAATATTATTGAAAATTTTTGTAGTATTCTGCCAGTCCACTAAATCTATACTTAATTTTTATAGTTTATTTTTTTTTTAATGAGCTCTTATCCAGCTAAACATTTAAATGTAGGCTTAGCTTCTATTATGTATGCAAATGTCACATAAATTAGTTCATGTAATCTGTTGGATTACATGTATTTTTAAGAGCTGAACTGAAAAATAATAAATTTTCCACATTTTCCCAGGTTTAATGTGATACAAAAATAATCAAATTTGATTTTTCTATGCCACTTTCAATGAAGTTTCACTTAAATATTCTAAAAAAAGACAGAACTTACTTAATAGAATATCCTTTCAGTTGTGAGGCAAGTAAACTTTGCGTCTCAGGATGGGAGCATGAGGAACAAAAATATCTTTATCTTGGTTTCTGTGCCAGTTTGGACAAATTCAGAGGAAAAAGATCCTCTGATAGAAGGCAGGTTACAACCAGCCCTCCCACCACCAGGTTTGGGAAAAAATAAATTTTCCTCAGAGAAAAGTGAAAGAGATAAAAGCTATTTATTTAACCGACATACAGGAAAAGGATAATAATGCTAAATAATAAAACCTCTCTCTGCGGAGAGAAACCTGAGACAATTTCAGAGTCTTTCAGTAGTCTCTCTCCCCCTCCTTGGAGCTGGGTCAGTGTGGGCCCACCTCCGGACCTCGGTGGAGAATTCTCCCGATGTGATGTTGAAACAGTCCAGAAAGAGAAGAAGGGGAAAAAGCCCCAAAGTTCCAGGTAAACAAAGTTCAACTCTCCATCTCCCTCTGGAGAAAACAGAGCTGGAAGACCTGGCTGGAAAGGTTCCTTCCCTCTTGCTGCTGTTAGAAGCAGAAGAATCTGTGTATCTCTGTGTCCTTGAAACAAAACTGCTTTGAAAGTTTGCTTGGTTTTTTTTCCTCTCTCCCCTCTCCAGTTCAGTTTAAAGGCACAGAAAGGCACAAAATTTAATTTCTGGGCATAAAGCAGTGATAGGAGATACACATCATAAAGTCACCCCAGGTGCTGGAGACTTAGAGAAGAAATTTTGATTATGTTAAACATACCTGGATTATGATACGAATGCCTGTGTTATCCCACCAGTTAAATCATACCTCCATGCATAAAAAGATGAACACTTTTCTCAAAGTCCCTTTTGATTTGCATCTGAAGAAAAAGTGCTTTTCCAACCCAAAATATATGTGTTTGTGCTTGAGCTGGTGTGCAAGATAGGGTAGCCAGTGGTCAGAGAGGAGTCCGTGTACTACCTAGGGAACAGGTTTGTTCTTCCCCTATGTCACATTATATAACCTACATCTGATGTTCATAGCACAGAACTGAAAAAAATGAAATTTTACTGTGTCAGTCTTCAACTCTGAAGGGAGAAGACAGGATGGGAGCAAATAACCACAAAACACATTATTTGAAATTGGCTTGTAGTCATTCCCTTGCACAGACCTGTAAGTATTAAGGACAAGACTTACTATCTTGATCACCTCAAATGTGAATAAGAAAAACATGAACTGCCTTATACCATCACAAATTTCAGTGACAGACATGACCACTCTGAGCATTCAGCTCCAGTGCTTTTTTTCAAGTTCATATGATTCATAACATTTATCTGAGAGGATTGAGAAAATCATTATAAATTTAAAGACAGCTCAGCTAATTTTAAAGACTGCAGGCACCGGCTAGTCCATTGCCTCCTGTGGAAGTTTTTCCAGTGTTTAATTACCATCACAGCTAGGAAAATACACCTTATTTCAAGATTGATTTTTTTTCTCATTTCAACTTCCAGTCACTTAGTCTAGTTTTTCTTATGTCAGCAAAGTTCTACCACCCAGGAATAACATCACTTTTCTATATTTGTCTATGAAGAGCAAGCAATTCTCAATGCTATCTTTAGCGAAAGGAGCATTTTAGGTATTTAGGCTCCACATTGTAAAGCTTATTTCCTGGCTTGGAATTATTTGCTTAATTATTACCTAATACCACAAAATGTTCTCTGCCATCTCCATGATGGTTTTACAGTTAGCTGATAAGATAGGATACAAATATTTTATATATATATATATAAAGCATAGGATACAAATATTAAAAAAAGGAGAGTGACAGCATTGATCCATAGGGGAATTCTAAGTGGAGAAGCATTTAATTGAAAAGAAGCATAAATCCTGCCTATTTTGAATTGGCTAGTCTGAATAGACCTCACAAGAGTCCTTTTGCCTTTGACTATGTATGCTACAATGTGAACATATGGAAAATCTTTTGATGAATGATAGTGAAAGCTAATGGTTGACTGCAAAGTAAAAATTTCTATTACTAATCAATCCTTCATTTGGTCAAGTACTCTGATTAACCTGTCTTGGAACTGGTCAGATAACATTAAATGAAGAAAAAAAAGAAAAAAATGCTATTCAATATATTTTTTCATAGCTCTTTTCCCTTCTTTGTTATTTAATGGATTTTTAGATCTTCCTTATGTATATTTATTGATGCTTAAGGAAATATTGAGCTGTCTAGGAAGGAAGTTGAGAAAATAGATATTTATTCTAAACTGCTGTCACTGATATTCAATGACTTTCTTGTCACAGTGACAGTTTTTTTCCTTCACAGAGTGACACGTTCAGAGAGTGAGGTGATATTTTTGCTGTCATTGCATAATAAAAATGTGATATAGGAAAAGCGGTTCTTTGGAAAGAGATTGTTCTTTCCTGCCCAAGTTCTATTGAAAGCAATTAGATAGCAAGAAGTTATATATCTGTTGCATAGCAAAAGTTATGTTCCTTCATTCCAACCTACAGTTGCAGTAGGGAGAGAAAGTTCAAGTTCTTGTCCTTTCAAGAATAAAATCAAAACTATTAACATATTTAAAACTATTGATGGTCAATCTAATTATACATAATTGCAGATTACCATATAAAGTTCAAAGGAGTCATTCCTTTCTTTCTAAAATCTGATTGTTTTTCCTAAGGCAATACTACTTTCTCTAATGATAACAGGCTCACATAACAAAAAGCTATTTTTCCACCCCTTTAAATATGTTGACACAAATTACCTAAGACAGACTTTCAAGAGATTTCTGAATTGAGCTCTAGCTTTAGTTATAAAAAAAAGCTGTAAAGACCTGAAAATTAAAATTGATTTCACCCATAAACAGGATCATAATATGCATAGACCAAGTAGTCTGCCTAGTAACTCTTCAACAAGGGTGTCAATCCATCCAAATTAAAGACATGTTCATATATGCACTGTCCTGTATATCCTAATTCAAGCACTGTAATTTGTCAAGATAGTATATCTTGTTCTAGAGCATTTGGTACTGAATTAAAAGTGTTACAACCATTGCTGAACTACTGCAAACATTGTCTAACAGTTAAGAGAATTTTGAAAATGGTGCTCATATTTTCATTTGTCTATGGAGAAAGAAGAGGAAGCATAAAGTAGAACCATCATCTGAAAGTGGAACTATTTCACGGCACTGAAACCTTTTCAGAAGGGACTATTGACATTACATATACTATTTGCTCTTCTTTTACTATTAGTGACTAGAGGAGAGCTTGATATTATTGAAGAAGTGGGAAAATAGTTCTTCCCTTATAATCAACTGAATGTGCTGAGAAACAGAAGTTTCCATGTAGAAGAATGTATTAGGAAAATTGATCTCTAATTAGATGTAGGTTGAGCAGAGATGCTTCTGTAAAAAGCAGTCTGCTGGCAGGACTTAGAGAGACAGAAATAAACTTTTAGGTAGCATAAGGGAAGAACGTGTAAAGAGGAATAGGTAAAGTGGTTTGTAAGCCTTTTGGTTTTGATACGTTATTAACTTTGAGGCTTCCCTCCACAAAGAATCAACTGCTTGAGTTAATATTCCAATAAAAGTTGGCTTCCCATATATTTACCTTTGAAACTTTTGTAATCCTTCAAGGAAAGGGTTTGGACAGATTCAAAGAGAGGTGTGGTTTGATGTTCAGTCAGAGAAAGTGATAACAAGTCTTATCAAAAGATTCCCTGTTCCACACACACACACAAAGATACTTTATTATTGCTGGGTTTTGCTGTGTTACACTAGGGCCCTTCATGGTCATAACTTCTTCAGTACAATTTTTTTATTTTTTTGTTTCTTTTCTAATCTTCACTTTATCTTTCTCAGATTTTGGGGGTCAATATTCCCTGAAAATAGTTTATTTGTGTAAGATCAGTGAATTGTCCTAAAGACTATCAAACAGGGGTATTCTGAAAGATCCAGTTCTCAGAATATTTGAACTAGTATGTGCTTATTTTGGAATTAAATAAAGATCATAAATAAGAAAAGAACATTTATTTCTTCAGTTAAATTACCCTTCCATACTATTTTATTATTGATGGGAATTTACCTGCAAAAAAGAATAAAGATTCATCTTAGCTAAATGCATTTACAAGACATTTTGATGTATAAAATTCTTGTTACAACTGTCAAACAATTTGCTGTAGAATGCTTTTGAATATAAGTTGCCTATATATATGCATAGGCTTGTACTTTAAATGAAAAGTGTTTGAATATTTGAGCCTGTAGACAACCTCTTTTTCACCTTTAAAATCGATTTAATTTAGAACAAGACACAGTTTTGGTGGTTATTTTCTTATTCAAGGCTAGATACAGTGGAACAGATCTTCTTGGTATAAGTTAGCACAGATTCTTGAAAAGCCATTCTTTTGCTAATGTGCAGCAGAAAATAATTTCTATTTTTCACATCACTTAAAACAATTTTTCAGTGTAGAATTTAAAGCACACTTCAAAAAATATATTTACATTGTCTTCATTGGAGTGGTTTTGAGGACATTGCTTATGGCCATTATAAATGTGTCCTTGTGATTAAATATCTTTGAGATATTTTACTGCCAACATAAAAATATATTGATCAAAATATTTGAATCATAATTTAAGTAGAAGCTACTTAGATGCATTTGCATATATAGAGTTTTTTAATGTTATCTTTAAAAAGATTAAGCTGTAATCAGTAAAATACTGAGCTCTTGAAAGGCTCCCAATGAAAGCAAATGCTGAATTATAGAGTAAACATTATCATTTTTCCTCCACGTTGTGTATAGCTACGGAGATTAAAAGAATAGATGAACTTGAATACTATATAATATACTGCACCTGAATATTATGCAAGCTGTCATTCTTAGGCATAAGGAGGTAAAATAAGTATGATTTCAACTTTAAGTTTCCCTACTTTTATGGATTTTAAGCCTGACCATTAATGCCCTTTTTGTGACTTAATTTCTTCCACAAATATACTTAATTGCTTACTATGTCATATAATGTTCAATAAAGCAAAGCAATGAAGCAAAAAAGTAGCAGGACCTCTTACAAAGACTAAAATGAAACTCTTATGAAGACAAGAGTGAGTAATGCCTTGGTGCTAATTACAGAGGTATAGGCAGAGCATATAAACAGTGTGAAACCTCATTAAGCTCGATTAAAATGTGCACTTAGAATTTATCTGGTCAGAGAGATGTATAAAAAAAGTGTAGTTTTATTAGCCTCCACTGTCAACCTTTGCTTCTCAGTGGGGAGTATTTTCACAGGGTTTGGTTACCAAATAATATGCAACGAATGAAGGTTCCCTTTCAAGTTTTAAAGAGCAACAGACATTATATATATAGTCTACAAGAAAAATAAAATGTGTTTTGATGTTTGTATACCTTTATAAAAAATGCTATTAATAATAATGTTTGCAATTTAAAAAGAAAAACCAAAACTAAATAAAAAGGAAACACTTAGAGATATTTTAAGAGTGCTCCAGCAGACACTAGGGTTTTTCCTTTTTCTGTGGCCTAAAAATTTCTCATACATAAAAATACACTTCTAAACCTGCATTGGTCTGAAAGTCTCTGCAAACTATATACGTAGCTCAAAATCATTGCATAAATAATAAAGGACAATTGTTATTATAATTCTTTTATTTAGTAACTGGGTGGCTCAGTTTCCATGGGTGAATTAGACATGTGCTAAAACAGTTATGACTGCTTTTATTAATAATACATTATTGTGCTTTAAACATTTATTTCCTGATTTAGTAAATGTGATGGGACACTGAGAAAAATGGCAATGGTCAAAGGAGATAGATGTGTCCTCTGATAAATGTTAATGAGCACAGTGATTGCAATAAAATAAAGGTAGTAAATCAGGATATATGTCCCCATCTTGGCAAGTCATAAGCATACATTCAGTTTTAAATATGTAATTCCACTGATTTTAATAAATTTAGATTACAAGCTCTTTTTTGCACCTTCCTTACTCTTCTAAGAGCAGGCAAAGCAACTGACTCCACTTTCTGAAACTAATTCTACATTTTGTCGACAACAGCAGCGATTTGCTTGTCTTTGAGACAACTTGTCCAAATGCTGTAACAATGTCATCTAGAGTGCAGAAAAGGCCAGTGTTGTTTTGAGCTCCGCCACTAATTTAGTGGTATTGGCATTCTACCAGCTCCTAGAGAGAGGCTCAATGTTCTCTTTTTTTCCAAAGGTGTGTTAAAAGTTTTGGTATCTGAATGTGCCTGGGTATACCTGCTGGGACATAGCTTTCATCTGATGTCTGTGCTTTACATTTTTTTCTGTTTAAACTACAGTGCATGAACTTATGACTAAACCTGGACCTTGCCCTTGTTATATTGCAGATATTACATGAATGTGAATAAAGGAAATAGCCAAGTAGTCAATTAGTACTTAATGGCAATTCTTTTTGTGGCAGTACTTTTAAATAATGTTCAGTTGTGATATATTCTAGCTCTACATTCATTTCAACCAGATCTAAACATAGTTTTTTAAATGCAAATAAAGCAAAATATATTTTTTTTTATTCTTTGCCTCTAGCTAAGAAAGTATCTTATGTTTCTGTGCAAGTAAGGAATGACTAGCACTAGAAACTTCAAGCCTAATATTTATTCAAAGGAGGTCAGAGTATGGGTGCAAGATATGGATTTCTTATATTGACATTAAATGTCTCTTGAATCAAGAATGACACTGGGAAATAAAACTAGTGTATTAAGGATAAGGCTTAACAGTTACTTTTTTCTTTATTTATAATGGCCTTTTTTTTTATCTTCCCAAAGTCTTCAGGATCAATAATTTTAATAAGGGCAAGTGTCTATATTTGGTACTCAACTAGCCTGCCTGAGACCAACTAACTTACAGAACTTCAGAAGTCTGTAAAGGTATATAAATATTTATATATTAACATATCAAAAATACATGTATCCATATTTAAAAACTCTCGTGTGCATGTTTTTGAAAAAACAAAAAACCCAACTGTTTTACTCAGTTTCTGGGTCTCCAACAAACATGTCTAGGAAGTCAGAAGACAGTCTCAGGATATACTGCATGAAAACTGCCTGAGGAGCTATCAGATAAAAACAGGTGGTACACATCAATATTATGTTTTTCCATAATCCTGCGGTTGTTGAGTCAGTGCCACCATTAGTTAGGGTACTAAAATTTAATACTTACAGTGTGCTCAGAGGCAGCCATATTAACATTTAGCTGAGCTCATACCTATTGTTTGGAAGACTGGAGTCCAACTATAAATCTTCTCATCTCTCTCTGACAGTGTATTTCAGCTTTATGTGTTCTTCCTACTTTGTACCTGTACATCTCATCAGTAAAAATTCTGGGTTTATTTCTGACAGAATTTTTAATATAGATGACTCCTTTTAGATGTTGCTTCCTGTTACAATTTAGTTTTTAGCATTTTCCTGTCAGTATTCAAATTGCTATTTTTAGGTATGTTTCTTCATTTTTAACAAATACTTCTGCCAGAAAATAATATTAAATTCCTTTAGAATTTTTATGCTGTTAACCTTAGAGCTACCTTCTCATAGCATTAACCATATTAAAACAAAAATAAAGAAGGAAGAATTTAACATTCACCTTAAGGTGCTCTAGCACCAACAATGACTGTTGAAGCCAAAGAGTGCAAGAAAAGGTGTCCCTTCTGATAAAGGGAGAAAAAAATGAATCCAACCTTTGCACTGCCACCCTGTGTTAAATGTGGGTGAAAAACAAGACAATGGAAAATAGAGGTTTGATCTTGCAGAGGTCTGAACAGCTTCTAAATGTGCTGACTATGGCCCTTCTGCCATTCAGCACGATGAATTTAAGAGTGGTCCTGTAAAAGGGTTCTTGGCTGAAAGTACTGCATTTCTAAAGGTTACTGGCAAGCCAGCTCGAGCTAATGAATTTTTTTTTATTACATCTGTTCCAAAATAGCCTCTAGTTGATCTCTGTTATTCTCAGAGCCCCATGAACTATGTAAGTCTGTGCCCAGGGTATTCTATTCACAATGAATCCTAGCCACGAAACTGCATTGCAAAAAGTACCTGGGTTCTTTTGGTTTTCCTATTATTTTTTTTCTTGTTTTACAATAGAACCTTTCAAGTACGAACACTAAACAATGGCAAATTTTGTCCCCTCATATACAGAATCTCAAACATCACTGCAAAGAAATGTTTGGCCCTTAGGTTATCATCACAAATAGAATCTGGCTGAATGCCTACATAATCAATGCAAATCTTTTCAAAACTTCTTTGTGAACTGTGTCAGTGTCTTAATGTTTAATAATGAGATCAAAACATGAGAAGTTATGCCAGTATCATAAACAATGTCACTGATGATTGATTTCCACACGTTGTATTTATCTCATCATCACAAGCAAGCCCCACATGCTTTTCTAATTTCCCCACTCTTCACCAGAGTGTAGGGTCATAGGGTCACTTGCTCTCAAAATTCCTGCAGTATTATAGCTTTTTGTGGTTTTTTCCCCTACGTGAATATAGTACTTGGTAGGAACACCAACAACCTGTTTTTCCTTAGTTATAAATTTAACATGTGTAAAGATGTGTATTCATAGCTAGGACTTTTAATCCAAGTAGAGAAATCTATTACTATTTCACAATAAAAATGGGTAGGATTTGTTGGGTTTTGTTTTCTTTTCTATAAGAAATGTCTGTATTTGTTTAGAAGTGAACAACAGCACTCCTGTAGTGCTGTAAAAGAGATTTGTTTTCTTTGTTCTGTTTTTATTTTGCTCTTTTTTTTTTTCTTTTCACAGAAACAGCCCTTAGACCACAGTTTACAATCAGTGAATATATATATTAGCAGCAATTAGACCCAACTAATTATCTTATCACAGAGGAAAAGGTCAGAATTAAGTTTCTTCATTGGACACCTGCTGTGTAGATAATTAAGTATCTCTATGGTTTCTTTCATTACTGAATTCAGTAATAGCTAAATACCAGGGAAACTAGCCATAATCAGACATGATTTGAGGAGATATGAGGCAGAGAGAAAAGATAGAGACAAATAATATTTTCAAAAGAAGGTATCAGGGCCTCGATTTTTCATCTTAAATGGAAATTTCTAGGGTAGAATTGTGGAGACTGACAAAAAGTAACATCATAAGTAGAAGCACCTTAAAAGACAGAAACAAGATCATTCTTTAAAGGTGCCTTGGGTTACACTTCTGTAGGGTTTTTCTTCTGTCATGTCTTACTCTATCCCTGTGTCCTTTCCTGATAATCTGTCCATGTGCAGAATCTGTATCGTTGTCCCTACTATTCCGCTGTCTTTCCAAAATAATTATTTCATGCCTCCCTTTAGATTAATAGTTTCTAATTAAACTTCCCACCTTCCCTGCAGAACTGAACTGAGATGATGTTTGCTATAAAAATATAATTTACCATCTATTATAGACTTTTTCCCATCCCATGGTCATCTAATATGCATTGACTTAAAACTCTTCAGAAAAGCATCAATCTGCTATACCTACATTCAACTACCCAAAATGAGGCAAGTCTCACTAATTATAAGGCTCCAGAATGGTATATGAAGATAGGCAGAAGTTTTTGCATATTTCGAGAAAGTGAATCTTCACATGTTAACCCAAGCCTGAAAGTTAAACAGATGAGGTCTTCTTCTGATAGTTTTCAAAGACACCAACATCTTTCCTTTCTCTTTGTAATCTATGATAGTGTGCTTTTAATATGTCTAAAAATTGCGTTGAGGGTAAGTTTCTGAAATATGTGTACTGAACTTTACACAGCATAGTGAGAGCAATGCAGCACCATTCTTAGCTGATCTTTTAGCCTCCAGCATTAATATATATGTGAATAACAATAATAACAATTCACCAAAATCACAAGAAGAAATATTTTCAGGTAACAGTAATGCTACCTGAGTTTCAGAGTGGATTCTGCTTATTTTACTTCCTCATTATTATAACTATTTTCTTAAAATAAGGATAAAATCATAGAATCTTTTAGGTTGGAAAATACCTTTATGGTTATTGCATCCAAATGTAAACCCAGGACTGCCAAGTCCACCAAGTCCAACCAAGTCTCTCAGCACGGGAAATACACGTCTCTTAAATATCTCCAGGGATGGACTCAACCACATCCCTGGGCAGCCTGTTTCAATGCTTGACAAACCTTTCCATTAAGAAATTTCTCCTCATATATGATCTAAAACTCTTCTGAAGCATCTTGAGGTCATTTCCCCCTGTCCTGTTGCTGGCTACTTGGGAAAAGGAGACAAACCCCCACATCACTACAACTGCTTTTTGGGTTGTTGTAGAGAGTCATAAGGTTTCCACTGAGCCTCCTTTTCTCGAGGCTAAACAACCTCAGCTGCCTCAGCTGCTCCTAAGAGTTGTGCTCCAGACCTTTCACTAGCTTTGTTGCTCTTCTTTGAATGTGCTTCAGCACCTCAATTTCTTTTTCATGGTGAAAATCAGACATAGAATTCAAGATGCGGCTTCACCAATCCAAAATGAGTAAAGAGTTTAGGAAAAATCTGCAAGTTTCAGGATATAAGTGAGTGTAGGAATAATTAATTACACTCCTACAAATACAACACACCATAGTTCAGTTGTGTAATTAAAAAAATCCTTCTGATACTTTTTACTATCAGTCCACCATAATGATTCCAAATGAATAAAAACTAGTGACCTTTGGAAGTTTTCACTCTTAGTTAAGGTTTGCATAATGCTTAAAAAAAAAATCACAACCCAACATAATCTCATTAGATTTGCAGTCAGAAGCAATTCCTTAAAAAGATTAAACATAGCCAGAAGCTACTGCGTGATATAAATTCCATTGAAGACAGATAAAAACTAAGGTCAGAACTTTCAAATCTTAGTTTCTAGGACTGACTTCTATAAAATTTTCATATCCAAAAGAAAGTTACTTGTTTTTCAGTAATGCTCCTCTAATTTTCAAAATTCAAAATAAAGTAAAATTACCAATATGATGTTGGTTACATTTCTATTCAGAGTGCATAGTTTTAGTGTCTCCCTTTTGCCACAATTCATAATAATTCAGCTTGATTTCTATGTACAATGTCAATTAGACTCAAAAAATGGGATACCAGTTTAACATCTTATTATCCATATTTAACGGTCAGTACCTGTACTACTTGTTAAAACTGCACTTTATTGAGTTTGATAATCATTGTTATATATGAGAGTCCCAATTATATCCTCACTATCAGTATTGCTATCCACAAAGCATTACATAAATTTTGAAGGTAAAAAACCCCATATAATTGGCTTAATCTTCCCTCTTCCTGAAACTGTAACTGGTCTGGAATCATACAGAGATACCTAAATTTCTTCAGAATAAATTAGGTTTGTTCATGAAAGCCCCATGGACATGCCATTATGGTCTTGCATGCAGTGGAGTGGTTTAAAGAAAATGATAATTTGTCTGAAACAATTCCCTTAGGATAAAACATCATTTTATTTTTCCACGTTCCAGTTAATAGATATTAATATGTCTGTATTTAACAGCTAGCTTAAAAAATCATGGTCTTCTACAGAGGTGGTAAGCATCTAAATTGGAGCTTAGGAAGCAGTAAAATGGAAGAGTACAGATGTCATATTTCTTAAGCCTACAATACATCTGATACTTTAATTCTATGAGTGGTTTAACTTTTGAATAGTTTTTCCACTGAATTATTTCAGTTCATTCTCAGAAACACTGCTCCTGAGAGTAACAAACATAGCTACTAGATCAAGATATGTGAGTCAGACATGACACTCTGCTCCTTCCACAAGACAAACATCACTTGATGAATGCTCTAGATCATGTGTAATGCATGATGGCCATCACTATTTTACGCACTCACAGCTACAGCACTCCTATGAGATTCAGGCTTTACCCAGGAAAGGTGAGTAAGAGAGGTATGTTATACAGCTGAAAGCCTTGAGTGAAGTTAGTAAGTATTGCATCAATGTCATTAAAGGGGTAAGCAATTGCAAATGATTACTCTATCCAGAGGAATACAGCTATGCCACAAAAGAATTGGCCTTTGTCATTTTTCAGTCTTCTAAAATATATTGTCAGAAATAAAAGGAAATACAGAAAATCTCAGTAGAGTTTCTAGCTACTCCATACATCAAGCATTTTTGTCTCAATTCTAATTTTGTCCTGTTCCAACACACTGTGTTCACAATCTTGACCATACACTGACCTTCTATTTTCCTATAAGTCTGTAATTTGTGGTTTGTCTTTTGGGTTTGTTGTTTGGGTTTTTTTCTTAGAATCAGGTGATGCAAGTAACTTAATAACATCTTCATTCTTTAAACAATATCTGCAGTGAAACCATAAGAGTTTTCAAACATTGGTATTTGAACCAGTGAAAGGAATTTTAAAGAACAAAGACATAGATTTTCCCTGATGAATTACTGTTTACTGATTCTATCAATAGGTATGATCAGCTCCTACTGAAAGATCACCAAAAGTCTTTTAAATTGAAAGGAGTTGTTCTGCTACATGTTGAGGGTCATTATCAGTTCCTACAAGAACAAAGACTCTTAGATTGTTTCTGCTTTGAAATAAAGCTAAAAGTCCAAGTCTTATGTTTTAATCAATGAAGAGAAACGTTTCCTGGGGAAAAATATAATCAGTCTCCTACTGACTAATGAAAAAGAAGGAAAAATAATTCAAATTTCCAGTACAACAGCTATTATAGGACACCTATATCTGTAATCCTTGGTTACCCGCTTCATGTTCTGAAAGTGGTTTATTAATAAAATATTATCCAACTATGTGGAATTACATCGATTTTCTCTGGGGTTCTGGAAATTTGTCAATATGCTAGTGAAATAGAAACAGGACTTTTAGCTTCTTTTTTTTATTTTTATTATGCAAAGCATGTTTTGTCATCTTACTAAACACATCTGAAAGGTTTGTAGACAGTAGTTGACCCACTTCCCATATTATGATTCAGAGTTTTGCCAAATATGCTACTCAGGTTGAAAAAAAGCCAATGACAAATGTTTTCAGCCTTTGCCATACTAGTGAATAGTTATGAGACCTGTTTACCAGTATTTCCAAGAATCTTTCCCAATCATTCATTGAATTTCTTTATATCCCTGCACAGGAGAGGACCTTAACTCAGATATCCTTCTTCTCCCTTTTGAAGACTGAGTACACATAAGGTTTTGTGAAACAAAAGTTTAATAATGTAAAAGATAGAGTATAATTTGATAAGTAATAATCTGACAAACTTAAATTCTATCCTAGATCAACAAAAGATAGGGCCTTTCATGAGTTTTAGATGAAGGATGTTCTTGATGGCTTCCTGACCTGCATTTTTATAAAAATAAACAGGCATTTTTAAAAGTAAACCTGCATTATTAAAAATAAAAGTGCAGAAGTGTCACTAATAGTTCTTAATGAATCAGCTCATGCAATATATTATCAATGAATAAGGAGGACAGTGAAACATCTTTTTAATTTTACCAGCCAAATTGGAAAAGATATTTAAAAAAAAAAAAAGAGATTTTAATTATGTGTAAAGAAAAATAATATGGGGCATTAATTTTGTATGCTTCTGCTAACTAGGTGTATTGGTTTTGCAAGGCCTGGTTTTTGGTAGCAAGAGATGGCTCCTGTGAGAAGCTCCTGGAAACTTCCACCCTGTCCAGCAGAGACAATCTCTGATGGCTCTGAAAGATGGACATGCTGCTGGCCAAAACTGGGCCAGTGAGAGAGCTTGGTAACACCTCTGTGATGACATATTTAAGGAGAAAATCAAAACAAAGTCACAATATTTTGGATTCTAGTCAGAGAAGAGGAGGAGGTGAGAACATGTGAGGGAAAACAACATGGCAACACCAAGGTCAGTGGAGAAGGAGGGGGAGGAGATACTCCAGGCCCTGGAGCCAAGATGCCTCTGCAGGCCGTGGCGCAGACTATGGTGAAGCCACTGTCCCCCTGCAGCCCATGGATCCACAGGGGACGCAGAGATCCACCTGCAGCCCATGGGGTAGGTGCGGGAGCAGGTGGATGCCTGGAGGAGGCTGTGATCCAGGGGAAGACCCAGTGGAGAGAGAGGGCTCATGCTTCCAGGCTGGAGCAGCCTGTCCTTGGAGGACTGCCCCCCATGGAAGAGAGAGCCAAGGTGTAGCAGTTTTGGGAGGGCTGTGTGCCCGTGGGAGGGGCTCACGCTGCAGCAGGTGCGGTGTGGCTGCTGCTCGTGAGAGGGGACCCACATCGGAGAGGTTCGTGGAGAACTGTCTCCCATGGGAGGGACCCCACGGTCTCACAGGGGAAGGAGTCCTCTCCCTGAATCTTGAATCTTGATGATGAACTGACCAATCCCCCATGCCTTGTCTCCCTGCGCTGTTGGAGGGAAGGAGGGAGGGGCTGGGGGGAAAAGGTGTTTTAAGGGTTTATTTTACTTCTCATCCTCCTCTGATTCTGTTAACAATAAATTCACTTTGTAACTTTAAGTTAGGCCTGTTTTGCACTTGAACTGTTTCCCCCTGGTCTTTATCTCAAGTCATGAAGCCTTTGTTAACTTTTTTCTCTCTCTCCTCTTCCCAGCTGTGGCAGGGGAGGGTGAGAAAGCTACTCTTGTGGGTGCTTGGTGCTGGGCCAGCATCAAACCACGACACTAGGATAAATGTTTTTTTAAATTGTTTGTCTTTTTCTCTATGAATTAGCTAACCTGTTCCAGTTAGAAGGAATTCCCTGTGGTATGAGGGTTTTTTTCTGATTCAGTACTGCCTGTTATAAAGGCTATACATTATCTGTTTTCCCTGAATGCAGCAGAAATAGTACAACAAAAAGAAAATTTAATTCCTACAATGTTAATCTTTTTTCAGCTTTCAGTTAGTCCAGGATTCAGCCTATTCAAATTTTATTCAGGGTCAAGTAATGCATATGAATTCAGGTTGTTTGATCACTATTGATGCCTCTTTAGGCTGTTTTTCCCTTCAGACACAGAAACAGAGAAGTGTACATTTCAGCATACGTTTCAGCTGCATTTTCTCCTGATAGGAATAGAACTATCAATGTATTTTGCAAAATAAGAACAAAACTTTTATCAAAACAATTAACTAGCAACTTGCTGTATTGCACATAAGAGCCCCAAAATGTAAAAAAAATACCAATATAAATAAAATAACTTCTAAAAGACAGTATAGATTTCATATTGTTTATTATTAGCTGGAAGTCTTTACCATTGTCTGAACTAGGTCCTTTGCCATTCCTGTAAAGATTGTGACAAGATCACATAAAAAACATAAAAGATGGGCATTTATCTTGGTAGACACTGATCACAGTATATCAGGAAAGGAAACTACTAAAAGAAATAGGAGAACTCACATCATTAACAAGTGGCTCAAGAGTTGGTGTCATCGGCAAAATTTTGGATTCTTTGATCATGAGGCAACTTTTACAGTACTTGCCCTGCTGGAACCAGATGGGATACATCTCTCTATTAAGGGCAGAAGATTTTTAACTCATGAACTGGCAGACCTCATTGAGAGGGCTTTAAACTAGGTTTGAAGGGGGAAGGGGATGCAACTGGGCTGTCTGGAAGCAGGCCCAAGGGTGGTGAGCCTGAGTTAGGGGTGAAGTCAGTAGCCCAGCTGAGGTGCATGTGTACCAGCGCCTGCAGCATGGGTAACAAACAAGAGCTGGAGGTCATGGTGCAGCAGCGAAGCTATGATGTGGTCGCCATCACTGAAACGTGGTGGGATGACTCACATAGCTGGAGCACTGCATTGGATGGTTACAAGCTCTTCAGAAGAGACAGGAAAGGGAGAAGAGGAGGAGGGGTGGCCCTTTATATTAAGAGGCTTTTGATGCCATAGGTATTGAAACTGACGAAGTTGAATGTTTATGGGTAAGAATTAAGGGGAAGGCCAACAAGGCTGACATCCTACTGGGAGTCTGTTGTCGTCCACCCAACCAGGAAGAAGAGGTGGACAAGTTATTTTATAAGCAACTAGATAATGTTTCAGGATCATCAGCCCTTGTTCTTGTAGGTGACTTCAACCTGCCAGACATCTCCTGGGAACTTAATACAGCAGATAAGAAGCGGTCCAGGAAATTTTTAGAATGTATGGACGACAACTTTTTGTCACAACTGGTGGGTGAGCCTACCAGGGGAAGGACTATGTTAGACTTGTTGTTTGCAAATAGAGAAGGGCTGGTGGGAGATGTGGTAGCTGGAGGCTGCTTGGGGCAGAGTGATGATGAAATAATAGAGTTCTCGATAATTGGTGACATCAACAGGAGTATCAATAAGACTCTTACACTGAACTTCCGGAGAGCAGGCTTTGGCCTATATAGGAGATTTATTGAGAGAGTTCCTTGGGAAGCAGCCCTTAAAAACAAAGGAGTTCAGGAAGGGTGGACAAGCTTCAAAACAGAGATCTTGAGGGCACAGGAACAGACTGTCCCTGCATGCCGAAGGATGAGTCGACGAGGTAAATGTCCAGCCTGGATGGGCAAGGAGGTTTTGGAGGAACTTAGGAAGAAAAAAAGGATGTATCATCTTTGGAAGGAGGGTCAGGTCTCTCAGGAAATATTTAAGAGGGCTGCTAGAGCATGTAGGAAAATAATTAGGGAGGCCAAAGCTCAGCTTGAACTTGATGGTGACTTCTGTAAAGGATAATAAAAAATGTTTTACAAATGTATTAATGGTAAAAGGAAGGATAATACCAACCTTTGTTCTTTATTGAATGAGGGAGGGAACTTAGTATCTGCAGATGAGGAGAGGCAGAAGTATTTAATGCCTTCTTTGCCTCAGTCTTTAGCGGAAAGATGGCTTGTCCTCAGCACTGTCCTCTTGGGTTGGTTAATAGTGTCAGTGAACAGAATGGTCCCCCTGTTATCCAGGAAGAGGCAGTCAGAGAACTGCTGGGATGCTTGGATATTCATAAACCTATGGGACGAGATGAGATCCATCCCAGGGTGATGAGGGAGCTGGCAGATGAGCTTGCAAAGCCACTCTGCATCATTTACCAACTGTCCTGGCTCACTGGTGAGGTTCCAGATGACCATTTACGAAAAGGGTAGGAAGGAGGAACCTGGTAACTATAGGCTGGTCAGCCTGACCTCAGTACCTGGTAAGGTAATGGAACAGCTTGTACTGAGTGTCACCACACAGAATTTACAGGATGACCAGGGTATTAGACCCAGCCAGCATGGGTTTAGGAGGGGTAGGTTGTGTTTGACCAACCTGATCTCCTTTTATGACCAGATGACCCACCTGGTAGATGCAGGAAGGGCTGTGGATGTTGTCTGTTTGGACTTCAGCAAGGCCTTTGACACTGTCTCCCACAGCATACTCCTGGAAAAGCTGGTAGCCCATGGCTTGGACAGGAGCATTCTTCGCTGGGTTAGGAACTGGCTGGATGACCGGGCCCAGAGAGTGATGGTGAATGGTGCTGCATCCAGCTGGCAGCCAGTCACCAGTGGTGTCCCTCAGGGGTTTGTCCTGGGGCCAGTTCTGTTCAATATTTTTATTGATGACATGGATGAGAGAATTGAGTCCTTCATTAGTAAATTTGCAGATGACACTAAGCTGGGAGCATGTGTCGATCTGATGGAAGGTAGAGGGCTCTGCAGAGAGACTTGGAACGGTTGGATAGATGGGCAGAGTCCAACAAGATGAAGTTTAGTAAGTCCAAGTGCCGGGTACTGCATTTTGGCCACAATAATCCCCTGTAACGTTATAGGCTGGGGACGGTGCGGCTGGACAGTGCCCAGGCAGAAAGAGAACTGGGGGTACTGGTCAACAGCCGGCTGAACATGAGCCAGCAGTGTGCCCTGGTGGCCAAGAAGGCCAATGGCATCCTGGCCTGTATTAGGAATAGTGTGGCCAGCAGAAGCAGGGAGGTCATTTTTCCCCTGTACTTAGCACTGGTGAGTCCGCATCTTGAGTACTGTGTCCAGTTCTGGGCCCCTCAGTTTAGGAAGGACATTGAGGCACTTGAGCGTGTCCAGAGAAGGGCAACGAGGCTGAAGCACTTGGAACACAAACCCTATGAGGAACGACTGAGGGAGCTGGAGTTGTTCAGCATGGAGAAAAGGAGACTCAGAGGTGACCTTATGGCTCTCTACAACTTCCTGAAGGATAGTTGTAGTCAGGTGGGGGTTGACCTCTTTCACCAGGCGGCAACTGACAGAACGAGAAGGCACAGTCTCAAGCTGCATCAAGGGAAATATAGGTTGGATATTAGGAAAAAGTTTTTTACAGAAAGGGTGATAAAGTGCTGGAATGGACTGCCTGGGGAGGTGGTGGAATCACCATCCCTGGATGTGTTTAAAAAAAGACTGGATATGGCACTCGATGCCATGATCTAGTTGAGGTGCTAGGGCATAGGTTGGACTCGATGATCATGAAGGTCTCTTCCAACCTAGACATTCTGTGAATTCTGTGAAAACCAATTATACGTTTTTAAATTAGATTGTTCTGCTGTTCCTACAGTTGCCAGGTTTAAATCATAACTATGGTATATCAAGGTGGAAATAATTTTTTTTTTAGAAGACAAGGTAAGATTGCAATTGAGACATACTTTTTCAGGGATCAAATGGACTTAAAAAAATCCCAGGAAGAGGAGTGATTTAGAGATTCCTCAAACCATCAGTTTTACCAATGTAACTTCCCAAAACGTTTGACAAAATCAAATACAGGGTGATAAGGTTAAAAAGTGCTGCAAGATATGCTAAAAAACCAGTAAATTTCTGTGGTTAACTGCAGAACTGTTACTTGAGCCAAAACATAAAGTTATTGTAGCTGAAGTTACAGGAATAATTAATGTGGTAAAGTTCTGACACTCTTAGGTGCAATGAACAGAAGCCCAGTAGGTTACATAAGTTGAAGGAGGTGATGCATAACTTTCAGACCTTGGCTGGGAGCACAAGAGATCAGCAGACTGATACCAAAAAAAAAAAAAAAGTCAAACAACCAAGCAAAAAATCATACAAACAGAGCAACAAAGCCTCTACCGATAACAAAGAGCTCCTTCACCATGACCATCTTTCTCCTCTCAGGCAAAAGTTCTGGATGCTGGCAACTTGTCTTTGTCCTCTGAGAAAGTACCCAAAGGTACACTGAGAAGGTGAATATAATGTCAGAAAGAAGGAGTGGAGATAAAGGCATTTCTGTGTAAAAATTTTAAGTCTATTGGCATTGGAGTGGTTTTTCTACACCGATCATATAATTTGGACTAAAACACTGTTATAAGATTAATTGAACCAACAGTCAATCCTGCATATTAAGAGTGCATTCTCCTTTTCCCATAATAGTATTTTGAGACACACAATATACCTGAGGACCTGAAATTTCAGACTGAAGTTATTTGGATACCTAAAGTAGCACTATGACAGCATCCATACCTTTGCTGAGATAGGTTTAGATGACCACCTCCAGCCATGTGGAACAGAGAAAGCCAGGCAAATACAGTTACTTTATAAGACCCTGGTTTTGTAACTGGGCACTGATTCATGAAGTGTTGAATAAGATATATACAGGTGACCTCCAGAGGTGATGAAATAAACAGTGGTGATGTCTGCACTCACCCATTGCTGTTTTAGAGCTATATCCAGAAAGGGCTGTACTAGAAATTGGATTCCCCCTAGCCTGGCTTCTAAAATGATAAGGAAATTCTTATAACTGAATATATGCTGCAAATGTGCAATGTTTACATTCAACAACTGTTTATTCATTTTACACATATAGTTACATTATATATATGTATAATGTATGCAAACATTCAGTAAGGGAATTAGAAATCACTATGAATAGAAATGATGGAGAGATGAGGCCAGTTTTAAATGTCAGAAAAATAGTTTGTTGTGTTGCTATTCATTAGCAACAAACATTGCCAATCCTATTTCTTAGTCATTGCCAATTATTATTACTACATATATAAAAACGTCATTAAGACATAGAACTTAAACCAGCATCAATATGTAGCTGAGACTATAGTCAGAATTGACAGATACAGCTCTTATCTCTCTGAGATCAAGATGCCCATGCCTGAGAACTCTTTGACAAGGGAAGCTGGAACCAAAGCAGGAATATTAGTTCTATGCCATCTTGATTCTCTCTTCACTGATGTTTTGTGTCCCACAGATCTCTCCTCAACCAAAGTGACATGGTGTTACTTGTTAAGGTCATCGAATATGATCTTCTAGTACCTGTACTTGTTAGCGTTTTGCCAAATACTGTTTCTTATTACTCTACATCCTTTGCTTTTCCTTTGCAGAGTTTATTGCTTGCATATATTTTCCTGAGCCCTGCTTGTGGTCCTGTCCTGCCAGTCTCCTTTGCAGTAACATTTTACATCTGACATTATATATATCTTGTGCTACAGAGTTACGAAATGTTTAATGCGCTGGTTTGGTTTACTGATGTCCAGGTTTAAGACAAATAAATATTAATTTAATCTTGCTTATTCGACCTCTACCTTATATATACAACAGCTTCTGGCTACAATATTGAATGTCATGGGCTCTTCTGTAGCCTGTACTACCTTTGGTGCCATGTCTTTGGCACTCCCCGCAGCACAGTGCCTGCTTTCAGTGGCAGATATGAAATACGTATTTTTAAACAAAATATCTGGTGGTTTGGTGACTGTGGTAATCCCCTGGGCTGTGAAGAATGCCACTGCAGAAATATAAATCCAGGTCTTCTTATCTCTTAGAAAATGTTCTCCTTGAAAATTTATTCAAAAGCCTTTGATTTTAAGTGAAGTAACTGAAATAACACAGCACAGAGTTATGAATTGCAAAGTACAGCTTGTTCTAACCATACTGAATACATTAAGTCTCTTTTGCATTTTGTTGTATTTTATCTAGACATTTGCAGTTGTAAATACATGCATGCTCACGATCTTCAGTTTTAGGGTCTAAAGGATCTTCAAGCGACTAAGCAAGTTTGACAGCACTTTTCTATATCATTCTCCAGGAACTAAACATAAATTTTATTTACATATCATTTTGGTCTATAATTTGCTTTGTTGTGTTTCAAAACAAGCTCTGATTTTGAAAGAATCCACACTGTTTTGAGCCTAACTGATTCTAAATGCAGTATTTTTTATGTAGTTTTAAATATTACTGAAAGAAGAAATATTGGATGCTGAAAAATAAAATGTATGCACACACACATATACATTTATCATAATACAGAATGTTGAAATTAATGCAGGTTGACTGAAAATACCATCATATACATTAATAATGCATGCAATAATTTCTCTTGAGATATTAAATTATGTATTCCCAACAATATTCAGGGAGATTATTTGATAGTTACATTATACATGGCAGAACTGTATCTTCTAGCAAATCTTTTCTGGAAACTCTTACCAGTCAGCTCTCTTCATTGTTGTCAAAACAGAACTTTTGTGTGTGTACCTGTAGATCAAAGTGTAAATATTTGTGTTTAACAGAAGATTACATGGATGAATTTAGGCAGAATTAAGACAAAAATGACAATTAAAAAGATCCAGAATGCTTTAACAACCTTGTGACTACTATAAATATAAATTATTTTTTTTTTTTTTAAAACTGACCAAAAAATTTCTGAGCTACGGTTATTAAGGGGAAAAAAAGAGGTAGCTATATCTGTCTAATCCATACTAGAGTAGAATTTATTTTTTATGTGTTTAATATCTAAGTAGGTTTGGATCAGTCATGACTCTCCTTTCTATTTCTCTTCATAAAGTGAGAGCACTGCTAACTTATTTAAAGAAGTTCCTTCTTTTTTTGCCCCTCAAAGTTTATTTTATTTATGAGGAAATAACTGTGCTCCTACTACATACAAGAACTTCTCATTATACAATTCTGTATTTTTTATTTTATTTATCACATTAACAGAGAAAAATAAGGAGTTTAGGCTAGGGGGTTTGGGACTCAAAGGGTTTAGCAGAGGGAGTGTAGGTCTAGGCATAGACTAAACAGCTTGCTTAAGACTAAGAAAAGCAAATTCTGTGTTCAGAAAAAGAAATCCAAATTGAAAATTGTCTGAGTTTAAAGCGACTTAATTATATCCTTTAAAACAATTACAGAGACTTTTTTAAAAAAGAAACTAAACACTAGAATCTGCACATTGCCTACAGATGCAGACCTAGATGACAAGTGTGAATTAGATGTCTGATTTTAAGGCAATGATTTTAAGCTGATTAATGTTAGGTGAAAAAATTGCCCATTTATTGTATGCCTAAGCAAGCTGGTCTTTAATAAATATATGTGAGTGTCCCATGAAACATCCACGAATATTGGTGTACTTTCAGTAAAAATCAATAGCTAGATTTGTAACAAAATGTCTACTAATATAACTGTCCAAATATAATGCTTCTAATGTTTCTTTGGTCATTTTCCATACTAATTTTGTGTTTAGATAATTTTTTTTTTGCTGAAATACCAAGTTTCTTTACACAGGCATTGACAATCAGCTCCCTTGGTACATGTTAAATTAGAGCCAGTTATTACTGAGAGCAACAGTGTACTGAAAGCAAGTCAAGAAGACTTGAAAGACATTTTTCAAGGTCTTGGCACTGGAAGTTAATTTTTATATATACACAAGCATAAAAAAGCATTACATGAAAATTATGAGACACATTCATAAAAGAACATTCACAGTTCATAACCATTCAGGAGTTAAAAAACACCCCCCAAAAAATTCACCAATCTATGGACAATTCCTTATAAATGACTGAAAATAAATATGAAAATTTGAGGCATGGAAAGCTTAAAAAGACATAATATTTTTTTGCAGAAATTAACAGAGATGTGAGAAAAATTCTTTTGATTGTAAAGCTCCTAATCACATGTCCAAGAATTACAAAATATATGAATCCTTTGGATAGTGAACTGCAATGATCACCTGACAGTCATTTCCCAACTCATTTCATATAACACTGATAACATTTTCTATCAGCTATAAATGGTTGTTTAACATGTTTGCAATATGAAATATATTGTGAAACAATTAAAGTTATTCCACATGAGCATCTAAATTTTGCCTATGTAAATAGCTTTTTTTCATAGTTTGAGTAGTGATGGAGTGTTGAGGAGATTGGTAAATATTTATAAAATGTATTTTAAATGACACTTTATTTGTAAACACTATAAATCAATATAAATAAGTTTTTGTTTGATATCAACCTAAAATTATCCCTGAGACAAGAACTATTAAGGTGGTTTTGTTCAAGTTTTTTCATCCAACTAGGATAAAATAGGTGCTGAAGGAGTACAAGAAGATCTTCATTTTTTTTGAATCAGAGGCCCCTATTACTACCGAAAGTAACACTAATATTAAAAAAAAACTTATTGCCACTTATATATTGAAAAATAAAAAATGCTTTCTTTCTGGAAAAAGAAAAAGATTTTTAGCAGGCCTGATCCATGCAACAGAAAAAATGAAATTCCATTCATAGGTTTTGGTGCAAGGGGTAACTCCTCAAACTGCTGCAATGATTACTTTTTCTAGAAAACAGACCGCTGCCTCTTCCTGGTGGATGGAAAGGACTACCAGTGTTCCCAAAAGAAGGATGAGCACATATGTTAATGTCAAAATATTACAAAAATGTAAGTTAGCATGAGGTTAGAACTGTTCAAATTAGATATCATAAGATGTGGGAGTGTAAGAAAATATCTTGTGACTCAACCATGTTTAGATTTCTTCTCTTTTCTAAAGTTACATTGGAGCATAATCTAGTATACAGTGCTCTTGATAAAAAAATACCCTGAGAAAAAAGAAAATTATATTAAAAGGCACATTTGTTCAACAATTCATACAATTGTCTTGATATTAAAATAATTTCAGATTCCAAAATTCTTCCCTCGTCTCCTGACACTTAAAGTTCCCAAGTTTTTAAGGTGTAAATCCAAGAACATATTTTAGATAGTATAAAAACACCCATCCCAAAATTCTGATCTTTCTGCTTGTTTACAATAAGTCATATTGTAATATTGAATACAAATTAAAGATTAATTAGGCAGCACTAGTTATAGAATAAGAGACATTATAAACAATTCTTATATTATGAAATTTATTTTAAAAGATGAACAGCAATGGCAACTAAACAAGAGTTTATTCCTCTTCTGTTATCTGGCAGAGCTGAAATATTCAATTACATTTTGATTCCTAGAATTATTAGAATAACTGAAATTAGACTGGAAAAACCATCAATGTGTTGAAAGTAAAAAATGAGACTAAATCTTTAAACCACACTGGACTGCCATAACAGCTTTCAGCTTGACATGACCCTCAGTTTCCCTATCCAGCTTTGTATCAAGAAGACAATTTAAAATATCACAAAGGATGACGTGTACCTACAAATGTGGACAGACATCGCTATTCAGTAATAAAGCAGAACATTACCACTTGTCAGAGTGAAATTAAAATTACAGTCAAAGGCTCTGACTCAGGTGAGATACAATTTTATTCCAGGGATGAAGAAAATCAGGAATTCTAAGACTCTTGTGGAGATGTATGGTGAAGAGGGTCTTGGTGAGACACATGGGAAGTAGCTCTGAGACGTTCTACTGCAGATGGAGTATTTGAAGACAGGAGTCTCCAGGAACAGCAGGAGAGGATCCAAGGAAGAGCCAAAAAGGGTGTAGAAGAGGGCATCAAAGTGACACTCAGAGGATGCCTTGGCCCAGCACTGCACAACTGTGACTGCTGTGTCACTCCATTCCTGTGAGCATATGAAAAATTTAGATTAAGCCACCTGTGTTTTCATAAGAAGAGTGAAGCAGATGCACATTCTTGATCTAAACAGCTGAGAGATAGCAAGGAAGCAATTGCTTAATCTTAGATGAGATCAGCTCTTCCCTGTCGGAGCAATCTGCCTCTACTTCCCAGTCTAGGCCACCCATTTCTGACTGGGAACTAAGCTGCAGGACCAAGAATCCATTAGCATTAGGGTTAGGGTTAAGGTTAGGGCTAGGGTTAGAATTCAGAGACTTACAGAGCCTACAGCTACAGGGGCAGTGGGGCTAGAAAAGGAATGCCAAATGTATCATAGCAGGGCACCACACTGGCTGCCTCCACACTCTTCCAAACTGCGCACACACATATACTCAATTTCTTTTAACTTAGGCCAGTGTGTTGGTTTAACACAGCCTGGTTTTCAGTGGGTGGCTAAAGGCTGCTCAAAACTTCTGCAATGTCTGGCACAGAGCCAATCGCTGAAGGCTCTGACAATGGACAGGTTATTAATCCAATGAGAGAAGCTGGTAACGCCTCTGTGATGGCATATTTAAGAAAGGAAAACCCATGGGATGCTCTCTTTCTTCCTGTGTTTTGAGGGGTGGTGAGAAGGCCGCTGGGCTCATTCTCAGCACGGCCACCGAGGCCCTTCCCTGTGCAGTGGCTGGGGCCATGCCACTGGGGCAGCCATCCCGGTGCCACGAGCAGCTACGCGGCTGAGACCATGCAGCTGGGACCAACACTGGGAGTGCCCATGTAGCCAGGGTGGTGCAGCTGAAAGTGCACAGCCGGAGCCCTCCCGGGGCTGGGGAGGGGGGCCGTGCGGATGGGGCCTTCCCGAAGTAGGGGGGCCCTCTCCAGGCCTGGAGCAGCACAGCCAGGGCCACCCATGTGATGCTGACAGGGACCACATGGCCAGGGACGAAAACATAATGAACAATTCCCCAACACAGAATGCAGACGAGATCAACCTTTTCAGTGCAGTGAAGCTCTGTAAGAACTTTTCAATTGATAGGACTTGAGAACAATAATGCCTACGGACAACAATTTTCTTCCAAGCCAGAGAAAAGGAAAAATGAAGACACGTGAGGAGAACCAACATGGTGGCGCCGAGGTCAGTGAAAGGAGGGAGGGGGAGAAGTGCTTCAGGAGTCAGAGGTGAGATTCTTCTGCAAACCATGGTGAGGACTATAATACAACAGTTTCCCTGTAATTCATGAGATACATGGGGGGGATGCAGAGATCCACTCACAGCCCATGGGAGATTGCTCATGCTGGAGCGTGTGGATGCTGAAAAGCTGTAATCTAGTGAGGAACTTGGACAGAGAGAGAAGACCCTTGCTTCTAGAGATAGAGAAAGAGAACCCTTGCTTCCAAACTAGAACAACTTATCCTTAAACCCCATGAACTTAAATGATCCACACTAGGGAGTTGTGGGAAGACTTCTTGGCCGTTGGGAGGGACTCATGTCACAGCAAGTTGGGCAGGCTGCTGTTCATGAAAATTAGAACCACGCTAGAGAAATTCACAGAGAACTGTCTCCCATGAGAGGGACCCCACAGCACAACAGAAGAAAGAACTGCTTTCCCTCAACGAACTGAAGAAAGATTCTTAGAAAGTGAAAGACTGACCAAAACCCCATGTCTTGTCTACTTACACTGTCGGTGGGAAAGAGGGAGGGGCTGGGAAGAAAATAAGTGTTCTAAAGGTTTATTTTAGTTCTCATTACCCTTTTTACTTTTAATTCTGTTAATAATAAATTTTCTTTATACTGTTTAAGTTTTGAACCTGTTTTGCCTTGAAATGTTTTTTCTCCCTAATCCTTATCTCAACTCATTAACCTTTTGTGTTAATTTCCCCTCCTCTGCTCAGCTATAGTAGAGGAAAAGAAGTGGATAGTTTTTTGTGGGTGCCTGGGAATTAGCCAGCATCAAACCACAACAACCAAATATTTGGTACCATTTAAGAGGGTGTTGGAAAGTGTTAGAGAAGGAAATCAACTGCATTTCAGAGTGGGACTTTCAAGATTATAAGAGGAGGAAAAACTGAAATTTAATTCAATTAATTAATCAAACACATTCAAATTATCCCCAAATTCAATAACCTCTAAAATAAGTCTTCTTAGTATTATTATTACTGCTATTGCACATTCACTTTGCAGGTTCAAGAGGACACACAAAGTGTCTTTCAGTATTCTTGGAACTATTTCTCTGCCTGGAAATATACTTTCCAGCTCTGCCCCTTCTTTAGTTTAATGAAAAACAATAGGCTGATGGCTAGTTGTTCTACATGCCTTAGATACTAGGGGAAGAGAAACACAACAGCTTTAAAATGTAGTCATAGGAATTCACACTGTTTATTTCACTTGTCTATATCCAAGGTCTTAACTATGAACGTAGAATTTTTTATAGCCCTCTCCAGGGGCTACTTCATCTGATCTACTTAGGGTATTCACTTGGACTGAGATAAATTGCCATCCTGATGTGACATTCCAGAGATTAAACAAATCCCACCCAGGATGACAACTATTTAAGAGGAAGTCAGATGCCAAAGTTAGTCAGAATAGATCTTCTTTTTATGGAGTGGTATTATAGCTATCATAAAACTACATTCCATCAACAGTGCCTTCTGATAAACTTAAAGCACAGTTGAGAGTGTTGAAGGTGCACTTACATTAACGACTAAAGACTAAGTCAGATCACAAGCAAACAAACAAGACTTTACAGAAGTACTCTGAATTATTTATTCAAAACTCAGTTTATTGTTTAGAGAGCAGGGAGGGAGGGGAGGTAATTTTTAATACCCTGCTTAACTACTGCTAAACACACGGAAAATGAACCAAGCAGCCAATGAACCAAACAAAATGTATGGAGTAGGAGGACAGAGGAATATTCACACAGAATTTAGGTTCATCTATTTTACCTACATAGCACAAATACTAAATGTATTATTATAATATATTATCTCATCAATATTTTTACTTTTTAAAATCTCACCCAATTGTATCACTTTGGTTCTTGAGTCTCCTGTTACCCTTTCCTCAGTCTTTAAAATGGGATAAAGTGCTCTTCTTTCTAGAGAGCTTTGAGGTATAAAAATTGAGGATCATAAATAGTATATTTTTTTTTAAATCTAGGGTTAATTTTTAATACTCTTGCCAAAATTTTGTTAATTCAAAGACAATTAGGGAGTTAATGCATGTAATTTTCTTCTTTACTCAATTCATTTAGGCAGTTACAGACTTCCAGGATGTGTAACCAGTCCCTCTACATACCACTGATTTCTTTTATTCTTAAAAGTCATGTTTAAATCCTTTTAGGGCAAAAGATTAGGCCAGATGCTTCTGATTGTGCAAGAGTGCTGTGAAAAGTAGGAGATGGGTCAAAAGTTTGTAGCTCACTTGGATAGCTGGTTTATAGAGACACAGGTCAGTGAAAAAGACTAAACCAAGGACAAAGATAGAGTAGTAAGCTGCCAAGCTGGACAGCAGATCACAAGACTGTAACTGAGAATGTGTTGCTACTTCATTTCTTTCCAGTCCGATGGCCTTTATACTCTCCTTGTGTGAAATATACACAGTATCACATAATATCCCAGAGAGGAGTACCACAACATTCACCCTGATTGCTACTACTGAGCAACACGCACAAGGTGTAACATAAAAGCACAAACTGGTCTTCTTCAAACACCATCCATTTCTGGAGGGGGATTTTTAAAAGCCTTAAGCTATTTACCAACAGTGATTTGATCTTTTAGGTCTGTGCATGCTAATTATCTTCACTCACTTTAACATAACATTTAACAATACATTAACATTGTATTAACATCGGTGATCATCAGAAATATACTTCTATGGATAGAAATCTATGTACATTTATTTTATTCAACATTATAAAGCAATTGAGATTGGCACCATTAATTTTGCATGGCTTATGTTTCTGTTATCAGATTGAATTAGTCAAACTTCCAATACAAAGGAGCAGCAGGCAATGAAACCTGGATTTTTCATTTAAGATGATGAAGGGAAAGGAAGAGAAGATAGCTGCCTAGGAAACCTTCAACATTTTTGTATTATTTCTAGGAAATCCAAGTGTTATGTAGCATCCCATGACTAATAAATAAGAGGAATCAGCAGTGACTGATTTAAGTACTTTCAACAACTGTCAGAATAGAATTAAATTTCAGTCCTTAAGGTTACATGACTTAATATAATCAATGTAATGTGCTCAGTGCCAATGCTTAGTCTATGACAGACTAAATGTTGATCTATTTAGCACGTTGTTCAAGAAATTTGTTTTCAATAAACAATAGTGAAAAAGTGAAAAATGTAGATTTATTATTTTATGCTAACAAGATCCAGCAAAAAATATCGTGTTCCAGGCTCTTAGTTCAAGACTTATGACGGAAAACAAAGTTCTTTCTGTATATTAGATGTTAGCAGCCGAAATATTGGGTATTGTTACTTCCTATCACATTTTGTATTTACAACCTTGAATTCTATTCCTTTTAGAATAAAGTGTTGGGTTTGATATAAGCAGTATTTCATCCAAATTCTGCTATAATCCCTTTGCCATTAGCTAACAACTCCAAAGGAGTCAGGGTCCTTCCTGATACAATGCATCAGACAGAAGTCTTAGAATCTAGGATAGATCTCAGAAATACTTTAGGAAAAGATTTCTATTCTATTCTATAAATTGTATGAAAACAGGATCATCATTATTTCTTCAATTGAACAGAATCATGAACTTTGTAAACAAGATTAATAAAGATTATACTTTATATATAAACTTTGAAAAGTACAGTAGAATGGATTTATATAAATGGGTGGCTGAATGGCTGGATGGCTGGAGATAGATAGATAAATAAATAGGTAGATAGATTGATAGATAGATAGATAGATAGGAGGATAGACAGACAGACAGAAAGAGTTCCTCCTGTTTGCCATTTCTACCGTATGGTATGGCTCCTCTTTGTCAGGAAGGTTTGTCTGTAACATACTGAGCATTTGTCAACTCACCTTTTGGTTATAGTATTGAATAGTCATTGTCCAGGTATTTTTTGCAGATCTATGTCTATAGATTCATGTCTCAGTCAGTTCTTTGACTGGCTATCATATCTGCAGCTTGTGACACTGACCTTGATGTTGAATACATATTGATGGCATTGATGTGAACTTTACTGATAGCTACTCAGAAATCAGATGGTAGTAAACACAGGAAACAGAATGAGTGCGGAGATATTTTATTACAAGGCATTAATGATATAATTTCTTTCCTTAGTCTGGAGTTCTTCTTCCTCTTGGTGAGTTTTATTTGTTTGGTTGGTTGATTAGTTATTTTTCCTCAGAAGGATATCGTGGCGTAATTCTTATTATAATGAGTCCTTTAGCTGGGGATCAATTAGCTGAAATTCATCCACATAAAGGGAATCATTCAGCTTAGTTATCTTTCAAGACTAAGAAAGTACATGTAACTTAGCAATTACTCTCACGAGCATGCTTGGTATAAAGTGCTTAAGGGAAAACACAAATAAACAAAATAATTGGCAATTTAAGCTTCTTTATGTTCTCATTTGCACTACAGATTAAAAAGAGTGAATGACAGTGGCAAATTTTGCTGGTTTTGGCTGGAGTGGAGTAAATTTTCTGAGAGCAATGGGTGGTGGGACTTTCAGATATTGACATAATATTTAGCAGAGGCATCCTGTTCAGTCAATGCTAGGGAATACAAGTCAGTATGCAAAAGACATTATACTGGAGAATGCCTTCTCCTCCTATTTAAATGAATGCATTTTCTTTCACATTTACTACTACAGCAAGAGGAAGCAATGATGATAGACACTGCCAATACCACAAAATGTCAAATTTATAGTTCTCAGCTGCGGAGCAATAACTGTGCAGAAACTGCAAGAGGTGTATCTGAAAAAATTGAATAATTTAAACAAACACATTCATACTTCATGTGTAAAAACCCTGTTGTCGAAACTATTTGTAATTTTACCAGAATATCTAGACCTTGGTGTTTTTCTAGTTAGCGATATCCAGTAGTTCTGGAACTGTAAATTTGTATATATTTATACAAATGAATATTTCAAGACTATGATTAATTCTGATCTGTGCATAATATTAATAATTTTGTCATGAAAGCTAAAAGGAATCAAGTTCATTATTTCCAGGAAAATTTGGAAAGTACTATTTCTGTATTCATAAATGAAATATGCCCCCTTTTTTTTTTTTCTTCTGGGAGACTTTTACAGCACTGGTATCTTTATACTAGATATCTTGTATTAGATGATATAGTTAGATAGTGTTGTTGGCATTGTCCTGCATGAAATACCTGTCTGGACCAAATCAGTAGCCTCTTGAGGAGCTACAGTATTTTCTTGCTTGCCAAAAGAAAAAGAAACTTTTTTAAGAAAAATGCATGAAAAATTGTAATGGAAGAGAAAGAAGAACAATGGCTGCTTAAGCAACTTAACAATCACATACAGATTCAATATCATCCTGCCAAATTCCTACAGGATATAATGTAATCAAAGGATATCACTTTATAAGCATCCCATGAAAAACCTGAAGGTCTGTATGCATTTAAGCCCTGATTAAAAAGCTAGTTTAGCAATGAAGGCAAACTTGAATATTACTGTTGCTAATACTAGGTTTATTGTACTAAAAGGAGCAGGCACATGCGTTTGAAAAGGGCAGTTGGTGGAAATGGACTGTAAAGCTGCAGGAAGGACTGTCATTTCCACCATATCAATTTAAATCTAAATGTAAATATATGCTCATTCTCATTCATATATATATATATATATATATATATATATATGTTCAAGCAGTCTACTGATTTTGCATTTGTATGAAGTTATATTCAACATTAGATATATAAAATATCAGATCATTTAAGGTAATGCCTGAACTGGATTTAAGTTCAGTAAAACTGAAGCACAAAGTGGAAAAATAGCACTTTTAATACTTTTATTTAAAGTTATCTTTCTATAGAGTTATAAACAGTAGCTGGGGCAAACAGGTGATCTTTACATTGAATCTAGCTGTTCACATTCTAGTCAAAGTTATACACTGTTAGAACTGCACATTTTGTGAAACTTCTGATGTATTTTAACTCTTTTTGAAGAAAACTAAAAATGTGACAATAAACTGGAAAGGTTAGTCTAATAGCGCTTCTTAGTTTAGTCTGTGTGGCTTGCCAAGAGCATAGAAATACAGAATCATCGAACCATTAAAGCTGGAAAAGGCCTCCAAGATCATTAAGTCCAACCTTTATCCAAACACCACCGTGTCAATTAAACCACAGCACTAACTCCCAAGTCCCGTTGTTTCTTGAACACTTCCAGGGATGGAGGCTTCACCACTTCCCTTGGAAGCCCATTCCAATACTTAACGACCCTTTCAGTGAAAATATTCTTCCAGATGTCTAATCTGAACCTCCCTCGCTGTGGCTTGAGGCCATTTCCTCTCGTCCTGTCACTGGTTGCCTGGGAGAAGAGGCCTCTCCCTACCTCACTACACCCTGCTTTCAGGTAGTTGTACAGAGCAATAAGGTCACCCACAGGTCTCCTCCAGGCTAACCAGCCCCAGCTCCCTCAGCTTCTCCTCATAAGACTCACTCTCTAGACCCTTCACCAACTCCAGTGCCCTCCTCTGGATGCTCCAGCCCCTCAATGTCTTTCTTGAGGTGAGGGGCCCAGAACTGGACATGGGACTCAAGGTGTGGCCTCACCAGGGCCGAGTGTAGGGGGACAATCACTGCCCTAGTCCTGCTGGCCATACTATTTCTGATACAGGCCATGATGCCATCGGCCTTCTTGGCCACCTGGGCACATTGCTGGCTCCTGTTCAGCCAGATAAGTAATTTAATCTTTATGAGATTCCTAAAGAAAAAAGCATAACTTGGGAACATTAATTGAAGTATTTGAGTGTGAATTCTACTACAGGATCCACTTTGCTTAACTTAGGTTTCTAGTTTGCAACTTAATTTCAGTTGTGTAATGAACATATATTACTAAATTTGGCACCTCATTTTCCCATATGTGTTGGGTGGCAAAAAGGGCAGGATGAGTTAAAAGACTCAACAGGAAGATTTATCTACTTGTGGTAGGTACTGAATTCAGTATTTATATGTACACTGAAACCTAAAAGGGAAAGACCAAGTCACAAAGTGTTTCCAATAAAACTTATTAAACGCAAACTCTTTTTAAACCAAATATTTGCTCAAGCTACTATAGTGTACTTTTCTTAGGCGCATAATTAAACAGTGTAGTAACATATGGTGGCAATTTAAATTTTCCTTTAGCTAAATTTGGTTCACAGGTTCTTTTTAAATTAATTTGGTGTTAAAGAAATACATCTGTTGAGAAGTAGAAGCTGTGTCTATGAAAGCATAGAGCAAAGCATCACTGTGGAACAGTATGGAACATGGTCATGGCCAGACACATCAGGAAGGGAGTCATGGTGTCAGAGACTGAAAATAGTTCATACTTCAAACATTGATATAAAGTTTTGTTCATTATAAAGAAGCTACAACCAAATAAGCCTCCCTGAAGAATGGGACTTTGAACTGAAAGTCAAACTGCTGATTAGATAAAGGGAAACCCATTGTTCAGTCGTCTCAGGCTGAGGGAAAGGTATGCATCCACAAAAGGCCAAAGCCACCAGCTGCACTGAGAATCATTCCAGGTTGAGTTTGGGGTCGGGGAAGAGCCCAGCTCACAGAAGCCAGGTTTACACAGACTCTCCCCAACTGAGGGGGGAGGAGGAGGTTTCAGGTGCATTGCATAACCCCTGGTCAGAGGCAATAAACACCCATTCTCCATCACACAAACCGGCCCAGCTGTGGAATCTTCAACCCCACAGGCCACAGCCATGGGACATTCACATGAGAGACAGCTGAGGGGGAGTCATAATCCATTAAAGACCCCTCAAAGAGCTCTCCAGAGGCTTGGCACCACCGGATGTAACAGATCCAGAGTCTGCTGTAAGAGACTGCCCCCCTCCCCCAGGGGGACATGCCTGGACACTGCTACCTGGCTCGAGGGTACATAAACCCATCAGAGTCTATGCTTTTTGGGGGAATCTTCACCACCCAGAAGACCAGCTGGAGAGGATCAATGGAACATCATTAGGATCCATGGAGTGGTGATATTTTTTTTTTTTTTTCTCTCTTTCTGTCCCCCGCACCTATTTTCTATTACTTTCTCTTCTTGTCTCTCATTTTCTCTCTCTCTCCCTCTCATCAAATAAAACCCTTACTATTGTTACTAGCATATGGTCTCTTTTGCACCTTAATTCAGGCAGAGGAGTTTCTAAAGAACCTTAATAATCAGATCTTAACACACGATGAGCTCTGCATATTCTTTTGTGTGACCACTTCCATTGGCAAAAGCAGCAGAACAAACGGTGTCTGATGAAAATCAGTATGTGCAGAAAATGTGGCTTCTCCAAAAGCTTCACGTAGTTCTAGTCAGGAAGTAGAGATTATCCCTCACAGTATTTCTCTATTATGTTGTGAAAAGCTGATCCTATATCTCCCAGATTTTTTGCTCATGTTGTTAGTTTGGTTTCCTTTGGTACATCTGCAGATCTCAAAACAGACTGAAAGCATTTCCCTACTGTCTATCTCCATTCTACACTATACTCAGTTTTAGTGGAAATTTCTATCTGATTTTGGAGACTCTACAGAGTTGGTTTTTATTTCATTTTTTTTTTTCCTGTTTATTTTCTGACAGAATTCAAATACCATGACACATCAAAGAGAAGAACAGTATTTCTTACTGTTTGGTCCCATCCAAAAACTGTGAATTTCTGACAGCCTTGATGTGATCAAAAAGAAGAAACTCGACATTTGGCAGATCCATATAGCTATCTAAACCCTACACTATATATGAGTTTAAAGATCAAGATGAGTGCACAAAGGAAAAAACTAAAATATATTCTCATTCTTTAACCCCAGACAGCAACCAAGCCCCATGCAGCCACTCGCTCACTCCCCCACCAGTGTGACTGGGGAGAGAACCAGAAGGGTAAAAGATAGAAAACTCATGGGTTGAGATAAAGACAGTTTAATAGGAAAAGCAAAAGCAGCACACAAGCAAAGCAAGGAATTAGGTCACTGCTTCCCATAGGCAGGCAGGTGTTCAGCCATCTCCAGGAAAGCAGAGACCCATCACATGGAATGGTGACTTGACAAGACAAACACCATCACTCCAAACATTCCCCCCCCCCCCCCTTTATAAACTGAACATGATGCCACATGGACTGGAATATCCCTTTAGTCAATTTGGGTCACCTGTCCCCGCTGTGTCTTCTCTCAGGATTCCATGCACCCCCAGCCCCCACTTTGCCAGTGTGGCAGTAGGAAAAGCAGAAAAGGCCTTGGCTCTGTGTAATCCCTGCTCAGCAATAACAAAAACATCTCTATATTATCAACCTTGTGTTCAGATAAATCCAAAACACAGCCCCGTATCAGCAGCCACTGTGAAGAAAATTAACTCTCTCCCAGCCAAAACCAGCACATACATTCTGGCTCTGCCTGCCTGCAGTTATTGACAGGGGCACACAGCAAGCACTGGAAATTTGTCTGACTATAGGCACTGAAAAAAGTGTACAGCAAGGGACACATTCTGCCACATACTGTTGACTTGAGATAATTGTACGACCAGTTTGGGAATATGGGGACTGAGGTTTCAAAAAATGAATCTAAAATTACCTGCAGCGTTGACCAACCTTTCTCTTCAGGAAAAGAAGGAAGTGTAAAGGCCAGAAAAACAGAGAGCAAATAATAGAAGCAGAACGATGTCAGAGCAAAGAAGCCAGAAAGAAGGCAAAGTCATACAGCTGGGCACAACAGGGAGAGTACTGGTTTATGAAAGAGTCCAATATCTGCAGAATTAATGCACTGTGTACAGAGATGTGAGCCATGAGAGTGCTGTGTTTGGGGGATGAGCAATACAAATGAAAGTTTTCCTTGGAACAGAAAGAAAGCGGCCATGCAGCTGATAGAAATATTTCTTTCTGATGTATTATGCTCTTTCATAAATAAGATGATTCATCGAATAGAGGCAGTGTGGTGCTATTCCACCATGATCCATGTAAAATATTAACACAAAAATATCACATCAAATGTTTTCTGCTGTATTAGTTTCACTGTATGTAAAACAAACTGTTTCCTTTTATGATTAAGAATATAGACCTTCTCCAAGAGTTAGAGAGCTATGATAAAAGAAAAAAAAAAAAAAATTAACTTGCAAAAGAAAAAAGTAATTTTTTAATGAAGGAAATACGGTTCAGCATGAGTTTAAAATCCTACTGATAAGGGCTGAATCACTCTGAAAATACTTGTATGATGTATAAATAAGTACATTTAGTATTAAATGTATATTAAAAAAACCAAAACAAAACACAAGACTTCAGGGATTCAATCTCTCTCTACAATAATATGCAAGTTGTACATAAGAAAAAAAAATGTTTAAAAGTGGCAGGTTTTTTCCCCAAAAATTAGCTGGAATTCCATTAAATTTTTGGAGCTACTTTTTAATATTTGATCTGCTGAGTACGTGTAGCTTTCCAGAATGACCAGTTTTATCACACTATTAATAAGCTTACAATTTTTATCATGATAAAATAAGATTAAATGTTCTCCATTGTGTTTCTCCTCAATCATATAAAAGATGCTTATAATCTAAGTATCATCTGTGGGTTTACTCAACTTTAAATATATTTGTCCCATGTCCTTAGTCACTTAAGCCATGACTTTCATTCTCTTTGAGCTTACGTTCATTCAGCTATCAGATTTGTTGCTTCACAAAATATACAGAAAACTGATTGTGTTTTGTTTAGAGATGCTGTTATGAACTGTCATCTGCTTACTAATTGTGAGACTAGCTTACCCTACATTTTATCCTTTCCTTAGTCTATTGATTATTCTATCAATCTCTTCATTATGTGCTTGGTCTTTTGGACTCGTAATAGAATGTGCCTTTTATTCCTTGTTTGCATAGGTTTGCTTTAGACACAAGCAATAAAAGCTTCTTATTGTAAAGTCCTTATTGTAAAGTCAACCCTTTAGATTTAATTCTGTGATTAGTAATTGATCAATAAATTTCAACTAATAAAGATTTTTTTATCTTTGCCTAAAAGACAAAAGAGCTTAAATTTGGAGGAGAAAACCTGTGCAATTGTCACTGGAGGAGGAAGAACGAAATGGAATGATGCAAGAACACTCTATGGAAAATATTTAAAACCACATCACTTAAAATGGGGTCTGTGATGTCATAAACTATAATTTAAAATAATGAATTAAAATTTCCTAATTTTGAAATATCAGCTACAAGACATATTTCAATACAGTCTTCTAATTGTAGTCAAAAAACTAACTAATGTAGTATGTACCAGACACTGGAGATGCTAAATGGGATAATGCAAATAAAATACATGGGAAAAGAACAGAGATAAAATATGTAGTCATTGACACTGCAGAAACAGAATAGAAACCCCTTCATATGTTGAAAATCCCACTGACTTCATGAGTGTCCAGGAAGATCTTGGACTTAGCCAAATAGTATCTAAAATCCTTTTTCCCTTTTCTTCTTAGAGAAGATCCTATTAATAATAAAGTTTGAAAATATGAGTGTTTAAACCAGAACCTAATAGGAAGGCTACTTCCTTTAAAAATGTATCCTTTTTAGTTTAAGTACACTTGAAATATTTTTAAATGCTTCTCAGTGCATATGGTAAACTTTATGCAGCCTTTTATCCCTTACCCTCCTTCAACCCTTCCGAAGAAAAATCAGTTCTCCTGTTTTGTGCTGAACAGTTTTCCGCAGTTTTGAGTGTTAGCTCAGTTACTTTCAGATAGGAAAACATTAAACAATCTTCTTCTCAGATAACTTAATTAAGCCTAAAGCATATTATATGATCTAAATCCCCATCTAAATATTTCAGAAATAAACCAGAATAAAAAAAAAAAAAAAAAAAAATCTCAAACGATGTGATAAGAAATGTTTTGTAATGATTGCACTTGAAAAAATTTTGCATCTTTATTTATGTACACTTCATACATAAATGCAAGTTCAAGCACAATGATATAATACATATGGCTATGATATCTTCAGAAAATGCAATCTCAAAATTTGAAATAAACCTTTAGTTTCATGTCAAGGAACTGATTCTTTCCAGAAGGACCAATTATTTTTCACTGACTGTGTATTTAAAACTCAAAAATCCTAGTCATTAAGAAATAAAAATAGATTTTGAAATTTCCAAATTGCCTTGGTTTTATCATGAAAGAGAAAAAAATTCCACATACTCAGAAATCCACTGGCAGAGTAAAATTCAATAATCTGCTTTCAATAACCAGCAATAGTTTCCAGTGGACAGCTCCGAACATTCAATTATCAACAAAACCATTATTAGACAAATATTTGTATGTAACTTTAATGCAGTTTAGTTCATAAAATAAATCTGTAAATAAGTGCACATAATCAATAGGATAAATATTGATCAATTTTACATTTATAAAATGAATAAAAGAAAGAGGCACACTTTTAGTAGCTTTCCAGTGTTTACTGTATGTGCTGGACATAACAACATGGAAGAGTTAATTTTCACCTTGGAGGAAAACAATCCAGTTTTTATATGTATATATATGTAAAGAACATATACATACACATATGTAATAATTACAGAAAACTTGGTGTGATCTAATAAAATAAACATGCTTCTAGAGGGTTGGTTTGTATGTTTCTTTGTATGACAGAGATTTTATGTACCGTAAACAATATAGTGGTGGATTTTGTTACTTTAAAAATCTGAAAATAAGATTAGGAGCAAAAGGGTATTTGATACATAAACATATTAAAAAGAAAAAAAAGAATAGTCAATATTTTAATGCTCTAGATTCTCTAATTGTCTAATTGTCTAGGTTTGTCTAATTAGTATAAAAAAAGCCACATTAAAAAAGGCAAAAATTACTGTTAGAAATTCCCCAGTATCTTCCAGAGTGGTACCTTTATTCTCCCATAGTGTCTCCTGGTCCTAAAGTTAGCATTTTTGGTTTTCCTCAGGAAGCAGGGTAGACACAGGAGATATTTGCAATTCAGCAGCACTACTGTTTCCTAGCTGGGAGGAATTTGATGCCCACAGTAGTAGAGTCTTCTTCCCTAGTCTTATAGTCAGCTGGCTTTTCTTTTTAAATGATTCCTGCAACAATAATCTTCCTTCCCACGGGATCCATCTAAAGGTGCAAAACAGTCTCCTTCACACTCAGGCTGGGGCTGTGATACACTGTTATTAACCAGAGACAGCATATGATACAGCAAATACACCACCACATCTGTACCATCATACCACATACAGTACATGAAAACTGATACAGGCTGGAACCAGCTCAGTCCAGCAGAAGCTCAGACAAATCCTGAGACCTTGTGGTGTCAGTCAGTGCAATGTCTCTGGCCTCCTACCAGTAATGATGAAGTGATATTTACTGGGCTGGAGCATGCTCATCTTTACCATCCATAAATACAAGCATAACTTATGGTTCATAGAGAGCTCACTGATACGGAAAACATGAAGAATCCCACTGAAAGAAAAGATTCAGAGACTGAGCCCACCCTGCCCTGTCTTCTTACCTATGTATCTCAGTGCTTTTTTTTTTTTGAGCTCACTATCAAAATGTTCTTATGCTCTTATTAATTGCTATAAGCATCATCCTTCCTGTTTCTTTTACACAATGAACTCTTGTTTTGCATTTGCTTTGACTTTGATTCTTTTTTCTAATGATTTTTATGTGGTTTTTTGGGGAACTGATTTCCATTTTCCCTTACTTCCCTCATCAGCTCAGTCTCATTCACTGCGGGCTCAAATTTCCACTGAAATATTTCATCCAGCCACTCTCCCACTTGCCCTCCTTAATAGGAAACTGGCAGGAAATCAGGGGAAAAATCACATGGCTGGAGATAAAACAGAGAGAACACATAGCAATTATTGTTATGGGCAAAAGAGAAAAATAATTTAATTTGTTATCAATTAGAATAAATACTTAGTGATTTGAGCACTGGGAAACAAAGAAGAAAAACAATAAAACACCATTTTTTGCCACTTTTCCAGGCTTAGCTTCACTCCCAGGTTCAGCTTCATTGCAAACAACTCTCTCACTTGGTCTCTGCAGCACAGCGGGTTGGGGTCAGGACACAGTAGTTTGTTTTTTCCTCTTCTTCCTTTTCATACTTTTCCCGTGCTCCAGGATTGGTTCTTCACAGGCTGCAGTAATTTCAGAGGTGTACCAGCTCAAGCAGGGTCATATCTATGGGTCACAGTCACTTCAGAGGAGTGCTTGTTCTGTCTTGGAATGCCTCTTCCTTGATGAACTGACCACATCTAAATAACATTGCTGCTTCATCTTCATTGTTAGTGTCAAATAAGTTTTTTGAATTTAGAAGTAAAAGCTGAAGTTAAAACATAAGATAAAAGAAAGAGAAGTTGAAAACAAAAATCTACAAGAAGGCAGTGTTTCAGAAAAAGATTCCCAATAATGGAAGTATTTTGATAGTTTTTATTGATGAATGGTTTTTTCTTTAGGCTTTACAGTTTAAAATGTTTAAATAAGGATTAAGTGTACTCCAGAGCACTTTCTTTCCTCAGATCTGTTTATCAGCATTACAATAAATTGTCTATGATGGGAGAAATATGAATGTAAGCTAAGCCTGCATTCTCAAAACTGCCTCCTGTATATTCAGAAAATAATTGGAGTTTACTTGTTTGAATAGGAGTGAAAATAGATATTTTTATTGTTTTCCTTCAAATTTCAAGGGACAACACAAAAAATTTGAAAATTAAATATTTTCTCCCTGTTTCTTCATGAAGGAATGCTGAAAAAAACCCATCTTGCTGAAGTTCTTCAAGGTTCTAGCAATATACATGTATTTAACCTTTACTGGTTTTCTGAAGTTTTTACATATGCATTAAAAGAAACTAATCAAGACAAACTTTCATCACCTGCCTTCTGGAGATTTCCCTTGTGTCTTATTAAAAGACGCATATAGTGATGTATTTGAGGAAAAAATTCAGTTTACTGCTTTCATTTTTTATCACAAAATTTTTTTGTACTTTGCAAGGCCTTCAAAACATTCACCGAAATATGTTTGTCTTATTAGTCATACAGTGATTTGCAGTAGTAGTTGTGATTTTAGTGGCAGAAATCAATATCACTCGTGCCAGCTGATATTAGAAATATTACATCAAATGATGAATATCTAAGGTTTTCAGAGAAGATCTTTTTTTTCCTCTCCCAATTAAAACATAAATCATTCATCTATACATTTTCACATACATTTCCTTAGCTGGCTTTGTGCTAAATGTTTTCCTAGCATCTTCTGTCATTCTTTATTACTTTGGATTTACATAATAGTCCTATATTTCAAAGATATTTGAAGGAAAATTCATCTGTGTCAAGAAAAGAACTTTCCATCAGGAATAAGAGGGTAGCCGAAATGAAAAAAAAGTCAATCCAATGCATTCAGCTGAATTACTAATTGCATTCAGACCTGACTTGATCTTCCATAACACCAGGAGCTTGTGTTCAGCTGTTTCTGACCTGAATTTTGAGCTATACAGAATAACTAAGAAACTAAGTAACTAAGTAACTAACTAACTAAAAAGTCACATTGTAGCACTCGTTAACCTTTCACTAACTGCATTTAGACTGATACGGGCACTTTATTTTTGGAGAAAGAGTGCAAATTTTAGCAACAGTACAATGTTAATATATACAAAAAGCCTTTACCTAATGATATGTTTAAATAACGTCATTTTACTGAGATGTAAGTTGATGCAGGGTTTTTGAAGATGTTTATTAAAACTATTTATGTAACAAAAACACAAACAAAAAACACTTTTAAAGTGTCATCAAAGTAGGAAAATGCATTAGTTTTATGAAGGCATCTATCTGTGTTTTTAAAGTTCTTTTTTTCTGTATTTATTTCTTCTGTGTCAAATATATATGCTGAACATTATTTGCAAGTTGCATTTTATGTTATTTCTGATCAGCTGAAGATTTTGCTTTAAAATAAAATAAAAAAAGAACATATCATTTGCTCTTAACTCCTTTAAACTTTAATGTGAATATTCGATTCTGGATCATTGCTCTATGAATCCTATTGAAAGGTAACTTTCTGCTTCAAGAAACCAAGAGCAATAATGTAAATGTCACAGAATACTTCCAAGTGCGGTTTAAATTGGTATTAAACTGAAGAATAATAAGACAAAAAATTAGGTATGTAGGCTAATACATATATGAAGATATTTCAAAGGAGTAGTTCTGGAGATAAGCTGTGTGTATGCACAGCACAGTTTGTCATAGTTCCTACCTATTCCTGTTGTTACAAAAGGGAGATGCCTAGAATGGTTACTAAACACCTGAATAGATAAAGAGAATGAACATTAGTAACACTGGTGTAACACAAAGTGCAACAGATCTTGAATGAAACATTTCTGGTTTCTTGTTAGCTATTGACTTGATAAAACTTTCATGAAAGTGGTTGGATATAGGTCTGTTGTGAAAGCCCTTATTATTTTCTGCATCCATATTTTGATAGTTCCCTATAATGCTTGAAACTCATTGCATAAATACTTTGAAAAAAAAGAAAAAAAGTGCTTTTTTCAAGTCCATTGATACAGTATTTAGTGCATATTTAGCTATTGTAACAGTAAATAACAGTACTATTGCAAGATGCTTTCAATAAAATTTCATATTCTAATTTTAGGCATATTAGCATTCAGACATTAGCAATAGTGCATCTAAAGAAAGGACAAAATTATGAAGGTAACAATGTATTTATTGTTCCAGTAATCTTTAAATTGTGTTCAAAGGGATAAACAAGATGCAAATCAGATCTATGAGATATTATTCTTGCTCCAGCAAACATGTGCATATGCACAGATGCACAGATGTACAGTTCCCATTAGATAGTTTTTAAGCAATATACCTTTTGTGCTGTCACCAAAGACATTCTTGAAACTTTTGTTCACTTGTTACCTTATTATACCATCTTCATTCCTTCATCTTCTTGATATCTTACTGCTGTTTATTTTTTTATTGTTGTTTCTGTATGTCGTATTGGATTGAATATTTTCTTTTCCCCTTTGATTCTCCTTTGAACATTCCCATAAGGGACTGGACTACAGCAAATATTGTGATTTTCCAAAGCTTAATACCACAGGCAATCAGCATAACAGAATTTGTTAAACTAAATGTATCAGGAACATCTGGCAAATCTCAAAGCAACACTGTTTCATATTTATTAAATAACATTATGTATTTTGATTTCATTTTTCAAAGCACCTGTTCAATACACCATCTCAGATTTTCCCTTGTGTCATCATGAAAGTAAAAAAAAATAGAAAATATCAAATAAAATAAACCAAATAAGAAAAAATCTCTAAAGCTGTTTCTAAAGAAAATTAATCATCTTTCTAATCCTATTCAAAATCATACTATCTTTTTCATGTAATTATATCAGCTATTACAATCACCATAACATATTGATTGCTTTTTAAGCCTAAAGATATGAACTAAAGTAATTAACTAAATATTCCTTAGTAATGATGGTCTTCAGGTACTACTTTTACAACATGTACTGTATATTAAATTTGCATGCTAATTTTTATTCATGTAAAATTGAAACAAGATTATGGAAATTTTACCAGTCAAAAGCCTAGAGAAAGGAAAAATACATACATAAATAAATGACTTAATAAACCTGAAGTTGGTTGGGGCATAGATTCATATGGGTGATATTCAGGCTGAGAAGTGTGCAAAAACAGATGTCCATGGTTTCCACCTGCAGACAAGCATGGCCTGACTCCACCTGCCCACACAAAAGCTGGTCTACCTGGGGAACATTAAAGCATCAGACACATGCATAAAAGTGGCACAGAGACATGGGACATGAAGTAGGGTGATACTCTTTAAAGCAGCAGCCAGGAGGGTCTAAGGCCTTTCAATGACATTAGATATCTTGGTGTGGGCTTCCAGATAACATACATTAATGAAACCTTGATAGGCAGTCAGGCCTCTCAAGAGTAAACACGAGGTCAGCTTAAGAGGTTCCTTTAGGATTCTCCTATTTAGCCACTAAACAAAACGTGTAAAGGAGTTTAAAACCACAAGAGTAGATATATTCTGAAATTAAAAAAAAAAAAAAAAAAACAAAACAAAACCAGAAACACAACAAAACCCCAAACCCCTCAAATCTGAGAAATGGCTCTAGGTGTCTTCAATGTGACTAATTGTAAGAAATAAGCACCTAAGTGAAATAATTTATGTTCTAGAGAAGTCTGGTTTTCTTTGATTTCTACTTCATTGAGTCACAGAATCATAGAACAGCTCAGGTTGGAAGGAACCTCAAGAGACCCTCTGTTCAACTTTTTGCTGGAAAAGAAGCCAACATGAGAGATCACCTAGCTCCCTGTCCAGTTGCATTTTGAAAACCTATGGTGATGGGGGCTCTGCCACATCCCTTGGAAGACTGTCCAAGTGAATGACTGTCTTCTTACTATAAGTAATTTTGTTCTTTTATGAAGCTAAAACCTCTCCAAGTGCATCTTACACCCATCACTGACACTTTTGGGGCTGCTTGAGGCAGCACAGCATCCAGCTGCAGGCGTCCTTGGTGTCAGCTACAGCAATGAGGGAAAGCTGTCAGCTGCAGCAAGCAGGGAAAGTTGGCTCCTTCGCAAGGAGCGAGCCCCAAACAAAGGTGGTGTAAAAGCGACAGCAGAGGCAAAGGATGAGAGAGGGGTCATTGTATGGGTTCCAGCTGGTTTATTGCAGGTGGAGGATCCAGGGACAAAGACAAGGGAGTGAGAGAGAACAGAGTATTTTATAAGGGGGTGGAACAAAGGAACCAATGGGGATCAACTGAGGAGGAGATAACAGAGGAATATCCAATAAGGATAACTTAAGGGAGGGAATTGTATGAGTAGACCAATGGGGTGTCGAAGAAGGGAGAACTTTCCAGAACTAATACATAAGCAACTAGGGGAAATACATAAACATGAACTTATACATAAATCTGGGTGGAGCATTCCTAAACCAATAAACTTAAAACATGTAAACTAAGAACCTCTAGGTACATGGGGACTTGCCATAACCAAGGGGTGAGAATCAGACCTCTGTGTTCTGGAGGCCTGTCCACCAGTACTCTGAATGCTCTGCTGCAGTGGCCACTGCCATGTGCACTGCAACACATCACCCATTGTCCTCTCCATGCATCTCCTTGTGAAAGAGAGCCTCCATCCTCCTTATAGCAAAGCTTCAAGCACCAGTTCCCTTTGAACTTTCTCTTCTACAAGGTGAAATTATGTAGTTTCTTCAGTCTTTTCTCATCAGACGGGTTCTCCAGCATTTTGTTAATCTTCTTGGACCTCCTTTGGACCTTCTTAAGTTTGCCTGCATTTTTCTTAAACCAGGGAGACCAGAACTGGAGACAGCAATTTAGGTGTGGCCTGACAAGCGCTAAGTGTCTCTCTACACCAGTAATACCCTTGCAGATATAGCCCATGATCTGATTTGCCTTTGTTGCTGCAGCAGCACACTTGCTGACTCGTGTTCACCTTGTTCACCAGGACCCCCAGGTCCCTCTCAGCAAGGCTGCTCCCCAGACACACAGATCCATCCCAGCTGCAGAACCTTATAGTTTGTCAATCTATCACCCATATCACAGTTCAGCTGCAGGACCTTATAGTTTGTCAATCTATCACCCATATCACAGTTCAGCCATCCAATCTGTATCTTGCCAATTTGTCCAGGACAAGGCTGTGGGAAGCAGTGTTGAACACTACTGAAGTCCAGGTAAACAACATTCATGTTTCCTGACAAGTCAGGTTAATTAGCCATAGTTCCTTTAGTAGGTAAGTGCTGCCTTTTCCCTATTACCTGCATCATTTGATTTGGAATAGATTTTAAGAGAACACATTACAATATTATTCCAGGGAATGAAGTAAAAGTAGTGGGCCTATAGTTTCCTAGGTCTTCTTTGGGTCCTTATTGTAGATGTCATTTGTTCTTTTTCAGTCATGAGGATGTCCCCTGATCCCCAGGACGTTTCAAATATTATAGGCAGTGACCTTGCAAGAATGGCAGCCACTTCTCTTAAACCCTGGTGTGGATTCTGTTCAGGGACATAAATTTGTGTGGGTTGAGCTCTTGTAAGAGGCCACAGACCAGTCCAGCTACTGGGGTGTTGACATGTGCATTGTCATAGTTGCCTGATCCCATAATCTGGTATTGAGTCAATATAATTAGTAATTCATCGAGTATATATATGTACTTTCATAAGTATGAAGTAATAAATTAGGGCTGCATCAAAAGGTACTCCAATTGTTACTACATTCTCCTAAATATATTGTATCAAAAATTTATATATATATTTATACAATACAGTATCAAGTGGGAATAGATATGGAAACTAAAACAGGGCTTTGACTGTTTATTTTGTTATCCTTAACATTTTTAACTGAGTGACTTTTTATGATTATTATATTTTTAACTCCTGTATGAAGGACAGAAGTAACTAGAAAAAACATTAGGTATTTTCCTTATTTTGCTGGTCTGAGTGTAGGTGAACAGAATAAAGGGATTTAAGGAAATAGCTAATCACTCTGTCAACCATACACTTGGCAAAATAAAATATAAATGGAAGTGAGTTAAAGTATTAAATGTAGAAATCTCAGCATTTATCAAAATTTTGGAGCCTAAAATAACCATTTTGGGGCATATTTGATGTCTAAATGTGTCGCTCAGGAAAAGGAATAATTAGGGGATGAAATTTGCTTTGCACTTAGCATCTTTAATTAAGTATTCCAGAACTCTGAGTTTGGATAAATTATGCTTTACGCTGTTTCTCTCTGAAATGGCCCACAAAGATCTTTAAGATGGACCACAAACTGCAGCAGTGTGAGGCATTCTGCAACACATAAGCTACCTAAATGTGTGAGACAAAGTCATAATCTTTCAAAACCTCATCTACCACAGTATAATTACATGATTACACCTCTGAACTTCTCATTTCATCTTACTTTAACCTGTTAATCAAAAATGTTTTATAATAGAGATGAGCGATAATACCCCTGTATTTTGGAAGGTTACTTGAATTTTAATAATATACTATTTTTCAAAGTTCATAATATATTTTCAATTTACTATAGTTTGACCTTGGCAATGGAAGTTTCTTTCTGTTAGATGGAAGTGTATGGAATGTACCTTGGTTTTCTACAGAATAGGTCATAAATAAGAACTATTTTTCCCTTTTAAATAAAAATGCCAAATAAAAGCTAGAAGCTAATTTTATTTTAAATATGTATGGGGAAAAAAAAAAAAATCAAAACTTTATCCCTGGCGAAAAAATTAGGAGATTTCCTGAGAAAATTGCATTTACAATACCATTATAAGTACCACTTGCAAAGTGTAATTATGTAACCACAGTGAAGTAATATTAACTAAGTGACTAATTCTGGGTCTGAAAAGCACAAAAATGGATGAAATTAGTGAAATTTGGACAGTAAATTCATGGAAAATAAAATATCACAATACATTTAATGTTTCAATTCAGATTAAGACAGGTTGGCTTTCAGCTTCAAATAAATATAATTAGTAAGTAGGTAAGAAAGATGTAGAAATAAGAGTTTTGTTGGAAAGTATACATCCAAAAGTGGGGGAAAAGTGGTACTCAAAGTGGTAAGTGCAAGCTAGGTTTTCCATCATCTCCAGCGTAGTAAAGCCAGTCACTGGGGGGCAAAAATGCACAAAATATCTTCCTTCATAAAAGAACAGAGAGAATTTATATTTTATATGCCTTTTTTAAAAGGAATGATATTATTCTGACTGCATGAATGTAACTTAAAACTGCAGAATGAAATTAAACAGGACCTGTTGGGTCAAAATTAACAAGAAAGGAAACTGTAACAAACCTAAGAAAGGATATTTTATTAAAAGTCTTTGATAGATCCATGGAAGAACTGTTAATTTGAATATACATCTGTGTTTAATCTGGAAAACAGGATTTTTTTTTTCTCAAGACTAAAACTAGTATCAAAGGAAACTGCAGGACCTCAGCATTTCTGAATTAGGAAAGATGAAACTAATATGTATATAGATGTGAATTAATTAATAAGTCTATATGTGACAGAGAGAAAAGGCAGAGTCAATGAGATGCTGTCACAGAAAAAGTGTGGGCTGGTTTTTTTTTCCAAACAGAAATGTGATTAACTCAGATGAAAAAAAAAAATGTAAAATGCAAGTATCCAGAGGCTATGTGCATAAGTGAATTTATTTTTTTATCATTTCACTCAGTATTTTTTTCACATCAGTTGTTGCTATTCAAGTTGAAGTGAAAACCTGTACTTTGAAGCCTTTTTGTCACTCACTGACACCATATCCTTGAGTGAAAATGCTTACATGTTGAAGCCAGTTGGGCTTGTTATGGTAAAATAGAGAGTGGGAAGGGAATGAGGAATGATTTTATTCTATTTCAGGATTGAATGATAACATTTCATAGTGGGAGAGGCAAAGTATTGTCTGATGAAAAAAGAGTATTTGAGATGCACTTATAGTGAACTTAAAGTGATTCTGCAAAGATGACAACCACCAACAGCAAAAGAGATTCAGTGAGCTATATCTAAAATACTGAAATATAAGAGAAAAGATTTCTTAGAAAATATGTGAATTTATTCTGCTTAATAAGATGTCAGTTATTTTTAATGGATCACCTTCATTATCTTTTCTGGAAAAGGTTTTATTTTTAATTTTTATGTACACATACAAACAGAAGGCTCATCAACTAATAATTAAGAATCATAACATTTTTTTAAAGTGTTGATCTTCTGTTGTTGGCCTTCCCTCTGGCTTTCATTCCAATGATGTATTGTACCAATGCATCACTAGGACAACATTGATCAGAGCTCTTAAAGATTATGCACTGTTGACAGACACTTTTATAGCACTTTTGTTGTAATAATACACTGTTATGGTATTTCAGTATATCATATGGAAAAAAAAAAAAAAAAGACCCATATTGGAAAAAAAAGGAATATATACCTGAAAGATCAACAGATTATTAAAGATTTTATAATATATTTTGTAAAGAATAGAAGTATTGATTTTACAGGTGAGCTTCAACTTTTAAATAGTCCACATTTTCTGAGAGTTAAATTTATTATGATCAACAGAAAAGGATGTTAACTACCAGGCTATTTTTTTGTGTGATTCTATTTCTATACAATGTATCAGAAAATTATCATGCTTTTGTTTAAGCCAGGTGTTGTCTTCCGTATCATGTGGCTTACCTTAGAGTTACAAGTTGTAATGTATCTTTTCCCCTTCTTGATTTTTAAAGGACATGAGTTGCCCTTTGAAGCAGGCATTTAGAGAAATTTGGCACATGGTCCTGAAAGCCATTCTGATAGTATTATTTAGAATTAACTGACAGAACTGACAGGTAGGACCATCTGTCTGCTGTGCCTCTTTCTGTTTTAAGATATATTAACTAGTGACAGTCTTTGAGTACTGCATTGGGTTTGCATGGCTAGGTTTTGGTCTACAGGGTTGGCTTCTGTGAGAAGCCACCAGAAGCTTCCTCCATGTGCAGCAGAGCCAATGCCAGCCAGCTCAAAGATGGATCTGCCGCTGGCCAAAGCTGGAGCCAATCAGAAATGATGGCAACACTTCTGTGATAATATATTTAAGAAGAAGAAAAAGAAATTATTGTGCATAAGTAATTTCTCTCAGAGAAAAGTGGAGTGAGAATATGTGGGAGGAACAACTGCAGACACCAAGGTCAGTGAAGAAGCAGGGGAAAGAGGTGCTCCAAGTGCTGAAGCTGAGATTCCCCTGCAGCCTGGGGTGAAGACCATGGTGAGTCAGGCTGGGTGCCTGCAGCCCATGGAGATCCACAGGGATGCAGAGATCCACCGAGATGCAGAGATCCACCTGCAGCCCATGGAGGGGACCCACACCAGAGCAGATGGATGCCTGAGAGGAGGCTGTGAACCCATGGGAGGCACACATTGGAGTAGATTCCTGGCAGGGACCTGTAGACTTGTGAAGAGAGTAGCCCACCCTGGAGCAGGTTTGTTTTTAGAATTTGTGACCCTATGGGGAACCCCTTCTGTAGGGGGTGGGACTCCTCTCCCTGAGCAGCACAGAAAGTATGTGTGATTAATTGACTGTAACCCTCATTCCCTGTCTCCCTGCACCTCTGGGTGAAGAAGGTAGAGCTGGGAAGGAGGTGTGGTGATGTATCCTTGATGCCTTCGGATTTTAGCTTTTATATTTTTCATATATTTTTAATTCTGCAATTCTTTAGTGTATAACTAAATTCCATATAGACTGTTAGCTTCTGTTCTCCCATTTTGGTCAGACAAAACAATCCCTCTCTAGACCTGAAACTCAAGGACACCTTATAGTCTCAGACCCCGAGAAATGTAAACAAAAGTGAGTTGGGGGGGAGCAAACTTGGGGTAAATGACTTTATTACCTGAAGATGTAATTGGAGGATTAACCCCTGATATGCAAATGGACCAAACTTGTAAAAGTGTGAAAACCCATGACCCCATTGTCTATTTTTGGGTGTAGCCCCTGGGTGGGCTTCGTCTGCCCAACATGTACTGAAGGCCCTTCAATAAATATAACTGCTTTTTATTCTCTTAGTTTTGTCTAACCTCTGTTTTTAGATAGTCCCACAAGGCAAATTCCTTCCCCTATTCCAGGCCACACTTTGAACTGAGAAATGCTCATTAGGCCTTGGCCCTTGATGTACAGCATGTGGGCTGAGCTCCTCTTGAGCTTATCAGAAACACAGAAACAGCTCCCAGGAATGGCTGCTGTCTAATGAGTTCCTCCTTTTTTTTCTTTTTTTTATGAACAGCCTTGGAACCTTTTGTTTTTGCCTGAATAGTATAACATTCTTGTTCTCATACTTTTAAAGAAAGTTGCTGATCCAAAGTGTGGCCAGGGTCAAACATGGTTATGACCGAAGCCCACCCTGTTGCAGCCTATAAACAGCAGTCCAAAATGAGAGCCTTTGAGCTCTTCTGGACCACCGTGGTCAGTGCTGTCACTTTTATATTAAATCTGTTTTTACCGATACCTTTCCTGGTGATTCTTTAAGTGATCTCAAAACACTCATTTGTAACAGGAGGGAGGGGTTGGGTGAAGCTGTTTTAATATCTGTTTTTACTTCTCAATATACTGCTCTAATTTTATTAGCAATAAATTCAATTAATATCCCCAGTCTGAGCCTGTTTTGTCCATGATGCTATTTGGTGAGTGATGTGTCTTCTGGACATTATCTCAACCCATGAACCCTTCCTTATATTTTCTCTTCCTTATCCAGTTGTGAAGGGGAATGGGAGAGTGACTTTGGTGGGTGCCTGGCATCCAGCCAGGGTCAACCCACTACAACCATGTATGTTGTAAAACTATATATTGCATCATTCAGTCTTGCAAGAGGTCCTAAGTTAATATATACTAGAAGTAATGTTTAAAAGTCCCTGAGATTCAGATGATCATTGCACCTTATCCATGAGGCAGTCAACCTCATTTAATCAGAAGGGAAAAGTGAGCTACCTAAGAGAATTTGCAGTGTAATTACTCACACGTAGGAAATTGAAGGTTATTCTTACAATAGTTTTTCTTTCTGTCATACAGAAATGAATCTTAATCAGAGAGAGTTAAGGATGTTATTCCCATACCAAATATTAAGTCAGTGAATATCTTGAAATTGTACAATCACTGTGTAAAAGATTGCAGGTGAACACTGGTCACCCTTGCAAAGACACAGAGTAATTTGTCAGTTAAATACTTACATTTAACAAAGCTTTTTACTGAAGATGATTTTAATGAAGATTCTAATGTAACTGATTGTTGCAATCCATCCTATCCTCTTATGAGACTCTATTCCTAACTACTTTCTATTCTGTTTATTTGTGGGGCACAGAAAGGGGTTCACTATTATACTTCAAGATTAACAGGGAAGGAGCTGGAGACCAGCATCTGGAAAGACATAACCTCTAAGCTGGAGAGCAGGTGAAACACTCAAGTTCTGGGCATGGAAACTGGCTGATCTGAAAGTCAGTGTTTGAAGGACCAGTAATGTGGCTGGGCATGTGACTCAGTGGTGGTATGCACACATTCCAATAAGCAAATTTCACTAGTGGATAGCCCTAAGGAGGAATATTGTTGTCCCAATTTCTGTTGCTCATGTTATGTTTGTGTGTATGCCCTGTAAAAGTTCTGCTCACCTGTGTTTGTGTCCTTCTGGGTCCATATTCTGTTTGTTGGGGCAAGCCTTTTGTGAGTGCACACTCAACCTCACCGCTGGCAGGACACGTGTCTGAGAACCACAGCAGTCTCTCCTCCAGCCAGCCAGGAAGGGTGGTATTGATGCCTTTTCCTGGTCTTAAAATCAAGAGGCATACACGGTTAGAAGGGGAAAAGGGATTTTACCTTGGTATTCATTTTTAAGGATCCTTAGGTGTACACATCCAGGTCATATGCATCAAGATGTACCCCACCAAGTCTTTCCCTGTGTCTCTGTGTCTCTCTTCTCCTGTCCCCCCCAACATTGGGTATAACATTATAGGCTTTACTAATTAGCATATCTATCAAAGATTCCCCAATGAGAGGCTCGAGTAAGCCCCCCCTCCCCAAGGAACCTTCCCCTGGATGGTTCTATCTTGGTTTACAGAATATGTTCTGGAGAGGACCTTGGGGTCTGGGGCACACTAATCCCTAATTATGAAGCTTCTAAAATGTTTAGTCTCTTAGCTTGACAAACAAGTCCAAGAATTTAGGCAAAAAGCACTAGGAATACAGAAGTTGTAAAAGGTATAACAGGGGTATAAAAGAAAAGGCAAAAATGTTCATGGCATCAGTATCTCCCGAGTCTTCAAGTCAAAACTAGGTTTTCTTTTCCTTCTACAAATACCAAATCTTTTACAAACCACCCAGAAAACACAAAACACAAAACAACAGAAATATGTATCTCTACCATAGTAAGAAAGGGAGTTTACGTAACAGATTTAGACATAAAGTACATACTAACTGTGGAACGAAAGCAGGACAGGGAGTACACTCCAATACTAACTCTTATTTTTCATATTTTTTTAACATTTAAATAATTTCCTGACTCTGGTTTTGATTATTCCATTTATCCATCTTCATTAAAATCTGACACAAATTATACTGGCTTTAAGTATTATGGATGCCAAACATTTGACATCTGATCTTAGGTCTAGGGACTAACAGGTCATTTTTAATTTAGTAGTACAGACATAGCCTCACAGGCCTAATTTTTAGGTGGCTAAAATTAAATGGGGAAAAGTAGAAGACATATAATGCTGTTATTTAATAATATCTGATTAATCTTTTTGAAGTCTTTGTTCTACTTCCTATTGTGGTCCTAAGAGGAAAAAATAAAGCAAGAGCTGCTAAGCAAATAAAATCTAGGCATTCTCCTGAAAGATCATGGGATACCTATTAACTTCATAGGCTTTCTAACTTTTTCATGAATTAAAATTTGTTTTGTCAGCGTTTCTAAATTAGGAAAAAAAACTACAAACCAATAATATATTTTATTTCTGAATGTGTGTGTTTAGGTGAACTGGATGGGGATGTAGGAAAGAAAAAGTAGTGACCTGTTAGAGAATATACACAAAGTTAATACTTTAGAGGAAAAGACAAAAATTTCAAAATTGAAAATGGAGAAAGGAAAGATTCATCTTTCTAAGATATACACAAAGAATGAATACCATTTAGAAAGAAAAATTAAAAGTGTGTGTCCATAAGATTGAAAATCAGAGAGAAATTATCTTTAGAAAAATAATGTTTGAACGTTAATATATTAAAGTATTGAAATCACTGGTTTCAATAAAGGTCTGGAATTAACATAGAAAAAAATTGTGATTCTACTTGAAGTCAAAGGATTGCTAGATAGCTAAGATTAGAAGAAGTGATATAACAAAATCAACAGTAATTGGAATTGCTAGTAGGTAATAAGCCTATTCAACTTTATGATTAACTTAAACCTAAATATTTCAAATGTCATACAGCTCACTGACTTCAATAATAAAACAAGCAAAAATGTAGCTTGTCAATTACTTTTTGTAAAAATTATATGCCACATCCTTAGATTGAATGGTCCTGCACAGATAATTTGAATTCTGAGGATTCCTCCGACTTGTATCAGTAGAAGTTTGGATCACACAGGATACTTTTTTCCTTCAAGATATATTTCATTGTCATCTAGCAGTAGCTAAAACATGTATACCTTAAAGGGCAAAAAAAAATGCATTACATCTGTAATATTTTCACTAGAAGATTTAAACTGAAATATCTGGATCAATGGTTTAAAATTATATATTGCTCTTTGAAATTTGAAAGCCCTTGTACACTCTTTGAACTTGGAAGAAAAATTAAGTTCAGTGACTTGCAAGCTATTCAGGAGCTGTCCATTACTAAATAATAGTTAAACAATACAAAGAACTTCAAAAATATAATGGTTAGATAAAGTTATTCATACATGAATAGCACATTATCATCAACTGAATAACAGAAATAAATATCATTTATCATTGTCAATCACTGACGATTTGTGCGTAGTGTAAAAGTCTGTTGATTACTGAATAATTTTGAATAATTTTCAAATAAAACTTTACCAGCTTAGTTTATTTTCCCATTGCAGCAATAGTAATAAGTTGATACCTCATTTTCTTAGTACCTTTGCATATATTTTATATCAGTCCATCATTATTTTTAATTGCCAAAGCAAAACTAGCAATGAAAATTGTACAGAAAATCAGTAGAATTTTGAGTCTGAATTCTCTTTAGCATTAAATGACTGCTGTGTGGTAAAATAGGCCTTCAGCTTCCTAGGAAGCAAATTTATTTTCATGATACTTTGCATCTTCCTGATAATACTTAAGAAAAGCATTATTCCTAACATAGGAGAATATAACTTTTTTTTCTTATTGTGCATAAGGACGAGAGTTCTTTAATACTTCTTAACACCATAGGAATTTAAACTTATATGTGATAATAGCAGTGCATTTTTATAATAGCAGTGCATTATTATTATTATTATATTAACTGAGCTTCTGCTCAGACTGCTGTTATTAATTCTAAATTTTAAAACTTATGGCTCATCTACACCACCTCCAACCTGGAACTGTGTGAAGATTCAGTAGAGAAGGCTTCTTCATTAGAATATATATATATATAAGTTTAGAATTTTTAACCTGGGAAAAAAAAGGCAAAGTCACACATAGGAAACTGGTATTAATGAGAAACTGTACCCTATTTAGGTGGTGCTTTCTTTAGATTTCTGGAGTTTCACTAAATTGCAAGAGAATATGTCAATCAAGTCCTAAAATATGTATTGAAAAGCTTAAGAAAATATGAGGGATGTACTCCACCCCACCTATGCTTTTATTTATTAAATGGGAAAGGTCAATGCTGGAGAAGGATGTGGGAGCACTCTCTACTCTTGCTGAAGTAGAGCTGCCATGGTTTCCAACTCTTTTTCATGAGTCCTGTAGATTTGCTGTGACTGAGTCTTATGAAGATCAATCAGTAATCCTAAAATTTCTTAAACCCCATCTAAATTATTTTTCAGGATTTTCAGACCTATGTTCATATCACCATCTTTGACATTCTCTTATTTAGAATAAATATCAATGAATACATAAATAATCTATTCTAATGGTACTGAGGTCACAGATTTTTTCTTTGTTGCTTTTTTTCATGATTATTAAAGAAAATAATTTATATGCAGTATACAGTCTCTAAGTTTTAATAAAGTTAAAGAATTAGCCTGTCTGAATATTGTGAATGCTGTCACTAAAAAAATACAAACTTTAAACTACAGATGAGAGAATCAATACTACTACTGTGAGTATATAGAATATTTTTCATAAAGAAAATGAATTACACTGACAATATATATAAAACAGTGACTGTTAGTGAATAAGAGCATGGGAAAGTAATGTAAGCTTTACAGTGGGGTTTATAATTGCCTTGTATCAACTCAGCTAAAAGTCAATGTGTGTTTTACCATCTATTTTAAAATTATTTTGCTAATAAATATCTATTAGCCATCATATACAATATATGGGCATAATCTGTGTAGATATATTAATACTGTATAAGATATCTCAAAAAATTACAACTAAAACATGGTAGATTTTGTAATTACCTTCTGCCAAAAAGGGAGAGCTCAGATGTACAAAATTAAGTCAGTGGGGACTTCCCCATGAATTTCAGTTGGACCTGAAAAGACAGTTCAAAGCAGGCACATGAATCACCCAGACCACCAGGTTACCACTAAGACAGCAACATCAGAAACATCAAGACATTGAGAGTAATAAAAAGGAGATACAAGCTGACCAGAGCTGAGGATCAAGTTGCAAAGTAAAATTCCTCTCAGAATTCATAGGAAATCTTCCTCTGTGAATTCTGATGATTACCTCTTCTCTTTATTCTTCCCTGAGGAAGCCTCCTTCTTGGTATAAAATCCCTGTTGTTTCTACTGTTCTGTAAACACTACACTCTGAAATGCTGTTTGAAAAGCATAAGCCCAGTTTTTCCCAAAGCCTCCCTCTTCCATGGTGGTTCAGACTGTATGCACCAAAAAAGACAAGCTCTGGCCTTTGCAATAGCCTCCTCTGGTGTGTAAACCTATTCATTAAAATAAAGATAACACAGAGTAACAAGAAGTCATTACAAATCTATCAAATCAGTTATTTTTTAAATTCCAATTCCATTTTATGTTATAGAAGAGATGAGATTATATTAGATTTTATTTATAAATATTTAGTTCCTAGATTCCAAAACACACATGCTATCATGCATGACGTTCAACTGAAATAGTTATACAGTTATATAATTCTTTACAGCTTATGGATAGTCCTCATAAAAGAACATATCTTCAACTGGTTAACTACTTAATCTGCATTGAAATAACTATGCTGTCAAAAGTTAGAAAAAAATTGGTTTTGCATTCCTAATCAAATTTATTGTTTCCCATACTAGCATTGCTTGACATTTGTAACTAACACTATTGTAAAACAGAAGGTATATGTTCCTTAATAACAAAAATGTTGCTTTCTACTTATTTTTAGAATGCATAATTCAGAAGCTATTTAAAAATGCAAATTATTGTAGCAAAACATCATGGGGCCATAAAGATTTATAAGCTGTTAAATGATCTTCATGGCAGAAGCAAATAACATGTAACACTTGGCACAGACAGTATGTTTAACGATAATACAAATCCTTTATGGTACATTAGCACCCTCAGAAATGAATAATGTCCTAAAATCAATTTCATAAAAAGTTACAGATGAGGGTCAGCACGTAATGTAATTGCGCTGAGCAAAATCAGCAAATAGAATTTATCTAACTCTTCTGTGCAAGCTCTCTTACCATTAATATTCCCTAACAAACAGAATTTAAGGTGTGTTTGTGATGGATGATATTTATTTCTTTGAGGATCTAAACTATTTTGCTATTTATCAGAATTAGAGTTATTATGCATCCTATTCCTCATTATGTGCCTAATTAATTTGCTATATTAAAAATTCATCTTACTTCGTTCAGATCAGGCAAGCTAAAACCTTTTAATTTTATTGTGCTCAAAAGATTAATTTTCTTTGCTACCATAAGGACTAATAATTTATTTATATTACCTGAATCAATCAGAAAATCAGTTTCCACTCCTCCCCCCCCCCCCCCCCCCCCATTTATTGCAATGCTAAAGGGCTTCTCTAAGCATTGTTTTCCTGCAAATATAAAATATTAATTGACAGGAATGGTGCTAGATTGAACTAAATATTGTGAACTTTTGCAATACACATAGGGGTATATAACAGCTTCACCATGGAAGTAAGACAGCAAATGGTCCTGCTGAACATCATAACTTTAGTGAAACTCACTCAAAATGTTGGGTTGGGTATTTTTACGTTGAAAAATAGGTAAGGGGTTGTGAAAACTGATCATATCTTTCAGATTTTTAATAATTAATACCATTTCTTTTTCCAGTCTGTATCAAGAAAACAGAGCAATTAAAATTTTTATGACAATACAATGGAGCCAAGAATTTTGAAAATGAACAAGCAAATAAATCATTAGATGAACAGTATATATATTCTGAACATTCAAAACACTAATTTTGACAAAAGTTGGTCTTTGATAAAGACAAATATTCAGTTCAACTATGTTCTTTGAAATAGTTACATTATAGATTTATCTGTACATATCTGAAATACATATGTAATAAAATATGTAATCTTGTGTTCAACTGAAGATTTTTTAGTCTGTTAGAAAATACTGTAATTTTACAGATTTTTTGATGTTTGAATTTTTTGTGATTAATCAGACTTTATGAAGACTTTTGTCTCTGACTTCTTTGAATAATTAAAGTGCAAATATAGGTAATTTTGTTTGATCCATATTTTACCCTTTGTAATATTCCAAACTCTAATAAGCAAAAAATTGCAATAATATCAATTATTTTCCCCCTTTTACTCCACTATAGGATGTAGTGTATTTAATACAAAAAATTTATTTATGAATAAAAACTATATGACTTTCTACAGACCATGGGCATATTTAAATCGGTGTTCACACTTTTTACTAAGAAATATGATGGCTAAGGTGTTCCATTTATCATTGACTCAGAATGAGATTTATCTTGGCAAACATTAACTTTCTTTAAATCTGATATGTAGTTTAAGACAAACTGTGTTGATTAATTCTATTTCAGAGTCAATGAAAAGAGACTGAAGATACATGACCATAAGATACATGAAAAAACCAGACATTTTCAGGTGTACTTTTTCAGTAGATCACTTAATTTATAGGAGGATGAAGAGAAATGAAACAAAACCTATCCTTCAAAAATGCCATTCACCTAAAAGTGTATCTGCACTACAACATAGGTAAAAAAAGAAAGGATCCATGTGTGGCACTAATGAAATCTTTGAAATTCATCAGGTTCTCAAGAAATATCTGGTGAAAGACCAGGTAAGATAGTTTTCATGCAAGTCCTGGAAATTGCCATTGTCCTGAATTTTCTGCAGCGTAAAGTGTCACTTAAAGATTTGTCTATGGCCTTGTAGATTTTAACTTTAAGAAACCAACTACTGTATTTCCAATATGTATTGAAATTCATAATAAAAACTGATGTTCTGTGAATTAACATTCACTTCCATAGTAAATCCGTAGTAGATCCATAGTAGTAGCAGATCCATAAGCATAGAACTTAACCTGAATGATTATCAACTTCATGACCATAATTGAATAATAAAGTGTTGCAAGAAGTTGAAGGGCTTCATTCTAAAGCTTTCTGAGTCTTGTTCAAAGTACTTCTCATCTTTTTAATGTTCTTCAGACTTGTCACCCATAAAAGAAAGGGAAAAATGAGAAGTAAATATTTTTTTTGATACCAAATTTTTACTCCATTTTCAATGACCTCAAAAAACCTTTTTAATATTGCTGCCTAAATTTTGGGGAAATACATGTTCCATAAAAGTATCACTTTTTATCCAAGTATTTTTACTAATATTTGACTTTTTATCTAAAAAGACAATCTTATTTTCATGTAAATTAAAAAAAAATAAAAGAAAAAATAAAAAATCTGCTTAATAATGGCCTTATCGAGCAGAATTATTATACAGGAATGTATACAAAGAAAATGCGGGTAAAACCAACACCCTGAGTCTGTGGAGAAGAACTGTGACTCTCCAGAGAAGTGAAAGGCTGGTCCAAGAAGAATGAGTCCCAGTCCCTAACACATGCAAGGGCTGTTTCATGTAAAAGTGATACACAAAGAGGTGTTGATGAGAAAACTCAGGCTCTGCATTCAGGTATTTCGGATGAGTATTCTTACCTTTAGGTGACTGTTAGCCTTAAACTACTCTCTCCAAAGAGACTCCAAACTGCTTTCTCTTAAAGCAGATGACAGTTTTTTAAAGGCAATAAGGTCCTGAAGAGCATTAAAAATTATTCTTTAAGAATTGAAGATTCACAGGATTGTTCCTCTCCAGCTGCATCTGTCCCAGTAAATCTAAAAGCCAAGTCATTTGGCTTGAATACTGGCACACTTCTCTCTGACTGCCTGCATGCTTTTCAGCATGTTTTGTCCCAAGCCAGCTAGCATGCTCCCAGAAGAGCTCAGATGTGGCCTGGGGAATAACAAACTTGCTGCAAATAATGTGGTCAAGGCCACCTTGCTCTGAGGTGGGAGTAAATCTATCCCCACAGATGTGAATCAGCATTTCACATGCCTGTGGCGGCAGAGGAAAAACTCCTGGCCTCGAACCACATGTAAACGTAGTCTGACAGAAAAAAACAAAAAATTTGGATCCTATGCTAGGGATAGGCATAAATATTTGCTGTTTTGTAAAAACACATCTTCAAATGTGTGCAAAAGTTTAAGGTCAAAAGCTGACTGATAACACAGTTAAACATCCCTATGATTAAGCAGCACTGAACACAAGTGTTTAAGAATCTAATTCTGGATTCAGGTCCTGTAATTTCCATATGTAATTAGCTTCAGTAAACTTTCTAGACTTTGAAATTTTATTTAATAACCACTTTCGACTTATTTTGCACTCAAAATATCTGAAATACTAGACATTACACTTTTGTGTAATGTAAGGATTTATGTATCACTTATTAGACATTTCCCCAACAACACAGTAGATGCTAAGAATGAGAGTTTGCAATACTTGCCTAAAAGCATGGATCATCTGACAGCATTGGGAAACCAGGCACAGATAGGTATCAACAAAAGTTTTTTAACATGTAGTGGTACCACACTACCTTCTCAGTCCTGTATGCTGCTATGGAGTGGGTGTCTACAGGGCCCAGTTCCATTAAATATGTTTACATATGTTACTGTAATAAAATAAGCATACATGTATTTCTGGATTTGAAAAGTTTATTATCTAGACATTTAGGAATTACTGCTAAAGAAGTCCTTGTAAAACATGAATTTGTCAACTTATCACAAAACCCAGCCTTCCAGGTCGTTATATAAATTGCCAGAGAGTATCAATTCTCTGTTCAATCAGGGATGATTTTTCAGCATGATACTCCACAGTGTTTAATTCCTGCCCAAATCAAACACATCTACTTTCATAAATCCTTTATGATCTTTTCTTGTCTAAAGCTGCATATACCTCATGCATCCCTCTACTCTGTTCCATAAACAATTCACAGAAGCAGCATGAGCTATGATCTTTTAATATACAAAACGTATTTGAATTGTTTGGTTGTTTAACAGTACTAATACATTTAAATTGTACCAGTGGATTTTAATAATTTAGTAGTGGTGTCACATATAGGAAACCCACAATGCAATAATATAAAGCTAAAAGGGTTTGTGGTTTTTGTGTTTACTCTTTATAGCAGCTGTTAACTATTTTGTATGGAAGGTACACTCTGGAAATGTCTTTTAATGCAAACTTCTTTTGATTTTTGTTCAAGTTAATGAAATCTACTTTGACAGCATATTTGTCACATTCTGAAATTTTTTCTGCTGTAAAATTTCAGCATATACATACATGATTGGTAGAAGTAAACAGATATTACAAATATATATATATTTATACTTATCAAGACTAATAATGATCTCGGATTGATACAAAACTGTAAAAAACCCATATATTTCAGATAAAGTGGAGTTTTAAGACCAAATTTAGATTTTCTGCTGAACACAGATGCATCTATTCAGAATCACAAACCTGATAGTCCTCTGACAACTGCTATTTTACAGTGAAGCACAAAAAAATATTTAACTCGAGTGACACTTTAACTAGAAGTTTCCTTAGTTTCTTTGTGATGTGCTTCTGGCGTGCAGCAGAATGGGTTAGAGCTCTGTAGTCCTGTGAGTAACCTGATGTGGCTGAAGTATACAAAATTTATACTAGTATGAGCTACTTTTGTAAACAATTATTGTAAGTATATATATGTGTGTATAAATATATACAAAGATGAGTTGATCTATTCTAATTATTTTAAAAAATCACTAGTTAGAAATTCAGCAAATGGTGGAAACAATGGCTTTTGTGTGTTTTTCTACCTGAAGAGGTTTTGCATTTGCCATGGACATACATAAGGTAACTATCAGTTTTTCTACTGCAGCTACTGCACAAGACCCAGCAAAATAAAAAATCATAAAGAAAGGAAAAAGGAAGAAGAAATGTAGGGATTAGAATAGCTAATATGAAAGAGGAAGAAAAAACACTGTCTTTAGACAAATTCCACTGGTTAAAACACAGAAGCTGTCCCATGAGTTGCTGCTAGATTTAGTCTTCCACCCAGCTTGGTAAGGTCTATAACTACTGAAGCTACAAAGCTGCACTTCTTTTTATGTTTTCTTTGTATGAATCAGTGATTCTTGAATTATGTTCTGCAAAGTGGAACCATCCTAATAGACTTAGTAGCTTACACAATGGTTAGGGCACTTAAGTGGAAAATTGAAATATGGTTTTTAATCTACTCACACACAGAAAGGAACTGGACCTCTATCTCACTCTTTGTGTGCAGTTTTTCTTTAACATAAAGGCAGTTGAAAAGGCAGACAGATTCACTACTGGATTAAAAAAACTCCAAACAATGAAACCACAACAAGCAAACAAACAAACCTGAGTTTTGCTCAATTATTTGGAAGACGGAATGTGGATAACTGACCTTACCTGGAAACTACAGACTCTTAAAAAGATCTTTTTATGTATTTTCTGAGTGAAGCTTTCAAATGGAAGACTTAAGCTTTGTATCTTCACCTAAAGTACTGTAAGCATTAAATCTAAGCATACTCCTGCTCAGTGTTTTGAAATATCTGGCCCATAGTCAGCATCTTTAATGTTTCTCTTCTGACCCACATTCACTATTAATAGTTATTTGATATGATTAAGCTCTATTTTAGGTTATAGTCTTTACCAGAGTGAGTGAAGTGGAATTATATCTTCTGTGTGGCAAGACAGCTTGTCAGTATACACATTTATCAGGTATAGTGATAAAGATGCACGTTACAATTTTGCAGCAGCAGTAAAATCCCCTGGGTAACGGCAAAATGTAATGACATAGATGCTGAGTGAGGTGGTGGCACATTGGAATAAAGTGATAGCTTTATGAAAGGAGAGGTATAAAAATATACACATCACAGTGCTTGCATCTCGGTGAGAAATTTTTTGAAACTGATATCAGGGCACGCAGTATAGAAGAGCATACACTTCTACGAGATCATAAAATTAAAAGCTATTTATGCTGAAAATTTATGTTTTGTGTTATCTGACCTTCCATGAAAGATAAAGAGCAAAATATTATTGTTTTCACTCCAATATACAGAAACCACTACTATATTTGAGATACTTGAAAACACAGGTACATTTTTATGTGCAGTCATCATACAATTTTAAAAGTGAATTAGTTGAATCAAACAAACCACCCAAATTTAAAAAAAAATAATAATAATTCAGCAGTGCATGATAATTTGGATTTTCACAAAACTTATGTCAGCAATTTTCCATATCTGAGACAATGGCTGGGACAAATTCTAGAAACATAAACCACAAAATTTACATAAGAAAGACCAACCATACATAAATTGTGTAACATATTATATACAATGTGTTATGATTATTGTATTCCTCTGAATAAACATGTCAAGGATATCATAAAAAGGGTAATTTGCATTATCTTGTAAAATCACAATATTTTCCCAGTTTGTTATATTTCATTTATACAATATGCTCATTTGAGCCCTTTTAAAAGACATTTAGAGGGAAGATAAGACTTGCAATGTTGAGACTGTTGGTTTTGTTTCAGGGTTTGGGGTTTTTTTTCTGCAAAAACTGCACACTGCAGAGTTCTCAATTTCCCTCATTGCAAATCATGTAGGGTTTGATGATAACTAACAAAAGAAAAACCATTTTAATGAAAAATCAAACAAAACAGGATTTAAATTTCTATTATTTGGTTGAAAGAATTGTCTGGCTAAAGTAATAAACTTCAAAAGCTTTTTTGCTTTTTACCTCTTTTGTTAAGTTATAAAACTACAGTTTTAAAACCAGATGCAGCTCCTTCTGTGTGGGTAAAAAAAAAAAAAAAAAAGGGTACTGTAATACCCTTTGGGGGCTTTGGGGAAAGACTCTTCTGGATACTTTGAATTGATCTATATCCCATCAGAACAACTTCTGCTGATTTCTCTGAGGGACAGTTAAATTGAGAGCTTGAATGCAAAAGCAAACACCTTTCCTTAGATGTATTAGGACAGAAATTCTCCACATTATTCTATGCAATATCTTCTTTATAAAGTCAATCTGGATAATTTCCAGTAATGAAACTACTGTCCATGCAGTAGCCATAGATTTAGTTAGGGGAAGATGACAGGTTTTCCAATACTGGGATAAGACGTGTTCTACTCAAAAGGATATCAAAATTGTGCCTGTTCATCACAGTAAATGAATGGCTTGTTAACAAAATGTCACTGCAGTGTTTGAGAAGCCAGCTGTCAGAAAATTAGAACTGGACTGCCTAAGCCAGGCATAAAAAATAAGCATGTTATTTGTTCATGGACTTCTTGATTGCTTCTATATCTCCTATTTCTAATAATTTTGCCTAAACAATTTTAAAGAAACAGTTTTTCCTTTGAGGTTTTGTGGGGGTTTTTTGTTTGTTGTTGGTAGAGAGAGGGGCTCTTCTGCAAGAAAAAAAGGAATGTTCTCCTTTACATTTTACTTTGTAAGCACAGGGAAAACTACTCTGTGTAATTATGCTTGCTGACAGATTTCTCACATTCCTTGAAACAGTGAAGTATCATGATACCAGCATATCATTTTGAAGATGCAGAAGGAGCATTTTTGTTAATAATGTGGATGTGGCCAGAGGTAATCTCACATTGCAGATAAACTGCAAGACTTTTGTTTCTGTTTCAGATCAAATCCATACTCCTAAGATTTATAGAAAAAAAAATCTTGCAGGAAAACTATTAAAATCTTCCATGTCGATGAAGGATAATTTTAAGAGCTTGCTTCTGAAGCGTAGGTTAAACAGCTAGAGTGTTTCAAATTGCAGTAGATGGCTCTTTGTGAGCAACACCATTGAGTACCAAAGGCTTTTTATTTGTTAGATCTTTTCAGTAATTTACTGCCATTATAAGTGAAATGAACTTTAAAACCATGTGTTAAATTTGCACTGAAAGGAGAAGCACAGAGGAGAAGAATGAATATGTTCATACTCTAGGAACAAAACTCAAGAGTAAAAATATAGTACGATGAGCAGATACACTGAATTTTTTTCAGAAGTTTCTGTGGTAAGAAGTCATGCCTAGTGGACAAAAAGCCAATGGAAAAAATGGGACAAGGAAAATGGAACAGACAATCAATAGGAAACAAGTCCTAATTAGTGTAAAATGATGAAAAGTGTAGTGTATTGAGGACATGATTTCCTGCGTTATAAAATCTGTTTTCTCAGTGTAGTAATGATAAAAAAAAACAAGGAAAAATTAGAAGGATCTGAAATCAGAATGGAGAATTTACTGAAGGCATGAGGAAAAAGGTTAAGCAAACATAAATTTTCATTTGTTTCTGCTGCGCAGTACAGAAAGTCTACAGAAAATCTGTGGATTTACTACTAAAAAAAAAAAAAAACCAACAAAAAAACACCCCAAAAAAGCCCCAAACAACTTTCTGAAAGTAGGGAAGAGAAAAGCAAGATGAAAATGTGCAAGTACATAGCAGATAAGAGATTGCCTTATGTGATGGACAGGTTTAAAACCTGCCTTTGTGGCTCCTTAGCAGGACTGAACACTGAAGTGAAGAACAGTCTGGTGTGTTCTTAGAGAGAAGCTAGCTGAAAGGGAGAAAAAGTTTCTTCAGTGCCAAAAATACTCAAACCGATCATACGGTAAAATTGAAGTAAAATACATGTAGCCCAAACTTAAAAAGAAAACAAAGCAACAGAAAACAAAACATAACAAATGTAACCATAAAAAACATACTGTTCCCCACAATTAATTCTTTAAAGATTCTATTTGGTAAGGAAATTCCATGAGTTAAGAGCTCATGCTTTAGAAGAATTGTGTGTATGTTACTACAAGGCAGCTAATGTTTCTTGTTAGCAAATTTTTCTTCCTCTGGAGAGCAAAAAGAATCTTTACTTACCAATCATTACACTTTTAGTACATGATTTGTTACTTGTTTTGCCAAAATTTAGTGATGCCTCTGAGTCTTCTGGCAATAAATCATGCTCTGTCACAAAGAATGACTGCTTAGCCAGAAAAATTACAAGGAGCACATGTTAATAAGTATTGAATATTAAAAATGTTAACCCCTATATATTCTATTGCTGCCTCCCTGCAAGTAGGGTGGAAAAATTTCCAAAGGAATGTATCTATGAATCACAGTGACATCTTAAATACGCTGCATTAAAACTGGGAAAAAGGGGTTTCTGTTAAAGATATTTTGTTTGTATATTTGATTCTTCCTTAAAAGAAGGAAAAAAAAAATCTTTGTGTAATAAATATTTTCCAGTTCTTGTTCGAGAAAGAATAATCCTCTCTCTAATCTTTCTGTTTCAGAAAACTCAAGGACTTTTCAGACACCTGAGAAACCAAATTTATACTTAATTAGGCTATTATACAACCACATTAATCTTCCTGCAGCTATAAAAAATGGTCAAGCTGCTACAGGTAACAGATACTGCAATGATACTGCACTTGCATCTTAAAACAAAAAACCCACACACAATGAGGTATTTAATTAATCCTCAATATACTGTGCTTGATATGTTGTGGGTTTTGTATAAAGTATTTTCATTACTACTGACTTTTTGGTTTCTGAGCATTGAAAAGATGAGAGACAATGGAAAAAAAACTAAGACCTTGTGCCAAGTCATCTACAGTATAGCAAGATTGTTTTCAGAAATGAAATGGTAAAGGACTGAATTCAGCATCTTGCAATTAATTGTGTTTTAAATTCCTTTTAAAAGAAAATTATGACATTAAAAATACAGCATGATTACTTGTATATCTGGTCAGCCTTGAATTCATTTCTCAGAGAAGAAGAAATAATAAAATATTATGAACATTTTTTTTAGGAGGATCAGTTAGAATTTCTTCAAGATTAACCCATGTAGTTTTATCCCATAAGCAAATAGGAGAGGAGGGACAGGGAAATACAGGGTTCATTGAATGGTCAAACACAATATTCAAGACAATGGAGTTAACCGCTAGCTCTTCTTACTTGGCTCTGAAAAACATTATTTCCCTGCACATGTCTTCTGTGGGGAAGTTCTTGTGTTGTCAGCTATATAAGGAAGGGTATTGGCAGTGAATGTGATCCCAGTAGTGAGCCCCACTGTCACGGTTCCTACTGGGAAAGCAGACTCAGCGTAACATTTCGAATCACTTCAATATACTGATTCAGCATTTCTGATATAAGTAATTTAAAGGAATAAATCTAGCATAACATCAGGTTTGAGTCTAAAATAAGGGACATCCTTCACAATGAAACACATTTGACAGGTAGATTTTAAGCAAACAGACTTTACATACGTGCCCACAATCCCTAGTGTAAACATAGAAAATAAATAATGCACATTCAGCACGTCTTCATTCAAGTAGAAGTAGTTTAAAGAAAATTGCTGCATGAAGCAAGAAGCTTCTATAGAGTGTCTTCTTGATACCTGAATTTAAATTATTTGCTGCATGAATTAGGGACATCATATAAAGCACAGATGAGTGTCATATAAAAGTGAAGGGGTTCCTTGAACCTTTATGTTGGATCAGTCTGCCAATGCCCTGAGAAAGCCAAGACTCCTGTGCCTGACCACTCTGTCAGCGTCCCATTATGGGGACTCCACTGTATTGGAGGATGATTCAACTAACTTGCCCAGGGATACCTGCCAGCAGATCAGAATCAAATCCTTTATTTCAATTTAGAAATGGAGACCTGAATCTCCCTGCTTTTGTCAAATATGTTATCCACTGTTGGCAACTGCTAGCATCCTTGAGGGGCTAACGCTAAAATATATGGAGTAACACACTTTATTAACAAGCACACTGATCATACAAAATTATGGTAAATTAGGTGTTGTAACCACTTGACTCTGCCTAGCAGGCTGCTGCTCCCTGAGAGCTCAGCGAGGGTTTCCTAGGGCCATGCCATTAATCGCATCCCTGAGTCCATTTCGGACAGCCCCGCGATCTGGCTCCAGCAGCCAGCAGCGTTACAGTGCAGCGGATGGTAAAGAAGGTGGAGAAGAGTCTCTCATAAGGGTTTGAGATGGCTTTAATCACATCTTGTCCCCACGATGTTCACAGGTAGAGAGACAGCGTGGTCTGGGTGCGAGGTGGTTTTGTCAGGGGCCCAGGGGCAGTCCCAGGGCAGGGTTGGGGTACAGGAACCAACAGGAAGAAACCGAGGGAGTGGCCAAGGCTAGGGCAGGGGACGGGGGAACATGTGAAACAGGAAAAGCAATGGATTAACAGATCCCCACAATAAGGCTGGAAGATTGCTGGTGATAACTCACTGTAAAAACAAATTTGAAGCAATATAGAGACAAGCTTAAATTACAAGGAAAACTAGCTCAAAATAATAATTTAATGCTCATTAAGTTTTTATCATTAGGTGTCCCTATGGGAGAGACATACAGGTTCAGCCCTTCTGGTCCCACAAGTTATAATGGAATCTTCTCTAATTTCTAGCCATTCTTGACTCACTTTTACACTCTTCCTTTACATGGTGGAGTTTGAGTGACTCTATTCATACATGCTTTTGTTACTGATTGGTGTAAAATTCTCGCTTTGCTCTTAAGGTATAGTCAATAAAATCTGGAGCATTTGCTCAGTGGATAGAGTGCTCATGTATCCACTACATGGTGCTATCAGCTTCCCATCCCTGCAAGGATTACCACAAAGCCTGGCCATGGTGTCTTCACTCCACCTTCCATGTCATCTCTCATAGCATGGGCTTAAGGTTTCAGGCTGCGTGTGTCGGGAAACACTATGAAATAGACTCCATGCATGCCAATTGCATTCCATTCAGGAACTAGCAATTGCATTTCATCCTATAGATTCCCTACTGCTACAGCTTTGGTTAGAATGTAAATATTACTTTATTTTTCTCTAATTTTGCCCCCAGTTGTACTCCCACCGAGGAGAACAGGACATTGGTTTGTCTAAATAAAAAGAAAAAGGCTCTTGTTAAACTACAGGTATTATGTCACTTTATACAGATATAGGGTGAAACCTTGCCCCACTATTATTCTTCAAGGAAAAATAGTCAGATGAATATTAAGATGCCTGTTAAGATACAATTATTGAGAGATATTTCTGCTAGAATTAAGGTGCAAATGAGACAAATTGCCAAAGTCAATAATACGAATTTTATTTTACAATAAATTTGAGGTGGAGAGATAAAAAGAAAAGAGACGAGAGAGACAGAGAGAGATCAAACAGAAGATAGTGACCGTCCATGGATCCAGTGTCAGCCTGTTGGTCCTCCTTCACTCCTGGGCTTCTCAGTGGTGCAGGGTCCCAAGGTCGTTAAAAGGTATTCACTATTAATAGATTTTAGCAAACAAAGAAATTAATGCTTATTGGCTATACAGTTGTCTTAGTCTGTTGGTTAAATGAGTCCCTCATTTCTAATGCTAATTAGTCCCATGCTCAGTCTTTCTCTTCTTCTGAGTCACTGGGTTGCTTGGTTCAGTTGGCCGTGAGTGTGTGGTCAGAATCTCCACCTGCCAGAATTACCTGGATAAAAACCCAGTCAGAGCTGATTTCAGCACAGTTGCTGAGTTGCCTTTCCTTGTGGCCCAGAAATTCCACATTCTTTGTGTCCATTATCAGCGATCCATTCTTATCCCTCAGATTAGTTAGCCTTACCCCTAGGTCTGAGATAACACCCAGACAGTAGTAGCATCTTTTTCTTATCTAAATTCCCAGCTGTTGTGGCTTATCTTCCAGTCCAAGTCCCAGGTGTCCAGGAAGGCATATTCAGGGGAGCTTCCTTGGTCATTGGTGGTCTCAGATGCCATCTGTCACATAACTTGGGGTGATCTTTGTTTGACCAGTGATATGTGTATTTGCAGTTGCTTCTTTCCACAGTTTGCCAGTGGGAATTTTTGTCTGGATGTGTTAACCAGGATGTGCTACCCAGATCTCACCTTTGCCAGGCCTGGAGTTGGAAACATCTTGTTACTCCCTTCTGTGCTTATCTCATGGCAAAGTCCTTCTGTGGCCTAAAGAGTGTTTGAGACAGGCAACTGTGCTCTATCAGTCCTTAAAAAGCCAAAGCTTCCAACCTTGTACTTTACCAGTCCAGAGCAGCTACATCATCTTCTCTCCCAAAGAATTTGCAAGGTCACTCTTAACACTACCGAAATTAACATGGCACAGTCTTGATGCTGTCATGGATAGATATTGGAATAACATACTTTTTTGAGTCTGTACTCGCAGGAGTAACCACTCATAAAGTTGCAGTGATACACTTTGTTATATTATTAATAAAAATATAAGGCAAAATGTACCTGTTTTCCCCAACTCTAATCTTTTGCAACTTCATGTTTACTCATGCCAAACAGAAAAAGATAACGCTTAGCTTACTATTTCCATTGATAATTTAGATAATGTCTGGAGAGCAGATATTTCAAAACTGCTTCCTTCCTTTCTCTAAGGTGATCAAAATAATTCTTTTTATCAGTAAATCAGTAAATTAAAAGAAAAGGCACCTGCATGGTTAGTATTTAGAAACATTTGTGCCTCTTACTTAAAATCAAAGATTTTTTGGTGACTGAAGGTCAACGTTGGCTTCGGTACTGAGTTCTGGATCCTGTGTGGTCAAAGTAGAGCAAACATGAAGACCGTAACTGTACTTCAGAAGATGAGGGATCCCTTCAGAAGAGGAGGGATCACTTCCTCTTCACAAATCTTCTGGAAATACTCTCATGGGATAAGACCCTGGAATGGAGATGGGCCTAAGAAAAACCATTCACATTCACCTTACTCCAAAGTAATCACCACCTCACTAGTATTCTATCTAAAAGAGAAAAGAATTTGGAAAAAAAAAAGTCAGGAGGCCTTTTGAACAGGGAAATCCTGGAAAAAATCAAATATTTAAAAGTAATTTTACAAAAGATAGAAGAAAGGACAAGTAACCTGAGAAAAGTACAGAAACACTGTCAGAACATTCTTTCCTAACCAGAGACCTGTAATTGAATCTGGCCAACAATGTCAAAGGCAGCAAGAAATGTTTCTATAAGTACATAGGTGACAAAAGGAAGACTCCAAGAGAAATGTGGGCTTGATGCTGAATGGAAAAAGTGACACAGGACATGGAAAAGAAGATACTGAATGCTATCTTTGCCTTAGTCTTTACTAACAAGATCAGTTTCCAGGAATCCCAGAGGCCTGACACCAGACTGGAAGATTTTACTTTGGTGGAAAAGGATCAGGGTACAGAATATTTATGCAAAATGGCTATGCAATCGATAATCTCTGATGGAATACACCCACAAGTACTGATGGAGCTAACTGATGTCATTGTGAAGCCACTCTTGATAATCTCTAAATGGTTGTGGCAATTAGGAGAAGTGCCTGAAGGTTGAAGGAAATCAAATACCACATTTATTCTCAAAAATGGTTCTTAAGGAACTCCAGGTTCATCAACCTTACCTTGATCCGCAGGAAGGTGACTGACCAACTAATCCTAGAAAATATTTCCAGACAGAAGAAGACAGGCAACAGGAATACTCAACATGAATTCACCAAAGCAAAATCATGCCTGAGCAGCTTGATAGCTTTCTACGATGAAATGACAGACTTGGTAGTTGTAGGGAAAGCAGGGGATATTGTACACCTTGACATCAGTAAGGCTTCGGACGCTGTCTCCCATAACATTCTCATGGACAAGATGTTGATGTATGGGATGGATGAGGAGTGAGCTGGATTTAAAAGCAGCTGAAAATCTGGGCCCAGAAAGTGGTGTTCAGTGACACAAAGTCTAGCTGGAAGACAGCAGCTAGCCAGGGATTAATAATGGGCTCAATCCCATTCAACATCTTTGTTAGTGATTTGCATGATGGGACAGAGTGCACCCTCAGTAAACTTGCTGATGACAAAAAACAAGGAGGAGTGGCTGAGATGCCAGAGGGTTGTGCTGCTATCCAGAGTGACCTTGACAAGCTGGAGAAGTGGGCAGGCCGGAACATGATGAAGTTCAACAAGGGGAAGTTAAGCAAGAGAAAGCTGAACAGGGAAAATTCAAAGTCCTGCACCTGGAAAGGAAAAACCCAAGGCACCAGTACATGCTGTCCACCACTCAGAGGGAATGCTGCTTGACAGAAAAGGACCTGGGTTTACAGTTGGTCACCAAGCTGAAAATGAAACAGCAATGTACCCTTGTCTCAAAGCAGGCAAATGGTATCCTGGACTGTATTAGACAGAGCAGGTCAAGGGAGATGGTCTTTCCTCTCTACTCAGCACTAGTGAGGCCACACCTGGAGTACTGGACTATCCAGTACAGAAGATGATAAAAGGAATGGAGCATGTCCTCCTGTGAGGAAAGCCAGAGATAGCTGAGACTGTTCATTTAGAAGAACTTTTTAAAAACTTAATATCCAAACAAACTTGAATGTTAAAGCAGATGACCAATGTAATTTAAAGTTTCTTCACCACTATTAACACAGCTTCAAGTATGGCCTGAAATTAATACTGAGTTCCAAGGCAATTCTCAATATTTTAGCTCTTGCTCTCCCTGGTGGATCTGTTTAACATAGCGACACTAATGCCTTCATAAATCTAGATTTTATTGTAAGGAAAGGTTAATTAGCACATTTTCTTCACCTCCAGTAAAAGTCTATATTTATGATAGTGATGTTTTTAAGTTAAAAGAAAATTCAGCTACTATGAACCAACCCCCCAGCTAAAAGAAGGTAGATTTAAAACTAATTATAACTTACAGTTCAAAAGACACATATAAATTGCTATTTATATTTACTGGAAAAATTTGGCAAATTAAGCAGACAATCTGAAAACAATTAACATTAAAGCAAATTATTCTCTTTCCTTTAATAACTACTGAAAAAAATAAAAGAAAAAAAAAACCAAAGAAATTAGATTTGTAAGTGCTTTTCTCCAGTGATTAGAGAGTTATTATCTATAGATTCTGGGGTCCTATGAGGCTTTTTCTAATGCTCTGTAAAGAGAGGAAAATTTTTTTTTTTAAGGCTTGTGAATCAGGGGCAAAATGCACACGTAGTGAGTGCTTTTGAATTTCTGTGCTTCTTTACTTAGACAACAGCTGACTCAGATCCCTTTTTTTTTTCTTTTTTTTGCATTAACCTCTACATAAAGCAACACAAATTAGGAGAATATCTAGTACCCCTAGCAGAGTACCTTTTATAGTTCTAGTATTTATTAATGTTTCATTAAACCCTTTCACCACATCTCACCTGGAACACAGATTGCTGTTATTCAATAATGTTTCAGTATTTTTGGAGCCTGTTTCCCTAAGAGTGACACTTATTTCCTGTTTTGTTATGATGGAAGATTCTACTCATTTCACAAAGAATTGTGCTATCGTACCTTTTCACAGAGAAGCATGACCTTCCATTATTTATTATTTTGCTTGGCTAATCACAGATTCACAGTAATTCAGAGCTGGAAGAGACCCACAAGGATCATCAAGTACAGCTCTTAAGTAAATGGTCCATGCAGGGATAAACCCCACAACCCTGGTGATCTTATCTCCATTAGAAGCACTCTCTAAACAGCTGAGCTAATCTCGGGGTCACATCATTAATAAACATGCATGTCTGGAAAGCAGGAATCCCATCAACAAATGGAATAGGCCTAGATGAAAAAGCAGGCTTTTTAGAAAAAAACACAGTAAAAATTGGTATGGTTTGAGAGAAAGGAGGAAGCAGCTTCAGAGGAGATAAAATTTGATAAGACACAATTTTTAAACCATTTTTGTTCTGGGGGACATGAGTAATAGAGGTTATCAGTTTACAACTGAGTCCAGCAGAGACAATTAGGTATTAATATTTCACTGTTAAACAGGATACTAAATAATTTTATGAGCTTCTGAGACCATTCCTATAGTTACACTCAGGCACCTAAGGAGAAATTTTTTGCAGTCTCTAACATAGAAGTATATGCAATCAATAAATACCTACCTGGAAATTCTCCCAACTTTTCCGTATTTCAGATCTTAAGTGAATGAAAATTTCAAACCATATAACTTTCTCAAGATCTTTTCAACACTTTTTGTTTAATTTCATTCATGAGGGTCTGTGCAAATACAGGTTATTTGTCTAGGCAATGATTTATACAGTGTTTCTGCTTCTGACAGCTGTAGATGAAATAACTACAAGAAGAATACCAAAATACTACAGAAAATAATCATTGCTGTATCATGGCAAGGTCACTGTTTTTAATTAATTAATTAATTAATTGACAGATCCTTCTTGATAGACCATTAAGAAATCTTCAGCATCATAGTCTAAAAGGACATTCAGGATTTTCCAACAGCTCTAACAAGGCTGGCAATCCCTTCTACTCACCCCTTTCTACTCTTTCTTTATTTTCTGGATATAATACATATATTAAAATATTTGACCATGTGCATTGGCATTTTTAATTCAGCTCCCTTCAGAGAAAACATATTTCTAGTTCTAAAGCTTTCATATTTATTACATTTTAAATATAATCTAGTAGCAATTTATAATTCCTTGTTAAAAAAAGAAAAAACAAGTTAACTTTGTGTTGGGCAACCCATTAATACTTTGAAGAAACTTCTTAAGAAAATCCTTGGAATAATTAAATTGTCAACAGCTAATAGCATCAAAACCAGGTTTTGCTGTTCACCATAATTGCCTCAGCAGGAAAAAACTATCAATATTGCTTTCTGAAGTTCAATGCAGTTTCCATTCAGTGCACTCTTACTTTGATTTTCTAATATATTACTTTGAAACCTGTGATCTGAGACACTCATTACTTTTGACTACAAATGGCTGCAAAATTGATGGGAAAGCTGATTTAGATAGCACACTCGATAAAAAGCCCCTTTTAAGACATTTCAGTGACAAAATCTTCGTGACCAAGGATCCATGTGTCTTTCCTGCATAATATGAAAATAGAATTCTGTTCTGCAGTTTTTGCTTCCCACAGAGACAAGAGTAGCCTTGAAGATTATAGTCACATCCCCAACATAATCATATTCACTTTAAAACCTGTAGTACACACAGAAATATATCTCAGAATTATTTAAATACATATCATATAGGTATGTGTATGTTGGAAATAAAGTAAAAAAAGGTGCAAATAAAAAAATCAGCTATGAGAAACTAAGGGAATAAAATGCGGAGGCACTTTCTGCATATAAACCATAAGTATACCAAATAAAGAATGGCCAGAGGCTCAAACGAATAAAAAAAATTTCTATATTATTCCAAATAAATATTTATATATTACTTCATTTATATCTTTTCAATCAGCTAAAGCAATCAGGATGTTAATAGATGTAAGGAACCCTAAATTTACTGTAGAAGATGCTTTGCAAAACTTATTGAAATTGGATTTACCTTGCTTTTTTGTAGAGAGGTTCTGTCCCTGTAGAAATACTGAATTTATGTCTGAATTCATCCTGTGAATAATCACACTTTTCTCCATTCAGAAAATGTTTAAATTGTCTTTTAAACACAGAACTGAATGAGCGTAGTTTATAAATGGTATTTTGGAAAAGAAAGGTCTTATTACCTAAACTATTTCCATTGCCATTACAACTGCAGAATTCTGCATATAGAAAAGAAATGGTATATTTAGTTGAGAGAAGAAGAATATCATCTTGACTCTTTTGATTCATTGGAAGAATAGACTGGAATATTTAATACTTGTGTACTTGTACAAGTAAAAGGAAATCACAGGAATATTCCAAAATTTTCATCACTCAGAACATCCTCTGCCATATGAGGTATTTCCACCTTTTTGTTCACCTCTTGAAGGGTTCTTACAGAAGTCAGAATGCTCATGTAGAGAGAAAAAACCTGCATTTTCAATTAAAAAATTACAGTTTATAAAGAGTTGTGCATGTTTTTTTTCACTAGTTTTTGCTATATTAGAACCAATTTGGTTAGTTTTATGGTAGTATGTCTTGTATTTCATGCCTTGCAATAAGGGGAATATTTAAAAAAAAAAAAAAATGAAGGCTGAATAGTTAGTTGCAAATGTTTAAAGTTTAGTTTACTTACTTTTTACCTTCAATGTTTATCATTTGAAAATATGTACCGCCTGTTCTTGGGGAAATACTTTTATTTGCTTCTGACTGAATCAAGACTGTGTCAGGTTTATACTGAAAGGCTGAACAAGACCTTCTACTGCATATTATCTCTACTACTTATTTAGGCACAAACTTACAGTTTTAGTGTCATAATGAATATGTTAGGCATAGATATCCTGGTGAAATATTTATATATATATAAGTTAAAATTGTGAGCAACCCTAGACTTAGCATTTCAATCATATATGTACACAAAGCTTGTAGACCCTTAGAGTTATATCTTTTATTCTGAGGCAAAATTTAACTTTCAGAGAATCACCAGGTATACTAGGTCTCAACATAATCAGTGAAGAATATCTAGTTATCTAGATTTTGGTCTAAATATTGGTGAGTTTCTTCCAGGGAAATGCTGAGAGCTACTTGCCTTTTTCCATTGGCTACACTGTGGATTTACCAAGCCTCAACCCTTGCATAGTACAATGTCTTTAAAAGGATTTTAAGGTATAGGTAAAACTAAGGATCTGAGCTTTACACATTAAATCAGGTTAGTTAACATGTATTATTTTATTCTGAAAAATGAAACAATGAGCTATTAAAATTGACTTCTAAAGATTCACAAAATTCGTGCTTTTTAAGCAAATATATCAGTTATAAATGACTGTTAAAACTGAGTTCAAAAACCTTTGTCATACACGAGCAAAACAAATACACACTGATTTATTTCTGTAATTTTGTGATGGGGATAATTTTTTTCTTTTTTAAAGCACAATATTATCACATTTGCATTAATTTATTGGGTTTTGGGTTTTCTGAAATCTGATGTTGTGCATCAACAACACACAAGACACGGTGTTTGGAGTACTGAAAGTTACTGGGCTTATACGTAAAACCTCTAAAGTAATTTTGTAATTGCTGCATATATTGCAAAAAAAAAAAAAAAAACAAAAACCAAAACCACCCCAAAATGTATTGCAGAAATGTATTATATAAATATTTTATTATTTTTCTTCTATCTGATTCTGCCCAGTAAGCATTTTTTTTTAATATCCATTATAAACTATCATATTTAACTGCAGTATTGAGAAGGATCATTACAAAATTATGCTAGAGGATGGATTTGTATCGAAGAGTAAACCCATTAACAAAAGGTAATACAGTTCCTTGAAACCAGCCAGATGATGTATGATCCATTTTATCTTTCAGTCCCAGATCTAAAAATTGTTTCATGCCACTTAAGCTTTGTTTAATTATACTGTTCATATTCCAGCTCTTTATTTCTATTCTAATGTTTTGTTTGGTTTTTTCCTCACAAAAAGAAGCCTTTCTGGCAAAAACATGGTAAAATAGAACAGAAGTTAACTGAAATTTCCCCTATATATAGAAACAGGTTATAAAACAAGCATTTCTGAATACATTGGTGAGATACTGATAAGAGGAAAAATATTTTCAATATGACATTTTCATAACTCATAAAAGGTTAATTAGAGACGTTGTGGAGTTTATCCTTGGTGATACTCAAAATCCAACCAGACACCCTGAGCAGCCTGCTCTAGCTGACCCTGATCTGGGCAGGGGTTGGACTAGCAGATGTCCATGTGTCTCTTCCAAAAAAAATTGTCCTGACTCTATATCCATGGAAGTCTCCACTTTTCAATCCTGTAATACCACAAAATATTTTAACAGGGAATGTACCTTAACATAAGGATCTTGGAAAATGGTATTGAAAGCAGCATTCAAATTAGCATGAAATTTGAAGCTGTAGCAAATATTCAAAACTTTTAGAAAATTTGTGTAATTGGGACAACAGAGGATAAATGCAGTTCAGTGTAAAATGAAAAATAAACATTAGTTGGACAGTAAGCTGCTAATGCTGGGCTTTTTTTTATGAAATGAAAGTCTTTGAGCACAGTGATCTGAAAAGGGCTTACATTACTATTCTGAAAAGGAAAATAAAAAACAAACTCAACCATTCTGCAAGTGACAAAGTGTCAGAAACATAATGTGTTTACAATCACCTTGTTTTATTAGCAGGGGAATACTGATTTTACCCCATAAGCTTTCCAGTTTTGCAAAGTAGACAGTCTCTTAATGTCAATATGCCAAATTAAAAGTTAATGTTAATGCCATTACTTGTATGATGCTCTTGCAGTCTCATTTATTGCATAATGACTCATTGGCTTCTCTTCACTACACCATGATTAGATAGGAAAGTGTTATGAACAGAAATTATAGTAACCAAGATGCCAAGAGTAGATATTGGGGTTTTTTTTGACCAGAGACTCTGAAGAACTCAGAAAACCAAACTCTTTTTACACAGCTGTCAGAATTAGTTCTTCCTCTCTATCCTACACACGGTACACAAAATTGTGCACATATGCATGTATGCATATATGCTTATATATATACACAAGCCCACACAGATACACATACAATATTGGTTTTATTTTGCATTGCTGGAACTTATTGCCATGTCCCAGAAAAGTAATTTTCTAGGAATGTTGTTCATGGCAAAAAAATAGTAGCAGACCTCAGCATCGATGTCAGAATCCAATAGTCTCTGACAAAGTTCTTTTAAGTACTTCTCCCATGGAGGGTGTGCTTCTTAATATCAAATTCACTTATTTTAAAGATAGCTGATATTACATGGTATTTCTGATTTAGCAGGGTGATACAAAATACAGTGCATAACAACAAAACATGTTACACTTAGCAAGATACAGCAATTGCAATACACAGTTTAATCACCATACCAATGGGATTCCCATTACTGGTCATCATGATGTGCTGATTCTCACAGTGCTGGGCAGACCCAATCACCAGAGGGGAACACATGGGTTGAACCCAGTTTAAGCCTCTTGATCTCATCAAAGTTCTTGTCCAACCCTGTGTTGGGCTGAGCCATGTACATACAGTTCCACCACGTTAGTCCGGCTAAGTAGGGGAGACCTTCACAGTCTTTTGAGTGTGAATGAACAGTGAGTGAACTCAGGGAGAAACATTTACAGCAGCAATTGATACACCCTAGACCAAAAACTACCCTCAGGCTGTTGTCACACAGACACAGGCTGTTGTTGAACACAGAATGGTGTCACTGATTTCAGCAACAATATATCTGCCTTTTTCAGATTAAAATTTGCAAAGCCTTCATAGTGTAACAGTAGGCAATTAATGTAACATGGAAGGGTTTTTCTAAGCAGAAGGCTAGGCTGACAACTTGAAAAATCTTCAAGAGGAAGAAACTTTTGTCCTTTAATAGAAAATAGACTATAGCTTTATTCTACCCTGATGTCTTCAGAATCCACGGGCATATATGTTCAGAATACTTCTTGCTTTTATGGACAGCTCAGCTATTATTAAAAAAAAAAAAAAAACAAACAAAGGCAATTACAAGCAATCATACAAATGACTCAGCTACACAGCATGTCAGCCCAGAGGCCCATCAGTCCAGCATTCTGTCTTAAACAGGAGCTGAAAGGAGATTACTGTGAAGCAGCATAGTAATAGGACCCACATGCAGTGATATTTGCCCAGACTATTCTGCAACCTTCCAGCAATCTGCAAATTCACAAGCCTGAAGTTATATTTTTACTTTCTAATGGCCATCAAGGGAATTATTTCCTCCATATATTTGTAATAACCATAATGCTTTGTGACAAGGATATCTGCACCTTAATTTTACACAGTGAGAATCTACTAAGAGGCAGCTGGACTTATTCCTGCTATTTTTTTAACAGTCAATAGCTAGATCTGCATTAGTTTGTACTACTTTTCCCAATACAGACTTCTATCTTCTTCTATGCATTCCTAATTAATTCATTCAGTGTTATTGTCCTTAAGTATCTTTCATTCTTATTGAACAAAAAATATTTTGAAAATTACTAGTTCCATTTATGCAGATGCTATGACTGATATACTCTGACGGATTTTCAGAAGAACTAGTTTAACTTAACAACCAGAAAGTGATTCTTAAATCCGGATGAATTTTTTTGGTCAAACTATGTGAGACAGAAATTTATTCTAAACTATTCAATGAAAAATGAAAAGTGAATAAAAAATGCTTTTTACAACACAGTTCTTATTTTCTTTATAGCTCATGCTGTCAGCAATGTTCAAATAAGAATAAAAGATTCTCTTTGGCTCATAATGGAGCTGTTTGTCATTTCTTTTTTTTCTGATGTTATTTTCAATATAACTTTCAAGTATACAAGTAGCTACCACAAGGTTAATCATTGTATTGCACTCAGGCAGCTCGTTTGATGTTGCACTTTTTCATAAGCTACCTATATGATTTAGAAGTTTAATTCCCACTTACATTAAATGAAACAGTCCTGTGAAAGAAGACAATGAGATGGTTGTCATGCCCACAAAAAGAAAGCAATTTTTCAGAATTCTACCCATAACAGTTACAATCCTTTTCTTGTGTATATGAAGCACTTTTTTTTTTTTTTTTAGAGGCAATTACTATTTAATTATTAATATAAAATGGAAAATATCTAGAAGCAGAAACTAAGACATATGTAGCCCATAGCTGTAACCTGATGAGTTTGGCAATACCTGAGTTACACGGACTGAGGTTAAAGTTTCTGCTTTGATTACAGAGATGAAGTTTGAACCTGAGGCTATGGCTATGATCTGCTATTCCTGTATTTTATATTGCTGAATAAAACAAAGGCAGGCATTAATCTGTGGTTCCAGACATAAGTGGCATGGGTAAACTCAAGTTTAGACTAGGTAGAACTCAAGTCTTTTAACCAGTTGGAGGCACAACCCACAATATACAGTCATTAGTCTAAATTTCATCTCAGTTCATGCAGTACTGATACCCTGGCTCTTGATACATTGTCCTTTGACCAAGATCATTGTCATAGACAAATTGCCAGCACACTGCCTCTTGACATCCTGACCCTTTACCAACAGCAGCAGCATGGGCAGGATGCCATCCACATTATCCAGATAAGGTGTGATACTCTCAAATCACTCTGGTGGAGTCAAAAGGCATTTGCATGTTTGGCTGTTGCTGCCAGATCACCAGGACATAACACATCCCTGGCACTCTGCCAGAGCCCAGCATCACTTATGATCCTGTATTTGCTATCAGTGATTGGGTGAGCTGTATGCTCACACTGTTGATCATATTTCTTACTGCCTCCAAAAGGTTTGGTTTTTTTTCTTACACGTTGTCGGACCCCCTTACTGTTCAGACCGGAGGGACCTACTCATAACTGTTATTTTTAAAATTCTTCATGCCAAGATGTCTGAACTGTGATGATTCCATTGTATACATTAAGCAGTGCTTCTAAGAAAGATGACATATGCTGTGTGTCTTAAGCAAGACTCCAGAACATGTGAGAGCATGCGAGAGCACAAAACATTCTGACATTAATGTTAGAGGGCTATGTAGGGATGAAGGGGTCACTCCTCTTGAAGAGGCATCCTTTTGCCCTTTGGAAGCTGTAACTGAAGGGAACTGTTCTCCAAGCTATGCCAATTTTTTTTTTTCCTGGGAAAACAACTTTAATGGCTTGACAGAATTAATCAGTGTGGAAGACCTGCATCCAGTGCCTGACTACATTCACTGATATTCCTTTTCCTGCTCAGATCCAGTTCTAATGTTTGATGGTGTCACCAAGACTACTGAATGGTTTAGTGTCACCAAAAGAAGGAGTCCTCTTCTCTTCAAAACTTCTTTACTCCTCTATTTTCTGTAAAGCTCCTTCCCTCATGCAACTCCACACCTTAGGCCCAGCTTCTTATATGTTTTACTGAACTTCCAAAGGAACATTGACCGTTGACAGTTTTGATTCTGTTCGGTAGCTTTTGTTGCTTAGGGGATTTTTGCTTTCTTTCCAGACTGGACATGTTGATTAAGGAGAGCAATACTACCATAGAAACCATTTTGAAACACTTTTTCTTTTCCCACCAAGATGAATTTTTTATGCTTTGAAAAATAAAAAAGGTGGTGTCTGAGTTGTCCAGAAAAAAATGAAAATTACTCTGCATATTGCTTGTCTCTTGAGTTTTAAGAATAGAATATAGCTGTGGAAAAGATAAATGACTTGAATTCCATCCCAGCTGCAGTTCATTGATTTTCTTTTTAGTCTAAAAATTAACCTTCAAAGTCACAGCGCTGTACTACAACTTAGGAGACAGTTGCCTGTTGTAAGGACGTGGCTATCAACACAAGGAGAGCAGTAGAAATGGTTTAAGTCATTAGGAGTAAATACTGTAACTTTGTATGTGTGAGAAAGAAATGTCATTTACTGCTAACTACAAAAACTGAAAGTCAACTAACAAATGTTTCTGCATTTATAAAGAATTTCTTTAAATTCTTCTAACTGGCTTATAATGAAAGAACAGTTAAACTATACATGTTTAACATTCACTGACTATAAAGAGAACTCTTTGTTCATTAATTATAGCTTTAAAATTGAAAGAAAAACTAAAAGATAAATGATATAGCACATAAATTAAAATTAAACAGAAATAAATTCCTGTAAATTTTTCATAATTTAAAAGAAAAACATAACTATTTTATATAGCAACAACAATATATTTTTTATAAAACATATTTTAAGATTTTAACTTTCTACAACATCTCCACAAAGTAAGTTTAGTTTTTAACTTTTCAAAAGTTTTGCATGAAAGGAGAACATGGTACTAATATTTTTAGCAAAGCGTTAAGCATTTACACCAAAAGAGGAGCAAGGACTATGAAATACTAATTATAATTGAGTACTTATTAAGTATTCCAAGCACCACTAATATTTCTAACACATAAGCCAAACTCCACTGATGTTAATTACATTAATCATCTCATTATCTTCTCTGGGACTGGCATAAATGAGTTAGACAATTAAGGTCGTTCCTTTTTTCACAGATATATCTGTACAACATACAGATTAGTACTGATGGGTATATTGAAATAAAATCCCATTACTTTTCCAAATCACTTAATTTTATTTTCCTATGGAGAAAGAGCAAATACAGTATTTCCACAGTATACAAAATATAATTGTCTGTTTAAATTAACTTTTAGAAATTCGGACTTGCTGGAGGTTCTTTTTCTCACTTTTTTTCCTTTTCTTAAAAAAAAAAAAAAAGAGGCAAAATCTTTGTAATGAAATTTTCTACATGAACTTGTAAATCCTTAATTTATTCTGCAATACCCTTATAAATCTATAATAGAAAGAAGACTATTGTCCTACACAGATAAAAGAAACAAAAAACCCACAGCACAGAACATAAAGATATTGGTGGTGAAATGACCAGTGATCACTCAACCCATCAAAATCTTTTTTAGCATTGCCTGTCTCTTAGGATGCTGTCTAATTTTTGCAGCTGTTTCAATGCTTCTTGACTCAACAAAGATGCTTCATAGGCAATTCTGTGTGTTCATGAGTCTCTGCACAATCAAATGCTTCTTGATATCTGCTCTTGCTTTTTTGTCTCCTTGTCCTCTTCTCTCCCCCCTGCACAAATCCGACCCGTTGGGGTTTTTGTCTCTATAAAGCTGAGAATACAGTAACTTGTGTTTTAAGTCTGAGAAGCTTTTCTATTATACACCTTTGAAATACTTATGCCTTCCCTTCCCCTTACATCCCCTCCATTCCCTTCCATCCCCTTATTGAAAAAAAAAAAAAAAAAAGAGAAAACAAACAAACAGAAAGAAAATCCCACATCAAGCTTTTATTATTATTAGATTAGAGCATAGGGATGCTTGAGAGAGACTTCAAAAGAACTAGTATCAGTTTACTGATAACTTTGTCTGGGGTGGGATATTCATATATAAAAGAAATGTATAAAAGAAATTCCAAAAATCAGTGAAAGATTGTATCACAGGACCAGGTTCCAAAGAAGGATTGTGCTGCTGCTGCTATTTGTTGTAGTACCTCAGATGCTTTAAAGTAAAATAAATGATATTTTATAGGTCCCTAACTTTTCACATGCATACTCTGGAGAAAAAAAAAAATAAATCAAAAAAGAAAATGAGAGTTTTCTAAAAATATTCAAATTTTCCGATGACTGCTGTTTAGAACTGTGAGCACTGTACAGTCTAATATGAAAAAAAACCCCAGAAGAATAAATATTTCAATAAAATAAAAAAATATAAGGCTTCTCTTCGTTCATCTGTAATTCAACTAGATATATTTTTAGAAAAAATTCCAGGCTTGTCTGTCAGTAGTCTACCTGATTATTTCTGCTGTTGATTTATCACCTCACAGAGGTAATGTTTCTCTTTTCTTCTACTTTAAACTGTTTTCTGTTATCACTTGTTCATTTTCTATATAAATGAATATAAATATATTTTCTATATACATGAATTTCAAATTATTCTGTAACTTTTTTGGGTTAATCTGCAATAGTTGAATGTTATGTTTCAAAGATTTGCTTTTTGTAATGTTGATACTAGAACTGGCCATGCCATTCTATTATTATTTCCACCCATGCATAGTGAAGAAGTACTCTTCTCATTCCTCAGTACTATTGGCTTTATCCAATCTTTAATCTTTACAAAAATCGCACTGGCATAGTCATTTCCATTTCATTCAGAATGATTTCTTTGTCTTATTTCAGATAGCTCCAGAAAATGTAAGATATGTTTCTTTTCCTTTTTGAAATTTAAAAGCCCATGGAAAGCTTCTGTTGTTGAAATGATTATTTCTCTTCAGAAGAAACAAAGGTTACTCTTCTTACAGTGTGCATATTTCAGTTCTCTTGCTTCTTACCGCTCATATTGCAACATAAGTGTGACCTTTGAATTCTAGTATTTTCTTAATGCGTTTGAGAAGAGTCTCTTTGAAGTCTGATAAAAAGAGTACAGGGAGAACCTTTTATAATACTTCTTATATGGATTTCTCTTATAATAATTGATTCTTGTTCAGAAAATGGAAACTTCTTGTTGCCATGGTTCATACAAGTTTTGCTGTTAATTGGGTATCAGCGTTGCTGAAACTTAAAATTGTGTTTTACTGATGTTGTGTGCTGCAATGTTATTATACTTTAGGTTGACACAAATTTGGGGCCCAGAGTGCATATCTCTCTGTCTTAGCACTATGCTGAAAAAAAGAAACAAACCATAAGAAGGAGCTATTTTTTAATTTTTGCAATTTTTTCAACTTAAATGTATCAATATATATGCATCTAGTCTCATACACATAAAATGATTGTGTTTCAGCCGTTATCATTTAACTTCAATCTTATAGAAAAAAGTAGAATTCTTGAAGTCTTTTGGGATTTTTAGCTCCTAATAATTTGAGTAGGTTTACTTTCACCTTTTTTCTTATGACATTAGTCACTATTAATGAATATTTGAGCATCCAAAACCAAATATTTCTACCTCCTGAATATCTTATGAACTCAAATGAGACAAAGGAAATTCAGTTTTAGATAGGAAAAAAAATGAAAGGCATGATGACAAAGAAGAGCAGAGAAATTAAGAATAAACAAATTGTATAGATGAAAGCATAGAAGTTTTTTGTTCAATAAATTCTGTAGCACTAGACCTAGTTTTATAAAGGATATAAAGTAGCTGATAACACATTCTGATTCCTCCCCAAAATGTGTATCCTTTTTGAATTAGCTTTGACCTACATTCTGTAGTATCATCAACTTCTGGTATTTGGAGAACAATTTGGCTTTATGTCTAATTACTGAAGAATAGAGCAAAGAGTTTACTGAACAAGAGTGTTGACTGAAGATATTTGATGTTTAAACCATTACCCTTAATTATGAAAACACTAAAGAGTCAGTTCTGATGTTTGTAATGGATTTTCATAAGCAAATCCTCTGACAGTTGCATTTGAAGTCTTAGCTCTTATTCCCCCTGCCAGAAGGGCTTCAGCATATAGTGGTTCTGACACAAATTTCAGTGGTGATTTCATCAGTGTCTTTTGTTCATCAATGTTAAGATATTTGGGACTTTTCCTAAGACACCATAACATGATAAGGAACAGATGCTCAAATTAAATTTTCCATTGAAAAGTCTCAAAAACATATCAGTGAAAAATATTGGTTCAAATTAAAAGAAAAATAAACAAATTATGTATTATATTCATTGGAGCATCCCACTTTTCTGGTAGAAAACAATTTTTCCTAAATTTTGCTTGCTGGTTGAATGTTCAGGAGTTCATTTAAGGTCCTTATCATTGGGGTGTAATGGATACAAAGTTGCAAAGTCAGGGGTATCTTGTATTATGTAACCATCAGGTGGTTGCTCCTAAGTAGCAGGGACAGGTATTGATTTGTGGGGTCCATAAGTCAAGTCTAAAATTGGTCACTTTCACTTCTCATATTTATTGTTTTCTGGTGTATCCAGGAGGTTTTTCTTGGCCAAAATCCAGTATTTTCCTGTTTTATACCCCTAAAATTATCTCTGCATGCCACTAAACTAGGATTTTAAAATATTAATTTAAACCTAGGATATACAATTCATACACGGTGTATTAAAAAAAAAAAAAAAAAAAAATTAAATTTTATTTTATTTATGTTTTCCATGATTTAACCCCAGTCAGCAGCCAAGACCCACACAGCTGCTTGCTCACTCCCCCACCAGACTGAAATGGGAGAGAATCAGAGGGTAAAAGGTAGGAAGCTCCGGGGTTAAGATAAAGACATGCATAGAAGCAAAGCAAAGCAAGGAATTAATTCACTGCTTCCCATAAGCAGGCAGGTGTTCAGCCATCTCCAGGACAGCAGGGCCTCATCACATGTAAATGTGACTTGGGAAGACAAACACCATCACTCCATCCCCCTTCCTTCTTCTTCCCCTCACTTTATGTACTGAGCATGATGCCATATAGTCTGGAATATCCCTTTGGTCAGTTTGGGTCACCTGTCCTGGCTGTGTCTCCTTTCAGCCTCCCATGCTCAGCAACAACAAAAACATCTCTATGTTATCAACCCTGTGTTCATCACAAATCCAAAACACAGCCCTATACTAGCCACTGTGAAAAAAATTTACTCTACTCCATTCCAAACCAGCACAGTGAGCTACAATCTCAGAGTAGAAGATTAGAAAAAATAAGGTGTTACGACTTTATAGAGCCCTGAAATACTGAATGAATATATCTGCATAGTGCTTCACCAATCTCTTTAAGCACCTGAAAACCAACGTGTACTAAGAAACCACTTGTTTATTGCTATTCTTCCTAACTCACGCTCATTTCACTTCATGTCATCCATTTTATTTAAGTTGAACATAATACTTACATGGGTAAATACCAAAATAATCCCTGCTAGTAATGTTAAGGTGTCAGTAATTTCATGTTTTATATGCCCTCAGTAAAGTGCATTGAGACACAAGAAGTTAATCACCTCATAAAATAAGCCAGCACCACAGTGTTTGCAGGCTCTGTATCAGGCTATTTACCTGGTTAGCCAGTGGAGACAACCCAGGGTGCAGTCTGACTCTGCACTGTCACCCAGGTGAGAGTCCCATCCCTCTTGGGTGGTTGTGGGTACACTTATCCAGGGAGAAACAGAGTTCAATAATATGGGCACAAACCTTTCTGTGGCACCCGGCTTCAGTGTCAGAAAATGGTCCTGAATGTGTTTAATTTATTAGCCCTGACAAGTATGATTAAGTACAAAAGAGCAGATGCATTTTATTCCTTGAAATGGGCTTTAAAGTTAGTTGAGTTTAATGGAAAAGAACCTTTTAAACTTACTGGCATGTAAAAAGGCACAGAGCAATTTCATCTAAATTTAGATCTCTACCAGCTGCCATTGAAGTTATCCTACACTCTCATTATGGCCAAAGGAGAGGAATAAATATCTCCCCATCTAATTTATGGTAGCTGTCTATCTTAAAGCAACCTGAAATTTCTTCTGTAGGTGTTTATTTTCCTATCACTGATTACAAAGGGATCCTTGTGCAGATTCTGAAGGTTAACTTTTAGAGCTCTAAGAATTGCTTCGAAATTAATCCTAACCTGAAATAGCTCTTAGCTTTCTAAAGGTAAAGTACTAGGAGGTTTTTTTTTTCTCTGATGTGTCACAACACCATCAGTTTCTGCTCTTTTCTGTTGTAGGAAGTGAAAGTTTGAAACTAGATTGACTAAGCAGAGGTTTTTAAAACTATTTAACCTAGAAGCATACTTATATCAGAGCTTATACTCTACCTTTTGTTTCCATTGTTTACCAGAGGTCCTTGAATCAGGGATTTTGAGTAACTTAAATATTATATACATATGCCCTTTATCATCATTTTGATCATAAGAAATACCCATGTTTTTAGGGTTTGTATACAGAATAAAAATAGTGATAGAATGATGAGAGCAGCTACATATCTGTGGTAAAACTGTAAATGGTTTCATAGAAAAAATTCTGCTCTGGCAATTTGTTCACTTATAAGTCAGACTGAAATGCCACCCTCATTATATGTTGTATTATTTCTCTGTCATTTGTAGGATCAGAAAAATTATTGTCAAAACTTTCATCATCTTATCACTGTGAAAATCTCAAATAAATATCACCACCTTCTCATCTTTTGACTGAAAGAGTAATCTCCATACTACTATAATGGTAAAGTAAAAAGGCATACTGGTAACACATACTATGACTTTTTTTTAAGGAAAAAAAACCAGCAGTGGAAAAGCAAAGAAAATGGACAAAACAAACCATATATGTCTACTTAGGGAGATACCCATAAATAGTGACCAAATTTAGCTTAAACTGCATTGACCTTTTCAGAATTTAATTAAGGAGAACATTTTCTTACCTTCAAGACTAAACCTCCATTATTAGATACTTAAATTATAAATAGAAATATATTTTATTAATTTCTGTTGTACTCTCAGTTTCACAGTTAAACTCTTTTCTTACTTGAACACTTGAATATTCTAAATTAAATATTTTTTGTAGATATATGTGTAATTTGCTTAATTTTTTTTTATTCTTCTGTTTTTTTGGGTGGGTTTTTTTTACTAATTACACTAGCCCATTTTAAAATTTGCTAAACAGGGGAAAAATCACAGAATCATAAAATGGGTTGGGTTGGAAGGTGCCTTAAAGATCAACCAGTTCCAGCAACCCTACCAGAGGCAGGGATGCCTTTCATTAGACCAGGCTGCTCAAAGCTCCATCCAACCTGACCTTGAACATTTCCAGAGAATACAATGTTCATTCTTTTAGAATCTTTAGAAATTGTAAACTTCTGAAATTGTAAAAACTATAAAAATCCCCTAAAACACCCCTAAATTTGTAAACTAAATTCCAAGTTATACCAACTGACTCTATAGGTCATGATCCATGATCAAAGGTATAGCACTATTCTTTACCTCTCCTAATTTTAAAATTTCTGTTTTCTTCACAGGATTGACTCTAGGATAATCTCAATTATTTGACCTCTTTCTACCAACTATGCCTGCTTGCCTGCCTTGCCAATACCTAAAGCTTGACAGGAATAAATTAACCTCTAACATACAATTGAATCAGAAAATTTATGCCTTATGTACATTTGATAAAAATGACAGATTCTTGCACAACTGGCTTACTTGAAAATCTGCAGTACCACTAGAAATATTATCAGTCCCTAACTCTATATGCTGTGTATTCAAAAAAATACCATTTTACTTTTCCCCAGTGTCGCTGTCTGAGCCTGGCTGGATGCCAGGCACCCAGCAAAATACTCTATCATTCCCTTCCTCAGCAGGACAGGGGGAGAAAGTAAGATTAAAAAAAAAAAACTTCGTGGGTCAAGATAAAGGCAAGAAGATAAACATAAAAGATAAACACAGAAGGGAATGTCATGAGCGCACAAGCAAAGGAAAATAAAGCCAAAATTTTATTCTTTACTTCACATCAGCAAGCAATGTCTGGCCATTTCCCAGGAAGAAGGGCTTCAGCATATCATGGTTGCTTCAGAGGGCAAATGCTGTAAATAACAAATGATGAATGCCCCTCTCCCTCAGCCTTTTTCCTCCTTTGTCTTAGCTTTTATTGTTGGACAGATTTCATACGACATGGAATACCCCTTTGGTCAGTTTGGGTCAGCTGCTTTGGTTTTGTGCCCTTCCAAGGTCTTGCCCACCCCCAGCCTGCTGGTGAGAGTGGAATGTTGGAGAGACAGCTCTGAGGCTGTGCCAGCCCTGCTCAGCAGGAGCCAAACACTGGTGTGTTACCAACACCTTTCCAACTACCAATGCAGAGCACAGAGCTGTGAGGGCTGCTGTGGGGAAAATTAACTCCATCTCAGCTAGACACAACATATCCAGCTGAAAAAAATTATGATAATAGATGAATAATGATAATAATAAATTTAAATAACAACCAAAAAATGCTGAAAGTTTTTGATCTGTATTTATGTTCTGTAGGCATCCCATTCGTGCTCCAAACTGATAAGAACTCTCAATTACTTTTGATAATCAAGCAGATGCACAGACATGCAATATGTCCACAGACATATTCCAGGGTTTTATGTTGCACATAGAAATTAATACTGAGGTTTGCTATGGATTTAATAGAAAGAGAAAACCTTAGAGTCCTTACTAAGCCACTTCCTTCTAATAGGATTAATTTTAAGTATCTGTTCTGAATGAACTGTTCTCCTTAATTATTTAGCAACATTAAGCTAGTATGGGGTCAGGCTCACAGTAGTCCTTAAGCTGGGAAATTTCCCTTTAGCTTGTATTTTTTAGATTTTTAGATCCATGTGTATTTTACCTTCCCTTTTCTTTCTTTTTTATTTTTTTTTCCCTAAGAGAGGGAATGATTTAAGACAGTAATTGAAATTCATAGTTATAATTAAACACAGTGCTGTATGCCCTGCTAGACAGACAGACACTGCCAAGCATCAACTAGACTGGCAAAGGTCAATAATATTTCAGATGTACCAACATAAACCCAAAGAATTATAATTCAGGGTTCAAAATGATAAATTCTATTACTATCTGAGAATGTAGTTCCAAGTCATCTGACCACATTCTAAGTCATTTCAGCTGGCTTTGGATTTTCATCACTATAAGTAAGAATGAATTCCTGACCACTGTCTTTGCTGATTAGGGTTCATTGTAATTTAATTTTGTCAGGAATATGACAGCATTCTGGAACAATCTGAAGGTCATTATGCTCTTGCTGATGCTGGTGTGTGTAGAGGTAAGGTTGATTACTGTCAATGTGGAAATAAAAAAAACTGAAACCAACGATATCCTAAAAGAAGAGTGGTGTCTCTGCATGTGTAGTGCGGCAGTCATGTGGCTATCAGGACACTGAGTATTCTGGCTGCTAATGATTAGAGAAGACTACAAGAGGCATAACGGGTTTTTGAAGTTGTTACAGTTTTTATAAATGAGAAGCAATATGGTGAAACATGGAATCTTAGAGAAGATTAACTATTTTTGTTCTCATTAATCACTTTTGTTATTGTGGGCAGGATATTGCATGGAAATTATCCCATAGCTGCAACTGCAGTAGTTTTCTTTTACATTATTGTAAGTACAGAGAAGTATCTCAAGACAAATTTCCACTCTTCTTTAAGAAGGGGAAGAAGAAAATCTTAGGGAACTAGAGGCCCATCAGTCTGCCACACCCCTCTGTAAGCCATGTCCAGTTGCAGGAAGGACAAGGAAGGGAATAGGAACAGTTGACAAAGAAGAAGCAAGGTCCATTTGATAGTCTTCAAGGAAGAGAAAATGTGCTCTGTTGACTTTGTAACGTAGTTAAAGACCAAGAAGTTTGGACAGAAGGCCTCAACAAGTTCAAAGACAATAGCCTGTTTTAGGGAGCAGCTGATAAGATGGAGAAAGCTGCTACCTAGAGGGACTTCCACAGCCTGGAGGAATGTCATCACTTTGAACGAAGGTAAATGGGAAGACCTGCAGCTGGATAAAATAATTCCAGTGCAACCATGAGGACTATGATTCTGCTGTTTAGAAAGCAGGCTGCTGGAAAGGCACAGGGATGTGAAGGAGAAGAAGCTAAACACAAGTCATCAGTAGTCCCATGCAGCAAAGAAAGAAAGGCAATCACCTGCTGGACTGTATTAAGACAGAAGCCAGTGCCACCTGAAGTACTGATCCTTGCCCTCAAAGTTTTGCAGTATAAGGAAGATTTTGACATGTTGGAATTGAATTAAGTAGAGCACTATAAGAGTGTTTGAGTACTAGACATGTCACTGAGAGGAAAAATGACACTACTCGTTTCTCTCTATTGAGCAGAGACAGCAAAAGGTAGACTGTCAGGGAAATGCTTTCTCATGACTCCATACATGCACATCATTGGGGACTGGCCTACTTTTGGCTGGGATAGTGTTAGTTTTCCTCCTACCAGGCAATATAGTGCTGTATTTAGGTTCAGTATGAGAATAATGTTGATAACACACCAATGTTTTTGTTGTTCCTCAGTAGTGCTCACCCTAAGCCAAGGAGTTCTCCATTGCCCACGCTCTGCCAGTGAGCAAGGACACAAGAAGCTGTGAGGGAGCATAAAACCAGGACAGATGATCTGAAGGGATTTTTCCTACCATAAAACATCAGGCTCAGTATGCAGACTGAGAGAAGTAGGCTGTGAACTGCTAGGGAACTGACACGGATTGGTTGGTAGGTGGTGAGCGACTGTTTTGTGCATCACGTGGGGTTTTTGTTTTCTTGAATTTTCTCTCTCTACTATTTCCCTTTCCACTGTAATTATTCATATTATTGTATTTTACTTTATTTTATTTCAATTATTAAACTGATCTTATCTCAACCCACAAGTTTTACTTTTCTCTGATTCTCCTCACCAACCCTCCAGGGAGTGGGAGGAGCAAGTGAGTGGCTCTAATATTTTCTATTGTTGTGATTATTTACAGATAGATACTGTAAGGATATGTGAATGAAAACTGTCTGCTCTTCTAAAGACGTGGTAAATGGTCTTCTCAAAAAAGGCCCAAACAAACATACAAACCAACACCACCACCAAAAAAACCCCCAAAACAAATCACAGAACAACAGAATTGTTTAAGCTGGAAAAGGCCTTAAAGGTTATCGAGACCAACCTTCTTCTACAAAACATGAACACCAAGCAACTTGTTAGAATAGGGTATTTGTGTAATGCTAACTCCTCAGAGAGTTTCATTGTTATGCCTGTCATGTGCAATTGGTTTTAGTCCTTTCTCTTTCCTATCCCTAGTAGTAAATTTTATAATTTTCACCACAGGAGCATCTGATACTTTAACTGGCAACAAATACCTGTATAAAATACTAAAGAAATAGCAAATGCAATCTCCTTGAGTTGTTTGGACATTAACAATAGCAGTGCAAAAGTCCTTTAATAATCTCACATGCAATCACATTAAATGCCTGTAAATAATAAAAACATCAAAAACACATATGGAAATTGTAAGAATATTCTGTACTATTGTTACAATCAAACCAGTGAGAGGTGCCTCTGCCCGAATTAAGGTGCAAGCAAAATCATATGCTGAAGTCAAAAATATGGATTTTATTTAACAGTAAACGTGAGGGACAGAGATAGAAAGGAATAGAAAACGGGCTGAGGGGTGCTGCTAAGCTCAATCTTTAGTTCTCTGACTGGACCCCTGAGGAGGATCAGTTGCTGACGCAGAATATTTTCTGCTCATGTAACACAATGGTGACCAGAAACAACCCCTTTTTCCTGTCACAATACCTTCAGCAGAAGTAGTCCCTAGAAATGAAACCGCTACTTAGCAAGAAATGTCAAAAACAAAGAGGAAAAACAACAAAGAAAAGGCAAAACCCAAGAATATATATTTTTTTAATCTAAATGTGATGTCACTTTTTAAATTAATTAAATATCTTCAAGAGAACTATTTTAGTCTGTTTCATTGAACAGAAATCTAGTTTTTCTTTCTTAAGGTTTATACTCCAGTATCAGGATCTCTGTCAAAGAACCCACTCTTCACGACCAATTTTGGCTCTAAAGTCTTTTAAATAAGGCTCAGGATGATTAAGGTTCTAAGAAAAAAAAAAAAAGGCAAACCAAAAGTTTCCCCTTTGTGTTAAACCCTCAGTGGTAAACACTAAGAATGAGCACCCCTATAAAAAGCTCAAAATGCCAAGGCCAACAGCAGGAACTAACCTTTTCTACTCAACTTTCCTATGTTCAAATAACACCTCGGCTTCAGATCACAAGCCTCGTTTCTTCAGAAATATCAGTTCATAGCTTGTAAGTTAGGAATCAAGATACAATGTGTAGCAGATTCTGGACTTCAAAGAAAAAGGAGAAAAGCAGGAATAATCAGAGCAAGGGGAAGGGCAGACCCTTTAAAATCTCAGGCACAAATAGTTGTTAAAATAGATCAATCTGTTATTCAGACTGTGTCAGTTGTTTCAAGCCTTGGTTCGACCTTTGCACCTCTTAAGTAAGTAGCTTTTGAGATCTTTCTTCTTAGAAAACTCTGTTTTCTGGAGCCAATCCTGAGGGAAAAATTGCTTAGCAACGAACCCTTAGCAGACTATCACCTTCTACAGGGCCTTTCTCACCTCAAAAGATCATGCATCCTGAGAGTCTAAGATCTAAGTTCCATCTATGGAAGCACTGAATGTTTAGGGAAAGAAAGAAATAGCGTGAAGTAAGCAACTGGTAAATATGATTTTTGACGTTAATAAAAAAGGGCCATAGATTTTGTACTTATAATGCAGTGATGGGTCTAAGGGCTTGTCAGGGTTTGCATTGGTCTAACCTGATTTTAGGCATCCTCTAGATGTCTAGTGACCACTGCCACAGCCATGATATAGCTGAAAATCTGTAGGTACCACATACAGTACAGACATGAGAAACCCAGTTATAATATTACTGCTTAGTAATGGCTGGTGGAAGCTGCAGTGTGCAGCTTTCAGACTTTAGGTGAGTGTCAGACTCCCCCTGAACACCAAACTCCTCATTCAGAAAACTCTTGGTATTGACAGCTCACTGTTATACTCCACGACATCCCTGCTTCAGAGAGATGTAACCAGCCTTTGGGCCTAGAGAACATCAATGAACAAGAAAAACATCAAAAAGAGAGTGTAAATATTTACTTTCAAAGCATTACAGTTTCAGAAATTATTAAAGTGCTTTTCCACTATAAATTTTGACTGAAAAAGCTGGCATTACCACAATGGATCCGAAAAATAAATGTGGCATTGAGGGAACTCATACCTTCTGATCAACAAATCAATATGATTACACAGAAATGTCTTATTATTTAAAATACCCCTGTGTTCACACATCTCACAACTTTGACATAATAACTTACTTATACACTTTGCTTACATATACATTCTACCTACTCATACATTTCACTTGATTATCTTATACTACTTATACATATCACTCTATTTATGCATTTTCTTACTTGCACTTTTTACCACTTCTACATAACACAGTATTTATACATTTTACTTACTTATACATTTTACCTACTTATGCATTTTGCAACTGCTGTACATGAGATCTCACATTGCTTGATTAGTTTCTCTATTTTGTCCATGAGCTCCACCTACACTTTTCTGATAATATGATAGGTTTTAATCTAGTGCAGCACAGTCCTTTTTTATCTATTTCTTGCTGTCTTGGTATTTAGTTTTTCAGCTGTTTCCTTCCCAATTCAGCACAGTTTACCTTTCAATCCTTACTGAATTCCTGAGGGCTCTAACAGGTGGGACTCCTGATCCAGGAAAGCAGCATTGGGATGATGACAGCAACAAAACCCATCCAGTGATCAACAGCCAAGTTAGTCCAGGGAATCCAAACAACAAGACAGCAAAGGACAGAGAGCAGATATAAACCTACCCCACCTCTCCCCTCAAACCTTCAGACTGGAGCTTAAAAACCCTCCTGGGGCTGTGCTGCAGCTGAAGGTGGAAAGGCCAAGTGAAGCCAGTGAGGGTAATTCCAGCCTGGTCCCACTCTGAGGGCTCTGGTAAAAATAACTAAAAATGGTTTGGCTGGGGCACACTATCAAGGTTCAAATACTTTACAATGTGGTATTCTGATTCTATTGTTAAGAATTACAGACTAACAGTAAATTCCTATCTACATTCCAGTGTTTAACCACCCTGACAGAAAGACTGTTTTCTTATATTGACGCAAAATATCCCATATTTCAATTTCTGCTGATTGTGTCTCATCCTGTTACATCTTAAGAGTCTGGTTCTGTCTTCTTTACACCTTCCTAGCAGTATTTATACACCTTGATCCCCCTGAGCTTTCTCTTCTCAAGATTCACCAGTACAAGATCTTTCAGACTCCCCTTGTATGAGAGATATTTCACACACCAAATCACCTCCAGTGCCTTTCTGTGGACTTGGTGCAGTATGTGCATGTCTCCCTTGTAGAAGGGAGCACAAACCTGGGCCCAGCACTCATGACGCATCTCACCAGTACCAATCACCTTCTTGTCCTAACATGTTTGGAAATGGTATCCAGAACTATTTGCTCCATTATCTTCTCAGGGACTGAAGTAAGGTTGATGGTTTTTTAGTTCCAGTAGTTTTGCTGTTTTTCTCTTAGGCATCCTCTTATGCCCTAGAAGCAGCTCCAAAACTTTTGATATACATATCCTTTTTACAGCTAAAGCACGAGTACAGGTAAAGAATATGTACAAAGCACATTCTTTATTAAAGTTTGGTTAGTCAGAATTACAGCCTGTACCTTATACCATGCCTGGAATCCTTTGGAAATACAAACAAATTTACTACTTTCTTCTTCTACTTAAAACAAATGAAGTCATAATTTTCATATTAATTAGTGCATTCACAATTTCATATGTGCATCCTTTGAACTTGCAATGAGATATCCCTTTTTTAAATTCCTGTTGTACCTTGGTCATTTTTAAGCAGTATGAAATCTCTGAGTTTTCTTCCTTCTCATACAAATTATCAGTAATTTGGAACAGATATTTTTCAAAATCTTTTAACATCTGTTTTACTGATGTTTTCATACATATATGAAGTGCAAATAAGGCAGTAGTGCATGCATTGTTAAACATACACTTTTACAGTTCTAGAGTTCATGCTCTCTTCATTTAAACACATCTTTTCACTTTGGAAATAGATCTTTTTTTTTAGATAGCTGCCTTTCTCTGATAATGAACTTTTGATACTTTTTCAGATTTATGCTATCCAGCTTTTATTTATCTACTTCAAATTATTTTTTGATTCATGTAGAAAGTGATATTAAAATGAATACTTATTTTTTTCTGAAAATTTTAAAATATGTCCTTGAAAAACTTTAATGCCACATGCAATTTTTTCACTCTTTTATTCTTTTAGCCACTTTTTTCACATTTTTCCTTTAAAATAACTACAACATTCCTGTGCATTTTTCCTGCTGACCTTACACTTCACTGAGGGTTTCTCTTGCACTGTTATTCTCCTATGAGAATTTTACTTCTGAGCAAATCATGAGAGCTTTTTGTTTGTTTTGTTGTTTTGTTTTATTTTTCAATGATATTGTATCTCAGTCCTGTGCACTGATAGGAGAAAATGTTATTATTTTCTTGTGGTAGCCTGATTAATTTTTCCAAGAAGCAGTTTATTGATGACATCTAATTTATTGCTTGTGTCTTGCATGAACATTTACCCACATTACTTGGAGTAATTGAAATCTCCTTTACAACTTCTCATCTCCATTAGACACAGATGAATAATGCCATTTCAGATGCCCCAAAGCAATGGAAGCTTTCACACAGAGTTGAGAGGTGTGACATAGGTCTTTAGGGCAATATCTGATCTTCTGCACCAGGAACTGGATAAGAGAGTGAGCACCCTAAGGAAATGTCACTAGACACCTTTATGCTAACAACTGAACCGTGCCCTGTTTCTTTATCTGTAACAGGATTCTTCATCTAAAGCTAGGTAAGTCTGCTAGAAAACACACTTTGAGTTCCTTCATTAGAACAACAAGCCAAGCATGTCTTGTACGCTCCCAAAGTGAATATCCACTCGTAAAATGCCACTCAAAATCTACTCTCACTGGGATGGCATTACATATGAGATTCAATCATTAAATTTTTTAAGAACTTAATGCTTGAAGCAAATCCAAAAATATCTTATAATTCACAATTCTATTAAAATCTATATGAAGTCTGTGGCAGTGTTGACCCACATTTGCAGCAATTAAGAAAATAATACAATTAACATCAATTTCAATTAATTTCACCCTGGTTTCCTACATATAACACAAGTCCAATTATTTTAGGTTTCTTTGAAGTAGGAGAAAGCACGTTATCCAAGAGGGAAAAATGCACAATACAGCTGCCACGTGAAGAAGCAGTCAATTTGCATGGTGTATAGCAAAGCTTATGGCAAAAGCTAAGATATTAAAGACACTTTCATTATATTTCTAAATTCACTTTTATCTTAAAAGGTTTGCTTTCATCTCTTGGGATAGTTGGAGGGAAAGAAACAGTCAGCTACTGTACATCAAAATTATGCTTAGTTGTAAACTACCTTGTAATTGTATCTGTGAAAATTAAAAACAACTAAATATTCTTCACATCTTTAAAACAATATTGAAATTGTGTTCTGTAAGGTAAATTGAAGTCAGAGAAGAAATTAAGTCAAAGGTAGCAACACGAATGGAAAATAGGCTCTAGATAAGATATAGCAATAGTTTAACTACAGAAGTATACAACAACTGTGTTGACAAGCTTCAGCACATAGGCTACAAAGTGTACTAAAATGTGGTTTTGAATACAGTCAAGGAAAGAATGAAAGATATTTTTTGAAGACAGAGAGAATTATAAGCATGAAAATGTAGAGCTGATCATCCTGCACTGTTAAACATAAATAAAATTTCCTACTGATTATGCATAAATGAGGAGAGGAGAGGAGAGGAGAGGAGAGGAGAGGAGAGGAGAGGAGAGGAGAGGAGAGGAGAGGAGAGGAGAGGAGAGGAGAGGAGAGGAGAGGAGAGGAGAGGAGAGGAGAGGAGAGGAGAGGAGAGGAGAGGAGAGGAGAGGAGAGGAGAGGAGAGGAGAGGAGAGGAGAGGAGAGGAGAGGAGAGGAGAGGAGAGGAGAGGAGAGGATGCAAGTACAGCTGTATTGATTCAAGAAAAACAACTACCTAGAATCTAATCTCCAAAATTATGTAGCCCAGAAATAATGACTGTCCCTGGGCAGGTTCTTTTTGTACATTAAAAAATGGGAATGTGTTGTGCCTACTAAAAGAAAGGAGCTGCCTGCCTCTTTCTTGTGTTTTGAGCCAGGAAGTCATGAATATAATTACCACCATTTCTATGGCAGCATCGCAATCCCAGTACTAGTCTTACCATCGCTGCTGAACCTTTCACTGCTGCTGCTGAAGACACTACAGAATTTATGGTCTCACTCTTATCTCTCCAATCTTCTGCTAATTAGCTAAGAAAGAAGATTAATAGGTGTGTGTTCCCTCTCGACAGCTATGGGTTTTTCTTACTTCTCTGTCTCCTTATTTGTCTTTTTGGGTGTAAAGATTACAGCAAAAGGATGTTTGAAACCTCCAGCCCATGGCAGTGTCTGCAGCTGTAGCCCTGTCTAACCCTTCTCTCCTGCCACCAGCTTGGACTGTCAGCTCTTGACATGCTACAGTGGCTGCACACTCTCCTATCAAAATCACCATAGAATCCTAGAATGGTTTGAGTTGAAAGAGACCCTAAAGATCATTTTGTTCCAACCCCCCTTGCCACGGCCAGGGACACCTTCCGCTAGACCTGTTTGCTCAGAGCCCCATCCAACCTGGCCTTGAACACCTCCAAAAATGGAGCATCCACAACTTCTCTAGACAGCCTGTTCTGGTGCTTTACCACTACCTGAGTAAAGAATTTCTTCTTAACTTCTAACCTAAATCTCTTCTCTTTTAGTTTAAAACCATTCCCCCTTGTCCTATCACTATCTGCTTATGTAAAAGTTGCTCTCCATTTTTTACAAGCCCATTTAAGTACTGAAAGGCCTCAGTGAGGTCTCCCTTGAACCTTCTCTTCTCCAGGCTGAACAACCCCAGTTCTCTCAGCCTGTCTTCACAGGAAAGATGTTCTGTCTCTCTGATTATCCTTAGGGCCCTCCTATGGACTCACTCCAACAGGTCCTTCCTGCGCTGAGAGCCCCAGAGTCAGATGCAGTACTTCAAGTGGTGTCTCCCGAGGGTGGAGTAGAAGGGGGGAATTACCTTATTTGACCTCCTGATCTTGCCTTTTTTGATGTGGCCCAGGATGTGGTTGGTCTTCAAAATCTTAAATATTCAGTAACATGTTTCTACCTGTTTAGAAAACTGTCAAGGCAAGCAAGTCAGCTGTTTGCTAAAAATAAAATGGGGGGACTAGATCATCAAGAACGTGCATATCTTCCACCACAGAAGCTACCATTCTGATAAAAAGGAGCCAGACTAGTCCTTTCTGATGATATTGCATTTCTAAACTGGTAGCTGTTCTTGCACTGTGATACATTAGATAAACAGTAAGATTTAGCAGTACCAGAAAAACAGTACTCAAAACCATCAGACTTTCAGCAGTACTCTCCTACAGTGCACTGAGCCATGTCAGTGGAATTTGGCAAAAGTTTAAATGAATGTTACTGCTATCTGTAATGTTCCAGGAACTTCTTGGAAATGACAGATGACCTCTTGGGGACAACAACAATAAATAAACTAGCATAAACTCATTATGCTGGTTCCAGTGTGATGACATTTTCAACAAAAAACAGGGGTTTATTTTCTTGTTTGTTTGTTTTACTGAGATAAACTTGTTTACACATAGCCTTTCCAAATACCAAACAATTGTTAAATAATGAAATTTAAAATTATTGAGATTATTTATGAAACATTATTGTTAGCTTGCTCTACACCTACATAGTATTTTCATTTGAGTTGTAGCATACTTTTAATCAGAAAGAAATATTTAACATATTGGTCTGCATTTAAAAAAAAAAAAAAAAAAAGAAGAATGTTATGTGTTGCCTTTATCAATGTTAAACTTATTTTCTGATTTTCACCTATTCTTCATAGTCAGTTTATACCCAAGCTGATACCTTCAAATACAGCTGCACTGGAATCATAGTCCTCTTTATAAAATCAACACTCTTAACAATTTATTTTAAAATTTCTTCTTTGCCAGGGTGTGCATTCAGATATATTTTTACATACTCATTCCAAAATTAGATGGTTTTGCAGAAGGAAGGAAGAAGTCAAGGCTATATCAACTCCAGAGGAAAAACTCAATGGTAAAAGAATACAAACAGGTAAAACTATATTTCTTCAGTTGGTAAATGGGAGATAGCAGCAAGATCATGAATATCCTAGTCTAGACTAAGTGAAAGCTCTTTTCCTTACTGAATTTGATCTGACCTGAATTCTAATATTGGAAACACAATCCAGGAACTAATCTTCACAATATTCTGTCCATATTATTGAATACACTTCTATACAAGACAATTTAATATTTCTTTTTGAATATAAAAATCTTTGTATAATCAATTTTATGCAAATAGCTGTACTTTATGTTGCTTGAAGAATACTTTTTCACTTAAAACTGTTTCCAGAACTGTATTCACTTCTGCTTGCTGGAAAAGTGAAATGTAAAATGCACTTGCCTGTTTTCAAATAATGAAACAGAATTCCTTGGCCACATACAGATTTCTACATTTGAGGTCTTCTCCATTTTTATATAATTTTTATAAATAATGGAGAGAAATATGGTTACTAGATCAAGATTAATCTTACCAGATAGAGTCATCCACTCAGAATGAGTCAGGGTCTAGACATGCCAGTTTATGACTAAAAAGAGAAACAGGGTGACTAGCTCATATAAAAGTGTTGAGGTAAAAGGATTTCCATAGAGTACATCTTTACCTTGAAGGAAATAAGGGAAATTTTTAGTGTTTTGTGCCTGAAAATAAAGACTATTTATAGCAACCAGAAACAAAACAAGAAACTATTACTCAAACTTAATAATCATAATCACTGATTAAGGAAAAACTAAGGACAGATTCAGAGAATATGCATCTCGCCTTATTAAAACAAAATTTGAAAAGGACAGTAGTAGAAGGTACAGTTCTAATTTTTTCCTACCCACTTTTTCCCTGCCTGCCTTTTCTGCAGCTTCTGTTAGAGAGCTTCTCTAAGCACAGGAAAGGAAGTAGCGAGAGATATTTTCCTTTTTAAAGAGCTTGCAACACAAACCAATGCTGTCTTAATGGAGGTGGATAAAAAGACTGAAGATATCTCACACTGTTCCTACTACAATCTCTATTTACAATAGTTCATGGTTTGTAATAGATACGTCAGGCTCTGTAGCAATATCTTCAGGAATATCTTGGGTGGGAAGCCATGTTTCAGGCTCACTGGCCTCAAAGACTGGTTGTGAGTATAAAAATAGGATCATAAAATTGAGTCCCATCAATGCCTATCTGAACAGAGAAACTGCAAGACTTTTATGTTTGTCTCATCATTAACTACTTACCTACTCAAAATGCTCCTTGAACCATTAACAATATAAACAGACCTAGTGGAAAAATGGATTGACTGCAATTCTAGGGGGAAAGGGAAAACTGGTCTGTAAGGAAGCCCCTGAGCATCTCACAGATTAAGGTGAAACACAGTTGTTCACTTAGGGATATACTTTCATATCATACCCTGCAATGTTATAAAAGCTGGAAAAAATCCTCTTCTGTCTCAAAAAAATATTATTTAGATATGATTTCATTGCTAAATAATGTGTTTTGAATGTCTTAAATGCCCTAAGTACTTTTGAAATGTGTTTGTCCAAAAAAAATCTTTCTACATAAACAAAATGTTACAGCAACATGGGAACTACCGGGAAAATGTTATTTTGGGTTAATTCTGAGTCCTACTTCTTTTCTGCACATCCAAACTCCATAAAAGTATGAAAACTGAGTTTTATAATTGTAATAAAAGAAACATGCATTTTTCTTAGACTAACAGCCATGTGATTCTATTCACAAAGAGTTTTAAAATATGAAAATACTTTGTCATCAAAATAAAATAATAAAAATAAACAACAATTTAAAAACCACACAAAATTTATTCAGTCTGATTTTTATATTAACAATATCATCTGATTTTGAACTTTTTCATTTTTTATTTTTCACTCTGGCTCAGGATCAATGAAGACAACATTTAGAATGCTCAGGAACTGTTACAAAACCCCCTTTTGTCAATCTACCACTAAAAATGACTTTGTTTAAGTTTTGCTATGTAAGCGGAAATATACATTCAGAAGTGTGACACAGTGTTAAGATCTGATTATGGAGAGATGCTTCTGCCCAAATTAGGGTGCAAACAAGACCAAATGCCAAAGTCAATAATATGGATTTTATTAAAGTGTGAGGTAGAGACATAGAAAGAAATAGAAGAGAGGGGCAAGAGAGGGAGAGGGAGGGAGGGGGAGAGTGAGAGAGAAATAGAGGGAGAGAGGGAGGCGCTGGTCATTCAAAACTTTTCACAGTTTATTGATATGAGCAGATAATTAATGCTTATTGGCTATACAGTTCTCTTAGTCTGTTGGTTAAATGAGTCCCTCATTTCTAATGCTAATTAGTCCCATGCTCAGTCTTTCTCTTCTTCTGAGTCACTGGGTTGCTTGGTTCAGTTGGCCGTGAGTGTGTGGTCAGAATCTCCACCTGCCAGAATTACCTGGATAAAAACCCAGTCAGAGCTGATTTCAGCACAGTTGCTGAGTTGCCTTTCCTTGTGGCCCAGAAATTCCACATTCTTTGTGTCCATTATCAGCGATCCATTCTTATCCCTCAGATTAGTTAGCCTTACCCCTAGGTCTGAGATAACACCCAGACAGTAGTAGCATCTTTTTCTTATCTAAGTTCCCAGCTGTTGTGGCTTATCTTCCAGTCCAAGTTCCAGGTGTCCAGGAAGGCATATTCAGGGGAGCTTCCTTGGTCATTGGTGGTCTCAGATGCCATCTGTCACATAACTTGGGGTGATCTTTGTTTGACCAGTGATACGTGTATTTGCAGTTGCTTCTTTCCACAGTTTGCAAGTGGGAATTTTTGTCTGGATGTGTTAACCAGGATGTGCTACCCAGATCTCACCTCTGCCAGGCCTGGAGTTGGAAACATCTTGTTACTCCCTTCTGTGCTTATCTCATGGCAAAGTCCTTCTGTGGCCTAAAGAGTGTTTGAGACAGGCAACTGTGCTCTATTAGTCCTTACACATAATCTGTCAAAGCAATTAATGAATTAAAAAAGGGTGTTTATTTTTAAGCTTTTAAAATTTACAAAAAGTTGTCCAAGTAATAGTTTAACCTCACATAAAAATAACTTCTGAATGGTAATAAAACATGTTAGAAATATCCTTTTCACTGAGTGTAAATAAACAAAAAGATGAAATGCTGTTCATATATTATTTTTTTCTTTTTGTAATCCTTATTTATTCTATTCTCTTCCTGCAAGACATAAGAAGAGACAGAAAGATTTAAAAATAAAAAAAAAGGAGAAAAATTATTTCACCAAAGAGACTTCTGAATTATTTTACTTGAAAAAAAGCAACAAACAAACAAACATAAAACTAAATGCAAGACAGTCCAGATGAAAAAAAATCCATGTGATCATCTCACAGGATAAATCCAGATGATCTAAATTGGATTCAAACATGTATGTTGTCAAAAGCAAACAAAGATGTGCATTTGCAAGCCATCTAATCCTCCTGGCACATGCAAGATAAATCTGCAAACATATGGAGCTCATATCTTAATTGAATATTCTGCATAGTTCTAATAATCTAGTGGTTAGAGTTCATCTCTAGTAGATGATATCTTGAAGTGCTGCCCTGAAAAAATGCCGACTTTGGAAGCCAGGAGAATTTTTTTCAGTCCAGGATGACAAAACCAATGTAAGAACCAGCTGTGAGTAAATGGAGTGGAAAAATATTAACTTTTTTTTTTTTTTTTTTTTTTTTTTTTTTTTTTTAAGCAGATCTCAGTTGAAAAGCAAATGTGAGGTCCCAGGTGTGAAATGAGTGGAACAACTGCAAAAAAAAGGTTAATCATCTTTAGAGATACCAGAAAATAGTCTTTTGAAAGCATGTATTTGTCAGAATTGGTTGTGAAATCCCAGACTGCTATCTTGGGCTAGACAGTTAATTATGTCTGGAGAACTTCATGTGGTGCTATGATGCATTTGCATTCTTCATAGGAACAATTTCACTTCTAACTACTATAACAAATACCTATGTCAGGAGACCATCTACCACTGCTTTCTGTCTCATTTACTTACTGTAATAGACTGCTTTGAGTAGTATACTAGTTTCCACTGGGAATTAAATTTATCCACAGCAGACTGAAAGGTGGATTTTTTGATTTTTGGATTTTTGACCACAGCAGTCTGGATAACACAAGGATGTTTTAGCTATTGTTTAGCAGGGGTTACACAGCATCGATGCATTTTCTACTTATGCTGCCCCTCCATTGAGTAGGCTGGGGAGTACCAGAGGTTAAGCAGGGACACAGCCAGGAAATCTGACCCCAGCAGACATGGAAGACATATGTCATGCTCAGCTATAAAACTACAGGAGGAGAAAGAGGGGGATCACATTCAGAGTTATGGCCTTTACACCTGATGAATCCCTGTTTTTCCCAGAAATGGCTAAATATCTCCCTGCCAAAGGGAAGCAGTGAAAAAATTCCTTATTTTGCTTTGTCTGCATGAACAGCTTTGTTTTACCAATGCAACTCCCTTTGTCTCAATTCATGTGTCTCTCCTGTGTTCTGCTGGAAGTGAGCAAGTGGCTGTGTGGGGCTGCAAGGGTTAAGCCACAGGAGGTATCTTCACTCTAATCCATGTAACGCTGCTCAGATTTCTAATAGAGAACTGTTCATAGTTCTAAACAGCTCTCTAAAAACTGAAGATTACCAGAGCATCCAGCTGGTTTATTCTTTATCACAAGATTCTTACTTAATAACTAACTTTAGAGAATTTGGTGAGCTAGGTAACTCAGGTCTTAAATGAAATTTGGAGAGGGTTTTTTTTTGTATAAGCAAGATGCCCAACTGGGTTCAGCAGTCTGATGTCTCATCTTTTTAAAGAAGTGTGTCTACATGTTAGTGTGATGAGGCATGCTACATAAAATTTTAAACTTGCACTAATTCAGATACATTTTCTAACTTAAATCATCTTCTTCTGTCTTGAGCTTGATCTTTAAGGCTTTATTGTCTTTGTCCTAAAACAGTCTTAAGTTTCTACATAATTATTTAACAGATGTTGGTAAGATAGCACTACATATATGAAAAGAAAAGAAAAAAAGAAAAAAAAAAAACAAACACAAAAAACCCAACCCAAACCAAAACAAACAAAATAAAAAACAAAACAAAACAAAAAAACAAAACAAAAAAGCAAACCAAGGCCCAACCCTCATAAAAATTCACATCAAAAGTTATCAACAGTAATTTTAAGGTCTTCAGGAGGTATATCATCAAAGTTGATGCCATTTAGCACACTACCAACAAGCAATCTTGCCGCCATAGATGTAGCTGCAGAGATAACATATACTACAGGAATATCGTTACAGTTCATTTCATTACTTCAGTGCAAACAGTGCATATCTAACTTAAAACAAAGTTCTCCTTTGAAATGCACTCTTTCCTAAGAAAAAAATAAAACTGGGTATCTTAAGAAGAAACACATCTTTAAATTACTTCTGCTCTTTCTCTTGAACTATAATTACCAAAGGATTGCCATGAAAAGAGCTAAAGGCTATAATTAATATTATTCTCTTTTTCTTGGATGAAGCATTTAAATACAGTGCATTATTTCATTGATCTCCCTGCAGACAAAGTCATGCCAATCCTTTTTTAGAAACAAGTTTCCTACCCAATTTCCCCTCCTTATAACTTTGAACAGCATGTTCTTTTGCAGTTCCCAAATGTTCAGAAATACTTTCAGAATAACAATGAAATGGAAGACATGAAGATTGCAATCATGTTAACATTTTTCACTGGATTTTTTCACAGATAATGATTAATAATTATTTTGTGATTCTTCTTGCACTGATTTAATGCATCAAGATTTTCTCAGCAACAGCTTCAGTTCTCTAAGGCTGTGGAGCCAAATTAAATAATCAACCTGCAACTGAATTTATCATTTTTTTTTCCTTTTGAACAGTGAAAATGAAGAAGAAAATAGTTCTTAAAGAATAACAATGGGTTTCAATGTTTTCAGACTAATTTTACTTAAACATATGTCATTCCTCTTCGTTGTAGGCTCATGAGCTACCAGAGATGTTCAGTTTGTTTTCTAAATCTAAAATATTAATATGGGTCAATGATCTGAATTGCTATTCAAGGCTTTTATTTTTTTTCTTAAACAGAAATATAAATTTAAGTAAGATTTGAGAGACATCTCTTAATACTGCACCAGTTTCTACTGTAACAACCCTTTCTTTTTCTTGCAATATCCTACCAAAATAGTGTGAGAATATCTGTCTACTTAATTAGAAATCATATAAATAAATTTAAAAATTATCTTCTTTGTCTATTTCAAAATATACCTGTCTCTCACTTTAGCTTATTCACTCATGCAATAGCTGTAAGAGCTTAATATATTGTATAGGGGGTTTTTTTTGTGTGTATATACATGCATCACAGATATATCTTAGCTCGTGAAAAACTCTGAAAACTGAATAAAGCTATTGCTGAGTATAAAAGGAATAGGAATGACATGCTGACATCAATAAAGAAATCACTTACTTGCCTTCATCTAAATTTTGTAAAACCAGAAAAGAGATTAGTAGTTTAGAATTATTCAATGCATATTCAATCCAATAAAGTTTATTGGATGATTCACCTGGAAAGAGAGGATGTATGTCTTTATGTATATAAATATGTATAAATGCACACATATGAGTACTTACATTTCAAAATAACTCTTATTTAAACAGAAGGACATTGACATTTTTTTGGTCTAAGTTTAAAACTTTATTTTCAGCTTGTATTTACAGAAGCATCAGGGCCCAAAGCTTGTTAATCCAGTAAATTTCAGCTATGAGTATACACAGTTTAAATGATCTAGTACAGTGCACTTCACAAAATCATTTGTCTTAAGAGTTATTTTAGACTGGATTAATTATTTGTGATTTCGGCTTTTTTTTTTTTTTTTTTTTTCTCATTACTGTAGTCCACAGAATGTAGAGAAACAAATTGGAAGAGCACTGCAATGGAAAAAAGAGAGAAAAAAAGAAAGCAGGAAAGAGAAAAAAGGGGGAAGAGAGAAAGAAGGAAAGAAAGGGGGAGAGAGCGAAAGAAAGAACCCAAACCAGAACAAAAATGCACTCTTATGGACTTGGCCTCAAACTCGGATAGAAAAGCAGGAATTGAAAAGCATTTTGTTAAAACAGCTACTTTTCAATTCACATTGAAAATCTAACATCAGAAGTAAACCCCACTCTTCTGGTGTTTTTAATGGCAAAAATTATATTTTCAATACTTTCTACAACTGAACAAAGTACCATATATTTAAAATAGAGTTAATATACCCTTTCTGCTTTAGGAAGTTGATATGTTCTTTTGATATTAATAGCTATGTTCCTGAAATGTCTCTCCCACTATCTTCTGTTATTAACTTCTACAAATGAAAATGTTAAATAATCCTGTAAAACCTTAACAGGACTTTGTATAAACACATGATCATCTTAGAATTAGTAGTGCATGACTGTCATGACATTGTATTGTTCTATTTTTTCATTAGAGAAATAAATATAGTAAAATTTCTCCTTTGATGCTTTATTAATACGCTTGTTAAATAAAATTGCCTTAAAAACCCAAGACAAGGCTGATATTTTCAGGAAACAAGTCCTGTGATAGAACAAATTCCAATCTCTGTGTGATTAGTTTACTATAAATATTTTCTTAGACAATCAAAATAGACAATGTCATTAAAATTCAATATCTTCTTCAGTTTGCTGTAACACATTTCTAGATTAATATTCTTAGAGTGTTAGTTGAAATTCCTCATTGATATGCCTAGGCACTCTGACCTTGGGATGTTAATCTGAACACAAACATTTATCTCTGCCTTGTCACTGTTTTAGCTTGTGTCTTATGATCAAATCCCTTAGATGGGTGGATATCCATCACTTTGTTGCCATTGGCCTGTGGTGATTTATAGATGACATCTCGAAGCAATAGTTGTTTTGAACTGTTCAGTGTTTCATAAAATAAAACAAGAAATTTCATAGTACTCCTGTGCTCTGGTAGTAACTACAAGTATTCAATATTTCCCAATATGATTTATCATACTGTGGAATAATACATTGACTTCTCCCTTCTTTTTCCATTGCTTTAGTCTTGTATTAGCCAGTAAGATGCCATGTGGTGGCTATATACCTAAAAGAGAAAATAATCTAAGTAAAATTCCTTGACAAACTTGCAAGTAAATTTTATTCATGCTGTTTTGCTTTGGGAGATGTGAATTTTCAGCACTGTTTTGTAACATTCTACCCAGCAAAGAAGAGAACACAAACCTTTTCAGTTTTCACAAAAACAGTAACAAATTTCATAATGGAAGATATGTAAAAATATATTTGAACATGAAGGACAGGGAGTTTATTTCTATATATATTTGATTAATTATAGAGGATCAAAGGGAAATCATATTAATTAATAATGTGTTGTAAAAAAGTTCTCTCTCTTTCTCTTCCTCTAAGAAGAAAAGAAAGTAAGAGACATTTTTGAGAAACAACATTATTAAAGCAGTTTTGTTCTTTAGATAAATATAGTGAACAAATTCACATTTTCATTTTTGTTTATGTGATTGACTCACCAGATATTATAATTCCTTTTATATTTCATTTCAGTGCTTGAAAGCCCAATCTGTGAAGTGATTGGTCTAACACATTATGTAATTGAGGTGCTGTTGCAATAAGGAAAATAAGAACTGGTATCGACTATGTGGATATGTGTGTTGGAGATTTTGGGCTTTTTTAAATTGAGATTTCTAGTATAGAGGGCTTTTTCTTGTGGTAGTAGTACTGGGGTTATTTTTCCCCCTGAGGAATAAAAAAAATGCTAGAATATGTACATTTTAATGGAATGAAGATTTGAGAAGAAATTTCTTTTAAATTCTACACAGCCTAAATGCTACTGCCCGCATAAGACACCAAGAGAGCAGGATAATTAAGATTAGAATGAACTTCAGGATATCTCTATTCCAGCATTCTGGACATAACAGCCAGCTGTAATGTCAGACCAGACTGCTTAGGACTATATCTAGTGTGGTCTTGAAAATCTCCCAGGATAAAGACTGCATAAGCTATCTAGACAATTTGTTTATTTGTATTTAGTTCTACATACTTTGATTGGTCACAGTTGTTGAATGTGCACAAAGAAATTTGAGAAGAAAGCTAATTTTTTTGCATTGGTATTTTTCCCTCTAAAATTTATAGGTATATTTTAATCCTATTATCATTACAACAACTGGGACATTGACGTATAAAGATTCAGTATAGAGTTTTTGATAGATTCTGATGCTCATTAAAAAGCCATTTAAAAGAAATAAGGGAAGAAATGCATATTAATTTCCTTGTTTTGTGGCTTGTTTACTTTCCTGCAGAGTGAAACTGACACAGGCAAATTTCTGATTTACATTCTCTTCCAGGCTTCCCAAAAGCCTAGTACTTGAAAGGTTTATCAATTTTAATATTTTCCCCAAAAAGATAATAATAATTTTAAATGAAATTAATTTATTTAATTTAAAAGTAAAAAATACTGCTTTGAAGAACAACAAAATAAAAATTAAAAAGTAGGCAAACTCTTATTCTTGGTATATAATAGTAACTTCACGTTTTTTTCTTATTCATATTCTTAAATATATTTCTATGCATATAGACAGCTATAATTTTATCCTAATACTTGTATTACTTCTGTTTTTATAATTTTATGCAGAGGAGTATTTCCCCCCAGTACTTAATCAGCATATATTATGAAAAATATCAGGGTAAGCAATCTGTTTTTTCTTTAAAAACTTTATTCATAGAATTGCAAAGGTTGGAAGGGTTTACAACTCACCTGGCCCAACTTTCTGCTCAAATTATGTCCATTGAGAATAGGATGCTCAGCAACTTGTCTGCTTGAGTTTTAAAAATCTACAAAATTTGAAAATCCATGGTGTCTCTAGGCATCCTATTCTGTTGTTTGACCTCCCTTATGGTCAACTTTTTTCTCATCATATTGAGCCAGAATTTCCATTGTTCCAAGCTGTGCCTGTTGCATCTTGTCCTACCCCTGAACACCAGTATGTAGCACCAGGTCACATCTCATGAGAGCAGAAAGGGCTTTCTTTACCCTCATAAACAAATCCATTTTTTTCAGCTTTTCCTCACGACTCGTTTTTTCTATTACTGAGGAGCACAGAATCATAAACAACATCTAATATTCATACTCTTTTTGTCTAACTGAACTAGTTGTTTCATTGCAGAAGGCAAACTGGTTGGTCAAACGTGATTTGCCCTTGGGTAATCCACTGCAGGCAATCATACTCCTGTTTTTTTCAAGTTGGATCTGTCATTAAACTGGTCCATTTAGTTTTCGAGATCCTCTTACTTTCCAGTCTTAGAGATGAGTGTGATATTAGGTCCTTCCACTGTTTAAGATTTTGTTTCCTGTGGCTTTTCAAAGACCACAAAAAACAGCCTTGTAATGTCCAAATGCATTGGTCATATCTACCAGCACCCTTGGGAACATTCCTCCTGTCTTTGTGGTCCTTAATTTGTCTTGCTGCTTCAAACATTCCTTATCTATATTATTCTTGATTGTAGGTGATGCTTTATTCTTTATATTTAAAAGGAATTATCTTTGGAAACTGGAACTGGCCAGTGAAAATTGAGGGAGGGAGTAACCAGTCAAAACAAGTAAACACCACTAAGAGTCTTTGATTTTTTTCTATATCCTTTTTGTCACTAGGTACACTGCTTTACTGAGGAGTGGGCCCAAATTTTTCTTAATGTTTTTGCTTGTTTGTTTTCCTTTTTCTTTTCAACTGATAAACTTACAGAAGACCTTTTTATTGACATGTGTATCCAGTGCTAGCTTCAAGTCCGACTGAGATTTGACTTCCCAGATCCATACCTGTCTTCCAGGTTGTCTCTATAGTCTTCCTGGGTAATTAACTCTCATTTCCATTTCCTGTTTACTTCATTTTTCTGTGGAGCTATCTGTTTCTCCATGACAGTCTTCTGCTTCTCAGATTAGACTGAACATTGGAAGGGACTGTTCTTGTTCTTTAGATAAATTTAGATCAACTTATTCTGCTTGGACCCTTTGCCCTTCAGGAAAGTGTTCCAAAGGATTCTGTCAAAGTGACTCTTGAAGAAGGCCAAATTTCTTTCCCTTGAGTTCCAGTATTTGGGATTCTGCTACTTCTCTAAAGATTTTAAAATTTGTCATATCACGTTGTGGTGCAGGAGTGACCAAGGAGCCACAGGACCCCAAAAGAGTGGAGGTCTGCTGGTGGGCTGGCTCAGAGGTCTAAGACCACCCCCTTTACTCCTTTTAAGTCCATGTTCTAGATAGTTCTCCTTTCCTTGATACCCCACTGGTTCCCAGTTCCCTTGTTCCACCCCTGGCCTTCCCAACTGGTCACTGTTCTGTCACCCCACGTCCTCTCCACCCCTTGGCCCCCAGATGATTAGTCTCTGATGTTCTGCCCACTCCCAGTGCCACCCTGGCTAAAACCCTGGACCCCTCTGTGTTCTGGGTTCTTTGTCCCTGGATCCCTCCAAGCAGGGACTCCAATAAACCCCTTGGAAATCTATACAGAGGACCTGTCCCGCCTCTTTGTCTCGAGCGGCATTGCAGAAGCTCTCCGGCTCTGTGTGTGTGAGTGGCTGTGTGGGTCCACCAACTCTGGTGTGTCGGTGTGTCCTAGTGTGTTTGTGCAGCACCCCCCAAGCTGCTCCGAGGTACGCTTTCAGGACGGACGGGGCACCCTTTCCACCCCCCCCAACTCACGCCGTGCCAATATCACACTTGCTTCACACCCCCAGTGAGTTTTTCCTTGTTTGTAATTGTTGTGTCAAGAAGAATATCTCCTCTGTCTCTTCATTCATGTCACTGAGATATGTCAAGACAGCTCTGTCTCCTCATTTCCCAAGCTGTCTTCACAGGAAGCCTGTGACCATTTATTACAGCACCTAGTTAGGCAACTTATCCCACCACATATCTACAGTGTCAGTGAGATTATGGCTCTGCAACTGTGTATGAACTTCTAATTCCTCATTTTCTTCTTTTGCAGTGTAAAATCATGTACAGAAAAAATGTATGGATCCAATCTCTGCCTTACAGAAGGAAATATTCTCAGTTATGAGCACTTTATACCCTTTTCCCCACAAAAATAAACTCTTCAAAACATTATGCTTTCCCCATAGTCAGACATCAGCTACTGTATTAAAAATTACTTTCAGCTGAATGTAACAGATATTTTATACCTACACATAAATTTTTATTTTTGCCCATTCCCCTGCCTTTATATATTTGGTTCAGAAAAGTATTAGACATTACAACTTCAGCTCTGTAGGGCTGGAACCCCAAGATGTACATTTATGTTAAATATGACAAATGTTGATTATTCTCAGGAGAAAGACAAGTATGCTGAGCTAATAATATTTTTTTTACATATTATTTTTAATGAAAATAATATTACATTTTGTGGAAACACTATCTGTGGCATTGATTTTTCATTTGAATATGTGGTAGAAAGAGAGAATATAAATACATAGTATAGTGACTGGTGCATCACTAAATAATTTTCCTTATTTTTGTAATATTTTATTTACAACTCTTATAGTTACCAAAAATTGATTTCTCATTGATATTTTTATTTTAGTATATTTTAGTACTGTTTTAATAAACGGTTTTACTAAGGTTACTGAAGGTTTGTGGGTTTTTTTCCTCAGAAAACATCAATATTTGAAATTCTATAGTTGATTGACATAAAAAATATAAAAAAAAGATAAAAATATTTCTGAACTTTTCAAGACTTTCAGCTGAGTTATAAGAACACTAAATTGTTCTTGGTCATTGAGGCATGCGATAAGTAAAACTGATGACCTTGATTTATAGGTTCTTGAAATACCCCTTTTCACCTGAGTATCCATCCATCTTAAGAACAAGAAGTTTGTCTATGATAAAACATATCATATGCTCCAAGGTGATGCCAATTGTCTAGGGAGACAGACAACTGTAAACTGTCAGTGAGCTATGGCTATGGGAAATCAGGATATTCCTATGCTTTCACTGTGTGTAATTTTTTTTTATACCATAAGTTACTTATGCTGCCCTTAAAACTTTCATTAAAATCTATAAAAAGCTTGTATGTTATCTTTATTAATCATTCGTGCATTTCCTAGATAACAGATTGCCATCAAGGTTAAAAAGTTACCTCTTACTCCTTCCCTTCTCTTTTGTCACTCTCCTTTTCTTCACTCAATGAAACTGGATAAAGTAAATATTTTCTTCCTTTGATGAAAGGATAACCAACTCAGACAGAATGATTACTGAAAAGAAGTTGTAGCCAACATTGGGGTGGGTCTCAACTATGCTATTTGCAGTACTAAGTGAAACTGAGCAGAAAAAGTTTTCTTTAATACATACATATTTAGTGAAATACAAGGAAAGTGGTTGAATAAGGATTTTACATTATTAACATACCAGGAACTATGCAGAGAAAACTTCAGCAGTGTGTCTTACTGCATCTTCCTTGTTTTGGGATGATTACAGTCAGACTTTTTCACAGATAAATGTGGAGCAAAGAAGATGTCAGGCCAGTGCTAGGATCTTGCTGCCAGCGGGGGTGGAAACAGTAAGGCAGATTTTGAGGCAGTCATGGTAAAACTCCATCTTGGCCAAAAGCTGTAGTGGCAACAAATTACTTAAATTTTGCTCTCTAGAGGGACTTCCATAGCTCTACATAGACTGAAGGTCCCTCACTAAAGACTATAATTCACCTAGTCTAAAAGGAGTCAACTCTTTATTGCCAAATCAGGTGCACTATTCCTAATGATGTGCTCATTTTATGGACTGAGAAGTACAAATGGCTTCTTCACTATTTCTCAAAAGCTTCTTGCTTAGCTATAAAAGGAATAGACTCATAACTAATGCCTTCTGATTATGCAAAAATCAGCTTCCTATCATTACTTAGATATATCTCTAATTTGTGTATGTTTTTGCTCTAACAGAAAAAATATTTCCTCCTAGCTGTTTATATGTCAGTACTTATTTGAAAACTCAGATGTGTAAACAGGTTTGTTAGCACTCACTTATAAAGCTTTGCAGACACATTTGTCACAACTGTGAGCAGATAAAACAGGAACACTACCCAAGCAAATAGAACATCACAAGAGTTACACAGAATTCTCTTCTATTTTGTGCACCCAAAATAATTGGATATGTGTTTCACGCAAGAAAAAATACTTAGGAGAAATTAGTGTGTAAAGTTGCAGAGAAAGCCCAGCTGAAGTAATTTAGAGACAGTAATTACCTCCAGATTATTGTTATTGTAGTTCTTACCACACACCACGAAGCAGAAAATAAGGACCTCTGACTCATAGAATACTTGAAAGATATTGTAAAGGTTCCCCACAGTAAAACTTTGTGTGTCACCTCACTGAAAAAATTAGTAAACAGATAATAACAATCATCTAAGCATGCTTTTGGAAGTAATGATAGTTTTAAAGGGCCATTTTTATACATAGATGCACATTTAGGTATACTTATAATTGGTGTGTTAACTATATTCCAGTTAGTGCTCTTTATAGGTTAACCATGCCTGTGTACTTGTGGATGAAGAAACCTACCTAAGGAGTTGAATCACTTTAGTACCTTGTGCATTCCATATTTCAATAGCAATCCACAGTCAGAGTACAAGTTGAGTGTAGTGAGAAAGAATGGGAGTTAAATACACTAAGAAAATCAAGAAAATCAGCCTTAATTAAATTTGTTCAGGTTTGCAGAAAAAAAACCCAAATCAGGTCACCATAGAAGTTCTAGAATATTTTATTGCACTCCCTCATTTCCTCCCATCAGCAGTAATTTCGTCCATTCTAGTTGACCTTTCCTTCTCCTATTCCCACTATCATTCATTAGGAGAATTTTACCCTAAAATGCCACATTCCTCACAAACAGTGAAGAAGAAATAATTTACAATAATCCTCTCCTACTATATTAGTTTTAGGGTTTATATTTTTATTTTAAAATAAAAAATACTTGTATATTTGTATTCACAGAATTGCAAAGGTTTTATTTCATTTAGTGTATAGAGAAAGCTAATGCAAAGCAAGAGTATATGCATTGGGGCAGCAGCTGCTGTTTACTACTTACCATGAAGTCCTTCTGTTTCTCAGTTCTTCCACCCTGTTAAAATTAATTGCTTTACTAATTTTTTTGGTAAAGGAAGGATGCTATTCATGATATCTCATCTAAGCAACAAATTTAAGTAAATTAGCTATCTAATTATCTTAATCACTGGATACCAGATACTTAGAGAAACAAGTTCCGTGCAATTTATATAAACATAAAAATAAACTACAATTATTTCACATTAATTCTCAAATCAAGATCACTCTTTCCAGATGTAGAAATTCAGAAACTTGATAAAAAGTACGGCACACTATGCTTCTGCACCGTTTCACATAGACACCTTCAGTATTTGTTTTAATTGGATGAAAAGTCAAAATATCACCTTTTCAAGACTATATTTTTCTAAAGGATCTGAAAATAACATATCTTCAAAAATAATCAGTACTGCACAGCATTAGCCCTCTTTTCATGTAACAGCTCTGAGTCCCATGGTAATTGTTTTCTTGTTACCATTTCCTGTTTTCAAATTTGGATTCCTAAATGGATGAGTTTTCATATAATATGTCATGGCCACCTGACTTGAAAGACGCCCATGAAAAATTTATACTGGAAGGTGTATCCTGACCAGTGAGACTATTTAGGAGAATGGGTACAATAAATTGCAAATGTATATCTTTCAGATGATATAGCATTGGTATTGATATTAAACTGGCACATAATCAAAAATATGGATTTATTGTGACCAGACAATGTCTTATTTGAAAACAATTTTGGATTATACAGCATGAAAACAAATATATTTTAACAAGCTCTCAGTTTACCTCAGTACAAAACATTTATTAATTAGAGATGTATTTTCTGTTCAGAAAAAGAAAATAAATTTCCATGAGATACTTCTTAATCAGTTCTGTTAATGAGCAAATGTATTTGTCTTCCTTCCTTCCTTTCTTCCTTCCTCCCTCCCTTCCTTCCTTCCGAATTCCTTCCTTCCTTCCTGCCTTCCTGCCTCCCTTCCTGCCTTCCTGCCTTCCTGCCTTCCTGCCTTCCTTCCTCCCTCCCTCCCTCCCTCTCCTTGTTTAATTCATCAGTCTCAAAATCTGAAGATCATGAGTTCAATCCTCACAAGGGGCACCAAATGACACTGAACCGTGCCATAAATCAAATCCCTCCTGATGGGAGAGAATTTTCTAAAAGTCCTTGCAAGGAGTTTCAAAGATAAACCGAGACTTTTACTTGAGTTTCAATGCCGCCAGATAGTTGTTTATTAAGTCTTATCAGAGGAACAGAGCCACTAGCGTGACCCAGGTACAGCATAGAGCACAGAAAGCAGGAGTGACGTCTCTCTTGATCAAGATTTACACAGCCTTTTAAAGATAATTTAACCAATGGTTACTAAAAACATATATTGTTTTCACTTTCCTACCAATTATTCAGTAACAGGGCCAGGAACTGCAAAATTCTCTATCCAATCAATCCAAACTACTTTTGCTGCAGAACATGGAGTAGTAGAAGAAGGTTTAGAGAACAACAACAATCCTCCATTTTGATATTTTTTACTCTTATCTATTTACTGCAAAGAGAAGCCCAAAACCTCTAAATTTTTCACCCTGTGACAATCTTACATAGTAGTCTATCACCTAAGTCACACCACTGTATGTCCTAGTTCTTGTCTGATTGTTGGTAATTTTTTCCAAGGTTGGAGGTTAAAACAGTTTTGTTCAGGGGCGTAAGAACCCTTAAAAACAGGCAGAGAAATATTCTTGGCACTCTGGGTTCCTACACATCCCTTTCTCTCCTCCATTTAATCTAACTCCTTTATCCAAAACCCACTGTCATGTGCTTATACAGTACATCAAGGACTAACATATCGATTTCCATGTCAAGTGTGTAATTTAGTAATAAAACTTAGTCAGTTTTTTTGCAGACCCTCTGAATTTTGTTGTTCCTTTCGACCATAAGCATCTAAAAATCTTGAATGTTCCCTTCCTCTTAATGATGGGATGTCACAGTAGTTCCTCTAGAAAAAGAAATTTAAGAAGGGGGTAAAAAATGCTGCACTACAGCAGACAGGAGAGAAGGAAATCAGAATACATGGGAGAAACAACTCAACAAGACAAAAGTTCAGTGAAGGAGGAGGGAGAGGAGATGCCAGAACAGAGACTCCTCTGCAGCCTGTGGTGAAGACCATGGTGAGGCAGATTGACCTCTTCAGCACATGGCTGATCCTACACCAGAGCAGGTGGATATATTTAAAGGAGGTTGGGAGGAGACACAGGTGGAACAGCTGACTCAACAAACTGATATTCCAGACCATATGGCATCATGCTCAATATATAAAATGGAGTAAGAAGGAAAAAGAGGGAGGATATTTGGAGTGATGGTTTTCATCTTCCTGAGTCACCATTATGTGTGAAGGAGTCCTGCATTCCTGGAGATGGCTGAACACCTGTCTGCCCACCCACAGGAAGTGGTGAATGAATTCCTTGGTTTGATTTGTTTGAGTGCCTGGCTTTTGCTCTCCCTATTAAATTGTCTTTATCTCATCCCACAAGTTTTCCAGCTTTTTCGCTTCCAATTCTCTCCAGATCCCACTGGTAGGGAAGTGAGCAAGTGGCTTTGTGGTTCTTGGTTGCTGCTTGGGGTTAAACCATGACAGATGTCTAGACATCAGACCAAAGTATTCTCCTTAGTGTTTTTATTTCCAAAACCAGCACCCAGACATAGCTTTTTTGCCTTTGTTTTTCAAAATGAGAGGTTACATATTTATCTTAGTAGTAGATTTAGCTTTGGGTTATCAAATTGATCATGTTCAATTTAAGATATTTCCCTATACTTTGTTGTTTTCCTCTACAGTGATTTTTAAGTTATCCTTGGGAATAGAGATAGAAATACTGCAGCTCTGTATTTCTGACATAATGAAAACACTACTGAGGTTTCATCCTAACTTCCCTAATTTATTCGAAGTCCAGTCTACAACCACATATTTAACTCACTGCAGCTGTAAAATCTTGACAGTGAAGCTGCAGTTAGTTCCAGTAAAAACTTCATAAATATATTTAATGGGTTTTTTTTTCAAATTCTAAAAATGTAAATTTAAATATTTATTTTAATTCTTACTGTATAAAAATAAGGAATCCTTCTTTTATCAGTACTGTAAGAATCAGTCATACTCACACAAGTCAGTGCCAAAATGGTGTTGACTTTAAGGAAATAATTCTGTGTCCCAGCTGAACAACTGATCATTTGAATAACTCCTTGGTAGGTCAAGGGAAATGAAACAAAGATGCAAAATGATGTAGTGATTTAATTGGATTGCATACCACTGTTAGTTTAGCAGTTACCTTATTCATCATGTTAGGATGATGTAAAATGTAGCATACAGAAATGCTGAGATAGCACACATTGAGTAGAAGCTATGTTAATAGCTTTGGGTTTTATATGTACATGTAAAAATATTTAAATTATGTAAGAGCTAAAATTCTATTAATTTCAAAACATGAATTTGAGGAATTTTCAGATCTACCATTGCAATTGCTTTCCCTCCACATCTTTCTCCATAAGAAGATAAAATAACCAAGCAATCTCCTCTATTGAATATACCAGTCATACCTTTATTGAATTAATTAGATGTTTATGAACAGCAGTTCTTTAGGGACGAGTATGTTAATTTTGGGATGACAGTTATTTACTTTTGTTCTGTGTTTATGTACTTGGTGGATGATAACTAATATTCCATTCTGCATTATCTCGTCAGCTCAGCTTGCTGGAGAGCATTTTGATAAGGTAAACCAACAATGAAACTGAGCTTAAATTAAGATTTCTAGCATAATGAAACTCAATATTCACAGCTCCTATTCCACAGTTGAGATCCTGCACTCATTTTAATGCAATTAAAGTGAGGGAGGGAAAATGCTGTAGAATACTGAATATTCACACTGAATTGCTTTTAAAACTGAGAAAGCAAACCAACAGTGAAACTTAGATGACACTAAATGTTATCTCTATATTAAATATAAATGCTTTCAATGATCTTGCTCTTGCCACTGAAGATAATATTGAACTTTCAGGCTACAAAATTTCTTTGCATGCTATTAAGAAAGAAAAATGTTAAAGATGGAGGAGCTATAATTCCACTTTTATCTTGACCTCTAGGAGTGTGGCATCTGATGCAGGCTGGCACTTGTTGGCCTGTACAGAATATCCAACAACAGAATATGACAGAGTTATTTAACACTCTTTATGCCTTATATGTAAAATATTTCATATGATTTTCTTTTTTAATTTCTGTAAGAAATTTAAGAGATTAATTTATGTTTTGCATTGGGACAAAAATGATACATGGCAATCTCAGCTACTGCCTTCAGGTTCACAACAAAACAGGCACAATAGTCCAGGGTTTAGTTCATGCATAGGCTTTTAGGGACTAAAATCGCACACATATATTTTTGAACATGTTTACATGTTTATGTTTGCCTGTGTATATACTAAGAGGGTGGGTGGTACACAAATACATAGTTTTCCCCTGAAATGCATGTGTTTGGAGGTCAGAGGCTTTGACAGTGAGTTTGCTCTGTCACCATTTCAGGCTGAACTAAATATCTCAGTATTTATCTGATGCTCATACTTGTGCACTGGCCAGCTCCATATATAATTCATTAAAAAGTCTTAATTGACTGGAAAACTCAATTTCGTAACACCCTGTGAGTGTTGAATTTAACTCAAAATATAACACAATGGGTAGAATTGTGATTATCCTAAAGTATGTTTTGAGATTTAAAGGCTAGAAATGTTGATAGAAGTAAAGAAGCAAGTATACAGACACAGTAGTGCACATAGCCAGTACATGCATACCAAGCTGCTTTATTACTACTGATTTATGTTCAGAGAATTACTGTAGAGCTTATCATTGATATGATTTAGCTCTCTTATTTTATTTTTCCTTACCATCTTGAAGAACAGCAGGTTTTTTACCTTTAAAGATGCAGAGAGAATGATTTACAAAGTCAGTACTTTTTTTGTGTATCTATAATTTTGCATATCTCCTTTGTTTGGTTTACCACACTCATAAATTAGATATAAAGGACTGAAATTTGAACTCCCTGTCTTACGACCTGTTTTGCCAACATAGAATTTAAGATTTCACTTAGAAGCTACTGTGGGCAGCTTTTCTCACAATAATTTTTTTTCTTTTGTAGAATAAATGTTTGTAACAAAATATGAAGACTAGATATCATAAATCGTATTAAATGTATAAAAAAAGTCTCAATCCCTGAGCAACAGTGTGAGCTCAATCTCTGTATACTCTGATATTGCAGTATATACTGCAACTTATTTTCTTCAGACACAGAAGTGACAAAACTATTCAGAAATTGAAACAGAAAAATAGAAATTGGGAAGCTTAGGATCACTCATTAAATTACAGATGCTGCAGACTGGTCTGTGTAAGCAATATGAGTGTCCTATGGGGGAAAAAAATGAAAATAGTCTTTTTTTCTTCTGTAACAAATATCTTTTATTGTATTCTTTATAAAACTCTTTAAACTTTTAACTTGAATTCTGTTTTCCAATGTGATGAGTAGAGGATTATAGTACTTCAGTGAAAATATATTCATGTTTTATAGAACACTTTTGCTTCTACAAAAATACTAGGTCAGTCCCACATGCTATAGCTTAATTTTTGCTCCAGTTAAATAATTTAATTCATGTTATCCAAAACCTTGATTCATTTTTCCCTCTATTCTGCATCCAAACTCACACCAATCTAATACACATATTATTTGCAAGAGTTTGTCAAAGGCAGATTTTTTTTCAAACAGCATAAATAAGAATCTTGCTTTCTAAATTGGATTGTTTGGACAGTACTACAAAAGCATTCAAACATCCAATGTCATTCAGAATGATTCATCTCCTACCTTTCATTTCGAGTAGGTTTTTCTACCTTTGTTTCCAAGCATTTAGGAATTCTGTTATCCTCTAATTGAGGTTCCGTCCTGTGTGTATCCATTTACTCCTTATGGGGCATTGGAGAGGTTAAACAAACAAGCCCACAAAAAAAAAGTAGAAGCACGTTCTAAGACAGTCCAATTAAAGTACTGAAAGATTTGAGTCTCATCCTTCCTACAGGAGAAGGGAAAAGCCACCCTGAATGGTCTCAAAGTCTAACATACATGAGTTGCTAGTTTCTGGGTCAGAAATACACTTTATGCTCAACAGAAACCCTATTTTAGAAACTAAAACTTTTGTTCCACAAGGCAAGGACAGCTATATCATGAAAACCCATAACAAGAATTGAGTCTGGTGTGAAACATCAGCGGATCAGCAGTGGTGATTTTAGAACAGTTCTCCACAGTGTAAAGGAAGCTTTACAAATATATCTAGCCGTTTGATCAATGGACATTTTAAACAGTTTGCAAATAAATTTTCAGTCACCTGAAGCATAGTAGACTTCTTGATCTGAATGACTGCTATTTTAAAATATTACTGAATAATATTTCTTCTTGGTGTGAAGGATGGTGAAAATGCATTTATGCTACTACTGTCTTCTCATTGGAGAACACAGGCTAAAGAGGATTACATCATGAAAACTCATCTAATTTGTACTGTTGTCTGCAATGATGATTCCAACTGTGTTTTGTTCGTATTTCTTTGTGTTTCATAGAATCACAAAATCATAGAAATGTTCGTGTTGGAAGGGACCTTAAAAATCATCTTGGTCCACATTCCCTGCCATGGGCAGGGACATCTTCCACTAGACCAGGTTTCTCAAAGCCCTCTCCACATGCTAGGAGTCTGCGGAAAGGTTTCCCTGGGGACTTTTTTTCCCTAGGCTGAGCTACTCCTGCTCTCTCAACCTGTCTTCATAGAAGTTCTGCAGAGCTCTGATCCTATTTGTGGCCCTCCTCTGGACTTGCTCCAGGAAGTCCATGTTCTTTTTATACTGAGGGCTTTGGACTTGGATGCAGGATCCCAGGTGGGGTCTATGAAGGCAGAGTACAGGGGGAGAATCACCTCTCTCCACCTGCTGGTCACTTCTCTTTTGATGTAGCCCACGATGTGGTTGGCTTTCTGGGCTGCAAGTGCACTTTGCCGGCTCAAGTTGAGCTTTTTGTGCAGCAGCACACCCAAGTCTTTCACCTCAAGACTGCCCTTAAGCAATTCTCTGCCCACACAGTATTTGTGCTTGGGATTGCCCTGACCCACATGGAGGACACATAAAAATTTTGTACATGAATACAAAGAAGTATGAGCTAAATATTGTATATCATAGATATGTGTAATTGACATATCTTCTCTCCTGCCCAATAAAATGTATTTTGACTGTATATTCTGCACACTTGTTAAGTGCTCAAGATGTAGAACAAAGAAAAACTTTGAAAAGGTACATGTAATGTTTCATTTAATTTTTTACATGAAGGATTAGAATTCAATATAAGAAATATAATTCTAATTATTTACAAAGAGTCTTTGAAAAATTAATTGTAATCCTTTTTCTGCCATTGACATACCATTTTAATTTAAATAAGAAAGATAAAGAAATGGGAACTACACTGCTATTTAATATTTTGCAAAGGATTAGAGATAAAATGCCATTTACCATAAATATAGTAGAAGGTTGCTGCTATCTGGAAGAAAACTTTCTAAATGACACAAGAATTTGTTTTCAAACATAAGTATAGATAAACTGTCTTCCTTAGAATATATTTTATTTTATGTTTCCCTGTAATATTATTGAACTGAAACAAGTCACCTAATTAACTGGTTTATTCACCTGTGAGGCAGCTAACTTGCAATCACTTTTTAAAAATTGCATTTATGTTTGTGCTGCAGCTCCAGTCACAAATTAACAAATCTTTCTCAAGATCCACAAAACTTTCAAAAGTAACTGATGAATTAACAAAGAGAATGGTACAACCTTGGACTCTCCAAGCAGTATGAACCTTCATATAAGAAGTGGAATTAATGGCCAGGATGGAGAAGCGGCCTTTATCATTACTCATGTCGGAAATTTAAATAGCAAGTCCTTGACACTTTTCTTCATATCACAGTACTGCCTCAAAATCTAGCCAAAGATAAGGGGGGACATCTACAGAGTTGCAAAAACTGTGATTCTGGTGAAGCAGCTGAAAACCTAGCAGCACTGTGGAAGCTTTGGAAGTTTATTGTGCTTATTGCAGAATGTGGCAGAATTTCATGTCTGTCCAGGACAAGATGGAACTGAGCATGTATCAGACTTGTTCTGTTTTTCATCTAAACAAGTATATGCTTTATAATAGAAGAAAGGATTGTTTGGTAACAACAGATTTCTTGTTTTTCAGAAGCTTAATTAATTTCATTTTTTTAATTCTCAAGTAATTCAGCAAAGCATCAAAAAAAAGATATCACACAGCGCGTGCCTCCTTCCCCCCCCCCCCGCCCCACCCCAAGAAAAAACCCACAAAAGAAATCCATAATTTCAGACCACAAGATTTCAGGAACATAATCAAAGTAAAAAATTATATGATCATGACTTTTTATTTTTTGCCTAATTACAAACCAGGAAGGTGCATTTAGGTCAGAATCTCAACATAAAATCACTTCCCTCTTAAGAGTGTATATATATTTAATATATATTTATTGAAAATGAATTTGTGCCCATTTGCAAGGTCATCAACATATACTGTCAACTGTTCTTATGTGGAAAAATGCTGAATATTACTGACAAAGCATATGATTCCCTTTGATAATATTTTCAATACTAGTTTTGCCTTGGTATCCATCTGCTTTGGAATGTGTCTGTATCATCTTTCAAGAGATTTCAAAATCAGAAAATTTAATGTCTTCTATGCAATAATTCAAAAGTTGATCACCTATTGAAGTAGAGCAAATTCAAATTAATGAGTTTTTTTCTAAATCAATGTCTTTTTTAATGGCAAACTCCTTTAGAACATAATGACAGAATTCTAGTGGACTGTTCATATTTTCACTGCATGCCTAATTTATTTCCATGAAAGGAATATGTGTGTTTTTATGAAAGGAAATATTTTCACAAGATTAAATTAATTTTTCCTGGGCCCATGGCAACCTCATGGGTTTCAAAAAGGCCAAGTTCAAGTTGCTGCACCTGGCTCAGTGCAACTCTCAGTATCAATACAGTCTGGGGGAAAAGGGGATTCAGAATAGTCCTGCCAAGAGGGACTTGGCAGTACTGGTGGATGAAAGGCATGAACTGACCAGCAATATAACACCCGCAGACCAGAGAGCTGACCGTGTTCTAGGCTGCATCAAAAGCAGCGTGGCCAGCAGATCAAGGGAGGTGATTTTGACCCACTACTCTGCTCTCATGAGATCCCACTTGGAGTGCTGCATCCAGCTTTGGGGTCCCCAGAACAAGAAGGATGTCAAACTGTTGGAGTGCATCCAGAGGAGGGTCACAATGATGATTGGAAGGATGGAGAACCTATTAAAAAGTGTAAGAGAGCTGGGCTTGCTCAGCCTGGATAAGAGAATGTTCTGGGCAGATTTTAGTGCGATCTTTCAGTACTTAAAGTGTGTCTACAAGAAAGGTGGGGAAAGATTTTTAACAGGACAAACGGAAAAGGTATTAAAATGAAGGAGGGTCAGTTCAGAGTGGATATAAGAAAGAAGTTTTTTACAGTGGTTGTGGTGAAAACAAAGGAACAAGTTGCCCAGAGAGGTAGTAGATGCCCCGTCCCTGGAAATACTCAAGGTCAGATTGGATGGGGCTCTGAGCAACCTCATCTCGTTGAAGATGTCCCTGCTTTTTGCAGGTGGGTGTTGGACTAGGTGACCTTTAAGGGTCCTTTCCAGGCCAAACTATTCTGTGGTTCTATGAGTCTATGAGAAAAATATAAACAATTCTCCTATATGTAATGTCCTCAGGAGACTTACTAGAAAGTAAATTCTCATTTCCTAAATAGTAGAAATGTTGAGTATTTTCCACTGGAACAAAATTTTCAAAAAATTCTTGAGAAGACAAGGGGAGGAGAGGAAACTAAGAAATTGAACAGTTTTATCTTTCCATCAAAAATTTTTAATCTTATTCTGTGAAAGCAATTACTAAAAGAATCTTCCTGCAGACTTCAATAAAAATCACACTGAACAGGCAATCACTGGGACCTGAATATCAAAGACAATACAGCAAACAATAAGTTCTAGTGTTTTTATTCAAATCCTTACTTTGTTTTATCCTAAGTTTCTTTTTAAATTAGGCTGAACAGTTCTAGGGAGCAATCTGTAACAGCAATTTAAGATACGAACCTTTGTGTGGGGTTCCCTTCACGAATCTCCTTTTTCATTTGTTACATAAATATCTTGAACTAAACATATGAACATTAAAAAATCACAAAAAGATGAAGTTAATTCCCTTATTTGGTACTTGATTTCTTTACTGACTTGTAACAATAAAAATAGGTAAAACAGATAAATAGTGTTAGACATAGTTCCTTACCATTTTCTACATTGTTTCATGGTGATATAATGAAGATTTTTATTTATTTATTCTGTGAAAGCTGAATAAAGGCTTTCTCAACTGATTATTAAGAAACAATAAATACCATTCCACTCTCGTGGTTCTCAAATGTGCCTTTGAAGATGCTGCATCAAAAAAAAACCTTCAAAAAGACAAAGAAACACCAAGGTGAAATGGACTTCAGTTTAATCTCTGAAAAAAAGATGCATACAATACTTTACTTGTGACCAGTATTGATTTTCTCTGATGTGTGACATCTTCTATCAAATATTTTTGTGAAAAAAATACATATAGTCATGCCTTATGACTGGCTGAAAAACATAGAAAACATATCCGATAATCTCTCATTAACAGAAAACAATGTTTCTTTCATCAATCATGTAAGTCAGGATGTAAATCTGTTTGGTACTCTTTAGTACCTCTTTGTTCGATTTGGGTTTACATAAACTCTGAGAGTAAACAGACAGACACCTTTGAAATAAGGTCTTCTTTGATATAGTGAGGTTTAATACAGGGAGCTTCTGTAAATATAAATTATTGAGCTACAGGTGAAAAATAAATAAACTTAATTTTCATGTCTTTGTATTTTTACATACTGAATAGCAACATTATTTTTGAGAACAGAGGAATAATAATGGATTTCATGGTGAAGCACCATTTAAAAAAATACCTAAATCATGAGGAAGTAGAAGTTCACTTTGATGGAGAAAGTGTAATATCGGGAAAAAAAGGAAGTTTATAAAGATGAAAAATAATAAAATTTGCGTGCATTTTAAAATAATATAAAGGAAGTGGTTACACACATAATGCAGAACAAACTACTATAAATTTCTTACATTCCAAATCCAATGGTATAAATGGGGTAGAAAAAATGCAGTGCAGATGTCATTTCTAGCCCCTGTTGCTACAAATAATCTTCTGTATTCTTGAGACAATTAAATACTGTTGTATTTCTAGCTCTATCAACAAGTGTCTTAAGATTGAAACAGATGTTCCTGGGTTTTTTGCCCATTGGTGCCAATACTCATTATAACTTTGCCCAGAGGAGTAAGGGAACTAATAGAGTATATCCCTAGCATTAACTTGCAGAGAAATGGTCCATCTATGCCAGAGATTTGCTTCAGAGAACACAGACTTTTATTCAGATTTTTTCCCCATGGTGCTCATCATGGATATCCCAAATACCTATGAGTCACCGAGGAGTATAGATGGGATAAAATACATAATGGACTGGTTTGCATTGTAGATAATTTCCCAAAGACACAAAGCAAATCTTAAAGAGTTTATACGCATACATTTTTAATTACAAATTTTTACAGCTTAAACATATTGGATTGCAAGCAAATAAAGATTCACTTAGTCTCCTATGAGCCATCATAATCAAGGAGTAAAATCTTTTTTTTTCCCACACACACATTAAAGGAATACAATAAAAAAGTTCTTATTCCAATGATAAAAAGTATTTTTTATGGCTCTACTTTGTTAAAAGTACTCACTCTAAAAAAAAAAAAAAGTAACTAGATTTTCAGCAGTAAATGGATAAATGGATGAAGAAGGATGCAACATGTCAGTGATTAACTTTGAAAATTCAGAGAAATATACAAGTTTGGGAAGAATGACTGTGAAAATGTACACAAGATCCATGGTCAAACTCACAAAAGTAGAATGTATGTGTTTGCAACCTGTGGTATTTGGAGGATACAGATTTTCTTCCAAATATTCTTTTACCTAATACAAACTGTGATTAAGTTTTGACCTCTAAGAGCCTTCAGTTTTGGAGAGTTTTTCAAGTGTGAGGGGGATATTGTTTTGTATATTTCACTAGCAAGAGATTGAGGCAGTTCAGTGTTTTAAATAAAGTAATACAATTCATCTTCATGTCCTTTAGAATCACTTTTTAAGTTCTGTTCATGGATTATACATTTCTGTCAGTTCTCTGATAAAATATCCCATATAACTCATGGATAGGAAATTTATTCTGTTGCAGGTTTTGTACATCTCCTGTAGATATGCTACTTAGAATGCTTTCACATAAACAATAAACCTAATGAATACGTATTTGTATCTCATCTGCCAAAAATATATAGGGTATCTTCAAGGCAAGTTTATTGCAGTGCATCTGCACCAGACTCTTTCCATATGCCACATGGAGCTGACCTTTGTGAGTCCAAGATTTCTGGATGTTTGCAAACTCTAAATATCCTCTGAGCAGATGGGTAAATGTTCAAAAATTCAAGGTTAAAGGATACCATGAATTCAACCTACATGCAAATTCCAAGTGGCCAGTGAAGGTTTTAGAGAAATCTGAATACACTCATGGCGTTTGATTTATGAAAATGCTTGATGTCTAAAAACTTTTATTAGCACAAGCTTTAAGAATTCTTTTTTTTTAAAGAATAACTGCCCTGTGTACAAAAAGGTGTGATGAAACTTGATTGTTAATTATGTATAGGGCCATGACCAGGCACTATTTTGCAGAAAGCATCCTACTTCTTCAGTTCTTAGAAAACCCTTTGTCTTTCATGATACATCTCTGGAAATTTACGTGTCATAGGCAAATCTGTAGCTCCGAGTTCCATTAAGATTGTATATGTGGCTAAAACTATGGGATGCCTTCCTGAATATTTTAGAAAAGACTTCTCTTTTTTATTTTCCTGCCCAAAAGATCATTTCTATTTATAAGTAACCCATGATTTCTTTTGGAGGAGACTTAGTATGATGGACATCTGTTACAATTTTAATAATTTCTCAGAGACTCGAAGTATACGGGATCTTAATATCTTGTAAAAAATTAAAATATATTAAGGATTCTGTCCTTTTCCTAACAAATTAAAAATTAAATAGGAAAAGAGCCTCTGAAAAATTAAGGGACCTTCTCTTTTTTGTGTTACTTTATTTTTATCAGGAGACTCAAATAGTGCAAGTGTGGTTAGATATAAATGAATATCCAGAAAATTACCCAAATAATCAAGGTCCAGGCTTTAATACTTTAAGCTATTCCAAACTATTGTCTAAGACTATGAAACTGGTCTGGTACCTGATGCTGCTGAGTTGTCACCTTCCAGTTCCCTTCTTTATTCCTTAGACTTAAAACTTTTCCAATTCAGTATTTATTTTTAAGGTTCTTAGAGTCACTAATGATCTGCATCCATGCAATATAATCTCTTTTAATACTTTCTGTTCTTGTAGCATTGTAACCTATGTATATTTCCAAATCTTTTTTCTCAGTTCTGCAAATTTCTCAGTAAACCCAAACCAAGGTTACACTGCAGTTTTGCATCTAGCAATGCCTCAAGAGATGTCTCAGAGACAGCTGAGACACCTGGTGTTATGTCAGTAGACACAGAGAATTGGATTCCCCAAATACCATACATCAAAACGCTGCAATATGAAAAGATCATGTATCCAGAGAGCTTGGGAGCCAGTGCCATTCATGAGGAAATCATAATAGTTCATGAGGCACATGATTAACTTACACACTTTTAAGTTGTAACAATCAGGCACATACTTTAGCAAGTACTAAAAGTTTAGGTGTAGCTTGTATTTGGTTCTGAACAAAACTGCATTTTCTGAGTTGCAGAACATTATCTCAAGGTAAAAACCTCCAAGAACAAAACCCCGAAAAAACCCTTATACTTTCTATGCACTGATCACAACTACTATGCACTATTGATAACAACTACAATATTGGTAGAATTGCTGGTTTTGAACTAATTTTGAACCAAGAAAAGTCTGGCATGGTCAATCTCCAGAGATGTAAACCTTGTTTCTCTTTAACCATTCTCCCATTCTTCAAGGACACTAAAATATTACTCCAGTACTAGCTAGTAACATATAACTCTAAAGGAAATATAATACTAAAAGAAGTGGAAGAACATGATTGTCATATTAAGCAGGTCCTACTAATATCAGTAGGAGCTATTTCTTTGATTAAACTGGTTATTTTAATCTGAGCTTTCTGCATCACATGATGTGTCATGTTGTTTCTTAGCCTGCCCACCACCTGTGACTGAATTACTTGCAGGGAATATTTTGTCCTTGTGTGAGGCAGGTTGGAGCAGTATCTATAGTTTAAAAACTCCAAGGACAGCAGGAAACAAAGCAGGTTTGTTTTTTTTTTTTTTAACAGATGAAATCCATCAGCCAGTTACATCAGGGATTCTGAGTAAAAACCATTTTGAGCTCTAAGCTTGTGAGTGGCAGTTGTGGAGAAAGACTTGGAGTGCCTACAACAAACTGGTACAAGACACTTTAGAAAGCAGTGCTATTCTTTTCCTACTCTCTTTCCTCTGAAGTCTAGCCTGGCTTTTACAAGTAGGGCCTATGCTGGGAGCGAATAGTAATCATCCCACATCCAAGGCAATGAGTAAATCCTCAGGGGAGCTAAGGAACATATGTGAAAGCAATTGCTGTGACTTCTTTTGAAAGGTTACAGAACGCATTCCCCTAACACCCTGTCATTCTCTGTTCTGCTGACTAACATAGAAACAAGCGTGGGACTCAGTCGCTGCCTTCCATGCCCACCCCTCACACTCTGCCTTATGTTTTCCACCCTTTCTGAGCACTACAAAGCCTTCGAGTTTGTGACAGCACTTTGCTCGAGGCAATTGCTGCTAGCAGGCTCTTTCCTGTGCTCACGACTTGGTAGAACTGTATTTTTAATATCTTTACTCTGTGGAAAAAAATCCTCAAATTAAATACACGTGTAAAAATATTTGTTATGTTGACAAAAATGTCAGTTTAACAACACAGAAAACATTTTCTGGTTTGTCACTGTAAATACTGAGCAAGGAGCAAGTTGTTTGTCTCCACTTACTTTATTAAAATAAAATTATAACACAAGATGTCATAATGTCTGTTATTCTAGGAAAAATTTCATTCCAATAAATTAATGACCGAGTTTTTTCTTGCTGTTTTGAGCCAGTAGGCTGTTAAGCTGAATGAAAAAACTCTACAAATCACTTGGATAAGTGCAATTAGACACATAAGAAAACCTCAGGAACATCAAATATTTTTAGCAATTTGAATCTAAGAAAATGGTAATTGGTCAGCTTTTTTAATTAGCTCTTCCTGAAAAAAATGAACTTTCTAAGTGAATGTTAAAAAAACAGTGGAAGATGTCTTTTTGACTAAAACTATAGTCTCTAGAAGATTTCTGGAATTTAATTTTAAAAAGTAGAATGAAAAAGCAATTCTAGAGGACAAAAAACAGTCACAAAACTATTCAGTATAAAGGTTCTGGCAATTTTTGAATTAGGTGAATTTTTCTTAAATCTTCAATTAAAAAGTCACTCTGTTTTTTCTAGTTTTCTCTGAGATCTACCTCATTTAAAGCACAGGACTGCAATAGCAGGGACAATACGGAGTACAACAAGAGGTAAAGTAGTTGACCAGTTACTAACTTTAAAGTTTCAGTATTTTCACTGTGAAACAGATTACAAAAATAAAGTTATGTGCAGCATTTTGAGATTAAAAGAAAAAAAAAAAGGAAACAAGAAGTAAAGGTTCTGATCATCCTAATTACAAGAAGACAGGTATGTAAATTATATTAAAACAGAAAGAAAGTGTTATTCAAGACACTTTGAGCAGTTTCAGATTTCAAAGCAGTATTCACTATTCAGTCTTTGCATCTGGCCATCTCTCTGGTATCTGACCTTGGGCCACCAAAACCAGAGTTTTGAAAGTGACTCAGAGATGTAAATGTAATGTAAATAGATAGATAAGGCAAATATAGAAATAAATCTTGTGTCCTCACTATCACTTTTTAACAAGACTTATTTAGAATCAGCTTACTGTTTTCTTATTTACACTTCTTAACCTTGTGTTCTTCTTTCATATTCATAAAACATATGATTTTAGGCACATCATTGTGGTATGATGTTCTTTTCACAAATGCCATGACATTTGTCCTCCAGGCTGATTTCTATTCACTTCCCTCATTAGCATTCCTGCTTGGAGGCTGTCCATGCTCTTCTCCTTTTTCCTGTGCCAATTCATGACACCTGGCCACAGTAACCTTTCAAACGGTTTAGGACGTGGAATTCCCTAGGTTTAGGATAATTTCAACATGCAGTTAAAGTGATGTATGTTTGGACAGATGCCCAGGTGTTTGTGAGGCTCCATTCTCATTTATAATTTAAAAATCCTCAAGTACTTTTACCAAATAAGATAATATTTATTCAGATTTGATTCTTCAAGAGACATAGACACAATTACGCAGAGGGAGACACACAGGCAGAGATACAAGAGAGTTGTCAGGGCAGGAGGGACACCAGAGAAGAAACACTGAAGAAAAAACAAAATAGGTACCCAGATCAGGGCAGGAGGAAAAGCAGGCACCTCAGAACAGAGACTGAGGAGGCTGAGGAGGAAATGTGACTGCAAAGGGACTGCACCTGATGGAGGCACCCATATCACAGCAACAGAGCAGAACCTGCACTGAACTCTAACTGCTGCCCTGCCCCTCACCAAAGCGACCGGGTGTAACACGGGACACCAGGAAGTAGGGAGGAAAGGTGTTTTTCAGATATTTGTCTACTTGATTCTTATTCTTCAGAATTGGAAAGCAAAAATTTGCTAATGGACAATTAATTAAATTGATTGTAGTTCTCTACTTGAAATACTTTTTTGTCTCAGGACAGGTCTTCAGCCCTTTTGAAATAAAATACGTAAAACTTTAGAAACTGATGCAATGCTTTCCTTTCCGAAGAATTTTTTTCTAAGAGTAATGGTTAGATCCTCTTTATTACCAATTATACAAATAATATAGTGATTAATTTGGAACAAATGGTTAAAATGCATAAAAGTAGGATGACTAGATCATTATATGAGATCACTTATGTAATAGACATAAATGGATTCACTGGCCATAGTCATAATTTAAAAAGATTTTCATTTTTCAGCAAATTACATTTTTAATGTATAATACCCTCTCTGTCTTTATCTCATCTCATGGCTAGCATTTATTTCTACAAATTAAAAGCCTCCTCTTTCAATGTGCGAATTATTTTTGAGTATGTAAAAATAAATCAGTTAATGAATTAACAAGACTTTTAAAGTTAGACACTCTCAAAGATATTAAAATGTTCTGTTGATTGGAGCATACTTTCACACCTTGTAGTAACATGATAAACTCCCCATACTTTACGGCTAGTGACTTCAAAAGAAAGCAGATTCTTTTTAATTTAACTTGTATTTATTTATCATGTATTTACTCTAATTCCCTGTACTTATCCCATAAACACAAGCTTTCAGATAACTTTTCTGGTTTTGTTTTCTTCTTAATGTGCTTGACCTGTTCATTCCTTTATCTGATTACTTTTGGAATTTTTTTAAATACAGCCTTATCTTTGTATTTCTGGATATGTAAGCATCCTACTGTACCACTATTTTCAAATCTACTGACTAATCCAAAGTTCTAACCCTAAGAAGTAATTTTATATGTGTTTTCTGAGACAAAAATAAAAACTATGAATGGATTATAAAAATAATATCAGCTCTGCATGCCACTGATAAATAGGAGGTGCTTCACGTGAATAAGACTTATGATAAATGTTTTCAGATAGGGGTAAAGGAATTTCTTGATTAAAGTCAACAAAGCGGAATGATGCCTGGGAAATGCCCTATAAGGTCAGTGGAACTACACCCTAGATAGTCAAAAGCATATTTCAACCCCAAAATTTACTGTGACCTGCTGAAGAGTTCTCCCTGCAGTCAATTTTGTATTTAGTGTCTGGAGTTGATTTATATACAGACTGTTGTAGAGTTCTCTAACAAAATATTTTATATTTATGTTCTTCTTAAGAGTGATTAGAGGTGAACATCTGTGCCCTACACAAATTATGTCATTATGAAATTAACTTTCAAAAGTCCATAAAGAGATATGGTAGCAGCAACAGCTTGCTTATTCATAACAATATGGTGACCCAGATATCTGACAGGCTAGAGTTGTTTACCTTTCTTCTTCTTGGCATGTGTGTCAAACAATACATAAGAAAGTGCATACAGAAATATGACAAACTATAAATTATAGACAAAATAAACATATATTTTCATAATACTGTTATATAAGGTGAATGTAGTAGCTAATATATGAGAGGTACTTCTAAGTTGTTAGGAAAACTGGACTATCTACATGGGTCGACATGCATAAAAGCCTGCATGTAGACCCATGTATATGTACCATTGTAAAAAAAACCCCATATGTACAACTGTAAAAAACCCATATGTACAATTGAAAAATTAGATATTTATCTACTTTATTTAATCAGAGGAATATATTTGTCCTAATCAGCTTTGTAGTTTGACAAAACAAAAGTTTGATAGTCATTTATTAGCAGCTTCCCATTATCATAGAATGGTTGCATATGAAGTATGAAACTTAAGATGAAATATCCATTTGCATTACTTTAGCTCAAGCAGATTGTTAAATGTTCTGCTTCTGGGAGCCATCTGATTTAGACAGTAATGCATGATGGAGAGAAGATCTGTCACAACACTGCAGTTTCTGAGACAGAGAAATAAAGATAACGGTGCAGCAAAGTTAAGGTAAAAATCCTTGTGACAATGTGGTCCTTTCAAAAAAAAATTTATTGGTTTCTTTGCAAATTTCTGCATTTACATGATCATATTTAACACCTGTTTTTGAGCTTTGTGACTTTCATTGGTAAGCCTTTTTAATGGCAACTGTGCCTATTCATAATATTATAGTATAATAATTCAACTTTTTTTTAGTGGCACGTGGTCATTTTGCCTTCTTTTTATTTGGTTGGTTTTTTCTGAGGTATCAATTATTTAATATCAGTGCTTCACAAATTCAGATAATATTGTCTGTTTCACAGAAAGAGAACTGAAATAGTCACAAATCTTTCATGTGGCCCCACACTGATTTCAGACAGGGCTATAGGCCAGCTGTCTTTTACCAAGGCTGACTACTGACTCTGTGAGACAGCAGGGTTTAATACTTCATCACTGAACATCTTGTGTAATGATTTGCACCTACAAAAACCTTTACCTTTTCAAAACAGTATTTTATATTATGTGGTTCAGAGGGGAAGACGGCAAAAAAATTAAGCCCAACATTTTAGACTGTCAAACTCTTGAATATTGCTTCATAAAATTCCCAGCTTTAACTCTTGTTGTACTGAGACCCTTACAAAGTTAGAAGGATACATTCCAGAGTTTTTGACAAAGCTGCACTTCTTTGATGGTTATTGAAGATCTTCCAAACCAATGTGTAACCTATGTAAAAAGAAGCTGGTTCATTGAAAACTCACAGCAAAACACCTCACTGTAAGTGAATGAGAGTTCTCACATTTGCCATATTAAGGTCCACTGTTTTGTCACACTCTGCTGTGCTCCACTTGGAAAGATTATTACTACAGAAGATAGAAAAGAAAATAATTCCAGTTGTGCAAGTCGTAAATATATTTGCTACACCCTCAAAGAAGCGGCATAAAATACATTCTAAATTGAACTACATTGTGTATGTGCTGGTGGGATGTGGGAATATCTAGACAAGAAAAAGCAGAACCTGAGGAAGAAAGACTTCTGCTTCTGTGAAGAGGAGGCCATCATTGTGCTATAAGCAGATGCAAAGCCTTTCTTGTTGTTGCAGATCAATGAACAAACACTGTAGCCTGCAAATGATTAAACAGAGCCATTTCTCCAAAAGATCTTAAGTAAAATATTGTCAAATAAATCATAAAAAAACCCCAAACACCTGCAATTTGCCTAGAAAGTATTGTCACATTATTAGGGTGATAGAGTTTTCTTTAGGCAAGGCAAGGTCCAACAGAAAATTTTGCTTCCTGTGCATGACTCTAAAATCTTCTTCAAAGAAAAACTGAGATACAAGTAAAGAAATTTCTATGAGCTGTTACAAAATTCCACTCTGAAAACTGTATAAGCACTCAGAAGAGATGCATAGTTTGGTCCCAAAGCTAAGAGAAGATCAAATGAGTAGTGTGTAGGGCTAGGCTATATGTGCTGCAAAAAGCAGGTAAGACCTACAATTTGATAAAGGCTCTTTTAGGAAGGACAGGACAGGAAGACATGGAAGGGGAGTGTGAGACAGCAACAGGAGTGGATGGACTGAGTATGTGCAGCTCTGCCTGGAGTACAATGCAAATAGTAACTTTGAAAAAGATGCTAAGGTATTTAATTTAGCAACAACATTTTCAGGGGCTAAGTAGATTCTTTTCCTATTTTTTGCAGTTGTAATTATTATCTGTTTTATTTTGCCCAAATAAATTAATAGTCAAATGATGAATATTGTCAACACTGTTTACCTTCATCAGTCACAATTACCCAACTCATATGAATAAGATACTTCCTACTGTTACTAGTGAGACATTCTTACCTCATACATTATCATAGAATTATTGGGTTCAGTGCTGAAGTCAACATTTTGCAAAGTTTGAACACAAACCTAAAAACTTTAATTGTAGAGCTCATTGGCTTTTCTTCTATCATCTCTGACAACTGATCAGTATTGTTTCATAGATGCTATGAAATCTTTTTTTAGTCCTAACAACAACTTTACTCTCTTTTTGAATGGACCTTGCGATCTTAGTCTTTCCTCAGAGTTTTCCAAATTTTTTATCATTATAGCTCCACCTTCTGAATTTTTTAAAATTTGACAGTCTTTTTAGCAGTAAAAAATGTAATATGAAAAATTAAAACATTTTGAGGACTTTATTTTTGCATGCTTAAACATGCAAATATTGAATAATAATCATAAAATCTATGACTTGCACTTAAACCAGCATTAAATTTCAGTGAGCAACCACTGAAAAAGAAAGTATCATTAGCTCTACTGAGTTCCACAAAGCATGAAAAAATAAAGAAATTTTAGATTTTTTATTTATATAAAGAAATTGATATAAAATTATCTGTTGTATTCTTGTTTCTACTTGTAATGATTTTAGAGTGAGAATGGATTTAACATACATCTATGCTTAAAAACAATCTTATGCTTTGTATTGTGGACCATTCCTTTGCAGTTAAACTTTTTTAGTATTTCTGACATGTAATGACTACCTGTCCAGTTATCTTTGCTTGAATGAATGGAAAAGTATATAACATCAAAATATATGTCTATATGCAAAGTTTTGACATTCTAGCAGGAGTATTTCAACATACATGTATTTCTAGTAATTATAATATTTACCTATATAAAATTTCAGCGGAAGATAAACGATTCACATGGGCATCTGCAGATTGGATAAATGGCAACCTCTTAGCACAAAAGTTTTTTTTTTAAGTAAGATATCCAATTCAGCTGGTTTTTTTGACTCTTACTGCTGACGTGATTGAGCATCAAATGGCTCCACATCTCCATGTCACAATCCTGTGTATGCGAAATGGCTAGTCTAGAAAGAGACTGTGTGGTTGTAATTTCCTGGTCAATGCAGAATTAAAAAGTTCTGTTTATAATTTGATAATCAAATAAAATGCAGAAATATCTGAAATAACAGTATACAAAAGGTTAGTGATAGTAGGGAAAAAAACTAGCCTAGGGATTATTAGTGACTGAAACACCATCCTGTAAGACAGTGAGGAATTATATCACATATTGATAACATAATCTTCCGTCTGTCCCTGTTTTGCTTGACAGGACACATCACATATGTAAAGAAATTACACTTTTTTTTTCTGTTTCAGATATTTGTGTCTGTGGATAGTACCTACAATATCCCTCAAGGTGATCTGTTATCTGTCTTCATTAAAATAGCATCAACTGGTAATCAAAGCTTTATCTTCATGAAGATGTCTGATCTCATTCTTCAAGAGAAACTTTCGATTAGCTACCAAGTTTCCTTCGACTTACCACATGGGAATTATGTCAGAATTTATATCATAATCTAACTATAATTTTTAATGAAATTGATTGGTATATTTGTGCTTATGGTGGAAATAAAAAATATGAATAAAATATTTAATATCTTCCACAACAAATAATCAGCAATTCTTTTTACATAGGCATACCAAGGATCTAAATAGTTGAAGAAGTCTTGTATTGATCACAAAAAACCCCTGTTTGTTCAGCAGAATTTTCTTATTGATTTTATGCACTACATTGTGCATTCTGAGAAATCACTCAGCCATTAAATTTTGCAGTACAATTTAGAAAATGTATTTTTGATATATTCTACAGTTATGCTTATATGGACATATACACTTATATGCACATATACACTTACATGCACATATGCCTTATGCTATGGGACTCTAGTACAGTGTGCCTTATTTTACCAAGACCATGAGATAACATTATAAAATTAATTATTAATGAATACTCAAAAGAGTCTGCGCGGGTGGTCAGGTGGTGGCAGCTAACACTGTGATCTGAATTAAGAATGTACAGAATGATATGAAAGTTTGGGTCACAACTTTATTTATACTTGAATATAGTACATACCTAGACAGAAACCTTAGTTAATAAAAAGTGATGCAACAGAGCTCTGTGAAAAGATCCTTGAATGAAGATTCTATTTCATAGGGTTTTGTGTTTGTTTTTTTTTTTTCTTTCAGCTACTGGTATTTGTTTGCTGATATGTTATTGTGAATAAATTAAAGAAGCAATTAAAGAGCAAAAGTCACTAGGAGTAGTAGAAGTGATATCACTACATGAGATAATTGTACCAGAGCTAGTCATTCAATAAGGCTTGTGTTGGAAGGGACCTTAAGAATCATCTAGTTCCAACACCCCTGCCATGGGCAGGACACCTTCCACTAGACCAGATTGCTCAGAGTCTCATTCAACTTGGCCTCAAACGTTTTCAGGAGTGAGACATCTACAACCTCACTGGGCAACCTGGTCCAGTGCCTCATCACCCTCACAGTAAAGAATTTCTTCCTAACATCTCGTCTAGACCAGCCCTCTTTCAGTTTAAAACCATTGCTCTTTGTCCTGTCACTATCTGCCTGCAGAAGAAGTCTGTCTGCCTCCTTTAATAAAGCCCCTGTAAGACACTGGAAGGCCATGATGGGACCTTCCCAAAGCAGCCTTGTATTATTTTTTGTAGGACGAGGATATTCTGCTGAATGTTCATTATTGTTTTACTGTTAGTATTTCTGTTTGAATGTAAGTAACATTTTTTTGCAATGTATAAATATTGGGCAAACAGTTTCCTAAGGTTAAATCATCAAAAAATACTTTATAATATACATTCAAATTAATTGCAAAATAATAATTTGATTCAAATGCAAGATAATGGGGTTTTGTCTGCTGTTCCACCCCCAAAGATAAAATTTCTTTCAGTCATTCCATGTTTTGTTATATTTGTTATTTTATTACTTCTGAAAGCTAACTACTGACTTTTGTTTATGCAAAATGCAAATGCATTTTAGAAAATGTGATCTTCCTCTAGATATCTTGATATTCATCACAGTCAGTATCAACTTTAAAAACATAAACTTTGAACAGAAACAATGTCCCAGCTTCAGCAATATCATGTAGAAATTCAGTATATATTGTCTCTTAGATAATGCTACCAAATAAGAAATTTTTGTTCTAAAAAATTCAAACCTGCTAACTATCCATAAGATGCACATGGCAAAGCTTTTACATTAGAGAATATAATTCAACTTCTGTGGAACTATATTTTAAGTATTTTTCATTTGTATATGTTAAATCCATCCCCAATCTGCTATAATTGGCAAATAGGATGAGATGATCCCCAAAAATGAATAACCATAACTAACTAGCTGAGAAGCACAACTCGCTTTCCCTGTTATCGATGTCACTATCAGCTCTCTGCACATGGAGACTATTATTGCAACTGTCATAGAATTAAATGAAATCTATCCAGCAACATCTGGCGCTTCAGAAGAAAATATGAATAATTTCACCAGCTTTCCCCATTCTGCCTGCTTATTCTAATTATGATGTAATGGAGGACATCAGCAGGCTGTGGACTTGGTGATTAACCCAGGGCAGATGAGAAATAGGCATAGTGAGATGAGCAAGGCACATAGATCAGCTCAATCAATTATCTTTTCTCTCAAGGCTCTTAAATACAGCAGTGACCTTGTGATGGGAAACAGTAAGTTACACTTGAACCCATTTAGGAGGTCAGACATTTCACAATACATTACAGGAGCTAAATTCTTGTTTTTCAATTCAGTTACACAAAGAGGAGTATTAGGTATGCATAAAAATGCACAAAGTGTATATATATGTATGTATATATGTATATGTATATATGTATATATGTATAAATATAAAGCCTTTATGTTTCTAATACAGGGGTAAGCCTTTAACATGTTCACTTCCTCTTTTCATTACTAGCCTACGTAGCATTTCCTCCCTTGTTTGGTTCCTATTGTGATTAAAAATATGTCTGCAGCTATCAAAGTAATATGGAAAATGATATGACAATATAGTGATTAGGAAAAGAAAACCAAAAACCCTTTGAATGTTATTTCCAGTCTTCACATATAAGTGTGGACACAGCAGCAAAATCTCAGTTTTAAAGTACATTCACTTGTATTGCCTGGTGTTTTAAAGACCGTGGAACTCATTTAATTCAGATTGCAGACACATCCAGTTTCTTGCCTGAAATGTTATCACTGTAGAGCAATTGGACTAATGATCCTAGATTTATTCTGGTAGCATTCAATGCTGCCTACATTAAATGAAGCAATTCGGTGCAGCCAGACCCTCATCCACAGTGTTGTATTTGGCATCATTAGTCGAAACTTTGTGCTATCAAAGCAGTTATAATAGAATGGGAAATCTACGTACTAACATAGTTTCCTACACTGCTTATTCTAAAGACAAAGTAAAAAACATCCATCACAATAAAGACAGAGAATAAACAAGCAGAATAAATCCTACTCATTAAAATGAATGATCTTAAGGGAAGGTGGAAGAGTTTCACAAGGGAAATAAAAATGCCTGTTATGATTGTCAGTGAATATTTGGGGGGAAAAAAACTCACTCACCATGAGCAGGGATCTTTCTGCTCCTTCAAGAAAATGTAACCTTTCAGTGAAATTATTAGATAGAAGTAAATGTCATAGGACTTACCAATTTTGTAGCGCCAGATGCTGCTGCTACAATTTTTGTTAGTTTAGATATTGAATTGTGACTTGAAAAGTACTTGCAAATGCAATGATGGAATCTGCTTTCATTTAATTATTTTTTTCTATTGACTTGATTTTTTTGTCATCCATATGGGAAGGTAGCCTTTACTGGAACCAAAATTTTCTCCTCGGGTTTTAGTGGGCATCTAAGAGCATTCAAGTAATGTTTTTTATTTGCTGCTGTATGTTATGAGGTGGATTATTATGTCCATTGCAAACAGGCTAGATTCAGAAAGGGACTCTATTACCTGCAAGTGAGGAACTGCCACAGCAATATTTTGAACTCCTGGGAAGGAATCCAATATCCAGAGTAGGTGACAATATTCAAAGTTTAAAAGTATAATTTAACAAGCCCCCTAAATTAGTACTGATACAAGGTCACCCAACAGTATTACTCTCAGGGCATTTTAAAATTATTTTTCAAGAATATAAAGCATACTTAAGTCCAGGCTGCATTTCTATTGCAGACTTTTTCCCTCTGTACTTTCTCAGCTTTAAGTGAATTTGAAAAAAACTAAAACAAACCAACAAACAAAAACCTCCACCCCCCCACAAACAAATGAACAAAAAAACCCAAAGCAACAACAAAAACAAAAAAAAAAGACCAAAAAAACCCCCAACAAACAAACCCAAAACCCAGACCTAAAAATTTATCATTATTAACCAAAAGGGATTTCAACAACGAAAGCCCTTTCAAATCTCCTTGAATTTGATGACTAATTAATTTTCACCACTACTTATCACTTACAATATCAAGCAACCTCAGAAATCTAAACAGATCACAGAGAAAGTGCTTCTTTCATCCTATTGCCTCTTACTACAATGAAGCTTGATAATTTCAGGGGTTTGAGAAACTGTGGTTGTTAAAGAATAACACTGATAAATTACTGTTAGCTTCCATGACTGGCTAGTGGCCTCCACCATATCACTGAAGCCATTGGCATTTAATTTACTTAGGCCAATGTGAGAAAAACAGTAGCCTGAGAAGAGCGATTGGATCTATTCAGACAATAAGACTGTCTGAGCTTTTCCCTGCTGACACTATTTAAAACATGGGGAATGAAATTCCTGAAGAAAATTATAATGTTGTATTAAAAAAATGCAAAGCTTTCTTTCTTGACTATATCTAAAATCAGGAATATTGATCTGCCTTGGACAGTCATTTTGTAGCATTTTCACCAATTTGAAACACAACTCTAAATTACAGTTCTGTTTCACCTGAAAACCTTTAGTTATGAATTGTTGTCTTCTTATTTATTGAAAGAGAATACAAACATAATTTATTGTCCTTGTTGTCAAGTCAACATTTGTTGAATAAAGAGTCTAACAACTGTCTGAAAAAAAAGTGCAAATGTATATATGTGAAGTTATTTGCTAAAAAATTAACTTCTGAAATATTACACTTATTTTGTAATGTAAGTTTCAGGTGGGAGGATAACACACTTTTGAAGGCTTGAATCATAAAACAATTTAAAAATTAAATCCAAAAGTTATAAATAGTCATAAATATAATTTGCTGATACCCAGAAATCACATCTGAAAAAACTCTCTTTTCTTAATGCACGAATCATGAAAAAAACATGCAAATAATATTGTATTTTTGATTTAAATTTGAGAAGAGGGCTTGAACTTGGAAGGTTTCCATTTTCTGTTCTGTTATTTTAAATAATAAAATAGAGGATGAATCAGATAATCATCTGGTGTTTCAGTTAAAACGAAAAACATGGCAAGAGTTTTTCAATGACAAGACTCTCTGGAAGAAGAATGATAATTTTTGTTTTTCCCAGTTCTTCCTAGCTATGCAACAAAAAATAAGTTTCACGAAAGGTAATAGGAGATTTTAGTTGGGAAAGGCACAGCTTGAGTTGTGGAGAAGCTCTTATATTTGGATCAGATTGGCAATATGGTTTTCTGTTTTGTAATCACAAGTTTTTTCTCTGTCTCATTTTTTAGTGAAAAGCCCTGCTGTTTACTTCCCACATATAGCAAGTGTTATGTCCCCCTAGGCTATAATATTAAACATCCTGACACATACTTGTTTCAGTTCCCTGGATGGTGCTTTAGACTGAAACGGGTTTACTGGGTTCCCTCCAAGCTTCAGTAACATAATGTCTTTGAGTCTTTTCCACATGTTGTTTAATTAACATTTAAATTTTTTAAAGAACAAGTAGGAGGTCAAAATTGGATGTTTTATATGGAAAACAATAAAGCACTGTTTAAGATTTAATGAAACGGTATCACCAGTGTCAACACTTCTCTTACTAAATGAATTTTGCTATTTCTTCTACTGAAGAAGCTAATATATTAACAAAGCAGTGATCTTTTCAGAAATGGTCAAGTCCTTCAAAAAATTGAAGGTGTATTTGTTTAATTGTAGTTTTGTTTTTTATATTGTATTACATTTTTCAATACGAGAAGTGAGTTGAATCCACCAAGAACAAAAGCTTTGAAAACAAAACCACAGCCTTTGAGCTAAAAGATACAGAAATTTGTTTAACAGTAAGTTTTAGTTTTGTTAAGAAAAGGATAATGCACCCCTCCCCTTCCCCTCAGCTGCCTCTTAGTATATAAAACATCTTAAGTGACAACAGGAGAACAAAATGTATCTGACAAGGACTCATATGAGGCTGATATTTAGCCAGCCTGGGTGCTATTCTCTATTCCTAGTCTTTAGTGTCCCTGAATGCCAAAACAAGTCATTTGGAGCCAGATGAGCTTTCCGTGTTTGCATAATACTGCAGGTATAAGGTACAACTCATTGCTTGGGCCAGGTAAAAGTATTTTGCCAGCTAAAGATGGTCCTTTAGCTTAGAGCTAAGCATCATATATTACTTGCACATGATCTTACTGCAGTCTCCTCCCATTCCCAGTATCTATTTCCACAGCCTCTCATAAATTCAGTAGGACAGTGCCTTTGCAGTCGCTTTATAGTCTTCAGGAGTATGTTACAGAAAATATGCATATTATCAATAAATATGCAAATCTTGATCTTTCCAGAGATGTGAATGTCAGGATCTTACTGGGTTAATTTTAATATAAAAAGCGGCAGATATTTTCTCAATAAGTTCAAAGAGCTGACCACTTCTGTACTATCATGGCTTTATCTAAGGCTACACATGCAAATGTAGGTCATATTTTCACTTCCAAAACTAATATGTAGTTGTGAAAATTTCCACTGAGTCTACAGCAGCAACCACAACAGATGGTTCCTACTTATTTGAAGTATATGTGCTGCCTGCTATCTCCCTTTTAAAAGGCAGTGACTCGAGGAGAAAGTAGGGCTTCTTTTATACTTGTGTGGTCTGCTGCAGCGTTAGTAGCAGTATTTTCTGGTAAAGGTAAGCAGCAGTTCAGAGAAATTGTATGCTTAGTGAGGTAAAATGCTACAGGACAGGGTGGTGCTAACCAAAAGGAGAAAGAGAAAGAAAAAGGTCTTAGCATTTGCCAAAACTGGATTCTAAGAGCAGAAACACAGACTGACTTCCAGTGCAACTCAAAAAGATAATTCTTTTTATAAGTTCTTTTATGTCTGTTCTGTTCTTAGTCTGAATTTGCTCTGTTGTCTTAGTTTGTGTTTTAAATAAAAAATAGTTGCCAATTTTCTTGTTTATTTTGGGGTTTGTTTTTTTTTTTTTTTGTGTATGTGAGGTGAACTCTATAAGGAAAAGGCACAGAAAGGTCTACTTAACAATTGTCAAACTCAGATTTAATTTAACAATGAAATTTTTTATAATTTGTTCCACCACGATCAGTTTGTTCACAAGATATTTACAGATCTCAGAAATTTTTAAGGCAGTTGTAACTTTTCAAAACACTTGCTCATCAAATATGCCAGAAAAAATAAATAGGAAAGGAAAAGATATGTTTTCATGCCATTTCCAGCAGTACGCAGTCAGATGACAGTAAAACTCAGTGATTGTCATATAGCTGTAGTAATCTGTAGAGCAGATGAGTTAAAGTAGTTCTCATTCACGTGTCACTGTTTGCTAAAACACTCTCTCTGTGTATCTGATCTACTTCAGTACAGGGATGTACTGCAGTATTTACAAATCCAGATCTTTTCTTTGATGATTTCCTCAAATCAGCTTAGGGAGTCCTCTCAAATAGAGCTGCAGGTAACTGGTGTTACTAGGCTGCTGTGTGCATACGTGTGCACTTGGACATTATCATTCCAGGTAACCATCCCAGAGCACTCTTGTAGCTAGACATCACTTACAATTCTATCCTTTTGTCCCATTACCAGAGCCATGTTAATGTTTACTGAAATCTTTGCACCTCCGCCTCCGTGCCAAAAAAGGGTAAACAGTAAAGAATTTCACTGGCTATTCAGGCACAATAGCAGCCTCTCCAAAAGGAGTGTTAACTCCAGTGTTAGTCCCATTATTTTTGGGGTTTAGTAATTTATTTTCATGTTTTTCAAAGAAATCAATATTACTTCTTAAAAATAAAAAAATAAAGGGATTTCCCAAGTATTATTTTTAAGTCTTCTGCATACTCGCTCCTCACTTCCCTATGTTCTGATGCTTCTGTCACTCATTTATCACTTATTTGCAAGCTCTTTAAAAATCACTGTTTACTACTTGTGGTCTACATCTTTATTACAGATTTGTGCATTGTTAATGCAGCTGCTGCCTTCAAGGATATGAATATTCATATGCAGTTCTGCAATCTCAAGGAGATAAATGTAGTTTAATAAAAATCAAATTTCAACCTTGCTGTGACCTCATCTATATGTTGCAGTTATCACTGAATAACTTAACCTGACACACCTAGATTGCTTGGGCAATTTTATTATCACATAAAAGCTCCAGCTGAGATCACTAGGTGAGGCTATCATACAATTTGTGATCTGCTGCTAATTTGTGTGTCTGTTTTATTACTAAAACAGATTATTCCTAACTGCTGAAAAAGCAGGACTGAAAAAGAATAAACTGGACTAGTGTTTAGTCAATGAGTTATTCAGGTCCTACAGTTGCCACAGACAAAATTGTTAATTTATATTTCACTATTAAGACCATCCAGAAATATTATTTGAAATATCCAGTTGGCATATTTGATTACCCTGTTATTGACTATTGTAAAATCATCACGGAATCAAAACAGGACCAAGCTGCATGGGAAGATACATGACATAAGATAGCAACCAATGGTAGTTTAAGGCCTTGATCTTGCTAGCCTATAATGAACATGCCCTAAGTCAGAAGTCTTATGTTAAGCATCTGTAGAAGGTGCTTTAAAGAAAGATAGACTACTGTAACTGAGGATGGCAGGCCACAGCAAGATTATAGAACAATGTGAAATGCAGTAGTGATATAATGAATCAGATATTATGATAATTTAAGAAGGATTTAAAGGTCCTTGAATGAGTCCAGAGAAGACAAAAAAAAGCTGGTGAAAGGGCTGAAAGGAATGTCCTGTGAGGAGAAGCTGAGAACTTTGTGCTTGTCTGGTTTAAGGAAAAGAAGACTGACGAGTGATCTCATTGCTATCTACAGCTTCCGGAGGGGAGGGAATGGAATCCCTGGGATCCAGTGATAAGACGTGTGGGAACGGTTCAAAACTGCACCAGGGGAGATTCAAACTGGACATTAGGTAGCATTTCCTTACTGAGAGGGTGGTCCAACACTGGAACAGGCTTCCTAGAGAGCTGGTTGATGCCCCAAGAAAATTTATGAAAAATTACATGACACAGATTTGCCTGTCATGTATTGGGACACATTGAATGATTGAAAAAATCAGGACTGATAGAATGAAATTCATATGCAAAGAAAGTGTGTTTAGTTATATTTTATTTTATTATATTATATTTTATTAAGTGTATTTAGTTATATTTTAAAAACTAGATATTCAGAAAAATGCTATATACACTATGAAAGATCATGCTGAAATAATAAAGATATGAAAAGTCAAAGATAAAAAAAAAATTAAATATAAGAAAATAATTGTATCTTGAAATTCTTAAGAAATGAAATAAAGAAAAACTTGAATGAAAATTTCTATTTGAACATATTTTCTTTTTTCTCTCATTCTTACAAGATAATCTGATTGTGGAAGTAATGTGTTTTGCTTTCTAAAACTATGACAATATTGGATTTCTTAACCAAACTATTTCTTGAGTAAAATATCTTAATAATGTACAATCTGTGCTTGGTGAATTTTTTATTCTGAAAGACTGTTGCTCCAATAAATTAAGACAGATTGAAACAATAAACATAACATGGTCTTCATAAAAAAAAAAAATTGTTTGCAGTGTGAGCTATTTTGTACAGTGAAAATTTGATTCCATCCCCTTATATGAAACATAAGTCGATACTTGTGTTACCTCCAATATGTCAGAACAATTTCAGGGTAGTTGAAAATTAACTTTCTGAATTTATTTACAGACTGTACAATGTTCTCTAAATCTGATTCTCCTAAACATGCAATTTTGATACAAATTCATGATTTTCAATGCAAAAAATTGAAAAACGTGAGCTGAAATATAATTTCAAATATTAAATGGAAAAATGAGTTTTAAACAGTAATTAAATTTACAGGGAAGCATTTACAGGTAAGTACTGGCCACCACAAATCATCTGCCAGAGGCAGAAGTTTTGCTGTGCAAAATGGTTACTTTCCGCCAACAGTTTGGCTCTGCAAGATACAAAGAACTGCAAAGGAACAGGTGGCAAAATAAAGAGAACTGGGAAGCTTTCTGAAGGAAATTTTGTTGTGGGTTAAATTAACAATGACAGAAAGTTTATTTGGCTTGCCTAAGAATTTTTTTACTGTTATTCTTCACCAGATCTCTATTTTATGGTCTCTCTTGTTCTAAATTTTTTCATGCAGGTATGTAAGCGCGATTTATTTTGGTTGAATGATGCGATGATAGGAAGGTTTTAGGTATTCCACTCAAATGTTAAAAATGTCATACTTCATTCACACAAGACTGTATTGCAACTGATATAGGCAAGTGTAATCTTTTCTTTTATAATTTTCCTTTTATAATTAACTTCTAGATCAATCACCTGAAATCAGAGCTACTTTGCTGTTTCTGTCTCTGGATATCAGTGAGACAAGATTTTCAGCTACATCACCTCCTACAGATCCTACAAACAAATTCTTGATTGTAGAGTTTATTTATTAAGGATCACTGGGCTGACCAAAAAGCTAGGACCCTGGAGTGCACTGTTTTGTACAGGTACATTTTAAAGCAGGTGTGGAGACTTAGAACTCTGCTGAACATCTTAATATTTCAATATTCTAACAACTTAGTCATTATTAAAATTCTATTTATATGGCTTTACAATACTCTGACTGTCCAAAATGGATAAAAGTAATACTTACATATAGTAGTAGAACCTATATTTGTGTGAATGCACTTATTTGTTTCAAAACTAGACTTTATCCTGAACTGTCTAACACCTCTCTACTCGATCCTTCAATGATTCAAGCAAGATTCTGTAAAAGTGCAGAATCTCTTATGAGATATTGAACTAATATTTAACCTTGGAGATTTAGTTTATTTGTTTCATTGTCTTATGAGAAACACATAAAATAATGCCAAAATCTAGCTGTTAATAAAAATTTGAATTGGCATTTTGACTTTATTTATCATTATATATATATTCTACCCTTATTTTTATTATTTCAATAGATGATGAGATTTTGCTAATTTTCCACTTAACTTTCCATTCAAGTCTTCTAACTTAATTTACTTTCTCTGCTTTATATTACTGTGTGATGCAGCATTTAATGCTCTTTGGTAGACTCAACACCTGATTATTTTTCCTAAGATGGCTGAATAATAAATTTTAAAAACATGTTCCCAGTTGCACATAGGTGAAATTGATGAATGTTAGCACTCCATTCTGTGATACAAAAATAGAAGCACCACAAAAAGTTCAGTAACAGACAATCTTTCCTAGCAGTGGAATGTCACATACTGTCATCACGTTCTGAAAGTATCTTTGTGCATAAAAAGGCAACATGTTTACTGGAATATAAAACAATGAATAAAATAAAATTAGTAAGTTTTTTGTTTCCTTATGCAAAGTACTTATGCTTTATTTCCATGGCAACTATTCAGCATTTTTAAAAGGAACACTGTAGACAAAATATGTCAAGTGAGGTACAAGAACATTACTGCTCATTTACAGTCAACCTCAAATTACAACCATTCAACATCTTTCTCATTCAAATGAGAGTCAAGTCTAAAGCAGATATTTCCCTGGTACTGCATTGCTGAAATATATGTGACATAAGACTTCAAGCAGCCAAACCATTTGAGTCTTTTCAGTCACACAAATGACTGGCTCAAGCAATTTCTTACTGTTAAATGAAATTGTAAATATGTTATTGATGAATATGTCTCTTCAAAGATATTTCTCTCTTAAGTTGTTAAGCATAAAGACAAAACTAACCAAAGCAAATATTTTTTTCCCATTAATCTGTTAATTATGCCATGTTATCTGAAATATATCGAAATTGAAAACTCAAAAATTGCAAACCACTTTTTTCATCTTAAGTCATCTTTGAATATTGCTTATTGAGTAATTCCTAATTTATACTGGCTTCTAAACAAAACAACAAAGAAATAGTTACATCCAATTTTTCTTAGTATATGACTGATTTGCAACCTGTGAAACTCATAGGAAAGTTTCTTCTTTAATAAAGACTTTGACAATGTTTTACCACAGAATTCTCCTAGAAAAACTAGCTGCTTGTGACTTGGATGAGTGCACTGTTCCCTTGATAGAAACTGGCTGGATGTCCAGGCCCACAGAATAGTGGTGAGTGGAAGTAAATCCAGTTGGCAACTGGTCACAAATGGTGTTTCTCAGGGCTCACTATTGGGGCTAGTATTGCTACATATCCTTATAAATTATTTGGGCGAGAGGATTCAGAGCACGCTCAGTAAGTTTGCAGACAAGACTAAGTTGGAAGGGAGTTTTGGTCTTCTTAAGGGTAGGAAGGACCTGCAGGGGGAGGGGAGAAAGGAAGAGGCTTGATTGTTTATTTAAATGTCTGTTGTTTGAATTGATGGTTGTAGTCTTGACCCACTGAGGGTGGAGGAAAGCCCATGAAACCCAAAGTTCAATAGGCTAATGTATGTTCCAACTGGGTGGGAAGACTCAGGTACCTCCCCTGGAGAGGGGAGCTTTCTGTCCTCTGGTGGAAGGTCTCAGAAATGAGTATGGGGGCGCTTTGGGGGTTTTTGATGGTTTATGACATCTTCTAGGACGTGACAACTACCTCTCACATGAGCTTAGTTGAGGAAGTTATGCCCTGTCAGAAGGGATGAATACCCTCAGGTCTACCTGTGAATATTACCTTCCCTGGGGAGAGGTGGGGGTGTGAGGGAGGACACTTGGCATGATAAAAAGCACTGTCCTACCTCCCAGTATCTGCCTCTTATCTTGGGCAATTTTTTTGAGTCATTAATCACTGACATTTCAGTCTTTCACACCCCTCACTACAAGAAAGACATTGAGGTGCAGGAGGGTGTCTAGAGAAAGGCCACAGAAGCTGGTGAAGGGTCTGAGCACTAGGCAAAAAGAGTGGTTGAGGGAGGTAGGGAAAAGGAGTCCCAGGGGGGATGACATTGCTCTCTGTAATTACCTGAAAGGAGGTTGTTGCAAGGTGGGTGTGACACATTTTGTCAATGTCACATATACTGTAATTTGCCCTGGAATCCTTTCTCCTGTATTTTTCAGGGAGAATGAGAAGCATAAAATTATTAATTAAAATTAATATACATTATGTTCTTAGGTGACCTTTCAGATGATAAGCATTTAAACAAGTCCCAACAATTTTTGGATAAAGGCTCAATACTTCTTTTGCTGTGATCCTGCAAAAATAACAATGCATTTCAGAAGGAATGTAATTAACCCAATAATTGTACTACCAGAAAAATAAATGTTTCTGTATCAGCAGTTAGGACATTTTACCATCCAATATCTGTAAGTTCAATAATATTTTTTACAAAATATTTCAGAACTGCCCTGCACTATTTCATAATCTTATATGTTACAGTATGTAAGATTGTCATCTTCTTCAAATTCTATTCAAAAATGAAAGAGTAAAATTAAACATTCAGGGAAAACAGAAATGCAAGCATTCATAGAAAATGGCATAAAATTTATTTTTTTTTTCTTAAGTAAATATTGAAAGTATGAGCACAAACCTAGTCTGATTTTCACTACTACACAAACTCTAAGTAACTTTACATGTAAGCATTTGGCTTTGTTGAATGCCTTGCCATGTGTGTCGTGTGTAACCCATTTCTCATGCATTATTAATTTCAGGAGCTATCAAGATGTTATAGGTATCATCAGTTGCAAATAAGATATAGAAAACCAATATGATTGAAACTTTTTTTATATCTCAAATTGTTTTATATTTCCTAAAGGAATATAGTATGTATGTGGGAAAACAGATTTAAACAAATAAAACATATAATGCAGGCTTTAAATGTGCTGGAAGGTAAACTAACAAATACCCTGTAATTCTTGGCATTAAACTCTCTTCAGAAAACTATGGGGATCATTACAGATACAATAACTCCAGGATGTGTCTTGTTAAGTGGGAAGCTTAATTGGCTCTGAGCAGAGAAGAACCTGGAGGGATATGAAGATGAAAACATTTGTGGGGCACATCTTGAAAAGAGATTAAAAAAGCTCTCAGTCAGAGACAGAAGGAAACAATTGCTTCTTCATGCTCTTCTGTTAATAAAACATTTTTTGAGTATTTTTATAACTCAGAGATAATTTTAATCATAGGATCGTGGAATATATCAAATTAAATGGGTCCCATAGGGGTAATTGATTCTAAATCCATGCTTCTCATAGGAGTACCTAACACCAACCATATGATTAAAGCATTGTCTAGATGCTCCTTGAACATTGACAGGGTGGGTGCCATGATTAATTCAGTGGGAACCTGTTCCAATAACCATGGTTGTTGAATTTGCCACGTGTCCTAAGAGAACAGTAAGTTCAGACAAATAACTTCCTACTTTCTTAAATATTAGTTCTCCTTCCAGGGACTGCATTTTCCTTGTTATGTCCTTGTCTGCCAAATCTAACTAACCTCTCAACTACATCTGCAGTTGCAATGAAGACACATATTGATGATCCCTGAAGTTATCTCCAGTAATAAGCCTCTCTAGGCACTTATTTGTAAAGATGATGCTCAAGGATCTGCTTCTTGGATTTCCTCTTTGAACTTTTTTCTGTTTTCCAGTGTCCAGTAGCACTTTTGAGGACACATTCTCATTCCTCATCTATGACCTACATTTTGACTCTTATACATTTAAGAGTTATTGTAAATTTGGCTCTCTGTAAAACTAAGTATGATAAGCCCAATTCGAAGACTGAGTTTGAGAAAAGTTTTTAATAGTTCATAACAACTTCCGGCATCCCTAATTCATTAATAAAATGAATAAAAGAATGCTGAGGGTGTTGAACATTTCAGAAAATCTTGCTCCTTTTCTCTAAAATATTGAAAGCTAACAGGATATCAATAGTCTTACAGCTACATCAAATGCAGAAGGTAACATAAGAACTGTTTCTTCATATACTCCCACAAATCTCTCAGGAATTTAAGAGATTTCCTTGACTTATGAGGCTTTAAGTCTCTGGATAAAATATCAAATAAAATGCAAAGATACAGTTTATGAAAGATTGAGAAGGGTTATAAAATTTGATTTACTGTAAATAATTCATGATGCCCTTTGCACTGTGAAATCCTTTTTGGCAGTTCCAGTTTTGGTTATAAACACTCATGCAAAGAATACAGAACAGGATTCTATTACACAGACAACAAGTTTTCTAACTGATTGTGCATGTGTATCAGTGATATATGTTTATTAAGAGACGTAGCAAACATTCCACTTTAACATATTGAAATGAAGTAGCAACAAATTTGGGATGAAATTGAAAATAATGTCATATTAAGTTTTGTGAAATCCTCCAATTGTGAATCAGTTGCAGAGTTTCTTAGTTCTGGAAATTCTCAACTATTTTTTGTTACAGGTTTTTGCAAGACTTTTTACTTTGTAAATATGCTTTATGCCTACCTAATCTTTGCATATTTTTCCAGAAAAGGACTTAATAAATAAATTTTGAAAAAGTCTTAAGTTTATATTTGATCTCCTAGACAGTGTTCAAGTACTGGAAAACATAAAATTATTGTGAAAATTCAGAAACCAGAAACAATGTTCTGCTTGTGGAATATATCTACCATATTTTTGCACCTTGTCCTACTTCTTAAAAGTTAAGACTATGGACTCTTTGTCTTGTTACTTGTGATGTACTATTGCCAAAAAGCTCCAAAGCAACAAAAAAAGTAAAAAAGCCTACCTTTCTTGTCTTAATTTATCCATCAAAATTAAACAAAATCAGGAATTAAAAATGTGAAGTTTACAAACACCAATGTATAAAACTCCCAACAACTTGAAGGCGTATTAGGATAGTAGAAATTTGAAAACTTGAATGAAGTACTGAAAAATGACTGCTAGCTCCACTGCCTCCTACGGGCTTAATGTCTGATGTTATTTATGCCTAACAGCAGTATTATAAATGAGCAGGGATCACATAAGGGAAGATGTACCAAATAAAAATGGAGTAAAGGAGATTAGTGAACATATTGATAAGATTAGAGTGGTGGAAAAAGAAAAGCACTAGAAATGTGACAGAGGACCTTAAATCCCTTAGGGTATATGAAGATACAAATGTGAAGGATGTACTGCAGCATCAAAATATGTACTATATATACATATAAATATAGGTAAAATATGTGAAACAACAATATGAACTGTAGCATCAAAAAAAGAGTAAACCTGTACTATAATTCTGTTGCCAGTACTTGAATTAAGTTATGTGTAACCTCTTTTCCCTTTTTCTTAATCTTCTGGAAGCTGAGGGAAGTGAAGAGTGATTTTCAGTCTTAGAACATTGGTCCTCTTGGGAAATTTCTTAGTAATTCAAAATATTGCCATGCTCCAAGCAAAAATTTTATATAAATACATTTTAAATGCTTATTCAAACAACACCAATGTTCACTAAAGCTGTGAGCTGAAACAGCACTGGAAGGAGAATGTAAAACCGTATTAGTACTGGTGGAAAAATACTACTATGTGTATACTATAGACACTTAATGAGATATAGATTGCCAGAAATTTAGATCTGTCTGAACAAAGCTTCACACATAAAAAATCTATCATGAGTGTAATATAGAATTTTAGTTCTTGCACAAGGACTTGTGATTAGAAAACAACTAATTGCCTCATTTGGTTCAAAAATATACCTTTTCCATTCATAGCAGCCATATTTTGCCTCATGTTGCTTGTGTAATTTGAAAGGAAGCACGCTTCACATCTGCAAGGAAAAACATCTCTAAACAGGAATTATGATGCTGAAACAAATATGGGTTTTCATGAATCAAGAAACTTTTTCAACTTTTAAAATTATCTGCTCCTGTTTACTATTTTCTCATGCATGGATGTGGTGATTGTGAAGGAAAACAGTGCCAAAGTTATTAACACAGGATGAAATTCACTCACCACCACATTGTCATTTCTAGTGTTAAAGAAAAGAGACTGACTCAAGTGACATATGAGAGAAGAATGGAGACAAGTTACATAATTACTAATATATCTTCAGTAGGATTAGTATGTGATAACATACATGTTATAACAACCACATACATGTGGTAACATGCCAGATTTACTTGTAGAACTCACATAACTGCAGCTAACATGTACAAAATCCTCTTCCGTTTTACTCTTCTTCCTCCCTCCCCAAATCCAAGGAAGGTAATTAAAAATTCTTCCTGTTATTGTTAAACCTCAGACTAAGATAAGGTAATAAAAGAGCAAAATTCATGGTCTAACTTGAATCTGTCCTAGTTTACAGTGTAAGATGTAACCAAAAGCATGTATTCTATTATCATCTTCACAAGCTGTCAAAGCAGGTGGGGCAGTGTTTGTTATCTCCTACCATGAGGCATCCTTGATAACTCCCTCCAGGTGCTATCTCTGCTAATGGGCAATCAAGGACCCACCGCATGACTCAAAGAATTACATCATCCCGTTGTGAGATGCTCCACCCAGGGGGAGGAGCCAAGCATTCCCACCGGGATATAATCGGAGGTTTGGAACAGCAGTTGCTGCCCTTATTTACTGGGTTCCCAGAGGGTGAGAGCTACCAATGGACCTTCAGGTGAAGACCAGACCCTTCAACAGGATCACTGCTTTAACAGGATCACTTCATCTGGACTGCTACCACCACCCTGACTAACAGGGTGTCAGGTTGTATCCTGACTCTGCCAGTGTTCTTGTACTATTGCATTTATTTTATTTTTCCTATTAAGTTATAATTCTGATTTGTGATCTCCCCCTGGTTTGTTTTCAAACTAGCACAGAATCTGAACATCTGAAGTTGAAAGTGGTAGGCAGTTCCAGTCTCTGCTGCCTTACAATCATTGGAACTTCCACTCAAAGCAATAAAAATATTAAAAGCTGCATTTATATTTACTAAGGGCTAATTTGGGCAGATGTTCTGAATCATCCTCTAGAGGATCCTATAATACTCTGGTATCTAATTGGGGTCCCTGCTGTTTAGGTACAGTTCTTTTTGAGTTCTTGGATATGTGACAACAGTTGATATGAATGAAAAATGAAGACACTGCTCTGCTAAATTTTTACATGCTGTTTCCTTCACCTTAGACTTCCCTAGATTTAGCTGTGCTGCAGGCAGTGTCTCTCAGAGCACTGGTACACAATCTAGTAGAGTATTGTGATAAAGTCAGTATACACCTGCAGCCTTGAAGCCTCCATATGATGGAACATTGGTAATATCACTATTGGCATTTGCACAAGAAACAGGAAAACTTGTCTATCTCAGTCAGAGTGCATTTAGCCTTTCCCAGAGGAGATACCATTGTATCTACTTTACATATATGCAAACATACGTGCATAGGTAGGTACAGTGCGTGGATGCTCTCTGTGTCCTGGCCATCACAGTAACGCTCTCTCTCCACAAGCTCTGCTGTAAACCCCCTGCCTCTGAGGCTCAGTGTTCTGAGTGCTGAGGGGGGTTTAAGGATTAGTTCTGATGTAGCTCTGCAGAACGACTCTTTGTTCCAATTTCTGGAAAAAAAAATGCAAACCTGTGGAGAAAGCTATGGAAAAGAATGCAGAAGGATAAGAAAGATAAAGTTATGGATAAGGTTAGGAGCGTTGAGAGAAACAGTTATTAGCCCAAGGATTCCAGACAGAAGCACCTGTGTGGAAAAATGTGTAATCCTACTGGAAAACCAAAACAAAACAGGGGTGGCTAGTGGGGGTCTAGCAGTGTGGTTGCTGCATCTCCAGGCCTGCACCATAAATATCACCACTGATATCTCTATAGGGGAGGATGGCAACTCAACAGCAGTAGGAATTGTTTCAGCAACTTATGTCTGCATGGCCAAGAATGATCTTTAGGTACCTTTGGGCACAAGAATGATCAGTCTTTTGTGCATGGTAGACAGCTAATAATTGTTTTATATCCTTAAGTTCTGCTGGCAGGGTCTCTTTGCACCTGGCTAATTATGCCCTGACAAACTGAACCAGAAGAGGGGAGGTAACATTTCAATGGAGTAAAAATGTCAGGTTTATAGGAAGGAAAATATGAAAGAGGCTGTAGTTTCTGGTGGCATGGGATGATTTTTTTTTTTAACTTTATTGTAACTGGTCTCCTTTAATATCAGAAGAAAGCAAACAAAGAAGAGAAGACATTGAGGCAGGGATTAGTACTGAGTCTTTACGGACAATAGCCTAAGTGCCTTTTCCCTTCTTCCCATTTCTTTTTAGAGTTCTTTTCTTTCTAGAAATGTTTGCAGTTTTTGAACCCCCAAAATTTTAAAGCCAAGCATAAAAGCCTTATATATTGCACAAAAAAGTTTCTGCTGAAATAAGAGGATAATCTGAGCTTTACCTATCTGGTTATAATTTCATACTGTAAAAGTGCTATACATGGAGGTTGCATAGAAAGGATCCTTATTTCTAGATCACATACAGAATTCAGGTTTATGTAAGTAAAAATATTTTTCCTTTCTTTCATAAGAAAGAAGGCTGTGTGAAGGGGAGAAACTTTTTTTCTCAGTATTTTTAACTTGTTTTCAAGGATAATGCATTTCTGGTGCAAAAATGTCACATATAGTACAGTGGAAAGGTAACATGAAATTATGTCATTTCAGCTTCAACTAGACAGCTGAATGCAGAGTACTTTTCAGAAGTGTCATACAAAAGGCATTTTAATAAAAGGCACTTTTGGGGGGGGTGAGGGAGGGGAAATATATTTTTACTGTCAAGTAAAATAAAATCCTTATCCTTGAATTTTAATAAGTTTTGTTGTTTCCCATTATAAAGCTTCAGATACTATGTACAACTAATGCTCAGTTTCTTCATAAAATAAATAATGATTTCTGAAAATCCTAGGTTTATATTTGTGATCATAAAAAATCCAATATAGGAATAGCATATGCAAAGGTTTTGTAATGTCTTATCATACCTGAAAACTATGCAAACATCCCAGAGCTATCAAAATCATGAGACAGATACGAAAAGAATCATTAAACTCGGAGTCTTTCACTTAAAGAAATAAAACCCCAAAACTCTTACTTTAAACTTCTGTCAATACACAATGCTGATTGTAAAATTGATTTTTTTTTCTGATTTTATTTACTAAATGAAATTAAGTTAATAAAATAGTGTGGTGCTTTGACCAGGGCTGGATGCTGAGTGCTGATCAAAGCTGCTCTCTCATTCCCCTCCTTAGCGGAAGTCTCTCCTTAGGGGAGAGAAGCTATAAAAAAAGGCTCATGAGGTGAGACAAGGGCAGGGAAAGCTCATTCACCAGTTACTGTCATGGGCAAAACAGATTTGGGTTGGGGGAATTTAACCGGTCAAAATCAGAACAGGATAATAAAAAGTAAAACAAATCCTAAAAGCACCCTCTTTCTCTGCTGACCTTGGGGTTTGCACAGGTCTTTCTCTTATGTATTCTCACTCCTCTCTTTTGTGGTTGCAATTACTTCTGTGCAATAACTTATTTTATTTTCCCTTCCTAAATATGTTATCACAGAGTCAGTACCACTATTTCTGATGTCCTCATCCTTGGCCAGTGGCAGGTCCATCCTAGAGCTGGCTGGCATTGTCTCTGTTGGATGTGTGCAAAACTTCTGGCAGCTTTTCAGAGACACACCCTACAGCCCCCTCACTACCAGAACCTAGCCACAGAAACCTAAGACAAGTGGCTTCTAAAATAACAGTTAGATCAGATCCTAATCCTTAAAGTTTCTGGGTATCTCTGATTTGTAGAACTAATTTTTATCTTTCTGGCAAAAGAATTACTTTCTCTTTCATATTTAATTCTGCTTCTCTAATGGTATCACATATTTTTTTTTAAAAAAGTTAGCAATCAATTACCATTTAGGAATTTTAAGCCTAAATAATTATTCTTCACCTTTCAATCCAAATTAGGCAGTTTTTTATTAATTTAATTAATAAATAAAGCCAGGCATCTGGGGACGAGTAACCCTATCCAACAGTACCAGCTGGGTGTCAAATGACTGTGATGGAGCCTTGTGACACAGAAGTCCATCAGCTTCCTTGGTTGCATTGCTTTCTGTTTGTTTTTTGTTTTTTTTTTTTTTTTTTTTTTTTGGTTTTTTTTTTTTTGTTTTTTGTTTTTTTGTTTTTTTATTTTTTTGTTTTTTTATTGGGAGGGTAATCAAACACTTGCACAGGTTGCACAGAGAGGCTGAGGAGTCTTCAACCTTAGAGATGTTCAAAATCTGTCTGGATATGGCCCTTGAAAATCTGTTGCAGCTGTCCCTGCTTTGTTAGGAGCAGGCTGAACTCAGCAAACTTCAGAAGTAATTTCAAACCTTAGTGATTCTGTGCTTTCTGTTATTTAGGTCCTGTTATGTAATGAAAAATTTTTAAATTAATGCTGATCTGAAGAGAAATTAAACTTCTAAGAAAAAAACCTATGAAACTTGTTGCATAACAATCTTTATTAAGGAAACTTTCCTGTCTGACCATCCAGGAGCCACTCTTGCAGTCACTCTTGCACCACTTCAGCTGGGACTGAAGCATCTCTGCCACTACACACCCCACACTCACATGATCAGACCAGGTTTGCTTCCTGACTTGACCCCAGGTTTCCCATAGCAGAGTCTTGGATGCCCCTATCCTTAAAATAATTTGATTATGGTGCAATAACTAGGTAAAACCAAAATAACAGCTCGAGCTGGGTGCCTCTGGGAAGGGACCCCGAACAAAGGAATCCCTGGGTTTTTATAACCTTATGGTCTAAGTGCAGTAAAATGTGGGGGTTGTTAGCTTCTGACGCATCACTAAGTGTCCTGTCACCTGGCTGAGCCACAGGTTCCTGTGCCCTGTGTTATGCAAATAATCAGCAGTTTATGGCCTCTTGCCTTGGGCTCAGTCTCCTGCCCCCAGAGGTCAACCTGCAGCTCTCAAAGCAGGTGCACACTGAACTACCTGCACCAACTGTATTCCTCAACACAGTCATAAGTAATCAAATACTTTTTTTTTTGCCTATTGCATTTTTTTAAAGTCTGTTATCGTGTTGCTTCGTACTTTCATAATCTTTATTGTAAAATATTGTATGTGTTGTGTTTTCACTTTAAATTCTGTAAATGATGGTCTTGTTTCCTACCGCATTACAGGAAGAACTAAATGTGTGCTGACACATACCACACATTTGACTATACGTCTGCCTTCCTTATATGAATGTTAAATTCTTGTCGTGCAAGATTGAAGTATCCTTTTAAAGTGTAATGAGATTATTTGTCTAGAGTTCCAGCGTATCCACAGTCTATTCCTCACATCAGTCCATTCCTTCAATGCTTAAAGAAACAAAGGTGATGGGTACTGGGTTAATCCAGAAGAAAAGAATAAAATTATCTGCCCAGCAGAAGTGTGGTATCAATGAATCTTGTGGAAATTTTCACAGGATCCATTCAGTATACCAGGTGAAATTAAGGCTCTCAAAACAAATATCCTCAGATTATGAGTCTTGCTATGGCTTTGGTCTTGGAGACTGAAAAGTAAAAATCTGGTGCTTAAGATTATGTTGTTCTTCAATCACCTTTTTTAGTGTTCAAGGCCCTGCAGCTCATTTGCACTGGAAATTCCTGTTTACATATGCACAGTATATGCTATTCACTGAATGTTGAAGTATAAACTACAGCATAGACATACCACTATATCACTGTGAGAGCTCATAGCTCGCTCTGAACTGCAATTCAGAACTGGTTGATGAGCAAGTAGTATAATACCAAAGCAGTAGATTTGAGTAAGAAATGCATTAGAGAGTACTCTAAGACAGATGGATTACCTACTGCTTAAAGTAACACACACAAATGTATAAATATATAATTTTTTCCTATTTCAAATATCTGAACAGCTGTCTTCTGTGCATTAGCTAAATAACATCCAAATACTATACTGATCTGCGATTAGAATGCATTCCCAAGAGACTACACAAGGTATTATTATATGTATTTTCCTCTAAATTGAGAGAAAAAAACCTCAAAACCATAGATTTAGTTGCTCAATCTAGTCAATAAGGCAAGATGAAAATCAAAAATATGCACCTGAATTATGCAGCATGCATTTTCTCTACTGTCCCATTTGACTTCAGTTCCAATAGAGTCATCCTTTCAACATCTCATCTTTAGGTCCAACGCACTTTCCCGTTTGGAACTCAAAATATCCTTTGGTCATGAAATAGTGTCACATTGCATGTGCTTCCAGTAGGGCATATTTCAGGCATTCTGTTCACTTATATTGTTTTTATATCCATTCACAGGGGGTATTACCTGTTTCTAAGACTACAGAATGACCACAGTCTACTCCATCTATGGATGAATGATTAGAGAACTGCTTACAACACTTCTCATTAGTGATAGGAGATTTGGGATTAAAGGGAATTATTGGTTTCATGTAGATTGAGACAAGAATGACAAATAAATCAGGGGTCAAGGGGTTGGGATGCGACTGGAGAAGGGGGCTATACAGAGGTAAGCAGCACTTTTCTGGGACAAGGAACCTTGTTCTGGCTCCTGGAGATAAGCACAACACAATACTGTGCAAGCAGAGGAATGAGGTTGAGAAACTGACATGAACTTTTGGGGGGGGGGGGGAAGGGGAAGTCAAGATCACCAAAGAACCACAAAACCCTACAACCCATTTCCAGAAAGGTCTAAAAGAACAGTCTGTGCATGGCAACAAATTACATAGAAAGTGAGAAGCTTATCTCTAGGGCAGGGCAATCTTATTTATAAAATGATACCCCCACGAAGCCTGGACCTATGTGTGCACCAGGACCCCAGACATCCCATTAGTTGGATCAATGCTGGTGCTAGGATTCGTGGTCTTTCTTCCTTTCTTTCTTTATTTTCTCCCTATCTTTAGTCCATCTCCCTCTCTCTCTTCCCTTTCACCCTCCCCTTTTATCCAAAACCCACTGTCATGTGCTTATATGAGCAGATCAGGGACTAACATACAAATTTCCATGCAAAGCGTATAATTTGCTAAAAAAGCCTTATAAGCTTTTGTGGACTCTGACTTTTGTTGTTCCTTTTGATCATGAGCACTACAAAACTTCAATACTCCCTTCCCCTTAAGGGTGGAATACCACACCTGGTTTAAAATTTTTTAGGCCCCCTAAGATATTTAAGAGCAGATAAAATAGAGGTTATAAGAGGTAACACAAAGGGACAATGTAATAAGAGCAATATGTGACAAATTAAGGCAGAATTTTGATGTGGGAAAACCTTGATATTTTAAGTTGCTTTGAAAGAATTGGTGATCTATTCTGTTATCCAGAAGTCATTAAAGACTTCAGTCTTTAAATTAAGCAAAAAAACACATCCATATATGGGTTGAAATGCATATGATGCTGTTCATACTCTGAGAACAAACAAATGGACAAGAACGCAAAACTGAAGTAAATATGCAGTTCTGAATACATACTGATATTGCTCTTTCCTTATTCATCACTGTTATTTCAGTAGCTTAGGTGTTGAGCTGGATTATTTTTAGAAGCTGACTAAGAAATATTCTAAGCCCTACCTCAGAAACGCCCAATGTTTAGTGTTATGTTTCCCATCCTTTTTTGTTTGGTTGGTTTTATTTCATTCCAGGTTTTATTTGGTGGCTGTCATTTCAGTAATTGAAGTAATACTTGAACAAAGTACTTAACATTTTTGGCAAGCATGTACCCTAAGCTTAAGTAGCCTAAACTCGGTTGGTGAAAATACTCTAATAGAATGATTATGGTAGGTAAGTTAGTAAATGAGTTTATATCAGAAAATCTATTTCTGTGATAGTACTATCACCCTGTCCATTTACTAGAACTTCATCATTTTAGGACGTTCAAATGTGGTAACACTGAACAAAATTCAAGGACTGATGCAGGAAAGTCAAGGATTTTCTTCCTCCCCAGCCTTAGTAGAAAAGTCATACATAGACTGAAAGTTCTGAGACCTTAATTACATTTTTCTCTTCCACAGAGTTCAGTCACTTAAAAACTTGCTTTAAAACAGTGGAAAGGTGACAAATATACCTTGAAGTCTGGTGTCAACTTGAACTCAGAATAAATGAACTATCTCCATTTTCCTCTCCCTTTGATTCTCACCTCTAGGCTAGATCTGCTACAGATAAGTGCTTCAGTGCAGGTAATCTCTTAATTGCTGTAATTAAGCTAAATCAAAAATGTTAACAGCCTAATAATTCTTGTTAGTTTTAAATATAGAAAGGACAGGTTCTCATTACCTTTTTGTTCTTACATACATACAAGGTCCTACTGTGGGGATCAAGGGTTAAAATAAAGCAGAAATATCTGTTGTTTATACCTGATTTTAAATTCACAGAAACATTAGGATTCACAGAGTCATTATGACCCCTGGAGTTTGTCTAGTCCAACCTGCTCCTGTACAAAGCAGGGTCAGCTGGAACAGGTTTTCAAGGGCCATATCCACTCCGGTTTGTAATATCTTCAAGGCTGCAGACTCCACAGCCTCTCTGTGCAACTTGTGCAAGTGTTTGATTACCCTCAAAGTAAAAGAAAAGGAAAAAAAAAAAAGAAAAAAAAAAAGGAGGAAAAGCCCTTGTATTCTTGTGTTTAGATGGAATTTAATGTGTGTTCACTTGCACCCACCGACTCGTGTTCTGACAGTAGGCACCATTGAGAAGGGCTTGATTTCACCTTCTTCATTCCCTCCTATCAGGAATTTATCCACATTGACAAGTTCCCCCTGAGCCAATCCTCTCCTCTGGGATAAACTCCTGCAGCTGACTCTCCAGCTGCAAGTCCCAACTCTGAACCTCTTTCTGTGTCAGAAGCTCCAATGTCTGAATCATCTCTGCGGACCTGCTCTAGGCTATTCCCAATACACCCTGTTTGTCTTGGACTGAAGAGCCCAGAAGTGGGGCTGGAGTTCCAGCACAGGTGAAAGACCTTCTGCCTTGGCTTGCTGGCAGCACTGCCAGTGCAAGCCAGGAGGCTGATATTTTTGCTTTGCATAACTTTCCTGGTGCTGGCTAATCAATTGCATGTTTGAGTTGATTAAGATGTCAGTGAAGATTTTTTTTTTTTGGTAACTGATTTTGGTTTTGGTGGTTTTTTTTCTTTAATCTTTGGTTTCTATGTAAAAGGATTTAAGCTCCATTTAGAGAGATTAATTTGGTGATTATAGAAGAGGTCACAGACAACTGTGCTTCCCATCATCAGATACTGCCTAGTTATCAGAACGTTAAAACCATTAAAATATTCATTTGGTTTTGTAAGTTCTTTCTTTATCTGTAGAAGAACTGTGTTTCTTTATAACTATTTAAATGAATTTTAAAATATTCTCTTGAGCCTTAATCAATGTTAAATCTGGAATTCCTATTGACTTTGAAAGTAAAAGATTCAGATTCAAACTGTGTAGGAATAAGAGGTACATTTCAGACTAGAAGTTCTGAAAATTGGCAATAATTAAAAACATATCAACTGATGACTTTTGAATTATTCAAGTAAATCAAAGGGTAAATCAAAAGCTGACTTCCAGCTCCTGTATTATTCTCAGCTGTGAGTGTCTTTCACAGAATCAGAGCTTCCATCACCCTTTTTGCACTGTGAGTGCAAAGAACAAATCAAGACTTGCAGAGAGAAATCAGGGCAAAGCTTTCTGTTGATCTTTAATTGCTTTAAGAGCTTTTGTGAAGCACGCAGCACAGTGTGCATCTGACAAAAAGTTATGGAGCAAAGACTGGTCATTCTTTAGTTCCACTGCATCATCTCTAAGCTGGATACATCAGGCAAAATTGCACTGTATAAATAACACTATGACAAAATATCAGTGCATTAATCTTCCAGTAAAACACTTTCTGATATAAACTCTTTTGCTAACTTACTTGTAACTTAAGCATAAGGTACATTCTTGTGATAAGTGGTCTTTAAGTACTGTTTGAAAGTACTAGTTCAACTACTAAAATGACAGCCACCAAAAAATGAAAGATGGAATGAAAAAAAAAAAAGTGACGGGAAATAAAACATAAAATGTTTGTCATTCCTGAGCTAGGGTTTAGAACATTTCCTATTCAGCTTCTAGCAATAATCTAGTTCAACACCCAAGCTACTGAAATAACAGTGATGAATAAGTAAAGAGCAATATCAATGTGTATTCAGAGTCAGGTATATACTTCAGCATTCTTGTCTATTTGTTTGTTCTCAGAGTATGAACTGCAACATTGTTAAACAAACAATGTTGAAAATAATGCATAATCACATGCAATGTTTAAGCTTTTCACTTGGGAAATATACTTAAAGCATTGCTATTTCAATAAAACTCTTGTCGAGAAATGGAATGTACTTTGTTTTTCGTCCTAGCCTCAGCTGGTAAAAACCCACTATCAAGGCCAAAGTCTATCAAGATTCCTGATTTACATGAAGTATGTACCTAGTGTTTGAATTGCATACTAGAACAACTGTAGTGGTAAATTGTACAGTTTATTGCTGGTATATATCTAATTTTCTGAGAAGTTTGACAGTCATAATAACATAATAGTATGATACAATATGAAGCGAAACGATTAAATCATATAAAGCAAAAGCAGGAACCTCTGGGACATGATGTGGATGTATTTTAAGGTACTAAAATTGGATGCATCTCAAGGTACTAAATTATGAGATACTACAGAAAATCACTGCAATTCTTAATAGAGACACTTCAAAAGAGCAGCGCCCGTTTTGGCAGAAGATAAACTGGTAACTTAACCCTATAGAGCAATTCACATATTCACTTTTGGCATGGGAACCTATTTTACACTGCTATTTTCTAGTACCAAAGGCTCTTTTGGGAGCTCATCCTAAAGAAAAAGGGAGGAAGGACTCATAACTCTAATACATGAGCTCTCTTGCTTCTTCCCAACTCTAAGACCAGAATACACACTTTCTCATACAGACCTTTTTCCTGCCTCCTTTTATGAAACCAGAAGAAGTTGTTTTCTGTTCTTAATCTTTTCCAGGGATTTCACAGAGGATGCAAACTGTCTTCAGCTCTTTTACAGGCTTTAGCAGACTGTCATCTGGTGCTGCAGAAGGCTGGCAGCATGCAGGCTGCTTTACTAAAAATAAAAGAAACAGGTAGCTGCTCTGTGCAGTTAATAGCTTAAATGTTTACAGTCCAAGAAATCTTTCTGTAAGGGTTTTAGGGAAAAAACATAAGCTATTATTTCCCTGTTAATATTAACACTACTCCTGAGAACTCCCCAGTAAACAGTATTTTACCCAACTTTATCTTAGCATTCAACCAGTTTACTAAGAAGATACGAATAATGTTGATGCTCATTTGTCAAAAAAATGCTGGTTTTTTCTAGGTAGGAGTTGATCATATGTCACAGTTTCCTGTTTGTAATACTAATTATCTCAGTGTTTTGCTCTTCTGTACATATGTTGACAACACCAAGATCTACACCGTGATCTATTTCTAGGAGACAGGAGATTTAGGCAGAAGCTGTAGAAAGGGAAGAGAGAATTAAAGGGACTGGTATGCCAAAGAAAGAACAAGGAAAAGGTCAAGAAATTGAATAAGAAAATCTGGTAACAATAGAGATAAAGGGAAAGCAAAAAAATCACCACTGTTAACTTTGTTCAGTGAAAAACATATGAGGGCAGTCTCCCAGGGGATCCCACTGACAATCTCCCTGGTTAGCTGGAAGTTTGTCTTCCTAAAGTTCAGGACCCTGAATTTACTCCTTATCTGACCTACATTCCCCAAGACTGTGAACTCCACCAATGCATGATTGCTGCAGCCCAGACTACATCCAATCTTCATATCCCCAACTAGCTCTCTTACACTGGTGACCACCAAATCTGGTATTGTGTTCTCTCTGATAGGCCTGTCTATCACCTGCCTTAAGAAGTTATCCCCCCTGGCACAACCACAAAGTTCCCTTTTTTGCCTCAGTTCTTGATTTTTACCCAAAGGCTTTCTGCCTGATCATGGCTGTTCTTCAGAGACAGCTCTTTATACCTAATCCCATTCTTAGTGTAGAGGGCAACCTGTCCTCCTTTCCTTCCTTTCCTGCCTCTTCTGAACAGGCTGTAGCCATTGATAGCCACACTCCAATCATGGGATTCATGCAGCCAAGTTTCAATAATGACAACAAGGTCATAACTTGCAGCATGGTGGCTTCCAATTCCTCCTGTTTGTTTCTGCAGGATATGCAAAACTAAAACCCCAACACCTCATACACAGAAAAAAGAAAAGAAAAGAGAAAAGAAATTTGTTTATTTTTCCTTGTGTTTCTACAGTTAAATGTCATATATAATGAAGAATGAACAAACTTCTGCCGTGGTTTGTCTCCAAAGTATCTCCTAAAAGATCCATCAATATTGGCTTTTAGTTTGAGTTATTACAGTTTGGAAAGCTATAATGGTTGGTGGCTTTCTGTTTGGGATATTTTTGTTTCTTTCACTTGTGTTTTGTGTGGGTTTTTTTCATTTTCACTGCTGTGAAGGTATGACATTCATGTAATGTTTTAAATATCTTCTTCTTTTGACAATTAGAGTCTCAAGCAACAAAGGTAGTACTACACCAAGTAGCAATTACTGTGCTTCAGTAACCCTTCTCTAACTTAGTAAGTTCTAGTTCTGGACTCTTTCCAAGGAATTTTCATTAAGAAATTGGTATGGATCCGTGTAACAGGAAACAAAGGAATTACAAGGTTTTTCAGTTCCATCTAGTGGTAAGAGAAGGTATATGTATCAAAAGCCACAGTCAGTCTCAGTAATAATACTGATAGAACGGTTAGCAAAAATAATACAAATCAAAGTAAAGAAAAATTTATAAATTAATAGTAAAAAGTTGTAATAATAAAGAAGTCAACCCCCTCTTTTCTCTTTAATATTTTATGTATGAAATAAAATATTTTTGGTATCTAAGACCCTAATTATTTTACAGGAAAGAAGGAGCAGTCTTTAAAAGCTTGGTGAGCAGGTACACTGTTGCAGTCATGCAGTATATTTGTTCAAAATTTTTTTTATGATAATAACCAACCAACGAAAAATAATGAATCCTTTTGTCTTCACTGGCCTTCAGATATGATGATGCCATTTGAGTTTATATTGCAAATCCATGCAATTTCAGTGTAGAACATGCAGACTGCTCAAAATTACAAAGGCAGATTAAACTGCACAATTTCTCATTGTGTCTTATAAACAAATGTATAGCATTTGCAGTGATTTTTTTGGGTTGTTTGTTTCCTGCAACATTTACCTAAGAAGTATTTAATTTATCTATAAAGGCATCATGTTGTTATTAATATTCACTGTTTTCACCTTCTGAAATTAAAAGCAAATAGAAAAAGAAAAATGTTAGCCATATTTGCTTCATGGCTGAGATAAGAACATTGTAGGGAGCATGTGACAGCATCAATCATGAGAACAAGCAGGGACATAAAGTGATCATATACTGCCAAATTAAATTAAAAACTGAGACTGCACTGGGCAAAACCAAAATATCCTCCAAGAACAATGAAGAATAGTCTTTTCCTTTCATGGGTGATCTGAAAAAAACACAGATTTATCCATTTTCTCTCCTCCTTGTTGAAGTAACTTCCCAAATTAAAAAAAACAAAACCAAAAACAATAAATCATTAGACAAATAATCATATTAAGTAGTTTTACAGATGTGATTTTTACAAATAAAGAGTATATGTATTTTTTTTCTGCAGTGGTACAAACTGGGTTGGGAGGGATAAGGGGGAGGAAATGGACAACAACAAAATACCCTACCGAAAACAAGGCAGGATATATGATATGGGGCAAAACAGATGAGTTGTAGTCTTTTGCCAGTCAGCTGAGACCCTGATTGCAAAAGCTCTCTTCATCTAGCAATTACCTGTTTTCTATAATCATCACCATATGTAGAGATGAGCTCTTTCAAAGTTACTTGCAGGAACAGACCACTTCTGAAACAAAGAAATACATAAACTTGGATATATTGGAAAAAGTCCAGCAAAAGGCCAGAAACATTAAGAGTCTGGAGCATCTCTCCTGTAAGGAAAGGCTGAGAGAGCTAGGACTGGTTAGCCTTGAGAAGAGAAGGCTCTGGGCATGTAATTAATATATTTCAATTCCTGAAGGGAGGCTGCAAAGAAGACAGAGGCAGTCTCTCCTCAGTTGTGTCAAGTGACGGGACCAGAGCCAGCGGGCACAAGAGAAACACAGAAGGCTCCATCTGAATATCAGGAAACACTTTTTTACTGTGGGGATGACAGAACTCTGGTACAGTCTGCTCAGGGAAGTTGTGGAGTCTCGATCCTTGGTTACATTTAAAAGCTGTCTGGGCATGGTCCTGGGCAGCCAGCTATGGGTGGCTCTGCTTGAACAAGAAGGTTTGACCACGTGGTGACCTTCAGGGGTCCCTTGCAACCTCAATCATTCTGTGATTCTGTGAAAGTGAGAAATATCAGAAAAATATCAGAAAGGTCCTTCAAGTTTACGTAGTAGATGAATAGCCACATAGTATTAGATAGTTGTATAACCACATCAAAACGGCAATTACTAAAGCATCTGAAATTTCTTAGGGTCATGCAGTCCATCTGCCTGTTGCTAAACCAGAAATGTGACTGTGTGGTAGAACTGAACCTCAGATTAGTTTATTATATTCCATTATTTTATTTTTTGTCTACCTAGGATTAGCAAACAGTGCTGGTTTTTTTATCATTAGAAAGGTTTGCACTGCTTTAGGGACTTTATTGAAAGAAAAGATTTCCTTGAAATTATTCTAATTTTTTTTTTTACTTCACTTAATTTTACTCTATTTCTTTAAGACACACTCTATTACTATGTGGTAATATTATTTAGTTTTCTGTTAATGGTATAAAAACATCTTAATATTGTAATTATACACTGGGGGGTTTTTTTGTTCAATGAAGCAGTTGTAAACATATTTAGTTTTACTGAGGTTATTTAATTACCTCTCAGCTATCAGTTCATCTATCCTTCTGAAAACCTTTTCAGTTATTCAATGACTCCTTTCCAATTTACCTTCATTTTCCCCTGATAATGAGAGATTCAGAAATTAATAAAACAAGCCTTTTTTTTTCTTTTCTTTTCTTTTTTTTTTTTTTTTTGAGTAGCAGTTTGGTTTTCTTTGTCATTGTTCCCGGTAGTAAGGACATAGCACAGTTTGTCTCAGGTCGGTAGATACAAGCTCTCCAGAGGTACCAGGCTGTATTTAGACAAATGGGCTTAGGCAGTTGAGCATTTGTTATGTCTCTCTTTTGATCTGGCTTGATAACAGCAAACACGGAATGGAAATGGTGCTGCCATGTTAGAGCTGTGTCATGCCTGTGCTAATAAAGACTGATTTTTTTCCTGAACACTAGAACCATTTTGTTGTGGTCCTTCAGCCATTTTGGAGAGACTTCTAGACTCATGACTGCAAATGTTTGAAACAGCATCAAACATCTGAGGGATCTGTTCTGTTACCCTTTCTCAGTCTGCAAACATACTTGTTTGTATAGGTATATACACTCCATAGGTGGGAGTAAAGGATGCACTGAAAATGGCTCTATATGTGTGCAGATATATCAATGCATACTTGCATGGTGGTTATATATACTTAAGGACTGAATGTCAGAAGAAAAGAATTAACAGAAAATGAAAGAATGATAGATCTGGTACTTTTACCAGATGACAAATTGTCTACACCTGGTGAGTTAACACAGTGCATGTTCTACCAAAACCTCTGGCCTATGGAACTGCACAATGCCTATTGTGTAAGAAGGAGAACTGGAAGTTCACCAGCCCCAGTGCCCTGCCAACTTAGCCAGGTCGACTGGAACACTGGTTCCCCTCGACCACTATCGACTAGCAGAGAGAACCCCAGGACAGAAGAACGGATGAGTGAAGGGAGGGGAAATATGTTAATGATTTTGTGGAAATGATTATCACATGTATGTTTAGTCCAGGACAACTAATGAATATGTATGTAGAATATATTCACATCTCTCTTTGCAACCCTTGACTTCGGCTCCTTAGTTTTCAGTGACATTCAAGAACATTACGCTGTCAACATAATGCTGGACATCCCTGTTATAAAAAAGTATTTGTATTTCAAAACTTTTTGGCCATATACAGGAGAGAATCAGGCATTTAAAGAAACGTTATCTTAAATTTTTTTTTGCCATCTCTTCATTTTCTAGTTTTACTTGACAAAAGTATTAATTAACAATTCATTAACTTCAAATTATCCTTCAAAAGCCAGATTTGCAAAGATAACTAAGTCAAATTTTTTCACCTACATGAAGTGTTCATCTTTTCAGAGGAGATCAGTGATCTGAGGCTGTTGACCTCTTTGTGGCACACATATGCTGAACATTGAGACACTTTGTTACAACTGCTTAGATATGGTCATAGACTGTTAAATGTACAGGAATCTAAATAGGAACTGTAAATAGAGGGTGCCTTCAGAAGTCCAGTCCATGATTCTTTTCAGATTGATGTTTATATGCTAATCTTTCCCAGTTGCTGCCTATGCTCATATCTCCAGTCTTTGTAATATGTCTTCATGGTGTTCTTAATCATATCAACATTTCTCTTTTAGCTTTTTTGCTGAAGACAGATTATTCAAGAAAAGTAAAAAGTATCAGCATCCAGACCATTTTTTATTCTGCATTAATTTCAGCACCTTCATTTATTAACTGACCTATTTTCTTTCTGTTATTTCTTTTCTCTCTGAGGTATTTCTTTGTTCCTGTTGTCATGTTATCTAACATGCATTTATCCTTTATTTTCTTTGAATTAAACCCAGAAGAAGTCCTTCCTGAAAACTGTTGTTTTCTTCTGTATCACTGCATCTACTTTTCTTCAGAGTTAGAAACTATTTTTTACGATATCCTGAAATTTTTTTCTGGGGGGTTAGTATGTATGAGAATTCCCTAGTTCTGCATCATTTATTACTTACTCCTAATTAGAGTCTAATAGCTCCATGAAGACTTCTCTGTACTTGAAGCATAACAATAGCTTGTACATTTGGTGTTTTGTGGGACTGGGGGAGGGGGAGTCGACATCCAAGAGAGATGAAGAGGAGCCTATTTAGTGGCGAAAATGTCTGGAACACCCTAGATGTTGTCTATTGGTCTCTGAGGGCTGAATGAAGCAAATTCAATAATTTACTACATGAGAAAAGAAAAATCAAAACTCTGTTTCTGCAGTAAATAATGTAACAATATCACAGACATATTTCTTTTACCTTCTGTATTTCTAGTCCACTTCCAAAATCAGAATAGTACTTAACATCTACTACAGAACTGGATAGGAGAAACCGATGACCTTGAAGGTAATGTGCTCCAGCCACTAAGAACAAACAAATTTTTCTGAGTGGGAATTCTTGATTATTCCAATAACAGATCTGACATGAGGTTGTAAAATTTCTATAGGTATTCAAGAAGCAGGCATCCAGTGCATAATTCCTGAGATTTTCAGAATAATTTTGTCCTGGAACAGTGTATTTTATAGTTTATACCGAAGGCAATGCTGAAAGGCTCAGACACTAAATTCTAGGATTTTTTCTCATTTTGAGATGAGAAACTGCATGGTTAAACCTGAGCTGAATAAGGACAAGAATAAACTCTTTCCAAGTCTCATGAACACCCCATCCACTAATAGATAACAAGAGCTGGAAAGCTTAATAGCAGATGACCAATGCAATGACAGTGTGAGCAGAAGAGCTTTGGAATTGCTATTACTTCGGTGTGCTCAGATAAGGCCTCTAAAGATGCCAGTGAGGCAGATAACAAGTGCTGAATGCCTGATCAGTCTCTTCTTCCTCTCCTAGTCTCCTTGCAGCTATATCACCCAGAAGGATGCAAGAATGAGACTCTTCCCCACTCTCCAGTTTGAAAACAATCTGCACCCATGCACATCCAGGCTTTTCCTGACTATTTAGGGACCAAGAAGGGGGCATGCTTTGTGAAAAGGAACAATCATGGGCAAGATCTTTAAGGAATGATACTTTATTTGCTTTCTAAAATTCTTGTTGATGCAGACACAATTATTTACTAATATCTTCTGTGTTTAGCTGCTTGTAAAGGGATGCAACAAGACGACAAATGGTCATGGTGAAATTTTATACTACTCCTTATCCTGTGTGTGCCATAGCTCTCCTTCTCTTTCAGGATCCTCTGACAAACCTCATCCTTTCAGTAAAGCACGCTGGTTTTACAACCTTTTCCTTGTAAGAGCGCCTTTAATTGTAAGCAATTGTATATGCCTGCATCTAAAAGTATACTTGTGTATACAATGTTTCTACTAGCAGTGTTGCTTTTGTTTTAATGCAGAAGTTCTTGCTATAAGCATATTAAATAAGTTTGATGAAATATACCCCTATTACCTAGTGTTTTATTCTATTTGTTCTAAAAGTAATAGCATTTTTATAGGTAGGCTATTAACATGGAAACATAATGACTGTTAATACACAAAATACATAACATACAGCAGCAAAAACCTTAATTTACTGTCCCACAGCATTCCCTGCAGAAAAAAAAAACAAAAAAACAAAAAAACAAAAACAAACCATGAAGAAACAGAAGGAAATTAAAATATAAAATAAACAGATTATTGAAAACAGATTATGTGAGACTACCAATTTCAATACCTTCCCTTGGCAAATACATACATGGTATTTTCACCTATAAGCATTATCTGCTGTTCTTTCAGAGTATTTATTTTCAGAATATTCAGGTTTCTTGTATATTTACTTTGCTTTATCTCCGGCATATTTCATAACAGTTTTGAAACTTTGCCTTTTTTTATAATTACTTTGGAACATATGTTTCCCACTAAATACAAGCACTAAGAAAAGAAAGCAATAAAACTGTTTTCAGAGATTTTCTTTGTACTACTTAGGTTTAGTACCAGTGCATTACTTAAAATATTAATGCATTTTTAATGCCATCTGTGCATTGGGAGATGTATTTCTTCTTAGTAAAACACTAGCATGTGATATCTGAAGCCCCACTGAAATCTGCAAAAAGTGCATCCAGAGATGCACAGTCCTGAGATTTCAGGGCTGAACAACCACGAGGCCTCCACTAATCTTATGATGTGGAGCATGTATTACTCACTACAGTGTATTAATAAGGTTGGTTCAGATCTCTGTTGCACTCTTCTCCATCCTTCCTTCATCTATGCCTCTAAGCAAGGTTTCGTATTTTAATACTGACTATAAACACTACAGTTTCAGACTATTACAAGAATGTTTTCCTTGTATGTTGATCACAGTGATAAAATAGAAAATAGAAGTAGTGTTGCAGTACTCTAGTTTGGTAATCTTGTTTCTATTAAGATAATTAATCAATAGAGAGGATATCCATTTTTGCAGAATAATAGAAAACAAGTAATTTGAATTTTCTGGCTATAATATGCTCAGAATTAATTCAGGAAAGACTACTTTAGTCACCTAAGATTGTTACAGTTTAACCAGAATAAGATACCTGAGAAACAAAAAAAAAAAAGTTGCATACATATGTTAATAAATAATGGCCATTTGAGTGATTTGCCCTTCTATTTGTCCAAGACTGGAATTAGACAGAGGGATTTATCTCACCCAGCCTTAGGATCTATAACATGCTCCACTGCAAAGGATGAAGAGAAGTAAACATTACCTGGGAATAGTTGACTTGGAAGTCTACTTCAGGGTGTAATAAATCATGCATTGAAAGTATCCATTTCACTTCAGCAGCTCCAAAGTTTAAATTATTTGGAGTTTGCCATCTAGATCTACAAAATTATTAAAAATTAATTCCATCGAGGAGATTTTTTAATTTGTTTTCTTTTGTCAAGATAATTGAAATTCTTGTGATGAGGAATATGTCCACAGTCCTGTAATGTATGCTCTTCCTAAGTCAAGTGTTAGTAAAAAGAACTTTTTTGCCAGATTAACTCTTTGCAGTTTGTAGTTACAGCATTTCACAGCACTTCTTACAAATTATGTAAGCAGCACACTGCAGCCTGTTAGGGACTGCACCCAGATTCTGCAGAGATCTGTGCATACACAGATTGATTCCAAGAAGAGGGTTTTTGTCTAAAGAACCAGTGCTAGGACTGATGCTGCAGTGCAGTGGAATTAGTTGTTAACAGCTGAAATATCTCTTCATCTCTTTAACAGGAGATTTTCAGTTTTACCAGTGCTTGTTGTAACAAAACATTAAACCCTCCTTCACTTTTCTTAATGTTTGCCTTTAATGGGAATTTTCAAAACCACTGTGCATTTTAGGAGCAGAAATCTTTTGTGACTTCTGCATCATATTAACATTAATAATTTTCTTTGTTATTTGTACACTCCAAAATTGCACAGACACCTTCAAAAATCACTTGCCAGTTAAATCACAGCTCACTATTTCAATCCGTTTCCTAAAGCACAGATGTGAAAAGTCTAGTGTAAGAAGAGATTAGTGCCATATGGTAACGGATATATGTAAGCAGATTTTTCTAAAGATCTCCACAGAATTTTTCCTACCCTAATGACTGAAAAATTGAGACAGACTGTTGTGTCACTGCTAAAATAAAAGTTGGGAGAAATCCTCATTCTGTAACTATCAGGAACTTCTGGCTTGAGATGAGTGCAGCATTTCTGAAGTCTGGGAGCCCTTGCTGATAATTTATTGAGGGAGACCACCTCTCCGCTTGAGGAGATTTTGCTGTGTCTGAGCTGATTAGGGAGTGAGAAACCAAGAACTGAAAATCACTGATTGCTAAGAGCTCCTATCAGGTTTAACAAGGATTTGAAGGATGGAGGGAAGCAGTGTACATAAGCATAATCCCTCGCCCTTGGAACATAACCTAAGAAAGTAAGAATTACCAGCTTCTGGGAACCCTTCTCAAACCTGAAAGTGAGGACTTAGCCTGAATCCTGTCAGGCTTCTACTGAGAACTTTTGTTATGATTTTTTTTGTCCTTATTTTCTAAATAGAAAAAAAGCCCCAATCAAATACACAGTGTTTATTGTTTGAGTATATATTAATAGAATTTATTAAATCCCATTAATATGAAGAAAAGCAGAATGGAATGTGAAGGGAAAACAATATGTCTTTTTTTGCCCCAATACTCTCTCATGTGATGGCAATGCCAACAACAACTCAATGACTTTTAATGTTTTTTTTTTTTCCCCAGAGATATGTTTGTGAGTAGTAAATTGAGAGAAATAAAAGGAAAGTAGGAATAAAATAAAAAGAGGATGGGAAAAGAAAACCAAGGACAGGAAAAGAGAGTCGAGAGGGTTTTCAAAAAGATGGCAGATAAAAAGAAGGCTCTCAAAGAAACAGTACTCCAAATACAAAGATGGGGAGGCAAGTGTTTTGAAGAGAGGGTTAATAAAATTAGCTTTGGCTGTGAAACAGATGTTTATCAAAATATTCTAATTTCTTGATATGAAAGGAAATTACAGAGTGACTATTCTTTTACTTTGTTTTATTTTCCTGCTTTCCTCTTTAGTGTTTATGAAAAAGTGCAAGAGCAATATATACTATCATAGCAAGGCCACATACCATGGAACTTTAGTGTGCTCGAGATACTCTGACCTCCTGAAAAGGATACCAGGGCCACAATGCCTCTTGTATCTGGATTTGGAATGGGTTAAATCACTAGAAAATATCAAACTGGTCTGATCATTAGTAGATATTTTATGTGCATAAAACAACAATGAGAGACATAATGGAAAAAGGGAAAATGTGAAAGTTCTGGAGGAGAGGCAATCAGAGTCCTTGCCTGGTCAAATAACATCAGTCAAAAATAAAGCAATACCTCCATGAAGGAGCCAGGTATTGTAGAAATAATGGTTTTCAGTAAGAGATATAATTTAATTTTTAATTTCACACACTTTTAATTTGCAAATAGCCAGTTTGTTAGTTGTCCTACACTTATATCTCCCATAGCTATCTGTGAATTGCATGGTTTCTGTCTCCTCTCACCCTTAATTCTTCTTATCCAACATCCAGTGTGTCAAAACCTGTTTGAATATGGTTTCAAATTCTGATGGCCTGTATTCATAATGGGAGCCTTAAGTGTGTTAGTGTTTCTATTTCTGTTTCTGAGTTAGCTTCACAAAGGTAAAACATATAATATGTAAAGACATATGATTAGTTTTGTGGAGATATTGAAACTGTTGCAGAAAATAAATGGTCAGTTATCAGTCTTAAAATCAGAAAAAGAGCCCATGCTGACAACATTGCCATGAGTACAAAGCTCATTCTGATCAAGATAAAAAATACCATTCTATCTGGCAGTTGTAGAAGGGACAGCTTCAATGTATAAGTATACACACAGGGAAAGGGTCTTTTCCTGATGGTTGTTGACATCTCCAAAATATGAAAAGTAATTTGCAATATTACTGTAATCTTTACAAATTTCTTACTATTACTTCACATACATTGACTTTCTCCCTGTTAGATTTAATAGTATATAATGGATATTTACAGAATTTTTAAAGATCTTAAAAATCAATTTCCTGTGGTTTCTTTTCTTCTATTTTTCTTTCATATTTCTGTTTTCCTCTTCAAATCAAGATATACAAACATTTGATTGTAACCTGTCTTTACTTTCTCTTTGAGTGGTGCTTTCTTGAAATGTGACAACCTACTTTAGTATATAAACACAAGCTAGATGCTTGCATGCAAGATGGCATGGAGTTAGTGAACCCAGCTGGAGTAAAACATTGGCAATTGCTGCAGTTAGACATGTCCCCTCTTTCTTCCCATCACCACCATCTATTCTTTCCTTAATTCCAGCGAGTTTGGCAATATGGGTTGTCTTTTTCTGTCTTCCAGCTGCAAGGAGGCTAATGGGCAAAAATTCCAGAAGAAAAGGAAAAGATAACATTTCTTCTCAAACTCTTCTGTGTGTAGCTGAACCAACAACGTAAGGAAACTATTTTCTGTGGGCTGAGCAGTTTTTCCTGGAATGAAATGGGAACTTAAAATCTTAGGTTTTAAGAGCAGCCAAAAGGTCTTGTTGCAATTTCAATGTATCCTACAAATAGGTTCTAACAATGAGTTTGAAACACACTTCTGTCCTTCACGGTAAAGCAGAATGAGTGAGCCCAGTTGCTGGGTAATCCACAACATGGCAACCATTCTTCTGGTTCAGCTGGTCTCTCTTAACTCTTAACAACTGATGTACGTGGTTGTTTGGATGGTCAGCACCACTGTTATCAGTCTCTTGTTTTGAATTATAACATAGCAAAAGTCATTTATGTTAGGACATTTTGTCAATGTTCTTTCTCTTTGCCGGTTCTGCTGGATATGTACATTAGTTGCATTTTGTCTATAACAGCTTAGACTGCCTTTAGAAGTTTTCCTGCTGCAGATTCACCCCTGCAAATTAAAGACATTAATCTTAAAATCTATAAAGAATAACTATATTTTTTTTTCATTGTTACAGTCTATTTTATTACTGGTATAAAAATGTCCAGAACTTTCTGAGAAGGAAAAATAAAGCAAAGGTAGTTGATTTCAAAAGCAGTATGTCAAAGATACTCTCAGAAAAAGTACTTTTTTTTTTTCCCGTTCTTACCACAATAACATTGTTAGCACGAAATAAACGAAAATTGATGAAAAAGCGTATACTTGATGTTGATGGAACGCATGTTTGTGTCTAATACACTAGAGAAACTCTCCAATAACAGTTCACCCAAGTGAAAATATTGGACCATTTTACTCCCAAGGTCAATGTCAATTGAGGTTACTGACTATATAAATGCTAAATACAAAAGTTTGTATTGTTCAAGGCTACTCTTAATGTGTACACTATATTTTTCAAGGTTCCTCAGTTACATTTAGAGTTTTCATCCCTCACTCATTTATGCCATTTCTATCTTTTGTCCTGTTTCTTTCTTTCACAGCCTTTTCAGTCTGTAAATCCCAGATGCTAAAGGTGTCACTGTTATGGAGGGAACAACATCACATTCAAGAATCCATTTTTAGCTTGTCTGCTAAAAAATGTCCATTTTCACAGACGAAGGTGAGCCTAGAGGAATAGAGGTAGGAGGAAAAACTGCTGGGGCTACACCCAGACACACCATGGGATTCATCAGCCCATCACACTCTGCCTACAAGCTCAGAGGAGTACAGGAGTACGATGTCAAGTGGGAACCCAAGTTAAAGACTCAGAGGAAGAGAGAGTCTTGTCTAGGCCATTCCCAGGAGAACCTTAGGCCTGGTTCAGATGTCACTGCTATTCCATGAGTCAAAGGGAACGTCTGTAATATCATTTTACTGAATAAATCACTGCTTAGGGAATTTGCAAAACATTATGGGATGCAAGAGAAAAGCATTTGGGATTACAAAGGAACTACTATGGTATGTTTAGAGGAGGAAACAAAGGCAAGGAAAAACATAGAGGCACAGATCTGGGTGATTTGGTGAGGAACAAGAATGAGAAAACAAAGGAGTAAGAGGATAAATAGGCACATTTGCATGTTAATAGTTTGTTGATCTCTATTGTTTTTAGCCATTCCTTGCACCTGATCAGCTCAGTCTGCCTTACCTTCTTGTTGAATTCCCTTCTAACTCTTTCCTGCATAAGGGTATCTCTCTTCAATGTGCATGTGTTTAAGGGGGCTTGAGTTCCAGCAAGTGGAATCAGACCAATGGTCAGAGGTGGCAGCTGGGAGAAGTGCAGTTGTGAGAGTGTGATTGGTTTTGAAGATAAGCCAGATGAGCCAGTTGAGTAGATGAAGTGACCTGGGAGCCAGTCTGTGTGTCTCTGAGGGGGAAACCACAGCAGCAGCTGGTTTTCAGAGGGTCCAGGGAGTCGCAGAGAACTTCTGGCTGGTTGCATCTGTGTCTTTGTGTGTGTGTGTGTGTATGTGTGTGTATAATGGTCTGTACCAGCACCTGGATGTGGCTGCAGCCCTTGGTGGGTTGTATGTCAAGATGCAACTGCAGAGACAGGGATTCAAGCAGACTGGGTGAGCTCAGCTGCTGGAAGGATCCACCAGGTACAAATGTACATATGTATACATATGCACACATGCAGATATATAATGAGAAATGGGAACAGAATGATGCTTTTGGTGCTGTTTGTGTCTATGTGAGTGACGAATGTTTTCATCTGCATTGATCTGTGTGGCCAGCTGCGTGTATAATGTGCGTGTATCTGTGTTCTCTGTGTGTGTGCCTACTGGGAATACATGCCCAGCCTCACTACTGACTGGACAGGGAGGCATGGGGCAGCTGCAGCAGCTTTGCCTCTATCAAACTATTGATTTGATAACTGAATAACTTAGCATAAGTTGTTCTACAGTCATGCAATCTGTAGAATAATATTATTTATAAATATCTGAAGTCCAAGACCAATATTAACATTATTGGGCAGATGTAAAAAAATTTAAGCCACTCAGAAAAAAACCCCAAACAAACTGATTCTTTCAACTGCCACTGCAGATCTGTACACAGAGCATTTTTGGTGATTAGAGGGACATCGGTGAGATACATTTCATACTGAAAGGGGTAGGTTTGTGAGTGGATTCAGCCTTCTGATATTTGTGAAAGGTTCTGCATGCTTTCCAGCTTTCTGATATATATGGGATTACTCACTGAGTAAAGAGTTAATCACTGTGGCTAAAGCTGACAGAATTAGGCCCTGATTAATTTGGCTGAAATCACAGGAGGAGTCAGTCAGCATCAGAGCAAAAATAGACTGTGATTCTCACCGTAGTTCTTATTGCAATGTCATGGTGCCAAACTGGCTGCCTCTCATTAGAATTAAAAACTGTGACTTTTTCTTTAGTCATTTCTCCTTGTTTCTTGGTCTGTTTGATTCAAAGGTATTGTGCAGACTGCATAGTACAATAAACAGTAGTCCATGAATGAAGCCAAAAGGTGTACTGCATGATTCAAAATATAAACCAGTAATCTTGAAGCACAATAGCTACTGTGATTTTTTTTTAATCCAAGGCATTGCTCACAATATTTTCACAGTTCTGAAAAAATTACCAGAAGTATTATATATTTGAATGTCATCTGCTGCACAGTCTTTTAGCCATTCAAACCCAGTGATTATTGAAGTATGCCTTGCTTATATTTTGCAATTATGACAGTGTGATAATGGTAGGATATTACACAAAGCAATGTGGAGTTTAGCTCGGACTAATCATCTAAGTATCTATCCTGATTCTTGGAAGACTTTCAGCCTAAGGAAACTACCATGGCTGTCATATTGGTTAATTTACAAAACATTATTCTGCAATATTAATACTGTGCTTTCAAAGTCTACGGTGTACACGTACACAGATCATTAGTAAAACCGAAAACAAATAACTGAATTCTAGATTAAATATGGAGGTAATGAATGTAATGTCTAAAAAAGAAGGTAAAAGAAAAGAAAAAGAACTTTGTGTTTCCTCTAAGTGTTTTTCTGTATTTATATTGCTATTTCCATTTCACCAGGTAGAATAAAAAGGGAACTCTCTTTTTTTTCCCTTCCCCAAGCAGCCTAGACCGAAATTTGGCAATGTGTAATAGCAATGGCTGTTATGTCACCACCTCATGCACCTGGCTTCCACCTCATGCACCTGGCTTCTTGCTGTTAGATCTCACAGATTGAGACTGAAACCATAGGATGGAAAGATACATCTTCATATCCTGTGTATGGGAAGTGCTGGCAAAATCATCAGTACACGTATGACCCCTAGGACCAGCCAGACAATATTTTTCTTTCTTTCCAGAACGGTTTAATAACTTTTTTGAGGTGTAGGCTTTAGTGGATTATTGTTTTTTGTAAAGTGTGTGATGGAGGATGAAAATAGAAAACAATTTGTTAAAAAAAGATTTCTTATAGATTTTAAACTCTATATCTGATTTTGTTTTAATCTGTCTATCAGAAGATGAAAGGCTAATGATCTTGGTATTTCTCTGAACAGGTTTGTGTTGCATCATGTAACTATTGCATCCATACAGTCCTTCTGTTTTGTAAAACTTTATAAAGGTTGTGATTCAGAAGTATTTGTATATACTGAATAAGAGAGGTTTTCACAGTCACTGGAAATGGAAGCTTGCACAAAATGCTGCCACTTTAAAGCATCCATTTCATCTGTGCAATTTAATTTAGCTTGTTAAAATGAATAATCTTCCAAGGACTTATAGTTATGTTGGAAATTTTCATTTGCAAAGTTTAGCCAGACTTCCTCGTTCTGTTCCTACCATTTATAGCTTTAGCATTTGGTTGTCAGAGTCTTAAGTGACTGTAAAAACCCCACCAGCATTTGGCTATTCAAGAAAATGCATTACATTTTCAGTAAATTTCTGCTTAAAAAATTCAGGTAAAAAGAAAGGCTTTTTAAAATTAATCTGTGCACATATATAATAGTTTTAAACATGGCGACAATATAATTCAGGGTCTATTCCAGTGAGTCCAACTCAGACATATAAAAATTATTAAAGTTCAAGGGCAGTGCAAAGCATTCTCAGAACACTACACTAATTTCACTTAATTCCTCTAGTTCTGTAAAGAGTGGCTATTTGAAAAAGTTAACTCAGTCTGTGTGGTTTTAATGAGATTTACTGAAAAGGTGAAGCAAAGAAATATAGCACTCAAATACATGAAAATAGCTGAAATTGCTCTTACTGCGCTAAGCTCATTAAATTAACTTGCTTGAATGCTGGCTATTAGAATTAACAGACCAGAGATTTAATAGGTCTAATGCATCTGTTTGGTGTGGTTCACACATCTCCCTACCCAAAGGTTATTGAGCAGGCACAGTGTATTTCTTTTTGGATAGCCATGGTGCTGGCATGTACACTGCATCTGTAGTGTAGAGAAAGTGCTCTCTTAGTGCAAGTCTGCTTAGAGCAAAGAAAGCAATTAAGGAAAACCTATATAAAGGTAACCCTTGGAAAAATTCTGGTGGAGACACATTCCATGGTACTCAATAGAAAAATCACTCCAAATCAGGGTCTCAAGTTAAATTCAGTGAGTTTTTGAAAGGATTTAATGGTTTAGATCTCATATATGTCACTTAGTCAAGCCTGTGCTACCTCTCCTTCCACAGTTAAGCTGATTATTTCCTTTTAGACCATGATAAGGAGTCTGAATGAGCAGGTGAACTTCACAGTGTTAAGATGATTAAAAAAATTGTCTTTATTCTCCAGCCCCAGTGATGCAGAAGACTCTCCTTCTTCCTAGTAGATAATATTAATTTCTGTTTCTCTACCTACAGAGCACCAGCTTTGCCATGTAATTTTAGAGTGAATGTAGTTAGCCAGAAGCCTTACAAATTCAGAAAGCCCTTAATGCAACCAAAGACATAGAGCAATTTTAGAGCTTAGTATGATCTGAAAAGGCAGTTTCTGGAGACTCACAGATTTATTGGGTTTCAGTCTCCTGGGTGCCAAATAGGCAGAAGCAGCACTATGTGTCAGTGCTATGTTCCAGTTTGCAGGTACTTTGGGTGCCGTATCTTTGTCTGATATCACCCTGACAGGCTTACAGTGTCTGCAAGAAGAAAACCTTTTTCGGGGGCATTCACCCCTACTTTTAACCTGTCAAATAGTTAGAATGCCATTAGAAATTATTAATCATTATACTACTAAAAAGATGATCTAGAGCTTAAACTATTCTTAGTATGAAAGAATAAAAATGGGTTATAGAGCGAAAGGTCAGAAATAGCAGAGAGTAAAAGCAATATTAAACTTCTGCTTCATTCTTCTACTACTTTCAGTTCAATGAAGTTTATTTTCTGGGGAAGCATGACCAAGAAAAGACGAAAAAGGGTTTAGTAACAAACCAGTAAAAATGGCATGATCAGAAATCCTAGTATGTACACATGTATGCATTTAATTATTTATTTATTCTCCTTCTAGACACGGCCGAAGAAACCTCAGAAGGGTACATTTCCTTACTGACTGGGAAGGTGAATAAAACCAAAACCTAAAAAGTTCCAGACATTCCACTTGTGCTGACCTTTTTAAGGAACAATTCCCACTTACCGTGTTTTAAGCACCAACTCTGAAGCTCTGGGACTAATTAGATGGTCCATATGTTCTGATTACAATAAACATTATGCACAACTTTTGCAAAGAACAAGGTCACTGTGATTACCTATGTGAAGTTTCATTCAGGAAGTCCATTGTCTAGAGAAACTTATTGCTGCAAGCAAATAATTCTCTTCTCTTTTCTTTTTCTTCAAAAATACCACTTGAAGAGCAATATAAATATTTCATGGAATGGTACTTATTAAGTCATAAATTTTCAATCATAACTCAAGAACATTTTAAAAGGAGAAATTTGTTCTGCATTGTCAGAGAATAACTACTTTAAAAATAAAACCAAAGAAGACTTTATAAATGCATTTATTTAATTTTTTTTGCCTTCAGAAGTACTCTAAAGGTTAAAAAGCAATTAAAATTGTAAAATAAGCAGAATAACTGCTCATTTCATTTATTTTATCTTTCCCTTTCCTCCTTTGAATACTTTTTTTCTTTAAATGGTAATTTCCAGATATTGCTGTATTTCATTTGTACTTTCTCTTTTCTAATATTGTCACTGTAAATATCCCCTTAAAGTACTTTTCAAGTATCTGCCAAATGTTGCTATTTCTCTACACTGACAGAATGATGTTAATTAGCTTTCCTTTTAAAATGGTTTCAAAATTTAACTTCCTTAATTAAGAATGTGATTTAGAGAAAGCAGAAATTACAGAGACGATGCTCCCATTTTCTACTTTTGCTTTTCTAGACCAATGTCCTAATGTTTTCTGAAAGAAATGTATATTACTGCAAACAGAACATTCTGATACTTATATTTGTTATGAAAAGGTGCTTCTCCCAACTAAATCCTAGTGTAGGACTATTTCTTCAAAAGCAATATGTGGATCTTAAAAATACCTTAGGTAAAAAGCCATCAACCTATACTTACTTTTATTCAGCTGAGGGGTGGGCATCGATGTGTAGAAATGGTGACATAAAACAATATAGCAAAGATTGTATGCTTTTTAAAATTTGCATATATTGATACAAGACAGGTAAACCAGAGAATTCAAATAAGCTAAAAAAGTTACATAATTTAAAAAAATAGCTAGGCCTTGCATCCAATTTTTCTGTAATAGCACCCAAGATAATGCAAATCTGTCTACAACTGAAGAGTATGTTGGAGAGAGCCAAGTGTGAAGATGTCATACACTGAATACAAAAAAAATATTTTAAATTGGGAGAATGAAACAACTGCAGTAAGCGATCAGCCCTTCAGGTAAAGAAGAGAACAACTGTGGTTTCAGTCTCTGTTTTCTTGGTTGTTTCAGTAGGATCTGTCAGTGAATAATGCAAATAAATAAAATTAAATATGATCAAGGACCTGAACTCATGGGTCACTTCTTTTTTTTCAAAGCTTTATCAAAATGCCACAGAATATCTATGATATTATGTGCTGGTTTTTAAATTTTTTTTTTCTCATTTCTTTGATTTTGTTTTAGGGTCCTTTCACTTGTTTTCAAAGAGCTGCATTTTGCTCACTAGAATTCTTTATTTTCCAAGTTGCACTGCTAGATTGTTGGGGCTTTTTTTTTTTATAATTGTTTCATATGTTAATAAGATTTAACAACATGAAAAATGTGTGTTCATAAGATAAAGAGATATTTTTGGTAGCTACCATATTGTAGGAAAGAAAGAAAATTTGTATAGATATAGACAGTTAAGTACTCATAATGTGATGATATAGGTGATTGTGATTTTATTTAGACAGAAGATCTGTGCTGAAGGTAGCTTTCAGACAATTATATTGGTAAAAAGATAGGTAAAAACTGATGAAGTCATTAAATTTTCAAAAATTACAAATTATCCTGTAAAGCTTCAGTGACTGCAAATTAGCCTTTGCTATAGCCCTCTGCTAACAATCTATAGATCATTTTATTATTCATGAATTTTAGTAATTTCAGGATACCACAGGTCATCTTATGCTCATTTATTTGCTAAACACCTTGTGCTGGTATGCCTGTGCTGAAAAATTGCTACTATTTACTTCCCACAAGACACACAAGCAACAAAGTGGTGGATTTGGCCCCAGACATCCACTATGCCAGGCAGCATATATATCTTGCTGTCAGAGAAATAAATGAGGCCTTAAATTGGCTGCAAAGCTTTAAGAACTGAAATTTATATGTCTAGTTATCAAACAGAAAGTTCAGAACACCTGCCAATATGAAGCATAATTGTGACAAACTGTTACATTTTACCTTTAACTTTTTGGCATTAACACCACAACTTCATTATACGGATCTCATCCTCCCTACCCCTCCTTTCTCCCTTCATCCAAATCAGTGGCGTTCCCCTCCAGAAAAACCCTCACTATACTTATCTATTTGCAAATGCTGAACAACCATTGATAGATTGCTCATCTTTCATCTGATGCAAAAAATCAAACCTATAGAATAACGAAAAATACTCGCAGATTACCATGAAAGGCTAGTGGTATTTAGATATTTTCTCTTTATAACCTGCTTGGAAGGCTTTCCATAGAATGTCTACAACCATTAAAAGCTTCTAGGTTCTTTCTTTACTTTTGTTTTACCTTAAAAAATTCAAAATACCTCTGTCTTCTCTCATTGGTCAACTTCACTATCCTTCCCTCTGTGTCCCAGTTTCAATGCACCTTTTTTTGTTGCAACAAATCCAGCAAATGCTAAGCCCTTTACTCTTTATCTAAATATTCCATAAAGGGGAAAAAAAAAAATCCACTTATCTCTGAACCACCTTTAAACTGTGTACTATGCACACTGCAAGTAACTAAATATTTTCTCTTTTGTGCATTTGTATCTCTGTTTTTCCAACTAATAACAGCCACATGAAAACACCTACAATATTTAAAGAGAATTTTTTTCCTTGTTTTTTATCTATCAATGAAGTCTTAGAACAGTCTTAGAAAGATAACTAAATTTAATTCTTTATTATTTTAACCATGCTATTTAGGTTTTTCCAGCTCCTGTGCACTGTCTAGTCAGGAAGTTTAGTTGTGGATAAAGTAGTTCATTATGGTAATTTGTCCCATTAGCTAGGTTTTGAGTCAAAAATTGGTCAGAACACACCTGTTCCTCCTACCAGCATGACTGTATCACTGATTTGAAATGAGTTGAAAACATGGAGGTAGTGCACACTCTTCAAAGAAAGAAAGATGAGAACTCAGTACTAAGGTAGACTTCATTTTCACCTTGTACAGCACAATGCTGCATACTAAGTCTCTAACCCCCACAGAGAAGTTCTTCACATTTATTCCCAAGATCATACATTTAAGACATGAAATGGCCTATTGTGTTCAGTTTCCATTCTTTGGCCAAGGAATATTGCATGAAAGCATCATAAAGGAAAGGGAAAGGGGAACGCTACTACCTTTGTTTCTTTCAGGTTCTATTTAGGCATATTAAACTAAACGGCAGTGGTTTAGTTGCTCAGAAGCTTAGCTCAGCCATAGTTGTAGAGGTGCTTTTTAAGCAGGGTATTCAAACAGATCTTAAAAGATGTTTTCTACCCTGAAGTTTTCTACAACTCTATTATTAGATATATATGTGCTGAGATTACATAGTTAGTTTTTTCAGAGGCGGTTTTAGTCTTACATCTGAAGAGATTCCACAGGAAATGTAATTCTTCTTAACCCACAATATCTGTAAAACTGGTCTGAAGAGATCTGACTAGTCTCGAAATAAAAAGAAAATTATTTTGAAAAATACTGTCTGAAATCAACAGAGAATCTTAGGCTTTTCTGATGCAAAACAAAGTAGAACCCTCTTCAACATTATACTGCAGAGAACAAAAAATTCCCAGTAAAAACCCTCTAGGTGCTATAATTTGCTCCTTAAATTTATCAGATCAACAGATGACTCAAAATTTCTTAAAGCAATGTGATAAAAAAGAAAATATTGCAAAATTACAGCTCTTCATCGTATCACCACATGAGATGATGGGTTTTGTGGGAATAGCTGGCACAGAAATATCTACCTATCTCAATTATTCACTCTGTGTTTTAGAAGTTTTTTAGTGGGGGAAGAAAGGAAAGGAAAATCTATGTCTATAATTTTAGGATGAATTAAGGGTTTTTTTGAGTCACCAAATTACCATGATTGAAAGTATGAATTAATAAATACTTGTACAAATAAACACATGCATATCCATTAGATTGATTGCTACAAGGATCTTTGCATGTGTCTTCATATGATTCATGTAATTTATTCTTTTCATTGTGTCTGTGTCTTAATTCAATTTCTATACAGCACAAAATTTTTGTACAATTACTTATAAACATTTTTTTGTTTTTTCTTCTTCTTTGTTCCCTGGCTACATATTACTCAGGTAGATTAAAGAAAAAGAAGAGTTCGTACAAAATATGGTCTTTTTTTGTCCTGGTGAGAGTGATGTAAATGAAATCTGTGGTATGCCAGCCCATCTAGTTAATTAGTGATATGAATCATGGGGGTTTTTTGTTTGATTGTTTATTTCATGCTCTGTTAACATAAAGCAGAAACATCAGAAATGAACATTCATGCTGTGTCAGAGAAGCAAATTTGAACCATGAATGCATTAATCCCCCAAGAAATAGCAGGGCCTCAAACTTTAAGTGAAACTCATTGCACTGCTTAATACCAAAAAAAGCATTTAATTGTATTGGCTTTGGTGGATGCATAGTACGGATGATGAATAGTTCTGAAAAAAAATCCAGCCAAATTTAGCGAAATATTATAAACAAATGCTTTCTAATATATAGATCTTGGTAACTTATAGACGAATAATAACTGTGCATACATAGATTCACAAATAATCTCATGAAAACTAAGGGAAGTACATGCTCCCTCTATAATCAGCTGTCAGTAAAATAAATGGGTGAATCTCATTAAGTTTCTTAGCAATAGAAAATTATTATCCATGGTTTTAATTATAACTATATTATCCATTTCATGGCATAAGTTCAGAATTAATGTGAAGATTTTGCATAATTTTATCTACATAAATCGCTGTAATAATAGACTTGATTGCCTGATATACACAAAACCTAACATGGAGACCTAGCATGGGCCCAGAAGGTGCTGATCAGCGACACATAGTCCCGTCGGAGGTTGTTAAGTAAAGGCATACCCAAGGTGTCAGTTCTGGGTCTGACCCTCTTTAACATGCCAGTGGCATGCTGGTCTGTATCAGCAATAGTGTGACCCGCAGAACAAAGTCAGTGACCACCCCCCTGTACTCGGCACTGGAGAGGCAGCACCTCAAGTCCTGTGTTGTTTTGGGTTCCTCACAAAAAGCAAGACTGAAGTGCTGGAGCATGTCCAGAGAAGGGCAATGAAGTTGGTGAAAGGTCTGGAGCACAAGTCTGATGAGGAGTGGCTGAGGGAGCTGGGGCTGGTTAGCCTGGAGAAAAGGAAGTTCGGGGAGGACATTCTTGCTCTCTGCATCTACCTGAAAGGAGGTGGTAGTGAGTATCTTCTCCCACACAACAAGTGGCAGAACAAGAGGAAATGGCCTCAGGTTGCATCTGGGAAGGTTTAAATTAGATATTAGGAAAAATTTCTTTACTGAAATGATGGTCAGGCATTGGAACAGGCTGGTGGAATTACCGTACCTGGAAGCGTTCAGAAATCTTGCGGATGTGGCGTTTGAGATGGACTTGGCAGTGTTAGGTTTATGGACTCCATTCCTTGATTGTAGGGGTCTTTTCCAACCTTAATGATTCTATGATTTTATATTCTTCATTAATGGTCTGAATCGTGGGGCAGAGTGCACCCTCAGCAAGTTTGCAGCCGACAGGAAACTGGTAGGAGTGGCTGATATGCAGGGAGTTATGATACCACTCAGAATGACCTCAACAGGCTGAAAAAATGGGCTGACAGGAATCTCATTAAATTCAACAAGGGGAAGTGTAAAGTCCTGCACGTGGGGAGGAATAACCCCATGTACTAATACAAACCAGGACCCCCTAGATGGAAAGTAGCTTGGCAATAAAGGACCTGGGGGTCGTGCTGGACACAAACTTGAACAGGATTCCTCGCTGCAAAGAAAGTTAATGGTGCTGCTTTAAGAGTATTGCTGCCAGCAGAGCCTGTGAGGTGGTCCTTCTTCATTCAGCACTGTTAAGGCTGCATTTGGGTGTTGTGTCCAGCTCTGGGCTCTTCAGTGCAAGAGAGACATGGACACCCACAAGAGGCCTCCAAGATGCCTAATAGACTAGAACACTGCTCTATTGGGAAAGGTTAAAAGGCAGGGACTGTGCAGCCCAGAGAAGAGAAGGGTCAGGGGAGATGTTCTCAATGCACATAAATACCTGAAGGGAAGTTGCAATGAAGACAGAACCAGGCTCTTTCCACTGGTGGCCAGTGACAGGACTGACCACTCTCATACATGCTCTCATAATCTCTGTAAAATCCCCTCTCCCACAGTCTATAGAGAGCTTTCAGTTGGAAATTTGGAGAATCATACCAGATGTAAATGTATGCAATGGATCTAAAGTTTAGTCTTTTTTCATAGTTTCAAATTATTTGACTTAAAGTACTTGAAATGAAGATTTTTAAGGTAAAATCTATTTTTAAAAAAATCATTCTTCTATCACCGAAGATGCTAATTCATAGCATGCTAAAAATTAATTGAGGCAATTTTAAGAGAATTTCCATTGCAGAACTGCAGTTACTGGATTGAACACACTAGAATTACTGCAGATTTATGACAGTGTTCCATGAGAAAATTTGGCTCAGGCAGTTTGCATCACTGAACTGAAAACCCAAAGGGATAAGCTTTATGAAAATCTCCCAGGTATGTGGGGGAATAAAGATTAATGCCCGATTTAATAACAGGAAATTACCACCTACAGTTTTACTCATCGAGGATAAAAGAAGATCCTTAAAAATACTTTTATATCTTCTTTCAGTGCTTTCAGTCTCTTCTCTGTCTTTGACCTAGTTAAAATTCCTCTTTTCCTCTTTAAAGAATCAATAACATGTCCACTTCTTTCCATTTTCAATTTGTTCTGATGCTTGAAGAGCAATCAGAAAGACTTTTTATCTTTCTGATGTGCAAGCCACAGATCATAAAGCAGAGAAACAGTGTCAAAATGAACCCAGTCCAAGTAGTAGCTCATCTTGTTCATCTTTATCTTACATATTTTCCTAACGCTTGGGAAGTTATACTTCTTCAGTGGTATAGAAATCTATGCATTGATTTCAAGTTGCTGTCATAACATAAGGGACTGGCAGGTCCCAAAGGATAGTGACGCCTCATCTGTAGAAGCAGACAGCATACTGCACTTTTTTTTTTTTTTTTTAAAGGTTGAAAAGGTACCAAGTTCACAGGACTGCAACACTCTTCATGGGGCCTGCTACAAAACTTCCTGTGAGCTATCCTTCTGTCACTGGGGGAAGTGGCAGAATACCCCCTCCACACATTCCAAAATTAATTTCTGCTGAAATTTCATATTTGTTTTCCTCTGTTTGCTTTGTTTCATCCGAGTCTAATTTAAACAGCATTTGTTTAAGAGAGTTTTAAAGAGTGTTTAAGCTCTGTGGAAGAACTTTTCTTGTTCATGACATCAATTTTGTTTTCAGACCAAGTGTATTTCTAAAATCTCAGGTAAAAGACACTATTATTATTATTATTATTATTATATTTTTACAAAATTCCTGTTGGATGAAAGGGAAGGCAGGCAAGCTGTTTATCAGGAGAGGATAAAATACTTAAAGAGAAAGTAAAATAAATTGTCCTGTAAGTAGAGAAACTGCTAACACTGAATTTCCTGTGAAAAGTTTTCCTTTAAATCCCAGCTTCTAAATAATTATGCTGAGGCAGCATGGCATCTGACTGCCTTTGGATTGCATGTAGCTGAATAATATAAATGGTTCTGTGAAGAACAGTAGAGGTTTTTTTGGTTGGTTTTTTCCTCTTTTTATTATGTTCATTTGGTTTTACTGTAATTTTCACATCTTCTACTATACAAATATTTGTTTCATCCAGATATCCTAGATCCCTATTAGAGTTTACCAATTTTCAAGAGACATCTGAAATAGCAGAAGAAATATTGGGATGATATAAGGGAGCATAAACTGTAAACCATACCTGAACACTATGAGAATGAGGTTTAAAGACAGGGATCATATTCCTCATAGAGAAAATCTACATGCATCCTTTCTGTATTCTCAAGCAGTGATGAATTTTTGATCTCTTATATGTGGTATCTTTGCCTCCATATTGCTATATAATTTCAAATAAGGTTGAAATAAATAGAGTTGTGCTCAAAATTTGAGAAAAGAGGAAACATGCTTCATAAAGCCAGGAATATACTGTTAGTATAAATGGAACCTTAACCAAGGTATAATCACAGTCTAAATGATCGCCTAGAAGGCAACCAAAATAAATTTCACCTGGATCAAGGTAATCTTTGCCTTCTTTTATGCTCTCTCTATACACAGCAAATTGAGGTTTAACCTGAATAAATAGCACCTAGCAAAGCTGGGTTTAGATGCACATAGCACCAATGGGTGCATGCAGCAGAAAATTGAATGAGTATTCATATAAGCCACAGAAGGAAAGGCAAAATTACCCAGGTTTTTTCCTGCAGCTCTTCACATCTTTGAAAGACTAAAATTAATAACCCCATCTCTGTTTTCATACTTATGCCAGGATTAACAATTTCTATAATTAAAAGGATTCTTTTGATTAAAAAGTTTTTCTTATTACGTAAGTACTTTGAAAGATTCAACTACAATTTTTTGTTAAAGTTTAATCTAGATTTTATTCCTATTTCTAAAGAACTAACTATAACTAATGAACTCTGCTTCGTGGAAGCTATTTGAATTTATATTTAATCCACTTATTATCCTTCCCTGTGGTTACTGGCATTAAAAAAAAAAAATCAAAACAAGATGCAGAAAAAAATGAAGCTTTTTTTTATTTTATTGCAAAATTTTGAGGTGAGGAAATAAAATTGTTTGTTTTGCTATTTTTCTCAGAATAAATAGTATTCCAAAAGAAATTAATAGATGGTAGAATATTTTAAATAACATTTAGATGATCATAGTTTTCCAGATGAGATTATAGATGCCCAAGGATTTTTTCAGTGGAAAAAATCAAGAAAAAAATATCTGCTCTCTAGTATATATCAACACATGTAGTTGTCAGTTTTGGCTCTTGCAGCATATATGCTTCGTTTCTTAACGAAATACATTAAAATCTCAATTTGACAATTTAAGGTAAGGTAAAGCTAGCTTCCATGACTTTATAGAGCTGACTGAAAAGATGTTAGATCAAAGAGGATTATTTATTGACATTTCTACCATTATTAGGACTGAGAAGCCTGAAAAATAAATATGTTGAAAGCTTTCCAATTTGTAGATATTTATAAGGATATTTTAATCATAATATCTCTCAGAATTATGGTTGTTTAGACAATTTTATGCCAATTTGGCATTCTAGATTCTGGCTCAAGATAGAACAGAGATTTTATGAAAAGTGCAAACACTTCCTACATCTCTTGAATATCTCCATCATGGCTGGTGAAACTCTGACTCAAGCTGAGTGGTGCAATTGACACACCTGAAAGATAGGATGTCATTCAGAGGGACATGCTTGAGAAGTGAGCCCATGGGAATCTCATGAGGTTTAACAAGGCCAAGTGCAAAGTGCTGCACCCAGGTTGGGGCAACCCCCAGTATCAACACAAGCTTGGGGATGAACGGATCAAGAGCAGCCCTGCTGAGAACAGCTTGGGGGTGCTGCTGAGTGAGGGGCTGGACCCAGCCATATGCACTCCCAGCCCAGAGAGCCAAATGTGTCCTGGGCTGCAGCAAAAGCAGCGTGGCCAACAGGGAGAGGGAGGGTATTCTGCTCCTCTGCTCCCCTCTGGTGAGACCCCACCTGGGATGCTGCATCCAGCTTTGGGGGTCCCCAGCACAGGAACGACATGGACCTGTGGAAGCAGATAGAGATGAGGGCCTCCGAGCTGATCAGAGAGATGGAGCACCTGTCCTATGAGGAAACACGGAGAGAATTGGCATTTCTCAGCCTGGAAAAGAGGTTGACCTAATTGCAACCTGAAGGGAACTTACAGGAACGACGGAGGCAGACTATTTACAAGAGCATGTAGTGACAGGACAAGAGGGGATGGGTTTAAACTGAAAGAGAGTAGGTGTAGATTAGATTAAGAAAAAAATTTTTATTGGGAGGGTGGTGGCAGATTGCCTGAGGACATTGTGGATGGTCCATCCCCGGCAGTGTTCAAGACCAGGATGGATGGAGATCTGAGTAATCTGGTCTAGCAAGAGGCATCCCTGCCCATTGCACGGGGATTGGAACCAAATGATCTGTAAGGTCCCTTCCAACCCAAGTCATTTTATGATTCTATGATCTTATGCAAAAGCCACACATAACAATTTCAACATTTAATAATAGCATGTATCATATTAACTGCATCCTTCCTACCTGTTTAATAGAAAAACTCAGCAAACACCTCAGAAAAATAAACCTTTGTCTCTCTATTTTAATGAAAACCCTTTAAAAGCATTCTTCTTTTAACCTGTAAGAATAATATGTGCTGACTAAGGAATACATGAAGTGTAAGAAGAAATATCTGATGGCAAGCATTGTTTGAACCCTTATTTGCTGCATTCTCATCACTGCCTCTAGTTAAATACATGCACAAGATAAAGCCAGCTAGTTGAGAGACTTGTGAAAGGCTGTTAATTCTGGAACTCAGCAAGAACAATATGCGTGTATGTTATTAGGAAGAGGGAGTTTTATCAGTAATTGCTCTACTTTATTGAACACTGAGTAATTGCTGCGGAAACAATCTCAGAGGCCTGCCCTGGCTCACACAGTCACCTTGCAGTGGAATTCTGTAATTATTGTTAAAGGCTCATCTTTTCCAATTCTAAAAGAATACTGATAACTTGATGATATTTTTTTTTTTTTTTAGAAAGGGATTACTTAAAATAAAATAATCTGAAGAGAAGTACTCAATGTAAGAGTGTTCAGGAAACTGTTGCAAAATTCTTCAGCAGTAAAAATGTTCAGATGCTTATAGCCTTTTGTATTTGAGATATGTCCAGCTAGCAGTGGCCACTGTACGAGCCTGCTGAAAGTGAAGTATTTCCACCTGTCACTGAAATGTTGTCTGGTCATCTGCTCTGGACAGCTAAGTTCCACTCTGTTTTCTACTTACAGAGACTTCAAAAAAATTATGCAGTCAGACTAAAAGCATTTTCATAACTGTATCTTTTATATGGTCAGAAGATTTTTTCCCTTGAGTTGCACTGTGATCAAAAACCTTAAAGGTAAAGAAAAATAATTTAGAAAATTACTTTTAGATGTGCCCTCCATAAAGGTTATGTCCTGTCTCCAGCACCGCAGTAGGATACCTTTTTTGTTGTTATTTTGCAGCAAAATGCCCCCATGACAGAGGTGTGAACAATTTAATAATTAATAAAAAAACGAAACAAAATCTTTCAAGTGGACTAAGCCTTACCACTGGGTATCCTCAGGTGGTTACTTAGTAGAACACTTTACACAATACTGCAAAGTAGTAAGCATGAACAGAGTTAGACACATTAAACTTTAGAAAATTTCAAATTAAGATATTTTCGTTTGCAAACCTCATTCCACTGCAGCCTTTCCAAACTCCTCTCATTTTATTTTTCTCTTGTTCATCATAATAGTGAATATATAAAGTAGTAGTAGTTGAGGTTGTTTTCATCAGGAAGAAAAAGCACAAAGCATTGAAAACAGAGCAGAGCAATTCAGCATCAAAGTTCAGTGTTACTGGCTGCATCATTAGAGTTGCAAAGTAATTTTGTACAACCTGCTGAGCATGCCCTATTTTGTGAGGTATCAAATTTTACCTTGGATATAAAGTCCAATCCCTCTGGCAATTTCTGACTGCTTCCATTCTTAATTGTTATAGTTCGCTGCACAGAGGTGCCATGACATTCAACAAAACCTATCTGTTTGTCCTCTGCAATGTGTGTCTACAATGACCCTCACCTGGGACCCCCATCTGTGGGCCCAGGACTGACATTCAGGCTCCTCAGACTCGTGCTCATAGACCTCATATTGTGGGTGAGCCTTTCTCCAGACCTGTTGAGCAGATAAAGCATTTTCTGAAGTTGGCCTGTGTATGTGTGTGTGAGTATACGTACATGGATAACTAAGTAGGAAGTGAGAATTGCCTCTTTTCAGCAATGTGTGCATTAAGTAGTTTGCTTTTATTTTAAGGTATTTTCCTAACAAAAAATAACCAAGCAAAGGTAAAATGTACGCAATTTTTCTTCAAGTAATTGCTTGTTGACTTTACATTCATTAATTTTTTTTGTTCTATTTAATTGTTTAATCTGTTTAATTGTTCTATTTTTGTTCTATTTAATTCCTCTTCCAACAAATAAGTATAGCTCTTAATAAAACTAAAAGTCAGTCTATGGTTGTTTTAGTAAGATACTGTGGACTGTCGTTCTTTTCCTTTTATCAGAAGATAATCTAGGTATTGAATTACTATCTCTTCATGTCCGTAAAAACATGAAGACTTAACCTAAAGACTAGATCAGAACAAATTTAATAGATACAATTGTTTTTAAAACCAGGAAGGAGCCAAGCAATAAGAGAGTTAAAAGAGAAATAAATTTGTTTGTCTAGGCTGGTACATGAGAGATTTCACAGATTTGTGGCATGAAAATTTGAGAAACCATACCACCAACAATTAGGCGATTAATGACTTGTATGTGAGAAGAAAATGCATGAACATTCCTTACTGCCAGAAGGTTTCATTTACTATGAATAGTAAGCAGTCACAGATACATAGTTGTTTGTACCGTTTTGAATATCAGTGCTCAAAGATTTTAGATAACATCTGAAGTGTTGAGTGTGGGGTTGTTTGTTTGTAAGAGGTTTTTTTATTCAATTACAGCGACTTTTCCCTGACCCCTATAGGGTCACAGAATCATAGAACACTTCAATTAGAAAGGACCTCCAAAGCATCTACTTCAGCCCCCCTGCTGTGGGCAGGGACTTCTTGCACTAGGTTAGGTTGCTCAAAGCACCCTCCAACTTGTCTTTGAACGCTTCCTGATAAGGCGCCCACAACTTCTCTGGGCAACTTGTTCCATTATCTTACCACCCTGACTATAAAGAATTTTTTCCTTATGTCCAACCTATCCCATCTGAAACCAGTCCACATACTCTTTCAGTTCAAAACAGTTCCCTTGTCCTATGACTGCATTCCTGGTAAATAGTCTCTCCCCTTTTTTTTTTACAAGCCGACTTCAATTATTGAAAGGCTGCAATAAGACAGAGCCTTCTCTTCTCCAAGCTGAAGAACTCCAACTTTCTTAGCCTTTTTTCCTTGGAGAGGTGTTCCATTCCTCTGTCCGTCTTCGTGGCTCTCCCCTGGACCTTCTCCAACATGTCCATGTCTTTCTGCTGGGGATCCCAGAGCTCGACACAGTATTTAAGGCAGGATGTCATGGGAACAGAGAGGGAGAATCACTCCCTTTTCCCTGCTGGCCTCACATCTTTTCATTCAGCTCAGGATACAACTGGTTTTCTTTGCTGCAAGCTCATTGCTGGCTCATATTCAATTTTTCATCCACCAGCACTTGTAAGTTCTTATCAGCAAGGCTGCTTTCAATCCATTCATGCTGTCTGTACTGATATTTGGGGATTACCATGACCCAGGTGCAAGATCTTGCACTTGGCCGTGTTGAACTTCATGAGGTTCACAAGGGCTCATTCCTGAAGCCTATGAAGATCCCTCTGGATCGTGTCTCATCCCTTAAGCATATGAACTGCACCACTCAGCTTCATGTCATCTGTTTGGGACAGGTCGCATTTAGCTATATAACAAAAATTATAGTGGCAATTTCTTGAGACCATACCTAAATAACCTTTATTTAGAACTCCCTGCATGGAAACAACTTTTTCTTCTTTCTGAGTGCCACAAATACCTCATACACATGATCAATAATTTCCCCCTACATTTTAGATGCTAGAACTGAAGAATTTTTCTGTCTTGTCTTGCAAAGAAATAATGATGAAAAAGTGAAAAGCACTTCTCAGATATAGAGGCAGGAGGAAATGTCTGAGCTAATACACTTGTCTCTCATCAGCTAACGCAATAGTGATCCAAATCAGCTAGTTAAAAACATGAGGAGAGGAGGGTGGAGACTGTTTTCCTCCATCTTCATAGACACATAGTAACTATGATAAAACCAAAAGCAATTACTTTCCAAAGATACTATTAAAAAAGAGAAAAAGAAAAGATAGGTTCTGCACCATGTCTTCATCTCAATAATTCAATACTTCAGTGGCTATAAGGAACAGTTATGAAACTGTGGCTATTCTCAGGAATATGTTACATTTGATAGGCAAAAAGAAAAAAAAAATAAATTACAGACACAACCTCTATATTTTTGTGAAGTCTAAGTAGCAGTGAGAAAGATATCTCTAATTAATAGGAAGAAATTCTTAGTCACAAAAATTTGGGCACAGAGCATGAAACTTAAAGGACAGTAAATGATCTGAGAATGGTCAACTGACACTACTAAACTGGAATTGGATCTACTGTTGATACAATTAAAATGATGACATAATTAGAAATGAAACATTCAAATTTTTGAAATTTTATATCTCTGACACTTTAATGTCATCTTTGACTGGATATCAAAAGCAAATATTTTGTTTTGCATACTTGTCAGACATTCACTCATCTTCTGACTTCAGTGGAATCAGGAATAGATTGGACTTCCTGTGTATTCATTGAGTTTTATTCTTAAACTATTTTCAAAAACAATATTTTTTTTTTATATGTAAGACACTTCTTTTTTCACATGCCTACTAAAACTGTAAAAGCCAACATAATCATCCACCTCACCACCAGTGGTTCTGTTGTGCCTAATGGATACAATGTATTCAGTGAATACTTTGTTAACATAGTTTTAGGGAAATATGCTAATGGCACATTTTTGAGTACATGCAGCTGGATGACTACTGAGGTCTTTTATTAATCTTTTCACTGTAAATTTTTTAAGCATAGGAAGAATGTAAAATGCTTAATCTGAGCTGTATCACAAAAATGAAGATATTTAATTCAGACTTGCACTAAATTGCTCAGCACGTAACATCATATAGAATTTACTGTATCACAGAATTTTTTCTATATAAGCTTAAGAACAGAATCTTACCTCAGAATCAAGTAACTATAGAAAACAGATCACAAAAATTCCCATCTGTTCTGACCATACCTAATTATTCGTGAATGAGCGTACCTGATTATTCCCCTAAAGCCTTAATTTTAAGCATCTTTCAATCTTCAAATAAAATCAATCAAAAAATCTTCATAGATGAGTATGGCAAGCTTAAAAAAAAAAAAACACAAAAGAAAAAAAACAAACAAATAAAAAACTCACACAAGCCCCACAAATAAACAAACAGAAAAACCCAAACTTCCACAAACAAACCCCTCTCAAATAACCAAGAATACTGAAGTGAGACGCATATTATGGATTGAAAATAGGACAAGTAAAACCTGCAGCTATTTTAATATAAGAATTATTTGGCTAAGTAATAAATTTCTAATATAACCGATTAGGTAATTGATTTCTTCAAAGAGTCAATTTAGTCTTTATTTTCAGTAATAAAGAACAAATCCTTAAACCTTTTGGCTACACTGGACTTTTCTCTTAAATTTGCATCTTAAAGGAAAACTAAGAAATATATCTAACAACCTTCACAGGACAAAGCCTAGACAGCCTCACGAAAAAAAAAAAATTGGAGATTTTTTTTTTTTTAATGGCATTGTAATGATTCCTTATATAGAAATTGGCCTGTAAATCAACTAGAATTGTTTTACTGGTGAGGACTGTTGCTATGACCCAGCCCACTGTGGGGCTGGGGCAGCGAGATGCCAATCAACCCCAGACCATCCCGTGGAAGACACAGAGGACTTGGAGTAATCTTTTGTTATTTTTATGCAAACACATCTATAATGTCAGAAAATGGGAAAAAGTTCTAATGGCTTGCCTAGATACTTTAATACTGCTCTGTGTGGGCACTGGTTAAATTAATCAGTGCCTGCTTGTGAATATATACAAGTCAATTCTATATCATCCTGGAGTTCAGTGATTATCAAAGCAATGAAAAACTGATGATGTGCTGATGTGTGAATTTAATATTAGACAATGATTTGATTATTTTTCTTCATACTTATGCAAATTATGCTAATAAGTTTTTGGGGGGCCTTTTAATGTTTTGTTTAATTTATGGGGTTTTAATTTTCTCAGTGTTATAATGTACTATGATATCATGACAACAGCAAACACCCAGAGCACAAGGACTTTGAATTAAAATTTAAATTTAAAAATCAAAAGTAAAAGAGTTTATTTAGGTTTGTTTCAATGGGATCAAGCTTCACACTCAGAATTTTCTGAGCTTATTTTTGTAGCTGGCTCTCCTTGTTTTTATCATGTGAAACTAGCAGTTCTTAGGTGTATTGCAAAACTCAGTTTAAAACAAACCCAAAAGCTAACATAGCATTTTTGAGACTATTTGGACAAATTGTCCAAGTAATGTATTGCAAAAATATGTGGTGTCTGAAAGGTAAGCTAGTTAATACAATTTTTTAAATACTAAGGTATTAACAAAAAAACCCCAACCCCTCAAATAAACCAGCAAAATATAGGATGGCAAAGTAGACAGAAATCTCTGCACAATACGTTGAAAGGGATAAATAAGTTGTATTCCAAATGGATACAGACTTAGAAAGCCATGTTAGAAACTAATATAAATTAAGGATATTCTGATAAATCAAGTGGCAAGCAAAACACAAGAAACTGAAGTACTGAAAAACAATCTTTTGTACTGAGACTGAGCTTTACCTAAAAAATATAAATCACAAAATAATAAGAAACCTTAAAAGCATTTTTAATATTTTAAAGAAAGATGGAAGTAAATGTTTTTATGTATGTAAATATTGATTATATATATCATACAGTTATTTGTAACTATTTCCCAGAAACTGATAGTTGGTTCAGATCTCAGTTGCATGGCACGAGTACCAATGGCAAAGAACTTTTAATAGCAAAGGCCTTGTTTCTCCCAGAAAAGAATTATCCAGAAAGTGAGGTTAGTGTTAGGAGTAATTGGAATTTGTGGTACAGATTGCAGCAGGCAGACCATTTTTGATAACTAGTTAAATTACATTCTTTCAAGAATTGGGATAATGTCAAACCTGAATCAATAGAAAGGAAGTTAATTCCTCCTGACTTTTGGTAGAGCTTCCTGGAAGGTCCTTGAAGTCAGATTTCTGAAATCCTATTCCAAGAATAGCAACCAAGAGCATTTCACTTAGAGACTCATTTAATGCTGTGTCTAGTCTAGAGTAACTAGAGTGATTCTGAGTTCAAGCATATTGTGTTGGGACCTAGCTAGGTACAAGCCCTCATCTTCTACTTCCCTTGTTTGCTAGAAAAAGTGAATCTAAATAGTTGATTTTTAAAGGTGATGTGAATTTCTGCAGAGCCAAACAATCTCAGCAGTGAGCCCTGCAGGATCCCATATAAATAAGAAACATCCCAGAAGGTAATTGAAGAAGCAGCCTATAAAAAGACTGCAATAGTACAAGAAGGTCAATCTTAATTAATATGCCATTTTCTTGTCTACTTATTCAGTATGGAAAAAAATGGAATTTCAGGGTACTACAAAAAAATTTCCTTATTAGAAACAATGCAGAATGCATCGATTCTACCTTTGTTCCAGTATACAGAATAACCTTTCAAAATTTATTCAGTAAATTTCTTTAGGTGACACTCTGAGAGAGAAATCAATCTTCACACAGGTTTAACTGTGTATCTACCTACCTCATTCAAATCTTATCAATTGCCTTCCCCCAAAATGTAATTATGAATAAAACTTCAGCAAAATCTTTCCATGTGACCATCAAAGAAATTTCTACTCTATGACAAAATCAGCTGGAAAAAAAAAGAAAAATGCTACAGTGCGTCAAATAATAAATTATTCAAATATTTTTAGATGTGAATTTTTATTGGTGTTATTTTATAATCAACACTTATTAATAGGTAGGTGTATTTATTTAAACAATTATATTTTATAGTTGCAAATTTAATTAAGCAGGATTACTTGCACAGCAGTTCATTTACATAATGTAATCTATTTTATTCCAGTCCAAATTCCCTTGGTATAAAGCAAACCAGAGAATTCTTAGTTTTATTATGGTATTTTTGATCAGTTAATCAAGGCAATGTTCTAGTTTAAAAAAATCAAGAAAATACCCATGCAAAACTAATTTGCTACTGCCTTTTTTTTTGTGTTGAGAAGATTCAATGGGATTAGCATTTTCTACAACAACAGCAGTAATAGTTATATATGCTAGCATGTTCTCTTACAGTATTAACTTTCATTCAAAGTATTCTGTGTAATATATGACTCTCATTAAAAGTAGCAATGAATCCTTTCAAAATCAGTCTTATAGTAAAACATGTGAATTTGATACTCATCTCCACTATAGAAATGTAGCTGAATAATTCTGACAATCACAGAATTTCAGAATTACAGAAGGGTTGAGGTTGGAAGGTGCCTCTGGAGGTCGTCTTGTTCAACACCCTCACTCAAATGGGGTCACCTAGAGCTGTTTTCCAAGGACCAGGTGCAGGTGATTTTTGAATATCTCCAAGGATGAAAACTCCAAAACACCCCTGGGCATCTTGCGTCACTTCTCAGTCATCCCCACAGTGAAAAAGTGTTTCCTGCAGCTCAGGCAGAGCCTCCTATTTTTCATTTTGTACCTCTTGCCTCTGGTCCTGTCACTGGGCACCACTGAAAAGAGTCTGGCTCTGTCCTCTTCATACCCTCCCATCAGATATTTACATACTTGAATGCCATCCTTTTAGGGCTGCTTTTCTCCAGGATAAGCAGTCCCGCTTGTCTCAGCCTTTCCTCATATTCGAGGTGCTCCACTCCCTTATTCAGCTCAGTTGCCTATTGCTGGGCTCTATCCAGTATCTTCATATCTCCCTTGTTATTCAGAATAACTAAAATAATTCGTTAAAGGAAGATTCAATCTCATAGGCTTAAGTAAAGTGTAAACAAGATGTCAGGTAAAGGCTGAATTTCAGTGTACTTCTGGATAGAGATTAGATTCCTCTCCAAATCTATAAACAGTGTCTGAGGCTGTCTTGGAGAAGACATTAAAGAATCTTTACATCCTGAGAAGGCAAGATGCACAAACATAGCGAAGGAATTCTGTAGACAAATTTCTTAATTTTAAGCTATGATTATTCCAGATTTTTGTAGGGACATTAAAATGGGAAGTGGAGTCTTTTTATGATACTTCCCCTTGCTTTTATCAAGATGCTCAAGTCAAGCTAATATACTTTGCCACTGCAAAGGAAGGATTTCCATCCCTGTTTTTTTCTTAACCTTCAGCATTCATGGGAAACTTGTTCCCCTCCTTCCTCTGTGGTGGAACTGACATTTGGTTAATGATATTGCAAGTTCATTCAGCTTCCTAGACTGCCAGAAAACTGTTTACTGTTTCACTTGTTGGATTAACTTTCTGCCAAACCAGTAAATTGAAATGATTTAGTGTGTGGTCAGGCTAGGGGAAGACAGACAACTGAGTGGGAGCCTTGGAGAAGAGCAAGGTATCCCTGAGTCACTCTGTCAGCTCATCCCATCTCCTCTAAGTTCTTTCTGGGTCCCACTATGTGCTCTCCTCTTTACAAAACGAGACCATCCTTCAAATCTTTCCCATCAGTGGGGTCTGTGGACCCACTTCTTTTCTTACCTTCTCTCTTACACAGGTAATTCATTGTTATCTCGAGTTCACTGTTTTCCAGATAAATATTTTCAATGGATTATGACTGGTCTATCATTGCTAGTGGTTCTTTCAAATGCCATATATCTTGTTGACAGTGGACTATTGAGTTAGAATTTGACTACTTTATTCTGGATAATTTATCAGTCTCCAGACAACAGGGATGTCAACATAAAAGGGGGAGCTTATCAAGACAGCTCAAAAGTCAAAAGTATTCATGAAAAATGAAAAAATCAGCTTGGACTAAATTTCTCCCTAATATTACATAAATATTAAATCAGTTGCCCTTTATGACAAGGAACAGAGACATTTTCTTCTCTTGATACTGTTAGATCCTCTTTTGTGACTATATGGTAATGTCATACACATCCCATTTATCCCTCACTTTTACCTTTACATCAGTCCTTTGAGTCTTAGTGCCTTCAACTTCCATCCATAGTAGATAAATACAATAAATTATCCCAAATATCTGTGTTTCTGTTTAATATTACAACCTTGCACTTATTGGATGTCCAGAAAGGTGAGCCTAAGACAAGCATTCTATTTGCTCTGCTTGTTACATTGAGAAGAATCTTCCTGAAACAGATAAATATCCTGAAAAAAAAAAAAAAAAGCTGTATTAAAATTATGGAGAGGTGACTGAAAGTTACTTGTGAAGGCTTTAAAAAATAATTAAGGATGAAGGAGTCATCACTGGCAGTCTCAAATATCAATATTGCGCTCCACAAGGCCACAGAATCTTTTCTTATACTACTCCGTGTAAGGACATCTCCAAGTAGAAGGAACGTCCTGGCATAACAGGTTACAGTATCTTTTCTCTCATTTATTTCCTGTCTCAAAAGTTACCCAGTTGCTCCTACCTCTCAACTTAGTCTTCCTCTAACATTGATATACAGTCAAAAAAATTCGCATTGACGCGTGCATAATGAACCATTATGAAGAAAGTGGTAGATAAGCTAACGTTTCACTTGCTCAGACTCCTGTGTTTTAACACAAAACAATAGATGAGTCTTTAGTATTTACCCACAGTATTTTTTCCTGTCATGTTAATTTCTCTCTTCTTTATTTTATTTTTCAGAATAATTGTTTTCCAAAGTACTATGGATTAAGACTGCCTACTAGTGTCAGTTCCTGAATCTTAAAGCGTTTCTATTCTTTTTCTGTAACTGAATATGAAAAAGTATTGTACTGGTACAGAAAACATTGAAAGTAACAATGGCAGAAAGATTGTCTTCACTAGAGTTGTATAAAAATTTGGTTTTAAATTAAAGCCACCAGTCTTCCCTTCCACAGCAAACGTAAACCTAAGGAAGATGAGTATGCACTTTGAATAATTAAGTCTGTGAATCTCTTCTCTGCCTAATAATTACTTTCACATGTTTTTGGATCTGAAGATAAATTAATTTGTTATTTGCATCTGATACTTTGCGTCAACTGATATCCAAACCATCAAATCTGGATATGATTTTAGATGTATAACAAAAAATCTCAGAATAACTTAAATGGGATATTTTAATATGTACATTAGTTGCTATAATGAGGAAAGCAAAGAAATCAGTCAAGCAATTATTCTTATTTCCATTTTGTTAACAAGAAATAAAACACATTGGTTCATATGATACCTTACTGTAATTTGAAAAGCATCATTAATACTTGTGCTGCAAAAATGCAACATTTATATAAATTGTGATGTCTCTAAAGGAGTGAGGAAGAATGATTTACCAGGGATTCAAGTCAAATAATCATTCCACAGCAACAACAACAACAAAACCAACAACCCCTTTTTTTAAAAGAAGGCAAATATTTTCTATTGAATGTGCTTGTCTGAAAGCATCCCTAGATATTACAATTTTGTCTCTCCCAACTGCAGATTTAAAAAGTAAGGAAATCTCTCCCTTGCTGAAGGATATGTGTGTGCCACTCTCAATTATATCAACTGGAGTGATACCAGAATACTTAAGTTAGGAATTGGCCCCACGCTGTAGAATTTACCTGACCTGGTTATGCACATGAGAAAAAGTACTTGTATAAGAGAAAATCACTTTTGTGGATACAGGACTGGCCATGACTCACTTAACTATTTAAAAACTGAGCACTATATCATATATCTCAAGACAAGGATTGTAGAATTGTTACAAGAAAAGAAAAAAGGTAAATCATCAATGTTTCTGACATTGCTGAGATGTAGCAGATAAGACAATGGGAACTCCACTGCTAAATTAATGCCCCCATTCTCCACAAAACAGCAGCTCTGACTCACGGATAGCAAATATTTCATAACAATTTTAAAAATGCCTGGGAAGGATCTGGCACTGAACCTCTTCAGATTTTTTTATTTAAAGAAAAATCCAGTCTCTAGAACAAACCAGATTATTTGTATATAGACAGGAATAGTTAACTGGAAACTGTGCATTTGCTATTTAAAAGTACCTTTTATCCTATATGTCATTTGCTTAGATCTCATGAACCCACATCATTCTCAATTGTCTTTAATTTGTCTTGAAATTTTGCCTCAGATATTTGTTCATTTGGTCTTCATCATGGATATCATCAGCAAGATATCATGAGGAGATGCACCCTCTGCCATATCAGAGAAGATGAGAAAGAATCTTTAGTAAAATCTGTGACGCTTATCAGATAATGCTTCAGATAGCTTAGACAGAAAACTTTATTTCAAAAGGAAAACCAAAAATTACTGCATTTCAAGCTCTTAAAATAATTAAATCTTTCATTTTCACTGAATACCATGTAAACTTGGATAAAATCCAGAGCATCAGGAAGCCTGGGGTTTTGCGCTTCAAAATGCCAAATTATATTGGGACTTTCAGCACAAGGTCTATATCTAGAAGTGGTGTTTACTTTCAGAGGTAGATTGTTTCTTGTATAGATGGTGATTTAAGTTGTAAGCAAACAGAAATATATGTATATTTTAACATACATCTGAGAGAGACTGCTGAGTTGAGACTGTTGAGTTGATACCTGCAGTGTAATATTAGTTGCTTTACTAAAAACAGACAACTCAGAAAAAAAAAAAAAAATTCTAAATTGCCACCCAGGATAAATTGCAATGATAATTTTTGAAAAAAATTGGGTATAATTTATTCCTTTCAGGTTTCTAATAATTTTTATCCTAAATGAGATTTATGCTAGCATTTTAAATAAAAATTAGTTTATTGAATATTATTTGAATGGCCATATTATTGCAGAAGTGCTTGATGCAGTGAATATCAATATTTTAAAAGTACCCAGGCCCATTTTCCCTCCAGGGACAATGGATTAATGCTGAAAATTATACTGTGTACAAATAATTGTAATGGTTATGTGTCAAGCTAAGGGAATTATTCCTCAATGAAACCTTTTTACAAGCTAGTTATCAGAATACTTTTTCAGATTTATTTTTTAAATTTTATCATTCTGAATCATAAAATAAAAATATGGATTACTGTGTTAAATAGAATTTGGGTCAGGTTGTCACAGCCCTAGGTAAATGTGGTGAATGTGTGGAGCTAAAAACCCCCATTAAAAACAATATTCAATTTGAGGACACATCTTCCTAAGAATACCTGGGTGAAATATGCACCATTACACTGACAAAGATTGTTACTTGTGGTTCTTCTTTGCCACATGCTTTCCTTTGCTAAAGAGCTATTGTTCTAAGATTTTTGGTCACTGAAAAGTCATGGATTCCTTGATTCCTTCTATATTGTTTTAAAAAATAAATGCATTGTAAAATATATATTTAGTGTATTTTATAGTGGACATTTACATCACAATAATATGAATTTTACTGTGAAAATATCTCTAAAAGGAGAAAAGGGTGATTAGTTCTTGTTTGACTAAAGACTATACACCTTCAGCTGGCCAGATAAATCCCATCCTAAGACATACCCTGTATGTTTTGAAAGGACTTAAGCAACTGAGTTGCAAATAAGCTCTTCTGAAATCCCCACTAAGTTTTTGTATCTCTTGAATTCATGCTAGTAAATTTTAGATACTCAAAGTAATTGACTTAGGAAGCTTGCCACTCTTAGGTGTCTTCTATGTTCAGTGATTTCAAGATGCTTCTATGGCTTTTCTATTTTGTACTGTAGAAAGAACACAGAATGAAAATATGCATAATTTTTGCATCTCTTTTCAATGTCTACACTCAATTGCATTAAGATACACATTTATTTAGGATTAGATTAAAAGGCAGGGAATAAGACTGATTTCACCTAGGAAATAGATTATAGATACATGGACATCTGACCCTGCAGCTGAGCTAAATGCCTCTATTCTTTTTGTAACTATTAGACAGCAATAGTTTTCAGCAGACTACAATTCCACTCTGCTTTAGGTAGATATAAATGATATGCAAAATTTGGTAGATATAAATGATATGCAAAATTTAACTATTTTTGTCCATGGTCACAATATCTTAACACATGAACACTCTGAACAACAATTATAATCTCATCTGTCCTGGGCAATAGTAATGAAAAAAATATCTAGTAGGAAATTAAATACACATTCAACCAACCCCAAATATACTACAATCTTTCTGTATATGGAATTTAGAAGGTTTTCAATAAGGCTATTGGAAAGATATCACATGTGTCCACTTGCTTTGGAAAGCTATGACCATTGTGCCCAACCCGTTATGAGGATTTTCCACTGAGCAGCCTGCTGGTTCAGACTGAGCTGTTCAGGGTCACAAGCCAACAGCCCAAGACAGACTTCTTTCCAGGCCTCCACACTTTTATTTGAGTATGTCACCTGCTGCTGTTGACTGCACTGTCCTTGAAGGACCAACACTAACAGTCTATGGAATAACACTCTGTATTATGCACAAGGATAACAGAAAACTGCGATGGGTTAAGGTTCAAGGATTGCTGGTGATAGTATATGACTGCAAAAATGTATTCAGAGCAATAAACAGTCAAGCTCTAGTCACCAATCTAAGTCAGCTTGAGATAATCAATCAGTCCACGTATAGTAGGGAATCTTACTCGATAGAGTTGTATATGAAGGAGAAGACAGGTTCAGCTTGTTGACTGGTCCCAGAAGTTATGATCAAGCCTTCCTTAACTTCTCCTCACTCCTAACTTCATTTTGTACTATGCCTTTATGTTCAGGTGGAGTTTGAGTGACTCTATTCATGCACACCTTTGTTACTGATTGGTTAAAAATTCTCGTTTCACTTTTAAATGTACAGTCAATAAAATATAGACACTTCCTCAGTGAGGAGTGGTCATACCTTGGAGGTGGGTAACTTTGGGATGGAGTTGTCTGTTAGTTACAATTAGGTTATAATGAACTAAGTTCATCAGAGGAGAGCATTTTTGCCACAGTTGGTGGTTCAGCAGCAAGACATCTCTCTCCCTCAGCTGAAGGCTGCTACTTGTTTTATCAAAGTACCATCGAGTTCCCTCTCCTTCAAGGATTCCAACAGAGCCTGGACTTCACCCTTTTTCTTCCCCTTAGCATGTGCTTAAGGATGAAGGCTGGGTATGTGGGGAATCATTGTGGCATAAGTTTCAGGCATGGCAACCACATTTCGTCCAGGGAGTAGTAACTGCATTTCACCCTATAATTTCCATACTGTTACAACTTCTGTTAAGATGTGAATATAACTTCCTGATTTCCTCTAATTTTACCTCCACCAATCTTTACACAAGCACTCATTAAGCAGCATGAGTAAAACTGCAAATAGTTTGTCTCCTTCCAATTATTCAGTGTTCAAGCAGTGTTGAAACATTCTTGGTGTGTTCAAATATCCTTTATGACACAATGTGTTTTCCTGATAGCACCATGAAGTTTGAAACGACCTTTCATCCCACAAAAATAAGAATTACTTTAATTTATGGAATAAATTAAACAATATATGGGTTATCTCAAGTGGTAGAACACAGTCTGTCTGATCTAGAGAGTCTGTGAACGAGGTAGACATACACCATTTGGATAAAATGCAGATGTCCCCTCAGAAATGCCGCTACAGATCCTTACTGTACATAAATAGTTCAAGAATAAATAATAATTTTTGTAGTAGCAGAGTGTATAACCTAAATATGGTCCTTGAGGTACCTGTTTATGAAGATCCAGATCTTAAAATAAATTTTCCTTTTTGTAAATGCTAAAGTTTTGAGCTGGAAGCATAAATCACTATTTGTTTTGATTTGTTTTCTACTATTGCAGATTGTGTTACCCCTGGGATTTGTCTTTCACCTATCCAAAGATTTTAATACAATATTTAATAAACCACTGTGATGTATCTTCTTTATTAAATTAATTCCTACAAGGAGCATTTTTGTACTCTGCAGTTCTTCTTTAGTTGTTTTGATCTGTGCCAAGCTGGTTTCAGTAGATCAAAAGATTATAAATTGCTAACTCCTGAGCTGATTGAAACGTAGCAGCGCTATAAATCCTTGTGATAGATTTTCTTGTATCAAAATTACTTACTTTATGGTTGGGGGTTTTTTTGCATGGAGAGATATTGACAAAAAAAGTAAGTTAGTTTACACAGTCTAGTATAAAATCCTTATTTACTTCATCAAAACTTGGTACTATATATGTTCATGGTACTTTAGCAGAGTGTAGATGTGGCATCTTTTTTTTCAGAAAATACCCCCTAGACAGAAGCATAAATTCTATATATCTAATATATTATATTCTATAATCATGAAGATTATACATGTGTAATATTAAACAGAGGTTTCAGAAGAAAGACTGGACTAAAGTTCTGAAAGCTATTTTTTCTGGCAAATAAAAAAATAACACCAACAAGAAAAAATACTGATTAAATTTTTCTGTGGACAGAATTATAGGACTGAATTTATAAGAATTTCCAGATATTTTTGGTTTTTTACTAGCTCAATGTTTGCTTTCATTTTAATACTATTTATGAATTAGTCTATCTCACAACAGAAAATTTGGTGTAACTACTTTCTATCCTTTTTTTCAATCCAGCTGACCACTTGTCCATCACCCTGCACTGCTCATACAATTGTATGTGTATATATGTCTAGAAGAAATTAGGAAAATCGTTGCCATTATATATAATCCAAGAATCCACAAGTGTCTTTATATCACAGGTTAGGGAGTACAGCTGGGCAAAATAGATGAGTATCGTGTAGAATCTGAAACTGTTTGAACCTGTTTTATCACTAGTAAAGATATCTGCTGAATGATGGCAAATGAAACATACCTAATATGCTAATGAAAAAGCAAGTTAGTAAGGGGTTTTGACCATTTTTAATAATTTTTGTTGCTTCTATTTCTGCTCTCCTCTCACTTCCTTCACACCCTGTCCCACCCCACCACAGCCTGCCCCACCCAGTCCTGTCCCACCCTTCTCTATATCCAAGCCAGCACTAGAACAATGTGGAAACTTCTGGTTTACCCTCTGGTCCTGTCACCAGGCACCACTGAAAAGGGTCTGGCTCCATCCTCTTTGTACCTTCACCTCAGGTGTTTATAGACTTTATTAGAGAATCATAAAATAATTTAGATTGGAAAAGACCTTTAAGATCATTGAATCTAACCATAAACCTAATATGGTCAAGTCCAGCACTAAATCATGTTTCTAGGTACCACATCTTTAAAATAACTCCAGTAGTTGTGACTGAACCACTTCTCTGGGCAGCCTATGCCAACACTTGACAACGCTTCCAGTGACTTATGCCAACACTTGACAACCCTTATAGTGAAGTTATTTTGCCTAATATCCAATCCACCTTCTGTGGTGCAACTTGAGGCCATTTCCTCTTGTCCTATAGCTTTGGTAGAGGAGACTGACCCACACCTGGCTTCAACCTCCCTTCAGACAGTTGTAGAGAGCGATATGGTCCCTCTGAGCCTCCTTTTCTCCAGGCTGAACACTCCCTCAGCTACTCCTCATAAGAGGACTAGATGTATGCTTTAGACCCTTTGCCAGCTTCTCTGGATACCTTCCAGAACCTTTATGCCTTTCTTGTGGTGAGTGTTCAAAACTGAACACAGGATTTGAAGTGTGGCCTCACCAGTGGCCGAGTACAAGGGGGTGATCCCTGCCCTGGACCTTCTGGCCACACTATTTCTGATAGAAATAAGGATGATATTTGCCTTCTTGGCCACACTGAGATCTCCCCTGAGCCTTTTCTTTTCCAGGCTGAAAAGTTGCCTCAGCCTTTCCTCATTGGAGAGATAAGTCCATCACCACCTTCATCTCCGGTGGCCTCATACTGAAGTCCTTGCAGTATGTTCCTGTCTCTTTTGCACTGAGGAGCCGGAACTGAGTATGAATGTAGTCACATAGCTCCAATCAGCTGCTACTTCAGGGTTGTTCATCCCATGGCTCTGATTCAGACAACTCCAGCTAGATCTCTCCAAAGCAATTCAGCACAGATGGGGCTAGCCCTCAGCATCCAGAGCCACTGGGAACCGAGGCCATAAATCATTTTTTCTATTTAACAATATTGATGTAACCATAAAGACTAATTCATGAAATCACAGTGTGTGTAATTATTTTACAAATGATACAGGTATCCAGATTCAAGTCTTTGATGATTTGGTTTAGCACACTGCAGTATGTTACGACTTTAGTTACTTTAGCCATTCTATTCCCAGAGAGTATGAAATCATAAATGCATAAGTAAAGTGTTACCACTTTAGTGACAAATGTAACGCTGTATCTAAAAATGTGTTTGAGGGAGGATTTCAACTGAGACATAGGGCTTTGAAATGAAACAGATGAAGTTTTAGCAGGTACTTTTTCTTCCTTCTTCTTGAACCTGATTTTCTGAATACAAGGACTTGCAAAATATGGGAACCTAACTTGGCCAACTTTTGGCTTGTACCTCTTTTCTTAAAGTAAGCATTCTTCATAAATTAAACTAAGTATGTGCCAATCGGAACAGATGTGTAAGGAGAAATAATTGATTTTGATGATCCAATGTCCACATTAAACATGTTTTTGTAACAGAGTAATTCTAGGTGGATACCACAGAGTAGCTGGCCATTAACAGTACAGCATATTAAGAAGTCTCCAAGAGAGCTTCTTTTGCTTATGTGTCATCCAGAAGTAATCCTCTTTATGTTCTCTAAGACTGATTTATAATGTTAACCAAATATAAAGATTGGAAATAGTGGTAGATTTGCTTCAAACGCAGCCTACGATCTGAACTAAAAAGCTAATAAATAAGTACTTCAAAAGCATTCAGGAAGACCTTTGACCTCCTAATGCCAGGTTTTATTTGAACACAAGCTATGGTAATGAGAAAATTCAGACCCAAATAATAAGACATGATGAGGACTAAAGAGTTTATTAGCAAATCTTTGCTTTGCCTAATATGTCCTGCCATGTGGAAGGTTGTTTTCCAGTCTTGGTCTAGAAAAACTTTTATTGGCTTTATGGTTTTCAACATACTTTGCACAGTACAATCAAATTTTCTTCAGGAGGGGACTCGTCCATATTTCTTCTGATGTCCTCTAGTAAAACTGCTATAAGTTCCTAATGTGTCTCTCTGTACCACCCTGAAAATACTTCTTCACTTTCAGTGAAGGCATCATGTTTTGTTCTTTGCATGTACTTCTACCTGAACTGGAAAGTAACAGGAGAAGACAAACAGGGAACCTTCCTCTCTTGTGTCCATCTCTATCCTTTAAAAAGTAAAGAACACATATTTATTGTGAACAAACTATTAGAAAAAATGGAATCCACTTTATTATTTAAAGCAAAAATAAATCACAAGCTCCCAGAGAGAGATAAATCTGTTTATCTTGTTCAAAACACAGATGGATTCCATTACAATCATGTGTTGATAGGCAATTTTTATACTCATTTATCCAGAGATATTCTTGCATTTACACTGAATTCTTGTGAAAAAAAAAAAAAAAAAGTGCCTTTGCTTTGTTTCCTTGTTTGTTCTTTTTAACATCTAGTTGTCACATTGTTTTGGGGGATTTTTGTTTGCTTGCTTCAGTAGGCTTTTTTTGTCATTTTTTAATCCCCTTTTTTCTCAGTGATGTTCTTGATGGGCTCTCTAAGCTACTGTTGCTGTCACGATGTCTGTCACTTGCCATGGTGAGGAGCAGGCTGCACATAGAAATACATTTTCAGTGGATACAGGGAGAGGCTTCTTCGGAGTACTGGTAGAAGGAATCTAAAATAAGAAGTGTCATAATGCTATAAAAAATGGGTTCCAAGTAAGGCATCATTTATAGTGTGTTAGGCTTCAGCCTGAGACAGTCAGGCCCCTGTATTCATCTTTTCTCTCTTTTTTTCCTCCTTCTTCTTCCTCCACTCCTCTGTTCCTCTTTTCCTACCTTCTCCTTCTCTTTTCCTCCCTCTTTGTCTCACAGCTATCAGTTTCACCCTTTTATATAACAGGTTTATTCTTTTCCATGTACTGTATAATTCTGGTATAGTTCTAGAAAGGGGCTTTCCCAGGAACAAAAAGCAAATGACAGCAAATTTCTTGCCCCAACAGGCTAGAAATTAACTCAAATGCATACAAATTGGTATCACAACAATTCTCAAAATGTTCAACTTTCCCTCTTTTTTCTGCTATTCCCAAAACTCAAATTTCTGTTAACACAGGGTGAAAATCAATGGTTAGTTTAAAGAAGATTCATAAATTGTGTCTGAAAACAGCTGAAAATAACTGCCAATACATATATATTACAAAAGATCTATAGACTTCACAGTTCTTTGAAAAACAGTTTTGTAAATGATAAATACCTGTGTCTAGCTTCCATCACCTGGATATTCCATTTTTACCTTATGCCAGGAATCTAAGCTTCAAGCAGACATCCTAATGAGGGTGCATGCTGTGACAATCTGCTGGGTAAGCTACTATATGCAGAGCAATTTCATTATTTTTAAGATATGTGGTCTGCTTATGAATACTTGATGTTTCCTTTTACTCCTATCTCATCAAATTCTGGTAAAGATCCATGAAAAGGCAACAATGAAAAAACCACCTGAGTGATATAAACACCATCTTAGCTTTGCATTTATAAGCCATTTTTGTTAGTGTAATTGAATTTGCTGATAAACACCTGGGACTTTTTTGTGTTGTCCTTACATTAGTAACGCCTTCTTCTAATCTAATGTGCAGAAGCAATTTTTGTCTGTTCATGATTCCTTAGCTAACAAAATTATTTTCTATATAAGATATCTTTCCTGTTGAGTTCATGTAGTCAGGAGTTTCAAAACAGCAAGAATCAAGATCTGAGAGGAGGAAAAAATTACTTTTTCCTACCCACTGTTCCATTTCACATGGTATACTTCAATACTGGTAGTTTATCACAAACAAGAATATATTATAATTCAGCAGCAGTAGAACATCATAACTTTAAGGTAATAAATAAGGATTTGAATGCCTGCTTTAATCTAACAAATTCAGTTTCTTATGGCTTCCTTGGCATATCAAGAACAGATAGGGCAGAAATAATATTGAAGAAAGGATAACCCTGCAGTGTCAGAAGTGAAGCTTGTAATGCAGCCATGAAGGGTAAAGCATCCCTTGTACTTTCATACTGATTATTTCAGACGACTAAATTCTGCAGTCTGCACGAGTCAAAATGGATCCTACCTTCTCTCTTACTGGAACTGTAATAACTATTCTTAGTAACACTATGGTGATAAATATTTTGCCGCAAATATTCTTCTGATCACAAGAGCAATTTCAAACACCTCAAGAACAAAAATGGGAGCTTTCTGAACATAGCAATTATTCACCTAACAGACTATTTGACCAAAGTTGTTAAGTCATTAAGATGGCTTTGAACATATTCAAAATCTTTATCTAATTGAATACAAAGATATACTCTTTAAATATTGCCTTCAATTTTTAAAAAATACCGTTTTTTAATACATGTGTAAAATAAAGGTGTATATATATAAAATCACATTAAAACACGTTTGGATTTCTTCTGGTAAAAAAAAAACAGTATACCTAAACTCTTTGAAATCAAGAGGAATCCTATCTTATTTCTTAACCAAGAGTTATTGTTTAAAATCTGTAGGACTGTTATTGCTCCAAATTAATTTCTACTCTTAATTATAAGCACTAGAAAGGCATGATTTTATGTTTCCTATGTACTTGTATTCTTTCCTAGTCAATTCATTATTCACCATTGCTAGAACTAACAGGATGTTGTTAATTTCTGTCTTATCACAGAATGGGTAAGATTGGAAGGAACTGGGTAAGATTGGAAGGAACCCACTGGGGTCCATCTGGTCTGACCAGCCTGCTCAAGTATGGTCATCCTAGAGCATGTGGCACAGGTTTGTGTCTGGACAATCTGTTCCAGTTCTCTGTCACCCACACAGCAAAGTTCTTCCTCATGTTCAAGTGGAACATCCTGTGTTCCAGTTTCTGCCCGTTGCTTCTTGCCTTATTGCTTGGCATCACCAAGAAGAGCCTGGCTCCCTCCCTTCAGATACCAACATACACTGATGAGGCCACCTCTCAAGAAGTTGTCTCTTCTCAAGGCTGAACAGGCCCTGCTCCCTCAGCCTTTCCTCGTAAATTGGGTGCTGCAATCCCCTAATCATTTGTTCCTGGGCGTCAACTGGACCTGTTCAAGGAGCTCCATGTCTCTGCTGTACTGAGGAGCCAAGAACTGGACACAGCACTCCACATGTGGCCTCACCAGGGATGAGCAGAGGGGCAGGATCATCTCCCTTGACCTGCAGGCAATGCTGTTCCTAATGCCCCAAGGGCACTGCTGGCTCATGGACAGCTTGTTGTCCACCAGGACCCCAAGGTCTTTCTCCAGAATAGTCTAATAGGAAATTACTTCCAGAGCTGTTGTACTAGTTTGAAAACAAACCAGTGGGAGGCACCAAGTCAGAATAACAATTTAATGGGGAAGTTAAAGAAAAGGAAAGAAAAAAAACTAAAAGAAAACACTGGTTCAAACTGACAGAGTCAAGATACAACCTGAGTCCCTGTTAGGCAGGGTGGTGGTAGCAGTCTGCTAGAATGGTGGCTGCAGTCCTCTGAAGCGGTGATCCTGTAGAAAAGAGGGTCTGCTCTTCCTCAGAAGGTCCAGTGGTGGCTGTGTAGCTCCTGTCCTCTGGAAATCCAGTGGAAAGGCCTCCTCTCTGGCGTTCAGCCTCAGCTTATATCCACGCTGGGATGCTTGGTTCCTCCCTCTGGGTGGAGCATCTCACAATGGGGTAATGAGTCATAAGGCCAGGTGTTGATTGGGCTCATTAACAGATGATAGTCCAGAGGGAGTTATCTCTGAGTCAGGCGGCAGGACAATGATGGGCCATGAACAGCAAGATAGTCTGGGGGGAGGAGGCAAGGAAACACTGCCCCACCTGATTTCAACGGCTGATGGGGATGGTAATAGAATACACTGCAACCCAGGACAGCTGTTAATTTCTTTACTGGAAATTTTTAATATTTCAAGTCTTTCAGTTTGTTTTCTATTCCTTCCTATAAGATATTTTTTAGAGATCTGCAATATAAATTTTTGTGATCGAAAGATTTCAATTGGAAACAAAAGGACTTACAGGTATCATATGTATTACATCAGGGAGCCCTAGATAAACAAGATGCAAAGTGATCTGTGATCCAGAAAAAAAAAAAAAGAGACTTTGATACCTCTTCATTAACCTATTAATTTATTGATAAGCACTACCAGCACTCACTGTAGCTATCATCTGAATCACAAACTTCAAAAATTTTAAATATAAATTTGCTTCCTCAAAATTTTTGTACAACCATAAGTAATTGAGCATACAGAGTACTCCCTGTGAAATGAATATAGGTAAAACAGAGGAAGTCCAAGTATGATTTAGATAAATCTGGAGTCATACAATTTAATTTGCATATAACAAAAACATAAAACCAGGTAACATCTGCACCACAATAGGGTTTTATTTTATTGCCTACAATTACAGCACCACAATTATAGGGAAATTCAATATAAAAATGGATTATATCTCATTATGACATCTAAAGCAAATTATGTGTTTTGTATTTTAATCTAAATACATACATTCTTATATACATTTGCATTTATATTTATGCATAAACATTCACACGGTATTTAACAAGAAGTATTCAGCATTGTGTAAAAAAGAAGAATATACAGTTTATTTCTTTGCAATTCAGTTTAGAAATAAGCACACTTAACAATTCTGCTATTTGAACCACAGAAAACAATACAGAAATGCTGATTGCATTTAATAAATGTGGAGAAGTGGCAAGGAAGACATTAGGTTTTTTTCTTATTTTTTTTCCCCAAGACAGTTACAAATTTGAATCCAGAGAGGAAACAGAATTATTCAGATAATTATGTATATATTTTGGATTTTCTTAAGTTCATTTCCTACCATAACTGTTTTCTGATATGGGTTTCTGTGGTTAAAATATCACAACAGAAGGAAGTGCACACATTTAAATAAGGAAAAAAAAATGTTTACTATTGTGCATTTATGCATCTGTGTGTCTTCCCATTTGATTTTTCCCAAGCAAATAATTCAGTTTGCCAAAAGGCTAAGAGTAAAAGAAGTGTAATTTACATTAACTGTTTAACTCAGACTAGGAATAGAAATACAATAATATGATCTTCAAATCAAGTGGAATAACAAAGGGCTCTTTGCTGGTATCTGTCCTCATTAACATTACTATAAAACATCTGCAGGAGGCAATGGAGTGCATTGACATCAAGCTTGTAGGCACACAGCTGCAGGTTGTGAGTCAATACATTGAAGAGTAGAGTCACCCAGAGGATCCTAAAAAGGGTGGAAAACGCCTTAATAGAATATTTTGAAAGAGTGCAAAATCCAGCACCTGGGTTGTATGTGTTATGATGAAATGAAAAAAAATTATTTAAATAATTTGAAGCTTTAATGCATTTCTTGCCTGAAAATGCTAAAGATTTATGATTCAACATCCATATGGCAGCATAAAGTCATTAATACATATGTCTGTGTAACAGTGGGTAAGTGTTTTAATGGGGAAAAGAGATGCTGGCAACAAACTAGTTAATTTACAAAGAAAATTATCTAAGTATAATCCACTACCTATCTGAAATAGTCATAAATTTTTATCAGCAAAATGGTGAAGTTTCCTTTATGTTAATATTGCAGAACACATTAATGAGCTATTATCTTATTTTTATTTTCCTTCAAATGAAGAAAAATATATGGAATGAAACCAAATCCTTCTTTCTTTTTCTATTTATTTTTATCTAATTCAAAATAATGTTATTTTTTAATCTCAGATTGTCTGATATCTCAACAAGTCAGTGATAAAGCACACCTTAAAATTATGTTTCCGAGGTTTAAGTATTCTAATTTCTGACCCATCCCATCCTTTGAAGTCTGTGTTTACTTTCTCATAGTTCTTTGTTAGGAGAAAACAGAATTTTGTATTCTAGACAGCTCCCTACCAAAACTGTTGATAATCTGCAATTTCAAAGTGTCCTCAGGAAATTTATCTTTCTTTTCCTACCTGAAAAAGGTGCCAAACCTGTCATGACTTTCATGTTTTTGATAAAATTGCTACATATTAAAGACAAAGCTGCTGATAATACAGCCATAATATGTAGACTGTGTTTTTCCTCATAAAATAAACTTCAAAATTCAATAGACAGTATCATCTACTTTCAAAGTCTTCATATTACTGAACATTGCAGATAACTGAATGAAGATGCTCATAACATTTCATGACTCAAATATTTATTTCTAACTTCATTAAATTTATGTTCAAGATGGCAGCTATATAGGGAAGACTGCCTTTAAACAGTTAGCAGAACTGTGTCCTAAAACTTAGCAGTGTCAATCCACTGACACTGCTTTGTGTTACCTTCGGTGAATTAATCCTCACCAAATGAATGATAGTGGTGTCTTTATGTCGAAATCTTTGTTAATAAGTGTGAACATTAAGATGGATCATAAGATTGCAATAATTATTTGGTTTGCCTATACTAAGATTTATGTTAATTCCAAACATGATCCTGTCACAAAATGCCAGAATTTAAAGAAAGGATTATACATAGATTAGCTATCCTATTAAAAAGAAAAGGAAAAAAGAAAAGAAAAAAAGGAACCAGACACATATGAACAAATTTATGTATGAGATATAACATTGTGAAATTATTTTTTATTAGCTCTGCATAGGGTGTCCTATAAGATATAATAATTAGATATGTTGCATTTAAATGCAATTCAAACAGATCTACAAATAACTGAAATAATTTCTATTTTATAGATTACAAGAAACTAGTAATCTACAAACTGGATGTAAATCATGAGAATAATGTAAGGAGAAAAAGTGAGGAATATAACAAGGATGACATTGGCATGGCAAATATGCTATTTGCTTAGTGATATGAGACTGGTTTGCTAAAATATACTTTAGTATAGAGTGTGTTAAATGATGGTCCTCAGAAGCCTATAACAAGTAAGAACCAGAAATGTGATTCTAAGAAAGGATTTTAAAGGGGTTGTTGTGTGGTTTTGGTATATCTTTTGTAATAATTTCCCACTGTACACAGATATCACTCTACAAATGAACTCAGCTAAGGGTTTCATTTTCACATCTCGCTTTAACATTACCTTTCACCTTTCACTTTGTAGGAAAAGACTGTTTTGTTTGGAGCTGCAAAAGCAATGTTAGAAAGCAAATTATTCTTTAGGTTCACTGACTGGCCCCAAATACAACTGCATTTCTTCTGAAAGCATTTGTGAGACACAACCCTTTGGGACCAAATAACTAAACTGCTATTAGTTGTACTTGTAATGACTTTACTTAAATTTTTAGCTCAGGTTTATGTGGGAGAAGAAGATTATCTCTAAGTTCACCTGAAAATGGTATCCTTAAATTTATCTTTAGTTCTCAGATGTAGATTTTTTTAATGCAGTTTTCTATGCTTCAGCACTAATCCTATTTTAATTAACGCTGATTTTTTTTTTTTTTTTTTTTTTTTTTTTTGCTAAAAGCCTTGGACTGCAAAATAATTTTATTTATTTTTCTTGTGTTTCTGTTTTATTCTATTTGAAGTTTGTTTGATGTCAAATACTTAGAAAATTATAGGTGAAAGGGACTTAACTATTAAAATCAGTAAATGGGATGCTGGCAGTATTTATGATTAAATTATACAAATGAAAATTTCTAGCTGAAATATCTAAAGAGGATCAGCAACTCATAGAAACATAGAATCACAGACTAGTTTGGTTTGGAAGGGACATTTAAAAGTCATCTAGTCCTGCAATGAGCAGGAACATCTTCAACTGGATCAGGTTGCTCAGAGCCCCATCCAACCTGTCCTTGAATGGTTCCAGGGATGAGACATCCACTACCTCTGTGGGCAGCCTGTTCCAGTATTTCACCACTGTCATTGTAAAAAAATTCTTCCTAATACCTAGTTTGAACCGACCCTCCTTTAGTTTAAACCATTACCCCTTCTCTTACTGAGAAGGGAGTTGCTAAACAGTCTGTCCTCATCTTTCTTGTAATCTCCCTCTAAGTACTGGAAGGCTGCTATAACATTTCCCTGGAGCCTTCTCCTCTCCACGCTGAGCAACCCCAACTCACTCAGCATTCCTGTATAGGAGCAGTGCCTCATTCAGCTGATCACTTTTACGCATCTAGTAAAAAGGTAATTCTGGAAATATTTTTAAAGCAAAAAAAGCATCCCTATGCTTTCTCACCTACTGTTCATTTCTATTTTAACATAAGAAACATAGGTGGGGTCAAATACATAATTCAAGCAGAAAATGTGTAGAGAATATAAAATTCGGACGGAAGTCAATGGAATGTCAGGAGTAAGGGGATAATGAGCAGATCCTCTTGTTCATTTTATGAGTAGAAGTTTTAATATGAATTCTCACTTGTCTTTGCCTAAGGGTCATGGTAGACAGGACCTTCAGCCTTGACCTTTTTTATTAATGGATGGTGCAAATTTGCTACAGACTCACAACAGTAGAAGATTAGACTACAAATAAAGCAGTTGCTGGAAGAACTGTAACATCAGTTGCAGAGGTGTTTGAGGGTTTTTCTCCTTTTTTTTTTTTTTCTCACAATCCTTGAAACTTTACTGAATTATTTTGTTTTCACTTACAATATGACATTGAATAGAGGGGGTCTACTTGGAAAATAATCTGTGCAGTATGAACAATTTGCATGATCACTATCAAAAATCTAAGGGGGAGGTGTTTGTTTGGAGTTTTTGGGGTGTTTTTCTTCAGATACATACTGTGTGGAAGATCAGCTCTGATGATGGAAGTCTGTGCTTTTCAGGAATCTTAGTCTTCCTGAATTGAGAATAAAACTTTTCTCAAGCTTGAAAGTTGAAGTGACACAGGCATTACCTGGGATGAGCAACTCAAACATACTAAAGTCTGTCGCTTTGCAGACATCACAGTACAACAAATTTGAAGGGCAGGAAACCCTACCTAGCTTTCAAGTGTAGACTTCTTCTACTTGTACCTTTCCTTCCAAATGAATTGTGGGAGACTGGATCTATTCAGGCTTCAAAAAAATCTGTTAGTATCTAATGTCTGTTCTTCTCTTGTTTATGTTTCTATAATAGTTCTCACTATACATGTGTATGGATAGATTGCCTTAAAGGAGTCCTACTGCAGGAGTATCTGTCTTCCAAGCTGAAAGAAAATGGTAATATTCACTGATGTCAGTGACATTAAACACCACTAAATAATGAAACACTAATCGAACGTCCTTTTTGTGTGAGACAGTGATTAGGACTTTGTGTGCTCCTTTTCTTCCTGGCAAATAATAGAATCAATTAAAAGTGCAGTTTTGAAAGAAACTATACAGAAGCTACTATACTGAAATTATTCTTGTGATTAGATAGTACTGAGAAGATAGGGTCATGTAAGAGTTTTTAAAAATTAGATCATAATAAAAGAATTCAGATAAATGCTTTGGATATGTTACAGAGATACAGTGAATTAACACCAACTACTGATTAGTGTTTCAAATTTTACTTTCAGATACCAAGCATCACAGTATTTTGATGATGAGGTGGGCTCAATTTCAGCTCTGTGCTCTAAAACAGAAGACAGCAGATTTATAAGGAAACTTTTAAATTTGACATTACAGAAATGTGTTTTAATCACTATGTATAGGATGTTTTCTTCCTAGTTTCTTTGAATAGCAGCAATTTTACTCCTAAGCTTGAGATTAATGTAATTAAAATTGAAAAAAAAATATGTCTGTGAATAATATCTAATATTCCATTAGTCTTCCTCTCAGTCTGAGGAGAGGAAAAAAAATCAGCAATACTTGTGGAAAAAGAAAAGACCCTTTTTTTTTTTGCATTTTAGTTGGCTAAATCAAATATTACTTTATTTTTCCCTTATTTTTATTTATGAAAAGACACTGTAAGCATTTTGTATTGGAAGGTTGTAAGTACTTTGCATGAGAGTAACACACGTTTTAGATTGACATTCTTAAATATTCTGCTGAAGCAAACACAGTATGCATATGAAAAAAAGAATACCCATGCTCACTGGTATATTTAATGTGTTACTTATCTAAGGTACTTGAGTAATTCTTAATATCACTGTCTATTTAATATGTGAGTTGTTCCATAGTATTTCAAATCTATGAGCTCAGCTAGTCACGAAATGTGAAAATAAAGCAAAGATATATAAAGGACAAATGGCATTTGGGATATGATTTTATTTTGAAATTCTTGTTATATAACTACTGGCACTATGACATCATACTCATCATGTTTGTGTTGCCTCCAGCCTGAAAGGCTTCTCTGAATCTGACAGTCTTACGGAGTTTATTTATGTTTCCCCTCAGTGTAATCTGCCTCAACAATACATCTCCATCTTCATACCTAGTTTTTTGTGTATTGGTTCCTCAGGAAAGAAAAAAAATTCTCCTTAGAGAGGTTTTTTTTGTTATGCAGACTTTTATCGACCATATATATGAAAAATCAAGTTTCTAATGTCTGATGCTGTAAGTCCCTTGTATCAAAAATCGATATTTTTTATTTAGCTAACTTTTTTTTTTTTTAAGGGTTTGGGAAAATTCTAAAATATTTTTTATCTCTTCTTAAGTGTGTTTAAATATGGAATGACCATTAGTCTCCCTTTCTTTTATGAGGTTTACTAAAAAATCAGTTTGAAGTTAAACTGCTCTCCAGTGTGTGAGGAGGAATTCTCACAAGTTTAGGAAGCTTAGCATCTATTTTACAAGTAAAATTTATGTTTCTGAGGAACTGGCATATGTGTTTTACTTTCTTCCATTAGATTTCTCTGCCTCATGTATGCTATTACTGAAAAGAAGAGTTTAAGATATTCTGTCACTTCACCGAGTAATAACTCATCCTTGTGACTTTCCATACATCAAGACAAGAATAAAGCCAGGTAGAGAGAGAAGAGATAGTGGGAATGAGAAATCCAAGTGCAGAATAGTTCAGCTTAATTTTGGAAATACACAGTCTAAAAAATGAAAAGGAAATCACTGATTCTTCAAATGTCATTTTTAATAATATTTTTTTTGTACTTATCAACTATGTCTCAAAGTTTTAATGAAAATTCCCTTTTGAATTTACACCAGAAAGTAGGCTATGGCACCCTGATGACTAATCAGACATATTTTACATAAATGTATTTTGCACTGTCACATAAAAGGGAAATTTATTATTAGAAATTACCTCTGTCTATAACAGAGAATAAAGACTAGAACAAAAATAACTGGTGTTTACGGAGAATCGCCACAGCAAGTGGATCTTCCTTTCTGAAAGTACTTCAAAAGTATTACCTCCTCTTTCCCTTCCCCCATTTTTCTACCAGTTTTATACTTTCCAAAGGAACTTAGGATATTTCCAAAAACATTATTTTGAATTTATTTTTTAATGTTCATACCATTCATATTTCAGACTGTCAGTCTGACAAATTCATAAATAACTGGAATATTAAAGGAACAAGGGAAATTAATCCATATGCTCTCAAACTGCATGAGGACTGTGAAGTTCTTTATATGAAAAAGGCAGATCAATTTTACTTTATCTTATCTAACAGCAGGAAAAGTAAGTTACAAAGTATGTGGCAAAGACACATAAATTAGCAGTTTGCAAAAATTTAGCATTACAATAACTGTGTCAATCACATACAATCTTTAAAGTAGTAGGAACAATTTTAGGAAGACTTCTTGTGGAATTATGATTTAAAATTTAAATTTATTCTTCAAGAAAAAAAGTATTTGTTTGACTTCAATTTAATTATTGTGCTACATGAATATTAATTATATTCCTTTAGAAAAATAAAGGCAAGCTTAAGAAATCAGATCATTAGGTCATGTAGTCATTTATCTTCATTATGAGAGCAGCAAATACTTGATCTCTTTTAAAAACACAAAATATATACCTACAAGCATAAAGTAAGCTAGTCTCGTTAGGTGATAAAAACTACAGTTTTTGAAACTAAAAGCAAGGGAAAAAATATAGGAATATGGAATAGTTTGGATTGGAAGAGACCTTTCAAGATCATCTAGTCCTCCTCCCCTGCCATGGGCAGGGACACCTTCCACTACCATCAGATTGCTCAAAGCCTCATTCAACCTGACCTTGAACACTTCCAGGAGTGGGGAACTCACAGCTTCTCTGGGCAACCTGTTCCAGTATCTCATGACGCTTGTCATATTTTTTTATTATTTCTAATCTAAGTCTACCCTCTATCAATGGACTACAACTGTTGTTTCTTGTTGTGTCTCTACTGGAGCTGGTAAAAATTATCTGTCTTACAAGCCCCTTTTATATACTGATGGTTCTGACATTCCCCTAATGTCTTATCTCAGAACTTCTAGGAGAGGTTACAAGATAGAATCATAGAATATCCTGGCTCTACATATACAGGAGATTCTGAGGAATTAATTTTACTGCTTTCTTTGCACTGGATACTTTGGTTACAGTGATGTCCTAAAATGCTTAGCCAGCTTTGGGATTACTTTGCACTACTAAGTACAGAGCTGAGTGAGATGAAGATGAGGAAAAGACACAATGTGTTGGTCATGAGTACAGAAGTGGGGTCCAAAGACACATATATACACACAAAGAGTTTGGAATTTACTCCTCAAATCCATAACAGCTTTTGAAATTCCACTAGCATAAATTTCTATTCACTTTTAAAAACCATAAAATGAATGTAGATAGATGTCTACGTTTAGATGTCTGCAATCGAACTCTTGGGATAGGATCCCTGAGATGGGATCTTTTCACTCAATTTGTAATGTATACATCATAATGAAACTAATTATGCCATAGGTGATCTAGACAGCTCCCTCTCCTCCTGTCATTAAGTTACAATTATACCAATACAAACCTATTGAGATAGTGACATTCATTGCTTTTATGTTTGTACAATAATAAGCACAAATAAGTCTTGAGGGCAAAGACATAACCATAGCATAAAGGACACAAAGAATGTATTTTCAGTAGGGGCTTTTGAAGTAATTCCTTTTTTATATGAATCTGTGTAGGTGTGTAGGAAGAGCAGTTGCATAAAAAGAGATTTGAGGAGCTTTTTGCCAGTCATATTATCTTCCAGTTCCAACGCAAATAAATTAATTGCTGTTAAGCATTTTATAAAAACATGAGAACAAAAATATTTATAGAATAAGTAAAAAGGGTATGGAACTAGATTTTTTAAAAATAATAAATATTGTATCAATAATTATATTAATGGAACCATTTGGAAATTAACTGAAACCATATTTGTACATCTCTAAGGAGCAATCAAGAATCAAACATCAAAGAAAATGTTAGAATTTGAATCTGGCATGTCATGCATTCTTTCAAGTTTGCTATTAAAAAATCTAACCAAAAAATCACAGCTACAAAACAGAAAGAAATGATAATATTTTCAAAATTAAGTGTGGCAAATTAGGAAATTATACAATCATTAACCTGGGTGCTTAGTAATGTGAATTCTAATTACTTTTTCAGCCCACACTGTACATGGTTTCATATTTAATGAAAAAATATTGCAAAGTGCTATCAGTGGTTTATCCATCTAATATTTAGGTATTGAGTTTCATCTAGATCACTAGGACCCTTTTAATAGCAAGTGGATAACTATAAACACCACTAAAAGGCGCTCCCTTTTACTGATTTTAGGGAGTATCGGACTGTGTATGTTAACAGACTACAGATAATCATGGGTGTGCAGGGGTGGTGGGTGGTGAGTAGAAGGTTGAATGTCCAGAACTGAGCATCTGAACTCTCAGAGTCCCACTTGCTAGCATCAGTGCATACAGGTTGGTTGTAAATTTTGCAGCAATTAAACAGTATAGTCATGTCCTGAATCCTCCACTTAAGAGAGACATGGGACAGAAGCAGCAACTGATAATCTGGGTACGTATTGTTTCTGCATAGGCACTGCTTAGACTGGGGAAGCCAGAGAACATGACCCACAAAAAAGAAACGGCACTCGAACTTGGGTTCTGTAAAGAAAAAAGGATTTTGGGGAAGAGACACTGTCGAGAAGATGACTGTCCTGGCTGGAGGAAAGATCTGAAAAATGGGGGAAGAACCTAGAGGTCAGAGAACTGTGTGGAAACAACACACAGGGAATGCCTGGGGAGGGGCCTTTGCCAGTGATGCTCAAGAGTGGCAACTGTGAGCAGCAGCACATCATGCACGATAAGACACTCTGCTCATCCTTCTCGGACCAGCAGAGACCTTTGTGTTGGGAAAAGTAATGCTGTGGGCTAGTAAGGGAGCAAGCTTGTGAGCTAATAAAGCCGTCTAAATACTCCTGTCTCATTGGTTGTTATCCAGATCACCATCTCAACCACCATCCAGATAGCCCTTATCCAGATCCACTACTATTTGATATTTATTCATTTTGGCTATTAATAATGCTCGTGGAGTTCTTACCTGTCTCCCACACTGCTGGAATTAGGATTTGCAGCAGGACAGTTTGCAGCAGCCATGACATCTCAGAATTTTGGCTTCCACCCCTCAAACACCACATTTCTCTGTCACAAGCACAGCAAGACCCTGCTGAGTAAACAGACTCCAGCCTGTTGATGCATAGCCCTAGGGATTGTCATTTATTGAGTCTTGCCTGTGACACCCTCTTGAAGTGACTACCTTCTCAATTTCTTTCAAGAATTGTCAAGAAATTTTGAAACATTATGATATTCACATTGTGAATTACTCTTGTTTATATGTTTATATATTTATTCAAAAACCCTAATTCTTTTTAAGACATTTCTTTCTATAAGCTTTGTTGACTCTAATAATTATATTTACCATTATCTCCACTTAGTCTATTCTGGATTAATGTTTTCAAAGTAGAGAAACCAAAATTGCTTTTTTGTGATCCTCTGTATTTCTCTAGAATCCTTGTTAAGTTGTCATTTTAGTTGAAAAGAAGTTGGATGTCGACTTTAGTAACTTTCTCGTTTCTACAAAGAGTTTCCTAGTTAAGTTCCTTAAGAATTCGTAGGCATATAACATCTGTTGCTCCCAAATTGTGAACAATTGGTAATAAACTGAATGAGACAGGTTGAATAATATTCATCCACTTAATTATTTGAAATATCTTCTGCCAATATTCTCCTCTAAGTCTGTTCCTCTGATTCTTCTCCCTGATATGTGAACTTCTCTTCTTTTGTTCTTCCATAGTGGCAGTGACGCAAAAAATTTTGTTTCATGAATTTTTATTGAATCATCTAGCTGTCATTCAGACTCTGTGAGTTTCTTGCTTCTTTTGTTATTTAAACAGTTTTATTTAGCAGTATTTTATTCTCCTAGAAGTTCCCGCTCAAAACTTTTTCCTGTCATGTCCCATATCAGAGAATTTTTTTGTTTGTTTGTTTGTTTTATTCTTGGGCTCCTTTTATGATTTTGTAAGATTTAGAAGACAGAAAATGACCCTACAGAAGATTTTAAAATATCAGAAGTAAGATCGTAATCAATCAAACCATCATTAACACTTGCCAGAGACGCTAAATTTCTTCTTTCATACCTTCTATGTAATCTCTGTTGAGATGCAGTTTTACTTAGTTTAAGATTTGATGTTATTAAAATGGCATAAGGGAAAACGATTAGAAAAGTGAATGTTTGACAAAAAAGAAAGAGATGATAATAGAAATCCTTGAAGGCAAAATAACTATTTCTAAAGAGAAGGAGTGCTGGGTGCTTTATGATTAAATTTCATGCTTTGACACTTTTCAATTCTTTGAAAGCGAGAGATAATAAGGAAAATTACTTCTTAGTCTGAGCAGCAGCTTAAATGAAACCAATAGAACCTAAAGAGTCCAGCTTTCGTGTGTTAGTTAAATGTTCTTTTATCTCTTAGAGCTAAAGTGGATAATGAAACTTGTTACTTAAGGGACTTATCAGTGGAAATTTTGATAATTTTATGTTGCATGTCTAGAGTGTCAAAATTATATATGATTAAAATGTTGCTTCCATGGCTAAGAGAGAGTCTTATGGGTTATGAATTAATACAGTCTAAGAGAACAAAAATGGGGTTAACAGATATTCATTTTTCTCTTATTTTCAATTAGAGATAAAAGTGAATTTCTTTTTCTGTTCATTAGTGTTTCAAAACACGTTTAAATTATTTAAAAAGAAATATAGATAATTCCTTAACTTTCTAGTGCGTTTAGATAAGCAAAAATAGCTACTGTTAGATAATAAAGATCCTGATGGAGGCCTTAGGGTTAGACACCGATGATGGCAAAAAGTTTCTTTTTCAAGGAATGTAAGGTTCAAAGGATTTTTAAAGCAAATAGATATGAAAATTTGACTGATGGGAAGGGCATAACTTTTGGTGTCACTTGGCTGAAGGGAGGTGATGGATCTTGAAGTCAAAAGATAACTATAAAATAGCGCCAGGCAGCACACAGCGCAACTGGAATTAAAAGAAGTTGAACATTTGTCTACAAGGTAGAACATAGACTTTAGATTGTGCCTGCAGCTTTCTAAACATTTTTCTAAACAGTCTGTCCTAAAGGACTCTGAACTTAATGGACCGAGTAAAAAAAAGGTGCAGGTAAGATAAAAAGTGAAAAGTAACTTCTATTACCTTACACAGAGAATATAGTGGCAGAATAAAAAACTAAAAGTGATTCTCAGGTTCAGTCCAGCAAGATGATTGCTGAAATGCACTGCCTTTAAAACTGTTGGTCCTTAAATTAGCGTCCTACAACTTCATCTCCCTTGTCCTAAAATAGATCAACTTTAGCTAATGTTCTGGAATGGCTCTGGATACTGAATAGTAGATATTTGAATGTGTTAACTTTAAAACTTCCAGATTTAGTCTATATCTTGGTATATTGCAGTGTCTTCAGCACCCTCATAAGCATATACTGTAGTGATGGTTTTGACTATTCCAACTTAGGCACTGAAAAGTCATCTGAAATGATTAGTTTAATTTAAAAGAAGAGCAAAGACTGGAAAAACTTCAGATATCTTTCATTTTGATTCCATCAAGTCTAGAAATGCTAGAAACTTGTATTTCTCAGAAATTTTTGTGTCTGAGGGGAAAACAACCAACAAAATAAAAAATGTAAAGGAATACACATTCAATGTTGTCCTAAATTTTAAAAATGCATGTATTAAAAGGAATATAGTGTTATGAGTAATACTGATAAGCAGAATCGAAGAGAAACTTAATTTTCACTCTTGAAATTAATTGCTATTTGTCATGAATTGCTAAAAGAACCAATGATAGTCTGCCCCTTTAGAGTGATTTTCAATTCATTTTACCGAAGATCTTTGTTTGGGGGCCTAATATAATTTTGGTGCAGATTACAGCGTTTGGCACATGCTGAATGCCATACGGCACCTTAAACTAATTTTAAAAGTAAGTGCAGTAGTGAAAACTGCAATTAGCATAGCACCCCATATTTATATTGATAGAAAATACAATATTAATCTGAGCTTTGTGTATTATTACGTTCTCTAAAGTAAACCACATAACTTTATGTTGACTGCCAGAATAGTGTTGCAAAAGATTCCTGCAGGGATGGGTGAACTGGTGATTGTACAGCTTTTCCTTTTGTGCTGCACATGCAAGAGATAACTGAAGATTCAATCTTCTCTTTCTCATCTCATTATGAGGAGGGGAAGAGGTGATGTGCATGTTTCTGACCCTTGGATTCACTTTTTCTGCTTCAGAAACGCTTGAGAGCAGATATCTGCCTACAGCCATAAAAGCTATTAAAAAATTACAAAAGCTCAGCTCAGCAATAGCATTTTGCAGTTCAGCCAGGGTTTGCAGCTTGAGAATTGCAAATATCTTGGGTCTGCCGGTGAGAAGTAGTGCCTTTGGGACAATATTCTAAAAATTGTGCAGAGGGTGTAGTCTGACACGCAGGTGAGGAAATAGAGGCTTGAGATAAGAATTCCAAGATACATTTTAGTGTTTTTCAGAAGTGACCTAACCATTTAGACAACTGAATTCTGAGTGCCAAAACCACTTTTCAAACCACACAAACTCCCAACCCACTTAGAATGTCTCTGCATCAGCATTTTAGTTCAAACCAGAAGTGCACATTGAAGTAAATCTCCCAGTTGCCAACACTCCTCCCCACCAATCTCCCTGTCCCTTGTGATCCCTCACATTGCAGAGCACAAACTCACCTGCTCAGGACTCCAAGAGCCTACACATTGCACTAGTTAATAGGACAAGGCTTGCCTTGGCCTGAGCTGGCTGTAGGTTCTTGCAATAGTCCTAGAGCTCAACCAATTGATCCCTGCCCTGATGTAGATAGAGCCCTGGGAGTGCCATATGTGGTGAAGGACTTAACTCCTCAGCTGTCACCGAGTAACACACACGCTTTGCATTAAGCTCTATGCAATTTTCCAGCTTAAAATGGGACACAGTGTGAAAAAAAAAAATTATGAAAAGCCCTATAAAAACAGCTTCAAGTGGCCCCCAGGTCTGTGAATCAAGGAACCTTGCTCCTTAGCTATGACACCAAGATACAAGTCATTCACTATAAGCCTTGAAACAAACTGTATCCATCAAGTTGGGATCCAGGGGAACATCAAAAGAGTGAGCATTGCACCACAGAATAGAGGCAATTTGAACTCTACTATTATTATTATTGTTAGTATTATTATTGAGAAGTTTTTTTATAAATTAGATGTGGACTAGATGGTTAAAACATTAACTAGACAAGCAATAAATTTCTGTCATCATATACAGAATATTGTCCCTTTTGACCACAGTAAGATTTTGAATAAAATAATGCCTATGGAAAAGCAGATTTCAGAGCTTCAACAATAACAGTTTTGCCTGTAAAATTGTACATTGTAGTTGTAGACTTACCATTAGAATCTGGTCCTTGACACATCTTTGGCATTGTAGTAAGACCAAAGACAATTTTATCTTTCTTTATACACAAGTGGTATCCCAAATAACTTCAGTCAATGGTTGTGAGGCTATTGCTATCTCTCTGGCTCTGCAGCTCCTGCGCCCAAGTGCAAGGTGTAGCGATGTCTAAACGGCATCTCCAAAGCGAAGCGCTCAGCAGGATCAGCTGCACACACTCGCACACGCGTGCACGCACAAACTCACCGACAGCTTCAGCAATATGGGTCGGCAGCAAAGAGGCAGGAAGGATCTTTGCTTAGATTTCCATACAAGCAGCTTATTGCTTCCACCCCGTGAAGGATTCCAGAGGCAAAGACCTAGAACAATGAAGAACTCAGGCTTAAGTACAGGAGTGAGGCAACACCAGGGACCAATGGAGAAGCTCTGGGGGAGTGGCAAGGGGCAAAGGCCAAGGGGGAGAACAGGGAGGGGAGAACCTTCTAAGGCATGGGACATATAAGGTAACAAGGAGGTGGAGGGAAGCAGAACTGGGGTAGATTACCATAACAGAACAATGCATCCTGGGAGAAGCCTTCCTGGTTACCCTAACCTGAGGAGGTTCTTTTGGTACTAGGGACTTGTCCCACCAGCAGATGCTCTTTGTCCCTTGTAACGTCGGCTCACCGGCCACCACGAGGCCGTTTGCTAGCAAGCTCTTTCTGTACTTCTTTCCAAAGGGTATTTTTCTGAAGGTAAATTTCCTATTTAAAGAGACTCCTTGCCTGACTGTAGTATAGCAAAGTTTGTCGAATTGTCTATTTCACAAGAGATAGTGTTTTAATTTTAATATATCCAAAACCTGTCCTTAAAGACTTTCTCTGCAGTCTTTTCTGCTAGCCCATTCCAGTGGCCTGTTCTCAGACTGCTTGCTGACACCACCCGTATTTTAGGACAAAAAGATCAAAAATATTAAATATTAAATACTAGATATTAAAAATAATACCGAAAAAACAACCTGCCATTATAACCAGGTCTGAGTGAGAGCTCCAAGCTGGCACTTTTTCATGACCTGGATGATTTTTTTATCTAACAGTTCATACATCCCAAATTATGTGACTTTAGGTGTTAAATAGGTTTGCCAGTAACTAAACAGCAGTTTGCTTATTTTGTGGTTACATATGCAAGGCTTTTGTTTTTTGTGAGGATTTTTTTTCTTTTTTATAGACCGTTATGGAACAAAGCATTTAAGTAAAAACTTAGAAAGTAAAGAAGGAATTAGTAGCTTCATGTCTTGCAGCATCTAGGTCCCTGTCACTTTTTTGCTTAGTGTTATTTCTATTCCATTTCCTCAATTTCTTTGATGGTTATTAATTTGTGTTGCTTGTGGACGGTAGGAGGAGGTGCAAGTTATTGCTATGTCAATCACAATTACAATGAGTGAAACATCCAGTAAGCTCCAATTTAACTAAGGTTACCTTAGGTAATGTTTTGCTGTTATTGTGGTGTTTTTGTTGGGTTTTTTGGGGGTGGGGGGCATTGGTTTTGGGTTTTGTGGGGGTTTTGTTGGGGTTTTTTGTTTGATTTTGTCTGGTTTTGTTGTTGGTTTATGATTTGGAGGTTTTCTGAGGTGGAGGTTCAGAGGTTATTGGCAGACTGAGTCAGTTTCAGCAAGCTGTTTAGGTAATTTTTTTTTTAAGCAGGTGGGAACCTATTTCACAGTCTAAATTATAAACGTGCAAAACTACAGCAGGGACACATTCTGCATTTACAAGTAGAAAAAAACCTGTCAGATTCACAGAATTTCAGCACAAACTTGGCAGATTTTTTGCTTATTCCTGGCAGTGTTGAAAGTATTCTAGTTCTTTCTTTTTTTTTTCTGTGTGCACTAGGCCCAAAGCCAATACATACACTCACATATGGGGAATGCTTGGTACAACCAGATGTTAAGAGATGAATTCTTCTAGTATTGGCATCTGGGCCTGGGTCTGTTCCCTTGGTAAATTCCTCTCTTTGACTCCTTGATTGGTTCTGCTGCTGGCTGCTGTGACATCTGTTCAGCTGTCTGCAGGCTTGGTAAAATGGTGCTGTGTTTCTTTATCTTTCTGGATGTCAGATTTCTTTGATATTCTCAAGAGTATAAAAATTTAAATTTTATTTCATTGTGCTAGTCAATAGGGCAAAGTATGGATTTACTAAATGATTCCATACAGCGGGAAAGAACTCCATTCTCATGTCTCTATTTGTTCATTGTGAAAATGTAGAATCTTGTTCATGCATTATATTTTACTGGATAATTTAAATGGAGGGTGGTTTGTTTTTTTTTTCTTTTTAATAATGTGTAAACATACTAAATCTGCTTTAAAGAAAAACACTCACTGCTTTAAAACAAGAGCCCTGTGATCACCCGCTCATCATTTAAACAATTTATCTTTAAACAAAATGGAATAATATTCAATGAGGTAGTATATGCTGGCATACTTTAATAATTGAATAGTTTTAATAGCTAAAAAATAGGGGGAAAAAACCTGGGGGAGGAGAAGGATGTGATGATATATTCGATAATTTCAAGTATCTTGCTGCTAAACCTGGTTGTGATTAAAATCATGTGATCCTTTCCTGCAACCATCAATAGACTTAGAACATATGTCAGGTTTTTATAGTCTTGATGTGCATGACCAAGTTAATATATGTTGCTACATATGAAGTGATATTAAAGATTTCTTTTCAATCAAAAATGAATTGGATCCTGAAGTCTTTTGGCTATTTCTTTCAAATGCCATAAGTTCATATTTTTCTCTGACTGAAATCTCTTCCTTTTTCAAGTGGGATTGCAGCGTCTCTTGTTTCCCATTTCACTGCACACCAGAGCCCAAGACTAGTGTTACAGAGCTTCTTTCCTTTGGAATCTGTGATCACTTGAAAGATGCAGTGACTCAGACCAGCTTCTCTGAAGCAAATGTTTAACTACGCACAAGAGCAGAGCAATCAGAAAAAGAAAGGTTAAAACAACAATTCTTAGTAGACCTCAGTAAATCCTCTAAGAGTTAGGTAGGTTTAATTTATGTTGAGTGTTTGAACTCTTCTGAGAATAGAGTTAGTGTTTTCTTCTCATTGCTTTCTCAGTTGCTGAAATGAAAGACTTTGTTTCATTTTATTTAATAAAGGAGTTTCTTTTGTGTTTATTTACTGTTTCTGGTTGTGGGTTTTTTCGTTTGTTGTAGTAAAAAGTATATATCCTTTCAAAATTGGTTTTGAATATATTGTCTCTGTGCTTTACTTCTCACATTATATTTTGAAACAGATAGTTATAAGACCTGTTACTGTTAAAGGAGAACCTTTATCCCAGAAAGAATGTTCGTCCTATCTACTTTCCTTTCAGATTTCTGACTAAATTGGTTGAGTAGAAATGACAGTCCTGTCTAACCTAATCCCAGAAACCTGGTCAATAGCATAAAAAAAAATAAACAGACCTGAACAATTGATATATACATTTTAAGAATGACACAATCTTTGGGAACTGGACTGGAGAACAGGTATCCAATTTTAAAAAGAGAAAAATGGATATAAAAGTTGCATCATAACTTGGATTAGAATAGAAATCTTCAGAGATCATCATTGTATGCAGTCTGCTATAGACTCTTAGGATTATATTTGTATGTACATATAGTTGCTGATCTCCTCCAAGAGTAATAAAAATACAAGTACTCATTATTCTGGGAGCTTTCAGCAGCAGAAGAATGCTGTTAATGATACTTTGTACTAGTTGTGCCTGGATATAACAGATGACAGATTTGCCTATGTGATAGTAAAATATTTTATTAAAAAAATATGCATAATTATCAATGCTTGGCATTGATAAGCAGTGAAGACTTTATGATGAACAAGTACTAGAAAATAACTTTGTATCAATTGATGTTCATATGTTCCTCTTGAATTATCTGTAATGGATCTGATTTCAAAAGGAGGACTTGAGCAATACTGTCATGTAGTCAGCTTTCTTACGCTCCACACAGTCTAACATGATAATAATTTAAAGCACAGCATAAATCAGAAAAGCAGATTGAAAAATTCTTAGATTGAAAACTTAATCACTCAGGTGCAATCACTCATGCATGACCCCAATCCTAGTGTTATATATAAATACTAAAAATAGTTAATTTCATCCGTGATACTTTGTAGCATGATTTATATGAATAACTCACTTCCTAGCTGAATCCTACCCCAGTACATCAAGCTAATAAAGGGTCTAGTTCATCCTACATAAACCATAATACGGAGGTTTAACTGATAATTGTTATAAAGAGGACCTCTACATGCCAGTTTCATTTCCCATTCAACATGTAGAGAATGTGGCAACTAAGCTATTTATACTTATTCTACTTACTCCATCATTACTTTACATTACATTAACTGCACACCATCTACTCTGCACACTTAATCAGGTATGGGTCCTCTAAACTCCTGCATCATTAACTACTTACCAAAAAGTCATTATTATCTGATTGCTGTTCAGCAGACTTTTTAAAATGGATTGGTGGTCTCAGACAAATGCCTGCAACTCAAAGAGTTAGTGCACAGTTGGTATTGCTTTACTCAGTATTGAAAGACTAAGCAAATAGAGTATAGAGTGGTACATCACCCACTGAATTATAATGTGACTTGAAAAGGTGATCTCTGTCACCAAACCTGTAAATCTACCTGAAAACTTTATAAAGTCGGGTTAAGGCAATATGGTTTGTTTGTAGCAATCTCTGCTTAAAAACCAGGATTTTCTGTGTCCATAACTATCAGTCAGTTACAATAGACTATAGACACATGGACATTACAGAAGAATTCTATTAGGTAAAGACATAGGTAAAATGTGCACAATTTAATCTAAGTGGGCTAAGGGTGAAGAATGTCAAAACTCTAAACAAATCCTGGAACATTATTAGTACAATGCCACAGCAGTTTGGGAACTGGTTAGCAATAATAAAAACTGAGAAGGAAATAGAAAACCAAATCTGGTCTGCAGTGAACATGTTTCCATCTCCAACTCCTTAGTTACAATATTGGAATGAGTTATTGTCTAAATAATTCACTCACAGATTCATTTTCTGGTCCTAGTTCAGATTTCTATAAAGAAAGTAAATGTGTGTAATGTGTAAGTGAACCTGTGTGTATTATTGAGAATGCAAATATGGTTGATGGAGGGCTGGACCATTTTTTATTTTTAGATAGAAAGATAAAATTGAAAGTAAAAGTTTTGTTCCTGCAAAAAATATAGTCTGTGATGCTAAGGGTAAGAATTAGGAAGAACATATAAAATGCATACTTCAGTGCAGGAAGTCTCTCAGTGCTATATTTGTGTTAGGCTGGAAGCCTTTGCATGTGTTGATGAACTCTAATTCAGACTAGTATTTTGAGAATTAATAAGACTAGTCACATACAAAAGATTATTACCCATTAAAATCTGGATAAATAATAAATGCCATCAGTTATATACTTAAGGAAAAAATTAAAATAAACCAACACAGTTTAGTCTCTGTATTTTATTCTTATTTTTCAATCCATAGACATGCAACATGAAACAGAAAAAAAAAAAAAAAGAAACTTCATATAAGAATAAACGAAAAGTATTCAAAGATAGGGTAAAAATTCCAAAGAACATTTGGCCTTTGACAAGTGCTGATGTTACTTAAGTGTTATGTGGCTATTCATACGACAGAATTATCAGAGATAATGCTATATTGATGTCGTGTCAATACATAACCATAGTCTAACATGACATGATGCTAAGAGTAAAGATTTAGCTCTTTAAAAGGTAAGATATTCCTGGGTTCCTTCTATGCCTGCTAGTTTCATCCTCCTGTACAACTGGCAATGTCAGATGTACTAGGAAAGCTGTGAAGGTATTAGACTGTTCATTCTTTGATACATTTATATTTTGCATGATTCTTGAATCTGTTACTGTAGCAGGAAATAAGATATCTCTAGGCAGAACAGTGTGACAGGCTTATCTGCTTGGCAGTTAAGTGTGCCTGAGAGGGTGCTGTAAACAAAGGTCACGTATTTAAGAAAAATATTTTTTCTCATGTAAGAAATATTGACAAAGGTTGATTTTGTTGCTGAGTATGTGGCAAATTTTTTTCTGAAATCATGTGATTTCAGAATATGATCCCTATCCTTAGCATATTATTCCCCATTGTTCTCTTACAAATAGGGACACTGGCATCCATAACACTCAGGATGAGAAGGGGACCGAAACATTTGTACTTTCAAATGAATGCACCTTTTACTCATTCTATTACACTTCTGTACAGTATCAAGCTATATTTTTCATTGCAGTTAATTGCAGCTTCAATTTCCAGTTCACGATATTTTGAAGCAGGTTCAAGGCAGCACCTCTTGTACATGTGCAAATTGTGATAAGAGATGTGAGCTCTTTATTTATGTAATGATGACTATCTCAGCATATGAAGGAAGTGATAAAAGTTTGATTTTAGCACTACTTGTATGCTTGTTTGCTGAGTGCAGAGCTCTCACAATACAAAAAAGAAATAAAACACAAAGAACTACAAAGAAGACATTAAATGCAACATCAGAGAATGAAATTGTTTCTACTTCAAAAGAAGTAGCTATGATGAATGTGGCAATTACTGTGAACAGACAAGGCAACAAATGAAAGACTTGGAGAATGGTGCAGATAGACATTCATGACAGATGTTATAAGGATGCCAAGGGACAGATTGCCAGACAAGTAAGTCAGAGAAGACACTGACAAATATACTGCAAGGGATAACTTTTCAAAGAAGGTCAGGAAAAAAGAAAAATGAGCTTATATAATGCAAATCTATACAAGTCTATGCTTAGCATCTTAAACAATTCCAAAGCCATACCCAGGATGATAGAGGAAAGATACCATGTCAAATAAAAGAAGCCTGTACCTATTTCTTTGTCCCAAATAATTGTTATCTCTAACAAACTCTACCCTACAAAATTACTTCACCTTTACAGAATTGCTAGAGGAATCAAGACCTTAGGAATGCTTAACAGGACGTGGAAGAGGTACATATCTCAGAATAGAATTCAAAGGATCCAGTGTAAAGCAACCTAAAACAACCAGAAAAGACATTTTGAAGACAGTTTGGTATAAAGAACAGGAAAAGGTGTTTATGCATTTCATCTTAATAAGAAAAATGCAAGGATCTGTGTTTCTCTCTTTCTTTCTCTTTTTCTCTCAAGTTGAAGCCATGTCTGAGGAGTTAATTACATTAAGAGATAGTAAATAATTGTCTTTTTATTATCATTTAATCAAAAATTCATAGAATTAAATTGTAATAGACCCTTGGCATCACTGAGTCCAACTCCCTGCTTCTTGCAGGACCACCTAAATTAAATTGCATGAGTAAGAGCACAGTCCTTATTTTTCTATCAAGTCAATCTATCCAAAGATAATATTTTTTTCTGCATATTATTTGGTTTGTGAATACATAATCTGTGTTGAAATAAAATTGAGAAATCTAAATGAGTAGTTTATATTTCTGTAATATTAGCTGATTTTGCAGATCATTTCTGAGTTAATAAGTAGAACAGGGGCAGCTTTGAGTGTCTGCTGGTTAACACATTTATTAAGTATGACAAAATATTTTTGAAAATATGTGCAAAGGCAGAAAGTTATTTTTAAGCAACCACATTCAGGTCAAGAATTTTCATGATACAGTTACTGCAAGAACAGGACTGGATTGGAAGTGAAAATCATTAATGATTTATTTTTTTAAGGTAAAGAAAAGGCCAGCAAAAGGCTCTCAGATAAAGTTGCTGTATAACAGAAGACAAAAGAAAGTTCTCTTTTTTTTTCTTTTAGCAGAAGTGATCTTGCAAGTATTAAAAACAAATATTTGGTTAGAAGATAAAATGTCAGTCTGAGCAGAGAAGACAGGGAAAACACATTTCCCAGCTAAAACAAGCATAAAAGAAACAATTAGAAAATGTCATCATTGTCCTTTTTCTCTACAAAGCAAACGTGGAAAGGTTTTTAATTACATCTTGATAAGTCAGTGAAATGAATGTGATTAAAATGAAACTATACCTGCTAGTATAATATTTAGCAATTTTCAGTGAGAATCTCAAAGTAAATATCAAAGCAGGTCAAGAAATCAAGGAACAGTGTCTTCTTTCCTGAAAAAGGAATGTTAACTTACCACTGTTTCTTTGACTACTATCAATTTTGTTTAACACACCTGCATCTTTTTAAACTGAAAGTTGCAGCTCAGAAGTGTGGGGTTTATAATTTTTGATTTGGAATATTCTCCAGCAGCAGTCATTCAGGAGCCTGATGATTCTTTTAAATTAATTGTCTCATCTTGATCATAATATCCCTAAATTTATGAAGACTTTATTTGTTACTAAAGGCAAGATACAATATTTAACTGTAATCAGCTTGAACAATGGTTGATATTACAATCAAGTAGTCCATTTATTTTGTCAAGACAGAAAATCATTCTCTTCTGACCAATCAAAAGTGCTTATAATTTTGATTATTATTATTCACAATGTATTTTTAGGCAGAAAAGCTGACAGTATTCTGGTAAATCCTTCCAGGATGACTTCTACTGACACCATAATATCACAGGATTTTTTAATTTTGGAAGACCTTTTCTGTTATTGCCATTAATGATGGAAATAATTATAAAGATCGGATCTTTAGACTGATCACAATAATATTTCCTCTAAATTGCTCTACATTTCTTGTTTGGTTTTGTTTGGTTGGGTTGGTTTTTCTGATCTCTGAAGTTAAAGCCTTCAAAATTTAACACTGAAATGCTAGCTTATATATGCTGACAGTGCTAATCCTCTTAAAATAATCTCTTCAGCTTGCCCTTGGAAATGTTACTGATTTTTTTTTCATTTAAAATCATGAAATTGCCCTAAGGTGTCCTTTTATTTATTTTTTTTATCCATCTTTGTTTAATTACAGCCTGCAACTAGCAAGCATGCTTGAAGTTAAATATTCACAGTGATCCACAAACCTAGTAACCTTATAACCTTTAATTAAATAATTATATCTATATAGTATGTGTTACAGTTTCTTGGTGTCTAAATGGATCAGTGCCCTCCAAGAAGTGAGTTTGTGAAGAAAGATTGAGAAATATTTATATAATGGAAATTTATAGATGGTGGTGTCAAACTGTAGCTGATCCAAATTTTAATTACTACTTTAAAAGAAGCATTCTTCTCCCTTAATTTTGATATTTGTTACAAGAATGTAGAGGCATCTTCCCACATGACTCTGTCTGCAGAGGTAAAATGTTGTTTTGGATATGTTTGAGACCTGATTTAAAGACAGCACCAGTTCAGAGCATGGTTTAGAAATATACTTTATTGAATAGTAAAGTAGTAGTTAAGTTTAAATTTGTTTAAAGCTCTGGTCTGTTTCTATCTCACCCGGGTCTAGGCACCAGTAGGTGTGTAGTCCAAGCCAGCTAACCACCTCCTTTTTTTATAGCCAGTAAGTAAGTCATACCAGCTTAGTAAACCCAGAGGTGGGTTCACAGGATGTAGCTCATGCCCTGTCAGTTGAAGTGCAGCTTGAAATAAGTGACATCCTCTGGTGCCTTGAGACCAAGGCAATGCTAGCAGCTGGGGTAACAGGATAGCAACAGACCTGCCGAGTAAAACAGTTGACTCTTAGCCCCAGATATCCACAAGACATGACTTTAAGGGGTTTCACCAGGAAACAGCCTGAGCTGGTGACAGTGGACTGAATGCCCATCAGCAGATGGAGCACCGTAGCTGTGTTTTGGAAGAGCAGCTTCCTCTTTAGTTTTCTGCAACAGGAATTTTTACTGCTCTGAAACCACACGGTGAAGTCAGTGAGGGCTCAGTACATGGAAGTGACTGGGAGACTTGCTTCAGAAGCATATCCTCGTCCAAACTAGAACAGTAATGTAAATTAGAACAGAAACAGGTGCCTAATATATCCAGCTGGAAAACCATGTTGCTTTCCTAGTTTTTCTTTGCAGAGTTGGAAAGAGAGAAATGAAAGCAAGACCTGGTATGAGGTGGACACTCTGAAAACTGTGGAGAGTGACCAATATCCGCTAACTTCCAGTGGACATTATATTAACAATGCAGTTCAATTCCCCTGAGCTGGCAATAATAAAGTCTTCATCTTACAATTTTATCTCCAGACTTATAAATCATGATGTTAATTAAAAATAATTGACATAATTTCATTTTACCCTGGCATCATTTGTTTCAGTTACAAAATGTGCAAGACTCCAGGAGATATAAGAATATACCCTTTTATTCTTAAAAAATCCAGATCAGACTTTCATAAATGATGAAAATTGTATAGACTGACAGGAGCAGAACAATAAAATCTTTATACTATAAATTAGCTATATACATTTCATTTTATTTTGAAATGTCTATGCATTTATATGCAATTTTCTCTAAGTTAAATCCTTGTTTGTATATAGGTAGTAAAATGCAACTTTATTATAATCTGCAAGGATAAAAAGCAAAATCTTCTAACGAATCAGGTTTTATTAGATATCTCAGGAAAATAAAAAAAAACATTATTTTTCAACTAAAACACAGAAGAAAGTCTGAGGGTGTTCCCTTTGCACTGTTGCTGGCATAACAAGGCCTTTGAGATTGCAGCTCTTTGCAATCACTATTTTATTAAATGTCGGAAAGTGTAATGTTGAAGGCTCACATTGAAGGCTCATGTAATATAGCTTACCTTACACACATAACCTTCACAAAAACATCTTCCAAATCCACTTGCTAAAAGATTTATGGCATCATGCAAGTTTTACACCAATGAGTGCACTAATGGCTTTCTTTGATGCATCCCACAGGACTCATGCTTTCTGGAAAAAAGCCAAAGTATGGAGCAGCACGTAATCATCACAGCTGGTTGCTAGAAAAAGTTCTCGGGCACAGAAGATAAAATATTAAAATATATGGAATTCTTAAGCCTAAAAGTTAAAAAACCTTCTACATTTTGTGGTGTTTAACAAGCATTAAATTCTGCATATTAGGGTTTCATGAGTGGTGTATATCTTACTTGTAATTTAGTTCTGTACATTTCCACACTGTAAGTTATATATGTTTCTTGGCAAAGTAAATCAAGTCTGAAAGAATACAATTAAGTTACTATAAAGCATCTTAAAATGAAATTATTTTCGAAGCGCCTGAAAGAATTAGTCTCATATCTTCACTGATGTTCACTAGCAGTAGGGTGTCTTCTTCTAGAAGCTTATGAGACTTGCAGCTGAAATTATCAGGTTCATTGTTAAGAGAACTAAAAAAAAATAGTTGTTTTAATTTAATTTGGATAAAATAAAAGTGCTATAGTAAAGAAGACACAAACTAAAGCACAATGATTAACAAACTATCCATTTCGTTGAAAAATGCAAGTAGCCCCTGCTCTTGTGACTACAACATAAATATAGCCCTGGAATTCATTTGTATGTGGTTAACCCAACCTTAGACTTCTGCACGTGCACATTTACCCAGTTCAGTTGCTGTCAGAAGGCTGCTGTCTGCCCACTCACTGGAAAGGAGAATATCCTCCTGCTTATCCTATGCTCCATCTGAGTGGCCAAATTTGTTAGGAGACCTTTTTCATCTGTTCTATGGTGCATAGGATGATGAATTTCCTGCATATTGACCAGCTCTTAAGAGTGCTCCAAAATTGTTTCAAAAACATATTAGAAAACAAAGCAAGACTGAGAAGTAAGAAAAGGACAGCATAATTCTACAAGACAGTTTGGTGATACAGACAACTGATTTGGGTTTCATTAGTGTTAGATTAAAGTTAATTTTCCTAAAATAAAAGAGTTTTATACTTTTAAAGAGACGTGTCTTTTTTGGATTGACCTTATATTTAGAGGTCTTAAGACACAAAAATACAAAGTTAAGGATGTTAACTCTCTGGACAAAATACTTTGCATTTCAAACTAACTACAGTGTTTTTCAACCTGAAAGTACATTAAATGGTAGTTTCTATGCTGATAGACTGAAACTGTGAGTTAGTTTTCTCTAAATTGCAGTGGTATATTGATATGGTTGCTATGATAACACAAATCAGTCTTGAAAACCCTGTCAGCCCAGTTCAGGTTTAGTGGAAGGCTTCATGAGTTTTATACTTGAATAGCCATGCAAATACCATTCAAGAAAATCTTCTGGTACTACCTTTGGGTGAATGTGAAAAAGAAGTGCCATTATTGTGTCTGTTGCATACAATTTATGTGTGAGTATTGGTTATGACCCCAATCACTGGTTCCTACCAATTGCTCACAATGGTCTTCCCCTCCGCTCCTCATTTCATTTTTCTCTCCTGTGTCCAGGACCAAAATACTTCTCATGTACTATTACAATTTTTCCCAATTTTATATATTTCTTTGTTAGAAATAGAGAAAAAATGCTAAGGCAGTGGGGTAGTGGAAAGGTTTCATTTCCAACCTGGCCAAAGTTAAAAAACAAATATATGCTTTATCAAGTCTGTTGCCTTGAGATTTCAGCACTGTTTCCAAGTTCAAGAGCTTACAGTAATAATCAGTTAAGGATACAAACTTATCTGAAACCAGAAAGAGTTTTGATGTTCACCCTGGAATAATCCGAGGTGAGTACATTATAGTGCTCTGGCAATTAGGCACATGAGGCTCTCCTGAGCAATGCTAGCTTAAAGCATTTTAGCTCTGTGCCACTCAGAGAATGAAGCATTCTTACCTTACTGTACATAGCTGTGAATACTGAGGATAGTTTAAAAGCACATGTAATAAAAAGTTTCATTATTTCCAATCTCTGAGACAAACACCATGTTGTCAAGCTGATAATGTGATTCCAGAGAAAATGAAAAACCTGTACTTCTGCCATAATGGAAGCACATTAAACATACCTCTTTAATGTTAAGGATTAAATTTTAAATGTTTTAAATTTGTCTTGTAAGAATATTTAATATCGTGAAGATAATTTAGCTATTTTGATGTCCTGGGTTTTTTTTAATGCAATATTTGAAGCATACACAAAGATGTACATACATGTGTGTATACATGTAGGACAAATATACAACCTGCAATCAGAAATAGTAATCAAAAATGGATTGACAGTACATACAGAATCACAGAATCATTAAGATTGGAAAAGACCTCCAAGGTCATTGAGTTCAACCTTTGACCAGTCACCAGCTTGTTAACTAAATCATAGCACTAAGTGACATGTTTCTTGAGCATCTGCAGGGCTGGTGATTCCACCACCTCCCTGGGTAGTCCTTTGCAACATTTTACAACCCTTTCCATGATGAAATTCTTCCTGATGTCCTACCCGAATTTCCCCTGGAGGCTATGTTTTCTCATCCCATCACTGGCTGCCTGGGAGAAGAGGCCAACACCCACCTCGCTACAACCTCCTTTCAGGTAGTTTTAGAGAGTAATAATGTTTCTCCTGAGCCTTCTTTTCTCCAGACTAAACAGCCCCAGCTCCCTCATCCACCTCTCATATGATTTACACTCTATATCCTTCACCAGCTTAGTTGCCCTTCTCTGGACCAAAGGAAAAAAAAGGACAGAAAAATTCAAAAGTATATAAACTAAGAAATAGACATAAACTTGTTTTGCTACTTTTTCATTTATTTTGCCACCAATTGTCATTATAAAAATGCAGTATACAGGTACGATATTTTATTTAGATCATAGATTTCCTGCAGTTTCTTTTGGACCTATACAGATTTCAATGTCTAGACCCATCACTCAATCAAACCATACCACATGTAATTCATACAGTCCATAGACAAAGATTAGGATCTCACAGCATTCCCTAAGACTATCTGCCAAAAACCAATTAAACTCTGAATCTTATTGAGTTAGTTGAATAGGGTAGGCCCTATAACTTTCTCTGTAGCCTTCCTGTGTAGCAACCGAGGTTGAAAACACTGAAATGAGGGAGAAGTGGGCTGGGAGAGAAATGGTCAGATTGGAACAGCTGGGGTATGATTTAGATCTGTAGGTACGCCCAAGATTGTCAGTTCCTCTTCCTCCATGTTGCCTGTGAATTTGAAGGTAATGCTGCAGACAGCATGAATGCTTTTGTGTTCTGGGTGCAGGTGTCTCCAGGTTTTGGCAGTGGGAGGCTGCAGGGGTGACCTCTCTGTGAGGAGAGGATGAGGCTGCCACATGCCAAATGTCTCGAGAAAGCTCCATCAAGCCCACCCCAGCACAGAGCTGAGCCCACCAACCAAGCTGGTAGACCATTTGCGTAAAAGTTAATGAGAAAAGACAAAACACGGCGTGGAAGAGGAGAAACAAAACGAGTGAGAAGTGGAGACACCAGATTCAGAAGAGGAGGGAGAGAAGGAGATGCTCCATGGCAGAACACTTATTGTCACTTGCTAAAGCACGTGGATATATGTTGAAGGAACTGTAGCCCATGAAGACACCCTAGTGGAGCCAGGGAAAAGTGTGAGAAGGAAGGAGAGGCAGAGAAAGAGCTATTAACCATATTAATTGTATTAACCATAACTCCTCAATTCCAAGCCTCCTGTGTTCTTGAAAAGGGTTGGAGGTGTCAAGAAGAATCAGGAATAAAAAAAAAGGAAGTTGAACCTGGGAAAGAGGGGAGACAAGGCATAGTTTTAATATTTTTGTCCTGGGCTGCATCCTAAGCAGTGCGACCAGCAGGTTGAGAGAGGTGATTCTGCCCCTCTACTCCACTCTTGTGAAACTCCACCTGGACTGCTGCATCCAGCTCTGTCCAATATAAGAAGGACATGGACCTGTTAGAGGAGGTCCAGAGAAAGGCTATAAAGATGATCAGAGGGCTGGAGTACCTCTCTGTGAAGGCAGGCTGAGAAAGTTGGGATTGTTCAGCCTGGAGAAAAGAAGTGTCTGGGGAGACCTCCTTGCAGCCTTCCAGTATGTAAAGAGAGCCTACAAAATGATGGAGAGAGACTTTTCACATGGGTGGATAATGATAGGACAAGCGGAAATGGCTTAAAACCAACAGAGGATAGATTTAAATTAGATATTGGGAAGAAATTCTTTATTGTGAGGGTGATGAGGCACTGGAATATGTTGCCCAGAGAAGTTGTGGATACATCATCCCTGGAAGTTCAGGGCCAGGCTGGATGAGGATTTGAGCAACCTTGTATAGAGGAAGGTGTACCAGCCCATGGAGAGGGGAGTTGGATCTTTAGAGTTCAATTCCAACCCAAATAATTTTATGATTCTATGATAGTTGTCTCATTTCTTGCTATCCAAATCTATAGGATTGCCAAAGTTATGTTGATTTTCCCCAAAGTCAAGTGTATTTTACTCACAACAGTGATTGATAAGTGACTTCTCTGTCTTTATCTTGAGCCAGAATCTTTTTAACCCTCTTTACTCCACTTCTCCTGCTGAGGAGTGACCACCTAAGGGGGTGTTTAGGTATTAACCAAGGCTAACTTAAAACACTAAAAAAATGGTGAGTTTCTGCTAAATGGTCAGAAAAAGGAAGGTGGAAGAGCATTGTCTGAGCAGAGCTGGGAGTCTGAAAAATTGACTGGAATGCCACAAATGTAGCACTGGCTGATGAGGCATGCTACGTTTTTCAAGTATCTTCTCAGGCTTGAATGAACTGGGATGTTATTCTTATCTGATCATCTTTAGCTGTTAAGCTATATCAGCAGCAGACAAGATTTTATAGGCACTAGGATTGCCTAATAGCAAGTCAGGAAAGTAAGGAATTTAATGATTGATATGTCTATGCAGGCCCACCATTTATCTCCAATAATAGGTGTGGGAGAAAAGTTGTCTGATGCATGATCAGGTGCTATGTGAGGAACTGGAGAAGGATCTGTTCGTGGGATCAGAAGAGCTGTATACCTCACCTACTTGCACTCTACCCATTAAATGAAAGAAATTAGTAGCACTGTTTTTTGGGAAAAAGTCTGTCAGGGAAGTTTCAGACTGAACTTTGAGAAGCATTTCTTTACCAACAGGGTGGTCAAATACTGGAACAGACTTCCTAGAGAAGCCGTCAATGCCCCAAGCCTGTTAGTATTTAAAAGGCATTTGGACAATGTCCTTAACATGCTTTAGTTCTTAGTCAGCCCTGAAGTGGCCAGGCAGTTAGACTAGATGATTGCTGTAGGTCCCTTCCAAAAGAAAATATTCTATTCTATTCTATTCTATTCTAGATTTTTGTATGAACGGAACATTAAAAATTATCAACGTGTATATATCTATATATCTGTACATTTATATATCAATGCGCAAATAGATAGATGGATGAACAGCATTTATCCAATGTATTCAATAAGTGTATGGCTTGCTTTAGTTTATAATGAAATGGTACAAAAATAGAAGTTCTCATGTTTCTTCTAGTGATGACGATCTGTGTCATATTATTGAACACGGCTATGGTTATTTACCTTATCATCCTCCACAAATGTCTTATGAAAGGCAATTACTGTTCTAAGGTAATTGCACAATGGTCAGTGGAAAGAAGATTTTAGTTGAATCAGTACTTTATATTTGTGCTACTGTTATAGCATAATTTCAAAGCCTCCTTGGACAATTTCTGATAACCAATTTCTCTGTTCCTTATCCTTGTTCTCTATTTTTCTGTCTCTTTGGTATGAACTTAACTTCTCTCATTAAAATAAAAAAAACCAAGAGGATGTTTGTTTGCTTTTAATCTCCAGAATCAGACAAAAAACAACCAGGCTTTCTTAAATTTTAAGATAAGAGAGTGAAGTACATGGATGGACTTGATTTTCTTAGTTTAGGTAGTTCTAATATTTTCAAAAGAACACAGAGCTTATATTTTATGGCATTTTTTGTCCTCGTGTTATTCTGAATGCTCTTAGTTGTGATTGTAGCTTTTCCACAAAGCCAGTTGAAGGCAGAGTTTGGAATTTAGCTTCTGATGGCTGTTTTAAGGTAATTTGCAACTTTTTTGAAAATGTCTTGGAACTCCTGATGCTGTGCATCTGATACTATGACGACGCCATGTCAGCATTGTAGTTTTCATCTTCCATGTAACATTGTCTGAAATGCAGGTGTATTTTGTTGTTGTTGTTGTTTGAAAGAGAGGAACAAACTTCATTTTATCACAACATTGCCCTTTTCTGTTCTAGTATCAAGGTTCAACATCCTCATTTAAGTTATACGTGGAAAAAAGCGTGGTGCCATTTGCAGAGGTTCTGGAAGAGCTGCATAAGGAGACACACACACACACACACATGCACATATATGTGTGTGTGTGTTGCCTATAAGTAGCGCATGACTGCCTGAATAGGGAGGTGAGGCCCAAAAGATTTTCCTTAAGAAACTTCCAATGCCATTCAGCTTCTCTGTATATACAATGAATTTGGACACACTACTCATTTGTGGTATTAACCTTTCACACTTTGGCTGTACATAGAGCACATACATAAATCACTGTGGGATGCCTCTAGGCAATAGAGATGCCTACAGTACAGGTTTTACCTAGTCCATCATAAAGTATTTCTCATTATTGTGGCTAAAGAAATGTATCTGAATGTTTACAATGTGACGTCTGACTGTATATTCCCATTCTGAAAGACAATTCATATGAAATGGACAGTCCTTGACTAGATTTATTAAAGGGAAGATATGGGTAAGATTCCTAAATATTTGTCCTCATATCTGAACACTTTGATGGTTTGAAGTCCAATTGTAGGAAGTTATATCGCAGAGGTATTTGTTTGAACTCAAACTGGGTTTTTTTGTTTATTTATTTTATTTTTAGATTTCAGTTTTCCTTTCCCTCTACTGACACACCCATGATATTCTATTCACAATAGATGCAGATTTCAGCATGAAAACTCACACAATGAGGATACATAAAAAATTATACATGATTATTTAAAAATACCAAATTGATAGTAGTTACATTTGTGGAACATTTATTACATCTAAAATACATAATTTAGATTGGGATACTTCAAACTCTTAAAGTTTCAAACATTATTATTGTTGAAAATAAAAACTCTGAAAAATTAAAATTTATGCATTACAGGAATACCTAATAAACACGTGTATTTCAAAACTGTGGTAGATTAAACAAACTCTAAAAGGCAGTTTCTCTCTTCAGATGTACTTTGAGGGACAGCAATATTTTCTAAATTTTTCTAAAATTACCGATATCAACAAGACAATAGAAGATCTCTGGAAAAGTGATGAAAATTAAGCCCCAGGAGTCAATATAACCATACAGGAAAGAAGCATTATTGATATGCAGCATGATACAGTTTTTTGCTTGGAGCATGTTCAGACTTCTACTGGTACAGTTGACAGAACTTAAGGGCTGAAGTGCAAAGTCATATTGGGGATGGTTGTTAAATTGTTTTCAGTTTGACATGTTGCAATTATCCATGTATTTTTCCTGCTGTTCCTATTCTTTTTGGTTCACAAAAAGGAAAACTAACATTTACTTGAATCAGGTATAAATTCCACAGAAGGAATCTAGATGTTTTTTCTTCAATAACAGCATTCAATATGGATGAAAATGTAAAAAGAGAAATATGTCACCAAAAATAAAATTTGAAAAATGACTGCTAAGAAGATCTGCAGCCTCTTGGGGAGAAAAACTGCCTGTTCACCCTGAAATGGCATCATTAAAAATATAAAAAGCTGATACAGATTCCATCCTCTGGAATCATTATAAGTATCTCAGAAGCTTTATAAATAGTTTTAAAAAGTGAAACATTTTGAGTTAGATTATAGAAACAAAAAAAAGTCCAAAGAATTAGGACTTGCTAGGAAATGCTATTGCATTTATGGATTTGATGGATCTAGTATTAAAACAACAGTATATACCAAATAAAAAGAGTTCTGGTTGTACATAAATTCAGCTTTTACCTTTGTGCTTCAATACCATCAAAATGAAAGCCCTTGTCTCTCACTCACAAATATTTAAATTCACAGTCCTTTGATTAATATATCAATAGAACTATGAGTGCTGAAAACACAGCATTGCAGCTGTCAAGAGATTCTGATATGAGCATTAACCAATTCATCTAGATGAATTTTACTGATATTCAATTATTTGAGTCCATTGATTAAATCCAGTTAAAAATCTCTTCATTTTTTTACTTACTCAGGGTTTACCTGTCCATGGTCTTTCTAGTACTTAAATGTAAAATTGAAGTGCTTCTGTAGATGAACAGGACAGGGAACCAAAACTTATGTGTTATAAATGCTCACTTAATATATTTTGTGGAGTGCACCATTATAAAGGTTAATGATAATTTAGGAGGAGTTTAAGCAACATATTATTCTTGTTTCACCCACTTAGAAGCAGTGAGTGAGATGGTCAATCCTGGTTTGGTTGTTGCTTTCATGTTAAAAACTGGGAAGTTACATAAACTTATTGTTGGCGTCACTATTTCTTTTATTCAGATCAAAAAAAAAAAAAAAAAAAAAAAGAAGAAACACAACAGGAATTTTGGTGCCCATGTTTCTTATATAGACATGGAAGACAGTAAGAGCCTTGAGGCTTTCAAGGGAAGATCCTATCTGCCTAATTGAGCAAGAATCTCTGGGAGGCCTTCAGAATCACTTACTGATCCCAACTGACCTTATAGTGAATAAGCACTCTACCTTAGGTGCCTAATAAAAAGCCTAGACACAGGTTCATTCATGCCTGAACAGGAGCTTCAGTAAGTACTTCCATCAGTGCAGGATACCAAAATATCAAATTCTTATCTAAAGCAAGTCACTTGTGTTGCCAACAGCACATGCATTTTATCGAGCAACTTACTTTTCAGCGGACTTGCACAGAAAGTGAAAGATTTAGATTTTAGGCCCTTTTCAGCATATGAGTGACAAAGTGATGTTCCCACAGCCCAAGAAAATTAGTCTTGCTTTAGATTCTTTTTTGGTATGACTGCTTAATGTCTTTAATTGCTGTTCAGGTCATGAGAACACAATGGCATATTAAACTGACAGTTAAGCATAAGCTTCTACACTTTGTGTCCCAATTTATTACATCTGATGTCCTCTCATTTCCTCACTCCCGTACATGCTCAGCCAAGTAACTCTTCTGATTCAGTTGCATAAGCTGCTTCCAAGAGCTTAAGCTGTTTCTAACCCTCACAAAAACTATGTACCACCTCCTTGCTAGAAACTGTGAAAGTGTAGCAAGGAAAGGAGCATTTCATTCAATCCATTGCCACTATGCTCTTTTCCTAAGTGAATGTTAATTGTGAATCTCGGACATAAGAAGCAAAGGTAAGAGGAATTGTGTCTCAACCACTGTGACTTTTCCTATGTTTTCAAGTAAAGGATAGTTCTTCAAGAACTATTCAAGTCCTGAGAGGCAAGAACATGTATTATATGCAAGACTGCAAAACAAAAGAAACAAAGCATTTATATTGTAATTTATTTCTAGTAATCCGTAAGTATCACAAAGACTCAGGCTATCCTTTTCTGCCTATTTCCACTGAGGTGTTATTGCTGTTGCTTTCATCTTTTTCATGCACAAACAATTCATGTTCAATTTAAATCTGTAGTTAATGTGTTCATATTCTGTATTCTACCAAAGCCTGTTTTCCTAAACCCACTCTCAGAAGTACAGTTCTCTTGAGAATTTTACTCTCCTTTTTCATAAAAGAACTGAAGAGAATCCATCTGTATATTACTGACTTCAGGGGATCATATATAAATTCACTATCATGAGAAATTTGTAATAAATCTACCTTTTTAACTTTATTTTCCCGTGTGTATATAGGCAGTGGTAACCATTTAAAAAGCAAGCGATCTGAAAAAATATATATAACATCTTTTTCTTTCCAGGTTCTGTAAATAATTTCTGGAAAATACCATTATTCTAATATAAGCATTTGAATGGAAATAAGCGTGCACATGCAAATTCTAATTGCTATAGTAAATTCATTCCATAGAATTTGTTTTGTTATACCATCTCATTTCAAAATGTATAGGAAATAACTCTTTTCTCTGGCAGGGGTCCCCCTATGAGTTGGTAGAGATGAATTCCTTATTCTGACAACACTGATTTTCTCCTATTCTTTTTGCTCTACTAGGAGGAGGAGGTAAGGAAAACATGTTTAGGCTCTGAATTTTGTGCTACAGAGATCTGGAAGAAGCCTGTATCAATGTCACTCATCATTCTACAGAAGACAACACTGAACTACAGAAGAAAAGCATACTTGTGGGTTATTTACTGCAAGACAACCTTTCTATCTCATATGATAGACATAATTGTGTGTTTATATTTTATCATTGTATGAGGCATAGTACTGAAGAATTTTCAGCAGGAGGGGCAAATATTGCTAAGAAGGTATTCCAGATAAGTGGACTGGAAGTTTCACTTTCACTTTTACTAGAATGAGAGATTTTGAAATTATATGATCAAACTTAAATAAGAAAAAACAAACAAACAAAAAAATACTCCAAGAAAAATCCTTGAAAGAAAACCTATCAGCCATCAGACTTCCCTCCCACACCAGTATTCCCATGTATTTTAGACTGCTTATTTTTGGCTTCCAAATTTTACCAGCTATTTAGTTTTTGCATCATATTTATCAGCTAAATATGTAGAAGCCTGAAAGAACAGGTCTGTTGACAGCATTAATCTACATGCAATTTTCTGATTTTTTGCCCCCTAGTAACATGCCCAACAAAATGAAAGTTAAATAACTGGAATGGATTCATACTACATAAAAGATTGGTGAAGTTCTATAAATTAAGCTTTTTTTCTCTCTCCATCCCCTCTTCCCCTCCCCAGATGAACTAGCATGTTTCAACAAGGTATTAGTGTACAAAACTTTTACAAATGTCAAATGGCCTACCACTTATTAAATTTGAACTTCATGAAGCTTTGCAAGTGAGGAAAAGAGAATCTGGAAATCCAGCAGCTTTTGAGCCATTTCAAACGTCAGTGAATGATCATTCCCAACAACATTAAACTTCTTTTTTTTATTATTTTCCTAGCCAGAATAGTGACCAGTGGAGTTTTAAACCATTGGAAAATAAAAATTAAACCAGAGGTTTATAATTTTTTCAAAACTATATGATTTAAGATATTAAAAGAAAAACATATCTTAAGTTCTGTGTATCTAATCTATTTGCCTTCATTGCAGTGTATAGACAATGTTTTCTCCAGGTCTTAAAACTCATCTGCCATAAGTTTTTTTAAAAAAAAAATTATGTTCTTTTTTGTTGTTCTTATTCTAAGGAAGTATATGTGATAGAGAAAATCAGCTAATTCTAACAGGTCTCAAACGTATAGTAAAACCTCTTTTGCTCTCCAGAATTACTGACACATGGACAGATTTGACTGTTCTGAATTGCACATGTACAAGTAAACGTATTCACCCACAGTTCACAGTAAGACCAGTGTGAAAGGGCAGGGAAAAGAAGGGTAGCAAAGAGAAGGGAGGAGGAAAATGGAGTGGGATAGGGGCAGAGACAGGGGACCTACTTGAAATATCTGTTCAACTTGAACTCTATATTCAATCTTCATTAACCACATAATGAAAATAAATTATTATATCATAAGAAAAACTTCGGTTTAATTGTTTATCTCAATGTAGAATATGTGCAAAATATTTTTTTTAATAACAAAAAATTTTATGGTATCTTTATTAATAGGGGTATTACGACATTGTTATTGTGATAATGGTACTTTTTTTTTTTTTTTCTCCATCCTTGTCATCTAGTACTGGAAACATTTGAGAAAATTATGTAGTTACAACCCTTAACTGAATACTGATGACTCAATCAAGGAATACTCTGTTTCTCAGCTTTTATTACTTTATAAAACCTGACAGAAATAAAAAATTTTTGCTGGGAAAATTATCTTTTCCTTTGCTTATGAGAGGACTCTCAAAAAGGATAAGAATCCTAATAATTGTGTATAATGCATATAATACTTCAAAATCACTCAAGTGAAAACCAGAAGGAAATAAATGACGTTCTTTCCCAATAACACTACTCATATTATGCATTAAAATATACTAAGTAGCCATATGTTCTGAGGGAAAGAAATCTTTATTTCTTAACAAAAGTCCTTCAGCATAATGACAGAAGTACAGAAGTGAGATAACATCAATGTCTAAGGTCCATTGTACCAGTGAGTTATGTCCTCTGGAGATGCACATTCAAATATAGCCTCAGGTCACACAGATAATGAATTTGGTGGTTTCAATCTGACTCACAGTAAATACTGTACTTTAACTAAAGACAATCCACACAGTTTGTCAGAAGTAAAGAAAGATTATCAAATGAGATTGAGGTAGATTGTTTAAACTGTAAAATAAACTTTAAAGGATTACTTCAGGCACCTCATACTAGAACTTGACTTTTTATCACAAGTTACTACATAAGAAGGAAAATACAAAGAAAGTTATAAATATATATATATAAGTATTTATTAGAATTTTGGAATTCCAAGGACCATTATTATTAACCACTTGTAATAACTTAGAATACCAAGGCCTTCTGAGTAACTACTGCTTAGTTCTTACAAAATTTTGTTAACTCTTTTTGTATGATTTAGTTATATGCCAAAAAGAACATGAAGTACATAATTTAAAACAATTAAAAATTTCAGAGGCCAGAAATGAGAAACAATATACAATTTTTTTTAAAATATCTATTACTTTACAATTACTGATAGCTGAAATATATATTGCACACAAAAGATAACAGCATGAATAAATTATTGGTTATAATTATATCATTATAATATACGTAATACGTATATTTTATATATATGTCTATTAACTGTATTATTTAATTCAGACAGTAAAATTTCTGCAAAAGGCAGGTTTTTCTAAATATTTTATTGCTAAATGTTTTCTCCCTTCAGTTTTTCTTAACTGGCTCTCCTGATCTGTAAATTAAGATAGGTTTTTTTATTTTTAGGAAGAAAAATGGCAACTGGTGATCAAAGTCTGTTAAGATTTGTACTGTATCTTTTACTTATTATTGCTGCTATGATGCTTTATTCTGTTTCATCCATTTCACACATTTATTAAAGACTTCATCCTGATTTTTAGGTAATCAAGAAACAATTATTGAGAGTTTGTCTGTTGACAGGGCCCTTTTGGCTTCTCTGTGTTTACTTTTGTCTCAGTGCAAAATAATTGGGATGCAAAAGTGGTGTTAGGCAATAAGCCTATATCTGCCTTCCTTCAGTATGTCATGGGTTAGCAAAGCATAGTCCCGGAAGTGATGTTCTTGCAAAGGGGTGCTTACAGCTTCCTCTGTGACTTGACAGAACCTATCAGCTGGCCAGTTTGAATATGGACAATTCTTTAAGCCACTTAAAATTGTGACCGTCTCTGTGATCCACACTTAAGAAGAGAGAAACCCCTAGCAGAGCTCTGTCTTGTTTCCAGCGCTGGCACAGGTGGCTGCGGGCCCCGTGCAGGGGCCAGTGGGCCCAGCCCAGGCCCTGCTCAGGCCAGGCTGGGCTGGGCCACGGCCATCCTGGAGCCATGGACCTGTTCCAGCCATGGAACCCCCCCCACAGTCCTGCTCTGTGCAGACGGAGCAGCCCAGCTCCCCCTCCCTCCAGTGCGGCCAAGATTCAGCCAAAAGCTGCCCACCGCTGCCTGGCAAAGACCATGTGATCATTTTGCAATAAGCGAAATTCCAGCTGCAAGGCCTGGGTGAGATTAACCCTTTTAGTGCTGTGAAGAGCTGAAAACCTGAGGGAGGAGAAACAGGAGATGCTTAAAGCTGAATTTCTGTTGTAAAGCTATGATATATCAGAGTACCTGTTGTAATTTCATGAAGGCATGGGGCGTGGAGCGTTCAACTTGTGTAAGCAGATGCTGATGCAGCTGTAATTTGATGAGAAGTTTGAACAGGGAGAGATGGAAGCAATGAGGACTGTTACTCCACATGGAAAGGGGAAGACCTCAGTTCCTAGAGATGTTCCCAGAGATAGTCCTAAGATGAAGATGAGGAGGACCCTTTGCTCCCAGGGAAGGAAGAGGGCCTCTGTTCTTAGAGATGAAATGCTCCCAGAGATGGGTGAAGAGAACTTTTTTTTCTGAACAGCTCAACCTTAAAATTGTACCCCAGTAATTCGAGTGGACCCTTGAAAGCAGTTGTGGGAAAAGCTGCAAGTCGTGGGAAGGGACTCTAACATGATGTGAGCAGAGAACCAACCCGGGTGGCTGTCTCGTTGTGATAATCCCTCCATAGCATGGGCAAGAGAGACTCTTCTTCCTAAATGGACTGAACAAGTCTATTACGGAAGTGGTAAACAGACTGAACATCTCAAGGGTTGTCTTTTTACATTGTCAGTGGGAGAAGGGGGGGGTGGGGAGGAGAAGTGTTCTGAAGGTGTGGTATGATTTTTTTTCCCCCCTCTTTCTTCTTTTAGGTCTGTTAATAAACTCTTTTATATTCTTTCAAGTTTGGTGCCTGCTTTGCTTTTCTCCTAATTCTTATCTCACAGAAGGTAAATAGTAATGAGTATTTTGGACCAAACCACTACACAGTGTCAAAAGACTTGAGCTGTAAGTTTTTTCATTTTTCACTGCTGATCTCAAGGAGCTGAATATGGACAACAAATCTGTAGGCTAGGGCTTGCAGTGAAAATGTGGTGCAGGTGTTGTTACTCAAGTACCTAAAAATTAGATGTCGAGCTAGATATAAAAGAATCTTGCATGAGACAAAGACAACAATATTCTTAGATTGTATTTTCAATATTGGTGTAATAAATGGCTCTTGTGGTTTAACCCCAGCCAGCAACTCAGTCCCACACTGCCACTCACTAACTCTACCCCAGTGCAATGGGGGAGAGAATTGCAAGAGCAAAAGCTAGAAAAGTTGTGGTTTGAGATAAAGACAGTTTAACAGGATGTAGTGGTTTTGGTTCAAAATATTCATTACTTACTTGTTTTCCTTCTGTGAGATAAGAATTAGGAGAAAAAAAAGCAAAGCAGGCACAAACCTTAAACAGTTGCAGTACAATGAAAGAGTTTTATTACTAATAGAATTAAAAGTAAAGAGACAATAACAAAACAAAATTAAAGCAAATCCCCCCCCCCCCCCTCCAGCCAGCACTTCTCTCCTTTTACCTAGCTCACACAACGGATAACAAAACATGGGATGTTAGTCAGTGTTCCAGTTCTTGAAAAGTCTCTCTCTTATGCTTAAGGGAAAAAAGGGTTTTTCCTTCAGTTGCACGTGGTTCCCAAACTGCCACCAACAGCAGATCCGCCCGGAAACAATCAATCTGCTGTGTGTAGAACATCTCTCCCATGAAAAATCTCACAGTTCCTTCACACTGCAAAACATGGGCCATCACATGGGGTTATTCATCTTTTTAAGGATAAGTTCTTTTGGCCTGCACACAAAGGCTCTTCTTCGCCACAAGTCTCTAGCAGCCTCTTACTACTATATAGCCTGGCATCGGCATTCTTCACAATCTTCACAGGCACACGAAGATACTCCATCCCCCCATGTTCTTCAAATGGATTAAAGAGACAAACAGTTTGTGGTATTACAGTTTCTTACCACGGCATGCAAGAAGGTTTCTTTTAAGCTGCGCGCCAGAATCGCGGCACCGCCCTCTTTTCTCCCGTCGCCATGCTCAGCTCTGTCCCATGTGACTCACTTCTCTTTCTCTCTGACTGACGCCGCCATGTTGAAGGGTGTTCTTGTTCGGGCTTTACGGTGGGGAAAGCCTCGCTCCCTTTGTGCTGCTGGCTGCGTGGTGTCTTCTTCAGTTCAGCACGAAGTGTGCTGGCTGCAGACAGGAGGCTCTGCCGGCTCCCGTTAACTCCGCCGGCCCCGCGTGGAGAGGAGAGGGACCCGCCGGTCCTCAGAAGCCGCGCTGGATGGGTTTAGCTGTGAGCAGTCCATGGCTGGTTTTAGCTGCCTGTGGCTCTGAGGCAGTTCCCCCCAGCTACCCAGGGTCCGTGCCACAGCGTTGGGAAAGGGGGAAAGGGGCAGCGGCCCCGGCCCGGCCCGGCGGGGCCGGGAGGCTCCGGAGCCCCCACCTCCCAGCAAGCGAGCTCCGACCAAAAAAGGGAAGTCCCGCCTTTCTGCGCGGTTTAAATATGTAAATTGTGAGAAGCGTAATTGGTCTTAAAGACTGTCCATCAACTCAGGGTCAACCCAATACACAGGAAAAGCAAAAGCCATGTGCACAAGCAAAGCAAAACAAGGAATTAATTCACTGCTTCCCGTGGGCAGGCAGGTGTTCAGCCCTGTTCTCCAGGAGAGCAGGGTCCCATCATGCGTAATGGTGACTTGGGAAGACAAAGGCCATCACTCCTAATGTCCTCCCTTTCCTTCTTCTTGCCACAGTTTTATATGCTGAGCCTGATGTCATATGGTCTGGAATATCCCTTTGGTCAGTTAGCATCAGCTGTCCTAGCTGTGTCCCCTCCCAGCTCCGTGTGCATGCCAATCCTCCTTGTTGGGGTGAGGTGAGAAGCAGAAAAGGCCTTGAGGCAGTGCAAGCCCTGCTCAGCAATAGCTGAAACACCCCCGTGCTACCAACACTGTTTAGAGCACAAATCCAAAACATATGATGAAGGTTAACCCTGTCCCAGCCACATCCAGCACAAAATTGTTCTGTGTATCTTATCTATATGAACGGTTAGTTGCTTTTTGTGGGTTGCTGTTTTTCCTTCTTTGCTACTTTCCTTGATGATGACAATGCATCTAGCTAGTGCAATTCTTTGAACTTACAAAAGGAGTATTTCACTAGTGTGAAAAATACCAGTCATGTTAGCTTTGAGGCTTTAACATCAGATGATTCTATGTTCACTGTTATCATATAAAACCTTTCAACAGCTAAGGCAGAAGTGACTATAAGAATACAGGTAAGAAGGTATTCTCAAAGGAAGTCTCTGCCTCTGTCTCTGCAACAATCTCTGCAATCTAGTTTACCATCTTAAAAATCACCCCATCTGCTCAGCACAATCTATCTTAATTTGTCACTTGATCAATAGCATCAAGACACTGCTATGGTACAACACCATGCAGTCTGAGAGAAAGACAACAACTTCAGGATTTTAATAATTATAATTTAATTTTAACATTTGTTTTACAAAGATTGAAGGTGAAGATTGTCTTTCATAAATTATATGAATAAGAAATGATTGACTGAATTGTAAATATGTTTTTAATTTTATTAATATAGGTACACAAAATGACACACAGCTGAATAATGCACTGTCAATGTTGAATTTTTTAAACAGTTTATTTACGTACCCACTTTGTTTCCTCTTAGACTAAAATGGCATTAAAAAGCTGCTTAACAAGGTCTATGTGCAACCAAGATACCACAATAGATGTTTCTTGTAGTGGAATAAAACAAAAACAGACTGTCAAATTTTATTCTACTGAAATCTGTTCATTCTTTAAATCCAGACAAAGAATAACCTTTTTTTTAATGCAATCTTTGTTTGAAAGTACAGATTTTGTGCTTTCTTTGCTGGAGAGGAATAATTCTATTGTATGTAGTTAATTGATTGACCTTTGAAGAACTTTTAAAAAATCAATTTCAATAAATGATTTACATTAAAATTTATGCTTACTTTATCTTTGTTCAATATATGTGTTGCCGTACTAGTTCACCTTTGCTATGTAAGAACAGAGTTGAAAATTGTTCTGAGTACATTCTGACATCTATCAAAGCTTTATTTTTTACTCTTTTACTAAGCTTCCATTCCCCCCCCCCACACACCCCTTCTCATGTTGTTTTTCTTTTCCTAGAAATAAAAAGGTTCCACAAATTCCTCTGCACAAAATGTTTCCAGGATTTGAAGTCATTTGAACGAATGGAGATTTCGGTGCATAGAGGTGGGAAAATTACTCTAAAAGCCACCAATTAAATTTGAACTTAGAAATGAAATATTTCTTAGTTCCACAATTAGGAAATAAAGAAAAGAAGTAAGGAAAGGAGGTATAATACCGACTTGGTAAATATATACAAGTATATGTGCATGTTCAAATATTCTGCACCTAATAAGAGTCACAAACAAATGCAAAAAGATTTCTAAGATTACAAACTCCGGGAGTCAAAACTGAGCAGATGTCTGTGCAGGTGATTTTCCTGTGCATGAGCTTCATGGACAACTAATTCCTATCACTGCAAGAGATAATTTTCCACTCCAGGATTTTTGCTTCCAAAACTAATATAATAGGCATATAGCCCAAGAAAACACAAGATAATATTTGTCATTATTTTTATGGATTCAAGGCATTATACTATGCACAGAAATAATCATATGATGTAAATAAGTAAATAATCCAATCAAGTCAGTCAAATAACATGACCAGTAACATGATTTACCTGATTTAGTACTTACCCAATGGCTTACTTACACTTGTACAAAAACATGCTGATACAATAAGTGTTTTGTTGTCAAAAAACTTAGAAAACTGAAGTGTGCAATGTCTGGGATTATCAACAAAGGAAATATTGTATTATAGCGAACCACATCTAATTGTTCTATCCATTGAAATTAACCACTTAGGGAAGGAGGATTATGTTTAGATCTTTGTGGATTTTTTGGGGGGTTTTGTTTGTTTGTATGTTTGTTTTTAAAAGATTTAAAGCACTCAGTTCTTCTTTCTAAACCTGTATGTAAAAATTAGAAATTGCTAGTTCTCAAACACTTGATCATTCTAGAGCACAATTCAGGGAAACCCTGGAATAAAAAAAAATAAAAAAAAAAAAGGCATTTTGCTCATTTTGTTTCTCTCTCCTGGTTTTGCACTCCCATCTTAGCCATTGCAATACTTCTCATGCAAGCTCTCTTTCTGGTTTGTACAGTTTGTTGTAAGTAATACAGTGTATCTACTTCTGATGGGCTTGAAAAAGCTATGGAGAATTTGGATATTTGTGAGTGATAAAAATAGAAATGAGAGAGAATTTGTCATTATTGAACAATCAGGGAGCAAATCTAAAAGTAGAATAAGAGAGTATTTCTCTGCTAGCTTCCATAAATACATGGCTATTTTTCAGTGACCTGATCTAAATGACTTCCCTACATACACTGATAAAAATCAATTTTATCTACTACATTATTACCTAGAAATATCTAGAAATGTCATTCTATATCTACGTTTTCAAAATGTAACAATGAATTCTAACATTAATGAATTAATATTAAAATGAAAGCATCATGAACATAACAGAGACAGTTATTGCATTTCATCCAGAAGTGATATCTGGGTATAAACTTTCTATCATTGTTGAGTTTAAATTCATGCACCTCTCCTATAAGTTTCAGAAAGAAAATATTGGGAGTTTGTCTGTGCTTAATGTGAAGCACTAACAGAGAACGTCACAGGAAAAAAATCTGAAAATACCAAAAGGAACATCTGAGGGAACAATTCCTTCTATCTTCAAGTTATTTCATGTTTAAAAGAAGCAGATAAGCAAATGCTGTTCAAAAGAGTTATTTACTATATGGAATCTGGGTGGAAAGATGTGTGAAAAGCAGCATTACTCTTTGAGACGCAGTATCTTTAACTGTTTGGAAATTTTGCCTGAAAATTATTGAGTCTTGCCCTAGCTCACCTACAGATTAGTTGTACCTCAAGGATGTTATACAAGGAAAATGAATTGGCTGCTTCTAACTTACTTTGCAGTCCCAGTCACCTCCTTTCTTCCTGAAAAAAATGTTCCTTCTAGAAATATTTTTATTTTTTTCTCAGCCCCTATGGAAGTTTCTATTTTTTTTTTCTTTTTTTCACAGAATGCTTAATTTTTTTTGGTTTATCTTATTTTATTTTTATGTTATTCTATTCTATTTTATTATTCTCTTCTTTTTTTTGCTCATTACAGTCATTCTAACCCTCACTTTTTCTTTGTATTTAATGCATTGAAACTATCTCTTTCATTCTCTTTATTACTTCTGACATTTTCTTCCTTATTCACACGATACACTATTCCTTTGTTTTCTTATTTATTTCATGCTCAAAATATATTTCTAGAAAGAAGATACATATAACCTTCAGCAAAATATTAATTTTGTTTTGAACATCTCATATTTCCCCTATGTCCTAGCTTTCTTTCATTTGGTTCAATCAATACTGTTCTCTGCTTCTTTTTTCTCCAAACTATTTTCTGATATCTTCATAAACTCTTCTTACTAATCTTTTCTGATAGAATTTTCATAATCAGACTATAAAATATGACTGGGAAGGGATGAGAATGAATGCAGAAAACCGCACATAAAATAAATGGTGAATGCATAGGTATTTAAATAATCACCAGTCTGTGCATACAAGTACCGAATAAGTTTGAAAGCTGCACTTTATAGTTTATCATTATTTTTTTCTGTTTCTTCTTCACATATTTTTTGTGTCCTGGAAACCTGCACCACTGTATGGCTGTTTTCTGTCTTCCAGTCTGTGAAAAAACTTAGGTACTTAGGTTACAAGCAGATCTATAACAGACCAGATTAATTCTTCCTTAGGCTTTTAATAAAAATTCTTCTGAGACCAAAAGATACAAGGTAGTATTTGCTGTATGAAATAGCAAGGGACTAGACATTACGTATTTACTAGAGGGGAAACCTCCCCATATTTTTTATTTGAATAATCAAATAAGTTTTCATATTATGTATTAATGGTAAATAAACCAGTAAATAATGGTTTAAGTTACAGTTCAGAAGAATTACATAGGGCCTTACAAAAACAATAGCAAAACCACACAGAAATTCCACAGTGTTTAGTAATAAAAAGTGTTGGAAAGCTGGAATAGATTTCAGCTGTGCAATTTCTGTTACTCAAAGTCTTCAAGAACCAATTTGACACATATCTGTCAGGCATAACATTAGTGTAAATACTCCTGCCGTAGGGCAGAGGGATGGACTAGATGACCTCCTGAGATCCCCTACATCATCCTCACTCTGTAATTAAATTCCCAGAGGTCTGCTCACCCTATCCTAATCAGATTTTACTGAGTCCAGTTAAAGTCAGCAGCATAGGAGGAATTTCTTGCATAATCACAGACTATTACTAAGAATGCTAATTAAATAAAATTGGTGGGGCACAGGTTCTAAGCTAGTCTATACAAGTGCACATCACATTGTTTTGCTGAAGCTTAGGTATCTTATAATCAAATGATTATATCCATTTGATCAGAAGAAGAACAGACATGAAAGCATTTTTTTCATGTAATGGATATGACATTCACTTGTGAGAGAAAGATACTGAATCTGTGTTCCCTGATTTCTTTTTGAGCCCCCTGTCTTATTCCCTGGTGACTGACAAATGGTAATACACAGAGGCTACATCTACTAGAGTGAACCAGAATGTATAAAGGAACATTCCAAGTATCTGCTTGTTTATACAGTCAAAGTGTTCAGAGTGGCCCTAGGGTAGTATCTGGATGAGCAAGATAGAACTGTCCCAAACAACTTCTGAGTAAGGTCATATCTTGGTACCAGTCCCAAAATTGAATTTGAACGTTATTCAGGCTGTACGATCCAATCTTTTAACCACCATTTCAGCTCTGAAAGCTTCCTTCCTCTATCAATTATATAGTGTTAATGAAATTAAATTAAATTAAAGTGAAATTAAAGCACAGTGCAAAGTATGACCTGGACAGAAATTGCAGCACAAAAGAGCTCAGAGAGTGAATATTGCCTTCAGATGTGCCTAATGATAGAAGATGCCTCCATTATCAAAATATAAATTTCTTCATATCTACATTTATGGCTTGCTGTTGCTGAAATGGATATATATGAACAGGGGTCAAGTCTTATTAACCCACAATGGGATCCAGAAACTGAAAATAAAACTCTATGTACATGAGGGAGCTGGTGTAAACATGTTCTGGAGTTGCACTCCAAGTCTTGTTATAGGCAGAAGGGAATTTATCAGACACATAAAAACAAGACTTCCTTGTTTATCCAGTTAATATTTGAACAATACAGTCAACATTATCTGATTAATGTGGGAAAGCTTCACTTAACAGTATGGTTACAGTTGCTACGTAAGACACCCTAGTGTGTCTCCCTTGCCTATGGTCCTGTTCTCACCCAGCTAAAGTTCCTCTGAACCCCAAAATTAACAGACTTCTTTTCCTTAAGCATAATTGGGCATGCCAGGTTGCAACTTGTTAGCACCATCCTGTGTTTTTTTGCTAGAAGTATATAATGCTCATAGTGGAGGATTCAGATTTTATCACACACTGTTAATTTAATTGTATTTTCTTTTACCAATCTGCTCCCTTCTTTTCAGTTACCTGCTGAAGTCTTACAGCTGCACAACAGCCTCCCCAGCCTTAGCTGACAGGAAGGGCTCCTGTTTATTATGAAGTGACTGCCTGGGGGCATCAGATATTTTCCATATGTAGTTTTCCCAAAGCTTCATTTACAACAGTCAAGCATTAGACAATTGCTCACTGGGGACTTTTTACAAGCCCAAACCAGCTCTGTCTAGGGAAAGACCAAAAATATAAAGTGAGACTCAGCACTGTCAAGTCAGTGAAACGTATATTCTAGTGGATCTTTTACATGCCATTTCAGTCTTATATTTGGCAACTAATATGTTAAAATTCAGTATTAATAATTGTTGAGGTAATCCTTTTTGTTAGAGAATTGAAAGATCATTGACATTTTGAACAGTGAAGGAAAGTAGTTTTGAACAGGCTTCTCTGGTTAAAAAGTGTGTGTCTGAGGTACCCTCATCCCTCATGTTAAATCTAGTGCAGTGTGGTGGACAGAAAAGTATGCAAGATTAATGGGGCCATGACCTAAAAAAACCCCAGGAAAAATGAAAAACAGTCTCGGAATTTACTGAAGTCAGGTAGGAATAGGGGAGTTCTGGCTTCTCTCCTTCATTCCCAACGTTACATATTTTTACTCATGCAATGATTTTTTAATGGAAAATGCAGAATTAATCTGGAACACAGACACTGCTGTATAAAAGATGAAGGCTCTACCAGTACTGAGCATTAGAAAACAGAGAAACTGCATTTTCTAAATCACTTCATCCTGATCTTCTGTGTCAGGTATAATCTGTATGCTTATCACAGGTAAGGGAAGTTAAGAGTGCGTTGCTTTGCAGAAGAAAGTCAGACGCTAGTTCTTGTCCCCGAGACCAGGGAATGGTCTTCTTTCTACATGCCTTTCTACATGCCTTCTTTCTAATGCCTTCTGTCTACACTGTTTGTGACAGAGTTGAGGTTATGACCTGCCCTACCTCACCGAGATATTAGTTGCATCTCAGGAATGGTGTACAAATCAGATTTGTTTTAGAGAAAGCCATCATAAGCAATCCAAACCAGAGTTATGGAATTCAGTAATATCTAAACAGTGAGAATGGTCAAGATGCAAGTTCTTGAATTAATTTCCTGGAACTCTTTGCTTCTGTAGAACATGCCTATCTTGCAGTGACTCAGCTTAGTTTACTAGAGTGGGAATCTAATACCTTATGCTATGTCAAAAAAAACCTTGTTGACTCACAGAAAATATGTGCTCTATTTTGTACAACTAAATAGTTCTATATCCCTTGTTAAAAAAAATATTTAGTAGCTACTTCTAAAAAGCCATCATATAGTATTAAAGCCCGTATTTAGTAGTAGAAACTCTCCACTGTGACTGCTGTAATTTTTCCTTTTATGTATATATGTTGTATAACTGGCCTAATTATCATAAAGATCTTATTTATTCTATCTTCTAACATTCTTTGACCCAAGAGAAAAGTTTAGGGTTCAAAAGAAAGTCTACTCTCTAAAACTGTCATACGCATGTTTCTAATGTAAGAAAAAAAATAAAACTAAATAAATAGTTTAATAGGAAGCAAAATCAAACTTTTAATTCATCATCTAAAGAAATATCTTTGTATCTTAAGGCTTTCTTTGTGTGATATTTTTGTGTGTATGGTCACATTGGAATTGGCATAAATCTTACAGAAAGTTTAAGTTCAGCAGTTCAATGCAAGACTTTTAAAAAAGAACCATTTGAAAAATGCAGTAATGAATAATAAATATATTTAAACATAGTCAAGACTGTAGCTAATCAACACAATTCAAAATTATACTGAATTATTTGCAGCTTTAAGATCAGAAATTGCTAGCTCATATAAGCAGGGTTCACTGCTGTTTTGTCACAGCTCAAAAAGGATTTATTTAATAATTTCCTGAGTGTTAACATTGGTTGATGTAAGTGATGATGTATAGTGTTGTCTTCCAAAAAATTCTGCATTTTTTCACTTCATATAAAAATTGGAATACTGCTTCATTTCTCTTGTCAATTATTTTTTTGGATTGAAATTTATCAAATGGGGAAGAAAATATTTCATCTGAATACCAGTTCTTGCTAAAACAATTTTGTAATTTTTTTTTTTTTTACAGGATTTAGTTTTCTAATTACAAGTATATAATGCCAGGTAAGGTGTCTTAGGTTATCCTCACGGGGCTTGCCAATAAGACACCCGATCTACAGAAAATCTGTATGTTTCTGTAACAGTGATTGTAATCCAGATGTGATCCGCTCACTCACTCTCCCATTAGTGGGATCGGGGACAAAATAATTTCTGTAGACAAAGACCAACAAAGTATAAGGAAACAAACTGAACATGATCAATTTGATTACCTCCAGTTAAATCTACTACTAAGATAAATATGTGACCTCCCTTTATGAAAAACAAAGGCAAGAAAAGCTATGTGTTGGTGCTAGGTTTGGAAATAAAGACATTAAGAAGAATACACTAAGCTCATGATCAGACATCTGTCATGGTTTCACCACAGCCAGCAACTAAGATCCACACAGCCACTCTCTCACTGCCCCACCAGGAGGAGAATCAGGAGAGTAAAAGCCAGAAAACTTGATTTGAGATAATATCAGCTCAATAGGGAAAGCAAAAGTTGTGTGCACAAGCAAAGCAACACAAGGAATTCATTTACTGCTTTCCATGGGCAGGCAGGTGTTCAGCCCTCTTCTCCAAGAGAGCAGGGTCCCATCCTGTGTAACGGTGACTTAGGAAGACAAGCAGCATCACTCCAAACATCGCCCTCTACCTCCTTCCCCTCACTTTATACACTGAGCATGGTGTCATATGGTCTGGAATATCCCTTTGGTCAGTTTGGGTCACCTGTTCTGGCTGCATCCCCTCCCAGCCTCCCACGCACCCCCAACTTCCTTGCCAGTGTGGCAGTACAAAAAACAAAAAAGGCCTTGGCTCTGTGTAATCCCTGTTCGGCAATAACAAAAACATGTCTGTATTATCAACCCTGTGTTCAGCACAAAGCCAAAACACAACCCCATACCAGCCTCTGGGAGGAAAGTTAACTTTACTCCAGATGAAAGCAGCACACCATGTTATTCAATAACTGAGAGCTGTTCTAAAACTGCTTCAGAAGAGCACATGTCAAAGTATCAGAGGGAATAGTATTGTAAGAATGGCCTTTGTTTTTTTCCTTAGGAAATTTTCTCTAGGTTTAAAATATATTCCTGTTAATGCAACATGGAACACTGCAGTGTATTCAGGATCTGGAAGAGCTGAGTTTAGCCTTTGCTTCACTGAATGTCTCTTCAGCACAGTCGTTCTTTATCAAAAACAAAGAGCTAAGAAATATCTGCTGCTAGCAAATGTCCATGAAACGAAATGTATGGTTACAAATACCTTTAATTAATGAAAGCAGCTGACTACAAGAATATAATCTCCTGGTGAGTGTGAGTTTCTCTTCAAAAGGTAATTTAAAAAATCTAATAATGTTACCTCAGCCTATACTTTTCTCTCCCCGACTTCTGATATTTCCCTTTCTTTTCCTCTCTCTCTAATAAACCCCACCCAGAAACAAACTGTAAGCAAAAATACTTTCAAATATTTATCAGAATTAGATATTTAATGTCACTAAAATTATCCCCCCTATTTATTCTTCTTCAATTTGAATATTTATTAAATAAAATTCTTCCAGACTCAACATCTTGCATGTCTATGTCATATTTCACCTGACTCTGCATTAGCCCTAACATATTGACAAATATTTTCCAACACAGCAATAAAAAAGTTCTTTGAAGATCCAGAGAGAAATTATGAATAAATATTGATACATTCACACTTGGCTCATAGCTAAAAAGACTGTTTTGAAACCAGCAACTCAGGAAACAAATCACTATTAAACTTCTCTCTCACTGAATGGTATTGCAGTGCTTAGTTCAATTTTATCTGTTTGCATCACTGAATCTGGTCTGTGGGGGTGGTTTTACTTGTTTTAACTTAAGATTATATAGCTTATAGGCTCAAAATTTTTATTGATTTCCATGGTATATTACAAAAGGCAGACTTAGAATGTGTCATTTTTCAGTGATAAAAAGAGCATCTGTAAAAATAATACTCTCAAATGAAAAGCTATATTAAGTAGGGGCAGGAAAATGGTGTCATCCTTCTCCTTTTATAATTTTTTATTTAATTTATAATATTAGCAGAACATTTGTAAAATACTGTATGCAAATATGATGGTTTCACCAAAAAGAGTGCTTAAAAACTAGAAATTATTCACAAAAGGGTTGAGTTGTAGGAAGTCTGAAAATGTACATCAATTATCAAATTTAGGAATATGGTAGCTATTAATTTAGAATCAAGATTACATACTTATAAAAATGTTTCAGATGAAATAGATATTTTGATTCATTTCAGAGATTATATTTACTGGTTCACCTGTGTTATAAAAGGAATGGGAATAGCAGATTCTAACAGTCCCATCTGGCTGTAAACCTATGAATTAAGCAGCAGATAACTTTTAAATCTCCTTCGAATATGATAAGTATTAATCAACAAGCAGTTACCTGCTACATGAATACAACATGTATGCATACAATATCCTGCATGAAACAAGGATACTCCACTTGGTAATGTAATAGGTATCACTCATTTAGCACCGAGTTCTAGAGTGCTTCCTGACTCAACGCTCGGATTCATTCCAGCTCTGGACACCTGTTCTGGTTTGGCCAAATTTGGAAATATATCCTCTGAGAGAAGGCAGGCTACAACCATCCCTCCCCCACCAGGTTCGGAAAAAATGAATTTTCCTTGAAGGAAAGTGAAAGAGATAAAAGCTATTTATTTGACAAACACACAGGAAAAGGATAATAATGCTAAATAATAAAACCTCTCACTCTGCTGAGAGAAACCTGGGAAAATTTCAGAGTCCTTCTGTAGACCTCTCTCCCCCTCCTTGGAGCTGGGACATGGTGGTGGGCCCACCTCCAGGGCCAAGGCCTTGGTGGAAATTCCTCCCGATGTATTCTGATGTTGAAACAGTCCAGCAGAGGGAAAAAAAAAGAAAAAACAAAGTCCCAGGGAAAACAAAAGTTCAGCTCTCTGTCTCTCTCTGGAGAAAGAAAAAGGAGCTGAAAAACTGGCCGAAAGCAAGCCGGGTGTCTTCCCCACTCTCGCTCTGCTGCCACAGCTAAAAGATAGTCTCTATCTCTGTGTGACTTTGAACAAGCTGCAAACTGCTTTGAAGAAATTTTGCTCAGGTTTTCCTCCCCCCTCTCAGGCTCAGTTTAAAGCCATAAAAAGGCACAAAATTAATTTCTGGGCATGGGGCAGCGATATGGGATACACATCATAAAGTCACCCCAAGACAATACCTTACGTTGACTGCAGGTTTAATAAATATTTTAGTCTGTTTCACCTGCAACCTGGCATCAAAAGAATCCTGTTTCAATCTTGTGAACTCAATCAACTGAATAACAGTCTAGAGATGCCTCACTCTATACTGGTGGTAGAGAAAACATAATTACAATTTTACTCAACACACGAGAAATACAGGGAAACATTAGGAGACAATTGTTAGGAAATATTATTGAAAAATATTTTCTATAATACTGTGATTTAACAACTAGAAACAGTAAAAAATGTGTATTTCATCATATCTTTTAATAAAATAATATCTCATTTTGGCCACACTGTATAAACTATATTTTTTTTACATAAATATCTAGTCAAGTGGACACTACTAGCAGAAATCTGGCAGTTATCACATTTTTATTTCACAACTCCCATTGAGTTATGCAGGGAGGGTTAAAAAATCTTTTGCTCAATTTGAGAGTCAGACTTTTTGACTTATTTGTTAAAAACAATAAAATTAAGAAGACTGAGTAGACATGTAGATTTAATTAAACAGTAATGATCTTTCCTAAGAATTCTAATACTCATGAAGTGATACTGGTTAAATAAGAATTGTTTTTATATTCCTATCTTATTGAACTTTAAGTAATAATATAAGCTTTCACTTTAAAATTAAGACTTTTTTATTTTTTAATTTTCATATGTTACTGACTAAAGCTGCTTTTATAAAAGCTCTCAAAATACAATGGTATTTTACTACGCCGCCAGGAAACATTAAGATTTTGACTTTACAGGAGAGAAAGGTAGTGTATAGATTTAATATATCATTCATAAATGTCCCAATACAACCCTCTTTGATGGACTGACTTCTTGTATGAACAGAAAAAAGAATTCTGAATACACCTGATTTTTAGTTGACTTTTCATTGACAATGTAAGCTACAGCTTCAACCAAGAAAACATAGATCTTCTGGGCAAGAGATTCAATAAAAATGAATGTGTTTGAATATACAGCTATTACTGCTACTTAATGCTTTCTGCATTCAAATAAGCATTTTAACACTGGCTATCAATCCAGAACAAAGTTTCATTTAAATCTGGTAGTATTATTTTAATCACTGTTCTTGCACCCTTTGTTCTCATGTTTTTACATTATTAATTAAATAAATCAAGCACTACAAAGTAAGGCAAAGTTCAAAGAGAAAAGTGTTCTTGGACCTACAAGTTCCAGCTTCTTATACAACCCAACTTTGAAAGAAGCCAACACATGGTTAGGACTTTAGAAGTCCTAAAGTCGAGGTGTTGATAATTTCGTTGGTACTTTCCCCCCTCTTCCTTTACATCTCTCAAAGCTAATTTCAAAAGGATTAGTTAAGATCTCTGAACAGTTTTTAATTCAGCCCATAGGAATCTATTCTGTTTTTTGAGCTGAATGCAGCTGCCAACACAGCTGTACTTACCAGATTCCAGGACAAAAATATATCTTTCTTCTTCCATCTATTTTGCTCATTCAAAAGTCTTATTTTGGAGATGAAATGAAAGTGATTTATCATGAATTATAACCTTTTAATACATAAAAGATAAGACACACACTTCTGAACTAACTTGACAACATATTTCATTATATTTACCTACCTAGTCAGGGATAATATCTAAGGAGTGAAATTTGTGATGTTCACAAATGGAAAACTTTTGGGGATAAAATTTTAAACCTAATTAAGTCTGAAAATAGGACAATTTGAACTTCGATTACTGAATCTAGTTAATTAAAATACAAGAACACATAAAATCACAGCCATTTTAAAACACTGAAGTGGATTATTAAAACTTATTGAGCTGCTTAGGTTTTGTAGATGATGTAATATAAATGACAAATCTAATGTATTTCTTTGTGTGTAGAAAATAGACCCACACTCAAGTACTAGCACAAAATAACGCTCACTAGACAAAATAATAATGAACTCTCCAAAACGATTTAGAACAGTCAATTGCATATTCATGGGTATACTATCAAAGTGAAGTAGTTGATAATAATGAAGGTATTTTATCAGCAATCACTGTAATTTGTTTTCCCATCATTTGTTCAGTTTATCATGCAAAATGACTTGTTTTGATTAGGTCTAATTAAAATTGCAAGAGAGGAAGCAGATTGCTTAACTTTTGTTATTTATACAGAACATTCTGCTATGCAGTTTCACTTAATGAAATAGTATAAAAGCTGTTGGATAATGAAATAAAGGTTTTCTACTACTCTGATAAGTGTAATAGAGATTTGAGACTGTAGATGAGTGGACAACAGTAAGTTTCAACAGCCTTTCCATAATCCACTGAATTGACAGCCCCACGAAAGGCATATTGAGGTTTTATTGAAATTATATTGAACTTGCTGCAAAGAGAGGATGATAGAGCGAATAAAAAAGAAGAATCATACTTGCCTGCTTTATGGTTTGAACATGATCTTTGTTTGTTTGACAGTCTTTGTCAGTTATTTTACCACCCATATATCCAGCCCATATCTCATCAATTTGATGAAAAGACTATGGGAGAGTGTGACAAAGACCATGCTAAGGCCTAGGCACACAACAAACAGCGTTCCTCTTATCCACCATGGTTAATAGATGGATGAATGGAATAGTTGGGTTGAAAATAAGAAATTGCTATAGGTGAATGGCAGAATTTCAGACATCATTTTGGTGTGGACTACTCAGGATGAGGGCTGGGGTGGGGAAATAAAAGGTATTTGTTCCTCAGGGACTGATTTTTTCTTTTTTCCCTTTCAGAACTGAAGAGAAATATTAAATAAAATGAGCTGAAGATAAATATTAAATAAAAAACAATGTCAGTAATGGTTGTCTTTCAACCTTGAAGCAAGCCTAATATTTTTACAAAGAAAGCAAAATAAGGTCCAGTTTTTCCACTCTTTTCTCTACATTACAAAAAACTCCCTACATTCTCTATAAAGGTAGTTACAGAAAACATTTATAAGCAAGGCTTAAGCATTTGCAAGGAGAAATTAATAAATAAGAAATTAATTAAGTTTGAACTGTCTTGTGCTAGGTCAAAACTAGGTATCAGCGTGAGTTATAGTGTATATGACTCATCAGAAAGTTATCTGTTCTTAAAAAATAACATAAAACCAGGATATGCGAGCAGAAAATAGTCATATTTTTCATACCTCAGTCAGTCCTCTTCACAGTTTGTTTATAGTTTGTCCATAGTTTGTCTACATTGTCAAAGTTAAAAAGGGATGCTTTTACAAATAATTTAAGAACTTAGAGAGTCTTTCAATACTGAATATTCTTTAAAAAAACTGCAATTAAACAAAAGGAAAAAGCCACCTTAATTCTGGAAAACAAAAGTGGGGTAAAAGTCTCTTAGATTCACAGCACAAACCTCTTTATAGAGCATCATGACACCACAAATTCAGTGATTGAATACAATGAAATCAAACAATCTCTAAGTACCTATCGAAGGAGTGGTTTGAGATTAATACATTTATCAGCAAAGCTCTTAAAGGAGCATAGCTACGGCATATTATCTGATGTAGGTTTAAGAACTTAGATACGGATTCTGATGGGGAAAAGCAAAGATCTTTACTATGGATGTTAGAAAAAGACTTTGAAATCTCATCAGAATGCACTCAGTAACAACTTCCAGCATATCTGTGGTAGAAACATTAAGCAGCCATAAACGCTTTCTCTCAGTCTTTTTTTACAGATGGAGATTTAAATACCTTCCTTGGCCAAACCAAAGTCTCTGTTGATCCCTCTGCTGGCGCTGCAGCAGCTCAGCTTTGAGTCAGTTCTCTGTTCCAGGCAAATGCTCCTTACCTCTCAGGAGCGTTCCATTGTTCATTTCTGCTGCTAGTTATATACTCTGTGGTTTTCTCATTCCCATACTGTTCCCAGTTGTTACTCCACTCTTTTTTCCCCAGATGGCCATTTTCAGCTGTGTTTGCAAAAGCAACCAGTTTTCCCTTCTCTAGAAAGTCCCAGCAGACTGCAGCAGCTGGGGCACGGCAGGCATTCCCTGTTCTACTTGGCTACCTCATCACAGTCCTTTTCAAGAAAACTGGTAGTGAACAAATCCAATCCTTGTACAATACACTGAAATTAGTCTGTCTCATATCTGTAGTTTAATTCCCTTTAGGTAGTGAATAAAAGCAGCAGAAGGTCTCCCATATTCTAGCTAAGTGCTCTGATCACTGAGTCTAAATGCTAAAGGGAGGAGATTATGGTTTCATTAAAAATGACTGCTTTCAGTTCCTCCTGTTGTAAAGTTCAGAACTTCAAAGGGAGGGATTCCCTGCAACTAAAATGCCTCATTTTCATAGTGAACATGCTTTCAAACTTCTGTCGTCTCCCTTTTGACTAGCTGATGCAGTAAGTTTAAGAGAAAAAGAAAATGCTGGAAATTGGGAATTTGTCACACCCAACTAATTTTAACTCCATTATAGTAACTCCTAAGTAATTTAGTCTCAATCAGTAGAATACAATAAGCCACATACACTTGATTGAAATAAATGGCATATATATATTGCTGTACAGATGTAGAATAGTTCAGAAGATGAATTATACAGTAGAAAATCAGGTACGCTAATGCTTTTCATAGACAAGATGGGCTAAGCTTATATAACAAATATAATATCTAGGATTTTTAGCTTTCAGGACGCCATACTGGAAGTAAATAAATAAAATTAATAAAGCTCATACCTTTAGTAGTCTCTTTGCCTTTAGGGGCCTCGTGTGATGTGCTATGAACAATGGCATGTACTGCATTAGCACAGTCATCAGTCACAATCAGCATGACTTCATGAGAAGAAAGTCCTGCTTATCAAAACAAATTTCCTGTTATGAGAAGGTAACCCACCCACTTGATTCAATCTTTTTGGATTTCAGCATAGCTTTCAATACTGTCTTTCACAGGATCCTTCTGGACAAAATGTACAGCATTAGCTGGATAAACACATCATGTGGTGGGTGAGCAACTGGCTCACGGGTTGGGCACAAAGCGTTGTTGTGAATGGGGTGACATCAGACTGGTGACCTGTCACTTGTGGGTTCTCCAGGGCTCCAGCTTAAGCGTACTAAGCAAGTTCACAGACAATGCAAAACTGGGAGGAGCTCTTGACTCCCTCAAGGGCAGAGAGGCCCTGAAGAAAGACCTCGACAAATTGCAGGGCTGGGTAATCCCCAACCATATGAAGTTCATCAAGGGAAAGTGCCAGATTCTGCACCTAGGATGGTGCAACTCTGGTTGTGTGGACAGACTGGGGAATGAGATACGGGAAAGTAGCACTGTGGAAAGGGACCTGGGGGTCAGAATTCTGATGCCTAAAATAATAATTTCTAAATTAAATACTCTATTAACTCTTTTCTAGAAACAAATCAGTGTTCACTCCAAACATCACCTGCAAGAAAAAGATTTAATATCCATTTTAATAACTTAATACAAGAGCAGCTATATACATTCTCACTGACTCTCTGGTACTGAGATTGATAAACACAGAGGGCATACACATGTGGATGTACTCTCTTACTGTAATCTTGATTTATTGGTGATGGAGTTTCAGGGATGAGAAATTGGCTTCTCTCCATCTCTTGAGAGTAGAATGTCTGAACTCTCCAAATGTAAAAACATCTCTTCACTTGTACAGGATATGAAAAACCTACTGTTTCTCATTCCTTTAGCGTTGAGCTTTGAGTTGTTTTTTCAACATCAGTTATACAAAGAGGTATCATACATGCAAATTCCTGAAACACCTACCTTTTGTTGTTTTCCAGGTAGACCCTAAACCAATAGAAGCTTGGTTTAGTGTTGGTAAGCCTTCCTCCATGTTAGTTAGCTGACTTTTAATATCACTTGGAGGCCACAACAAGGTCTGTCACCACTTTAGACATATTCTAAATACGGAATAGGAAAAAGAATATAGAGAGAAAGGGAAATACTCCTAAATCGACAAAGGCCGAGACAGTAATGAATTGTGGAAGTTAATTTTTTCTTTAGAGTTTTGGGCAGACTGCTTCAAATATGACTTTCATAGAGCTCTACTTGGAACTAGTATTTAAAAAAAAGGGAGGGGGTATAGTACAATGGAATTTCGGAGTTTTAAATTATTCCTAGAAACCTACAAATTATTTTGTTTACCAGAGTTCTAAAAAACATTCAAACTAGTTTACAACGTAGAAGGCCCCCATTCATTTAATAGTTCCTTTTTTTTTTTGTCCTGTCTTTTTTTGTTTTCCTTACATTTATTTTAAAATAATCATAAATGATAATGTTATTCTGTTCTTCAGGAACAGACCAGCAAGAAAGGGACAACCCTGCTTCTTAAAAAAATTGACACTGACAGACTACTTTCAGCACTTATTCTCTTGGATATGTCTTTGCCTCTTGGCTGTTTTCCCACAGAGCTTGGAACAGATGTTCCTGTTTGAAGACCTTGCTGTATGTATTTATTTTAGGGAGTTTGCTACTTCAGTTGATTCTGTCTGTCCTATAAGAGTGGAGGCCATGTACTGCACCTGAGCCTATGGGCAAGGTTCAGAAGAGTTTACAGTGGGGAATAGGTAGTATTCCCTGCACTCAGGACAAGGCATCTTTATTTGGTCCTTGAACTTTGCAAAAGATGTTTGGAGCCCGAGTTTCATAGCTTGATTTGAAGAGGGAGGAAAAATAAAAAGAGCTGTGATAGCCTGTTACTAAATATTTTAAAAGGATGTTTCATCTATAATGAATTGGGTAACATTCTAGTTGCCTTGGTTACTCATTAGGTGATCTGCCATGCTCTGTTCTGTGATATCCTTCTGAGTAATCTTATTAAGACATTTATGCTGTACTGCTTTTAATCTTAGCAATCTGCTAGAAGTAGATTGGGTCCTATTTAGTGGATGAGATTTTGACTCTAAAAATGTATTATTTTTTTAAATGAAAGGAAAATGAGGACTTATTTTCTTATGTAATCATTTGTCTTTCAAATGCACTGTTTCAACACTTAAATTTTAACGTCTCTGCTGGTAATTCTAATTTTAAGCAGATGACTAATGCATCTAGTTTTATGAAGCTCTGATAATTATATATTAAGACTTATTGAAGAAATTAAGCTCATTTTTTAAAATTCTAACTCTGAGGATTGGTTGTGGGGCCTCCCTCTTGGATACTTCACAATAGCTTAATTCCATGGTTTCCACTTGGAAATATATGCATAAATGGCTTTTTTTTTTTTTTCTCCTAAAGTCCCTAACCCAAAATTGTATTTGCTTGAAGTATGTAAAAAACACATCCTTTTCATGTAATAGGACAGTAATATAAATGACTTTCTATCCATGTTACCTACTTACTAAATCTATCTTTTTGTGTTTTGGGGGGTTTTTTGTTAGAGCATTTTCTCTAATTGCTTCAATATTTTATGTAGGTTTGCCTTAGCTCATCTGTTACCATTTCCCAGATGTAATGCTAATTAACCTTCCCCTAATAATCCCTTTAGAAAATTCCCATTGTGGGTGCTCATGGGTGGTAAAGTCTGGTTTATCATTCAACTCAATATAACTTTTTAATTTCACCTTAATTTCATCTACCTCCAAGGGAGACTTCAAATTAAAATTATTAAACTGTCTGTCAATTAACAGGAATGTTTGAATAATTTGTGTTGCACCCAAACTGATAGGTATATGCTCTGATTAAATGATTGTTCTTCATGCTAGACCAATACACTGTGTTGGAACAGCTCATTTGTAAGTCAACACGCTTTGAAATCTTGTCCATGGTGGGTGCGTGCCCCAATAAGCACAGTGGTATTCAGTTTCCAGTTTAGTTTCAGGGACGCTTATTTCCATGCTACTTGCATTTAACTATCATATCCACACTGGAAACTAGCAAGTGCAAGATATAATTTCTGAGAATTTTTTGTCTCATCTCATAAATGCAACTTGTCTCAGGTCTACCCTGTACTCACTGTGTCTCAAAAACATTTGGGTGACACTTATACTTTTACTGCAGTATATGGAATGGATTATCAAAGGATCTTTACTTTTTCTATACAAAACATAAACTTATGGCAAAAGGCTTTGTATTGCTCTTAAAAACCAAAAATAGATGTTCCACACAGAGGAACATTATTCCTTCTCTACCAAGAATGTGGAATGGTGACAGGTTTCAAAATCATAATGTGTTTTTGGTGTCACTGTACTTTCGCTGCAGTTTCAGAGTGTTTAAGTTACTGTGTAAGGAAAAGAATTTTAGCTGATTAAGACTGCAGCAATTGTAGTACATCGATTGCATAACAGGATTTTTTAAAATTAATGTTCATCTGATAATTAATGCGTCTTAACTGGAAGTCAATGTTTGGCAAAAAACACATGGTTGTAATGCAGTTAGAATCACTGTGCATAAACAACAACAGGAACAAGACTTTAAGTTAAACTTTTTTCTTCATTTTTCTTTCCCAATGTCATATTCAAAACTATAGCTGTACACTGTACTCTAGGAGTTGATTTGTTCAACATATCCAAAGACTTTGATTGTAAAATCAAATCAGCATCTCAGTACCCCAGGGTCTGACAGCAGAAAAATATCTAAAAAGCAATCAAACTGCTATCTTTATGTGTGTCAGCACTCAGATTCAAACATTAAAGAGAGAGAAGAGTATACTTAATCTGCATTGGTCTTGTCACAGAGGAAGACAAAGTGAAATACAAACTTCCTGTGATATAGGCTGGGAATTTGTTGATAGAAGTTGCTTAAAATATTTTTAGCAGCATAGTCAGACTTACTAACATATTTCTCTCTCTTTGAGCAGAGAAATATTTCTTTGTTCATATGCTGAACTAATTTCCTCTGTGTTTTAAATTCATTTCTCAGTCATGATGAGTGTAAGAAGGGGTAAGCAATTTCTATTCTTAAAGTTCTATTTTAGGTCATACTTGCACATTCTGAACACGATACTCTCACAGCAGTGGAGTTATCTTCCAAAGTCCTGTCTAGATGTTCCCTCACCAGAGATACCAATTCCAACCCACCCAGTGCCCTAATACTGGCACACAGCATGGACCCACAGGCAGTGGTTCCACTGCAGGCCTGACTTCTCCAGTGTCAGCCCTCTGTATATCACTATTTCTCCCAAGAGGGTTTCTCTTTTTGCTATTTATTGTTGTTTAATTTAGGTGGTTCTTCTAAACCATCAATGACTTTGTTGCTCACATCACACAGGCTGATTGCTTTAACTTGCATGCACACAGCAGGAAGTCTTGTTCCTTGAGACTCCCAGACCCATAATCACTCCAGCGACTGCCCAAGACTCCATGGTCCCTCTAATAACCATCTCTTTCCATGGCCTCACCTTCAGAGACCCACTTCCTCCTCCCTATCTCCCAGTTCAGTATATCTACTTTCTGGCAATCTGGTTTGCCTTTCACTAGCACTCACCCTCACTTCCACAACCCCTCCTGCTCCAGTCACTGACACCACTAACACATGGCTCTGCACCCAGGTCTGACTCCAGCTGCTGGCACTGAAACCCCCATACATGCACGTGCTCACCAAACAGAGGGCTCCCCACCCAGGAAAATAATTAGAAATTTATTTTAATAAGAGGATACATGTTGGGGTTCCTCCCCCCTGCCATGTGGTCCTGGGAGAGGGGCCCCAGGGTACAGGCAGGGCCTACAGGGTTTCCTTACTCCCTGGTCAACCTCGTTCTCCATTGGTTGTTTTGTGTTCCCCTGCCTGGGAAGGACCCCATGATTGTTCAATTCTTGGGCAAGTCGCTGACCAGGCAGCTGGAAAAATAAACATCTCTGAAAATATCTACCAGAATCGGTCCATATATATTCTTTCCACGGGCCTTGTTGTCTGATACACGTGTTGCAAGAATCCCCACGGCAATGGATACAGTAACTTGTGCTGATCAGGTGCAGGCGTATCCAGTTTTACCCACCAGCCAGTTGTTTACAGATAACTGTCCCCCTATATTACCTTATCCCTCCATTTCGTCGTGCTCGTTTCTCCCCAAATGCCGTAGATATGTCCCCTTGCCTTCCTCTGATTCGTCTCTTACACATCCCAAAATAAGCCTTGTGCAAAGGTAATTTAGAACAACAACATAAGCACTTAGTATATGCTTAAATTGCATGTATTGAGGCAGAACTCCCAATACAATTTATTTAATTTATTGTGAGTGGGCAACAGAAATGGATAACTGTGTTTTTGAAGGGAAGTGGAGGGAGGCAGATCCCATCTACCAAAGTTGTTAACATGAAAGCCTCCTCGACTAAAGGTATTTACATGCAACCCTACACAGGGATCTTTTTGTTTTGCTCCACCTATAGAATAATACTTTTGTGGGACTGTGTAGATCCTATTTGTCCATTCAATTTTGAAACAGAGATGGTCTGTTTCCTAAGGACTCTTCTCCTTCAGATACTCAAGGCCAAACTGTCATTGATTCCTTATGTTTTTCCATTTTTCTCATGAAGGAATTAATGAAGCAGGAAGCAGTATTAAAAGATAATATTACAGAATCAAAGAATAACAGAATCAACTAGGCTGAAAAAGACCTTTGAGGTCATTGAGTCCAACCTGTGGCCTAACACCACCTTGCCAACTACACCCTGGCACTGAGCGCCACATCCAGTCTTTTCTTAAACACCTCCAGGGATGGTGACTCCTCCCATTCCAAGACAAATCACCCTTTCTTTGAAGAACTTCTTCCTAATGTCCAACCTAAACCTCCCCCGGCACGGCTTGAGACTATCTCCTCTCACCTGTCACTGGTCACCTGGGAGAAGAGACTGACCCCCACTTGGCTACAACCTCCTTTCAGGGAGCTGTAGAGAGAGATCCCAAGCCTCCTCCTCACCAGGCCAAACAATCCCAGATCCCTCACCTGCTTCTCATAGAATTTGTGTTCCAGACTCTTCACCAGCATTGTTTCCCTTGTCTGGACATGCTGCAGCATCTCAACATCTTTCCTAAACTGGGAGGCCTAGAACTGGACATGGTACTCAAGGTGGGGCCTCAGAAATCCCAAGTATAGGGGAAGAATCTAGTCCTGCTGGCCACACTATTCCTGGTACAGTCCTGCTTGCCAATGGACTTCTTGACCATGTGGACACACGCTGACTCATGTTCAGCCTGCAGTCAATCAGTATCCTCAGGTCCCTTTATGCCTTGCCGCTGTCCAGCCACTCTGTCCCCAGGCTGTAGTGCTGTGTGGGGTTATTGTGGCCAAAGTGCAGGACCCAGCACTTCGTCTCTTTAAACCCCATATCATACCCCTGCTTCTTAGGGAGAATCTGAATAAAGATGGTGTATCGCTGTTGGATTCTTCTGTAGTTTACATTCTTGGGTGACAGGAAGATCTGCCTTAGGCGTCCTTCACAAGGAATGGAAGGAAATCATGTCTGATTTGGTCTGCCAGTTCAGATATCAGGAATGATAAACACCCCCTAGAATTAAAGAAGCAGTACCTGACACATTCACTTCCTCACTTTAAACACCATCAGTTGCAATAGTACATTTCTGACCACCTTTGGAAACCATTCCTTGCTTTGTCTTGCTTTGCTTTGGAGTTCACACCTTCTACAGGAAGAACTAAGGGAGGGAATGAGGCATTATGACAAAAGGACAGTTTCCCAAGGTTCTCGCTAAGACTAGTCCAGTTTTCATGGTAGGAGTCTTTTATCCTCAGTCTTCATTTCATTTAGGGGTCTTTTGCTGTGTTTTATGTCAGACGGTTTTCTTCTTGTTGGTTCCCAGATAAAGTTTGAAAATTGTACAGTTTGACAGCCTCAGTTGAAAAAAATGAGCTATTGCTTGCTAGGGGCATGGTTCGAGTGCAGCCAAATGGTGTTAAACCTTCACTCCATATGATATTCTCAGGATTTCAACTACAACAGATTGTCAATAGCCACTTGATCTCTGGGGGAATGTTACAAGCTGAAAGCATGGAGGCCAAAGAAACAACAGGCAGGTGCCAGTGACTGTACCCTAAAAGCTCATCCAATACTGCAATCTTTCACTAGTAATGTCAAAAATCAGATACACCCAGCTATACCTGTATTTTAACCTTGAATCAGCAAACTGTTCTGTAACAATATGAAAGGTGTTCCAGAAGATGCCTTGCCTTGCTGTGTGTTTGGGTTTTTTTCTCCTCAGGGCTAAACTAAGTGGTTTTCTGATATCAGAGTGCCCCCTCCAGCCATTAGGTATCAGTCTGGTGTCAGATATTTTGACTCAAAGATTCAAAGCATCTTTCCATTATTAAATTGGCTAAAAACTGGATGTGAGTATATAGGAAGACTTTTACTGAGAAACCCTTGAAAAAACCAGCTGAGTGTACTTTTGGCAAGCCAGTCTCAGTTGCTCTGTACTGCTCACCTCCAAAATAATTTTCCCAATTGGAGAAACAGGACACGTTTGCCAAGTTCAGTCAGAAATCAAACCAGTACATGGAAAATATGGATAATTGAGGGCCAAACACGAATATGTACTTAAAATAAAGAGAATAGTTTAGCCCTGGTCTGGTAGAGTCTTAGTTTCTCTCTTACTTCATCCCATGATCTTAGCCACTGGGCTGTCAGACCTTTCGGGACATAAAACGTCTTAAAAACGTGGACAATTTCTTTTTTTAATGGAGATTTGCACTATTTTATGGCTCTGAGTTTTCTTGCAAGTTTCCCAGATAATGTGTGACCACCTTATTAGGGACTCCATAAATTTTTTAACCTTACTTGCTGATTTTCCCTATTCAGGTACTTTAGACTGGCTTTCAGCAGCAGGGTGAACTTCAGGCAATATGCCCAACATGCAACACATTAATTATATGAACTGAAAAAGACCATTTTTTTTCAGACCAAAAATATATTCAGAAAGAGTTATAGCTGTGAGTAAACATATCAATAAATTAAGGGCTGTAAATATTCGAGAACTGCAGCGGTAGTTGCAAAGCAGGATTTCTAAAAAAACCCAAGAAATTTAGAATAAATGCAACAGTGAAAGCAATAGCAATCAGGAAGACGAACACAAATGGAGAATTAATACTGTGTAACACAAAATACTTTTCAGCAGTAACAGCTGGTGACCAAATTAAGATGGCTGGGACTGGGAATTACCTAACACTGCCAAAAATAATTATTCCTGATTTTGCCTTTCCTTCTACCCAGTACAGGCAGAAAATCACATCTCCCAGAAGAAATCAGTCAACCAGCTAAACAAGCCTGATCTCTTTCTCAATACAAATCCCCCAAATGAGCAGCCAGCCTCTAACCTTCTGCTCTCCAGTTACTGCCCTCTTCCCCAATTTCCCTTTTCACCCCTTTTAACAGTATCCCAAGCCTCACATATAGCTCAATTCTTGCTGTTGCTTTTGAAAACTGCTAGAAATGTTCTTTGTCTTTTTTTCTTTGGGGCTTCTGGAGTTACTCCTGAAGTGCAAATAGAACACTGTTAAAGTGTATTCAGCAAGCCAAGAGGTAAATCTGCTTTTAGCTGCAAAGAACACCAAAAAGGCTGCTTGTTAACCTGCTGAGAATATTCTTTTGTTTTTTTTTCTTTTTAAAGCAAAAGACAGAGAGGTTATAGTTTACCATCTTTTCTGTTCCTTTTTCGACTTAATTCTGAAAATGAAATAGTGGGTATTTTTACTTCTTTTTTTCTTAGGTGTTTTTTTTATTCTAGAGTTTTCTAATAACAAAATTATGCCAATAATATAGTTTGGTGATAACCTTACTTACTTTTACAGATTTTATTGGCAGAGAAATCAGAAAAGCCTCTCAAAGCTCGGCATCTACAACAGAGAGGTTAATTGTAACGCAGATAAAACACACTGCAGCTTAACCTCATTTAGCTGTTCTAGAGCCAGTGAACGTTGCTGTCATATGGCAGAAGTAAAACTATCTTCTTCCTCTTGATGTTTTCATGGAGGTGACTAGGTTAGGCCCATAGGCATTGCTGTTTTCTTTCTGTTTACTAGAATTTTCTTTTTTTTCTTTTTTTTTTCCTTTTCTAAAATATAATACAATTGAAAAAGTAAAAGTAACATTTCCCTCTGACTAGTCACCATTATCAGGATTTCTATATCTCTTGAAGTCTGTAATTGAGCTTTTAATTTTGTTCAATATTTAAATCACATTATTCTGCCTAACAGACTGAGTAAACAGGCAATGTTTTCAGTTTTCATAGTTTGCTTGTGTAGTGTGTTCCCATCAATGGGAGCTTGCTCAAATTAAGTCAGTCCTCTGTACATGAAATTCTGCACTTTACCTTAAAAGAAGATACCCTTAAAGCAGTTGCCCTCTTCCCAGAGGCAGTTATATGCTAAATGAGCAGCCTTACAACCATGACCTTCTGTACATGGACTCAAGAATCCAAATTTTATTTTAATTTCCTGTAGCAGAAACAGATATGCATTAGATATTTATTTTTGCACTCTCATCTACTTCTTGTCTTTGATCTAAAAGAAGTCATTATGGTTGGGTTTCTTGCTCAGCTTCTCTCTGTTCTAAGTATATGCACAACATAAATATTAAGCAGAAGTTCCAAAAATCTTTTATGATATCTCTTTAAATGCCACAACCAACAGTCAGCATAATGTGCAAGATTTCTAGGCTGTAAATGTCATACAGTTCTAAAGGTGATAAGTTATTAATCACCACAGCACTCTGTGAAATAATGAAATAAATTATTTGACTTCAATTTTAAATATTGAAAATGAGATGAAAGGCAGATAAAATGAATGAACAAATGAATAAATAAATAAATTAATTAATGTAAAAATTAATGCCCAACAGAAAGCATTAGAACTCATATCGGTAGCCTGCCTCCTTTGCATTCTCTAATTTATATAAACTATATTTCACTTTCAGACTCCCTTATCCCGTATTTTCAAACATATTTACTGTATTAACCAATTAATAATTAGTATTAACCAATTGTTTTGATTTTGTCCTCATGCAAATTTTCATTTCTGTGTTTTGGAAGTTCACTGTCTCCTGGGTGCGACCAAAACATGCAACTAACCATTTTAAAATTAATCCATTTGTCTTACATTTTCTCATGTATGATTTTTCTCAAGGGTTACATTTCCCCACAATTAAAATGCATGCTTCATTGCCTTTCTCAGTTTTAGTAATTATAAATTCTGCTGAGTATAAACTGTTGCTAAGATATGTTCATGTAGCAAAAGCAGTCAAGCCTAAGAATAGAAAGGTGTAGGATATCATTCAGATCCTCACCACTATCTCCTCTGAAGATAATGGCATTTTTATCTCTATTGCTTAACAACATTACTGTCACCTGTGGCTTGGTAAATTTTGCAGTCAGAGTGCCTACATTCCAGGGAATTTATTCAAAAGAGACAGTCTAAATGAAGACATTGATGTATAAAAAATATGCATGTTTCTTCATTGTTTAAAAAATGTTCAGCTTAAATTATTATCACTTCAGTGGAAAGTTATGCCTAGCTTTAAACATCTAGTTAGGTTTTGTCAGATGCTGCACATGTAATAGTTTGGCAGCTTCGTGGTTCATAGCTTTTGTATTTTTCTTTGGTCTTTTGTATTAAGCTGACCTTTCCACAAGGCAGACTGGTCCACCACACATCTTGCATCTATGAATTTGCCGGATTTGAATGTCAGAAAAATGCCATAGTATTTCAATATGATTGAATCTTTATTATTTTATTAAATTAAATGGAGAAGATCATGTCATTTTTACTGAAATAACTTGTGTTTTAATTGTATATAATCCAGAGTGGATATTTGGTATACACAACTTAAGGTTTTTTGGACTAATTTGTGGCTTTATTGGTGCTATTCATAGTCTTCCTCTGCTAGGGTGAATAATATGAGTGCATGTAAAGTGTTGCAGAACTGGGTTTGAAAATACTAATGAATTTAGGTAAAAGGGTTTTTTTAATTTTCTTTTTGTTTTAACTGTTAGATGATACAGTTAATCAGATTTTATTTTCTGAGGAAAACATTATGTCTATAATCACATTCTAACATTCTGCCATATGACATACAATGGTTATATTAATAAATTACCATAATAATTGTATAAATTAATTTTATGCTTCCAGAAAGTTAAATAATATTTGTATAACAGAGAGTGTTCAAAGTGCTCATTGCCAGAATTACAATGGGGTTTAAAAGACTAATCATGTGCTGAAAGCTGCATAGTTTCTCTTGAAATGTGTGTGGCTGTTCATCTAAGGCTTCTTAAGGTTCAAGAGGAACCTGCTACTACAGGTTCACTGATGAACACCAAATGAAAGATTAACTGAGATAATAAGGAAGGTGTTAAGAATGCAAAGGAAGAAAGGCAAATGTGTTAATTATTTAGTATATCAGCTGACACCAAGACAAATGGGCATGATTTATAATATATCTACATGGCACTGAAAAAAAACCGTTGTGCTTTAAAGATAAAGCAATGAAAACTCTTAGAAAACAAGAAGGGTTTTTGTGTAATCTGTTCATGCTGAAACATAAGGAAATGTTGCCTATTTCCATTATTAAACTAGGGGTTTTTTTACCTCAGAATAATAATCAAATAGTGATACTTTCTATAATCCTAATTCTTATTAGCTGATTTACAGATTTGTTAAAAACAAAAGATTTAAATCAAGGTAACAGTTTGAATAGAAATTATGGTTAGATGCAGTAAGACTCAGTCTAAGATGATGAAACTAGATTCTACTGATTGTGCCTAAAAAGGAGATTCTTTCAAGGTTTAGTTTTGTTCCTTATCACATTTATATTGTGTCATTACTATCAATGAGTGGGAATTAATCTGCTTACACAACTGTAATCTGAGCAATTTAGAGTTCTCCTCAGATTTAAAAATAAATACTGTGTTTTGGTATTTTCTGTTCCTATCACTGCACAAAATTTCTACTATGACAGAACAATATCATGCTCATTTTACATGAGTAAAGTCAATAATATGAAAGGCTAAACTGATCTTTTCAATATTCATCTGTTTTAATGGCTAAAGCACACATGCTATGCAAAGAAATTTGAGACTATAATAACAAGGAGGGGATTAGGAGACCTAAAATAGAAACATGCATTTTGCTGAATACAGTGTTACTAAGCCTTAAGCATTTACCAAAGGTAACATATTGTTTTAAAAGTTTTTAAAGGCATTTATAAAATTCCAAGGGTTAGAAATTAGACCATGCTTGCATGCAGTCATTTGAGCAGAAAATTTAGCAATTTCAAAATTATGTTACTTTTTAAATCTGTGTACACATCAGTCATGGAAAAACTGTCTTATTTACAGGCATAAATTAAATTTATTATGTATACTTGAGTGATGTACATAGTCTATTTAATTAATAACATTCACCTTTCCAGCTATATGCAATAAATCACACATTCAGTGGAAATATGTGATGGAATGATGCTTGGCTTCTGTGCTAATTATGATTTCCTGTTTACAATTCCAAGGCAGTATTGAAGTGCGCGTTGGTGAAATGCATTCTTGACTTAAAAATGCAATTTGTAGAGTATGAAGTGACTTTGGGCAAAGGTGTTGTGTTTGGAAACAGTATTAGCTTTGCCCACCTTGGAGCCTTACTTTGCTATCGCTGTACCTCAGACTGTAGGCGTTGAATCACTACAGACACCATATTTGCAACCCCTGTGCCACTAGGAGCCAAAACAAACTTTATGATCTTTTTGATCTTGATAACAGCCGAGATTTTTCTGAAACACTTGAATGTGTTTGAAACACTTCTGTCTAATATAAATCCCAGTATTTTTTCCTTTCCTTAGAGTATTTTATGTATGCTTATATAATTTGTAACTCCTGGAAAAAAATATGTTCAAATGCGAAGAGCTCCTAGAAATTTTTGTGTGTGCCCAAGACTTTCTAAAATAAATTACTTATCTGTAAACTGATATCCTTAAAAGATGATTGCAACACTGACACTAACTTCTGTTTTGGCATTTAGTTTCCACTTTAGTGCTCAAATAATTCTGTAGATCTGGATTCCTGCTTCTACTCACGTTTATTAGCCTTAGAAATAAAACCCTGAGATGTTAATGGAAAGTGAAAAAGCAAATGAATGAATGGGGAAACTGCTGGATCAGACACTTGGAAAGTGATAATTATATCTTTGGGGAAGGAAAACCTTATTTGGATTGCAGCACAACAATTTGGAAAAGGAAAAATCTCAAGAAAGTGTTACATGCAATCAACTTGTAGAATGTTAAAGAAAATTATTTGACTTCAACAATGTCTCACTTCACATACCAATGCAAAGTTATTTGCAAACTGTATAATTATTGCACTTGGGACCAGGATTTAAAATATGCAGGAACACAGCTCAAATTGATCTCACTATTGCCCTCAAATCCTTCTGCAATTTCAGAAGAAAGTCATAGAAATATAGATTAGTTTTGGAAATATACTTTATGCAAAAGATTAAACATGTTGAATATCTATAATTATATCTCTGTTTACCTATGTATGGAAATATCTTTCCTGCTGGACCAGAACTCATGTTCTGTAAGTATTAGCAGAGGGATACATAAAGACTTGTAAAGCATCTTAACTACAAAAGACTCTGTAGATGAATGTTGAAAAAGATTACTACCTTTGCAATAGTTACTTACCTCTGAGCACTTACTGTGATGGATTGTTGGGGTTGATTTCTTCCCTCAGGGAGGTGAGCAGGGAAGGAGAGTGTGTTGACTTTTACCTATCTCAGAGTCTTCTTTAAGTCTAGGAAGGCTGCTAAGCCTTTGGCACTTGCAAGGTGAGTTTCCGTTCTGTCTCTCTCCTTTGCAGTTGTTCAGGTATATGCTCTGCTGCCTTTTTATATTCCGTTTGACTTTTCTTGGCAAGGACAAAGTTTCAATTCTGCTGCTGGAAACCCTTTGGGGAAAACAAACCCAACAAATCTGATGTAATCTTCTAAGTGTTCTGCAGTGCAACAAACTACAAAGTAACCAAGATTTCTCATTCATATTTGCACCACCTGTTATTTTACAAAATACAAATACATAGTTTGCTACCTAGAGCCATTTTTACTGCCAGGGTGGGTAAAAATGGGATACAATGATCTCCATGTATTCCATTACTAGAGCTCGCATTTCCTGGCTGTTAGTGAACACTAAGAGCTTAATTAAAGATGTTCAAATAGATATAAATTACTCGGAAGCTGGTGACTGTTGTCTCAAGAAAAATTACCTGTATTATACAGGAATTTAGTAATCCAAGCAATTTATGTGATTCCAGAAATATTATCCTGTCCTTCCTTGAAGAAAAAAGCAAGCCAATGGTTTAAGTTTCTGCAAAGAAAGTCTGAAAACTTTTGAGCTGACCTTTCCTTTTGTGAGGTGAACAAATTCTGTTGGTGTTTTTTTGGAAGAAAATGGCATATAATTATCTTCAGAAGTTGATTTATAATTACTAAAGTTTGCCCACTCTACTACAAAGTGACCTACATCTATGATTTGTTAAATTTGAACAAAAAATCAAAATTTTGATTACTTTTTTAATGAGAAACAATAAACAAACTACAAACAATTGAAATAATTTGAAAAGGTTTGCAATTAAATCTCACATCTACCTTAGTCACCCACTTGAGTTGGATTAATTTATTGCTGTGATCTAAATTTAAGATTATTAACATTTCTGAAAACCTCAAAGTTACAGGAACTTCCTAGTCACCTAGGAAAGACTGTGAATATTCCAGGAAGTTAAGAAATGCTGACTTAAAAGAAATATATGAATACATGAGGGAAAATCCTATAATAAAGTTTCAGGAGACAGACTCAAAGCTTGCTCAAATCAACATAAAGAAGTTAGACATGCAGAAAGGTAGGCCAAAATTTGCTGACTCTTCTATTCTTCCATTTCCAGTGATGTGAAATCTAATTATTATACAAACCCCACCATATTTGGTCTAAGCAAGGACAAGTAAATTACCATATTATTGCTTTTCATGCAAAGAATAAAATACTCTCATAAGCCTGTGATAATATTACTAAAAGGTTGAAAAATTTGAAAAATGTAGTCGTATTTAAAATTTTAATTTTATAAGAAAAAAAAATCTTTTATTTAGATTTTTTGTGGGGTTTTTTTGAAAAGTGAGTGGATGCACATTAAAACATGCTAATGTAATCCTGTCCATTACCTTAGGTTAATAGATTCAGCATTTGTTTTAGTTTTGGTGGCAGCTGAGTTCTCCACAAAATCACAGTTTTCAAATGTAGTTAAAAATTATGATTTCGTCCATTCTTTAAGCCTAAACTGTTACATGAATATGTAGCTGTTTCAGGAGTGTTTGTAATTCTTTCTCACATTTCTAGTCGTGTCACAGGCAAGAATCGAATTAGTATACAAACACTTGTGTTAATTGTGAAACCATTTATAGTATAGTATTTATATAGCAAAAGATAATCATAAAATATTATGACAGTTCATAAAACTGACTTTGCAACTTATGCATGATGTTGAATTAGTACAAGGAGAAGGAGAAAAAAAGCTTATCCTACAAACCTAAGTTGATCATAAAGCAAATGACTATTTTTTCTGTAAGAAAGAATTCTCTGAGAGAAGAAAATACCCAGATCAGTGTATGGAAATAAGATGGTCTGCTGCTAAGCCAAACTGATCTTCACAGATACTCCATGGACGTGTGGAGATAATTTATTTAAATTCTTTCTCCATGACATTTCTTAATTCATAATGATAATTTCATTAATCTCATTGATTACACTAAAGATTTTTTGTTGTCTTGTTTACACATTTAAAATCCACTAGTAGCATAAGCCAGCACACAAGAAACTGTGTGTTTTTGTATAAATAATTTTATATTTGGAGATCATCTGTGTGTATATATATATATATATATATATGTATATATATATATCACAGAATCACAAAATGGGTCAGGTTGGAAAGTATCACAGTGAGTCATCTGGTCCAACCTCCCTGCTCAAGCAGAGTTATCCTGGAGCACACAGCAGCACACAGCACAGGATTATGTCCAGATGGTTCTTGAATTCTCCAGGGAAGGAGACTCCACAACCTCTCTGGACATGCTGTTCAGTGCATGGTCACCTGCATAGTAAAGAACTTCTTCATGTTCAGGTGGAAATTCCTGCACTTCAGTTTCTGCCCATTGCCTCTGGATCAACACAGAGAAGAGCCTGGTTCCATCCTTTTGACACCCTCTCTTCATATATATGTGGAATGTATAATATACATATAAGTATAGTATTCATATGTATGTCTACAAATATTTTTTTTCTGAATCTGCACATTTATCTATGTATCTGTCTATGATTCCACCTATTAAGGGATTCTTGCACAGCAATTACATCAATGAATTTCCTTCTGTAATGTAAACCTTTAACAAAGGGAAAATTTCTTCAAGGAGTAAACAAAAGCTTTCAGGAAGTTTAAAACCTTTCCCAGGGCAAAGTTGGTTGCTCTTTCCCACAAATTAAAAATTTTTCTCACTTCAATTACAAACATTGAGGGGGAGGGAGGAAAGCAGACCAAAAAAAACCCCACCACACCTAAATTTTGTGTTATCACACTATGCTTTTAAAGTATTTAGTATTTCTAAGCAGATTTATTAAAATAGAAGACAAATGCTAATAACAGTGTTAATATTACAACTGTATCTAATTTTATCATTTTTTCAGCTCTTCAAGATACTATTCCCTAGATAAATTCTACTTAGAAAGAAGCATTAGTAGAATTCAGAAAACATTACTTGCTCTGACATTGCACTGCATATCCTTGTAATGAAACTAACATTTTCAGAAAAAAAAATACAAAAATCTTGACATTTTATAAGTAAAGACATGTCTTTTTTTACAGGACATTCAATATGTTACTGAAAGAAGAGGGGAGAAAAGAAGAAAACATAACACTCATCTCTATGTATGAGTAACATTCTATATTACTATGATCAGATTTTATCACTGATTTCTAAAGTTACAGTCTACTTTTGGTGTCAGTCTACAACTGAATACTCCAGAAAACAAATTTAAAATGTGATAAAAAAGATTGCAGTATTCCATCAATTCCTAGCATTTGTTAAAGGTGATCTGCATTTCCTGAAAAAAAAACCCCAACCAAAACGATAATTAGTATTCCATTCATCTACTCTTTCAAGAAAACACTGGTTTTAGAAAGAAATAAAAAATGTTATTCATTCCCCACATGTCTCTCCCCCCCCCAAAAAAAAGGTATTTAATATTTACTTCGTTTCAGTTTATTGATTTTGAGCTGATGAAAAGATGGATATGCTGACAATTTAACTTTGGTACTCATCACATGATTTAGTAATCTAGATTTTGTTTATTCAAGTTATTTCTATTTCAAGAGAGCTGTGGAAAACTTCTAAAGCAAATTCTGGGCATCTTTGAACAACTTATTATCAAAGACAAGGATTTTAAAGATTCATGCAACATGGTCATTAATTGGGATTATTGACATTATAGGAGAGAGCTCGACAAACTTTGGTTGTAGGCTGCAAACAAAACATTTAATGCCAAATGATTTATTATTCTTATTCTTATTCTAGTAGACAGTGACAAGCTGAAACTTGTGTGTAATCTCATTTGAGTCTGCACATGAATCTCGAAACCTATCTTCCCTAGAACTTCACTAGGTGCTCTAAAACAGCAACAAAGAATAAATTAAGCTTGAGCTTTCTCCTCAGCCTTTGGTATTTCTCCATATTATTTGTTCAGCATTCTCAACCTGCAATTCCTTCTGCTTCAGAGAATCCATCCAGCTCATTAGTACCTGGAAATAACAAGATCTTTTTTCTTACCCCAACACAGCTTTTCTCTTTTTACTCTGATGCCATCATATATACAGAAAGTGAAATGTTGTTAGGTTGAGACTCATTCATTTTTCCCATTTAAGTACAGAGATTTCCCTGTAGTGGTCTGTGAAATTCTTTAATGCTCTGGTATTTTTTATTTTCCTTTATTATTTTTATTTTGGAATACATATTTATATTTCTTCTAGACCTTTGATCCTGTATAGAATTTACTCCAAATTACTCTGGGAGGGGAAGGGGAAGGGGAAGGGGAAGGGGAAGGGGAAGGGGACGGGGAAGAGGAAGGGAAAACCATGACAACTGTTGCCCGTTTTTTGGCACTGTGGTAGACTCCTTCCCACCTGCCTTTCGGAAGGGAATGTGGTTACTGAAATGTAGGCGTTCATTGTCATTTGAGATTACTTCGGAGGGAATCTGAGCTATCTGTGAGGGACTAGCACATGTGACCCAGGATCTATGGGTGACTATATCTCTGAAGAGGCAGATAGAGGTCAGCTAAAATTCTCTAGAACATCTGAGGTTACACTAGATATCCATGTCTAAGCATCTCAATGCCAAAATAGATGCCTATGAGGTAGCTGGTTACATCAGAAACCATCTTCTTCTATAAGCAATAAAAAATGGAACACCGGGATGTTCCTATCTCAGATATCTAAACCTATTTCAAAATATGCCTAAAGAGGCATCTAAAACTTGCCAGTTGACTTTCTTCTCAAACTAAAAGTCTTCTGTGCAGTACAGAGAGAACTGTCTTCATTTGAGGCTGAAGTCCAGTTCAATTGTCCAAAAACAGCTATTTAGAAATGACCAGAATGACCCCAAAGTTGACATATATATACCTGAGGATCTGTGGAAGCCATGTGTGGTTCTGGAGCAGCATCTGGAGGCCAGCTAGAGTAGCTTTATGGCACCCCAAATTGCATTAGACATCTGTATTTGGGGATCTGAACTGAGTCTTGAGATGTGCAAGCTAGTCATCTCCAGCCAGCTTTATGTTCAGAGAAGGAAATACCGAGCTTCACGTCAAAGTTCATGGGATCTATTTTAGATGTCCTTTTAAAGTAAGATAAGTCCCACTCCTGAGGAACAGCTGTCTAGTGGCACCAAAATCTTGTTGATCCTTTGAAGGGCTAAGTATTAGACCAAGAAAACATGTATACAAGTATCTAATTTTTAAGCTCATGATGATTTAAATTAAGTCAAACAATTGCTCGAGGACATTTACTGGATCATGTATAGACTGAATGGCTTACAGGATTAAGGCTTCAACAGAAACTAAAACCAGGATTTCATCAAAGACAGTGGGGAAGAAAAATAGAAACCAGGAAAGGACAGAAGGGCACTGTTTAATTTCTTTGTCAAAAAAAAAAAAAAAAAAAAAAAAAAAAAAAAAAAAAGGATGTGATATATTCCATGCTTTGCTAGGACAGACATTTGGTTTCATCTGACTTAAAATTCAGCCCAACACTGTTAAGGCACTAATGCTTACAGAATTTGACCTAAACACTGAATAAAGTGACTCTACAGCTGTTAGCCAGGAGAATTTTGGGGTAGATACACTTTTCACGTTGAAAAATTTTGAAAGGTAGAAGGTCAAGGGAATATAATATGTTCTCATTTTGTGTGTCAGAAAATTTTATACTCATACGAGATTCAATTTTTTGTTCAACTAGAAATTTATAGAACTTAATTAATGAAAACTATGTGTTTGGATAGAACAATGTAAAAGTAGCATGAGCAATATTTTGCCTCTTCAGTTACACAGCTGAATTTACTGGGAGGTATTTTCAGTAGGTTAATTGGTAAAACTGAGAGACATGTTTCCTAATACATAGCACAGAAGCTATTAAAGAGTAATTTATACAGTAATTATATCTCCAGCTGTGACATAATCCTACTCTCTCCTACTTATGATACTTACTGGTATGATTGGCTAACCAAAGTACTGTCATATACATTCCTATTAAATCTTCCTAATTTAGAGCTTCCATGTTGGCATCAGCCCATAAAAAGGAAAAATGGAAACAACAACAGAAGCAACCCACAACCATTCAAATTCCCTCTCACATCTGGTCTGGCAATATTTTGAAACCATCAAAATTAGAATGATTAAATAGCATTATAAATCTCTGTCTCTTGAGATATACGAATATACTCTTTCACTCAACACACTTTGGTCTGTTAAGGTATTTCTGTTATTCTTTATCATCACATAGGAGAAAAATAATGTTGCCATGCACTAAAACTTTTTAAGAATCTTTAGGGATTCTGTCAACAGGAGGTTGCTAATCTTCACCTGTAATTGCCCTTCACTGAAAGAATTCAAAAGACTTGTACGTACAGTTATTTATTCATTTATGCCTCGTAGATGATCCTGAAGCACTTCCTCTGGAATTTAAATAATTTGCTGTAACAATTTAAATTAAAAGTCACTTAGTAATGGAAGGAGATTTTCCATAATGAATTTTCCGGAATTCATTTTCTCATGTTATGCTGTCACAGAATATAGGTGGAATGATTTCCTACATTTTGTAGTATTGGAAACACAAACAAAAGCAGAAAACATTAAAAAAATCTTGAAACAAACAGACCTGTTCAGAAATTGTGTTCCCATGAATGTCTATCATTTCAAAGGGGAAAGAGGGATTATTTAATTAAAAAGTGTTAATGTATATTCTTAGATTGTATAAATCCCTTCAATAAGACGTAGGTTTAAAAAAAAAATTCCTTCTCCTACTAATACCTACTATTCTCTCATCTTCCTTCAGCAATCTAAATGGATCCCTAATGGTCTAAACAAAGCAAAATCACTACATAAAATTTAAAGAACATGACATGGAGATTTCTTTAGAAAAATAATGAAAAATAATCAGAGAATCATAAGGTTTAAGATATAAAAAGTGGTAGGCTGGTAGATGCTTCAAGGGTATTCTGTGTGACACCAGGATTTAACTCTAGGAATACGTACAAGTTAAAAGCTCAGAAAGTTAAAACACCAGGACTAAATATTTATTCTTGTCATCAGCAACACTTTTTTGATCAAATCCTTTTGATCATCTACCTTTTCGGTTTTTTTTTTTTTTTTTTTCTTCTCTTAGACAAGCTTTGGTTTTGGTTAGAAAAGCAATTGCAAAGAAAATAATATCAATTTGCTTTAATTTTTAAAGATGATTCTTCCTTTTTCTTCAAGTTCCAGAATGGAGGACAAACACAGCAGCACATTTCAAATGGGCAGTGAACTTAATTCTCTTTGATACATTTCTTCCAGTGAAAAACATTTGCTCTTCAAACCTGCTTTGTGGGGTTTAGCACTGAGATTTAGAGTCCTTTCCTCAGTGTGTTCAGCAGATCTGCTTATTTAGATAACACAGGATATAGGAAATCAAATCTGCTCTGTCTAGTTACATTTGACCTTTCTATATATATATGTGAGAAGACAGCAATTACCTTTAAAGCATTCTATTTGGACTTCATCATTACATTTCCTAGTCCAATCCCTCTTTGAAAAAGTTTTTAGTCTGATTACAGCTTTGTCTTGGTTAGGCACTTCTTTACAGTGCTTACTTTAGAACCATTTTGTAAAAAGTAATGAAAAACCTCTTTATTTGCCCCTTTGTTTTTAGTATAGTGGAAATGAGTTTCTTTTATTCTGTAACTGAAATGTTTGATGTATTTGTGATAATGTCGCTTATCATGTTTTAATATTCCACTGGCACAGTTGTGAGAGGTTATGTAAAGGATTTTAGGCTACTCCTATGATTTATGAATCCCTTTAAGGCTTGTGAAGAAAGGTGAACATACTTGGCAACTGGAAATAAGTTTCACAACTTTGATGGACTTACCAGTCTGAATTAGGAAAAGTTTACTGCAGGGTTTTCTCCAAGTGAAATTTGAGTATTCTTCATAGGTGATCTATTTTTGTGCTTTGGTAGAGAACAAAAATAAAAGAAGCTGGACCAAACCAGAAAACCGCTTCCAGGGTTTTACATGAGGGTGAGTTGTATGTGTTTTGTGCTGTTTGAGGCTGTTTGAAGTCCAGGGACACTTGAAAGGGACTGCGGAGGAGCCAGCACGGTCTCACACTGACCCCTGCCGGCTGTTCGCCCCACACCCTGTGTAGCACCCACGTACAGATACTGGGAAATGTCCAGCACCAGTTTCTTGAGTTTACACAGAAAGAAACAATAGGTATTAGATTCCGTATCGACACACGGATGACAAACAGCTGAAATAAACCAACATGACAAAGTATTTTGATCAAAAAGGCAAAGCATATGACTGCATTAAAAAAAAAAAAATTAAATATATCTTATTAGAAAATTTATGAATTAGAGTTTGTTCAGTGAATATCCAGAAGTCTTTGGGACAGCAATTTGCAGTGTTCTAAACTGACTGGCGCATAATTATGTATTGACATCTAAATACAGAAACAAAGAAATTCTGTTCTTCTTATGCCATTCTCCTTCTTACTCCTGTTTTCCAGACCATCAAATCTGTTAAAAAAACATTACTTCAATTCTAAAAAAAAAATTCTAAATCAAGAAGTTGCTATGTTTTCCTTATTTATCAACAGCTGTAAACATTCCTCTGAATCTCTTTCTGCCTACTAGTCTGGCTTTAATGCTTAGTGAAACTACAGGAAACAGGTGAATTCCAATTAACTGATCATGGAGATCTTATTAAAGACTATGAGGAATCTCAAGTCACTCTTTTCAGTTAGAGGAAAACCTAAGCAAAGCCCCATACTGACCTTGAAAAAAAGAAATGAAAGAGAAAATTATATCTCCACTAGCTTTTGCTATCTTTCTGGAAGCTTTTAAAATTCACCTCATTTGAAGTCACATACCTTTCAGGAATGAATGCTATACAGAAGAAAAGTGATTGAAAGGGATCACTGAATCTTAAGCTATTACTGAAAGGGCAATAGGATTTCTGGGATGGGGAAAAAAAAAAAAAGGAAATTAAAAAACATTAGAATAATTCTTGTAAAATCAGTGTTCTTGAGGAAATTTTATTTTAGTTTTGTGTTGTTTTGAGTGTGGGTTTTTTTGGTTTTGTTTTTATTTTAATTTTACAATCTTATTCTTAGAAGGACCTTTTCTCACTTGGCCTCCCCTTCCCATTTTAATCCTCATGGACTTTCTATGTGCTGAAATCTAAAACTATTAACTATCAAGTTTTAAAAAGAAGGCCAAATGGAAACAAATATTTATTCAGTTTTCCTCTATTTTAAGTCAGGAAATAAACTCTGTATGTGTGTGTTTAAGTGAAATCAAGTCCTGCATGAGAAACTTGCTATTGCCCTTATATCTAAAGAATACCTAGAATTTATCTGCTGGTACAATGCTTATCATTTGTTGGTAAACAGAACACAGCTGACTATGGAGAGATAAGACAGCACCTAAATACAGATACATTACGGGAATTCAGACATATCAGCTGAACACAACTTGAGGCCTTTTGAAAAAAGATAGGAAACAATGTGTCAGGGTGAATTTGTGAAAGCAGGAAAAGTTTGATGGGTGGTTTGCAGGAAGGACAAGATTCAAGATTTTGGTCCTTCCTTTTGATGCCTGATTTTCAGAAAGCACTGAGAGGGACTATCAAGTGTTTAATTTGGTTTAATACATGATAGTGATTTCAAAGCTAAGAACATTTGAAGGATGCCTTCTGAGTTATGTAGTCCATGGCTGTAATTTTGTTGACAGACTACTAAAAGCTGCAGATGTTTAAATTATCTTATTTTATTTCTTAACAACAGAAAATGAAAAATAATTGCACAGAATTTGAAATCTTCTCTGTATGAGAAAGAGCTTTAGGAGCATTTGTTCATGTTTGAGATCCAGGCTCTATGTCTTCATGTAACAATATAAAATTATGTCCTTTAATAATTTCTATGAAGAAAACAAGCCCAGCTCTACAGGTGAGACAACTTCAATCCCAACATAAACACCACCTGAATAGGTAACATTGCTGGGAAAAAAACACCCTAACAATGATTTCTTGGTTAGAATCTACATCCTGTGTTTCTCAATAAAGTAACAAGGGGATACATCCTAAATGGCACAATCAAGAGCCATTAGTTAGAGAAAAGACTTTTACCACAAACAGTTTAATGATATTTTCCAAATCTAATCCCATTTCTTTAATATACAGGAATCTATGCCAATGAATAATTTCCCTTTTCTTCTGAAAAAAAGAATAAAAATTCAATTCTTAGAGTCTTTAGACAAGAGTTATTAATCACTGTAATTTTCAAACATTAAGAAAATTTTGATTTTAGTCCCTTTCAGTAGAGAATTATGCTAGAATTCCATGCTTACAAAGCAACAAACATATGTAGACTCACATCTTAAGCAGTGCATCACACTTGACCTGCAATTAAAGGAAACCTTTGTTTCTCATTGTTTTGTTCAAGCATGGTTTCTGCTATCTGGCTGTCTTTCACAAAATCATTAAGGGCCAATTCTAAAACTTGCTCTTTACATGAATACACACAGTTGGATTTTGCTCAGAGAAGTGCTAGGGATCTTATGCAAGGGATGCACTTATTGTATTTGGTGTATTACAGCTCTGCTGAGAGGTATTTTGGCATGAGAGATAACCAGGGTGAAAGAAGGACAACCTCTGACTGTCAGAAGCAAAGTCAATGGCCCCAAAACAAGTTTATTATCATCATGCAGAGTATAAAAGTTTCAGAGCAGGATCCCACCTGGATTTCCCAGACTTTTCAGTGAACAGATCACATAATCAGTCTGTGTCTGGGGAATAACTGATGTTCTTCCATGAGCATATACAGACAAAGGCAAGAACATCTCTTTTGGTTATCTGAAATATGTGTCTGACTTTTTGACACAATCCCTTAGTGAGCTGCAGAGGAGAAAGAAGACTAAAAGTTATTGGCTCTTAGCTGAGCTTTGCAAGCAGCTGCTTTGTTCTATTCAACTGTAGCTGACTGTTTGCCAATACCTGTGAAAGTATTTGTCAGCAAGAATTAAGCACAATGGTTTTCACATTCACCTTGCCATAGGGTAAACACAGGAAGTTTTTTATTGACATTGCATACAAGTTACCTCATGCTCGCGGCCACACAACTGTACTGACCATCTCTTAAGTTCCAGATAAGGTGGTCTGCTCATAAAATTTAAAATGTTTTAATTGGCCTACAGTGCCTCAAGGTTAATAACAGCATTAACCTATTATGGTGGTTTGCTTTGTACTGGCACATAAATGCACACAATTCCTACGGAGAAAAGTAGTTTGAGAAGAGGAAAAAATTTAGTTGAAACAAAGCTGAAAGCACATGAAAACAAAATTCATGCATTAATGACATGTGAATCAGTATGGAAGAAGTGGATCTATACAGTTCCATTAAATCACAGAAGGAATGGGGAAGAACTGTTCGCCAGGAGTAGGGAAGACAGGAGTAGGACTACTGGGATGTAATCTTACTTTAGACATGCATTTCTTTTCTTTAGTGCTCAATTTACTTAATATTCTTGCTGTAACATGGTTGCAACAGTGGTAGATAAAAGCTTATTGCGAAACTTTAGTAAAGATGGAGAGGTTGTCTGATATCCAGATATCATTCCAACTATAATTTTTTCAGCCAGAATTTACTCCCTTATTTCCTATTATTCCGGACCTTTGTTTGCCTAGAGAACTTTCATCTCCACACCACAGAGCCTCAGATCCTTTCTCTAGCATAAATGAAGAGGACCTTCTGCCTCCCCTTCAAGTTGAGTGGGATAGTCATGCGAATTTACAATGGCACTGAGAGTAATTCTGTACTGACACATTACTCAAGCCCATTATCAGGAAAGCCATAATGGAAGTCACAAAGAATGGTTATTTTATTTGTCTTTAAAATTTTAGCAACTACATTAATATCAGAAACACAATAAGTTACACAGGCATAATTTATTTAACCTTAAAACTACAGAAATTGCACTATTGTGGTCATGTCAATATCAGTAAATAATTCAGTGAATTTAAGATCATTATGGTGAAAGAGGTAGTGATGAGGACCTGATGTGGACAGTGTATGTTTTTCAAGGGAGTTTATTCTAACTGGCTCCAGAATGGTTTCCTGAGCTGACTGCTTGTTAGTAGATGGAACTACTTTTTACTTTAGGAAGCAATCCAGTTCAACTACCCAAGACCACCCCACAAGGTGTATAAGCACATGGATAGTGGGAACGACTGCAAGATTTGCCTCAGAAGTGCACTCCTGAGCCAAAGTTCTAGAATACTAGTTGTCTTGGGGTGACTTTATGATGTATATCCCATATCGCTGCCCTATGCCTAGAAATTAATTTTTGTGCCTTTTTATGCCTTTAAACTGTGCCTTAGAGGGGGGAGGAAAAACTGAGCAAAACTTTTTCAAAGCAGTTTGCAGCTTGTTCAAAGTCACACAGAGATAGCAACTTTTTTTTTCAGCTGCGGCAGGAGAGCGAGAGGGAAGGGAAGCACCCAGCTTGCTTTTCTTTCCAGACAGCTTTTGGCCAGTTTTTTTCCTCAGCTCCTTTTCCTTCAGAGAGTTGAACTTTTTTTTCCTGGGACTTTGTTTTTTTTTCCTTTTCTCTCTGCTGGACTGTTTCAACATCAGAATACACCAGGAGGAATTTCCACCAAGGCCATCCCAGCTCCAAGGAGGGGAAGAGAGATCTACAGAAGGACTCTGAAATTTTCCCAGGTTTCTCTCAGCAAAGCGAGAGGTTTTATTATTTAGCATTATTATCCTTTTCCTGTGTGTTTGTTAAATAAATAGCTTTTATCTCTTTCACTTTCCTTCGAGGAAAATTCATTTTTTTCCTGAACCTGGTGGGGGAGGGATGGTTGCAGCCTGCCTTCTCTCAGAGGATATATTTCTAAATTTGGCCAAACAGAAACACTAGTGCAGAACCAAAGTACTCATGATATATTTGTCATTTCCTACACTGCAAATGTTGGTGATTATGAATTGGTGGAACTAGGTGGAAACTCTTGCATGACCAGATTTAACTCTTGGCTTGTATGACACCTTTACTCAGTGTGACTACAGAAGATATCTAAGCCAGGCACAAATCTGAATCACCTGGCCATTAAAATAAACATCTGTAGTCTTTACGTAAGCAAGGAAAATTAACATCCTTCAGAAGGTCCTTATGGAGTAATCTTGTCAACCTATACAGGTTCTTGACAATTAAGCAACACTTCTCTCTAACTTGTTACTTTGTGACAATTGTAGTATAGAAAATAGCAGACGCATATTTTGCATGACTTAACCTTTCAATTTAGTCTGATACTTTCATGATTTAATTGACAAAGTCTTAAATGTGAACTATAAATATCCTGAATTTTGATTTGCTATATAAATACCATAAATATGCAAGAGTGCACAGCAATATAAAGCATATATCAATAGGTTATGGGTAACACGAATTTATGAACAAGAGGTTTTGATCTTCTAAATTCCAAAATTTGTATAATTTACTTTGACTCATTTTTAAATAAAGAATAATCAAGTTAAGACATTATAGATGGGGAGGTTTTCACTGTTTAGTCTTTTAATAACAATTCCTTTGTATTTTTCCACAATTAGGCACAATTAAGGAAAATAAGCACAAAAATTGTAAACATCAAAATCAATTAATCACTGCTGCTTTTAAACTAAAATTCTTCTCAGTTTCGGTAACCAGTTAACTTAGCAAACACTTCCATGTGAAGACCTTTGTTACAATTTTTAAGGTTGCTGCACAACTTCAAGTGGGTCAGGAAATTAGTTCAGTGTGTTTATAACAAACACAGTGCTAAGTTGACAAAAATCTAAAATTGTATTATTTAATTATGATTAAATCTAATAATACCTAATTAACTTATTTTTACTTAATTAATTCACATTTACTTATTACTGGATTAACATAGGGTCATTTTGAATAATGAGATTAAATACTAAGAAATTAATTTTGTGATAAACTTTTTCAATTTCCTAAGAGATATGTTTGTTGAGCTTTCTCTTTTCTTGACTAAAGAAAAATTAAGTATCTTTAAAATGAGAGGAATTTTTAAAAATCCTACTTTATGAATGTAATCATAGTCTGTATATTTATGAAAATATGGGTACTGCTCAAGCATCTGACCTCTTGAAAACAGAAAATACAACAGTATAGTTGAGGAAAGGAAAACGTATTTTCAAATTTTTGGGTTAGTTCATTCATCCTTCAAATCAATCATTAATGTAGAGTTTCCCCTCACTTTGCCACAGAAATTCATGCAACCAATTTTGCTTCCAGAAACAGGTGATAGAGTGGTTTGAGGTTTGTTTGCTTGTTTGTTTGTTTGCCTGTGGGTTTCCATTTTCCCTCTATACATGGCTAAAACTTGCATATGTATTTGGGAATGCAGAAAAATGCCCACTTTGAACTGTGCATTTTTTAATGGCTGGGCACAGATTGGGCCCAGAAAAACAGAAAGAGCAACAGCAACAGCAGCAGCAACAGCAGCACAAAATTGAATTAATTTTATTCAGAATAGGAGTTTGTTTTCCTGTTTTACTAATTTTGCTTGAAGCAGATTTTTTGCTATTTCACCTCTTTTCTCTCTCTCTCTCTTTTTCTTTTTTTAAATATTCTTCCATTAAAAAAAAAAAAAAAAAAAAAAAAAAGGAGGCACATACTTCCAGTCCACTGTGTCTTATGCTTTGGCTTCCTGATCCTTACACGTCCAACACTGATTTGAACATTTGGTGCTTGTTAAATAAACCTATGTGTTTCTTCTTTGCAACATCCAGCCAGATGATCTTACCTGTAGTATCTGCAGGCTGTCATTGCCTTATGGATCTTTGAAAGAATTTTTATAGGGCCACAATGACACTGCCCAGAAGAGAAAAAATAAATAGTTTCCAAGTTACTGCAAAACTGCACTCAAAATCTTGTTTGTGAACACCTTATATATAAAGCTAATAGCATACTGTTAGAATATTTGGAACCATAGAAGCTGGCTTCACCAAGCCCAAATTGTACTTGACTAATTTTGTAACCTTCTACAATGTACTGACTGTATCACTGGGCAGGGGAATGGCTACAGATGTCATCTACCTGGACTTATGTAAGGCTTTTGACACGGTCCCACATCGCATGCTGGAATCTGAATAAGAGATTTGAGTTTGATAAATGGAATTTTGAATGAATAAGGAATGTTCATGTGTAAAAAGTTGTAGTCATGGCTCAGTATCCAAGTTGAAACCATTAATGAGAAGTGTCCCTCAAGGTTTCCTTCAGGGACCAATATTATTTAATATCTTCATCAATGATAATAGAAGGGATTCAGTGCATCCTCAGCAAGCCTGCAGATGGCAGCTCTGGGGTCCCCAGTACAATATATGAAACTCTCAAAGCAGGTCCAGAGAAGTGTCTCAAAAATAAAACCATTCCATGCCATTCCACCTATGCATTTTAAATATTTCAAGACTCAGTAATGACCAAGCTTTTTATTTCAGGTTTACAATTGTCACCTAAAATTTACACACTCAATACCTGTTGCAGCAGGGTCCTTGCCCTCACAGGGGAACACAAACCAACCAATGGGAAATGAGACTGACCAGGGGCAGGGAAACCCCGTGCCTCCCCCCCAGGGCCCATCTCCCAGGGCTCCATGGCAGGGGAGGAGACCCCAACAAATACCCATTTTAGTAATCAAGACTCTCCTTGCACTAAGATTTAGTTAATTTGCATTTAAATTCTCTATTTGCAAAATGGGGAAAACAGCATTCCCTTATCTTCTTAAAATATCATGAAGGGAAATTACCATAGAGGTGTCTGAAAAGTTGTTCATATTGCATGATGAAATGATGAATAAAATTATCTAGATGGATATTGAATATTTTAAGACTGCTTCTCTCCTATTAAGTCTTCTGCTCAAGTTCTTCTTATTGTCTTATCTCTATTGCCTACAGATTTACTGCTTAGCTTTCATAGCAGCTAACAGAAATTATGTAATGCATTTTTTCAGACCAGTTTTGTAAATACACTGAATAATTCTCAAAGACATTTACAGAGGCAGTCCAGCGTGTTTATAAAAGGAAATAAACAAACCACAAAACCCCCCGATAATTTTAACTAAGTTTTCAGAAGTGTTCAGACAATTAGGACAAACTTAATGATGAAAATATTTCTTGTCAAGCCAATAGATCAACCAATTTTATCATGGAAAGTATTTTAGATACTTGATGTCTCAAACTGTTGTAGGAACTGCTTTGATTGCAAGATAAAGGCTTTCTATCTTCAAGTCTAACATGTCTTTGATTCTAACCATTCTCAGCAACTGGAGATTAAATCAATATGGAGTTTTTTGATATTATAGAATGTGACTAGAATGAACTGCCAACTAAATGATGCTTGAAGAATACTCGTGTGTTTTTCTACACACTATTTTTCTGTCAGTGAGAGCCCTGAAAGGAAAAGGGATCAGTCTATGACAGTTGATAAAGATTTTCCACAATTTTTTAGCACATAAGACCCCTTCTTTGAATTGCAGCCTACACATTCAGCTTATGCTGGAACTCTTAGACACCCTTGTGCCTCTGAGGGAATATTTTTCTTGATGACTGACATCCGGTCTGTTCAAAAGAGCAAGAGCTCAGCTGAAAGGGAATGGGGTTTTGAGAGTTATTATGAGAAGAATCTACACTATAACTGTTGAGAATTCTAGGAATATCAGTATATTTGTAACAGTATTTTTGAAATTTCTTGTGAGAAAAATCACTAAATTTTGGTATTAAAATGAATTAACTTTATGAATAGAATTAAGTCATCTCCTGTACATATCCTTCCCGGATATTAACAAGTTCAGAGCTTACATGTAGTCCTTTTTTTGCTAGGTTATATGAAGAGAATCTCATAGTTTCCATTCACGTTAAATGACTTCTGTTCTGTCAGCATGCAAAACATTTGGTAATTTATACCTTTGCTCTTCAAGGAAATATCATCCAATTATTATCAACAGGAAGACTCAGCTGGGGAAAAGTAAGCACCAAGTTGTTAGATCTGAAACTGAACCCTTTATTCTGCAATGGCAATTGCAAATGTCTGCTTTCATTCATTTTAATTAGAGCTCCCATAGGCAAAGAAAGTCAATCCAGAAAGAACTTACTACAGTAATGCAGTAAAGTCCTCAAACATACATTCTAGAATTCATTTTGTCCCATGAAATGGCAACATGGAATACGAAATTTAAAATAACCTTAGGTTACTCATATGTAGACGCATTTTAGACATACGTCCAATAAGTAGAAGAACTACTGACCAAATCAACAGTAGTTTATGTGAGGTAGCATGCAAATATTTATACATGGCTGCAAAAATGTCTTCTGGTTCAGACACAACACTGAATCTATTAGAGAATCACTTTTTTTGGTCGTAGGAACTAAATCCCAGGTGGGAAATTCTGCAACCTGAAACAGCACAGCCTACTAGTAATGAATCGTATTTGCCAGCCCTGAGGCAATGTTTCAGAAGCTTTAAATGTCTCCAAATCGTACTGGAGACCTTGGTATTAGTAACTGAATTGAGTCTGAAGTATCAAATTTATGGTTATAATCAATGGAGAAATAAAAATCAATGATATGCTCAAAAATTAGAACAGTTAAAAGCAATTAAATTTTCCTGAAATTGATATGTTTGTCACATTCAGAGACTGAGTACTCAGAGAGTAAAAAAGACACACAAAAAAAAAGTTGTTTACAGATATTGTTGATATTCTGTCTGATCATTCTCTCCAGGAATTTACACTGTTTAAAGATGTTTCAAGACAGTACTTAAATAAATGTGTAGGATATTTAGAAGTCTAACTTCAGGCTTTAAATATCTATATATAAGAATATAAATTTTAATGCTTCCAGTGAAATTTTTTTAAACCCCATAAATTATGTGTTTACATAATTTATATGTCTATATAATTTATATTTAAAAGCAAATAGAAGTTTATAAAAATACATATGTTATACTTTATTTCAGTTTGTTTTAGCATCCATATTTTGCTTACTCATTTATTTCTTACAGACTTCTTCCCACATCTAATAGATTTAAAGTTTTTCATCTTGATCCTATTTGTTTTGAACATCTTGCAAGAGATGAGATCCTTCACTTGCTGTTTTTACTGTAGACAGTAAGAAAAAAAATCAAAGTGTATTATATAAAGTTTTGTAATGGTGGATTTAGTATCTGGTATCTTCATGTGAGGCAAAATGTTTTTATGTATTCCATAGGTAAAGATGGCACTTGTTTCACAGCACAAAGTATAATTACAGAATCACAGAATTGCTGAGGTTAAAAGGTGCCTTTGGAGGTCATCTGGTCCAACTCCCCTGGCTCAAGCAGAGTTGCCAAGAGCTGGTTGCCTCAGACCATACCCAGACAGCTTTAGAGCATCTCCAAGGATGGAGACTCCATCACCCCTTTGTTTACTCTCACTGTGATGGAAGTGTTTCCTTATATTCAGGCAGAGCTTCCTGTGTTTCAGTCAGTGTCCACTAGTTCCTTTCTTATGAATGGATGCCACTGGAAAGAGGCTCTTTTGATCTTCTTTAGACTCTTCTTTCAGGTATTGATGAGATCCTCATGAGCATTCTCTTTTCCAGGCTAAAAAATCCCAGCTCTGTCAGCCTTTCCTCATAGCAAAGATGCAGGACTTTACATTTTCTTTTGCTAATTACATAAGGTTCCTTTTTTTGTTGTTTTTTATACAGATCTTTTTAAAGGGCTTTTATATTGGTAATTTTTTTAAGAGGAGGTTGCTGGTTTCCCCTTTTAAGTTATTTAGTAAGCAGGAGAAAATAATATTTAGAATTTATACAAGTTTTTGACATGTTTATGTTAATTAAAAAATCAATCATAGTTTTACCAAGTGTCAGTATTGCAGTTACAGATGCATGTCAGTACAATCTTCATAACGTGCTAAAAAGCATTCTATATTTTCATTAAATCAAGAGATATCTATGATGAGTAAGTAAAAAGTAATATACTAAATACACGTGGAATTTAATCAATGCAAATCAGAAGTCTGGGAACCTATACAAAAAAATTTTATGCTCAATTAAAATGCTGAGGAATCATTCAAAAGACAGAAGAAGGAGAATGCCTAGCTCACAAAAGACATAAACTATGACACCTATTATTGGCTGTGTGCCTCCTATCTTGGATTGCTTTAGGGTCAGCAGAGCACAAGTGATAAGTTGGCTGGGGCAACTGAGAGCCAATAAATCACTGAGCTTAGGTAGGTCTTACTCAACAGAGCAAAATGGGTCTGGGGAAAAACTTCAGAATGGAAAGCAACATTATTGGAAAAGTCATTAAGTTGTGACTTAAATCCATAAGAATTGAGTGAAAGAAAACTGGTGTTGAATGTGTAATAGAGAGATGTTTCAATTAAAATTCACATGTTGTTTTTGCAAAAAATTAAAGACATTTTGGGGCCAAGCAAGAATAACAGGAACTGTACAGAGATACAAAGCTTTCAGTGTTCAGTCTTCATAATATTAACAAACTCCTAGGTATGAAACATGGGAGAACTTTTGTGTTAAGCTAAGGAGAACTGTTGGTATTTTCTGTTTTTCACTATAACACGGCGTGATGGGTTAACCTTGGCTGGCAGCAAAGTCTCCACCACATTGCTCTTTCACTCTCTCTCCACAGCAGTACACAGGGAAGAAATACAATGAAGTAGCTCTTGCACTGAACAAGCTCTTGTGTTCAGATATACACACAGAGATCCCTTACCTACTACAGTCACAGGAAAAAGACTCTATCTGTGGAAGATTTACTAAGTTATTGCCAATTAAAAATAGAGTAACCTAGTGACAAAAAAAACCAACCCAACTCCCTTGTCTCCTCCTGTCCTTCTTCTGAGGCTCAACTTAGCTCCAACTCTTCTACCTCCTACACCCTGCAGAGGATGGGAAATGGGGGTTGTGATCAGTTTGTAATGTTTTGTGACTGTCACTTCTTCATGTTGTACTCCTGCTCCAGCATGGAGTCCCTCAAAAATTCACAAACTGCTGCAGTGTGGGTCCTTTCTACGAGGTGCAGTCGTTCAGGAATAAACTACTTCATCATGGGTTCCCTGCAGCACCACAGGTCCAACCGGGAGTCATGCTCCAGAAGGGGTTTCTCTTTGCATAGGCCACAGCTCTTGCCAGGATCCTCCTTCAGCATGGGCTCTCCATGAACTGCAGCTTCCTTCAGAGCACATCCATCTGCTCATGCATGGGCTGCAGGGGGGATATCTGCTCCACCATGGACCTCCCTGGGCTACAGTGGGATAACCAGCTTCAGCACAGGCTTTCTCTTGAGCCTGCAGGGGAATTTGTGCTCCAGCATCTGAAGCACTTCCTTCCTCTCCTTCATTCACAGTTGTTTCTCACATATTCTCTCTCTTCTGGCTGCTCTTGCACAGTATTTTTTACCCTTTCTTTAATATGTTGTCATGCAGGTGGCCCCAGCATCAGTGACAGACTCAGTTTTGGCCAGTAGCAGGTCCATCTGAGAGTTGTCTGGAACTCTCTGTCTGACATAGGGACAGCATCTTGTGTCTTCTCACAGAAACCAATCTTGCAGCCCCTCTGCTACCAAAACCTTGCCATACAAACTGAATAAAAATGTAAAATTTGGAGTAAACCACAAGGTATTCCATTTCAGTTCTAATTTGATCATTACATGCCAAGCAAGATAGTCTTTTTAGTTCTGATCCCTATTACACTAGTATGACTTGGCAAAAGGGATAAATATTTCAGAGATGGCAAAAATGACAACACGTTTTCAAGAAAATAATTTAGGATTTGTTCTTGAGAAGGTTGTTAAAAAGTAAACATATATATGTATGTATATAGACACACAGAATTTTTTTTCATGTACCATTAGACAATTTAAATCTCTGTCATTCAAATGTCATCTAATTCCATTAATTGTCCCAGTGTTTTAGTGGAATAATTCCCAGAGTGAAGATTTATCCAAAAAGATAGGTTTGCCTATCTTTAAGACAAGAGAGACATCTTCACTGTGAATTTTTTCAACAAGAAAAAATGAAGAAAGTTCTTTAAAAATGCCTTAGATCTTTACATTAAATCCTTATAAATAATGGATCTTAACAAACACATATAAATATGGGTGTAGTAGTAAAATCTGGTCCTTAGCATGTAAAAAACTTTCTACTTACATGATATTTGACATCCTAAAAGGCAAAACTTTTAGAGTTTTAAGTGTCTTCAAGGACAATAAATCTCAATCGGTATACTTAGTTATATTGGAGAGTAACCCTAAAATCCCAAAGACTCTAGAGATTAAATTATGAGATTAATAGAAACATAAGAACAAGAAACTGAAAATCAAATAGTATCAATAAAAAATAATTCCATGGGAATTTTTAACTGGAAATATTGAATAGATGTTAAGAAAACCATAGAGAAATAAAAAGTCTTAAACAGTATCCTTGAATACATTTCAGTATTCTTAATACTTACTAAAAAGTTATTGGTTTATTGGTTGGTGGGTTGGTTGGTGGGTTGGTTGGTTGATTGGTTGGTTAGTGGTGTTATTTTGTGGTGGGCTTTTGTTTTTCTCATAAACGAGAAAATTAAGTGATACCATCCAAATATCTTCCATAGGAAGTGCAGTGTAAGAAAATAGGAAACAATAGCTGGAATACTTATTCATCCCAGAAATACAAATAAGCCTTTATAATTTCACTTCTTTTTTTGGATGATTCTGCAGCAACTTAATAATTCAAAAACATTTCCAAGAATTTGGCTTTATAGTATGGGTTTTTTTTCTTTTCTTGAGTTTTCTGAGTCCCTTTAAAAGAAATCTAAATTCTATTTAATTTTGATACTTCAATTCATTTTTTTTTTCTGAGATGTGCACTGGCTATTACAGAATTAATTCCTGACTGCTGTTTATCAAAGACAATAAGGAAATTGATTGAAAGCCTAGAATTTATTCTGTTCTAAATTCACTGAGGATTTCCTAAAGAAAATTAATATAGTCATGTTACAGAAGACTCAATAATTCAATGTATACAATAAAAATAATGAATGTTTGAAGAAAATTGTACCTTGATAGTCTTTACTTGTTATCACTGGTAATTCATCACTCTTATCTCTTCTGTTCTGAACACTCAATGTGCCCTAAATCTCCTTTAGCCTGTCAGACTTCTAGGTACTTTTGTTTAAATTATAAATGCATCATCACAATTATGTGTCAAAGAAACATTTAAATTTGATTGGAGAAAGATTTTCTTTTACAGTTTGACCTGGAGTGTAATCATATTGTATAAATGTAGAAATTATTTTTTCTCTATAAAACTTCTTTAGATAAAACAAAGAATTAAATATTTATTATAGAGCAGTGGAGTGGCTTCTTTTACATAGACACTATTTCCATTGTGTTTGAAAAGCTTAGCTGTTTGGATGAAAAACTATTAGTATAATTTGCATTCTGTTTTGAAAGGCAGACAAATCCTTCAATTTCACTTATTTTTATCACAGGGAAAAAGAAGAACTGCAAGTGAAATTATTTTACTGCTCCATAAAGCTTGCTGAGATTTCAATCATGCAGGTCAATAATTCAATTTTTTTCTTCATCCAAGGTTTTAAGCAAAGAAAAACAGTAAAATGTGAAAGAAAGAGAGAGGAGTTTCTGAAATAGCTAATTTGCTACATTCACGGAAACTAAAACATCTAAATTCAAACCACTGTTTTTACCTAAATGAGAGCTAATGAGCAGGAGTATTCATTGCCTGTTTGGACAGCTGTTACTCAGCTTCTCCTCTTCAAGTTGTAATGGATGATCATTGGTTCAACACACACTGTCTCTACAACCCACTCACAGTGGAATTGTGTACGTCTATAGTACACACACACATATGAATATATATGTAGAATATATATATATACATGTATAGGTATATGTATATGCATATGTATATGAATATGTATATGTATATGTATATGTATTCTTCCTCAGCACCAGAAAACCTGCACTGAAGTCCTTACTCTAAGCCTTGCCATAGGGGAGCTAAATTTGTGTCTTTGTCTTTACTGCTCAGTTAGGCTAGCACGTAATTTGCATAAAGTTTTATCACTTAAAAAGTAAAGCTAGAAGAAATACAAAGAAAAGCAGGAGTCTTTAACACCAGCACATGTGCATAAGCAATCAGGAGTCTCAGTGTTCTCCCTAGGCTCTAAAGAGATTTATAGCTCAGGCTTTCCAACGAGAAGCTGCAAGAAATTCCTAACCTAGCTCACACGCAATTAAATACTTGCCAGTTTATGGCATTATTTTTCATTAAAAATGATATGTAGATTATGTGGATTCTTAGATAAAGATATCTTCTGTCTTTACAGAGCCCATTTGCATGTAAGTGGTACCTGTGTATGAGTGTATATTTATCCTCATTCTGGCTGCAAATACTGATAACTTGTTTCTGATACACTTAGTTCTCCTTTATATCCATAGGCAAGAAACTAATCAATAAACAAAATTATTCACTGTGAAATGAAAAAATACAAGTCATAAAACCAACTCTGAAAAATTATTTCTGTTCAGTGACTTTTCCAACCAAGACCAGAGAGTTACTATTTGTCTGCACAGAATTTGTCACACATTAACTGAGCTGAACTCTTACCACCATTCTCACAAACTCTACTAGGAGGAAGAGAAAATACTTTCTGAAATTCCTCCATAAATAAATAATGAATTTGGGTTTTTTTGTAATTAGCTTGAATATTCTGTTCTTAGTAATGAAGCAATACTATTTAAGCATCTAAATAAAAACCCTTCTCTTTCTTTGCAATTTTGAAATTCAGACATCTCTTGCTACTGTTTGATTAGACAGAGGTATATTCAAGACACTTTGGTGGAAAATCTGTCCCCATTGAAGCTAGTAAAAAATAAAACTGAGCATCATCCCAAAAATTGTTTGTGTCCTATCAAATACAGAAAAAAAAGATTTTAACTTTTGTAAACTTTTTGTTGTTTTATACATAAGTGAATCTTTGCATCAAGGTAGCCAGAGAGGAACGTATCTGGAATTTTCTCTGTATTTTTCTTTCCAATAATATTATAAATAGAACTGTATAGTTCTGCATGAACCCTCCTTTTTGTCATATCAGAATAATTAGTTTCACCAACACTATTTTATGTGTAATTTATGGTCATATTTTGATAGGTTTTATTTCTCTCTGTGTTTAAAACCTGTCCATCAAGAGTTTCTGATTTCCTCCACTGCATTCTACTAAAAATTATTCACAGGGAGAAATAAAAGATGGGTGAAAATTTTTGTTCTTTTGGGTGGTTGTAGTCATTGTTTTCAAATATCCTGTATTTTGTCTGGCCTCTAAGGTCATGGCTATTATTAAGCTTCAATATTTGTCTTATTCCTTCTGAGATTTTGAAATTCCCTCTCAAAATAGTGTACTTTTCCTAAGATTTCCTATTCTTATATGAATTATAAAGGTATTTATTATTTCTATTTTGAGATGATAAATAAAATAAAAAGAAAGTTTAACCAAATCACTTTGGATTAAAGATCCATTAATGGTTTTAGCCTTTTTTCTGTTTTGAGTAACCTCAAAGTGCCTTATGTTTTCATCTATGTGCCATGTTTAATTGTAATAAATGTACCAAAAAGCAACGTTTTTTCCATGTGATGGTATTGCTCAGAGTTCCCTGCAAACTGTAAATTCTTTGATCATGGTCTTATCTAGCTCTGCAAAATTTTGGGCTGCTTTTTTCATCCACAGTCAAGCACCACCCATAAGGAAGGATCTTAAAAGGGAGAAAAATTAATGTGGAATTTTTACCATGCACCACACTTTACAAGTGTAAACTAATTAAAATATGGGTTTTTTTTTCCATAATATCTTACAGAAGGGTCAGTCTGTGGAGCAGACTCAATCCTGTGCAGATTTTGTCAGAGAGCAGTGATGGCCATGGTTGAGCAAGTCTGTGGGGAGCTGGAGACCAGCCTTGCTACAGCATCACAGGGCAGGGACTGATGGCCCCAGGGGCTGACAGGGGGTCCTGGGCTGTGGTCAGGGCTGGCAGTGTTCAGGATTAGTTGAAACTGGCATTGGTTCAAATTGCACATTAGTGTTTAGTGAGACAGCAGTTCATTTACCTCTAATTTTGTACTTAAGAATGGATGAAACTAAGACAAGAACTTAAATTGAACAAGCAGAGACTTGAAATGTCAAGTTCTTGCCAGGGAGGGATGTGTAATGAGATCTCTAATCAGCTTTGAGGACCAAAATTCAGCAAAGAGAGTTTTCTCATAGACAACTGCAAAGTAATCATGCTTGAAGAGAAAAAATGTGAATCTGTCTGCTGGTTCTATATATTTATATTTGTTGAATATTGTTTTTAAACATTGTTTAGAATCTTAAACAAAATATAAAAGGAGTGGCAATGTTGAATTTTTTAAAGTGTTTAGCAGTTAAGGACACATTGATAGCAGTTGTGCTGTATTTTGGAATATTTAAAAGAAGATGTTTTCTGTATTTTACCAGTTTCAGGGGTTTTTGTTGGGTTTTGGTTGGTTTGTTTGGGTTTTTTAAATTTTAATTGTCTAGCATTCTTGTTTACTATTTAGAAGCTTTTTTTCCACAGTTGTGTTTTAGTGTAGATCTTTGAATTTACAGTTAAGCAGCCTTAGACTTGTAAAACCAGGCATTTGTTTGGAAAGAGAGAAAGAGTTCATAATGTGTGGAATGAACTTTATCTGGAAGGCTTTTTCATTTAATTGATGTGATCTGACCTTGCCATTAGTCTTGCTAGAGGCAAGCTATTTCTGTCTGCATTACTTTTCGTTATTACTTTTGTGTAGAAGCTCAGTACCTGCTGCTCCATATAAATATGTGGCAGAGCTAAAGAACATACTCTGGAAAGTCATTCAACTCCTATCTACTCTTATACTTTCAAAGTTAATTCACACAAGTGTATACCATGGTGCCATATATCAAAGTCTGTTGTATCAACAGAAATTTGGAATACCAAACTTGTGATCATGATCTGAGATATATTCCCTCTTTAGTTATCCGGAGTCCAGGCATGATCACCTTAGATATAAATCAATCTTATCCTGTAGCAGTTACTTTGCAACTGTGCCTGAGCTTATTATTAATTTACTGTGTTCCTTTTTGGTACAGAGTGAAGGAGACAATCAAATGATATATCACATAAACAATTAAAATCTGTCCTTGTGGCTTTAAGCTGTTGAAATGATGCAGAACTTGTGCAGAATGCAACTGCCCTCAAATTACTTTCATTGTTAAACATTAGACAATATGACAAATTTCAGTCTGACTCAATCATTTAGAATAGTATTTGTAGAGCTCTTTCAGACACTTATTTATCTTTATTATTGTATGGTTACTTAGGTAGACACAGGACTCATAAGAAATACAATGATGGTACATGGATACAATTAACAACACTCATATGCCTCATTGTTTTTCCCCAAAGATAAATGTAAGAGACTCAGAAAGTTCACAGCAAATACCATTAATATCACTTTGCTACTAAGGCAAATATCTGCCAATCCTTCTAATATCAGTCATTAATATAACGTGTAATTTGACAAATATTATCAAATGCTGTTTTGCCGATTATTTTGAATCTCTGTTGAAAATAATTTGTTAAAACTTGTCAGTACAAATCATTGTTGGGTAACCTTTTCCATGTCTTTAAGTATGTCACATCATTCCTATAAGCTTGATACTCACATAGGCACAGAAACATCCAGTCAACACAGAAAGACACTGATCTTGAGATTTTTGCATTCTGCTTTTTCTATCAGTATCAAAGGGCAGATTTCCAAAGAATTCAGACAACGAACTATGTCGGTTTGCTTCAAGTGAGGAACTGTTTCAAAAAATTTAAAATTCAAATGGCATATTTGGAAGTTAATTCTGTATTTTACTGGCATATTACTTTAAACTTTTATCTCTTGACAGAAATTATCATGAAGTTAAAAATACATGCTTGATAAAAGCACTTAAAAACCCAAAGTCATGTTGAAGTATTTTACAAAAAGATGAATTAGTATACAATTCTCTTTTCATGTTTGTTTTTCTGGGTGTTTTTTTGTTTGTTCATTTTGATTTTTTATTTGTTTGGTTTTGTTTGTTTAAGTTTTGTTTTGCTTTTATTTTTAAATTGGGCAATGAAAAGTATGAAAATAAGCTTTCTCTGGGCTTGAGAAGAACAGTTCTTTCTCAGTTTACATAGAAAAACAGCAAGAAAGGAAGATACTGGAAGACCAAATAATTCTTCAAGGATAATTTCTTACTGAAGTAGTTTTTTCTGAATCTGTCTGATGTCAATTTTGGCTCCATTAAGTGTTAAGACACTTGAGAAAAGAAAGAAGTGTGCTTCAAGCAGTTTGTACCAAAATATTGTTCATTATTTCACTCTTTTTCTCCACTCTGCTTCTTAATTTCCAGTTCAGTGCCAGTTCTATTGATAGTTTTCGGCATTCATATACAGAATGAATCTTGGCTCTTCAGTAATCTGAGGTAACACTGTACTATGGGACAAACAAAAAAGATCCACTGCCTTCTTCAGCATAAGATCTAGGAAGCAAATTAACATCGAGCTGCCCTTTATTGCTTCCTGTATACCAAGTTGGGTTGAATTTCTAATCAAAATTGCTCTAAGTGTGGTGGTCTCTGTGAGACACCAATGAACTTGCACACATAGTGACATCACACTGGGGCAAAAGGAAGGAATGGTGAAGTGATGTGGTACAACATGCTGTTTGTATGTTCTTACACTGGGGAAGTGCAAGCTAAACTACTTTAGCAATATTTGGTTGGAAATAGGTGCAAATAAGCCGAGAGTACATCCTTGCATTGCACAGAAGGCAAGTTGAAGTCACAACGTTTTGGCACTGCAAGTAGATGTGCAGTATCTATAGGGTTTCAGCAGATATTAATTGGGATAGGAAGATGAATTATTATGCCCATCCTTTCTAATAAATGTCCTCATCTGCGGAATCATTTTCACCTTTTTTCTCTCTGGCTTAGTAAGTAAGGCATGAAATGACAAGCAGCTTAGGAGAAAGACAGGTAGAGAATTCCTACCAAAAAAAAGAAAAATCTCTAGCCAAATAAAATTCTCCAAGTATTAGTATATTGGAAAAAAGTAGGGAAACATATTGAAAAAAAAGACCTTGACAGAAACATTATCACCATTTTGGTCTACATTTGCAGTGAAATTGGTGTTTTTCCCTGTCAGCTGGAACTAGAAATGTTCAGATTGAAAATCCTGCTAGGATTAAACTCCAAAATAATGATCTAAGCTATGGCATTAGAAGAATGACAAGGTTATTCTATATCTCCTCAACCACAGGCAGAGCCTGCTGTAAAGACCTTCAGACAGCTTACACATTAGGTACAATATGAAGAGAGCTATCATGAGAAGACTTTAATGCTGGCGCTTTGTTCCTATCTTCCTTTGCAGATCTGGGTACCCAGGTTTTCTGCAAATTAGAGGCATGATTTGCAATTAATGAAAAGCATGGTGAAGATGATAATAAACATTGACTTTTCCATCCCTCTTAATTTAAAATAGGAAGTTCATAATATTGAAATTGGTTTTCATGTATCAAAAGGTGTGAAATTATCCAGATCTTATTTACATGATCTATGTTAAATATTTTCCTATCAAATTTCATAACTCTTGCATGCATGTTTCCTCTCCATGGATTTTGAGGAAATAACTTAAATCCATACATCAAACGATGTCTAATTCGAAGTATGAGTAGTTTAGAAAACTCCATGTGTAGTAAAGAAAGAACAAAAACCCCGAAAATGTCCTTCTTGTATTGAGGGACCCAAAACTGGACGCAGCACTCAAGGTGTGGCCTCACTAGAGCCCAGTACAGGGTATGATCACTGCCCTGGTCCTGCTTGCCAGAGTATTGCTGATACAGTCTAGGACACCTCTGACCTTCTTGGTCACCTGGACACATGCTGGTTCATGTTCAGACAGCACCTGCAGGTCTTTTTCTACCAGGCATCTTTCCAGCCACTCTGCCCCCAGCCTGTATCACTGCATGGGGTTGTTGTGACCCAAGTGCAGGACCTGGCATTTCACTTATTGAACTTCACACCTTGGCCTTGACCCATTGATCCAGACTGTCCAGATCCCTCTGGACAGACTATTAGAAATTAAATATAGTCAAAGCAACCAATTAACTAGTACTATAAAGCAAAATGCATTTTGTTTGGTATAATAAACTAATTTCTTCAGAAGAGTGATTATAAATTTTGTCTTTATGACAATGGCTGTTTCATGAATAATTGTCTACGCAGCTGGCTTTATTTTCTGAATCATCCCTTTTTGCAGCTTTAATAAAACTTCCTCACTAAGCATCTAGGACTATGTTATACTGTAATTTTAATGAAACAATGCAATACACTGAAGACAAAAAAACTTCTACTTCATGTAAATATTTCATACTATCACAAGAAAGGACAACTATTTGGTATGTGTCTAAAATAGCTCCAGTCTTTACACAGTGCTCCACAATCTAAAGCTTAAGAAGATTCACTATTTTCCATTAATTCGGTGCCTTTTCTTTGAACTCTTGCAGTGCAAAAAATATTTTATTTCCATTAGTGAATCATAACATCTTTATTTGGTGACAAATTGTGAACTAAGTAATGTAAATGAGTTTCTCCACCAAATGTTAATTGCTGGCCCCATTCTTCCCAGTTTTTTGTCAATGCAACTATTGAATTCAGAGCAGTAGCTACCATCAGCAAGGAACCTGGGTTGCACTGTAGGTAGCAAAGATTCTGCCTTCTGCATAATGGAGCTATTTTGATTTATTCCTCTTTTATAGATAAGCTTTGACATTAAAAATGTTTCATTTTTTGTTATATATGTAAACAGTTCAGTAATACTCTGCATCTCACTTTGGTTTAACTCAAATTATGTATATGCATTTCTACAAAGCTCATATTTCCAGTTGTGATTTTCTAAACATGTAAACTGAGGTTCATTTATGGTACAATACTGCTCAAATACAAATCTTTTTGCATCAATATGCTTTAAACTTTCTGACATTGTTTTTTATTTAGCATTAGTCCTCAACCCTTTTTATTTAAATAGTATTTCTCTCAAGTGAAAAAACCAGTTTCTGTTTCCTTGAGGTATTACTTATGGTCAGAGATTTCACTGTAAAAATCTGTTTTTATGGTAGGATTTGTTATGCTAAGAGCAAGAAAGTATTTCTTTCCCTTTGATTTTGTTACAGTTTTCATGTAGATTTGAGACATGCTGTTACAGAGAAAAAGAACATAATGAGAAGGACAGAGGAAATGAAACATTCAGTAAGATTTGCTAATCTGTGAACTGACTGATTTTTGTTCACAGAAGGTGCAATGTAGTGGCAATTATAATTGCACAGGTTCAACCCTACAACAAAACATAGCACAGGGAATGTACTGAACTGTAGAACTTTTTGTAAAGTACAAATATGTCTGTGTTTTGATATCTTAAACTATGGTCCTGATTGCCTTATGGTAAGTAGTAAAGTATATATTAACTATATTATAAAGATAAATAAGGATTTGATGAAAGGGCATGTAAATCTATAGATGTAATTATTGCATCCATAGAGATAATTACTGCACATACTCCTGTGCAAAACAAATTATTGTTTGGTTTTCTGATGAACTGGAAGATTAGATGGTGATTATACACTACATTTAAGGGTTAATTACTTTCATTTAAGCTACACACAATACCCCTTTGATCTTCACCAGCTGAAAAACACAGTGCTTTGCCCTAAAATAAACTTGCACTTAGATAAAGTAAATTTAGATGAGAGAGGGGAGCAATCTGGGAACGCTTAAAAATTCTGGAACAACTCATTTCTCTAGCTGGACCATAATTTAAATGTTCCTGAGCCTATTTATTATAGCACAGACACAGATAGAAAAAAACCCCCAAACTTGATGAAGGCTATAGACCAGCAAAAGACAATGGTCTAGTCTTGGTATTATTTGTACATCTGCTTCTGAACTTTACAAGCTCCAAACACACCCAGTCTGCATTAAGGTTTTGACACCTGAATAACACTTTACCAGGTTTTATCTTAGTTGGGCTAATTCTAATTTGTATTTATTTAAGGGAGTGTTTGTAACTACTCATTAAAGAGTCTGATCATTTGTTTGGTTTATAAACGGAAGTATTTTGTTCTAAACTGGAGAAACTGGGATGAGTGTAATCCTTTATTAAGTCTTTGTGCGTTCACTGAAGTTTAACTGTAGTTAATTCCTCTGAGAGACTGTCCTGGGACTGCACAAATACTAATTTTTCTGACACTGTAGGACTCTTGGGCATCATGTTATGCCGGTCTTTTCTCATCTGGGGCACAGAGAAAATTTGCTTGTATCTCAAAATGTTTTACATCAGCTGGAAGTGCCTTTTATAAAAACTAATTGACTGAGATATATATGAAGTAAAATTAAACACTGTCTTTTCTGGCCTTGAACTCCTTGAACTCCATAATATTGGACAATCTGATTAATAGAATAGGCTGGAAAGTTATCAAATGCGGCTGTATCTGTGTCCTGGAGTTTTTCTGTAAGTGAAGTGCAGAGATACTACAGTGTTCAGATGATTTATTTATGAGTTCTTTTAATCTAAATTGTGCATGATTTGCACTTCATTTATGCCTGGTGCAGTTGGCATGTATCTGGAAATATTCACACATAAGAATGGGTAATTCCAAAATCAGTTAGGAAGATCAGAAAGCATAAAACATTGTGCTTTACCAAATATTGAAGTTTTAGATTCACATTTTTATTTGCATAAAAAGCAGATTAGCACCTGATAGACAGACACAGATATAATGAAAACAAACACTTAAAATTAGCTCTAAAACTATTTAATGTCATAACTGTGTAGAGTCGTTGTGTGAGGAGTTAGAAACTTTAATCTACTTTTCAGTAAGGGAAATTACTTAGAAAAGTAGCTCAAATGCTTTCAGGATTGAGATCCGGACATCTATTGAATGGTCTGTATCGCTGCAATTTAGAATATATGTTGTATATTCCTCATTCTACAAAAATAATAATGGCCGTGTTCAATTATTCCTTCCTTTCTTTTTTCCATGTCAAATACTGCAGGGTCAGCTGTTCAGCTTTATGCAGAGCTTTTTGTTTTAATGAAAGTTGCATTTGCATAAAAGAGATTTATTTGCTTGCTATGTGCTAGTTCAAATTCCAGTATGAACTTTAAAGGGCTTTGTTTATTTCATTGCAGTGAAGGACATTCCAGGAATCACTTTTTCACTTGGCACAAATATCATGTTGCCTTCCTTAGTTCAGCATTTTGAGTCACAGCAAATGCTAGTGGTGAATATGATATTATAAAGAGAACAGGGAAATAAAAGGCTGCAGGAGGAGAAAATTTTGTCCATGTATCTGTGTCATATTTTTCAGGATATTAACAAAACCTGTGGCATTAGGGGAAAGAAAATGTACACTGTAATAAGACTGAAACTATGAAATGCTTATCTGTTTTGATATTTCTCCAAGTCATGCCCTAGCTGTGGCCAAAAGTCACTTTACCAGGGTTTATGGAAATTGAAAGTTTATCAGTCCTTTATCCCTTAATCAATCCCAAGTATTCAAAATTCTTTCTATGAAGATTTTTTTATTGAATAGAGATAAGTGTATGGCAGGAAAACCTGGCTTAAGAGTTGCTTCATAGCCAGCTTGCTGCAATGACTATATGCAAACTAACTAAACCTGGAAAAAACAATGTTCTCTGTAAATCACAGTCCAGCCACCTCTTTATTGAACAGTAGCTCTAAAAAATATATGCAATTTAATACAAATATTTACTGCTATCATTGGAAAGCAAAAAAGGCAAGAATTTTTTTCTTTACTAGAACTCGGAAATTTTAGAGAGTTTTAGTAATGACAGTTATCACATGCTGACACTTCATGATACCACCATGCTCGTTATTTTCCTTAAAAACTTTTCTTCCCTCTTTAATTTAAATATGTAGACAGACTTGCTTTGGTTTTACAAATACATACCTGTATTTATATTGTATTTGTTCTTTAATAAATTCCTCTGAATGGCGTATGAGACGAAAATCAATGAAAACATAAAACCAACAATAAAATTTAAGTTTTTGTCCAGTGAAGAGGAAAGGTCAAACCCAAATAATAATCTAAAATGGGGCCTAGGCTTACAATTTAAATGGTTCCCAAATAAATCAAATATTGATTAAATCAAAGGCAAAGTAAAAGAGGCATGCCTGTAGCTTATTGGCTAGAGAACAAATGAAGCTTTTTAGATTATGTAAATATCCTAGAGTTTTGAATTGGAAGCCAGGTACTCCACAAATCTACAATAGTAGTGGTAGTACAGATGACCTTAGTAGGAACACACTCTCTTAACACATACAGAGCATACTTCGGATGGGACAGCTAGTGTGGTGTTACTTCAGAGGAAAAAAAAAGAAGAGACAATGTCAAATTTTGGCTATTTTTCATTCAGAATTTTTGATGGGTAAACAGAAAAAAAAGTAGCACTAAAACCTTACAATGTTTCAGTTCTCTTTAGAAAGACTTTCACTTTTAATTTTCTACTTTTTCATAATCCTGAGAGTGTACAAGATTTTGATATAACTAATTCCCAAATAGGGAAATATTTGTATCATGTTTCTCCAAATCTTTCTCTCATGTAGGGAAAGATTTTGCATCAATAGGTTTTAAAGATAATAAACTCGGGAATTTGCAGCATTTGTATGACCTAGACATGAAAGAGAGAAAGATAAGAAGCAAGAATAGCATACTGGTATCAAAATGTGTTATGCTGCCTAAGTGCTGCACATCTTTATGTGAAAAACTAGCAGCAGAGACTGAGGGCTTATGAAGCTGACATATGTGTATTTGAAAACTGGGAAAATATATGATTTAGTTCTGGCAGACAACTGGAAGATTCCCTCTCTTTGAAACATAAGGTGCATTCCATTTTAGGGGAAGTGCTTTATATGGAGTATTACTGTATACAAATTTGGTTTCTAGGTGATAAACACCCTAGTGAGATTAGCTAGAAGCTGAGCAAATGAGAATTAATATTGGACACTGCTGTTGGTAACAGATTTCTGCTTCTTTTCATGGATGTAATGAATTTACAAGCTTCACATTATGTGACAAACATGCAAACACTCTCCTCCTCCAAAAAGCCCTCTAAACAGTCAGAATAAAAAATTTTATAAAGTTATTTTCTGTCTTCAAAAATGTTATGTTTATGAACATTGATAACATGCAAAATTTTCTCACAATACTCAACATTTTAACACAGAAAATCCAAACAAATTCAAATTAATTTTTAATAGTGAAAAAAAAAACCCTTCATGGAGGACTTTTTCAAAAGAAATGCTAGAGGGTCATTTTAATAAGAAGTGCAGAGCAGTAAGCTATCAGTATGGTAATTAAAATGAATGAGTGTCCATAACCATGCTTGAAGATGTTAAGAAGGTTAAAACTAATTAAAAACATCATAAAAGGTCTTTCTTTAACGATTGGAGAGATGCCTTGGTGGATAGCACTTTGCAACCTGATATCAAGGGAAAACAAGTTCAAAGGAATAGAATTCTGAAATAAAAAGCGTAATTTTTTTTTGCCCAGAGAGAAAGAAAACCTCAGACTATTCAAATATAACTTTATGTAACTGACATTCAAATATCATCAGTTCTTTAAACTTCTGAACCTATTTCTGCTGAAATAAATGAGAATGCTTCCATTTGACATAGAAGGCTGGGATCAGAATCTACTTTTCCTGTTGCAGACAGTGATGCAATTATAAAAGCTATTTTAGATATTAGTTTGCCAGATTGGAAAAAAAATATATTTTGGGACCTCAGAACTATTTGAGAGGTCCTTATCTGCAAACTGGACAGGTTTGCCTGAGAGAATAAGGGCTTTTGGCCTTTTACGTTTATGCTCTCTGTTTTACTGTAGGAATAATATTATGTTCTGCATACTCTGTTCATCATCACTGTAGAGAATAACTGGACAAGATTAGAATTAATAAATAGTCAGAAATTAAAAATTAATATTTTACCCAGACCTTCTGTTGCTTTATTTAGTGTGGGGATTGTTGTTTCAATTAAAAAAAAATATATATATAGATAACAGCAAGAGGTTACATTTGGTGGATTAAATAGTTTAAAAGTATTTTTAATCCAATTTTAATCCCACTGATTAAAGAGCAAAACTTTACCCCTTACTATAATCCTTTTAAGTTAGGAACTATCTTGAAATGTTAGACTAATCATTGACAGCGCTCTCTTTACTACATTTTTAAACTCCCCACATTTGGAAAAACTGAACATGAATCTTATCTTTTATTTTAACTACAAGCCACTGCTCATACAGTAAATTCAAAGTCTGGTTTCAGCAGAAAGCTTGAATCATATATCTTTATTTTTCTATCAATCCCAGCAGTGTAACAAAACAAATTCCTTCTCCAAGCAGAGTACAGATTTGCTCCTGAAAGAATTACATCTACCAACTCTGGTCATAAGGGGAAGTTTTGCTGCCTTTTACTCTGTTTGACCTTACAGTCCTCACAGCTAAAAGAGACTCACATGTGCATCCAATTCCAGCTTATACATCATCTGAGCTGTTTACTGTATTTGAGGCAATTACAGCTGTGCAAACCCAGTGACGGCATTAGGGGGCACAGGTGCAAACAAGGGACTAATTTGGCCTGCAGAACTTGTATTATTGGTGATAATAGATGAGATGAAAAGGAGCCAACTTGATTCTCAAATCACAGACTGAGTATGTAGGGCTGAAAAGAATATCCAAATGTTTACTTAAATGGGAGAATATGGGATAAAAAAAACCTTTCATAGACAATAAATATATTCCCAGGGTATTTTTTCTCTTTACTTCCTTTCACAGAGTCATTTTCTAAAGTAATAATGTACTTGATTGAGTCAAGTGAAAATGCTAATGCATTAACCCCATGTCAAGAATATGCCAGCATAATTTTGCATCATACTATGGAATGAAGTAAGAAAGTTAAAGGCAGAAACTGTTTTGTAGAAATGTTACTGGATATGAAAGCCTTTATTATGAAATAAGGAAAATTTAGGCAAAGTGTGTTTTTATGTAGTGGATTAATTCCATCATTTAAAGATAGTGAGCATTGTATATAAAGGAAGAGATAATTTAAAATATCAAGAAAGGACAGACAAATAACAACAACTGAAGAAATCAGATGAAAGGAGAAACAGTTTGATGATATGTGTCAGTTTTGTGATTACACTGATTATTTAAATCTGTAAAGATTTGACTGGCTCTATACTTGGGGAAACATTGCCTATATGAAATATCTAGGGTTTCCAGACATTTGGGGTTTTATGAACTAAACCCAGTCTTTTTTTTTTCTTTTTCTTTATTTCTTTAAAATGCAAAGCGCATTATGCTTTGTTTCAGTATAGATATTGGATAAATGTTTGCATACCTTTTCTTTTTACTATTCCTATTTGCTTATCTTTGAGTTTATTACAACAAATATAAATTAAGAGAAGGTCCAACTGCTCTTATTCTTCCTTTTCAAAGTAACTAATAATAAATTTTGCATTGAACAAATGCATTTGAAAAGTTATTCATTTTAATTATTCTTTCTTGTAGATTGAACAGGTAAGTAGAAAGCATTTTACATTGAAAAATCTTTGTCTCAAATCTTGATTTTGCTCTGTTAGTGGTATTGATCAAATATTTTTTTAAACAAAGTTTCCAAATCATGGTGCTGGTTGAAATAATATATTGCAAGGCAGTAATTATATTTGAATGAAGACAATTCCTCTTAAATTTAGTTAATATGTGAAAAATGGGATTTTCATAGGCTAAATTCATTTGGAATCCAACATTTGTATTATTTGGGTCATTTAGTTGAAATTGCCATAAATTAAAACAGTACCATGAACAGCAAATGTTAGAGATAACCAGTTATTTGCTGCAGCCCCAAATTAAAATACAGCACTTTATCTCTCCATAGCAGTTTTCACCAAACATATTTCTGAAAAGGATTGCTTGTTTATTTTATCACATGCTTTCTGGCATAATATAACTCTTATATAATTCGTTTTTTCAGTCAAAAAAGTGTTATTGACAGGTGTGAAGTAATTAAGCTAATAAAGCAAGTTCTACGGTATCAGAGTAATGAAAAATGATGAAGCAGTCCCTCCTTATAATGCAGCAATATGCCTGGATAATTTAATAAGTTGGTGTTGTGTCTGCTGTGCTTATATGAAAAGTATAATTTATGCATATTGAAGTACGTAATCTATATTCCACTTGCTAATTCAAGGTAATTGATTCTGTTTGAAGGAAGAACTGAGAAGTCCTGTTTCTTTTGAATCTTTCTCTGCTAGTTTCTTCTATGGGACTCTCAAGCTGAAGCAAATATTTAAGGATGGGAGACCACCCTCGTTTTGGAGCTCCTACCTTAATTTATGAAGTCGTTCTCAGGTGGCTAAAGTAATAAAGTAATAAAATGTGTGGAAGTGGCTGGACGTTCATTGGGTACATTCTGGATGATTCAGGTTTATTGAATCTGAGGTTACCTTGTGTTTAGGCTACATTGAAACTAAGGTCTAAAAAAGACATTTCTGGGTATACTACCCAGGTGAGATAAGCATTTGGATATTAGAAATAGCTAAAATGGTTTAAATTCCTGATCCAGGATCCAATTTAGTCAGTTAAATTATTCTGATTTAGTTCCATGTCTACTTGGTCAGATTGGTAAATTTATATTTATAAATATATATATATATAGATGTATATTTGAAATCTTAATTCTTCCTTCCTGAAAAAAAATATCAACAGGAGAAACATTACAATGGACTAACATAATGGTCAGTTCTGTCCCCTACTATGTCCCTTTCCTCCTACCCCCTTTTAAGCAAGGAAAAACAATGTTATGAATTTCTAGAGTGCATGAATATATACAGTCTGCAGGAATCACAACATCTCTCTTTCCCTCACCCACCAAATATTCTAAAGGAATACTTTATAAAGAAGGATTTTTTAAAATCTTTATACATTACAAAGAGCATTTTACTGATTGCATTATTGAATTTGATGACATTTCTAATGTGCCTAGTTCTAAATTAGTTAGTTTATTAGTTGGCATGAGTCTGGAAATATTCACAAAGTTCTAAACTACCTATTAAGGTGTATTGACTTACTCATCCTCTTCTTGTGACCCGGATATTTTATTTTTTCATGATGCTAGATACAAAGATAATTCTAAAATTCTATTTTTAACATGCTTGCAGCTTGTTCTATTGGAAACAGTAAAAAAATCTTCTATTTGGTAGCTTATTTTTAAATATCAAGATTTCCACAAGACAAGTTTTTCTGCTGTTCCTTCAGATGGAAGAACTACTATGTCAGAACTTTAAAAAGGATTTTTCTGTACACCCTCAGAAAATGTTTTCTGGAAGGATAAACATAATCAATAAATATAATAAATAAATATTAATAAAATATAAATAAAATTAAGTCTAGGACAAAGATAAGAACAAATTTGAGATGCAACTTTGCTTCACGGAAGACTCTAAAAAAGTTGAGTAAGTTTCTATACATATATAATGAGAAATAATGGTGAGAAATTTCACCTCCTGTTTCAAGGAAAAGGGAAGGACATTAATACAAAAGGATATGGCTCTTGACACTGCTTTGCTTCAGTTGCAAATCTTCCAGAAGGGCATATGAGATATATAACTCAGGACAAAACACCCACTTGTTTTATTAAAAACAGTCAAGAAATGTGTTCGTCAAAACAGACTGTGGAAGCTGTACAACCTGACTAAATCATTAGTGATGACTCCAGTTTCAGCAGTATGTGGCACTTCTGAAACAAAATATACCACTGAATTTCAAAGCAGTAAAAGGTTGTGTGCTCTATTTTTATCCTCTAACCTTTTCTACTGTAATTTTTCTACTTCAAAAAATGTACTGTTGCCTTAATTCTAAGCAGTTTAGCTTAATTAGGAAGTGATATGGTTGAATTGCATTGTAGTTAGAGGATGATATTAATCCTCCTCAGCCCATCACTTGGAACAATAAACAGAGGAGAAAAAATAGCAAGGACTATTTGTGAAAAGGATTTTTCCCTGTGATTATTGGAAGAATATGGACCTTGTGAAAAGGAACAAAAAAAAAGTAAAATAAAAGAAAGGTTCTATAAACCTATCTTATGGACAAGCAAAGCTAAGTTCATGTGGCTGTGTACTATGTACTAAAGGCATAAAAGAACTGTCAAAAAAATTAGATGTAGATGAGTAACAAGAAAAATTACACAAAGTTGAATAAAATTTTATTAATTTTAGGCAAAGCAAATGAAAAATTAGTTTCAAAGATACTGCTATGATGGGATGTGGGTAACCAGTACCTGATCTACCCTGTACAGTAACAGAAATTTTATAGATTTCAGTTACATTAAATGCAAAGAAAACTTTTTGTTAATTTCTTTGCTTTAAAATTCAAAGAATGGAATCCTTTCTTTAATCTGCAAAGGATGTGAAAATTATTTTAATTTACTATCATACTGATGGAGAACACATTTGGTTTTCTGGTGAGGAGGCCAACAGGAGAACCGAAGACATGCAAACTGACACCTTTGGAACTAGCTAACAATGGAATATCCAGTACTTCACCCTGACTGCTCTGCAGCAAACAGAAGCTCCAGCTCAAACGGCAATGCTTGGAATCAATCACAACAGCCTCTATAGAAACTGTATCACTGAAGAATGGTTATTGATATGACAAAACTGTGAGTCACTGATGCCTCTAGTGTATCTTTGACTGAATTTTATTTCCTCTTTTTTATTTCTTTTACTACATTTCCTCCACTAGACTGATAGTTTCACATGGGGTTATTCATGTTAACACTGCCATTCTGATTGCAGGGTCAATTTCATTTGAGGTTATAGGATTAGTGAACTAACATGTTCATTTGTGTGCTATATCTTAATTAGCGTAAAAATTTTCCTAATTAAGGACAAGCTCAATAAAATTATTTCATACCTGTTCACTGAAAAAATAAACTAGATCTTAGTTGCTTGGGTCTATACACTTTGTAGTTTAAGCTTTCCTATTACCTTATAATTCCATTAAACAGTTTACTGACAGCATTTTAAAGCTTAAATAAGAATTTTCTTAATTCCATTAAACGATTTACTGACAGCATTTTAAAGCTTAAATAAGAATTTTCTTATCTTCTCTTGTCTTTCTCTGTTTTCATGAAGGAAATATGATTGCTGTATGAAAGGAATAATCTGACAGACAAGTTACAAAAATAAGATGCTTTTCATCTTGCAAATGCAAAACAATAATATTTGGTTCTCAGCTTCTCTAAGAACTGGAGTAAAGCTCCTAAGTTAGATGAGTTCTGAGAACTAGGAGTTTTACTACTATTAGATATCTAGTGAGATATCAGGGACTGGATCAAAAGTGTTTCACTGGTTCTCTTTGTGAAGATTAACTTGGAAGCAATAAATCAATATTTATTTTAATGTGTTTTTCATGTATTTCTAATACATAAATAAGTAAACAAGCAAATTTTTTGTACGTTTATGTGATAAATAAATATGTAAAACCACTAACAGAGGTACTGGAGGTTATCTGTCTTCTGTGAGAGCTCTACTTCACAGGGAAGATCCAAATACACATATTGCTCACATTTTCATTAAGTACAGCTCCATAGAGTGAAAAATACATGAAATTTACCTCTGTCATTAAGGACCTGTGACTTTTTAAACAAATAGTCTTTAGAAAATTGATTGTATTGAGCAACTCCACTGAATGCAGGACAAGGAATTCCCACTGATGTCTGAAATAATAATATGCACAAGAAAGCCTTATTTTTACCCATTCTATGGTTCTATTTGAATAGGATCTTTCGACAGTTAGCATACACATTTTAAAAGAAAACTTAAAACCAAACAAAAATATTTTCTTAGCATAAGTGCTTTTGGCTTTAGCATTTATGAGTTGTAATCACCTTATGAGTTATAGTCCATTAATGCCTCCTCTGAGTGTAGTCTAAGACTTTATAACAGAAAGTTTATGGCATATTCTTACCTGTACATGAAACTGGGATTTTTTACAATAACGAATATTATCATATTTTTTACAATAACAAATATTATCATAACAAGCAAAATAACTAGAGTCTTCAATGAAAAATAAGCCTTTTGGAGCTTTTTTCCCCCCTTTGATATAAGGTCTGTATTACCCTGCTCCTTCTAATGATTATAGAGTGGACCATAGAGAGAAATCTGTCCATTCACTGACAGCTGAAGTGGAAACCTTTGAGTCTTATACCAGAAAGGAATACAAATGCTGAATCAAATTAAGAGTTCTATGTGCTCAATGTCTGTGTCTAATCTTTTATGACAGCTGGTACCTGACAGTGAGTTATTTTACCCAGTCTCTGCTTCACTAGCTGTTCAATAAGCCTTTTCGTGGAACTGAGATTTGCTGAGTAATACAGTTCTCCTATCTTGGCTTCTTATTCTACTGCAGAATTGAGTTGAAACTATTTCCATTTCTATCAGCGCCATACAGATTTGAAAAGAAACAATTGTGTTGTGGCTGAAATACTTGTAGAAGGTCACCTAGGGTAAAAATAAGTTTAGGCAGTCAAACCTCCTACAATGCAATTATGCTCATCACAAGCAACGGGGAATGTGAGGGGGAAATGAAAAAAAAGAAAGAGAAACCAGCTTAATTTCTCTAAGTCACTGTGATGGGAATTGCAAGAGTAAGTACTGTAGATACAAGTACAAAAACAGACTATCCCAAGGGGTTAGAGAAGAAAGACCTAAATGTAAAGTGCCTGAATATGTGATCTGTTTTCCAAAAGATTCAGCTGCCACTGAGGTTAGTAAAAGCTATGAAGTTGCTTAACATTTTTAAAAAATCAGCCTGTTGTTTCTCTGTTAATTATGATTGCCAAAGCATATTGTCTATTACATTTATACCCTGTAGTTTAGTCGGATCAGAAAGTATATTAAGGTTTTCCCCAGTTTCACATGTCAGTATTGGTAGCAACAGGAGCAGAATTTACAGCAAGGTCAAACATATAGCAGTGCTCATTAGTGGATTTTCAAGTGTTTCACAAAGGGACAGAATCCTCTGAATATCTAAATACTGAGGAAAAAACAGCTTGGTTGTGTCCTGTTGAAACAACCGTCTGTATGTGTAGTGTGCTTTGCTTTTGATTTTTAAAACTGTTAAGTTTCTCCCTACTTCTGGCTTTGCTTCTCCCTGCTGCCTTTGCTAGGGGACAACGTGTTGGTAAATTTTGTTGAAAAAGACAGAAGAATCTTCACTTAATCACTCAAGAAAATAGTAAGAAGGGAATTTTTTCATGAATAAATGAGTGGGATCCCTTACATCACCTCTGGCTTCCTAGTGATAAAAGCTATGGATTTGTATACAACACTGTAGGGTATAACAAAATGCACCAAAATGTCATAATACTCATTAACAGTACATACTAAAAATGTAAACTCAAAATTAAAAAAAATAACAATTAGTGCTAAACTAGGAAAAATGTAAGAGAATGTTGGGAAAGCCAAGTTTAAAATCAGTAATGTAAAGAAAAGTATGGTAGCAGCCGTGCATGTGTGGCAAGAAATGCAAACAAGTCTAACCTCTTTGCAGCAGAAAGTCATTGATATGAAAGCTAAATCTCAGAGATCTTTCATTATTGTAGGAATATATTAAGAGAAGGAAGGCCTATGTAAGTTTATTTGATATATAAATAAAAATGTGCTGAGAAGGGACAAACAAGGCAACTGACTGGAAATAGAATTCACACAACTGACCAAACAGCTCCTCAAATTCCAGAGTGACTACACTTGAAATAGAATGTCCCACTGGAATGTGCTTACTTGGCTTTTAGGTCAAAGATAATCTGCACCTGGCTGCTTAGGCTATGCAAACACTAAAAACAGCAATACCACAGAAAGTTTCTGGGTACTGGTACATGATCCTCTGTGTTGTCCAACTCTTAGAATATACTTTTCACCTATGCTAACTGCTGTGGTCTCAAATGATCAGAGCCAGTGCCTTGACAGTTAGGAATTTCCAGGGACTAGTTCTAATGAGCTGTTTGCATGCATATACTCTGATTTTGAAACTAAGACATTGTGGAAGGCTGGGAGCCCTTGGCACAGGAGCTCCCTTGGAGAAGAGAGGCCTGAGGGCAAGACGATCTTCCCCAGAGATAAGCAACTTTCCTCGGGTCATGGTGAGAAAGTGAACCACCCCCAGCATGCCTTGTTTCTATATGGTAATACCCGGTACCCAGTTGGCTACTTGGTTTCTACCCCACCCCTGGCCTACCCCATATAACCTCTGCCTCCTGGCCCTGGTGTAGGGAGGTTTGTCGCTGGCCTTCCCTTCACAGAGGCTGCTGGACAATAAGGGCTGCCTCTGTGGAGCTGCTATATGAGGCTCCTGTCTCCCTATCCCCGAGTTGCCTTGGGTGATTTCACAAAGGGCTGAATCACTTGTAGCTGAGAAATCACTACCCTTGCTGAAATCACCGGCTGCCCAGGGAAGCTGGCCACCGCCCCTGGAAGAGTTGTTCCTTGCAGGACACTCTGTCTAGGAAGATCATGGCACACCGGGTTGTCCACCCTCGGCTCTCCTGGAAGCAACAAGAAAGTATCCTTCCATAGAATGTTGACATCATTTAAAAATAGAATTACTGTTGGAAGGTGCAATTTCAGGTCTGCCTTCAATCTTGTAGATGCATTCAATCACATTACTAGGTGTTGTTGTGATATCTACTAGGAAAATAAAAGAATTTCTTAACCACTCAAGATCTGCTTCCCATGCAGATTATACCCAGTACGATTGATAGAAAAATCACATGTATCTGATCCGTGACACATTTGCCTATACCAGAAAAAAACTTAAATTACATACGGATCCTCACAGGTAGAGATTTCTACAGATTAAGTGGGTTTGTAGCCATAGAAGGTGCAAATGGAAGTCACCAGGCAGGAAGCCATTGGAAACCATCCATGTGTATCTGACACCCAGTCTGTAGTAAGGTAGTTTCACCGGGAGGAAACTAATTTTCTGAGACATCCTCTGAGGATATTATGTACATGCGTAACTGCCACTGACTAACCGGCCTCAGGGACCTAACAGCAAGAATGTCCTACAATTCAGTTGTTCCAAATGTTACTGGAAAAGTGTGTAAAATAATAGTTAGATAAATGTTGACATTTTCAGTGAACATTCTCACTGTTTCTCTCTGAAGGCCATTCCTTTACTAATTGCTACTTTTACATTACTAAGAGGGTGTAAATGTTACTTTCACAAGTGACATTTGCAGATTTTGAGTTTTTATAACTTCTAGTTTGAGTTCTCTAAATAACTTTAAAGTTTTGTGCATAATTGAAAACCTAAATAAAAGGTCACTTGGCAACAACAGAAATAAGTAAAGAAATTATATAATTTTAAATTTACTGTAGTATGTAAATCAGAATCAGAGCTTATGTTTGTGGTATGTTTAAAGATATAGAGGTTACTCTTGCTATGAACTCTATGAACTGTCTCACTCTGAAACCAGGCAGTCTATTACCTTTGATGAGAATTTATTAAAGTTTACCTGCATTGCTATTCTATATCAGGAGGAGCTGATTTGCTATAATCCTGGTAAGAAAAGCACTCAGACTCTGTGAAGCACCATTTAAAATGCTATATATCAGGTAACACCATAAAGAAAGAGAGGACAGTGTAAATAATCTTATGACACTTAGGATGCTGGAAACCCTGAGCTGTGCTGCATCAAACGGGTTTATGATCAGGACACAGCATGCCAAGAAGATCCTGTCCGTGTAAAGCTTTGCCCATTTTGGTAATTTAAGTTCTTATACAGTCTTAGAAAAAAACCACTCTGTATGTTATTTATTCTATCAAACCAAAAGGATTTTCATATGTAGGAGCAGATCAGGTTCAAGACCATCTTAGGAACCTGAAGGGGCATGACTGAATGAGACCTGATGAGATTCATGGGCAGATCCTGAGGGATCTGGTGGATGATGTGGTTAAAGTACTATCCATCATATTTGAGAAATCATGGTAGTCCAGTCAAGTTGTCACTTACTGGTGAAAGGGAAATATTACCCTCATTTTTACAAAGTAAAAATAGAAGACAAGGGGAACTCCAGGACTTTTCAGTTTCAGTTTCATGACTGAGTAGATCATGTAGCAGATCATCATGAAAACTGTGCTAACAACAACATGGCTCCACTAACAGTAAACTGTACCTGACAAATGACAAATTTGGTGGCCTTTTACTATGGGATTACAGCAATGGTGGATAAAGGAAAAGCACTTGAGGTATCTACTTAAATTTGTACAAAAAATATGACACTGTCCCACAAGACATCTTAGTCTCTAAACTGTGAAAACTTGGATTTGACAGATGTATCAATCAGTAAGTGGGTAAAGAACTGGTTGGACAGTTGCACTCAAAGACTTCTGATCAACAGCCTGGTAACAAGTGGTGTTTGTCAGAGGTTGGTATTGGGACTGGTGTTGTTTTACATCTTTGTCAGCAATGTGGACGGTGGCATTGAGTGCACCCTCAGCAAGTTTTCCAACAACACCAAACTGTGTGGCACAATCAGCACACTGGAGGGAAGGGACACCACCCAGAGGGACTTTGTCATCCAGTGGGCCTGTGTGAACCCCATGAAGTTCAACAAGTACAAGCTCAAGACTGTGCAAGATGAGGAATGGCTTCAAACTGAAAACAGGTATGTTTAGATGAGATATTAGGAAGAATTCTTTTGCAGTGGAGGGGGGGGGGGGTGGTGCTATAGCACAGGAACAGATTGCCCAGAGACATTGTGGATGCCCCATCCCTGTAATTGTTTAAGGTCAGATTGGATGGAGCTTTGAGCAACTTGCTGTGGTGGAAGGCATCCCTGCCCATGCCAGGGTATTTGGAACTCCATGATCTTTAAAGTCTCTTCCATTCCAATGATTCTATAAGATTCTATATGTGAACTTCTCTTAGATAAATGCAAGGACATGCAGAAAGCATAATTGCTTCCATTTGGTAGCTAACATGTGGAAACACTTTCCCTAAACCTTTGTCACTGTCCACTGACTGAATTTTCCCGGGACCAGGTGATTTCTGCAACACAACACAGGCCTGAAAGCCAGACTGTATCTGCACTCTGGCACAGACAGAACTGGCCCTACTCTGGTAACTGAGTCCTCAAAGACCTTTCAGTCTTACAATCAAGAACAGAAATATTGTATCTAAAATTTCCAGTAAAAATGTACTCCAAAAATTCCATAATATATTTTTGCTTATGATGAAATAGAAGGTGGATTTTTTTCTTTTATTGGTTGACCTTCTATTTTATGCAAATTAAGAAAAAATTTTTCCAGTCACATTTTAGCATTAGAAACATTCCTCTGAAAATAAGTACAAGTAAAGAAATACCTCAGTATCAGAAGTGGATTTATAGAGTGGAAAACTACAAAGATAAATATCAGTGGAACTGGATACATTTCTTGACTTTAAAAAAAAAAGATTAAAAATTGTTAGTCTAACTAAAACTGCTGCTCAAGAGATCAGATTTCTGTGTTGGTCTACTTTCCAAAGATGAATGAAGCTCATCTGGACATTCACTTGAAATATACTGGGCATTTCAGATTACAATGTCAAGTTGTATTTCTACCAGCGCTTTGTACAGATCATTACTTCTTCTCTGTCTTCTCTCATTTTAGTTTCTTCCTTTCAAACTGAGTTTTTGAACCACTAGATGTAATTATGAGTCTCACTGTGACAAATGTGTGTCTGTTTCTGATTAGGAGAACATTACTTACAAAATGAGGTTAAAATCAGAATAATAATGTCTGAGGCTGTAAATATTTCATATTGTATGAGATGCATTCTTCATTCCAGCTTGACTTGTCTTGATGTTAAACTGTGTCAAACTCCTCTACAATTTTGAATAAAACACTTTTGTCATTAAGTTTCTCTCTGAAGAAAATAGCAGTATATTTTAATGTTTAAAGGTTTAAATTACCCACTAAGCAAAAGCAGCCCATGAGCTATAAGAACTTTACCTTGCTAACTCCTTGATGGCATAGTTACTGAGTGAATGAATTGTCAATGTAATTTTATCACACCTCCAATTTCATAAATTACTGAATTGATAAATATTTCACACTGAGTTGTTTGACCACTTCCGGCAAATTTAAATGATACATGATTTTTTATTCAGCTTTTATAGTCTTTTGTCTGCAACTAAAGATTATTTCACTTTATTTGATTTTATTCTACTATTTACATATAATTATATTGTTATGTGAATATGTGTTGGATATATAGATGACCGCTTATACTTGAAATAAATCCATTTTTTGCATATATCCCTTAAAGTACATTTGTGAGTATCCATTTTGCATGTAAACTCAAGACTTTTACACTTAGGATCTCTAAATTTGGGGTTCTCTCACCAAGTGCTTGAAATCCATAAGATGCTTTGTTACATTTTGTATCTCTGGAAAACTGAGCCACAGCTGACAAAGTTTCATCTGCATTTGATTTGACCTCCCTTGGATATATTGATCAAAGAAAGGTTTCTAAACGTGGTCACTGATACAGTTTAACCATTAATGTTCCAACACTAACTTGCATTGGTTCAAAGTCAATTATCAGAAATAACAGAAAACAACAGAAATATTTTATAGGAATAGAACTGCTGTAAAAAAAAAGTAATTCAATGTGTGAATAGCAAATAGCAATGGTCCAGTCTAAAGGCTGAAACAACTCGGTTTCCTTCGGCCTTAGAATAATTAAAAAAGGGAAGGGGGGGGCATTAATAGATGAGAAAGAAGCGGTGGTATTCTTTGGTTTGTGCTGTTTGTTTCTGAGAATCTTCTATTACCTAGACTCAGAATGACTGGTTTCAAACTAAATACCCAAAGCAACTGAGACATAATTAGCTCAGTAGAATAAACACTTTAGATAAAGTAATCCACCTTCAGAAGAGTCTGAAATTTTGGTACCAGGTATCCCCTAGATTTCTTATAAGATGTTGAAAAAAAAATTCCATGAGTTTGTGGGTCAGACACTAAACCAGACCAGCTTTTAGCCTCAAACTTTTCTGCTAAATATAAGCAAACAAACCCCAAATATCAATGTATTTTTGATAATATGCATGCTAATCCTTATCTTCATCTATAAATCCATCCCAGTCTTACCTGCAATGAAACTATTGCTGCAACTCAATTGATAATCTGATTAAAAATCCAATACTGAAGCAGAGTGATTTTGGTCAATTTACTTTTAAAATATATGGTTCTATATCTTTACTGTCTTAATCATTTTAATCTGAATATATTAGAATGGAATTTCTATTCTTCAATTTCTGGTTTATGGTCTTTTAATCTTGAACACTGAAATATAAGTATCTGTAAAATAGCAATGAATTAATACAAAGAGTTTCAATTGTAGCATTTGAAATTATAAAAAAGAGCTTTTAGTAAGAAGAGCTAAAATCCCAAGAATGTGCAAAGTTATGAAAGTATTTCAATATTTCAATTTAAAAAATTCGTAATAATTAAAGCATTTAGAAAATCTGAAAGATTAATTTAAATAGTTTGGTTTGGGGTTTTTTTCAGGGTTTGTGGTAAACATGCCACCACTAATAATATTTATATTATCATACAAATATCTTTCCTTATCTCTATGAAATATGTCTTTCTGGGAATAATGAAACAAAAATAATTCTAAAATTAGGAAATTTATAATTACAGATGTTTTTTAAAAAATAACTCTTATATTACGATAGCTGATATCAAAATACTAATATTGAAGTGATCTGTGGAACTATGCTACTATCCAGCTTACACTTTGCTTTTCTTACTTTGAGTCAATGAGACTGTATTATCTGCAGTGGATCATGCAAAACATACCTTTACTTCAAATTTAAGTGCATATTTCATTTTAATCATGGTTATATTATGTTTTACTTGCATGTTTTCAAGAACATTATCTAAAAATTGTCTTGAACTTCCGTGAACACTTGAAACTGACTTCAGATTATTTATCAGAGAGTAACAATACAACCTGCAGTGAATTTGAAAGAAAAAATCACTTGGATGTGCTATTGTGACTATTTGTATATAAAGCTTCAGGCCCATGAAAATGACTTCTGCTGATGAATTTAACATCTTGTCTGTGGAAATAATGAGGACCAGTAAGTAGCTCATTGAGTCTTAGATTATATCCAAACATGAGCAAACACATCAAGGAAGAGAAAATATGATACTGTCCAAGACAGAAACTTTAATGACAAAAATAAATATTTGAAGGAAAATTCAATTTTTGCCTCCCTAATGTTAGAAATAATATATCAATAGATTATACAGGTATTTCCAAAAGCTTTAGATTCTTCTACATAGATGGTAAGAAGGATTATACTACAAGGTAGTCCACACTTAATCAGATCTTTTATTGAGTAAACAATAATTAGCACAAAAATCATTAGAAAGGTTTTATGATATTAATTTCATTCTCCTTAATCCAGGCCTGATAAAAGAAAGAAGCTCTATGCATATGTGGATTTAAGGAAAATTAGACACCAATACCCTGAAGTCAGATCTCATTTGGACTGCCAGGAACCTTGTAAACAGAGTCAAAAGCAAAATCCTGTCTCAGGGAAAGAAGTCCTCTTTGCAGTAAAGTAGGCAGGAGATTGCTTGGTTAGGGAAGAGCCCTGAAGAAAATATCGTGTGAGACAATGGCTGAATGTCAGCCAGCAGTGTGCTCTGGCAGCAGCAAAGGTCAAGAGCCTCCAGGCTGTATGAACTGAAACACAGCCAGAAGATCAAAGAAAGTGACCATCCACCTTTCTATTCAGTGCTTGTCAGATCCATTATAAATGCTGTACCTTCTTTTGGGCTGCCCAATACAAGATGGTCATCTACCAACTGGAGTGGGTTCAGCAGAAGCCACCAAGATGACCAGAGCTGGAGAACTCGCTCTGTCAGCAGAGAGTTTGGGCCCATTCAGCCTGCAGAAAAAAATACCAGGGGGGAGTCCTGCAGCATCCACTCCTCATGAGGATGTTCTCAAGAAAAGAAGCAGGCTTTCCACAGCAGAGCTTAGAGAGAGGATGAGTGATGACAGGCATAAAAAAGAGCTAAATACAAAAAGAATCTTTTAGCTATGGGGACAGTCAAGCACCAGAGACCAGAGAAGCTTTGCATTATCCATCCTGGGAAGTTTTCAAGACCTAACTGGATACAGCCCTGAGCAACCTGGGCTGATTTCATAACTGATTCTGCTTTGGAGCAGAAAGTTGTGCTAAAGATGTCCCTTCCAAACTTGAATTACACTACTCAAAGATTTCAAGCCCAAGAACTAACCTAATTTATGCTGACTAGAAAATTAATCTATATAAGGAAAACTACATATTTTGTTTAATTTCTTCTTCAATAAATAAAGAAAAATATCAGTTATTCTTGCACAAAACAAGTTTTATAGGTATGTGCAATGTGAAGAGGTAAGTGAATATGTTTACTTTGAATAGACGTTGAAAAATCAGGTATTTGTTCAAAAAAATTTGAATATCTTCCCCTTTTTTGTCTTGGCAGTAAGAGAGCTCCCCGCTGTTTCTTTGGCAACATTTGACAGTAGAGTAGGGTATGATTTAGACTTTCTGTTTCATCTAAAAAAATCCCCAAATGTTAAATTTCAAATATAACTTTATAGAGGTCCACTTTCTACTTTCATAAGTGACGTGAATATTTTCATTGAGAAAAGTTTTTAACTAGTATAGTGTTGTCAAAATGTGAACAGTATTTATTACAGTGAATATTAATAAAAATGAAATTCAAATAGGAATGAGATACAAAACTTTACTTCAGGAGTATTCCATTTGATGCTTTTGTTCAATATTGAAAGACATGACAGAAATTCTCCTTCTAGGATGCAAGGAAGAAACTTAAATTGTGAATGTCAACATGTGGTAAGTAATTATGTATGTGTCTGGGTGAGTGAATGTCCAGAACTGAAACTCTGAATTCTAAAGCAGAAACCTCATACTTGCTATCTGAAATGGGTTGAGGCTGGCTGTGATATTCGAACATTTGGATTAAACAATAATGATATGTCCTGAACCACCAGTTAGAGAGGTTATCACATATAATGCTTCTGTACATTGACTATTTACAATAGAAAAACCTGGTGTTTGAGTCCAAAATAAGACATAAACTCAGAGGAAAGATCCCAGAAATCAGGGATCTGTATGGACATGAAAGTCAGGATGTTCTCAGGGGCCTTGGCCAGTGTGACCAGTAGCACTGTACACATCTGTATTGAGCAGCCTTGCTGCAGGGAAGGGAAGCTGAGACCTAATAAACACAGTGCTGTGGTCTGCTGAATGAGTGTGCCATGCAAACGTAGGGTGAAAGCTCTAATCTTGTTGGTTCTCAAATACACCCCATTGTCTAAATCTACTGTGGGGCGTCAAGTATTCTGTCTTGCCTGCAACATCCTAATCATGTTTTTTGATTTGGAAGTAACTATGAGATGAATATTTATCAAATTAAAATTATGGAAATATTGTTCAAAACTGCTCATAATTTTGAGTGAGAGATATAAAGTGTATGAATTCATTATGTTAAAAATAGAATAGTTTAAAAACAAAAAAAATATTGCTTTCTGTTTACTCTGTAGTTAAAATCTAAGAGAAGAATAATTTTTCTAAGTTATTTGGAAGGCATACATACTTTAACTAGAAGCACAAAGCTGGATCAAGACCTATGTTCATTTGAAGGAGTGATAGTGGGAGTATTTTGCATTTTATTTGTTTATTTTAGAAGACTGCATCAAAACCATTTCCTTTAGAGGACTGTTTCAAGAAAATACCATGGTCATTGCTGAATATGCACCAACATGAGCAATCTGTTCACACATAAACACATCAACCTAGCTAGTCAAGAGTGTGTATGAAGGAAAGCTTTATGTAGTCATCAAAGAACTGGAAAGATGTAAAGACCAAAAAGGCAACTCTATAGAGCATCGTAAGGCCATGATGTCATAGTCACAGTTAGAAGTAGATAGGTAGAGGTATAGAAAGGTAGTTATTTTGCTTTCTGGAATGGAAATGTGTTTTTCACATCCAAGGATATATGTGTTGGTACAGACTTCATAAGCATCCAGATCAGTTAATCTTTATACAAACCTTTGGGATCCAAGGTAGAACATTTGCTTTGTGAATTCTCCATGTTAAGCTAAAGTGTTTAAATGTTTTACGGAGGGGAAGGAAAAAATACCTGAATAAAAGCCAGGTAAAGTTGGTAATGTGGCAAGTACCACTCAGCAGTAAAAAAAAGCCCCCTTGTATTGGGGTCCCTCCCCCCTGCCATGTTGTCCTGGCAGAGGGGCCCTGAGGGCACAGGCACGGGGTTTCCCTGCCCCTGGTCAGCCTCGTTCCCATGGGTTGGTTTGTGTTCCCTGCGCGGGCAGAAGGACCCTCGGGTCCTGTGATTGAGCAGTTCCTTGGCAGAGCCCCGGCCATGCGGCTGGGGAAATAAACATCTCTGAAAATATCTACCATAATCGGTCCATAGATATTCTTTCCATGGGCCTCGTTGTCTGATACACGTGTTGCAGTATCCCCACTGTAACATCCTTGGAATGTAAAAGAGCAGTGGAGTGGCAAGGACAAAGGCCTCTCTTTTCCATGGACCCTGTCTGCCTGGTCTTTAAGGAAGATTCATCTTCCTTTAGGATTTTGAGATCTTCTACTGCTTTAGGAGAAGAAGCAGTCAGATCTCACTCCCATCTCTGCTCCCCTCACCTATATTTGAAATCCTTTCCACTAAAACAACCATTTAACTCAAGCCCTCTGTCTGAACAGTCACTAAAGCAAACAGCACACTTTAGGAGCAGTATCACCCATTCCCGTGGAGCTGAATTGTTTGCAGAACATGTCTTTGGCATGTTAACATTATGACTTACAACTTATTTGCTTCTTTCTGTGATTTAGGTGTACCCTATTCCATGAACACATAACTGGATTATGGTTTCAGTAGAATATAAACATAATGATACTTAATTTTTAAAATCCTAAATCGCTTAGGAATAAAATAGGCATCAACATATAGAGCCTTTCTGAAATGGCCACATCTGTAGGATAGCACTATAAAAAAGCTATAGCAAGCTGTAGTGGTTTGGTCCAAAATACTCATTACTGTTTATCTGCTGTGAGATAAGAATTAGGAGAAATGCAAAGCAGGCACCAAACTTGAAAGAATATAAAGAAGTTTATTAACAACTCTAAAAGAGGGAAGAAAAAAATTATACCACCTTCAGAACTCTCCTCCTCCCCCCACCTTCCTCCCTTCTCCCACTGACAATGTGAAAAAACAACCCTTAAGATGTTCAGTCTGTTTACCACTTCCATAATAACCTTGTTCAGTCCATTTAGAAAGAGAAGTCTCTTCTTGCTCATGCTATGAAAACATTATCACAACGAGACAGCCGCCCACTTCCAAATATTGTTCAGTCCATTTAGGAAGAGGAGTCTCTCTGCCTGCGTGTGAGTCCTTTCCCCCCGACTTGCAGCTTTTCCCGCAACTGCTTTCGAGGGTCCACTCTTGAAGTTTCTTGGGGTACAATTTTAAGGTTGAGCCGTTCAGAAACAAAAACAGAGGCCCTTCTCCTTCCCTGGGAGCAAAGGGTCTTCATCATCTTCATCATTAAGACTATCTCTGGAAGCATCTCTAGGTACTGAGGTTTTCTCCTTTCCCGTTTGGAGCAAAAGTCCTCATCTGGTTCATCTCTCCTTGTTCAAACTTCTCATGAAATTACAGCTGCATCAGCATCTGCCTATCTCAGCGCAGGTGCTTTTGCTTACGAGTTGAACACTCCACCCCCCATATCTTCATGAAATTACAACAGGATACTCTGATATATCATAGCTTCACAACAGAATTTCAGCTTTAAGCATCTCCTCTCTCTCTTCCCTCAGGTTTTCAGCTCTTCACAGCAGTAAAAGGGTTAATCTCACCTCGGCCTTGCAGCTTTGCAGCTGGAATGTTGAATTTTCCTTATCGCAGTGGAGAGGGGGGAGAGCCGAGCCGCTCCGGCTGCCCACGGCAAGGCAGTGGGGGGGGTTCCACGGCTGGAACAGGTCCATGGCTCCAGGATGGCCGTGGCCCGGCCCGGCCTGGCCCAAGCAGGGCCTGGCCGGGCCCGCTGGCCCCCACACGGGGCCCGCAGCCACCTGTGCCAGCACCGGAAACGAGAGAGAGCTTGGAGGGGGAGTTTGCCTATTCTTAAATGTGGATCACAGAGGTGTTCACAACTTTAAGTGGCTTAGAGAATTGTCCATATTCAAACTGGCCAGCTGATAGGTTCTATCAGTTCCCAGAGGAAACTGTAAGCACCCCTTAGCAAGGACGTCCCTTCCGGGACTATGCTTGCTAACCTATGACATTCTCCACCCCTCACCTCTGTGAAGACACATTTAAGAATTATTGTCAAAATTACATTCAACTTCTACTATATTCCACCCCTAGATAGTTCAATACAATTACAATATAAGTTTCTCACTATCATGCTACTTAACTTATGACTTAATACTTGCTTTGCCCGGTATTCCTCCTAATCAATCTTTATCTCACAGCTCTTATCAATTGCCCGCATTCTCCACCATTTTGTCGCGGGTTTGGTTTGTAACCGGGCAGAAACACCAATTTAGTGTAGTGGTTTGGTCCAAAATACTCATTACTGTTTATCTGCTGTGAGATAAGAATTAGGAGAAATGCAAAGCAGGCACCAAACTTGAAAGAATATAAAGAAGTTTATTAACAACTCTAAAAGAGGGAAGAAAAAAATTATACCACCTTCAGAACTCTCCTCCTCCCCCCACCTTCCTCCCTTCTCCCACTGACAATGTGAAAAAACAACCCTTAAGATGTTCAGTCTGTTTACCACTTCCATAATAACCTTGTTCAGTCCATTTAGAAAGAGAAGTCTCTTCTTGCTCATGCTATGAAAACATTATCACAACGAGACAGCCGCCCACTTCCAAATATTGTTCAGTCCATTTAGGAAGAGGAGTCTCTCTGCCTGCGTGTGAGTCCTTTCCCCCCGACTTGCAGCTTTTCCCGCAACTGCTTTCGAGGGTCCACTCTTGAAGTTTCTTGGGGTACAATTTTAAGGTTGAGCCGTTCAGAAACAAAAACAGAGGCCCTTCTCCTTCCCTGGGAGCAAAGGGTCTTCATCATCTTCATCATTAAGACTATCTCTGGAAGCATCTCTAGGTACTGAGGTTTTCTCCTTTCCCGTTTGGAGCAAAAGTCCTCATCTGGTTCATCTCTCCTTGTTCAAACTTCTCATGAAATTACAGCTGCATCAGCATCTGCCTATCTCAGCGCAGGTGCTTTTGCTTACGAGTTGAACACTCCACCCCCCATATCTTCATGAAATTACAACAGGATACTCTGATATATCATAGCTTCACAACAGAATTTCAGCTTTAAGCATCTCCTCTCTCTCTTCCCTCAGGTTTTCAGCTCTTCACAGCAGTAAAAGGGTTAATCTCACCTCGGCCTTGCAGCTTTGCAGCTGGAATGTTGAATTTTTCTTATCGCAGTGGAGAGGGGGGAGAGCCGAGCCGCTCCGGCTGCCCACGGCAAGGCAGTGGGGGGGGTTCCACGGCTGGAACAGGTCCATGGCTCCAGGATGGCCGTGGCCCGGCCCGGCCTGGCCCAAGCAGGGCCTGGCAGGGCCCGCTGGCCCCCACACGGGGCCCGCAGCCACCTGTGCCAGCACCGGAAACGAGAGAGAGCTTGGAGGGGGAGTTTGCCTATTCTTAAATGTGGATCACAGAGGTGTTCACAACTTTAAGTGGCTTAGAGAATTGTCCATATTCAAACTGGCCAGCTGATAGGTTCTATCAGTTCCCAGAGGAAACTGTAAGCACCCCTTAGCAAGGACGTCCCTTCCGGGACTATGCTTGCTAACCTATGACACAAGCCCATACCCTGAAGCCTTTAGACGTTTGGAAGTCATCTGCTCTTCAGTGTAATGTTGTTGTTGTTTTCTTTTGTTCATTTTTTCCTTTGTTTTCTAAACTATTTTCTGAACACTTTTTTGGCACTGTGCACATAAGTGTAAGCTGAATGGCACTCTGCATGTTTATGTGGGATGACTTTGCTCTTTAGAAAATAAAGAATACAATATGCAATTTTTTTCCAGTGAAACAGGTCTCTGGATTGTACTGCTAGACTTAAAAACCAGCAGCTATGTGCTGTGTTGCTCAGCTCTTGGACTTCCTTTACAATACATGGTGAAAAATATCCAATCATTGTCTTCTTCATCCAATGAAATTCAAGCTCTCATTTTCCCTAATGGATGAAGAACAGGAAGACAATATTTTCCCTTTCTATAAAATCTGTTCACCATACAAAAATTAGAAAAAAATCAATACTTTATTAGACCTAAAATTATGTGATTCAGTAGCTGAAGTGATTCAAGCATTCACCAGGAAGAAGAGATATTAGGTTTTGATGACTGTATTCAGGCTTTTGATATTAAATAGTCATTGAATGAGATAAATATGCAATTTTTGATGTCAAAGAAGAGAATCTGGGATTCTCATTAAAGAGAAAAACACTATTAAGATCTAATGATATTGAATTTTTCTTGCTCTGTGGATTGGAAAATCTAGAATTATCTTCACTAAGTCTCTGATCTGATGGATAGAGCATTATGGCTTTATGGGAAGGGGAAGGGGAAGGGGAAGGGGAAGGGGAAGGGGAAGGGGAAGGGAAGGGAAGGGAAGGGAAGGGAAGGGAAGGGAAGGGAAGGGAAGGGAAGGGAAGGGAAGATACACAACTCCATTTCCCCAGGCAAAAAAGCCAGACAATTGTGGATAAAAATGATTCCAAATAGTTTTCTCCTGTATTCATATTTCAAAAGCCTCCAATAGTATCATTGCATTGTTCAAGCATTTTTTTTTTCTCTTGGAATGTAAGAGTATGAGAGTTCAATGAGATTGGTATCTCAGCAAGTCCAGCAATTTTTTTTTGTCATCCTTCAATATGAGGAATGAATTGAAGATTGCAGATAAACTAAGAATAACTATCTCTTGAACTTTAAGCCAGTATTATAACAGAACTGAAATCCCCTGTAGTTTCTGTACAGGGATGCTTCTGAAGCTGGTCAGGATTAACATGGGGTTGAAAACTGCAGTTCTGGACAAAATTGTCCATACTCTAACTAGGTTATTCTTTACGTATTTAAATAGTTCATCTGGATCTGACACTAAGTGGTTTGCCCAAGGCTAACAGCAAGCTCGTGGCAGAGTTTGGATTACAGTTTAGAAATTGCTGATCACCTGCCGCATGATCAATCCATCAAATGAGGCTGAATAGAAAAACGCATCTCCAGCTGCTACAGAACACATGCTGTTGTAAGAATTAAAAGGAACCAGCTGTCTATAGCCCCTGAGAAATTTGAATAGACCCACATTTTTCCACACAATCATGCTGTAATTACATGTCACCCCAGGTGTTCTCAATATGATTACTCCCTACAAAACTATAAGCAAGACACAAGACAGCCCATACAGCTGTAGGAAAAATAATGAAGCAGCAGGGTTTCTCTTTTTCTGCGTGTGCTGCTTTGGTACTGTTTATATAGACAATCTGTTCCCTGGGACTGCTGAGAGAGCCCTTATGGTCCCAGGCATCCAGGGACCATAGATGCTGACCTATATAACTGGAACATGAAATCAAGCTGCTTTTTTTGACAGAGATATCTATCATATATTTACTTTGAAAGCCACTCTGAAAGATACAAACCTTTTAAGGGAAAAACATGCCAAGATGAGAGACTGGGAAGACACAAGCAATAAGTATTTCTAGTAATTTCAAAGACATAACCTTTTATATCTACAAAAAGAAAAGTGTATTTTAATAATGTTATATCCTGTTGTATGCCTCTACACTCAAAGCTGTTCCTAGGAGTTTTGAACTGTTATATTCTTTTTCCCAAAAGGTATCCCAAGTCCTAAAAGGCTAGATATTTTGCAGTTTCCCTTTATTTTGTAAGTTGCGTTGTGTGGTTTCTCATGGGGTTTTTTGTTTGTTCATTTAGTTGGTTTTCTTGTGAGAATTCTGATCAGAAATAAAGTACTTCAATTGAAAATGTGGGAACTAGGGGAAAAATTAGTTAACTTGAATATTTCTAAGGGAAGGCTTGTTTTCTGAATAATGCTCAATTCCACCAGGAAAGAAATAGCCAAGGTAGAAGCATTAAGATAGAAGTCTTTATACACACTTTGACTTAGCACACACTTTCTGTTGGTAAATTTAAATAAAGACACTGAAGAACTACTGATTCTTAGCTGGGAATTATGGTATCTGTATTCTGCTTATGAAGTTAAACCATGATGATGGAAAACTCTGTTGGCAGTGTGCTAAAATTGATCAGGAGCTGTAGGTCAGGAAAGGTTATCATAAGAGGTAATGATGCAATGCACAGTGCTTTTTGGCAGAGAAAAAAAGCATGATTCATTCTCTTTCTAAAACTTTATTAAGGACATAGATACAGACATTGTCATAAAATGCAGCATAGGCAGTTTACATGAGATGAAGGTAACAAAGCCAGCATTTAATGCTTTTTCTGCAGCTTTTTAAAATAGTCAGCCAGTTTACAGAAGGAGCCTTTGCTGTAAACTGAGGAGATATCTTTATAGCTTTCAAGCTAAATGTGAGCAGTTCCATGAAGTCTGTGGTGGGTGGACACTGTCTGGGACCCAAGTAACTGCCAGGCTGCTCTATCTGTTCCCACCTCAACTTGGACAGGGGAGAGAAAATACATCAAAAGGCTTGTGAGTTGAGATAAAGACAGGGAAAGATCACTCACTGATTACCATCATAATCAAAACAGACTTGTGGAAAAAAAAGTTTCATTTATTATTCAATCAAATTAGAGTCCGATAGAGAGAAATGAAACAAATCTTAAAAGAATGTTCCCCCATCCCTCCCTGCTTCCTGTGCTCAACTTAAGTCCCTTTTTTCTCTATGTTTCCCCCTGCAGCCGCTTATGGGAACAAGGAGTGGTGGCCATTGTGGTCAGTTCATCACACGTTGTCTCTGCCACTCCCTCCACAGGACTCCTCACACTTTCCCTACTCCCCACTCCAGTGTGGGCTCCTTCCCATAGGAGACAGTCCTCCATGAACTTCTCCAACATGAGTTATTCCCATGGAGAGTAGTTCTTCACAAACTGCTCCAGTGTGGATACCTTCCATGGGCTGCAGTCCTTCAGGAACAGGCTGCTCCAACATGCATCTCCCATGGGGTTACAAGTCCTGCCAGCAAACCTACTCCACCCCATAGGGTCACAGGTCCTGCCAGAGCCTGCTGCAGAGTGGGCTTCTCAAGGGCTCAGAGCCTCCATGGGACATCCACCTGCTCTAGTGTGGGTTAAGGTAGATGCGTGCTCCCCCATGGACTTCCAAAGGCTCCAGGGGCATAGAATGTCTCACCATGGTATTCACCAGGGGCTGCAGGGGAATTTCTGCTCTGGCACCTGAAGTTGGTTGTATTTTGTGTCAGCACAGCTTCCTAAGGAATTATTCATCATGTGGTCATTTCCTGTTCGTAGGAAATATAAGTGGTGGATTTTTTTATCCTTTTAGCTGGAGTACTGGGATTATAAATTCCTGATACTGAATGTACAAACAAAATATTTTTATATGTTTTAGAGACCTGGGTTGACAGTATTTGAAGTATCAGTGATGTGCACCATATAAACAATTGCAGTAGGTGCCTTAATTCTGAAATTGGTGTAAGCAATAAAAATTACTATTCTTTTAAATACAGGTTATTAAGCTTTTGAAGCCACTTCCTTGCAAATCATTTTTATTTTTACCTCAACATAAACTATGTAGTAGCACCTTACTATGAAATATTTTAAAGTCTTAATTTAGCACACAGGTTAAAAAGGAAGCTGAATCACTACAATGGAGAGCTTCTACTGGAAGAAATACTGTATTCTTACTTAGTTTCTGACTATATATTAGATAATTTTGCTTACAAAGTGAGTTACTAGCTATATTTTATTTTGTGGACTACAAATGTTAGGAATTATGTTTGATATTGTAGTAAAAATTCTCCAGAAAAAAAGTATTTTGTCATTTGAAAAGATATGCAGAACAATGGAAATCATGTTGGAAATACTATACCAGACACAGTGTAATCTTTATTCAAATGAACTATGGGCCTCCCACCAACAACCACTTCCTTTCATTTTTTCTACATTTTTTGTTACAAGGTAGTTCGATTATTTCCAAATTACTGTTTATCCAATTCCTTTTAATGATAAAGAATACTTTTTCATGATTTTTAAGAATTATTTTAATACTTACTTTAAACTTCAGAGTGAAAAAGACTAAACCAAAACACATTGTTTTTTGTAAAAAATTAATACATCCAGATTTCTTTTTTAAGCTTTTCCTTAATATAACTTAGTTTTAAAACTTACAGGCTGATTTCTAAGTCCTAGTTAAATATACAAGGTTTTGAGACAAAAGTGAAAAACTATCTAGTTTGCTTAGTGATTTTATTCCTGCTTAATAAAAAGTACTTTGAAAATTAGTTAACATCCTTTATAATTTAGAAATTTTATTGGCTGACTACCTCCTTCTTAAATTTATGAAAGGATAATGGAGGAATCTCTCATATAGTTGATGATGTGAATATAGCAATTACAGTTTCACTGGTTTTATGCCAATATCCTTCTATGTTACTTAATCCTGATGAACAATACCATTTAGGTATCATACTACATCAAAAGATTCATAATGTAGTTTCTAGCATTACCAATATTAATTTTGTATCCCTTAACAGCAAAATGTCTGATGACACGTAAACTTTTTGCTTCACCATGTTTTCACCTTCAAATCTATGCAATAGGCATTGAGTTGGACTTTAAACCATCTTCACTTTCAATTAAATGATTCATGATTGCTCACTTTTGGTCACTCAAATATATTCTTCATGCATTAAATTATTTCTTTCTATTTTATTACATATTCTTTACAGACTTTTTAATAATTTCTTGTCTGTCCAAATCTTGTGATCCAAGATGTATTTCTTTTTACTCACTCTTCTTTTTGTTCTAAAATGATCATATTACAGCTTCACAACTTCATGCCATTGAAACATAAAAAGCAGGAATTGAAGGTCTTTTTTTTTTAAGCAGGTACATACTGAAAAAGAAAAAATAAACATACCAGTATCCTGACCAAGCATAAGAAAATTGTTCTTACTGAGTTTGTTCTCATTCTTTAGTAGAAGTTTTTAAGTAATGAAAAAATCTAATTTTTTGGTTTGCAACTGAAGCCATGTACGATATTTTACATGTAAAATTGCCAACCTGTGCTTTTGGGGCTGATGCTAATTTTATTGGACAGTGATATTTCCTCCAAGAGTTTTTAATAATTAAAAGAATTTTGAATACGAAACATCAAGGCTAGATTGAATTCTTCTACTTAAGTGTGCCCTGATTCAGATACTGAATGTACAATGTCATGTGAGCAAAACTCTCTTGGTACACAAAGCAGCTCTTTGACCCTTCAGTATGATGTATCACCCATTTTTTAGAGAACAAAGTCAGTTTGTATTTTGAAAAGTACTGCTTTCTTTCTTTTCTTTCCTCAAGATTTTTTCACTTTTGGCAGGCAAAGTGCCAGGTAGTTGGGAAAGCCCTTCTCCTGTAGGTGAACAACTTCAGAGAATTCACATGAGCCTTCAGTATTTTTAAACCAAGGATATATGAAGCCTTGTCTTTCATCCTTAGTCTTCATATCTTATTGGATTTGCAACTGTATAGCATTAGAAGCAGGCAAGATAATGGCTGTAGAACTTCTAGCAACTATATTTTAGAGGTTTATGGGATCAAAATAAATATAGAGGTTGACAATGAGACATAAAACATGGATTTATCAGTTGTGACAAGAACAGAAGGAATTAGTTATGCATATGTTTATTAATGTTTATGACCCATAAATAAGATACATCTATTCAAATAAATATTTTTAAAATGAAAATATGTTACTATAGTAATGCATTCCTGATAGAGATAAGGAAGTTTTAATGTCATTGTATAAGTAATTAATTTGAGATTTCTATATGACAAGAAAGCATCTATAGATACAAGAGGCTATGAGGGTGACAGTGGTAAAGAAAGGCTTTGAGAGTAATGGAGGTAAGAAATATTTTAAGAAAATCACAGGCCTAAAAGGACAAAGCACACAAAAAAGGGGATATTAATTGTATCCATATATTAAAGTAGAGGGAAAAAATAAAAAAGGAAGTGGGGGAATAAAGAGTTATTTAAATATATTTATCCAGAAGGAATGATCATAAATTAACTATTAATAAGCTTGGGACTGTAATTTGAATGATTTCTGAACTATATTAGCATGGGTGCTGAAAAACCTTCCAATAGTTTTCTGGTCATATATTTTTTTAACTGATATTAACCTTATGCTTAGAATATCAGCAAATTATTAAAGAGTTCTGTACCAGTTCCTCAACAATCAAGGCTTTCTTCTCCAATCCCAAATTTCCAAATTTTTTTTAAGATTAGCTGGAATAGATACTGTGAATTTTTAGATTGCAAATTGAACTGCTGAGATAACTTCCATGCTAGTAAAATGAGGAGAGACACTTCATTCTGCAAGTACTTTAATTCTGATCTGAGAATAGAGTCTGTGGGTACAGGAATGTATTGTGGACATCAATGTTGTGGAAAGATAGATTGAAGGAAAGGACAAGACCTAATGTTATGTGTTAATAAAGTAGGAGCTGCTTGGGGCAACAGCTGATCCTTTTATGTTTCCTGCAAAAATAATCATATGACAGATTTATGGAAACACAGATTGGTTTCCTGGTATTGTCATCGAGGCAGAAGTTTGGCTAAATATGGGATACTCTAAGGGGGAGAAGAATTTTGTGTTATCACTCTAATCTACTTTGCCAGCAATAGTCAGAATAAGAGGACCAACTCTCCAGAAATTTTCCTAGTTTTCATAAGATGCTTCCTTTCACTTCGCCTCTCCTTTTTGTGGCATCGTTGGCTTCCTTTCAACCTACTCTGTTCTATGACTGTATTTATGTCATTCAGTCTTATGTTTATATTGCTTTAGTCCAAAAGCAAGATTCTCATCAAGTAGGTTTTTGGAACTGAATCAAAATTTGCCTGAAACCCGCAGGGTTACTAGTCAGATGGATGATGAGCAATCAGAAAACAAAGCCTGAATTAAGCATTCAGGTCCATACTGGCTACCACTAATGAGATAATGTAAGAACTGTGCTTTTGAAATTATGGCAACAAATTCCTTCCACTTACCTTCAAAAGAACTCATTATTTTGTCATTAACAAAAAAAAACCCATGTGAGATGATCTAAATAAAATGCTCAACAGAAAAAAATAACAAGAGTCCAAACAAAAGAAGCATTCTAGAGCTTATTTTGCTAGGGTTACTAAAAACCAATAATGGGTGCAACATCCAAAAAGTGTGTCCAACCACTTCAGTAGTAGTAGCAAAAGCTAATTTTAGTTTAAAACCAACTATTCCATTCCCAGTTACAGCTTGCTTTCTTGTAGGTAACACCTCTTTTACAGTGTTCCCCTTTGGGCTGCCTGTCAGCACTAGACTGCTTATTGTGACCTATTTAATACCTGCTGATTATGCGGAATTTCCACTCAATTCTAAATTACAAGTGGTCATGACATCTGAGAATGAACCAAAACCAGATTATGAGGTCTGAAAGAGATAAATATACAAAAGTTTATGGCAGAACTTAATTCTTCTCCATCTCTGGTTTCCATTTCAAAACCAGCAGCTAAAAATGTCTGTGCAAAACCTGTTACTGCGAGGACAAGAGCTGGGTAAAGTGGGAATCAGGGCAGATCAGGGAGGAAGACTGGGGAAAAAGGGAGGAGGAAGGATATAAGCATCCAACCAAAAGTGAGCAGGCACCAGTCAGCATGGTTGTGTGACTGAGCCCTGCACCTAATAACTGTGATCTAACTATCTTCTCATTAAATCCTTTTTCTTAAATATCTTTCTGTGTAATTTATCTCATTTGTGAGAGCTGCAAAGTTTATGGCCCAGCTACTGGAGGGACCAGAGCATATATTTTTCCCCTACTGGTTTTAACCCAGTGTATGTCCAAATGTGTGTGCATGTGTAGAAATATGTGTCAGCAGAAAATTTCAGGTTGGGCTAGCAGACAAGTAGGAGGAAAACCTGTTTCTGGTAAGACTGAAAATCTGACTAGGTAAGGGTACCCAAGGGTCCAGGCATTGCTTTGAAGTAGTCTGAGAACCTATGATGATCTGGCAGAGATCCCAGGTCTCTGAATGCAACAGGCTGGCACATGGTGGCTTTATAACTTCCCTTCACAGACAGAGCCTCTCAGGACCTTAAAAAGCATTTTAAGGCTTTTACACAGATTTTAGCACTGCAATTCTCATGACTTCAGCATGCCAACTTTTTTCTCTTAGTGTCATTGAACTCCACAGTAACTGGAAGCTGTCTTGAGCAATAACACGGAGTTTTTCTCTCCTATTTTACATACCTATTTTAGAATAAAATAAAATATACCTTACAAGTATAAATCACACTGTACAAGTGGGATTTTTTTTTACTATTAACTATAAAAGGAGTCTGGAATGATTACTTCAGACATAAACATTTCTACTTCAGATGTCTGGTTTTGATTAGATGAATCCCACTGTCACCAAATAGATTCTGCCCTTGTAGCCCTCTCAAGGTTGAATGAGGGAAGAAAAACACACCAAACCATGTATTCACAAGCTCTGTGTTACACTATTAAACATTAAAAATTGCTAAGCAAGCAGCTGTCTGAGAATTACCAGCATATTTTAAGAATTCTTCAACAGCAGAGTATTTTATTTTCTAGAATAAAGCTACTCATAACATTTTAACCATATTTTGTTGTGGAGGGGTCTCCTAGTGCTTGAAATTTTCTTTCATTGATTGTGTAATTGATATGCAAGTATGTCTGCTTCAAGTTTACACCCTAGCTAGAACAATATTCCTTTATTCACTGCCATAATTCCCTGCCTCATTATTCACATGTTGTTCATCCTTGTTAGGACATCAGATCTAGCTGTATTTTTGACCTCTGAGTTAAGACCTGCGTGGCAGGGTAACTGCATATTATCTTTTTATTTGTAGCTGTATTTTTATCTTTTATCTGTAATAATTTTACCGAACTTTGTGGGATTAATGAATAGATCTAAATGGATACAAGGCCTATAAACTTTCTCAGAGCAGTAATGAATTGGTTAATAAAATGATTTGAAATGGCCTTTGCTGAATAAAACATAGTTTGAATTTAAATGGAAATAATGACTAAAAATGAAGTTCCAATTCAATAAAAGGGAAAGCAATAAAAGATTTATTGCATGTCTGCCTTACTTGAACACTTGCCTAGGCCAAAATTATCTGAAGATCTCAGGTGTGGAAGTTTGGTTTCAGCTAAGGTTTGAGTCCAGCTTTAGGAAATGTGTCTCTTTACAAAGTTAATGAAAATCTTTCTGTTTGCACCTGTGACTGGAGCTTGATCAAACCAGTTTGACAGCTCAGCAGGAGGGCAGGGATAGACTTCAAAGCATTTAACTTTCTGCATTGTCTCAGATATTTGCTGGAACAGCTGCTGTCAAGTCATTGTCTCCCAGTATATGCTGTCAGCTTCTGCTTGAGTTAACCCCTTAGACTCATCAATTAAACAATACTAAATAACTAACAGATGGAACATACAATATGTATGAATTATAATACAGTCCTACTTTCTCTACTGACAAAAAGAGCATAAAGTTTTCATAATACATAATCTTCTAATGCTCTAGGAGCCTATGGCCTGGCTTTGACTTATGAGTACATTTTTATGGTCTGATTTTGATTTATGACTGCATTTTTATCACTGTGGCATTCAAGCAAGGAGCAGAAAAGGAAATGGAAGCTAAACAAAAAATCTATAGCACATAAGGGAAACTGAATTCCTTATTACAGTTTCAAAAAGTTTTTTTCTTCTGCTCTGATAGTAAGATCATACAAGTTCAAAAGGGTCAGGTCAGGTCAACACTTGAATGAAAATACTCTAAGCTGAGGCGAAGACTACGTGAAATAGATGTGAAAGGTGAACTATGTAACCAGTATCTGTGCTGAAAGGCACATCAGTGGAATAGTAAAATAAACTGAAGGGAATACATGCTTCTTATTGCACATATTTTTTTTTCCTGCATCTCACATTACTTTTAAAAATATCTGAATGATGTAAAAAAAAAAAAAAAAGTCCTGCAGCATATTTTTTCATTGCTGAATTGAAGTCCTGCTGAGGTGGCTCTTTGCTGGAGAGATCTAGAAGAATTTTTCATGAAGAGTAAACTAAATGCAATGATTTTAACTAGAGGTATCATATCCCTGAACTATCTTCACTTCAAAATTTTTCTTTTCATGGTCAAAACCTCTGTGGAGTAATTTCTTCAAAATTTACTTCTCTCTGAAAGATCATTCAAGCAGAAGGAGGAAGTGCTTATGCTATCACTACTGGCTTCTGAAACACACTCTTTTGGGAAAATGTTTGTATTTTTCATAAATTCACTTGTAGGTTAGCATGCTGTCAGAGACTGAAAATACTTCATGCCTCAAACATTGATATAAAGTTTTGCTCATTCTAAAGAAGCTACAACAGAAGAAGCTTCCCTGAAGAATGGGACTTTGAACTGAAAGTCAAACTGTTGATTAGATAAAGGGAAACCCATTGTTCAATCATCTCCGGCTGAGGGAAAGACCCATGTTAGTCATCCATTCTGTGTGCAATGTAGGTGAGCTCTTTCTGAGCAACTAACCTCCAGGCAGGTTAATTTCTCTTTTTATTTTATAGTTCTGTGCCTATCTTCAAGCTCAGGGGTTTTTTGTCACTCATTTACTTATTAAGGATAAAGGGTAGTTTTTACTGCAACTAATATAGTACAGGCTAATTTAGTGAACTATAATTTTCCCTCTTTTACAGAAAAGAAAAGGTCTTATGGGTAATTTTTCTTTTCAGATATGAAGTAATTCTATTTTGATAGAGAATTGCTATCACTTCCACATTATTCATAATCTTCAAAGGAAGAAGAAAATATTTAATTTTTTAAATTCACAACATCTCAGAAAACCTACAAGATTTTCATAGAATCAAGTGTAATACAGTTTAAACAAACAACAAAAAAGCTACTTTTATTTTTTAAGTTAAAAAGGACAATAACAAGTGGAAATTTGGGGTTGATAATAAAAAAAATTTAAAAAATAGATTAATTCATTGAGTCATGTCACCATTTCTGAGAAATATACTTGGATAAAGACCTATATATGTCAGAGAAATCACATCCTGTCATGTGCATTAGAAGAATTTCCTTCATTCCAGTTCTCAAATTCAAGTGTTAGGTACTAAAAGATAATGGCAAGACATACAAATTTAAATTGTCTAAAGTCCTGTCACAGGAGACAGCTATTATGTCTGTGATTGAAACCATTTGGCAATTTCAAACAACTCTGAATGTATCTACCAGATGTGTGATGTTATCCATTGTATTATATCCGTGGTGCCTATAACGATGGCATTTTTTAAATCACATTTGGAAATATTAAAGGTTCCTGTCTCTTCAATAAATTACGAGTCAGACAACACACCGTTTTGATGAAGTGACATTTACTATGAATTAACCACATTCCTATTAAAATATAGGAGCATTTTAAGCACTCTAAGACTGGTGTGGAAAGGAATGCATTAGGGACAAAATTCAGCCCCATAGACTACCAGGAAACAGTGTGCAGTGAAGAAGTTCTTTACTAGAGAGAGATTAGAATTTTTTTTTAAATTTTGCAGATGAAACATTCATTCCCTGAACACTCTCAGTGATGTAAGGTGATTTAACACAGAAGATAGCTGAGGCATAAAGAGTAGATCCAATATCAATATTTCCTTATGTATCTATACTGGTCTTCAGCAGAAAGAGAAAATCACATGGGCAAAATATATTCGTTTCCAAACTAGTGGTTTTATTTGGCATTTATTGGTCTTAGGTTCTTTGATATAAAGGTTTTAGGGTTTTTATACATTCTTTAAGTTAATCTTGTAGTTAATGATTTTTTTCCCTAGGTCTTTACAGAAAAAAAAAAATGTTCTAATACTTTATATGAAGTAAGTAGTCCTGCTTCATCAGTATTTAAATATTTTACTAACATGGATACTTTTTCCTCTTTCTAAGGCACTTACCATCTAAAGCAAATTTTCCTACAATTTGCAGGTCTATCATCCTGAAAAAATTAAGAATTAATGAAATTCATTCAAACTTCTACTTACATCTCTGTGATACTCACATTTTAAACTCCCAACTATTATAACATGGTTTGTAGAAAAGGAATTATTTGGAAATTGAGGTATGCACTGTGCATCAGTTCATGAACCTTACCCATCCATGTAAAGAACTGCATAAACTAGGATTGAAAGCCTGAGGGTAGAAACTGATGTGGATGCAATGAGCTCAAAGACAGCACAAGTGATTTATTGCATGCCTGAAGATTATATGTGATAGTCATAAAGATAAACAAGCCTGATATGACTAAATAAGAGTCTTTATTTGACTTTACTACTAAAAATATTTCTGAGGAAATGTAAGAGCTGATATTTTAAATTTACTAAGGTATCTGCATAGGAACTGGATAACTATTAAGTGTGTTCAATGGCAGACAGTAAAGACTCATGGACTGCAGATGACATTGTTTGAATGAAATTTTTTAATCACATACAGACAGAATCAAATCCTTCTGTTATGTCTTAAGACAAAGACTTTTTGAGATCAGATTTTTGTTTTTTTTTTTAAATAATGCTCTAACAAAATGCTCATGCATGTCAGTCAGCATGAATAGTTTTGTTGGGGGCCTGCACTGCATAGCATGTGCATATGGCCCTTTTCACATGGGCCTGTACTGCCCATGGCAGTGGATGGCAACTCTTGGCAGTGAATGAGTATCCACTATCATCAGGAAATAGATACCAAACAGGTTTTATGTGTTGCACATGATGCAGCTAGTCTGTACCCATACAACACCACAAAATTTTACAGATTGAACATATAGGCTCTTTGAGGTATGTCTCTACTAATAAATCAAGCAGATCCAGGGAACTTTATCAGCAGCTGAATTTGGAGTTGTAAGGTCATACATTTTGGGGCACAGTATATTTTAATACAGCAGTTATCAATGTGTATTGAAAAATCAAGTAATTGTTAAGGGTGGAAGGATGCTCATGCACCTTGTGTAACTAGATATCCCTTGGATTTGATAGGTGTCCACTGAATTTAATTACTTATCAGGAAGATTCTTTAGCTTTTATCCTCCTTTTGCTTTTCCTTTGGTTTAATTGAGTTACACTCACAGTGATGTTTAATGCCCAGGGTGACTAAGACAAATGATACAGGAGTGAGAGGTAAGAACAAAGACCTACAGGGGACATGTTTTCTGCCATGGCCAATTTCTTATGAAAATTCTTCAATTAATTTGCCTTGAAACAAATAATTCTAATGCACTAGGTGTAACTTCTTGAGCTGAACAAAGAGACGATACCTATTTTTAAAGACTTGATGCTTTTTATGTCTAAAAAATCCAGAAATTTTTCTTCACCTGTTAAAGGTTCCTATGTCAGCTGTGTTTGTACAGCTTCTTCTGTAAAAAGTCACCAATTACTTTAGGGAAAGATCACTGAAAAGTATAAATAATAGTACTAATAAAACCCATCAAATTTAACCAAAGTGAAAAACACTTATTCTTCAGAACAGAAAAGTTAATGAAAAGAATTTGATGATGTTGCAACATTTATTACCTTACAAATGTTAAATTTCTCAATGATTAAATGCTACTAAACCCTTTATGCTTTAATAGCAATACCCTTTGGTACCTTACTATTTTGCATCCCCAGTCTCTGTGTAAATGATTCCAAATTGATTCTCATTCAATTTTCCTATTATGCTTCATCTATGTAATGAGTAATAGAGTGATTTTAGCCATCAAACTCTGTTAAAGTTGCACTTTCACAAATTCATTTTATAACCTGTTTTTTTGCCAATACCTTTGATAGTGATTCTTTAAGCAGCCTAACCCCTCCTGTGTGAAACCCCTCCTTTTATGAGGATTCTCACTTTTATGAAAATTAGAAAAAAAAAAGGTAAATTAACTGCAATAATATGATAAAATTATATGTATGGTTCAACAAATGGTAAATTAACAGTATTTCCCAACAGAATTGTTTACTTCCATCAATATTACTGCTGAAGTACTCTTCTATTAAATGACTGACATTTATACTAGAAAATCAGTATTTAGGTCAACTATTTTTGAGTAATAGAAATTAACATGTTATTGAATAAACAGATTATTTTCTATGTAAGAGTAGACCTCTAATTTAAAATGTTAGAAGTTGCTGAAACTGTTGGAAAGAATATAGAAAATATAATGGTGTATCCAAATGATTTAAAAGGTATGATCCTTTGTGGCCCAGGTTATTCCCAGCTGTACAAGCTGGAAGAAAATGCCAGTATGATGTTATGTATCCCCTGCTGAAATGAGCTGTCAAGCACACATCAAGGGACAGCAGATGCTAAAGACCACTGTGCTTCAAATGTCAAAGAAATTCAACCTTTGCTACAATTTGAAACCATCTGTTGACATCCAAGTAGGATACTGCATGTAAAGTGAGCTATATTTCTCCTTTGTAGATTAAGACTTTGGTCTCTGTTCTGTCCTCAGTTGCTTCTTGTGAATCTCAGGTTTAAGCTTAATTTAGGTAAGATCTACTACAAGTTGCACTTTGTCATCCTAAAGTCATGTGCATCTTGTGGCAAATTCTTCAGGGGAAAGGAGAAATATAAAAGAAAAACAATCCATACAAAAACGTTTAACCTGCACATACTCCCTCTACTTTAAAGAAAAACCTTAAAGAAAGCATACTTACATAAGGTAATAAGTGACAATAAACAGAAACAAATTCTACTGAAGGGAAAAATATCTAATATGCATTGGACTATTATCTATGATTTTAAATTCTTGACCCTAATAAAAATACTCTAGTGAATCATCTTTATTATGCTTAAGAGTAAAAAAACAAGAGAGGGTTACATACACTTCAGTGTTAAATTCATTCATAAGTATCTACTGCTAGATATTAAAATATGTGGAATATATAACACACTTTATTCACACAGAAGTCAAGGTCATGCTACAGCAAATATAAAATATGATTGCTAAATTATGCATCCAGTGCCCAGAGAGTTTCATTAAAATCTGACTTTGTCTGTAGGAGTTTCAGAAATAGCCACTGAGCTCAAATGTGTCTGTGGAATATTGTGCTGAGAATGCCAAAACAGTCAAAACAGACACAGATAAAAGGGAATAAAAAATAAAAAAAAAACCAAACCACCACCAAATCAAAATAGGGGAACAAGGAAAAGAAAAAACCAAACCAAGATTCTTAGTAGTGCTATGTTTACAATTAATTTATAAATATCTAAATAGCAGTTTAACTTGGTAAACTGTTTTAATGATTTAAAAATATAGACGTTTAGGGACGTATATAAATAAAGCAGCTATAAATTCTTATTTGAAGGACAGAATTCCACAGCATTTAACTTTGTAATTTTGGATGAAATGAGCTTCTGGACCTAATTATTAACAAATTAAAACCAAACCAAAAACCCCGAAAGTTGTGTTCCTTATCATGACATTGAGAGATACTTGATATATGCAGCGAAGAACCCTAGCTAATACAGCAAAGTAACCACTAGGAAGAAGATTGTTTAGAACACATTATTTTCTTGGAAATAAGTGAAAGTGCGGTCTGTATGGGACACTACATGACTCAAGAAACAGAATGGCTGTTGCTGGAGTCTGCAGTCTACAAATATAGCTGAAAACTGCTGCCTGTTAGAATATTTATAAGCAAGTCTGTTCATAAGGGTTAATATATTTTTGAATGCCTTACAAAGGTAGATAGTTTAAAAGATCCTGAAGAAAATATTGCATTTCTGAAGTCTTAACTACTTCTTTCTTGCCATACTACCAGGGCTTGTGTAAGAGAGTGCTTCTACTTACAGGAAAGTTCTGGCCGAAGGCCTCGGATCTGATCTCATAGCTGCAAATACTGTATGCCCAAGAATGATAACTAATAACCATGGCAAATCTATCCAGAGACACAAATTCATTTGAACATTTTAAAATGCATTTCAGCCATTTTCAGTGGAATATCATGCCATCTTCCAGTCCATTATGGAGAAAAGTGGCTCCAGCCTAGGACAACATATGCTTAAATTCTGTCTTGACTCATTAAACAACTTGAAGAACACATTTATTTTCTGTGACTGTTCATACTGTAATACCAACCTAACAAAACAGCATCTATGTTCATATGATTTTTAAGTTTTAATTTTTTAAGTTAACAAGAGGAAAATCTTCATAGTATTCCTGGTTATGGGCCCCATTATTATCTCTGCCACAATGAAACAAATTGTTAAATAATTGTTCAATTATTCAAATATAATGGGATTACTGCAGCTTGATATGTACAAAACATCTGTCACTACAGAAGAGAGATGCAGTTTTAACCTCTTAATTGTTGACAGAAAGAGTGCCAGTTTTCCTGGACACATTGTTTTTAATTCCAGATAGGGAATTGTTCTGTACTGCATAGATTGGGGTTTATTTTAGTCATGGGAAAATGAAATATAAACTTTGCACCCGACATTACGGACAGACAGGCACATTCATTTACCTGAGAATACTTCACAGTGTAGAGTCTAAAATGGTTGGTTTTGATGGTGGTCTCCAGACCTAAATACTGAGAAAAGACTTGACAAAAATAATTCAAACATTCTCTTCTTGACACAAGAAATATTGAAGAACCACATGGAAGCTGCAAAGTCTCATTAAAAATATATATTTATTTATAAAATACCAGTATTTTCTCTGAAAGTTCATTATTGCCAACCACAACTGATATTGATATATTCATTTTTCATATCCAAAATTTGATAAGGGTGTAAATGGTTATAAAATTGGATCATATTTAGGCACAAAAATCTGTGATGCTAATATTTGCTTTTTTAACTATTACTCATTATGAACTTATTCTGTGATGAGTATTTCAAAAGTCAGCAGCAGACAGGAACTTAGAATAGGTTTTTCAAATTAGAATACATACTAGATAAAGCTAGTACTCTCTCATAATGAAATATTATCTGGAATTGAGGCATCTATGATGGATGAAGTTATGACTCTGTTTAGAATTGTACTGAGGGTATTGGTGCTTTTATGGATTTCTCTTCCCCTGCTAGCATTTCGGAAAGGCAGCCTTGAAAAAAAATCTGCACTTTAGCCTTTCTTTCTTGAGGACATTTGCAAAGCTGAATAAACCCTTTCTTGTCAATCAGACACTCATTTCATCTTCTCATAAGATCAATTTTCTGGTTAGACATAGTGCCTCTGCTAGTCTACTTGGGGATTTGAGAAGATTGATTCACTTCTCAAAGTGCTTTAGGCATAGTGATTTCTTTCACCTTCCCTATCTGTGTTGAGTAGGTGAGGAGTTTCTGAGTTCACACAACTTAATTCATTGCATGGATTAATCTTCTGTTGACTGTAATGTATAAACACACATCTACAAATGAAGAGAATTTTGGAAATTACTTAAAAATTTTAAAAAAAAAATTAATTGAATGCCTGCTACATATTTCTGTTAAAAAACACTATCAAAATAATTTGATTGAAATCTGACTGAATTTCCAGGTAATTAAGTATAAACAAATTATATAACAAAATTTTCCGAAGATGGTACAAAATTTCATGACAATATTAACACTCATGTTACCATACAGTTTCTCACTTCATCCACATAAATATACTCCTTTTTGTTTAACAAAATAATAAAATTAACCAACAAACTGACAAAAACCATTGCTGTAACATACTGCCCTATCTCCCACTGAGTCATTCAAGAGTGATAATTAGTCTTGTACAAGGAATGGAAAACTTTATAGGGTCACCTGACAAGGAAAATGTGAACAAGTTGTATACAGTTGGAATTAAAAGGCCTGCATACTCAGATTTTCAGTATATCAGCTCAACCCTCCTCATCCTTCTCCTATCCTTCTGTGGATATGTGGTCAATAGAATGATAATATCTTCTCAGTGACTATATATTTCTACTTTATTTAGGTCTGTGCATTTTAAAACATTTGTGCACATAAATTTATATACAAAAATATTTATAATAGAGAATAAAATTTGTGCATCAGTGTATTGGGCTGCTTAGACTGAATCACTGAAAGATTTTAGACAAAATAATTACAAAATTATTTTACAAAAATAATTTTACATCTTTCCCAAATGAGTCAAATCAACAAACCTGATAGCTTGATTAACCTAAGTTCTTTATAACTGACCTTATACCTCCTTGGTCAGGAGTCAACTATTCAAAAATTTTCATTGTCTGAACATCTCTTTTTTTTTTCTTTGAGATGTTGTCATTTAGCCCTGTCAAAACAGTCAGGAGGTAACAAAAAAAAAGGTGTTCTTACCTCTGTGCATCCCTGAATCAGATTTCTCTACTCTGACATTCACTTAAAAGAACCAGTTGAGGTAAATGTTATATGTGCCTTTAGGTAGAATAGTTCATGCACAGACTCTTCAGATATGAATACACTGGGGAGATGGGGAAATATATAGCTCCAAACATATATCATGCAATCCAATAATGTAGAGTTCCCAAAGCAAACAATAACCCTCAAGAAGATGAATTGAATTTTGAAGAGGATATTCTCTGGTGGATTTTAAATACTCATGCATTTGCCTCCAGAGCATTTTAAATTATTCTGCTTTCTCCTTATTCCCAGTCTGAAGGTATCTAGCATGAAAAAAACAAATATAAGAATATGCTTTGGTTTGGTTTTTTGTTTTGTTTTGTTTTTTTGTTGATTTTTTGTTGTTGTTGTTGTTGTTATTGCTGTTTTTTTAATTTCAGTTTCTAAAAGGTGAAGTTTTAAATTCCTTTTTCTTTCAAAATTTTTTTGTGTGTGTTTTGTCTACTGGTGGCTCAGTAGTTTGTGCCTTCAAATCACAGAATGAAAAATATTTTCATTTAGCCATTTAGATGTTTATGTGATATTAAATGAGTCCCTCCCATTTGTATTAGCTGCATGAATAGAACAAAGAGAAGATGGAAAATGCCTTTGCAAATTCTAAACAACTGAATGAGAAGAAACAAAAATAAAGAAGCATGTAGATGCCTTGTGCTTCTATTTTTAGATTCAGTAAGAATTTCTAAATACCAAAAATCCATGAGGAAACACTATAAAAACGTAAGTTTTGTGAGGTTTCATTGAGCTGTTAAGTCATTTGAAAGAACTACATTGGTTTAAAAGTTAAAAGTAAACTGTTTTCTCATAAAAAATTTAGATGGTTGATGGAGTCTGCAACACTGTAATCTAGAAGAGTATAACAAATAAAGACATAAATAAATGTGATTCTGCTTATTAATGAATTAATTCATGGCAACATGTTTTGCTGTAAGCCTTTTTTTCCTGAATGACTATTCAGATAAATTACATTGCTACAAACCAGAAAGAAAAAAAAATATATATATATCCATGTTTTCCTGCTGTTTTATCATGATTTGAAAAAAAAAAATGCTCAATTAACTGTTAAAAAATAATTCAATTGACAGCAATTTGTTAGATCTACTACACAACATAGCATAGGATATTTTGTAAGATGTGTTAGCATGAGCTTTATTTTTCAGCATTCAGCATTTTTTTTTTCAATTTAGTTCTTGGTCTTCTTAGATAACAGGCCTCAATCATGACAATAATAAATGAAAATACCATGCAGACCACTCGCAATAATCTTCTCAAAAATAAATAATAGATTGGATAGGAAAAGCTCTGCTTTTATACCATAGAAGCGATTAATCCTTTGATGTTTTGCTTTGCATGGCTACTGAAAATGTTGGTAAATTTAGAACTGCATTATTTTGAAGAAATGAACTGAAAAACAGTTAAAGAAAAACTTCTTGACCATGTAGTTAATTTTCTGACAATATAGAACCTACTAATATCTAATATTAAAGGCATAGAAATGCTTCATATTAAATTTATTTCCCAAATAAATGCTTTGTTTTTTAAAATGTGGTACAAAATTATGTGTACTTACTAGCAAAATTTATTATGGTTTATTACATTTCTAAATTCATATTTTTGTTAATTATGTAGGCTATGTAAAATGCAAATTCTTTATAACTTCTATAACTAAGTATGTATAATCAGTTTCCAGAACAATTCAGTTTTTTATTATCTAAAGAAGTAAATAATTATTGTACTTGTTGTCTATTAAGTTTGTTGCACTAGTTTTCTTCGATGCTGTGATGTAGAGTAAGACAGATTTCTTGGAATTCATTTAAGAGAATTCAGTTTAGGTCTTCATTTTCAATCCCAGATGATAATAACTTTTTCAATATGATTTTTAACTTTTTTCTTTAATGTCTACCTTAATTTTTTTAAATACTTCAATTATTCATATATATGTTTTAGTTTGTCTTTATGGTATTAGTTCAAAATTCTTTATTTTTTAATTCATTGTGAGATAAAAATAATCTTATTATTTTGTATTTTGTTAAATAAAATTTTGCTAATGTTGAAAAGCCTAAAAGAAAAGCCTTTAGGAATGTTTATAGTATCCACAAATCTTTTAAGTAGTCTGGTGTTGCATGGAGAGAAGTTTGGCTAACACTTCTCACTATATAATCCCATTTTCCATACCTTAAAACTTTTTTTGGACAAGAGTAATTGCAACTTTTCATTCCAAAGATGTAACTTAAACTGTTTTGGAAAAAAATAATAGTTCATAGATTTCAGAAGATACAATTGTCCAAGATGAACTGCCTTCCAAATAACTAAAAATATGTAGCATTTCCAGATAGGTAAAGGTATGTGACTGAACCTAAAAAAAAAATTCTCAGTCAGAGATCAGTTAGATATTTTCATTATATGATTTTCTAATATTTTGTCTTCAGCAACCAGCCTCCAGTATAAGACGATTTCAGCTAAGCTGGACTTTACTTACCACCCTTTGTAATTTTTCTGATCAATCTTTTGTGTCTAAACTGAAAGAGAAAACAAACAAACAAGAAAATCATCTTCCATAGTGGCCATGGCATCTTTTTCTTCCTTCCTAGGTTTCCTTAAGAAAGAATTATAAAGTTGAATCACATTTTAAGTTGCTTTTGAAGTTGGCATGTCCCTTCATAAAATGAGAAAAATTGCTTCAAGACAGTACACAGAAATGTTAAACAGGCTCTTCTCATCCCTGCCTGGATCAGACAAAGAAACCATCCACCCCAACATTCAGTCTCTGATGCTTTTGACACTGCTTGGGTAGAGTACAAGAACCCGACCACTTTCTTTTGTTCTTCCCCTATGTTCTTTCTCTGAGCATTCACAATTGTTTTAGTATGAATATTAAAGGACAAATCTCTGTCTTTTTGTTTAGGAACCTGCTGGCCACAAGTTTGTTTCAACTCCTTCTGAACCTCATGACAGTATCTAACACCATATATTCCTGTGACAAAGAAATTTCCAGAAGTTCACTACTACTTGCTGAGTAATAGAAGAAATTCATTTTACATGTTCTAAATTTACTTTGTTCTCCTTTCATCAAATGTCCTTAGAGGACCTTGCAAGATTTGGTGAAAAATAGCTTTATCTCATCTTAACCTCTGCCTTCATGATTATGTAAACTTCAGACCTGCTTACTCTCAGTCATCCTCTTTTCAAACTGATGAGTCCTAGATATTTTAGAATAATTTCATAAGTCAGAAACTGTATCTAATTCATCTTTTCTGGTGATTTATTTCTTACCACCTCTAACATCCTGAATGAAACCTGAAGAATTGCATATGGTCCTCAGGTTGTATGCGAAATATAAGTTCTGGATTTTATCTTTGAAAAAAATAAGAACATTTTACCTGAGATTCAATAAGTTTTATAAGATTTAAGGGGAAAAAAATTGTAAGGAGAACCTATCCATCATACATGTTTATTATATGATTAGTACAGTAAGAGTTTAGATTTGCATAAGGATATTTCCATATTTCAATTTTACCCTTTTAGAAGACTAATGTATATATATCATGGGTAATGTTCTAAATTGCATTCTGATTCAGACAGATGGTTGAGATTTAGAAAAAGAAATTGTAGGCAGTAAAAATTTTTCAGTAGCAAACAGCATTTCATTTCAAACACTGTGCAGTGTATTTCCTTCTTAATTTAGAGCAAATAATCAAATACTGAACACTCATTTCAGGTGTAGTGTTTCATCATATTATGGACCATGAGAGGGGAAAATAACCTGTTTAAACTGAATTCTGAGCTCATTCCCTTAAAACTCTCAAGTAGTGACTGGTTTTCTGTTAGGGAAAGAAACATATTAAACTGCAGGTTCTGGGAGATATAAGAGAAGAGAAACCTGTTCTCATATGTAAGGCCTTATAAAAGAAATAATTGATGGAAAGGAAAGCAATACCAGAGAGATTTACTCAATTTTTTGTCTTGGGTGGGTGTTATCCCAGGTAGGTCCCTAGAAAATATTGTTAAATATGCTTCCTTCTGCAAAGAAACATCTCCCTTTTGTGAGCATTCAATAGTTTTATTAGTAGTCCATTGAACATTCTGAATAAGATTAATCTGCTACTGCTTCATGTCCTCCCCTAGGGAAATTCATGGCAATAAGTGGATTTGATTGAAAATATTATTTTCTGAAGAGGATTGAGAAGTATAGATAGAGAATAGGGGGAAAAGAAGCAGAAGAAACAGTGGAATGAGAAAGTGATAAAAGTTCACTGGAGAAGGGGAGAAAGGAGTGCAATGTGAGGGAACAGCAAGGAGGATATATTGTTTGCATTTAATTTTAAACTAGTAGTGTTGATCAGAAAGAATTATTTCTTTTACTTTATTTTATAAAAATTGCATACACTTGTATGTACATAAGAAACTGTAATTCCATTTGGGACTACTTGTGACATTAACAAATAATTTGAGCAGAGTTCTTGAGGTTTATCATTATGTCACCAGTATCCTCAGGGAAATTACTTATACTGTGTGTGCAGTTTCGTGTACATAATTCTTTATATTTATCAAATTACATGGCACTCTATAGTACACTTCATAACTTAAAGTCATATATTAAGTCTAGCAGGCACATATACTCTTTTAAGAAAACATGCATATTGCTTTCACAGAGTGTTTCATATAACCATTCCCTTAAAGGCTCTTAATATGTTTGTAAGTAATTTTGTGAAATGAAAATTTAATAATATTATTGCATCTAGCAATTATTTTATGTAATAAGTATTTATGATCAAACTGTAAATGAACTTTTGTTTAAATTATCCTAATGACTTAAAAAAAAAGATATATTGATATTTTTGAGCATGAGTTGATATCCTGTGTGGGACCATCAAAAGCCTTTATATTTTGTGTGACATTTTTAAACTGTAAGGGAGCCATAAGACAGCACTTAGCAGCTTTCTTTTTCTTTCTTTCTTCCTCTTTCTTTCTTTCTTTCTTTCTTTCTTTCTTTCTTTCTTTCTTTCTTTCTTTCTTTCTTTCTTTCTTTCTTTCTTTCTTTCTTTCTTTCTTTCTTTCTTTCTTTCTTTCTTTCTCTTTTCTTTCTTTCTTTCTTTCTTCCTTTTTCTCTTTCTCTTTCTTTCTTTCTCTTTCTTTCTTTCTTTCTTTCTTTCTTTCTTTCTTTCTTTCTTTCTTTCTTTCTTTCTTTCTTTCTCTTTCTTTCTTTCTTTCTTTCTTTCTTTCTTTCTTTCTTTCTTTCTTTCTTTCTTTCTTTCTTTCTCTTCCTTTCTTTCGTTCTTTTCTTTCTTTCTTTCTCTTTCTTTCCTTCTTTTTTCTCATTTTTTCTCTCTTTCTCTCTTTCCCTTTGTGTTTCTCTTTCCTTTTTTGCTCTTTTTTTTCTTCCTATCCCTATAAATTGGAGAATTTATAGCCTCAGTCCTGTCTGCAGTGATAAACTCCCAGTTGGAAGTAGAATCCTGGCTACCTAAGACACATGCTTTTAGAAGGTTCAGAATTACCAGGTAAGATTCTTTAACCCTAAATTAAGCATATTTATTGATGAATACATAACTCAACTCTATATTGAACTGAAACAGAAAATTGCTTGGTATAATTCATTTTATGGTAGAACAAATGTCTAAAATAGACCCTGTGACCTCAGCTATAGGTGTCACACTGCTCATGATGAAAGTTACATAATATGAAAACCTCTCATTTTATGTCCAATAGAATTTAAAAGACATGAATACCTAATCTATTTTATATAATAATAGATTATGCTTTAATAATGACTTTAAAAGGATGTAAAATGGGTTCATTCATGGGAATGAATTGACAATCTCTCTCTACTCCTGATTAAATGTGTTTTTACCTGTCAGTTAACATCATAATAACTGACATGTTATTTTCACAATCTCAGAGAAGTTACTTCTTTTTCTTGGAATATTTCTTATCTTTCAAAAACACCTTTTGATATGCAAATTAAACAATATTTGAGAAATCAAGTACAGTCTTTCAGATTGAAAAAGCATGAATTTTTTAACTGTAATTTGTGTTACTTCCACCAAATTATTTTTTTCTGTGTGAAGAGCTATAACAACTGATCCTGACCAAAAATACTGGAGATGATAGGACCTGAAAACAGAACAAACTAGTCTATTACATATAGAAGTATCTCTAGTTCAGAAGTCCTCCTGATGGATATCTAGGTGTTTTTCTTCCATAGTGGTACATCTGGGTTCCTCCCAATCCTTTTTCAGGGGTGTATCTGTCATCACTATAAATTGCAGCACCTCCACCTCACCTCTAAGACAGTTTCCACCAGTTTTGTTTAGTCGTACTGTAAAATGCACTCAGGCATAGGTTAGATAACTTCTACTGTGATTTTGTGGAGAAGTCAAACCAAGATCCAAGCATGGAGTCGCCTTGAATCATGGTACACTGTTAATTATTTTTAAACTTCATAGTTGCTAAAAATGAGACAAGGACTCAACTCTCAGAGACATATTTTGGAGCAGACCTTAAGAGTATGTGTTTTTTGGGATATGTATGACAGCACACACTCTTAACACAAAGAGAGATTTGAGATACAATTCTTGCTGAGGTTGAATAGAGAACCATGTATGTTCATCACAAGAGAGAAAACTGGTACAGACCCCTCCTCATTGCTGAAAAGGAGAAGTACTTGGGGTAAACAATATTTAGGACTTCACTTGGATTTTGTTTCAAAGGAAACTGGAGGGTTTATTTCAGAATAATACTTGGAAATGTGCTAAACATGAAAGTTAGGCAGCAGAAGTTGTGAACTGATGGGGAACAAAGTTATTTGAATATGTAGAACCCTGGTGGGTTGCTTCCAAAAGCCTTTCTGTCTCTGCCATATTTCCGATGTGTAGCAGTTTGACACTGGTTAAGCGAGAAGCACCACAAAAAACTATTTACTTTTTTGCCTCTGCTATGGCTGAGCAGAGAAGGGGAACTTAAAACTTCATTTTCATAAGGTGAAATAAGGATTTTTGAGGAAAAAGGAAAACTTCAAAGGAAAACAGGTCCAAACCTAAACAGTATGAAGAGGATTTATTACCAACAGAATTAAAAGTAGAAAGAGTAATGAGAAACCAAAGCAAACTTTCAGAACACCTTTCTTCCCCAATGCTCCCTCTTTCCACTAACCTCGCAAGGAAACAAAACATGGGGTTTTGGTCAGTATTTCATTTCTTAAGAGTCTTTCTTGATGTTTAAGGAATAGAGTTTCTTCTGCTGTGCCGTGGCATCCTTCCCACAGGAGATAGTTCTCTGCGAACCTATCTAGCGTGGTTTCAACTTTCACAAGCAGCAGCCCACCAGAATCTGCTGCAGTGAAAATCCCTCCCATGAATCTCACAGTTTTTCCACAACTGCCAGCATTGGTCATATTAGTTCATTAGATTTAGTCTTTTAAGGATGAGCTGTTCTAGCCTGGAAGCAAAGGTTCTCTTCTTCAATCTTTAAAAGCCTCTCAGCATCTGTGCACTCTAGTGTGAGCACTCCTCTTCACGGGCTGTGTGTGGATCTCTCACCCCCCCCATGTACCTCATGAATTATAAACAGTTTGTTGTATTATAGTCCTCACCATGGTTTGCAGGAGAATTTCAGCTCTGGCACTAGGAGTGCCTCCACCCTCTCCCTTCCCCCACTGACCTTGGTGCTGCCATGTTGGTTTTCCTCATGTGATCTCACGTTTTCTCTGACTTGGAAGAAAGTTGGTGTCTGTAAGTTGCAGTTGAGAAATTGATCTTATCTGGGCTCTGCATCAGGGAAAGATTTGCCCTGCCTTTCCCTGCCAGCTGCGCGGTGTTATTTGCTAGGTTTGGCACGAGCCTCTCCAGCCTCAGGAACCCACCAGCACCGTGCAGGCTGTGGCAGCTCCAGAAGGATCTTGACCACGAGGTCCCAGCCTCAGTTGCGGGGGTTCTCCGGCCACGGGGCTGCTCATGACTGCTCACAGTGCCGGGGTGGTTCCTCTTGGCGACCCAACCTCGTCCGCCACACCAGGAGGGCTTAGGGGCCCTTTCCAAGAAGGGGCCTGGGGGCCACCCCCCTTTGCCATCCCTCGGAGGGGAACAAGGGAAAAAGGAGCTTCTCATGGTCTCTTCTTTCTTAAATATGTCCACCACAGAGGCATTTCCATCTTGTCCAATTGGTCTAGCAACCTGCCCATCAGCTATTGGCTCTGTGCCAGTCACAGAAATTTTGAGAAGCTGTTTTTTCTCTTTTTTTTCTTTGCCTCCACAAATCAGGTTTTGCTAAACTACCACGCAATGCTTTTAATCTCTCTTAGCTGTCATGGAGTAATTTTTCATTACTACCTTGTCTATCCAACAAGCCTAGTTTTTGCAGGAAAAAGGAAAAGCTGAACAAAATTGAAAACAATTTGAAAGATGTTTATTGTGGAAGACTTGGAGGGGTTTTAACAAATTGCTGACAGTGTATCCATACATAATCCATTGCTTCCATATGTAGACAATCTCTTTACATGTCAATTAATACAGTGAGGGGAATGGTGGTGGCCCCTGGCAGTGCATTAGAGACGTCAGAGGTTTGGGAGTAGGAGATGCTCATAGAAGTCAGACTCCTGCTTTGGAAGGACTGGAGAGACTAATGAACCAAAAAAAGGGAATGGTTGGTATGTGGTTTGTAAAAACTGGCTGATGCCCACTTTATTTATATATTTATTTGTTTCTTTGTTTTTAATTAGGATTTCATACTGTTGTTGCTTATTATTTGCACTGGTGAGGCTGCACCTTGAGTACTGTGTCCAGTTCTGGGCCCCTCACTTCAAGAAAAATCTTGAAATGATGAAGAGTTTCCAGAGAAGGTCAGTGCAGCTGGTGAAGGGTCCAGTGACTAAGTCCTATGAGGACTGGCTGAATAAGCTGGATTTGTTTAACCTGGAGAAGCGGAGGCTGAGGGGAGACCCTATCACTCTCTAATCACTCTCTACCTTAAAGGAGATGGTAGCCAGGTGGTGTTAGCCTCTTCTCCCAGGCAACTAGTGACAGGACATGAGGACATAGACTCAAGCTGAACCAGGAAAGGTTCAGGTTGGATATTAAGAAGGATTTTTGCACTGAAGGGTTGGTCAGGCTTTGGAACAGGCTGCCCAGAGGGGTGCTGGAGTCACCATACCTGGAAGTGTCGAAGAAACAACTGGACATGGCGCTTAGTGTTATGATTTAGCTGACAAAGCAGTGTTCAGTCAAAGGTTGGACCTGATGATTTTAGAGGCCTTTCCAACCTAAATAATTCTGTGTTTCTGTTATCTGAGCTCTTAATGACATAATTATAGCTACTTTTGTGCAACAATTATCCTGTGACATAAAATTTAAGTAATCTAAAACTGCATCATGCATGAACTAATTATAGTTCAGTAAAGCATTTATGCAATAATGATTCAAATATTTCTTTTTTTTTTTTTCATTTGCAATGCTATTAATTCATTTAAAAACTATGGTAAGTGTAGCTGTCATTGCATAAAGACTAAACATACTTTCACAGTTCCATCACTCAAATGTAATCAAAAAAAGACCACAGTAAAGATTTCTTCACTAATTGTTACAGAAAAAATTACAAAAGCAGGCATTAACCAAACACAGGCTTTTTGTGGATGCTTGAGTTAAAACAGTTTATATCTTGAAAATAGCAATATTACTATTATTCTGCACTGTCAGCTTTTACAATGGTATTTGCCGCTAATATCTTCTAGACTATTTATCAAACCGTCGTTGAACACTATAGGATCTGAAATTCTTTCACCTGATTTTTTTTTCCATTTTTTCTCCTGCTTTATAGCACTGTTTAATTTGTTTGGTATTTGCATGATATTACTGAGATAATGCCACATCTCTAAGATGAAATGTAGTAGTGTATACTGTCAGAATGCAGCAAGACTTTTATTATCTAATTTAGGATGTAAAAGCCTGTTTCTGCGAATAAATATACATCCCCCTCTGTGCCAAGGAACAAGGTCACATCTACCAATGGAATAATTAACTACCACAGAAAAATCCAACCAAAAAAAGTAAAATGTAAATTTTACTGGAAAATAACTGGAAAGATAATTAACTCAATAAATTTCATCCGCAACTGTATGCATACATTAACATTTTGAAAATTACAGAGGTAATAAAAATACAGCAAATATCATTCCCAAATGCAACAACAATCCAAGCTTTATTTGATAATTATATTTTAACTACGGGGAATAAAATCATATGCTTGAAGGAAAAAAGATTTTCTAATGCATTTTCATTTTTTAGATTTTTTTTTTCATTTCAAATGTGGGATAGTGATAATGTTACTACCTTCAGTAAAATAGAATAAAGCTATGAAGCTCAGACTTTTTTAGTAGATCAGCATTTTTGCCTTTTCTAAGGTTGTAAAGGAGGAATTAAATTATATTCTCAACATGAAGTTCCACTGAAAGTAGGAGAACCAGATATAAATTTGTTACCTTTTATAAACTGGTATATATGAAATCTCCACTGACTATGCCAAACCTGAGGCTGTGTCAAAACCAAATTCCAGAGAAAGAAAAATATAATTATTTTCTCTTACAAGCAGGTTGTGCAGGGATAATTTTTTGGGAATTAAATAGAGAATATTCAGAATAGTCTTTGTCTATCTATGTAATTCATTTTGTTCATAAATCATGTCAGACATAACACATTGAGATTTTAGACTAAAAAGGTGTGGATCTCAAAAGAAGACTCAGAAAATGAAGATAAATCAATCAGACCAGTAGTTTGCATACCATTACATATATGATTTCCAAAATAATACTATTAAACTACTTTCTGTTTTGAAGCTTCTATTGACCTGAAAATATATGAGTCAAGGAAAATGATAATTTGACAAGAATTGTAATTGAGTTGAAATGGCCTTCTGCGACCTTTCCTTTATTTCATTTCATAAGAATGCTGAAATTTTCATGCAGATGTCAGCATATGTTAAATATATGCAGTTGAATTAAGCATGAAACTTCTTTTATTTTTTGGTAGGATTGTTTTCAGCAAAAGATACTAAAGAAAACATCTTTCCTAATACTCCTAAAAGATTTTATAGTGGGGGGAAGACTTATGAGATTAATTATCCTTTTTCCTGACCCATAAGAACCTTTCATTTTTCACCTGGTCTTGGTCACATTACAGTTTCGTATTCCTCATTTAAAAGACAACATTGTCCATTCTTATGACCAACATTTTCTTAAGAATCAAAATAATAAGCTTTTGTCATTCTTTGACTCAGTTGTTATAATTATCTGAAATGAGAATTGTTGCAAAAACTCCAACATGTTATATATAAACATACATATTTTTTGTCAATTGTGCTGACAGCTGACTCTTGCCGTGTTATGCAACAGGTCCATGAAACTTTAGAAGTGAAAGACACAATACTTCAGATGATGTCTCTCAGTCTTTGCATACAAAAGATGGAGATTTGTTCTTCAATGTTTAGTTCTGTATGTGAAAGCATACAGATATTTTCACATTTAGTTCCATGTGAAAATAGCTTTAATGTGGTATCTATGACTTCATTTTATCTCTTTATTAGTTTGGTTCCAAGCAAAACTATGCTGAAAACAATATAGAAGGACCACTTAATAGAATTTAGTCATTTTACTGTATTTCCACAGGATTAACATAAACCAATTTAGTTTTCCTTTTTCCTGAAATAATTCATTATTAAAGGTAACTGTTTTTGAATCTTGTATGTGTGAGCTGCTAAGAGGAACAGTTGCATGCAAATAAGCTCATCAGTCATATGTTTTTCACCTCTGTTTCATGGGCTTTTGCAGTAAAAAAGTTTAGGCTACAGAATTCTTTGGAAATACTAGGTTGGTATTGCAGAACACAATGCTAAAAGTACGCCAATAACCAAAATCTCCCTTCAGCTGACTTTCACAGGCAGAGACAGTACTCTCAGAGGAAATTGGGTATTTGAGTGATGTCAGGGCACGGATGAAGAATGGGTGGATTAGAGTCTGAAAAGAAAAAAAGTGCTTTGAAGAGATAAATGCTGGGTGGGAGAAGCTAAAGAACCAAAAGCATTAACCACAAAGCCTGGGCAATCAAACAGCAGTCACTGGGCCAAGATCCTTGCACCTTACAGAAATTAATTTCTGTTGTAGTAGAAAAGAATTTGAAAAGGCAACAAATCATGATTTTTTAATGCTGGATTCAAGACAATTTTCTTTCACCTTAACAAAAGAAGAGTTTGTTTTAAGATGTGGGACTTTTCCACATTAATAACAAGTTTAGACAGAGATGAAGTCTCACAATGCTATGGATCCTGGAGTGCCAAATCACATACTGACAGTGTTTGACTCCACTGCTTGGAGATTCTACAGATATTGGAGAATAGGTACATTATGCTATGAATATCAAAAACCACACTGTGGATGATAATTTTTCCTTGTTTCCTAAAATAACTTTTATTTCCATTTTACTAAGAACCTGAGGTGTTTAAATCAGTTTTACTTGTAACAAAAGCTCTCTGAATTTGGAAATTGGCTAGAAACACTGACAAAGGCATCTTGTCCTTTTCTTTGCTCTGCTAAAGCAGTTTCTGTACTCAGAAATACTGTTTGAAAGAGATGAATGGACACATTAACTGGACATGAAGGACAGGTCAAGTCCAAGTTACACAGCCAGAAACCAAAAGAATAGATAATATCTAAACGGAGAAAAAAGCCCTACAAAAATGTGATAAAACATGGCCACAGTCTGCAGCACATCATGTTTAATTTTGTGCTTAAATGGTTGGAAAGAACTTTAGTAGAGCTGAAAAAGCAAAGTTATGCCATGTATGACTATACACTTACAGAACTGAGCCGTAAGTTAATAAATTAGCAAGAAGTTTAACAATCAAGATGTAGAAATGACTAAAAAATTACTGAATTGTGTTCTTACCCTACCTACTCTAAGGGATAGCCAATTACTTGCCACTACAGAAGTAATTGAATAGATTATTGTGGGTAATGTCTAAGATAATCAGTGTCCTTAGGATAAGATACTACCTCAGGGTAGTAATGAAATCACACAGCCACCTTCTCTTTTACATCTTGATTCTGCAAATAGGTAGGGTGTGATTGCTGAGTCACGAAAGAATGCATTGGGCCTCTAATGCAATTATGATCCAAAAATATTCAGTATAGGGCCTTAGGCAAGAAGCTGATGGCATGCCAGAAGCAGGACCTGCAGGGAACCCTGAGCTTGTTAATACCCTTCTTTGAGTGAGTGATGTTAAACTGTTGATTGACCATCACCATCTCCAGACAGTCTGCTGCTGAGTGAGACTGTGCCCTACAATTTATCTTTCACATTTTGTCTGATCTCATCTATAACACATCATCGTATTGATTCTGTCAAAATGATGATGGCAAATAGCATTCACCAGGAAACTTTGCACGTGATTTTGCAAAAATTACGTTAGTCTAGCTTAACGGGAAACAATGGGAACTGCAAAGATTGCACAGGGGAATAAATCACTGCTGGTGATTCTGGCAGTAAAGTTAGTTTTCTTCTTCCTCCCAAACATTGATGTGTTTCTCCTTGCCATTGAAATATTGGAAAAAGAACTTTAACAGTTAGAAGGAAAAAATAACAAAAAAGCCTCTTTAAGTTATCCTGCTCCACTACTGGGAAAAAAAACAGTAAAAAAATTGTGTCTCAGCAAACAAAGAATCATTAGAGGAGGGTAGCAGTTATCACTAAAAAGATCTTTTGCTGAAGGGCTAAAACTACATAGTACAAAAAAGAAATTAAACTTCTCTGTGTCTTATCAACTACACTGCATCACCCCTGTCTGTTGCGCTGCGTTTTTCAGCTCTGTTCTGCAGCACAGTGGTTCTTTTTTCCTTTTCTCTTTCTTCCCATTTTCCTAACAGAAAAGTAGCCATTGTGGTATCCCATGAGTTGCTGTCCTGCACAAGAGACTTTCTGAGGCTATAATTGTTTATCTCATTTCAAATATTAAATATGGCGCTAAAGAATTCCTGTCCTGCATGCCAATCTTTCCTCTCCCATACTTCAAATTTTTAAAAACACTGCATTTCCCACTTACTCTTTTTATACAGTCCAGTAAGAGATTATTTAATTTTTCTTCCAGTGAATGAATTTAACATCTATAGACATTTATAAATGTTCTCCGCTTCTGGAACACAGAGTATGACAAAACTTGAGAGATCTATAATAGATGAAAATACTTTTAATCTTTAAGGAAAACTAATGACTTCCCCCCCTGTAAAAGAACTGAACCATAGGAATGCTAACACATGGTAGCAAACATGTTGGCACATGAAAAGAAATAAACTAAAACTAGAAAAAAAAAAAAAAAGAAAAAAAGAAAAGAGAATTTCCTAGAGGAAAAAGACAATGAGTCTCAGATGTACAAATGATTTGTTAAGGCAGGAATCATAGAATCATGGAATGATTTAGGTTAGAAGGGACCTTAAAGGCTACCTAGTTCCAACCACCTGCCATTGGCAGAGACTTCTGCAACTAGACCTGGTTTCTCAGGGTCCCATTAAACCCAGCCATGAAAATTTCAGTGATGGAGCATCCACATCTTCTCTGGGAAACAAAATCAATCAAAATTTTAGAAAATTCCCATTTCACTTCACAATCATCTGACATTTACAGAACAAGACATTTTGTAGTCTTATGTTTACTCTCTTTTTCTTATTTGGACTTTCTATGCTTTTTAATTCTAAAAAAATTTTCTAATCTAATACAGCAGCATTACACTGCATTGTTTATGTAAAATTAGACTACAGTCTGAAGGGCACAAGTTCTCTCATGAAAAAATTCTTAGAACTTGTGCAGCAGATTTTTATGCTGGAAAGTCTATTGGAATGTTCAAAAAATTAAATCATAATGAGTTCAGTATTTAAAAGTGTTTTCTGGGAAAACGGGGTACTAGTTTTCCATCCATACCTTTTGGATTTGACTATCTGATGGTAAATAAATTTGGTATAATGTCATGAAACAATTACATGTACTTTTTAATAATTTTGGATTTTGTAGTCCGTAGCTTAGAAAAGGAATTAAAATAAACAAGCAATGGTAACAGAAAATATTAAAAAATGTTGCAATATATAACTTTTTTGCATACTTTAAACCTCTATGCCTCTATCAACTACAAATACTCATTCTTCCAAATATTTCAGACTTTACTTTTGAACGTCTTTAAAATATTAGGAACTGCAGAATACATGGTTTCACACATACAGTAGTTACTGTAACATTCACTCCATTAGTGTCTGCCAGATTAATTTTGGATTTAAAGTCTCCTATCTAAATTGACACCAACTATCCAATTGCAGCACTGTTTACATTTCTGATGTGCCATACTGCATTACATTTTCTGTGTCACCTCCCATCATGTTATATTGTGTCATGCAGAAAAGCCAATGTGAGTTGACATTACACAAGATGATGTGATCTAAAAGATTTAAAGCTATGCAATTCACTGAAGCAGAAAGGTGACACATTGCAATCAAGGTGTAAATACCTACCTCCCCTAGAGCATCAGTTATCTGCTAAAAACACATACTAGACGACCTTTAAAGGTCCCTTCCAACTCAAACTGTTCTACGAGTCTCTGATTCTGTGATATGTTGAACAATTTTTTTAACTTAAGAGAATCCGATCTGAACACTTTCAGTGTAATAAATAAAATATTAAACTCCAGGAATACTCCATATTTGACTTAGAAGAACAAAAGCAAGGGCAATTAAATTAAAAGTTTATAATTTTAAAATCTGTTGTACTAACAATGTGGATGTTATAGAAAATTAATCATTCCTCACTGCATTCCAAAAAGAGAATAAGTATAATTTTCTTAGTTTGAGGAATTAAAAACCATTTAAGGACTGAAGTGGCAATACCTAATGCTAAAAATGAAATATATATAAAAGTACTAAAAGAGTTCCAAGAATTTTGCTCCAAGTGTCAGGAAATATCCATTCCTGCTGCTTTAAAGGTCTTCTCTTAATATCAGATGCAAGAAATTGGATTTTGATTTTACATACATGATCTTGCCAAACGAGTTTTAGGCTAAATTTCATCAAATACAATTTTAGGTGATGAATGGATGTGTCTAAGTTAGGAGTAGTTCCAGAGCCCAATCTTTTACAATTAGAGAGGAAAGTGTAAGGGGATTACAAAATTCAGAAGTACAAGTGAAATGAGGCTGGTGCATCCTCATGCCTATTTGTAGGTACAAATACATGGCCAGTCACACAGATCAGCTCAGACAGACACACTCAGCACTTGCTGAAACAAAATTATATCAGTGGTCATTTCCTGCTCCCCTCTCTAGCTGAGCAGGGTGTAGCTGTATTACTGGGAAATAAGTAAGCGTACACACACGTATACATGTTCATAACGTGGGGGTTTTTCCAGCAGCTGGGCTCAGATCTTCAGTCTGCCCAGCAGTCTGCCTGGCTGCCCTCCCAGTCTTCCCACTTTCTGACAACTGGACATAAGAGCCCCCAAGCTCCACTCCCTCCTTCCCTCTCTCTTTCTCTCCCTACCCCTCTTTCTCTCACTTCACCCTCTCCCATGAGAACTTTATGAAGTTCTAGAAGGGTAAGTTCAAGGGTCCTTTTTTCTTGTGTGGGGAGATGTGGCTTTTATGGGGTGATGACGTACTTCACTAGGGTACTCCTGTGGTGAGTTTCATAGCAGTCAGATGAGGGCACTATTCAGCTACCCTGTCTGCCATTGTTCCTCTGTACTCCTTTTATTCCTGTGAAGAATCCCTTTTATCACATAAAGGCATGATTCACATTACAGTAGTAACTAAGCTAACTGCTTAAGATGAAATACAAACTTTGAGTTTATTGCAGATTGTGCAAATATCAGAAGGAACTTTGTATTCCCTCATCATGTTACTCTTGCAGTATGGCTTTTCTGATCAGAATTTGTCCCTTCTTGTAGTTCAGGTGATATTATTTTTGCCTTTCTGGTAACCTTTGTAATCAACACTATCTCCAGCAGAAATCCAAAACATAGTTCCACATCAGCTACTGTGCCAAAAAAAACCCCTCTATATCCCAACCAAAACCAGTACTTTTTTCTCTTTTTTTTTCCCCCAAGTAAATTGTGAAACAAACCAATCTTTATTTCTGAAGAAAAATGGAAAAAGATATCTTCACATGGTATCGAATTTATTCTACACTCTCTTCCAGGTACCTTTTGAAATATGCTGCCATTAAAGGAAAGAAAAGTGTGGGGCTTTTTAAAATGACATTTTCTCTGTTGCAAATTATTTGTGAAAAAATTCTTATCACTTCTTATTCTTATGCAATTGATTTAATAGACAAATTGTGTCTACCTTCACTCAGCAGAAAATGTCAAATAAAAGAAATCCTACTGAAGAGTAAATTTTTTAAAGTGAGTCAGTCCTAAAAAGTAAATAACAGAAACAGCAAAGATGTCACACATCAGAAAAAATAAAAGGCACATGAGAGACTATAGAATCATTGCAAGGACAGTTTTTCCTCTGTATCGTGTCTTCAAGATCTCAGAAGGAACATTTTTGAAATATTGCATGTCATGCATCATTTAAGTAAAACTTTGCTTAAATAGACAAGAGCTAACTCACACAGGGGTTTGATAGTCAATTTTTTTTCTAAATTATTCATGTGGGAAATTTTTTAATGTGTATCACTAATGTGAGCTGTAAGCATGTAATTGATGAAATCCTGCTTAAAGACCCTCAGGAAGGTGATCTAAAATGGCAATTTGTTAAAATAATGTCTATTAGCTCTGATTCTCCCATGCTCCTACCAGTTAATACAGCATGTTCATTTATCATTGAACTCAGATTAACTCACTCAAACTATGACCTAACCTTATCAAAGTTACTTCAAATTACCACCCGTTAAACTGACTGTGTGCTGTAGTAGAAATATCTTATTAAGTAAAGCTCACTTTGACTGCATTTCAAGTGTGAAAGGATGCTAGAGGTGACTTTTATAATTTCAAAATGTATTCCAAAGATAGATTTCAAGGCTTATATATTTTCTGTGTAAAATTCAATAAATTATGTAGTTTGTTGACACTAATCTTTTATGCATATGGAAAAAACCCAAGTTTTTCTTTCTCTTTTGCAAATAAGCATAGAGTTTGAAGTAGACATACTGACCCTCAGAATTTGCAAGGTAAACAAACATTGAGTGGTTTCGTTAATTAAAAATATAAAAGTGTTCAAAAATATTTCCTAAATCATTCTTTACTATCCATTCTAAAAATAAGTACTTATGGATCAGGAAAGGGAGGACGTTGGACCTTCTTGGTTTTCTATTATACTGGAGAATTGGTTCCTACCAGAGGCCAGAATATTAAGTAAAATACTGACTTATTATGCAGTTAGCATTGATCCAGCAACTACTTATGTAAATATACACACACATCTCAGACCTGGGCAGTTGACTTATATAGTCCATTGCATTTGAAATGGCACTAAACGTCTTGTCCAGGAAAAAAAAAATTCCCTACATTTTTTTTGTCCTTACAAGTCACTGAAAGTCTGCAATCAAGACTGACTTAATCAGTACGTCCACCAACTCCCTTGTGTTTGTCTTGGAAATGACCACAGTTCCAAGATGAGTTTGTTAGGTTTTTCTCTGTCAGGGGTAATTATTGTAACAGAACTGTATTTTTCTGTATAACCTGGATAATGCATAGAAATTCCTGTTTAAATTATAATGAAGTTTGACAAATGTAACAATGCAGAGAAAGGGAGGTAAGAAAGTCATTAATGACTTTGTCATATAATGTTATTTAAGTGACCAACTGTCACGTGAAAAGGGGAGATTTCCTTAACCTTTAGTGTTTGATTTGTCTGTCAGTGCCCCAGGAAAGCCAGGACTCTTCTGCACAACCATTCTGTCAGCATCCTGTGATGGGGACCCTTCAGTGAGCAATCCTGCTGGATCAGAGGGTGGTTTGACTGACTTACTCAGGGACACACATGGATGGCATAATGGAAACCCCGTCAGCAGGTCCGCCACTTTATTCCAGTATTTCGCCTCTGCATGGCCAGTGCCCATGAAGGATTCACACCAACAGTTTACAGAAAAACACACTTTATTAATATAAAATTGTGACAGGTTATGGTTTGAGGATTCCCTGTGATAGTATCTGACCACAAAAATGTATTCAAAGCAATGCACAGACAAACTCTAATCCCCCATAAAATAGTTCAGTACACACAGAGTGTGGTTCTTACCCAATAGGCATCCCTGCAGGGGAGAAGACAGGTTGAGCCCTATGACTGTTCCAAGAAGTTACAATGCAATCTCCATTCCCAATTTACTTTTATACTATTTCTTTATGTTTAGGTGGAGCTTGAATAACTCTATTCATGCACACCTTTGTTACTGATTGTTGCAAAATTCTCTTGCTTCACTCTTAAAGGTACAGTCAATAAAATATAGACACTTCCTCAGTCAGGGGTGGTCGTATCTTGGGGACAGGTAACTTTGGGATGGAGGTGTGTGTTGTATTATAATTAGGCTGTAATGAACCAAGTTCACCCAAGGAGAGTGATTTCGCCAGAGTTGCTGGCTTGGCAGCAAGACACCCTCTCCTACCTCCCCTGACTGACAGCTGCTATGGGGCTCATCAGCTGCAAAGTACCATCGAGTTCCCTTCCCTGCAAGGGTTTCCACAGAGCCTTCCCCCATAGGGTTTCCACTCTGCTCCACCCTCCATTCCATCCCCGTCAGCAGGTGCTTATGGTTGCAGACTGTGTGTGTAATCTTGGTGGAATAGGTTTTGAGCCTGCTGGCCACATCCTATCCAAGGAGCAGCAGCTGCATTTTACTGTATCATTTCAGTACCATTATAACATCTGTTAGGATGTGAATATAACTTCTCTGTTGCCTCTAATTTTACCCCCAGCCATCTTTCCATGACAATGAATACTAAAAATGTGGAAGACGAGATTTCCTTTCAAGGAAGATACACTAGTAAGTAACTAAAGATTCTTAACACAAAAAAGTAAAACTTAGTTTTACTTTAGCTGCTGCCAGTCGTGCAGTAAAAATGTTATCAGGATTTAACAACTTAAATTCAATATCTCAAACCTGAAAACAATATTAGAAATGTGGAGCTAAAAAATACATTTAGAATTTTTTGGTGTGCAATGAGAGAACCTGATAAACAGAACAATGTCTCTGTCCTGCTCTCCTGAGCCCTTATCCTTATTGTTTTGGGTTTCTGTATCTTTCCCATGATTTTTTTTTTTTCTCTGTTACAGTACCAAACAACAAAACCACATATGGACCTACAAATATTAATAGAATATTGATATAGTATGATGCAGGATTCTAATGTGGAAGATGGTTCCTGTGGAATGCTCAGTGTAATTTAAAATTAAGAGCCTATCTCTATTTTGTTATGAAACATTTGCCAATTATAGTCTGACATTTATCTGTTCAATGCATTGATTCATTTTGACTTTGAAATACGTAATTATGTAGGAGTAAATCAAAATTTAAATAATGTAAAGAAAAATTCCATCATGAGTAGAAGGCTCCCATCAATCGCATTACCACTTCGTTAATTCCATGAAACCACTGGAGCCTTGAGAATGTAATGATTCTCACACAACCTCATCAAGCATTTCTAGTACTAATAGGTTAATAGATCCTGATGAAATTGCAGTTTTCCGGGGTCCAAGACCAATATCTTCCAGAAAAAGATAATACTGGAAATTACAAAAAAAAAATGCAGACTAAAAATTACTTTCAATGTAGCTTGAGTTCTGTTTGCTGTTTGAAATTATTGAAGAATAGTGTTAAAATAGGTTATGATAAAGAACCTTTAACTTGTTTATTTTTTTTTAATTAAAAGCAAAATAAAGGAATGTTATCTTTTTTGGTTGTTTATGACAAAAAAAAATGTAGTATTTTTTTCCTTTTAATTTCCTTAGTTCCAGGTTAAAAGAAAGAAGGGCCTGCTAACACTGAGAAATTGATGGATTATGCTAATAAAGTGCCACAGCCGTCACGTCTCTACTGCCTGTTACACCAATGGATGACAGGGACACTTGGAAACATGGGAGATATCAAGGTGTCCTTTATATACCCCTGTGTAATGGATGCAGGGAGTCCCTGCCATTTCCATACACTTTTACTCCACCTGACATTAAAGCTATGACAATGAGGTATAGACAGTTTGATTCCTTCTATAACTCAGGTCAAAATGGGATTCTCAACCTAATTATTTAAAAAATATTATATAGTGATTGAACAAAAGCACTTTTCTTTACTACGTTAGGAATATGGAATATAACCTCAGCAAAACCAGACAGCATTCTCCTTCACTGTGTTCTGAAGGTAGAGAATGAATACTTTTGTTCAATGAAATTACCCATTACGCTGTGATCTTATATCAATTATGTAGAGACAATGTGTGTGCTGCAAAAAAAGGATCTTGTTTGCACTGTGCAAGCAACAGCAAGCAAAAATGTATTTATAACACTGAATTTAGATGTTCATTGGGAAATTGTTTGATGCATTGGATTACAGAAAAAAAAAAAAACACAACAAAACCACCAAGAAATCTCCAAGAAAATTACAAAGAAAATTATGTGTTTCTAAATGTTTTGCATGCTTCCATTGTTCTGTTAGCTCAATATACTTGGTGAAGAAAGGCTTTTAGCATATTTTTTTTTTTAAATGAAGACAAGTCAGATACAAAAAACATTTTCTCAAACAAGCTTATGTTAGATGACTGTTGTTAATCAGAACCTCACTGGATTGTTTTATATGATTCTTGGAATTGAATTACACAGAGACACACACACACACAGAGAAATGCAATATTAAAGATAATTCTGATTGCTTAATGTAACTGGACTTGGCTGAATTCTTAGGATAACAGTGCTGGTTTTTGGTTACTCCTTTTCCATGTATAGCAGAGACTGACTATAGTAGGAAACAATATTTTTTGCTTTCAGAAGAGCTGAAATTAATTTTTAATGAGGAATAAAAAGACCTATAATTTTCTTAATCTGTCTCTGGACTGGTTACCTGCAATTGTCCAGCGTCTATTGTGGAAGAATTTCCTGATTTAAATCAGTGGTGCAGTATCTAATATAAAGTCAACTGGAAACACTAGTCCAAGAGAAAGAACGACACTTTTTTTTTCCTAAAATGTCTTTATCTATGGGATATTAATACAGGAAGGCTGCTGGCCCCAAACTTGAGTAGAAAGTTGGAAAAATATTGCCTGCATTTACTAATTGGGGTTTTTTCAGCCATTGTGTCATTAATTTTTTTTTCAATTAATGAAAAACTATTTCTTTGGCTATCTAAAATTCCATTTCAAGAAATTAATAGGATATCCATGAGTACAAAATACCAAAATCTCAAGGGAGTGTTTTCTAGCATATACTTTGTTTAGCATATTTTTCTGTTTGCTTTGTCTATCTTGCATTATGACTTGTCGAAAAGCTTATACAAATTAGTAGAAGCTTGAAATCCTGAGTCAGCCACAATATTCCTTCCCCATGCCTTTAAGTGTTCAAATTGATACTGAAGTTGATGTTTAGCAACACTTTTTATCATTTTTCAAAAACATTATAATTGTTTTAGCTACTTTTTGAGAAGTTACTTCTGAACTAACTTCTGAGTTTTATTTCCTACTATCTGTAATTATTTCTTATCTTGCATAAGGTACCCTGTATTTTTCCGCCTCTGGTTCCTGACTGTTAAAAAGGAACTGGGTTACTTCATTTTTTTAAGGTTCCACAGCCATTCTGTTCTATACTTCTTGCTTCATAGTGGAGAAAAGAAGAATAATTTTTAAAACTAGCTATAACAGATAATATATGGCATGTGACTCTCCCTTTGCATTAAGTATTTTGCCTTCCATCCGCACGTGATGATATTTTCTGTGCAGCATGAACACGAAGTCTAAGGTTCTTCTCAAAACTGTAGATGCTTAAATTTGGAAGTATTCAATACAGATGTTTGCTCATGAAATAAGGGTTCAATGCAACTGCTGTAGCTGTGCCACTTACCTGGAACAGATTTACTGTTTAAAATGATTAAAGGGCTTCACTGACAAGTAGCTGTGCCTCCATACAGGCTTTCTGTAGCTCATGTTCTGTGCCTGCTAGGCCTGTGTGCTTATCTCTAATGTCACTAGACACTAAAGGGAGTCAAACCCTGACCTGGGATGTCTGTGGGCTGAACTGGTTTCCAGCTTTAGTGTTTCAAGGAAACCAGAAAACAGATTACACCACAAACACACGAAGAAAATACACTGTGGCTTCAATGGAGGTGAGTCTAGTCATATCTTTTATCAAGGCTCCCCAATAATTTATGCTATTACAACATGATATTTTATACTTCACTAAATTTTAATTGCTTTAGCAAACTGTAACAGCTTCAAAGGACACCTACCCCAAGGCATCGATTTACTGTATAAAAAGAAGGGATATAATTCCCAAAGATAATCAAGCAGAATAGGGAATTCCTTCCAAGCACTGAAGATATCAAGGGAACTTTCTAACAGCTAGATTATTAGTTATTTTTGATGTTATCTGAAACTATCAATGCTATTTTTTTTTCCCTTCAAAAATATCCTTTTATGTTTGCAAACGTAACTGGACACATTCAGCAGTTGGTCCACGTTGAGAGAAAATGTTTCTCTGTCTTTCTAGTTCTCTGATCCTTTTCAGTGTCATTTGACCCTAGGCGAATATTACCAAATATGTAAAATTAATGACCCTAAAAAATTTCTTTATATGTTAATTTATTCATTGATTTTACAATTCTATGAATCTGGAAGCCTATAATTTTAAGTTTCTACTCCTTGATAAATTGTAGCATTTCTGCCATGGTGAAATATCTCTTGGAAAGTCTGGATACAAAACAGATGAGAATATGCAAATAAATATCTGTGGGTTTTATTAGGATATTAGTGCCTCATTTATTCAAAGTGCTACCCTTAGTCACAAGAACTTTCTTTTTGTATGTCTGTATTTTTAAAGGTATCATTCATTATCAAAAGGAGTACAACTTATTAAGCAAAATGGAGAAGATAGAATAATGCTAAAAAATGTTAATTTCTTATAGTTTTTTCCAAAACTTTTCATTCAAACTGGGATGGAATTTTTGGCAAATATTGCACTGTGCACCTTCTTAAATGTTATCTACTTTCCTCTAAAAATCCTGACTAAATATAATAATACATCTGAAAAGGTACTTTAAAATCTTCAAAATCAAACACAGTATTTTGCCTTTGAGCTACACTGACAATTTAAATTTATGGCCATTGAAAGCATAATATATATTTCATTTGGCATCAGTAAGAGAACATTTTTGACATGTTAATGTACTTCCATTACACCAGTAGCTACTAAGATTACAAGCTAAATAGTACAGTGAAGTAACAAAAATTAGTAAAAATCAATTTTTAGATTTAAAAACTAAGAAAATGAAAATGAGTTAATTAAAATAATGTACCTAGATAAAAAATACAGTGTAAGAGCAGATGTAGTATTGCTGCTTTGCAGATTAAGAAAGATTTGATAAGGGAAATTAAAACTACTGAAGTGAAAATTTGCATAGCTGAGTAACAATACAGTCAAAGTTTTAATAATACACTGGGATTTTAGATGATCTATGTGGCTTAATCTTCAGGATTGCTTTTCCTGTTTCTTTGCAATTCCAAAGGAGTTTCTATAAAGTTGCATGGGATTCGTCATTAACTTGGTCTAAGTCATGTTCAAGTAAGGGTTACAGAAGTAGGTGTTATATTATTCCTTATCCACGGAACATAAAAACAGTCAGGTTTCCCTTGAAGGAAGACTTTGATTTGTGCAAGGTATGAATAGATCATCAGGAATTAATTTTATATGCCTTGATAATTGATTTAAAATTCTGTGGTTTCTAAGGAAGATGTGACTGGCAGAAAGCAAGGGAATAAAAGGTTTGCACTGTTTGCTTATACCTTTTCCTGTACTGACAAAGGTTTGAATTTTATTTAGAACATTTGTCTGAACTTCTATCTGAAGATAAACATGGACAGAAAGTAAAATTTGCACCATCAAGTTTGATCTCTGCGGCTTCATCTTCTTCCTTCTGTGATTAAAAAAATCCCCAAAACCTCAGAACACCACAAACAAATCCAAACTAAACCAAACCAAACCAACAACAACAAAAAACCAAAAAACAACCAAACAAAAAAAAAAAAAAAAAAAAACAAAAAAACAAAAAACCCAAAAAAACCCCAAACCAAACCAAAACAAACACATACGCACACAAAAAACCCCAACAACCCCAAAACCCCAACCAAACCAAAAACCCCCAAAACTAGAGAAGTTCTAGTAGATAGTTTAAGGTACAGGTCCCTAAGCCAGATCTCAATGGCTTTTCTTCCACTAGGATCAGCTTCTGATCTTATAAATCTGCAATGGATCTTTCTGTTTTAGAGATAAACAGCAGAGAAAAGGTTTAGCCTGTAACACCAATGCAGTTTGCAAGTATATGTATTTGCCTCTTAGATGTCTTCTCTGCTGCCAAACTGACACAACTTTGTTTGCATATTTGTGAAATTTGCTGATTGTCACAGTTTTTTAACTTAAAAATTATGATTATAGACAATTGGAGTGAGTTATCCAAGCACCTGTTATGTGAATTTATAATCTCCAGAGTACTAGTTATTGCATATCCTTGAGCAGGATCCTCAGGATTACATTTGAAAAGATTTTTCTTTAACTACACTTGGAAATTGAAAATGCTCGGTACACTGAACCCTGAGAATTATGTATGGAAAGGGATTGAAGGCAGAGCTGGAACTCCCATTTTCATCTTCAGAGATAAGCACTTAATACAGAGGTAAAAATGTAGGATTTTTTTTTTTTTTTAATCTAGTTGCTATTTTTTAGTATGTTTTAATGAAGTTTTTCAGTTGTCTGCTTCCTAAGTGACATACTGACACAGTGATGGCAAGCACATCTAATGATATCGGTCATGAGAGAATGGGATTGAATGGTAGGTGATGCATAGAACAAAATAATGAGGTGGGAGGAGGAGGGATTGTTCTCTCTGATCAGGACACCCTTGCTGAAGTAGAGTGCTCCAGCTCCTCTATGTTTCCTGGTTTTTTGTCTATTTCAGATACAAACTTCCTGACAGGCTGTCTGGTGCAAAAATTCAGAAAGCAGAAAAAAACCCTCAGCTAGTCTGCATGAGCTGGATATAGAGGAAAGTGAAAGGCATTAAACAGCTGTATGAGTCTTTCACTCAGTGATTCACTTGGGAAGCCCTGCTCAGTGTGTTTGAGTAGGGGGATATTACAGCTTACCAGCAGATGTGTGTTTAGCTGGCTTGTACATGGAATTGAAAATATAGACAAAATTTCTTAGCTGGTGTAATTCATAATAACTACCACAGATCACTAGTTTATACCTGCTGAGTGCAAATCCCATAGGATGCTCTCATAAGCACTGGTTTTAGAATATTTCAAAGATGAATCAATGTTAGAATTTTAAACACCCAAGATTTAACTTCTTTATTCTGACCATTTCTCAGCTTTCTAGGTAGAAAGTGGTATAACTAAACTTCTTTTAAGTGAAAAAAAAAAAAAAAAGACATTTAATTATTCAATTGCAGATTGCAATTATTGCAGATTTGAGATGGCTGAAAAGAGGAGTAAATTCAATTTCTGGTCTCTTTCACAAATTTAGCAGAAGCTAGCACACTCCATAGGAGATATCTATACTAATGGCTCCTATGAATAATTGGGTATTTTACAGACTGCCTGGATAAGAATATGGAATTAACATTCACAGCATCAGACATTTGATTTGAGATCATCTGCAAATCCCACTGCCCTGTCTTTAAAATGTCAAAAGACTGTGCTTATTGTTTCTGTTTTATAGTGAAGTAAAAGAAAATGTACCTAAAAATGTGTAGTCTTTCTAGACAACAAAGAACATTATGTCCTGGCAAAGATATTAGTTGAGGAACATTAAATCTGCAATACTTGAAAAGCTACAAGTCAAGCATTCTATCTAAAATATCATAATATCGTGTATACCTAATAGCTGAGTGTTGCTATACTTTCTAAAGACACAGCTCAAACTCTGCTCCTCTAATCCTCTGAATGCAATCCCCATGCTGTGTTCTCACACAGACCCAGGAAAATAAGACCTATAATACACTGTGAGTTATTTGACATAACCGAGTTTTCAAATGCAAAGGAAAAAACCAAACTATTAGAGGAGACAATGGCGCAAATGGTCTTTTTCAATACATTTACCTGGAAAAGACATACCTCTATCTCTGACTAGATCTAGATCTAGAGCTATACATCTAGAGATAGATCTAGATACATAATTTTTTCAGATGCAGGATTTTTTTGGTTTTGGCAAAAATTAGGAGAATGCATTTATCAATATATTTATGCTTTCATAAATGCTATAGAAATTTATGTTGAAATCAAGAGTTCTAACCCAATACAGTGATCACTTCGTGTTCTGTATTGTAGGATGAGTTGTCTTAGCCTGCTTTAGTTAAGGAACTTATTTATGAGTGGAAGAGAAGTAAACCTAAAGTCATACAGTCACAGAAATTTTGTCTGGAGGACATCATCTAGTCTTACCTCCTGACTGAACCAGCACTATCCTTAACACCGGATTGATTTTCCTATGCCAGTTTCCTTAGGTGTCTACAAAAAAAATTTTTCTGAAAAAAAATGGCCATTATCTTTTCAGACACTGATGAATGGCTGACTGATCTACAGTTTCCTGGTTCCTATTTCTTGCTCTTTCTGAAGAGAACCATATCTCATAACCTTTTGCAGATGTCAGACACCTCCTCCAGTCAATGGAATATTTCACAAACCATGAGTTCTTTCAGCATCCTCAAATATTTCATGTCTGGTCTCATGGATGGGAATAAAATCAGATTTCCCAATTAGTCATTATTGCTCTTGGTTATCCCTCTACTTCCCAATTCATTTTGATATGCCCAGAGATCTGCGAAATATGGATATTTTATATACAGACCCATGTGTACATGCCAACAAGTGCACAGAATAAGCATGAGAAAGATTATTGTCAAAAAATGCAGACTAGGAATAAATGACTGCCTAGAAATTATTTTTATTTAGTTAATAGGAGAGAATTGAGCATAGTTAATGCTCATTTTGGTATTTTCTTTATTAAACAGACGGAAAGCTGAATATGTTCCCCCTGGAGGGAAAATAATCACAAACTGAGAAAAAGTTTTCTTTTTATTAAGAAATAAAACAAGATGTTAAATGGCAGGCCCAAGTAGAAAGTCATGACCGCTGGCAGTATACTGTCACTCACCTTCCCCTAGTGAATTAATTTTCTGTAAAAATTAGAAATATCATCCTTCACATCAGAACCAAACCCATCAGATTTTTATCCAGAGAATGATGGGAATTTTTAGACTTATCTAGAAGTTCTTATACTTCTGTAATCTTATTATTCAACAACAGAGTATCTTGGATTCTAGCTCAGTGTTTGAACTGATGAACATCTTCCTATTAAATTTATGTGCCAAATGGAGTGTTTCAAAACACCAGCTGATAAAAAAAGAAATAAAAAAAGGATTTCAAAACTACACATGAACCTCTGTCAAATTTTATGTCACCATAAATCTATTTTTAACAAAAGATAAAGTGTTACAGTGAAAATTTGCACCACAGTTTAGTTTTAATTGTATTTCTGGCTTTTGTTCAGTTTTGGTATAATACATTTGGAGGTTGATCTGGAAAATTGTTCCATTAAAAAAACCAACAAAAAATAACAAATCCCAAACAAAACAAACAAAACCCCAAAACCCTAAAATATTATGTCAATTTAAAATGGAACAGGATTTTCCTAGTAATCAGTAACGTAATACCTTTTAAAAAAGCAAACAGAACTGACCTGTCACATTTCACTAGCTTTCTTTCCTAGGAGAAAAATGAGGAGAAAAAAAAGTGAAAGAGCCTTATTTAAAACCACAGAAATATTATGTTTAATTAGGAAGACAATATAATCTGGTAATTCTGTTGCAACACTGTACTCTATATAAAACCATAAATGTTAACAAAGCTGACAAAGTTTTCTCTTGTAATTCTGTTTAATTCAAGCAGTCTACCATAGAGCTGGGTAAAATTGTTGGGGTTTTTTTACATTTGAGAAATCTTCAGTAAATATCTTTGGTAACCTGTTGAACCATTATGTTTTGACCTTGTCTTGCTGCTTGCTGCAAAATAGAGTAGGCTAGCAGTGGAAACTCAGAAACTACATTAAAAAACATATAATAAAAAATATAGCTTACATTTATTGGAACCAGTTTTATTCTTGAGGTAGGTTAGTGTAGCCCTACACATCAGTAGGGTACAGAGTATGCTTCATTAATCTAGATGCTCAGTAAAAATAACTAAAATAAAAATCTGTTGTTCCTAAAAGTGATGCTTATAGTCTCATGCAGTAAAAATAGTTATAGTTCCAGAAAAGAAGGTTAATTCAATATTTTATATGAAACTCAGCTCCAGATTTAGGTATCCAGATTTTCTGTTAACAATTCAGATTTCTATTTGTGTGCTGCTTCTTTAAGTTTTCTTTACACTCAGTGAAGAACTAAATTTGCAGTCAATGAATTTATCTTTTTTAAAAGCAGATATACCTGAACAAAACCAAGTACATTAAAAAAAATCAGCTCCAAATCTCTGAACCAAGTTTTTTGACAGAATATGCTTCAGACTTGTGCTCTCCTCTTCTTCAGAAAGTGTCCAGTTTTAATCCTAAATTGTAAACAGGATCACAGGATAACTGAGATTGAAAAGCATCTCTGGCAATATTGTAGTTCTACAGAAAATAGATAAGATGGAGAAGGTTACTCAGAATGGCATTCAGTTGAGTTTTGAATATCCCTAACAGTGGAAATTCCACAACCTCTCCAGGCAACTTGTTACAGTGTCTGACCACTATCCCATAAAAAAAAAATTAAGATGTGGTGTGATAGGAAGGTACAAAAGCTTTTTGTTAGGAATTAAGGTAATGATGTTAATGTAAAACTATTCAGTGAATGATATTTTATACCCAATAAATAAACACAACACCTTGAGAGGAAGAAATGAGAAAACAATGTGAGAAAAGTACATGTCTAAGCATAAAATCACATCGTTGAATATAATGCATTCTGAATTTGTATTCCCTCAACTTATAGTCACAGCTTTAGCAGTCTGAGAGAGAACTCTGCTTAGCAGCTTCTAGTCTCTTGAACAAAATGAAGCACAATGAGCATTAGCATTAGTCGAGCTGCACACACAGGAGGTTGTGTGAGGGCCAAGCAGCAGCCATCAGGCTGCACAGTTTTACATTTTAGATGCTTGAGCCTTAGCACCAAACCCAGTACCTGAGAGAGGAACTAGTAATTTCAGAGTGGTGAGCTAATTGTGTGAGACACTTTTAGACATAACCAACAGGAAATACTGAGCACAGAGGGAAACACAAGTTCCTGCAATTCTCTGGGAACTACAACTCCCCAAAAAATGACGCTTCAAGAAAAGTTTCCTTTTACCTACCTCAAACTCACTTTTGAGAACCAAGCATTGAAGAACAAAATTCAACAAATGTTCTCTGCAAGACATGTTCAAGACTCACTATTTTCAAAATTATTCCAAGAAAGAAAAGGATGATATTTTTAAGGCAGAACACTCATGACAGATCTGGGAATTGTAAACCTAGATTTGTTTGAAGCTCATGTACTTTACAAGTGCTCTGTGAACAGAGACTCTGAGTTTATTCATTATTCTGGGAAATCACTTATGTCCTTTCCTTCTCTTGAAGTTTCTGTAAAATAAGAAAAGATCTTGTAGGGATAATCATTACCACAAAACCAAGTGGCCAGACTATTATAAGGTGAATTGCCACTCCTTCAGCTATGACAGTCTCTTATGAAGCAACTCTCTTGAAGCACACTGAAAATATTCTAAGCAACAGACATTCGAAATCTTTGCCATTGTTATGGCAATACTATGCTTTTGCAACTGATGACTACATCCATCTTAATAACTAAATTGGATCAGGGTTCATTCTCTAGTCCTGGCAGCACAGAAATGCTTTTTCCTATAAAGTTATACTCTCTCACCTCTTAGAATATAATGATTGTATTCAAATAGAATTGCTGCTAACAAAGCTACATTTTTTTTGTGAGAATGTAAGTTTGCCTTAGGAAAAAGTGCCAGCAAACACTGAACAAAGATTTTAGTGTTATGGAGAAGTATATGCCAGTGTTGAATCCTGTAGTTTTGTCCTGTTTAATTTACTATTTAATTGTAAACAGCAGAGCTTACACAGAAGTTATACCTGTTATTTCTCAAGCAAGATAGTTACAGATATTTAAAGATACTAGTATATAAGTACATAGATTTTGTAAGATGATTTAGAAGCACTGCTTAAGGAGTATTAGCTTTTTTCCCAGATTGTAGATTTGAACATTGCCCTTCAATTCCACCTACCTTTTTTAAATGTCACTTTTTCTTTTTTAAATACTTCTACATTTTCTCAAAGTTTTCAACAGAATATATGTTCAGGGTCCTGTGGACTTCAGGAGACCTTGACAATAATCCTTATTGGATGTAGGGTTCATTGCCTTGCTCAAGGCTCTTGCATGGCTGCCAGAGATCACATCCTTTTCTACTAATCTCTTAGGGACACTCAAAGGATTAACTAGTTAATGTGTTTTGAAGTACTTTGAAGATGAAAAGTGCTAAGCATTAGTAGGAAAAAGGTTGGGGAGGGGAACCGGGGTTTTACAGGTAGCTGAAACACAGCTTCAAAATCTCTCATTTGTTATTAAAAGCCTTAATTCTCTCTGAATTATCTATGATCTGGGTTTCAGAACAGAAAGGAAATCTTTAAAACATCACCCTACTTCGTTTGAACCAGATGAAGGTTACACATGTTTCCCGTCTGTTCTTTCTCTTTAATTAATTGTGATAAATACAATGGAACTTGCTCTTCAAAGAGTTTCAACTACTTAAATGTTACCTTGTAGTTAATATAAAACACTGTATGCTTGCATGACTTTCCAAAAGCTTGCAAAAAGGAGAAAAGAATTGGCAGTGTGCCCCAGGAGGAATGGGAAAAGCTTTGAAAGCACCCCCATTGCAGCTGGAGCACTTCAGTGGTGTTTCACTTCATGCCTGAAGTTTGTTGGATCAAAAGAACTTAAATCTCCCTATTGTTGCTCCACAGACTTCTACACTTTCAGTGGTGGGGCCATGGTATCAAAGGAGTTAAGGTTTGCAGTTTAGCAGGTGGAATGTGGGTAATAATATTTAAGAATACAAGAAGATGGGAGTTTAAAATTGCTCCGCTTTTCTTCAAATGCTGAAGCTATGGACACATCCTTTTGTCTTGTACATGACTTCTCTTTATCAAAGCACAGGTGCCCTTATCCCAGAATTCTGAATCTAACTGTGATCAGCAAAGGACTTTTGGGAAAAATGTGTTTTCCAGACATAACCTCTAGGCTGAGCTGTTTGAATGCGCTAAAGAAGAGCAAGCATAAACAATTTTCCACTTCTACTTGTAATGGAATGTGTTTCCACTTGTATTGAGAGTAACTGTGTCCAGTCTTTTGGAGACAGCCTGTCTCAGATTCTGCTGTAGACTCCAACAGGTAAAAAATCAACCCATGTATCACAAATATACATATACGAATAAGCCCTCATCTAATAGAAGTTCAACGTACCTGCCCTTACAGACCACTAGTTTATAAATGTTATGACAGTGAAAATAGCGATAAAACCTTTTTTCTTAAAAAAAGAAAACAAAAACAAAACAAGAAAACAAACAAGCAAACAAACAAACCCCAAAACCAAAAGAAGGAAGCTTGAGAAATATTTCTCTTGGTAATAAGTCAGTTATGCAAAATAGCATTATTAATTTATTTTTAGAATGTCATAACTGAACTTCAAAATAGGTATTCTTCATCTTCTGCCTTTATTTATGTCCTTTCATATGATTTCATGACTTCTAAATTCAAATGAGAAACCAAATTAAAATGGAAATGCATGAAGTTTCAATATTCCAGCATGACATAGACATGCACATTTATGTAGTTTGAAGTTTTTGGTGGTAGTTTTAATATGCATAGAAGCAGACAAAAAATCCCCACGCTGTCAGTATTTCTAAAAATGCTTTGAATTATCTTCTCTAGTTTGAACACAAGAGACAAGAAGACTATCTCTTCATAGCCTGCCTAGGTGATAAATGTATTTTAATGGAATTATTTATAACACCACTACTAAAATCACAATGATTAAATAACTTTTCGTTTGACCTAGTGAGCTGGTCTTGATGGAAAAAAAACCTGCCTCAAAAATGTTGACCAGATAATTAAATTACCTTTACAAATACATCCTCTCAAATACAGTGACCACACCTGTAATTTTATAGTGGCTTTAGACCCTCAGTAAGCAAACCTATTAAGTAATAATAATAATAATAATAATAATAATAAATCCATCAGTACCTATAGTATTGCATATCATCTTAGGTATTTATCTGTTTGACAGACTGGAAGATGCTTTTGTTCTGTTTATGTAATTGGTGTTTTGAAATATGTAACATTTTTGCATTTTATCTTTGTAAAGTTGATCACATTTTATTTCATCATTTAAAATGGTGTTAATCAAAAATGCTTCTTTGTTCTAAAGTCTTAACTCAAATGCAAAGACAGCCACACAAAAATAAGGTAGTTATAGTGTTAAATTTCAGCCAGCAAAATATTTTAGGATTGGATGTAAGTCAAATTTTGAAATACATCGTTTTAAAAATCAGGAGGTGAATATTTATGCTAGAATGGCAGCATATGATCAACAAAATACTTGTTTGGCCTGGTAACTTTTCTCCAGCATTGATCAGTAGCTCAGGGTATGAGAAGAAGCAAATGCATAGGGATAATTCCAATCAGTATGTAGTTTGGGCACTTTTTGCACAATAGGTGGTTGTGATTTGTTTTTTTCTTCCATGGGTTTGCTTTGTTCCTTTTTGAGACTCCAACAGTTTTGTTATCAACAGTATGTTTCTGACAAGCTGTTGTGTGAAGCAATACATCCTTCTAGTAGCTTTCCATCTCTCAGCTCCTATGAACCTACACAGCTCATGCTTTCTAAACATGTACTTTCTAAACTCTACTTAACTGCATCATCGTTTGTAAAAGCTGCCTGATCTGAGCAGAATGATTCAAATTGTATGCAGTTAGTTTTGGATATCACACACCTATCCCATTTACAAACAAACACTGAGCCATGTCCCCCACAAAGTGCCAGATCTGAAGCACTGGCCCGTATCACTTAACTGTTAGCCTAATCCCACACTCGTCTGTGGCTCATATCAGCTGACACTATCTATTTCAGATAAATTGTCTGGAGGATAATATGTGTTGAGGACCATTCCAAGAGTTGGGTGTGACCCACCTGTTTTAGGTGTAAACAGAGTTCATGTACTTAAAAGTTAACTAGAATACAAAGTTTGGTCTTAGGGTGTAAGAATGTCCATGGCTGAATGTGGACATATGAGATCAGCCTAAATGCATTTTTAGGTAAAATTCTCAGACATACAGATTTTTTAAAACCAAAACAGAAGCGAATCAATGTAAGGGCAACTTTGCTAACCTATATCTTTGTCATTAAGAATCAGCAAGATGCCTACATGTTAAATGCTTTTTAATACCAAGTAAAAACTATAAATAAATATAAATATTAAAAAAAATATATAAAAAACTATAAAAAATATAAATATATTTTTTTAGTCTATATGGTTAGTATTAATAATAACAGTAAACTAAGCCTTACAACTAACTGAGCAGTATAGCCTGTTCCTGTCAAACATTTTATCTTGATGTCATGACAACAGTCCATGCCATTTGAAATGAGGAGTAATAATATTTGAGCAAATACTATACGTATAGCTTAGCTGAATCACTGTTTGTGCTAAAGCTGCTGAAGTCCCAAGTCATATATTAATTGATTTCTTTAATGTGTGCTAAAATATTAGCCAATATTTCATTTCATTGCCTTCATAAATCTAACACAAAGCTATTCCATCTGAATCAAACATGTTTTATCTCATATCAAAATCTTTCCATTTGATTAAGGCTTTGCTAACGCATTTTGGTCTTTCACCTTAGTATTGCCACAGATGCTGAAAAGTTATTTGACAGAATATATTGAACATTTCTGGGTTTATTGCAATTTTTTTGAGACTCTGACTGGGAAAGCATTTTGCTTCTGAGTTGACAGCTTTATTCCAACCCCAAGGCATCTGTGATAATTAATAACTATGTCAGATCAGTTCATTCTAAACAGATGTGCTATGCAGGGTTTTTCCTTATCTCCCCTGTTTTCTACCTTGGTAAGTGACCTTTATTAAATTATGTTTCAAACCAGGAATTCATGACATTCAGATTCCATAGGGCAAGATGAGAATGCCATTATCTCAGCTCATACAAGAAATTGTATTATTCTATAGTATTCTGAGTGTATCTGACTTGCAGGCTTTTTGGTTTGTATTTTAATGCAGGTTTTGATTGAACAAACATTAAGACCAAATCAGGATAAAATATTCCTCTTTCATCCAATTTTATTTCTCCTTTTCTTTTTTTCTTTCAAGTTAAGCTGTACAAATTGGTTTTATCTGCTTAGTGATTGTATACTCATTTCCTTCAACATTTAAAAGACTTTTTTCAATTTTTCTCATTTCTTCTTATTTATTGTCTAAACTAGAAACTGTTTCTTTAAGAAATTAATTTTAGAGATGTTATGGATGAGTGTTTTATGCACTAATATTTCATACCATTTTGTTCTCCTATCTGAAAAATAGTAGGAAAAATGTGAGTGTCAGGGATCTCATTGTCATTCATATATGCTTCATGCTTTTTTCATTCTGTGGCTTTAAGATGAAATAAGGGAGAAATTCATAAATTGACCACACACAATTTACAAAAAAATATTGTAAGAAAAGAGTCAACTAGCTCATTTAACCCACCAAGAGCATCAAGTCATCAGGTCATAATTACATTAAAAAACCTTCTCCTGCTTGGACTCCTCTGTTTGAGCCACAGTTCCTAACAAGAGTCTGCTCCAGTGAAGGCTTTCCATGAGCTCAGTTTCCTCCAGGGCACATCCACTTACTACATTGTGGGATACTCCACGCGCTGCAGGTGGATATCTGCTCCCTCGTGGACTTCCATAGACAGGGGGACAACCTACTTCACCTTGATCTTCACCAGATGCAGGGGAATCTCTGCTATCACACCTGGAGCACCTCTGCCCCACTGTTCATCTCTGACCTTGGTGTCTGCAGAGCTGTGTCCTTTTCTCATGTTTTTTTCCTTACTCCTCACTCTTTGTGCAGTGTTATTCTCATTCTTAAATACACTTTCCCTGAGGTGTCCCTGAGGATCCAGGGCCCAGAAGTGCCTGCAGTGTGTCAGCTGAAGAAAGCTGGAACCAGCATGGCTAGGGCAATCCCAGCCTTAATTTCACTCTTCCATATGCATATATTTACTTGTAGGCACATTTTTTACTGTAGCTATAATTAAACTTGTGAATATTAGGAGAGTACAAGCAATTTTTTTGAGCCATCGTATACTAGCCTTTTTTATAAAAAGTTTCATCATCTTAATGGAATTTCTAGGAATTCAGCCCTTAATTTAAAGTGTTCCTCATTTATTTACTGCCTTGAGAGAGATTGTATTGTTTACCAGCAAAATGTTTACTTATTTTGCCTTTTTTTTAAGGGTTCTTCTACACTTTAGTTTAACCTTATAAGTAGACATGTACTTAATCCTGTGGAAATGACTGAAAACCAACAAAAAAAGGAAGAGAAAATGTTGGAGGAACAAGGTAGGACAGTGTCATTACTATAAAAGCCATGTAAAAAAAGATGGCTAGGGAGTAAGAGAAAATTTAGAAAACATATTCATAACCATGTTTTTTAATAAACTGATTCCATGCTTCAAATTTTTATTTATTTACTTGGTTGTGTTTTCTCCCCTTCTGAAGTTACAGTAGGAGGGGTAGTTTCTCGGCTGAGTACATTCAGTGCATTACAGCATACAAACACATCAGAGTCGCCCAGACAATTCTGCAACCTTTTAAGCCTGCATAAATGATTAGAATAAACCATTTTAAGCATCAAAGACTTCACCTGATCTCCTCTAGAGATATGGAGAATCCTTTGCTGGAAGAATAAAGTCCAGACTGCGAAGACTAAAAGAAGAACTGCTACATAGGTATCCCATATTAACCTGAGGTGGTATGTTACTAAAGGGTGAAGCCATAAAACAATTTTACCCTCTGCATAAGCATATATATTTGTTTTATGTCTCTGAGAAATTACTTCTTTAATTTTTCCTCATTTCTGGATGGGCCTTTGAGGGAAGATGAATAACAGCATAGTAAAATTTGCCTTTAAGCTTTGTTGGAAAGAAGATAAATATATTTAATCACAGTTAAGGCTGGAAAGGCAGTGTAGTTTGCTTAGATAGGTTGAAGGAGAAGGCAACCTGTTTTATTCAGTTTGCGAATATGAAATACCTTCATAAATTTTTAAAAGGTACAGAGTATCAGTTTTAGTAGCTGTGTTCACTTTTAACTGATATCTGTGCAGTTCTGCATTTGGACTGTTTGCTTTTTCTGTGATTGTTTATATTTTAATAGGTTAGGTATTTAGGACATAGTTCTAAATGTCCTATGGGTTGTCTGCCTGCATAAAGATCACTTGTTATTTCTTTATCTTGAAAGAGGTTGGACTTCTAAAGTGATAATTAATTTTCAAATTTAATTTTTGCTTACTTACAGCTTCTTCCAAAATTAGTAGATCATTCATGGTTCCTTTTCTCTCTGTAAAGCATGTGTGGTTACTATATTTCTAATTTTTTACAGGTCAAGCAATGTGACATTGAACATACTTGGAAGATTAAGTGAAATGGATAACTTAGCAAGTTATCTGTTTTCTGACAATTTATCCTTTTTTTTTTCCCCACAGCCCCAAGTCATATTTAGCTCATCTCTTCAGCTTGTAAAGCTCAAGGTTAGAGCAATGTGAAGATGAACAGTGATAGAAAGCTAATATACAGTAATTTATCTTATGCTACTGGTTTGTAGTCCTTTTCGATTTAAAAAAACCCAAAGTTTCTTGAAAATTTTGAAATAAAAACTGTAATGAGATAGCTCATGAATGGTTGAATGTAGCCCTGTGTACCCTCCAGTGAAACAGCTGACAAAATAAATAAATTAAATATTTCACTAGAAAAGAAGCTGGATCTTGTTGAAGTTTCCAGAGGTTTAATTCCTTTATTTTTTAATATTACTTATTCTAATTCTTTGGCAAAAAAAAAAAAAAAAACAACCTTATTATTAGTTCTTTTTGTAGTTATTAAATAAAGAGGAATAAAGAGAGCTGCATATTAGAATGACTCTAAAAGGAAAAGTGGAATAGAGGGAAAAATAAAATCTGATATATAATCTGGGGCATTAGCATATCCTTAGAGTGTGAAAGTGCATTAAAAAATCCATTAATGTTCTTTGGAGGTTTGCTTACCAGTTCTAACAAAATATCTTTTATTTTGGGTTTCAGCTTACTCGCTGCTGAGCATTTAAGAAAAAAAAAAATCAATTTTGACTCCACTACCTTTTTTCTTTTTACAATGGCAAGCCAAATATTTGAAAAACAGTGAAATAATTTTTCCGTCTACTTGGAAATTAATTGAGACTAGTTGAACAAACATATAGGCTATCAGTTTGATTTAATTGCCTGAAACCTAGAAAATTCTCATGCCATTTGAAATGGGAACTACTCACTAGTAATATACCTGGACTTCAGTAAGGTCTTTGTCATGATCCCACACAACACTTTTGCCACTGAATTAGAGTTATGGCTGTGAAGGATGGACTGTTAGATGGATAAGGAGGTAGTTGGATGGCCACACCCAGAGTTGCAGTCAATTGCTCAATGACCCAGTAGAAAGCAGTAAAATATTGTGTCCCTCAAGGGTCCATACAGGGTCCAATGCTATTTAGTATCTTCATCAATGGCACTATAAAGTAGGATTGAGAGCACATGAGCAAGTCTGCAGATAACAGCAAGCTGAGCAATGCAGCTGCTATTCTAGAAGGATGGGAGGCCATTCAGGGAAACCTTGACAGTCTAGAGCAATGGTCCATGTGAACCTCAGGAAGTTCAGCAAAGCCTATTGTAAGGTCCTGCACCTAGGTCTAGGTAATTCCAAGTACCAATACAAACTGGGGGATTGATGGATTGAAAGCAGCCCTGGGGAGAAGGACTTGGGAATACTGATGGACAAAAATTGGACATGAGTTGGCAGTGAGCACATGGAGCCCAGAGAATGAACCCGTATCCTGGACTGTATCAAAAGATGGGTACGTCTCTCCCTCTCTTCTGCTCATAGAGTGTTTTGGATTGTGCATAAGGAAGAAAATTTTTACAGTAAGGATGGTGAGCCACTGGATCAGGTTTCCCAGAGAAGTCGTGAGTGCCCCATCATTGGAAGTCTTCAAAGTCATGTTGGACAGGGCTTTGAGCAACCTAATCTAATGGGCGATGTTCCTGCTCAACGCAGAGGGGTTGAACTAGATGATTTTTAAAGGTCCTTTCCAACTCAAATCATTCTCTAGTTCTATAAAATGGCTCAGTATTCATTCTGTTTAGCTTCCAGACTTTGGTCTAAAGGATATCAGTCAGCTATGGGTTCAGTATTACATTTTCCAAGAAATAATAAATATTTTATATATTCTACTGTATCATAGACAGGATTACAAATAAAGTTTTCTCTGTTTAGGTAACAGAATTTAGTCCTGTCTACATACTAACTTTGTTTGCTGAAATCTTCCAGAAGTTACAGTTTGGGACTTGAAGGATCTGAACTTCAGAACCTTCATCTGAATGATTCACAGAATAATTTTCTATGATTTTTCAAAGCTAGTGCTGCAAATAGATAGTTTTAGAAACATAAGAAAGTGTTTTAGTGTTTTTACAGACTGGACTGTTGGTTGTGGTAGGGTATTATTCCTTCCTCTTCTTTTCCAGAAGACCTCATATATCCTGTATAGTGTATGCGTTCAATTCAGAGGATAATGAGAAATAAATTCATTCTTTTCTTGAGTCCTAGAAGAAATGAAATGCCACTTTTCCCCCCACATCCATATTGCAAGTGTTGTTTATCTCAGGATCATTTAGAAAATGTATGGTCACCATATATACTGCAGAATATCATGGTGAAATGGAATTTTTCAGTTTGGAATATTTTTTAAATGCATATGATAAGTAAAGTATGTACTTAAAAAATTTTATTCTCTGTACTTCATAAGAATGATCATTTTTACGACTGAGAGTGGATGACTGAGGTCATATTTGGTAGTAGCAAATTTTTTTATTCTCTTCCCAAAAGGAAAATGGCATCTTAGTCCAATCACTTTAGGTGTATCCGTGTCAACCCCGTAGTTGAAAAATGGACCTTGGGGAAAACAAACCTATCACCAGCTTTTGTGTTCTATTGTGAAAGTACTGATGACTATATAATTGAGTTGACATTGGCAAAAAGCCTATGCATTTTTTTCTTAACTAACACAGTCCTCTGATCCATGTGGGATTGTTTGAGACTTTGCAACAAATCAAAAAGAACGTTGGGGTTTGGGTTTTTTTGGTTTTTTTGGGTTTTGTTTTTTTTGTTGTTATTTTGGGCTGGTGGTTTTTTTTTTTTTGTTTGTTTATTTCAGGTTTTTTTGGGGGGGTTGTTTCTTTTTTTTGTTTTGTTTTGTATTTTTTTTTAATTTTAATGAAAGAGACTAGAGCACTCTTAATGGAACAGGAGGGAATACTAAATGGACCTAATATGTAACCAAATATTTAACTATTTAATATATAATTAATTCAAATCCCCAAATTCTTGTTTCATTAAACTTTTTTACAGCACAGAAGAAACAGGAAGCTGAAATAGATGACAGGGAGCTGGGAACTATTACTGCAAAGTCTCAGGTGGGTGTTACACATGCTGAGAGAAAAGTAGCCACTTGAGATTCAGTTAGCTGTTAAAGCTATGAGTGTTTGCTCTTTGATATGACTGGGGTTTTTTTGTTTTATTTATTTCATGATGAAAATCATGAATGTTTGATGACTACTTAGAGTACTTAATTCTGAAATCATGTAAGTGTCCCTTGTTTTACCTTTGAGCTGAATATATTAGCCATATCTATCTAGATTATACTAATGATAATTTTCTAATCTCTACAGCCCTCCCCTTTGGATTTTGGGTTTTTCTCTCAGTTTCTGAGTGATGAGAGCTAGTGGGTTTTTTTTTTTTTTGAAATCTGATTTTTACAGTCAGAGCTGATAAAAAAATTCTTTCTATTCATTTATATATCTCAAATAATCTAAAAAGATTATAGGAAATCAACACAAATATGACAGATACATCTATCATCACTGGCACATCAGATGATGGGTGATAATGACATGTTTCTTCAGCTGCTTAAAGTGATGGAAAGATTCTATATCTTGATACAAGGAACCAATCTTTCCTCTGATTTTTCTAATGTATTACATTAACTGAAAATTCAAAGCAATAGAATTGACCTTGTACATCTAAAAATAATTTCCCCTGAATAGAAAAAGAAAAAAAAATCATCTTTCTGAAGGCAGGCCATTGGAGAGGATTTGCTCTGAGATCCAGGAAGACTAAGAATGAGAAAAGGACAGACTGTCTCTGGGGACAATACTAGTATTGTAGGTACTGGCAGAAGATTACATTTTAAATAAAATGATAGCACTGGGGAACTATAGAAACATAGAATGAAGCACAGACCAAACACACAGCAAAAGTAAGCAATTCAGAGCTCAAATTTTACCTGGGAAGTTGAATAAAATGCGAGATTTAGTAAAAAAAAATGAACACCTAAGAGCTATCTGATCCTAATCGAGGCATTTCTTATTGGACAAAGAGAGAAAAGGACATATAATAATGGCAAAATCTGAAGGCACACAAAACAGAAAGAAAACTAATGTTACTAAGTTCTTTATGCAACTTCTAAGGGATCACAGAAAATGCTTAAAATGTTTGAAAGTAATCCATCTAAAAATCATTGTTGTGATAGCTCAGAATTCACTCACCATGAGAGGTGATGGTGGCGAGAATATGCTTTTATACTTTTTGGCAGTCACTTTGAGATAAAGGTCACTGAGCCGTAGCAGTTGTTCTTGAGAAACTTTCTTGCCCACAGCTGAGATTTTATTCATTATCATTTGGCCAAAGCCCAAAAATGCATTACTGAAAAGGTGTCTAAATTTATCAGCAGACTGAAAATCTGGAAAAGTTTCTTAAGAGCAACCTCTGGTTTGTATATCCCTTTAGTGCCCAGGTGAACCTCATGAAGTTCAACAAGGCCATGTGCAAGGTGCTGCACCAGAGCTGGGGCAACCCCCAGAATCAATAAAAGCTGTGGGATTAATGGATTGAGAGGAACCTTGTTAGAAGGGCTTGGGAAAACTAGTAGATGAAAATTGGACATGAGTTGATAATATGTGCTTGCATCCCAGAAAGCCAGCCAAATCCTCAGCTGCATCAAAAACAGTGTGGCCAGCAGGCTGAGGAAGGAGATTCTGCCTCTCTATTATGCTCTCATGAGAACCTGCCTGGAGTGCTGCGTCCAGTTCTATGAAGCCCCAACATAAGAACATGGACCTGTTGGAGTGAGTCCAGAGAACAGCCACAAAAATGATCAGAAGGCTGGAAAGGGTCATTTTTTTACTAAATTCTGTAGAGAGTGAACAAGGGGTAACAGTTTTAAATTGAGAAAGCGTAGGTTTACACTGGATCCAAATAAGAAATTCTTTACACTGAGGTTGGTGAGACACAGAAACAGGTTTCCTAGCACAGCTGTGGATGTCCCATCATTAGAAGTTTTCAAAGTCAGGTTTGATGAGGCTCTCAGCAACCAGTCCAAGTGGAAAGTGCCCCTACCCTTAGCAGGGGGGTTATAACTAGATAATCTTAAAGGTCCCCTCCAACCTAAACCATTTTATTATTGTATTTTATGATTCTATGATTCTATAACCTTCCCTTATATCTCTAACTTTCAGGGGATTTTTTTTGTATTGCATTTTAAAACTTGGCTTAGAAGCCTTAAGATAAAATAGAAAAGGAAAATTTTGAACATTTATTCTAAGAAAGAAATTGGTCAGTAAAAAAAGATGAAGTAATTTTTTACAGTGTAACAGGAAATAATTAATTAATAACACAGTAAGAATAAAATATGTATCTGATAATGTCTTATAGGTCAGATTTAAACCTAGAATGGAAACAAAAAAATGTGGGTGTCCAAATGCAGGTATCCTCACATATGCTATGTGCTTGAGCTCTGAAAATATAACTGATAGCTATTCAACTCAGCTGCCTAACTATATCAGTTTGTTATTATTTGAGATAATCTATGGTATTTGAGACATCCACATGTGTATTTTAGAGCAGAACTTGTCATATACAATATGAGCAATCTGCTCAGCAACAAAGATCCACAAGAGAACCTGTAAAACTCTCAAGTATCTCATAGAGCAATGGAAGACCTTTTTTTTTTGATCATTTTCCATTTTTCTAAATGTTTTCTGTTTGACATTTAGTCAGCATTAGTCTTCATTATATCTCCAAGTGTTGACACCAAATCAAAGCTTCTGCAGTTGACGTGTCCCTTAAGAAAAAATATGACTCCATTAAATTCTTCTGTTGTTCCTGAAGGTAAACATAAATTCCACAAAAACAAGAAAGGTAACCACTTTTTTTTCAATTTGAAATGTTTGTACTTCTATCTTTTTCATGCTGATGTTGTTCCCCTTTAACAATGAAAATAAAACATAAATATAACACTTATGTTAGATATTGTCAGTTCAAAGTGCTGACATCCCATCAGAACAATTACAAAAAAAAGTGAATTTCTTAGGGCTAATATTTGAAAGTGACCTAAAGCTAATATTTGAAAGTGATCTAAGGCAAATGAGAATAGGTAGAGCATGGGACAGCATTTTTTATTCCTGGTGCTGGAATTTCAGTCACAATTGGAGTCTATCTTTTGCTTAATTCCATCTAATTTTACCACATGGGAAGTGTGCTGTCTTTTTGGCCATATTGCATAATCCTTTTATAGGGAATTTTCACATTATATAAAACACATGGTTGTTAACATTCAGATTCTCATTTACACTGTGAATTAATTCTTCCTTGCTGTATTTCTCAAACTCTTAAACAAAAACAATGTCCTGAAAACATTAAGAGATCATGTTTAGAGAAAGAGAAAAAAACCTTCTTTCTTACTCTTGTTATATGCCAAGCTTAAATTGCAGAGAAGGTGACCTACTGGATTTTTAGGAACTCGCTACTCAGTGTAGATATTGACCACCTTAATGAGAGTAATTTTAACCAGAATTTCCTCTATTCTGACTGAAGAAATAAAAATTCAGAGATACCATTTTACTTTCAATAAATGATCTGTCATAACTTTGAGTCATATCAGAACTGAAATTTGGAGCACTTGGTTTCCCTCACAACTCAGATCTGAATTTTCATTACAGATATCTAATAAAACGTTAGTAAGAATGAAAATGTTGAAAAATGGGAGTATTTTTTTTCAGAGTGCTCTTTTTCAAACTCTACTGTAATTATAGAAATCCTGTTGACGTATGTGTATCTTTTTCCAAGAACCTTTATACATAATGTTAGCGTTTCTTCCAAGAATTGCATGTACAGCTGCTAATAGCAATGCTGGTTTATCCATTGCTTTTAATATTGACTGAGAGAATATTGCTTGCTAAGAGCAGATAAAAGTGAAATGGTCATAGTGGTGCTGTCAGTAGAACACAATGAATTATAGGCTTGTTGAGTAAATGTCCGATGCATTACCCAAATTCCAGTTACTTTCTGACTTCCATTTTAACTGCCTTTTAAAATGAGAAGACTGATGGGACACTTGGGATCCAGTGGAGATCCAGACCCAAAAAGGGATACTAAACTACATACATGAGAAGTGTCTCAACATACTTGTCAAACATAGTTAGAACTCTTTAGAGCCCTGATCATGAAATAAATACCCAGCTACCCTCAAAATGTGGATGACAAGATTGAACCTAGCATATGGGAACCCTGCTTTATTCCTATTAAATGTCACATTGCACAGAACACTTCTTCTTTGTAGCAAGATCAAAATATTAGGTCTTAAGATGATTGTACCTTGCTGGCCAGCCAGGCAATGTTTTGTGATCACTAAAGAGCTTCACACTTGTCAGCACTGTCAATTGGATTGAAACAAACAGTACCTCTTCTTAATTTAGAATTGGTGGGGTGTTTTTTCCCTACTCTTTGGATAGGGCAATGAGGCAGTTATTTTTAAACAATGTTGTATATGTTTAAATTAAGCTATTAGTTTGTCTACATTTCACAAATGTAATTGGGGATTGTAAGGATTCTTTTATTGTAAATTAAAAGGAATTTAGTCTAAGAAAAACAATATTTATTTTATCAAAATCATATCGTTTTTCAAGTGCAGATTTATACCAAACTATTTCAATTTTAAATTCAAAGTATAAGTTTGATAAATTCAGTTATTCTGACTGAAAATAGGAATTATTTTCATTAATCACTTTCATATATCTGTTTCAATAGTGAGGCAAATCGAAACAAACTTACTTCTTATTTCTCCCATTTAAAATTTAAAAATTTTATCAATTTTTACTATTATAAAAGTAGAAATAAAAATGAGAACTGGACAGAAAAAAATGACAAGTGTAGGATTAAATTAATTAACAAGATTTCTTATTTATTTCTTTCAATTTTAGCAATTCAGTACTCACACAAAAAATTGTTTTATCTATCTGTTGACCAGCTAGTTATTGATCTGCAATACAATACCTCTCCAAAGCTTTTTGGAAATACACATTTTTAAACATATATAGAAAAAAATTAAATAAGTGAAAATGTGATTAAAGCGGGTGTTCTGGTTTGGTCTCCCCTCTCACATAGAACATTAGCATATATATAGCTACATAAAGGTTTATTGCAATTGTTTAGACCATGGCTTGTGATCCATATTCAGGCTGTCAAGATAAGTGTACAAATACCTTACTAGAAAGGGCAGAAAGTACAATTCTGTGGATACTTGATTGATTTTCCAACTGTTAAAAAAAATACAGGCAAATATTATGTACAATTTTTTTTCAAATGGGGTTTATTTTTTGTTTTGTTTTGTTTTCACAAAGGTTTACACATTTTTCTGGGAAATAGTTTAGAGTTCAAAAAATCCTACCTGAAAAATATCTCCATGTTCATTCTCTGCCATATTTCTGCATACAGAGTTATACATTGTGGAAATACTGATAAATTACACAATTCTTTCTATAACAAATTATTCAGGTTTTCCAAAACATCATTCATTATATCACCCATCATCACCATCAACCATTTGTCATCTGCATACTACTCCTAAAATACCACATTCACTTAATTTTTACAATTTCTTAGCATGATAGATAAAACACACTGACTAGAAATGAAATGGACTACCATAAACACAGAAAAAGCAATTTGTTTGCATCCAACACTGTCAAAAATTGCCCTTAAAGAAATAAAGCCTACTGCTTCTTTTAAGTTTCCTAAAAAGGTTTCTAAAAACTATCATGTGTTTAGGGACAATATAGAAATTTTGAAATACATGAGTTACTGTTGTTAATATTTATTTTGTATTTCTTAGAAGGAGGTTGCTTGGCTGCCTTTCCGCCTTTTTTTATTTATTGGGAGAAGTATTTATTTTGTTTGTTTGTTTTTCTTTTGAATTGTCAACAGAAATAACTTTTTTTTTTAACTCCTAATTTCAAAAATAATCCAAAGAAAGAATTATGTATAAAGCACAGTACACAATCTTGCTAGAGACCACCTACAGCTTCACGAAAGATTTTTATAAGAATTATATTTAGAATCAATTTTGACTATTTATTTCTCTCATTGGCTTTTTATACTAGAGTTATTTGAATAAACAGAGAGTTCATTTCTAAAGAGATTTCCTGCTTGTATTATTATATCCCCAGCTAGTCATAATCATCTGTTTGTAACAGTACAAGTGGCTGAGGAGTAAATGACTTTGATGTCACAACACAGGTTATTACTTCAATTGATGTACCATCATTGACAACGGTTAAACAGAAAAAGAAGAAAAAATTGGTTTTATGAAAGCATCTTTACCATTTGAAATTCAATTGAAAGAGTGAAAAAGTCATAACAAAAGTTAAAAATACTGAAATATTTTTTCTGGAGCATTACTATGTGCTTACTTATAAAGAGATCTTGAAGCTTGAAAGACATTTCTTCTCTGCTTCTTCTTTTCTTAAAAAAACCCAATTTCTCCTCACCCCAAAACCCCCCTTTTTTTTCTCAGAAATATATAGGACATTTGCTTCATAGAATCATAGAATATCCTGAGTTAGAAGTACCCATAAGGATCATTGAGTCCAACTTGTAGCCCTGCACAGAACCATCCCCAAGAGTCACACCTGAGAGCACTGTCCAAACACTTCTTGAGCTCCATCAGGGTTGGTGCTATGACCAATTCCATGGGGAGCCTGTTCCAGTTCCTGATCACCCTCTGGGTGAAAAAAAAAAAATTAAAATCCAGCCTAAACCTCCCCTGACACAACTTCAGGCCATTCCCTGAGGTCCTGTAACTGGTAACTACAGAGAGGAGATCAGTGCCTGCCCCTCCTCTTCCCCTCACAAGGAAGTTGCAGACTGCATTGAAGTCTCCCCTCAATCTCCTCCAGGCTGAACAGACCAAGTGACCTCATAAGGATTCCCTTTGAGGCCCTTCACCATCTTTGTTGCCCCCCTTTGCACACTCTCTAATAGTTTAATGTCTTTCTTACATTGTACCACCCAAAACTGCCCCCAGCACTTGAGGTGAGGCTGCCCCAGTGCAGAGCAGAGTGGGACAATCCCCTCCCTTGCCTGGCTGGTGATGCTGTGCCTGATGCACCCCAGGAAAGGGTTGGCCCTCCTGGCTGCCAGGGCACTGCTGACTCATGTTCAACCTGCCATCCACCTGGACCCCCAGGTTCCTTTCCACAGGACAAACTCAGTGAAATTTGAAGGTGCAGTCACCTAATATCTTTTGCACTCAGAGATGGATATGGGCTAAAATATTTATTTGTCTCCACCAAAAATAAAAATAAATCCAACAAATTTTAAAATGTCCTGAGAGTAGTTCTCAGTGGTCAGGGGATCAATTTTTTTTTGAGAAGTAAGAGCTAACACAGAGATCGAAAAAGAATAATTTAGACATTGCAATATTTGTAACTGCAAAACTTAAAAGTCAACTGGCTGCAGGCATGCAACTTACCAAAAGCAAATTAGGCATGGATGTTATCTGGAGACAATTAAGTTGTCAGATTGGCATACACAACAGCTAGGGTGCTAAAGTATGGGTCAAATAGCAATATTGCTGTTTCTTGCATAAAATAAAAGCAAATATCTTTGGAACCATGATTCAGTCTGCAACTGTTTTCTGTGTTTCCAAGACAGCGTCTACCTGGATTTTGTATTTCTTAGGACACACAAAAGGATAAGGAGAGAGACAAAAGCCAAAGTTCTTTCTGTCATCTGAGTATTCCTGTGGTTACAACAAAGTGTCTGGGTACATAAAAAATTCTAATGGAAGGTGAAATGAGGTAAAATGGTTGAAAAATCTTGCTAGCTAAAATCTATGTACCACCACTATGTAGTCAGCTTGGCATACGCAGATCCAGTTGGAAGTTTTGATTTCTGCCTAGGAAGCCTGCATAGAGTGCTGTTTTCTAAAATCTGAACACATAACGTGTTAGAAGTATAAATGTTTACCATCTGCTAAGAAGCTTCTGCCTTTTGTCCTATTGTTTCCTTCTCCACTAATAGGAAACTTGATAAATAAGCAAGTGAATGCTTAACATAAGTCTTCACAGTAGCAGTTTAAATTTTTTATTTATTTCTGCAGTATAGAGTCACTTAGATTGGACTCCCTTCACAATATGTGACTAGAAAAGGAAAAACTAAGGAGAAAAAGGCAAGATATGATGTTGGGGTTTTAGTCTAGTTTTAGGTTTTTTCCTACTAAAGGAATTTTCTCCCATATGCATGTTGCTAGGGGACAAATAGCTGTACTTAAGAAAGACAAAAAGGGGAGTGGGGCGGGCCTGGCTACTCCTTTGTTTACACCTGGGTGTGGGGTCAGTTCGCTCTGAGCGTCCGGAGAGAGAAGCTGCAGAGAAAGGAGCTGCTGCTTCTTTCTTTTGGCCGCTTTTTTCTTCCTGCTGGAAACAACGCCGGGACCCCAAAAGCCGCTTTCCCTGCCCTGCTGGAGGCCGAGCTGTGGCTGCCCTGCCCCGCTTCTGCTGCTTCGAGCTTTCGCTACGCTGTAGCCCTGCTCGCCCTGCCTGCCTGGGCATCCGTGGGGGTTCTCCCATCTGGATACATCTCACCTGCCACCCGGGATTTGTGTTCGTCCCTGCAGCTCCAGCCTGCCGTTCCAGCCTGCCGTTCCAGCCTGCTGTTCCTGAGAGTCCGGGATCGGCTGTCCAGGGGTTTGTGAAGCCTTTGTTCCTTCCCTTCCCGGGATCCCAGGCCGCCAGTGCCGCGTGCTCCCCGAGCTCGCTCCGGAGCGCCCCCTGCAGCCGCGGGGGAACCATCGCACCTGCCCTGCTCACCGGGAGCCGCCAGCGCCCCTGCCGGCTGCGAGCGGAACTGCACCCGAGGGGAAAGGGCCCGACAGCCGAGAAGGCTGGGACTGGATTTGGGATTGTTTGCTGTTACTGCCATAGTTATTGTTGTTTGTTTGACTGGTTATATACATACATATATATATATATATATATATAAAATAAAGAACTGTTATTCCTATTTCCCACATATTTGCCTAAAGGCCCTTGATTTCAAAATATAATAACTTGGAGGGAAAAGGGGTTACATCTGCCACTTCAAGGGGGGCTTCTGCCTTCCTTAGCAGACACCTGTCTTTCAAAACCGAGACATATGATTAAAAGTTTGATCCAAAGCACATGAAAAATATCTCATTAATTTTATGAACTTTAGATCTGGCAATTTCATGTCCAAATACTTTGAAAAGCAAAACCTCCTTTACTCAAGGGCACACTTTATGACCAAGAATCAAAATGTATGTTTTCAGTGTTAGACCAGGACTCTAACCATAGATTCATACATACTCTTTTTATAATAATTTTATTTACTGAATTTCAAGAAACTTCCATTTTTATGAGATCACATACTACAAACTTTTCACTGCAGCTCGAATTCAGAAAAGTGTTGTGCTTCTTAATTCTTGCATCCTAACTCTGATGCAGTAGCTCTATGTTCCTTATCACAAAAGTTCATTATGTTTTCTTCTTAACGTTTTACTGGGCTGATATCAGAGATGTAGAGGGAGCAGAATGTACGTAAGGGAGAATTCAGAGTAAAATCCATTTTGCTTTCCAAACAATATATGGCAGAAATCTGGGTGTGACTCAGGAAAGCATGCAAAAAAAGCACCCATGAGCACCTCTGACAGTCTGGGATTTCTTAGTATCAGATACCTGCAAAGGTATTACAGAAAATAGTGAATTGGATCTGAACTGAATATACTCCATTTTAAATACAGTTTTATGACTTCACCACCTTCACAGAAAAGTTCAAATCCTGGTAGACTTGCTTATAGAAAAGGACACAGAAAAAATTCATATCTACAGCAGTGTTTAAAAAGAAAATACCAAACCCTCCCTCACTGCTTGCACTGCAGTTTGAACATGAACAAACACTTCTGTTACTGATGTGGTTGATGCCCTTTGCACTGGTCTATACTTACATAGATATGGTACTTACGGCCATGGTTTAGTGGCGGACTGGGCAAGTGTGAGTTTAAGGACTGGACTGGGTGATCTTAGAGGTCTTTTCCAATGTGAAGAATTCTATGAGTCCAAAACTATTTTTGGTTTTCTCATCATTATATTGTGTCAGATATTATGATGCATCATTATATCTGCATCATTATGTTGCAGATAAATTCAGATTAAGACCCTGTTTTTCTATATGTGCTAATATCTCAAAGGGGTTTTAATACTTTTACATAGTTTGATATCACTAAGTAGGTAGAAATGCAGCTGTTCTTTCTCCTTTTTTTCATACTAGATCTTGAAAAAATAAAAACTCTCTTTCCTTTGTGGAATGGAGAAGTGACAAGGTGAGAAGTAAGTTGTCATCCATAATTATTCTGTTAGTTACAGGATAATTGCTTCAACTGTACGTGTTTGATTCTGTCCATTTCCTAAGCTGAAAAACCAGTCATGGTTACAGAAAACTTGAGGTCATTTTTCTTTTGGAAATGCTTCAAAACTTCATTCCTGACTTTTTTTTGTGGTAAAACCATGTTTTGCTTAACCTGAGTTATTGAAGGAGAAACTGTTATTTTCCAGTATATTAACATTACACATATAGGTCTTTGCATACATATATCAACAGAAAACCAGCATTTTATTAGTAAAGTTCCATACCAATTCTGCATATTTAAACTAGCATGCCAAACATCTTAATAAGAAAGTAAAATAGACTTTTTCTTTCTTTATAAATATTGTAACTGAAATATTAAAGGAATGGTATGTGATGATTAAGATCATAAACCAGACTTTATATATAGATGTCCTTAAAAGTCCCTCAGGATGCCTCATATACCATACATTCCCTATTGTAGTTAGTAAAGTAAAAGAAAACAAAAGTACCATTTCTTTTATATGTAATTTTATTAAAGAATTTATCACCTTCTTTTCATTACTCTCTATCAATTTTGGTAAGGATAGATGCAGTTCATTCAGAATGTCTATGAATAGATGAAACCACTTGTCCTTATAGCATTTTGGTTTCTAAACTAAAAAATACTTGTTAGGAAGTTAATTTTGTTAGAAAAGAAATCCAAATTGAATTAATTTCATTTTCTTCTTAACTTTATCCCTTTTGCAGCTGAGGTACTTAACAGAAAACTATCCTATCGACCCGTGACAATGCTGTCATCTTTCCAATTTTCAACCTGGCTGAGCTTTGGTATTCCTGACTCATCCTTTTTTCTCCCTTATCAATAATTCCTTTTAAAATTTGAGACCAGTTAGGAATTCCCTGTTCAGACCAGCTAGCCTGCCTTACTTTCTGTGCTTTATTCCTGTGCTCTGAAGAGGTCAACCATGAAGATTATCCAGATCTCTTAGGCCCCCTGCCCTCCAGGGCAGTCTCCCATGCTATCCTTTTGAGCAGAACATTCAAAAAACCAGAATCTTCTCTTCCAAATTCCATGGTTATGATTCATGTTTTAGAGTCTTGTGGTCACTTCTGTCCACAGTCTCTGTTAACCAAGGCTGCTGTAAACCTTTACATATGTGGAGAATTCTTTCCCTTTTCTGAGCATCAACAGGTCTAGCAGAAAACCCCCTCTACTCAGCTCATGAAGCATCTGCTTCACTTGCCACTAACCCACACCAGCAATTTCCTGGATTGTCTATAATCAATCATACTACTCACTCTGCAGTAGTCCAGGTGGCTGAAATTCCCCCATGAATACCAAATACTGCAACTGTGGGGTTTCTTCCTGTTGTCTATGGAAGGCTTCATCTACTTCTTTAGGCATAGCTGACACCTGTCTTGGCACCCTGCCTGTCCTCTGATTCTTACCTACAAACTCTTGACTGTCTCATGACCTTTCCCTTACAAAAACCCCCTGCATTCTAGCCACATGTTTACATCACACACTGTCCCCTTCCCACCTTGTTTGTCTTTTCTAAAGCTCCCCTATCCATCCATCACAACATTTTGTAATCCCAGTGATGTCATAGCTCGGCAACTGCACATTGACTTTCAATTCCCTGTTTGTTTCTGATGCAGTGGGCTACTGTACTGTAAATATATGCATTGCTCAGCCATACTTCGTTCTGCTTCATCAGCTTGTGAAAACAAACACATATTTTCTACTCTTGGGCTATCTGGTCTTAAATGTCATCTTGACTCAAATTTTCTGCAGAAAACTACTTTGTCTCAGTTCTGCACTTAGAAGTGTTTTTCTTTGCTCACCATTGCTTATAAAGTCATATAGAAAAGTAAAATATATCTCCATGGTCATGACTACTGTATTCATTCATTTTTTGCTCACGAAAAAGAAGTGTATTTATTCTAGATATTGTGGAAATCTTCATGTCTTAGATTTTTTGGACCTGGTTCTATTACCATGTATTTATACTTAAGGACTTTGAGGTATGTGTTTTATTTACTTATAAGTTTTAAATAAATGTACAGTGTTTGACATTTCCATTTTAATGTATATCCATCTTTATACAATAACTTACTTATTCTGGAAAAAGGTATATACTACCAAAAATAAAAAAAAAGTCCAGACTCAAAAATATTGAGGCAAATTATAGCTATATAAAGAAATAATTACAACTATCGGAAAAATGGAAGACATTACAATGAAATAGATACACAATTATATGTCTTTGAGAAACATTCTAAAATAAAGAGGCTATTGAGAATATCCACAAGTGAAAAAGAAGTTTTATGACTGTTTATTAAAAGTCAGTTTAAACATCTGTGCTTCTTGTTGCTTAATCAAAATATAGTAATAGAAGAACTGAATTACAAGTCTGTTTCTGTTGCTAAGCATAGACAATTTGAATAGGCACAATTGAGTTACCAGCTTGCTTTAAAACCCATCAATCAGTTGGAAATTTCCTAGTGCCTCCTGTGGTCTTCAAGCATGGCATCAAAGAACAAAGTCTGTCATGAAGAAATCTTCAAAAATATGTTTAACTAAACCCTCCTTTGACATAAATTTACCATGAACTTAATTGTATCATGTTAATATTTACAAATAAAATTTCAATTGTAGACAATAAAGGAACTAGTATGGCTTCTATAAAATTAATCCCTTTTATTAAGAGCAAACACAGTATTTACCTTTTCTAACAGAAAGAAAGGGCATCATAAAATACATGAAAAATTAAGGACAGAAATCATCTCCATCAGTATTTCTTTTTTATTGCTGTACCTCACAGCTTTTCAGTAGATTTTAACATCTTTGTTTAGAGTTCTTTGAATGCCCAGAAAATGTCTATTCAAATTGAAGATGCTGTCCATTATTGTCCATGGTTAATGCATTTAAATTGCTAGTAGTAGCTTTGGGAAATGCTTTTGTATGCTGCTGCCAGCTGTTTCTATTTTCTGTTGACAGCAGTGTATGTTGTAGTTAAACAAGAGGAAAAAGTTTCCGGGTTTTGTCTAAGAACAACATGACTCACATCTTCTACCTCCTCTGTCAGGTCTGCCAGTCTGTAAGAGCTTCACACTTACTCATTTGGGCTCTTTTTTTCTAAAGGTCTCTATTGCTTTTAGTGGGAATGCAAACACTATCATGGATGCAGAGAGAAAGCTTTGAATGTCATTCCCTTGCTGCAGCTCTGTTAGCTAGGAAAAAAATATCTTTCATAAGGGAAGAAGTTCTAGAAGACCAGACTGCTATTTAGATAAACCTTGAGAGACAGGAAGAATGTGCTAGTTCTTTCTTGAATGAAAGCTCAAGAAAGCTTAAATTCAAAAAAACCAACCTCATATATAAACCTCATATATGTGTAGGCTGAGGACCGACAGGCTTGGAAGGAACTTCACATTGAAAAGGCCTGATGATCCTTGCAGACAAAAAAAATTGGACATGATTCAAAAGCAGACTTGCAGCAATGAAGGCCAACTAAACAGAAGGATGTATTAGTGACAGCATAACCAATGACTTGAGGAATTGATTCCTACCCTTTGTTTTTCACTTGTAACCCTGAATCTGGAGTATTGTATTCAGTTTCAGTTTCCCAGCTTAAGAAAAGACAATGAGATATTTGATCAAAATTATTAGAGGGTCAACAGGATGATTAGGGGGCTAGAGAACATGACATTCAAGAAGAAACTATGAGAGCAGAATTTCTTCAGCCTGAGGAAAAGGCTAAAGACAAGCCTAATTACAGTCTTTATCTGCCAAATGGGAGCCTATATGCCAAACAGACCCAGAATGTTCTCACAGATGCAAAGTGAAAAGATAAGAGGAATCTAGCTGCAACACCAAATATTCCAATTATATATTTACCATTTAATATTTTTTCTTCTGTGACAGGCCAAATGTTTTAGTTCTTATCCTTGGAGATATTTGAAATTCTACTGGACACAATCAAGAAGTATCCACTAGGTATTGAACTTTCAGATTAGATCAGACTTAAATTCTGGTAATTTTCTTTGTATTATGCTACTCTATTATCGTAAGTTAAAAGAAAAAAAAATCTTCAGTATAATTATATTATTTTTACAGAAACCATGAAAATTTGCCTTCTCTTAGATATTTAAAATATGTAGTTAGGGAACTTACTACTCAAATGCTATGAATTTCTTTGTGCTTAAATGTGCAGAACCTCTTACGACAGAAATATGCCTGTTAAAACACCCAAACTGGTGCATTTAAAAACATACTTTACTTTCTCTTCTACAAATAATTTTTAACACATACTTAACATGTGTGCACATTTTCTTCAGACATGTCTTTTGAACACTAACTCACATGATCTAATTGCAACTGTTTAATCGCTAAACCATGTGAATTTCTAAAATGGGGTATTTTTTTTACTCTTCGTTTCAGATAGAATGTCCTTTTTTTTTTTCATTTATTTCAATAAGGACTACATTGTGGCTACAGGAGCCTAGAAAGTTATTATCATCAAATTAATGAAAATCATTAGAGATTGATCTTTCAACATCAAAACATTAACACTCACGAATTTCAGTGATTAAAACACATTTTTTTTTATAGTCAATGCCTTAGACATTTACATTTTTTTTAGTACAACTCATAAGGTTGTAACTAGCAGCTAGCTAAAGTTATATTGCTTGTACAATCAAATCAGGCTAAAAGTACACACCTGCAAAAGATATCATACAGCCTTTTTTCCACTCATTTTCAGCACCTCAGATACTATGTTGCTCTCAACACAATAAACTACATCTATATGAATATGAACATTATCATTAGCTTTGGATGACATCTACTTTAAATGCATACAACTGTGAAAATTATGCAAAAACATCAGGTCAAGTGTATCAACTATGACAAATATGGAAATATTATATGTAAGTTAGAAATGTTTGCATGCAAATAAGCTTCATCTATATTTTCTCAAAGACCAATTAATACTGAAATATCTTAATGGAAAAAATTGAAATGTTCAATGTTTTTCACTAGTTTTACATCTGATTCTGGATCAATAGCTGGGCAAATGGATTAAACTTTATAAAGAGCTCCAAAGTAATATTTCATCACCTAGCATGTTCTTAGTCATTAAGGTTTTATTCCACTCATCAAACACTTGTCAGCTGTGCAGTAATGAATCAAGCAGTCTCAGGATGAAGGCAGCTGGAATACTTCAATAGATTTCCTTTGTAGTTTCTTGGCATTTCTGACTTATATGTCCAAAGAATTTGCTTTTGTCTATGGAATTAACCAGTCTAGCAAACTATATTCTTTAGTTTGGTGTGTATGCATGCACACAAACATACACACATATATATGTTAAATATATACTTGATGGTGAATATGTGTCTTCTAAATGGACAAGAAAGAAAAAGTCAGGGGACAGGGTAAAAAGAAGAGGAAGTGTAAGTGAGGAATGTTTGTTGTGAATATATTCACACTGAAATGAAAAAGTTACTTGGAAATTTGACATTTAAGTAGAAAGGCTTCAGCAAAGAGAAGAAAACATGTTTAAAAGAAATACACTTTTATTTTGGTTTGATGGGATCAGTGAATTAGATTGGAAGACAGTGAATTGCTTTCTGGATCTTCATCACAACAATATGAGAATAGTGGGGTTTTGCGTTTAGTAAACTTCAAAAGCTTGTCTTGTATTCTGTCCGACTGCACTAACTGGTTACATGTTCCTTGCTTTGCCTAAAAACTCACCATAGCATAGAGGAACTAAGAGAGATCCACAAGTAGATTAGACATGGTGGCATCCTGATGAAGAATCTCTGAATATATTTGTCTTAAACTTTTAATATTGAAAATTTTTCATAGATACAAAAAATTGACCCCTGGTCCATTTCTAGGAGCAAATGGACTGTTAATGCCCTCTCTTAACAATACAAAAGCGTGAAGCACTGAAACTTTAAATACTTCAGTAGTTCCAATGATTGTCTTGACAGAGGTATCAGAACAAACTACTATTAAATCATGTTAAGTATGGCCACAAGCATGTTTTTTCTCTTTACACCTTCTTTCACTTTCTCTTGACTGTACTTTTCCAGCAGTAGGTTCATGTTTACAAAAATTTTGAAATTTTGAATCTCATTTAATGTGAGTAGTTTACTTCCCACATTCTAGTAAGCCAGTCGTTAATATATGTTATTTTCTCTTGTTATTGCTGGTATTTATAATATCAAAAGAAAAACAAATTCTAAAAACGCCTAAAAATTCTATGTCTACCATAAATTGTTTGTTTAACTATGTCTCCTAAATTCTTAAACTTTTAATTGTTAGGGACTATGAAATTATATGTGGCAGAACAATGTTTGTAGCTGTGCTTAAGTACCTGTATACTTAAATCTCAGTGTCTTTGAAAAGAATTAAGGCAAAGGACAAATGTGTTAACCAGACAAGTATTGGTTTTATTCTGTGATGCATGACATCCTCTACTGATTCAATGTTAATTTACCTTTTATAAGCATGGTCTGTTTCTTACTTTTGATCTGAATTAGATAGAAACTTCTTTGTTTCATAGTGCAAGAGGTCAATTGTTGAAATGGGCTGATTTGAAAGGTAATAGAATTGTTATCCTTTGAGATATTCAAGGCTCATGGCTGTGACCCTGAGAACTTCATCAGACTTTGAAGCTGGTTCCAACTTCGATTTTGGCTCCATTTTAAGTATGCATGAATGGAATGACATCTAGAGGTCCTTTCCAATCAAAACTATTCTAAGATTCTATGAATTTGGTAGCCTTAATTACCTCCCAGTGGAACATCACCCTTTTTGTGATCAAGGATGTCAGATATTGGCATTTTATCAGTTACCTTTTTTCCTTTCCCTATCTTGCCAGATTCTGTTTGAAAAAAACTCCATTAGAAAATATGTTTGCACAAAACCACAAACTGCCCTTGAAAACAGGAAAATAAGAACAGTAAGAATAGAATTCTGAAAGGCAAAGCAAGAAATTACATCTGGTCAAATTTGCAATAGACTAACATTTTGAAAATTAAGTAGATTATTCACTTTATCAGAATAATGAAAGACGAGTACAAAACCAGTTTCTACTAAAAATTACTACCAAAGAATACATCAGTTCTGTGTAGGTCACACAGCAGAATATTTTGGCAATACAGGTAGATCAGAAAATTTTTTTACCATACCATAGATGCTTTAGTAAAATTAATATTTTAATGATGTTATGGGAGAAAATAAAATAAATAAAATAAAATAAAATAAAATAAAATAAAATAAAATAAAATAAAATAAAATAAAATCTTTGTTGTAAACTTTAAAATTCCAAAGTTCTAATATATTAAGTGTCATGGTAGCAATCAATGGACTCATGAAACACATTTGAATTTCTGATAATATAAAACTACTAAAAATGGGAAGACAAAATCTATTATTTCTTAGACTATTTATATAAAAATAACAGAGGAATAAGAATGATGAAATAGTTCTTATAGAAATCAATGTTGAATAATCTACTAAATCTGAATTATGAACATGGAAGAAAAAGTATTTCATCTGACAAGGTTCAGGAAAATAATAATTTTCTTGAGTGGAATGTCAGAAATTAAATTAGCACAGAGATTTTCTTTATACCTGTAGACTGTGTTCAGACCTTGAAAAAATTAGTGAGCTATTAACTATCTTCCTATGGTAGACCTTAGTGATGTACCACTAAAAAATCACAGTTGCATTGTTTTGGTATGAAAAGTACCTTTGAACTGTTCATTGTAATGTTTAATCCCAAAAAATGAAGAATAAAATGAAAAAAAAAAGGCCAAATAACTTTAAAGACATCTGTGGTAATTTTTATTCTTGCAATTTCAGCTATGTGTTTTAGACTAAGAAACAGGTGTTCATTTCAGTGATACCATGTAGTTGCATGGAAATGAAGAAGGAAAAGCTGCAATGCTGATTAAAAAATTCTTTCTCCTTGTCCTCTTTCTTCATTATGTGAGATCTCTTTTCTACATTTATACTGCTGAATTCCTGTGGAAATATTGTCTCAAAAAAACATACTGAAGTGCTGCTTCTAATCATGGGTCTGACCTCTGAATTTTTAGGTTAACCACTGCTTTTCTGCCTCATCACTTGAAATAATTTCACTGTAGCCCTGGGTTTGGCTTTTTAGAAGCCTTTGAATGTGGAGCACACAAATTTCAAACGGACTGTTTTTTTCCTGTTATTTGTATCTCATACAATACTTCTTCCATTGACAGCTTCATTTATAAACCTGCCAGAAACTGATGGGAATCATCGAATACAAGATTCTATTTTGCTAAATCCTAACAAAGATTATGTGGTTTGACACTAATCTTTGACTTTGTACTTCTACTTTTATCTAAATCCATCTTGATTTCTAATTAGTCTCTGAGAATGTAGAACTTGTGCTTGGGCTTAAGGACATATCTAAGCAACAGTTAAGTTTGTTTCTGTTCTTCATTTTTTCATAAAAGGAATAAATGGCTAAACATAAATAATATTTGTTACAATATGCATGATCAGTGTCGCTATCAGAAACTAACATGTCATCTTGTACTTCATTTAACAGAATTACAAAGCAGCAACTTGTGAGAGACAATACAAAACTGAAACCAAAGGATACTTTTCTTTGTGTGATAATTTCCTTGAGAACAAGTATACTGAGGTCAAGTAAAAGGAACTACTGCAGCTAATGGAATGTTACTGGGGAGAAATTATTCTGAAGAGAAGAACCCTTACTCTAAGTGTGGCCATTTGTGCATAGGCTTTATAATTTTAAAATTATTATTATTATTATTATCATTATTATCATTATTATCATTATCATTACATTTGCCACCAAGTCCAAATTAAATTGTGCAGCAAATGACTGGTGAATAGGTGAAGGAATAACAGTTGCTCCTCTCTGCAGTGAAGCAATGTATTTAATAAAGAAAATATTTTCTTACTTGGGTTTAATGAGAAAAAAACTCTTTGCACATATTGCATTTTAATTATTTTTAAACTATGCTAATTAAAACAGCAGTTAGGCTGCTTTCTGAGAGCAGTTAAGCTCTCAGGAAGTGACCATGTGTCTACATTGGGGAGGAGGTGCATTCTCAGGGAGGCTTTGCACCCCTGGCTCCCAGACAAAGTAGACCATAAGACCAGATGGATTTCACCACAACCCATCTTTCCATCATACGCTGAGATTTACAAGTCTCGTCCTTGAACAGGAGGTGCTTCAGATCTCTCTTGACACGTTTTCAGAGTCCAGCCCATGCTGAGCATTCCAAACCAGAAAGGTTTTTCCTGCTCTGCAAAGTAAAGAAAAACATGGAAATAGAGGAAAGATATCTTTCTGATACAGGGGTGCATTCCATATTTTAAAAAAATTAACTTTAAATACAGATGTTAGCAGCACATTTAAAAATAGAACAAGTTAGTTGCAAGCATTTATAATTCAGAGATGATAATTCTTATTTAGAAGTAACTGAATATACATATTTCAAATAGTTCTGGGTCCTGGAGATCATGGTTAGTACTGACATTCTCCTACATGCTTCTATCCCTGGATCTTTTCTAGATCTTGGGATAAAAGAAATTGTATTCTCTATCCAACTGTTATTAAGAACAAGATCCAGAAGATTTTTTTATCTGATTGTCATGAAACTGCTTGCTCTGTAAAAGCTTGCACTGCAATAGAGTTGCTTTGATCATATTTCTATTACTACAAGTCCTTTTCTGCTTGCAGAATAAGAAATGTCAACAGCAGCAAAAGGTTCTGTATGGATTACATGCAGAACTGCTTTCTTCCGTCAGCTGCCCATGAATGAGAGACAGTGTGCTATGTACTGAAGTTGCTCTTCAGCAGTGCATTTCCCACTTTATTAATTTTTCTTGTCTTGTATTTTCTTCTTCTTTTTAGTTTCTCTTCTTCTTTGCCTCTGTTTTGTGAGTTCTTTTACTGAGAGTTCAGACTGAAACGCAGGAGACACAGAGTTGTTCTTCAGACTCAGATGTTTATTATTTCTTATCTATGGCACAGCTGCACAGAATGTGCCTCTAAGTTAACAAGGTGAAAGTGGCCCCGAGTGCTACCTTCCAAGGTCTTTAAAAGTCCAATCTATCCAATTATGGAATGACAACTAATTTATTTTTACTTATAATCCAGTAACTAAACATTCATGTACCGCACTGCAGGTTTTTTGAACCAATACCAAACTACCCAGATTTGTGAAGAAGAAGGAGGAAAGAAGAACTACCCTACACCAAAAATCCTCCATTTTGTTACATGCATATTATTATATCCCATAAACCTAAATTTTCTACATCTCTACATATCCTACCCAGTGATATAACTTTAATTGCACAGCAACAATCTCAGTGCTATTCCATAATTTGGGAAGTTTTTCCCAAGGCCTCAGGTCAAATGCAGTGTGCTTTTGAGGATCATTGCCTGTTAGCATTGAAAGACTGAAATTCTCTGAACTCAGGGCTCCAACATCACTTTATTAGTTTTTCTTGTCAGTGGGAAATTAATATTACTGTCCTTATTTGGAAAGTAATCAAATTAGTTATTCCAGGTATCAGGACATTGTAAAAGTACTTCCTGTTGTACATTAAAAAGCTGATAAAATATAGTACTTGGAATGTTTATTTGTATTCAGGTTGTCAAAAACTGCTATTCAGGAGTCTGAAGCAAAGTATATGAAGCCTTTTAAGAAAAATAATAGTTTTTGCCATTATTGGATGCAACTCATCAGTGTACAGTAATACCAATTAACTTCAGAGCAGAACCTATGTGCAGTGGTGACATGGCTGCAAGATCTCCATTTGTTCTTTCATTCTCTTACAAAACACAGCATCCAAAGGGACCTGAACAGGCTCAAGTAGTGGGCCCTTGGGAATCCAAATTTAATGAGGCCAAGTGCAAAATGCTGCAACAATATATAACAATACAGGCTAGGGGCTGAACAAATTGAGAGCAGCCCTGCCAAGAAGGACTTGGTGGTGCTGCTGGATGAGTGCCTGGACATGACCCAGCAATGTGCACTCCCATCCCAGAGAGCCAAATGCGTCCTGGGCTGCAGCAAAAGCAGCATGGACAGCAGGGCAAGGGAGGGGATTCTGCTCCTCTGCTCTGCTCTGAGGAGAACCCACTTGAAGTACTGCATCCAGCTCTGGGGTCCTCAGCACAAGAATGACATTGACCTGTTGGAGCAAGTCAAGAGGAAAACCACAAAGATGATTAGAGGGATGGAGCACCTCTTTTATTAGAAAAAGCTGAGAGTTGGGGTGAGTTCATCCTGGAGAAAAGAAGGCTCGGAGTATCCTTTTTGTGGCTTTCCAGTCCCCAAAGGGAAGATGGAGAGGGACTTTTTACAAGGACATGTAGTGAATGACTTTAGACTGAAAGAGTGTAGATTTATATTCAATATTAGAAGGAAATTCTTTACTTTCTTTAGAAAGAAATTTTAAAAAGAAGGGTGGTGAGGCAATGGAAAAATTTGCCCAGCAAAGCTGTGGATACCCCACCCCTGGAAGAGCTCAAGGCCAGGTTGGATGGGGTCCAGAGCAACCTGGTCTAGTTGAAGGAGTCTCTGCTAATGGTGGGGGGAATGTAAACAGATAATCTTTAATGTTCCTTCTAACAAAACCGTTCTGTGTCTCGATCTTAAAGTTAGTTATGAAAGCATGACGTAAAAACTAATGACAATCTTAAAAATCTGGAGAATATTTTTCATAGATGGAGACCTATCCCTCAGAAAAATAATACTATACGTAATTTTAGCAGCTGTAAATTCTCCTTTCCAAGTTACCATTACAAAGGCAGTTGCTTTCTCTAAACAACAGGGCAATGGTTGAAGAGTGAAAGGGGCAGCTGATGAGGGATAGACAGGCTGAGTGAGAAAGCAAATGGAACTAGACAGAATGGACACAAGAGTGCTAGAAATATTAAAGAAAACACAGTGCTGAAGGAAAAGATTCTGGCTCCCTGTATGTATGAAGTTCTTATTGATGGAGATAAAAGAATCCCAGGAGTAGCTGTCACATTTTTCTTAATATTTAAGCATGGTTATCTGTCTTTTTCTACTGCTTCTTATACAACCCCTGTTTGAAATGGTAGAATCAGAACTTTTTAAAGGCACAAACACATAGGATAACAAAAGTCTACAATTGTTCTGTTCATGAGGGCTTTGTTTTTTGACTATATGAAAGCATGAAGACTTAATGGGTGTGTGCCATGTGATAATAACAATATTGTCTTACTCTATCAATAGAAACATATTAATAGTGAGAAATTCCTTTCACAACTGGTCTTTTAAGAAGCTATTTTGTTAAAGGACATTCATGGAATGAAGCGTGTAAAAACATGAAAACTCAAAAATCCACGATTTGTCTCTTTGTCTTGAGATTTCTTTTTTAATGTCTAGACATGCCTATATTAATTTAAAAAATATACTTTGGTTCCAGATGGATTAGATGTATTTTAAATAAACTTATGATCTGGAGAAAAACACAAACACCCCAACCCCCAAAGATATCAGTTTCTTTAACCTTAGCACTTCCTTAACCAAAACCAAAGCTAGGCGTTTTTAATGCTGTTAACTCTGGACAGTTACAGTACTGTACGTCTCTCTTGGTTGTTTTTCTTCTGACCACCCTGTACAGATTGATAGTGTTAGATTTAAAACAGATCAATTTTCCTCTATCCATTGACCATTCTATATCTCGTAATGCAAAATTTCAACAGGAGGTTATTGGCATAATGATGCAGAATTTTTTTTTTTTTTTTTTTTTTATTCATTCGTACAATACTTAAAGAATTGCTTACTAAAGGATGGACATGGAAATAAACACTCATAATTACAAAGATGGGAATACCATAGGAGATGTGGCTGTGCTATGAGCATTTATTGTGTTCTTTTGTGCAGCCCAATTCCCCCACATTGCCAAATACAAATTAGTTTTACATCAGGAAATCAGAGTGGATTTCTCTTCTGCATGACAGAAATAAATAATATGGCATCTCTGAAAAAGGAAATTCAGTTTGATTCATTATTTTCCACATCTTAGGGTTGCTTTATTTGTAATGCTGCAAGCAGCTTTGTGGTAAGTCAGTGTTCCACTTGTTAAAATCAACATCATTGTAGACCCAAAGTTCTCCTAAGAAGATGAAGATTAATACAGGAAGAAAATGAAATATGTTTGTCTGTTTGCAGCTTGACACTTGAATCAATTAGATTATTCATATTACCCTGTAGCATCAGAACTCTTTTTCCTATCGGAATATTTGTAGCATGCTGCTTTAATAGATACAGTCCTGCACCATCTTATAGGAGACTACAAAGTAAATTTCAAACTGGTGAGTAGGAAGCAGATCTCATGCCAGTGTCATTAATTTAATGTCTAACTGTGGTTTTATTCACAGTGGTCAGGTGCCATAATAGTTTGTCATGCCTTTATAGAAATGGAGTAGTAAATTATTCTTCTTGCTGCACTAACAGGTTTTTCCAAAAAGACATTTTGAGGACATGCTGATACTATTAAAAGTAAAAAAAGATCCAGGTTTATTCTGTGTTGAGAAAATATTCCCCTTGGCTAAGAAAGTGTTCAGCTTTAAAGATACTTCTATTCTTTAAAATGGAGGATGGTTAGAATACATTCAATCTTTTTGACTTCAAAGAAAAGATAGCAGATATTGCCTTGGCCCACCAGGAAAATGTATACTCTCAGAAGATACCTAGTTTATTTTGAGAATTCTGTTATCATTTAACATCTGTGAAATTTTATTCTCTCCAGTGCAATAGAAAATTTAGCAAACTAAATTTGTTACCTTTGACAGAAAAACAGTTCAGTACATATGCAAAGTTTAAACTTTATTACAACATGGTGCCTTTTGTTTTGTGAATGGAGTCTAGATCACTAAATTTTTATAAGAAAGCAACAGATGTGTTGATTTTTTTGCCTTTCTTTCTCTAAGTTTTAAATAAAGGCAAGTAGCAAACATGGCTTACAAAAAGAACTGACAATAATTATTTAGGGTTTTCACTGGAACCTTAGAAACCTAACACCATTATTGAGATTGACATAGCAGTTGTAAAAAAAGTCAAAAGAATCTGATTTGTCTTTCCCTCAGCTTTCAAGTTGATCAGAGTAAGCATTAATATTTATAATAATATTTTAAGTATATGTGTGTGTGTGTATGTATGTACACATAGACAAGGTTAAGGATGATAAACAAGTGAAAATACTGGTGCTGTTGCCTGAAAACCCTTTCAAATTAAAACTGGAAGTATATTATCTGTATTTCCATCTTTTGTCTGTCTTTCCTCCACCATCCCAACTATAGAACGGTTTGTTCAGTTCTTTTAAATTTCATGAATCCTTTCCCATGTCTTCTAAAAATAAATGCAGAGATGAGAGTCATGCTGGAAGGAACTGATAAGGTCATAATTATTTTCTTTGCTTTTTCAGTGACATATATTGTAGTTCTTTGTAGCTAAGGAAAGCTTGAGTGTAGCCTAATGAGGTTCATTATTAATAGTACTGTCTGATTCAGATACAGATGAAAGTTTTCCCCATCTTTGGATTCTTATTCTTTTATGTTGAGCATGTAATCATTTATAGCAGAAGAAAATAGACAGGAAAAGTATAAGCAGCAAGAAAAAAGGTGGGATATCAGAACAACCTTACAGCAACATTAAGGCAATACTTTTTTTTATCACGAATGGAATGGGAACTGCTGTCATAGATGATACTCTTTGTACATCATCAATACTGATAATTTTCCTCCTTAAAAATAAAGTGCCATTGTCATGTCAGATCATTTTATACACTGTAAGCCTGTGTTATTCAAGGATTGAAGTGGGGATTTTTAACCAGTTAATGAAATTTTTAAATAGGCTTTAGATTTTTTACTTCTGTTTTGAGCATAGATAACATATTCTGACTTCAGCAATAAGTATTAGCTGTTCTTCTTCCAAATAATATTCAACTTATTGTTTCCATGGTTGTGTTATATTCAATATAACTTCCTTCAGAACAGTGCTCACGTGCACTGAATGCACTCTAATGAGAGGCAACAGGTGTTCAAACACTAATGTGTAGGACAGGTAGATAGTTTTTGATCACTCCATTAAAATTCAAAAATAGCAAAGAAGAATCAGGATTTGCTGAAGAAATTTTAATTTTGAGCTGTATTTCAAACTGAAGATCTAGTGATCACTCAGAATGTGTTTTTTCCTAAACTAGGGCATCATTCAGCAGTGTTCTCCAGTACCAGCTGTTAGAAAAGTATTCTTTGCATTCCTTCAGAAATGTAAAAGTCATGGAGAATGTTCAAAATATTATCTCTGATCAACAAAAATAACTCAATGTCACATATAAATAATGTTTAAAATAAAATTTTAATAAGAAACTTTACTGAATGTCATGGAAAAGAAAAAATGAAACAGATGAAGATCTATTGCAATGACTTGCATGCATTTGATTAGAAAGATGACAGAGAATATACAAAGAATTAAAGAATCCAAACAACTTGGAAGGAAAGAAGATGAATGAATGGACAAAGATCAATAATGTCAAAAGCATGTGAACTGTCAGGTACCAGCAAAGAATTGATTGATCCAGAGCTTGAACTTATTAAAGTGTCATTGGTCACCTACAGCTCTCCAGTTCAAATACTGTGCAGATTTCTAAAACAAACCTTGATCTTTGGAAGCAATAAATAGATGTCAGTGTGATCCACTTAGATTAGTACTCATCTGTCTGGGAGACTTTCTTTTTCCTGTGAAGGTAGGCGTAAAGCAAGGTTTCAGCTTTGTTGTTAATCACCATTCATTGGTTTCAATTCTTTTCACACCAGTCAAGTTCTATTAACATAAAAATATCAAAATAAACTATCCTAACACTCAGGGATTTATAATTCTTGTCATTTATATCTTTATGTAGCTATTCTATATAATAGCATGTTGTATTCCTCAAATTGCATTTAAATGAATTAGTTGTTATTGTACTGTTTTCTTCAGAATTGCCTTTAATTTCTTTTCATAGATATGTTACTTAATTGTCAGACTCCTTTCCTGTTGGCAAAGGTTTTCTTGTTTCTTTATCTGCTTAACTTCAAATCTAATACAATATTCAATAAATTCATATGTTACTACATTTTTACTATGAGTTATAGGTCTTTTCCTCTTTTCTTTTCTTTTCTTTTCTTTTTTTCTTTTCTTTTCTTTTCTTTTCTTTTCTTTTCTTTTCTTTTCTTTTCTTTTCTTTTCTTTTCTTTTCTTTTCTTTTCTTTTCTTTTCTTTTCTTTTCTTTTCTTTTCTTTTCTTTTTTTCTTGTCTTGTCTTGTCTTTTCTTGTCTTTTCTTGTCTTTTTTTTTTTTTTTTTCTTTTCTCTTCTTTCTCTTCCTGCTGTGCTCTGCCCTCCTCTCACTTCCCCTCCCCTTTCCAACATGGCTCCAATTTCACAAGCAGCAGTCCTCCCAAAACTGCCATAACATTAATTCCTCCCATGGGCACACAGTCCTCCTGAAACTGCTGCGGCATGGGTCACTCTTCCACGGGGTGCAGTCCTCCAAGGACAGGCTGCTCCAGCCTGGAAACAAGGGGCCTTTCTCTCCACTGGGTCTTCCACTGGATCACAGCCTCCTCCAGGAATCCACCTGCTCTGGCACGGGCAACCTCCCCCACGGGCTGCAGGTGGATCTCTGTATCCCCTGTGGATCCATGGGCTGCAGGGGCACAGCTGCTTCTCCATGGTCTGCACCACGGCCTGCAGAGGGATCTCGACTCGAGCTCCTGGAGGACCTTCTCCCCCTCCTTCTTCACTGACCTTGGTGTCGCCATTGTTTTCCCTCACATGTTCTCACCTCCTGTTGTGAAGAAATAAAGCTGCACAACAACCCTTGTTTTTATTTTCTTCTTAAATATGTTATTACAGAGGCATTACCATCATCTCTAATTGGCCCACCCTTGGCCAGTGGCACATCCATTCTCAGAGCCATCATGGATTGTCTCTGCCGTACATGGTGGAAGCTTCTAGCAGCTTCTCACAGCAGTCACCTCCATGGCCCCCCTGCTACCAAAAACCAGGCCGTGAAAAACCAACACAGTGAGGAGGAGAGTCTAGAACATATTAGCAGCTAAATGAGAAGGACCTCATGCAAATCTGTAGTCAACAAGCTCCAATATCACCGTCTGGTTTCATTTTTCAGTGTTCTTTCTTACTTTTCTCAATCTAACTAATTGAATTTTGTGTCTAGTGGCCTTTGGCTGTTTTGCTGAACTGAGTTTCTTAGATATTTGTGTCCCTTATTGTTGCAGTGGGGATACTGTAACACGATGCACCAAACAAGGAGGCTGTGGAAAAGAATATCTATGAACCGATTCTTGATAGATGCTTCAGAGATGTTTATTTCTCCAGCCGCATGGCCAGGGCTCTGCCCAGGAACTCTTACAATACAGGACTGAGGGTCCTTGCCAGCACAGGGAAACACAAAACAACCAATGGGGAACGAGGCTGACCAGAGGCTAGGAAACCTCACCTCTGTCCCCTCAGGGCCCCTCTCCCAGGGCTACATGGCAGGGGGAGGAGACCCCGACACCTCATAATATAAGTTTTGTATAATTATATGGGGTTTACTTTCTAAACAGATCTATCTACAGCACAAAATATGACTGAAGCACTATCACACCATGTACAAATTAAATTAATAAAGTTTATTTTTCCAAAGATTCCATTCTAAAATAATACATTGTATGCATTTTGTGAGGGTTTGCGCAAAAAACTAAAATCACTTGTTTACAAGATTAAAAAAATGGGTTATGTTTGAGCTCAGTAAAGATTTATCTTAATGTTTAAAATCCTTTAAAATAGAATATCTATAATAAAAACATGATAAGAAATAAACTGAATCATCAGTTCAGAGATATATTAAGAAATTCACAGTTTAAAAATGTTTTTGGAACCAGGGCTATAAATATGGTTTGCTGTATTATCTGTTTGAAGAAGGAAGATTTAAATGTGACATCCAGAATTTTAAATGAAAATTGTTTATATATTCTGCATATTTTTAACAACTGAGACAGTTAGCATCCATTTACTTTGAGAGTATAGCAATAAAAAAATAAATTTTTACTCTTATTTCTAGCAGAGACTTTGATAGTACAGTAAGGAGTATCTGCTCCAAAACTGACCACTTGTGATCTCTCATACCAATGTCCTTGATACTTCATAGTAGTTTTATCTAATTTTTTCTGCTATTTACATAACTAATGAATATGACCTATACTACCACAGCATTAATGAAATAAAATAACTCTTTTAAAAAATGTCCTTAGTAAAACTTATGCGAAACATTTCACAAAATAGGTTCACATCACTGAGATACAGTTATTAGATTTTCTTAATTAAAAATTAAGTTATGTTGCTTTATCAGCATTTTCCTTCAATGTTTATTTCATTTTGCATGGTTTTTTTGCTTGTAAAAAAAGTGTTAGATATTAGTAAATTTCTTCTTGACAGAAAAGTAAAAGCTGAATTTTATGCACTTTACATAGCTAGGAGAGGCCTCATGATGAAATGAAACAGATTTTCTGCTTATGAAATCATCTACTCTGAAACCTTAATCTTCATTTCTAAGGATTAATATTTTAAGAATAAAGTAGAATTTAACTACATTTTCAACAGGATCTAACATAAGGTATGTTCAAACACATACCACTGAACACCTACGACATTAGCATCTTTTAAAGAGATTTTTTGATGGCCAGCCAAGCTGAGGTGGATCTGTAGTCCTAGTCATTTAACCATCAAGCATACTGGAATTGAGAAATATAAATGCAATGCCATAAATAAGAGATTTTGTTTTACTTTTCTGTCGTGCTTGGCTTTTTGTGATAGGTAAGTTTAGTCAGAAACTGAATGATATTCTTGAGATTTACAAATCTCTGTTAACAGCTGGCAGTTTCCACTGTCAAGCCCTTCACCTTGGTTCTCACTGTTGTACATGAATGCATGAAATCCAATTTTTTTTTTTTTTTAATTCACTTCATTCCTAGATTGGAAGCCAAACACGTGAGTTTAACTATCTTTGAAAGACCTGCAGTCTTTTATTTGATTGTAAAGGAAAAAAATTGTTTTAATTAGAGCCACTGAGATGCCCATCTCCCAGCATCAAAATATGTGACGCTGAAAATGACCATTTAATTTGTTTGCCTAAACTTAGTTGTGTAATACTAGGTAAGATACCTTAACATATCTCACATTCTTTACAGTCAGTGCTCCAGAAAAGCACAGATCTCATTTAGGTCACATTCATTTCTGTTAATTATGGATGTCTTAGATACCATAAATACCTCAGTTGCTAATAGATACTTTTAGATAGCTTGGAAATATCGTGAGTAACGACAAACAAATTCAGATTCCCTGTTATGCTGGTGCGAAGTCTAGAGAAAACCCCAAACTACCACATCTTCACTGTGTTCCCCTACATTTACTTGAAAGTAAGAGTTGCATGAAAGTATTCCAGAATTTGTTATGCCATGGTTAAGCACCTCCACCATACCAATGAAAAGTTGCCAATTTATATGAAACTCTATAAAGCAAGACATGTAAAATATATGTGCATTATCTGTGAAAGAATCTTTGAAGACTTTTGTTGCCATGATATGTTCCCTTTATGAATGAGCAGAATTATTTATTACTTATCTAAAAATATCACCTTAGAATAAAAGTGAGGTGTGCATTTTGCTTATTGAGCTTCAATTATTAAAAGGACATGTCCATTTAATGGACCTCTGCCTATCACCTATTATAAAAGCATTGTTAAAACTTGTACAAGACACAAAAAAATCTAGTTTCCTTGAATTTTCTTGACCTCTCTTTTTCTTTCCCCTTTTTATTGTCCTTCCTCTGTTACATTTTCTGTGCTGAAAAATGACAATGACACATCTGAATCCAAATTGCCAGCCTGACAGTAGGGAAGAGATGGACACAGAGGCAAAATCACTTTTGTAAATATACTTGAACTTTTCAGCATAAAAGGCCCTGCCTGTTATTTGACAAATTTCATTTTTTCCCTTTTAGTCTTTCTGTGTTCAACTTTCTCTTTGTAATATTAACACTAGAAGTTTTTGAAATGCATTAAGACATAAAAGCATTTAGACATTGCTGTGTTATAAAACTCTCTTCTGAACTCTAAGAAGAAACTGATGCTCAAAGGATGATAATACGATTTAAGTTAGTTCGAAACTAATGAACAATAGCTTCAATAGCTTCATCTGATAAATGTTTTAAGGAAAAGGTGGAATTCAGTAAGGGATTAATAAATTCGTTATCAGAACCAGAAGGAAAAAGGAATGTAGACACTTAAATTTTGATCCTAAAAACTCATTCATCTGTTATTTCAATAGGTGACTTAGAGCTGGGGGGTTTTGTTCTTTTTTCTTCTTCTTCTTTTTGTCTTTTAATCTTATTGTTCTTAGGCAAGTGGAAGATCTATTCTGGCTCATATATAGAAATGTGTTGTTTAATTAGAAGCAGTAAATCAGTGTATTTCTCTTGCCTGTTCCTCATTGAACCATCACAGACTAAAGGAGAAATGCATCTCATTTAACATTGGTCATCCAACAGATAGTATCTAATTTAAGCTTGTTGTCAATAGTGATTTGTCTCTTCCCAAGTAAGATGTCAGACATAATCAGGATGAACTTTATTTCCAGGTTCTGACTTTTCTTCACAAACTGTAGAGAGAAAATTAACTTAGACTAGATACTAAAGATAAATTACAAAACCTGGATCAAAATGAACCCCTCTACATCTGAAAGGCTTTTTATATATTTTGAGATACTAAGTCACATATTTTTGATTTGTACCTAATTATGCTACATCCCATAAAAGCAATGTGTTCACTAAAAAGTTACTACTTTTTTTTTTCTTAAGACACAGGTAATGATATTCATCTTTAATAAACATTCCCTGTGATTCCAGATTGTGAAGTATGGAAGTTTATCACCATTATACTGCATGTAATTAAAAAATTAAAAACAAAGCCTCCAAACCAATGAACCAAGTGTCCTCTACTATGCTCTGGAGAGACCCTCTTGGAGTACAGCATCCCACCCTTGAGTCCTCAGCACAGGAGGAACACTGACTTCTTGGAGCAGGTCCAGACCTGGACTACAAAAAGAGTTAGAGGGCTGGAGCACTTCCCTGAGAAAAGGCTGAGAGAGTTGCATTTTTTCAGCCTGGAGAAGAGAGCCTGGAGAAGAAAAGACTCTGGGGGCATCTTATTGCAGCCTTTCCTACTTAAAGTGGGTTTGTAAGGAAGATGGGGAGAAACATTTTAGTAGGACATGTAGTGACAGGACAAGGGGTAATGGTTTTAAACCATTTTAAAGGAGGGCAGATTTACATTAGTTATAAGGAAGAAATATTTTGTGATTAGGGTGGCTTAACACTGGAACAGGTTTCCCAGAGAGGTGGTAGATAGAATTATAGAATCATTAAGGTTGGAAAAGACTTCCAAGATCATCAAGTTCAATCAATGATTGAACACCACCTTATTAACTAAAACATAGAGGTGAGTGCCACATCCATGTGTTTCTTGAACACTTCCAGTGATGGTGATTCCACCACTTCCCTGGACAGCTTGTTCCAATGCTTGAAAACCCTTTCTGTGAAGAAATTCCTCCTGATATCCAACCTGAACCTCCTCTGGCACAGTTTGAGGCCATTTCCTCTTGTCCTGTTGCGGATTGCCTGGGAGAAGAAACTGACCCCCACCTCACTGCAATCTCCTTTCAAGGTATTTGTAGAAAACAATGAAGTTTCCCTTGAGCATCCTTTTCTCCAGGTTAAACAACCCCAGCTTCCTCAGCCACTCCTCATAAGATATGTGCTCCAGCCCCTTCATTGATTTGGTTGTCCTTTTGGTACTGGACACACTCCAGTACCTCAATGTCTTTCTTGTAGTGAGGGGCCCAGATTGAACACAGGATTCGAAGTGTGGCCTCAACAGTGCTGAGTACAGAGGGACAATCCCTGCCCTGCTCCTGCTGGCTACACTATTGCTGATACAGGCCAGGATGCCATTGGCCCCTTTGGCCACCTGGGCACACACTGGGTCGTGTTCAGCTGTGTCAACCAGTACCCCCAGGTCCTTCTCTGCTGGGCCATTTTCCCGTCATTGTTCCCCCATCCCTGGAAACATTCAAGGTCAGACAATGAGGACTCCGAGCAACTTGACCTAGCTGAAGATATCCCTGCTCACTGAAGCAGGAGTTGGACTAGATATCCTTTACAGGACCCTTCCCACCCAAACTGTTGTATGATTCTATGATACAGATTTACAGATTTCCCCTTGAACCACATATATTTCTATGATTACTTAACTGTATGGTATAGAATACTACACTGCAAAAGAAAGGAAATTAATTTTTCAGTTTTCTAGTGTTAGTGAGACATTTGTTTTATTTTCTTTAAAGTATTTGGATGTGAGGATAATAAATATCATAAAACTGTAACTTCAGCTGAAATTCTGGCCTTCAGCCAAAGAAGAGCTCAAAATATTATGTCAAATTAGTTCTGAATGTTTCTAAGTAGTATATATTTTGTCATGTAATTAATCGTTGCTGCGCTCTCATAAACATGGCCTTTATTTTTTTTTCTAACAACTTCTGATTTTACTCTGGCAGTAAAGTGTCTGGAAAACAGTAAGAATCAGTTCTCTTTATTTGCAATTTTTCCCATGTTTTTAACTGAAAAAATATAATGAAAAATATATATCTTTTTCTAATTTGTACTATTTGTGTAGGAGAACTGTTTGTACAAGCATTAATCATATCTGTCTCAAGGCCAATAGCAGATCAGGAATTAGCTCTTATATGTGAATAAGGTTGGATGAAAAGAAATATGAGTTTCAATTTCAAAATATGTCTTTTATAACCTTGATACTCTGATACTCAGAATCTCAGTAAATGGAATTTATTGATCTTGGTATAAATAGTCATGAGTGAAAACCAAAGCAGGAGAGGACTAATTCAGCTCTAATGAGTCGAACATCAAGCTATTCAAGAATGGAAATACAAAGATAAATGATCAGAAAAGCTGCCAGGAATAGCAAAATGGTCTTGTAATATTCAGTGTTGTGTTCCACTTAGTTTGAATTAGATAAACTTCTCTCCATTTCTGTACTAATTTACGGCAACATTGGTTTTAATTTTCTGAAAAAGTCCCTGTTTTTGATTAAGAAATTGCATTTTCATTACTGAAATTTTGATAAAGAATTTAGAATAAATATGATACACATATGGAGTTTTAGTAGAATGCGTGCTATTTTAATAATAACCTACAAAAATCCATTTGGTTTTTAGAAATAGATTAATTGTCAACAATAGTAAATATTCAAATGGCTTACATGTACAATTCAGATGTCTATTTTCTTCCTTGCTTTACATGCATGAATAAAAGATTACAAGGCATACTGAAGTCCTTGAGGAAATTTCTAAGTCTCTGCATAACTTGTAAACTCATTTGTGCTGTAATGAAACTTGTGTCAGGATTCTGCTGGAAGACAACTGTACACCATGCAAGGACTTGAGAATATAAATGCTGGAGAATTTTATCATGTCACTGTATGGTATACCTAATCACACCTCTTTAACTTACCCCTTTATCTTCATTTCCATCAACTCTAGATATGATTATTGCATTGTGAATTTAAAGTGGTTATGTTTCTGTATTAAATTTCCAAGATGTTGGAAATATTTATTGTCAACTTTAATTACATTTATTCATTTCACACTCTAGGAGGTTAAAATATTTGTGAGATTTATTTTCCTTAAAATAAGCAGTAAAAGCACTGCAAATTTGAGGCAACATATAGATCTTGTCAGATTAACATGCAGTGCTGAGTGTGCAAAGTTAATGATTATCATATTTGAACTCCTTTGAAAAGATAATGATGTTTACAATTTCATCTATAGTAGCAAACCTGTAGGGTATTTGCTATCTGACCCCAGTGCTCTAAGTTCTGACTGAAATATATACACCACTAAAATCAGACTATGGCTATCAGAATTTTATTTCATTCCTTTGATGTTTCTGATGTCTGGAGAATTCAGGTGGATTACATCCGTCTACTCTTTCCCAGAAAAAGAACATCTAAAGTGTTTTCTGAATTTTTCAGTACCTCATCATGTATAATATAGCATGTATACAACATGAAAGAGTACAATGGTTTTCTAATGCAAACCTTGCTTCAGCTTGCTTATTGGGAGCACAGTAAGTATATATTCAAAAGCCAGGTACTTAGATATGATGATGTAACAGGCATAAATAATTCCATTTACTTTATTGGACCTGCTGGGAGTTTCCTGTACAGAATCTGTCTCATTACGTTTGAGGTGTTATAAATAATTATAACTATTCTATTTGTCTTCAGTGTTTTGCATTTTAGGTTTATTGCTTTTCAAAACTGGTTGCTTGGTCTGGCCTTGTGTGTAGTGGGTAGCAAGAATATGATCAATCTTCTAAAAGTCATTAGTGCATCAATAATACAGCTATCAACCAACCAAGATATCAATACAGTACATGAATCAAGGAGGTATAGAAGATCTCTGAGGACATTTGTACACATCAAAACTAAATCACTTCATCACTCATTAATATTTTAAATATTTTTCCTCTATACAATATATAATCACATTTCTTTTTTTCTTCTGGGAGAGCCCCTTCTTTTCTACTTTCCTTCATTAACTTTTGCATGATATAAAAATCATTGCAAGTCAGATAACCAGAAACCAGTTAACCTATGCTGTGTTAAGAATTTGAAGATACATTCAATAGATTCTTATTAAGCCATACAGTATTTTCAAATAAAAGAATTTGGACCCTAAACTACTTTTTCTCAACATCATTACTTACCAGAGTTTGCAACTTACTTTCCTCCTTAAAATGAAGCTATCTTTTAGTCTTGTGATTGCAAGGAAGGAGAGAAAAGAAATAATAAATAAATAAATAAATAAATATTGAAAGGAAAAAACCCTCAAATTTGTTGAACTACAAATGACTTTTATGTTATTCAGTGGCTACCTATTAGTCACATTAGTTCCTGTAATGGAAGGTGATGTTTTGCTTTTACTGTGAATTAATTTAATTTGAGTGATCCTTCGAAATCAGTTTATCTGTTTCACAGAGGTGTTTTAAAATATCAGTATTTAAAATTTATAATACTTTATTCAGTGGGCAAATCATTACAGTTCGAAGGAACTGACAGACCCCTCACTATCTTTTCTGGAAATAACAGTGATTTCCCTATTTCTTTTTTTTTGTGTGAATTTATACCATGCATTGAAATTAACAGGCACAACATATAATTAAAAATTAAAATGCAAAACATATAATTACATATTTCATAATTAATTTAGAACAGTTTAGAGCTCGTGTAGTCAATATCTAGACATAACTTGTTACTTTGTTTTCATGCAAAGTAAGCATTACTCAAACACCAGAAATATTTATTTTTCATTTGCAATTAAAAATAGTGCTAACTCATATTAAAAAAGCTTCTGTTTCAGTTTGACTTTCAAAACAGGATACAAATTTTGCTGTGCGTGAAACTTAAATACTGTGGTTTTAAAAGAAAAACGATATAGCAAATCTATTTTCATTCAATCTTACAACTAAAATTCATTTTGGAGAAAGCACCCTTCTAATGTCCTTATATTGCAGGCCACATACAAAAGGACAAGTATTAGTGATTCTTGTTTGTATACATAAAAGTGATTAAATAAGAATTAAATGCCCAGCTCTGATGAAATTAATTTTGTGTCTTTATGTTCACTTCCATTCTGAAGTGCTTAACTATCCGTGAGAACTCTTAGAATTATCTTATATAATAATTTTAAAAGGTGTGAGACATACAAATGAGACGTCTCAACATGTGCATTTTGTTCATTATTTGTCCCTTGGTTACATATTTTGCCCTTGGATTCTTTTGCTGTCATTTCTATTTCCAGCAAGTCAATAGGATAGATAGCCAGACTTCAAAAAGCTAATATAACTCTTCCTGCAAGCAAGGTCATTTCTGAGGATAAAATGTCACACAGTGTAATTTGCTTAACTGGATCAAATGTCAAGCTATAGTTTATACTGTTGGAAAACTTTCTTCAGAAAACTGACTGTAGTGGTTTGGTCTAAAATACTCATTACTGTTTATCTTCTGTGAGATAAGAATTAGGAGAAATGCAAAGCAGGCACCAAACTTGAAAGAATATAAAGAAGTTTATTAACAGACCTAAAAGAAGGGAAAAAAAAATTTTACCACCTTCAGAACTCTCCTCCTCCCCCCACCTTCCTCCCTTCTCCCACTGACAATGTAAAAAGACAACCCTTGAGATGTTCAGTCTGTTTACCACTTCCATAATAACCTTGTTCAGTCCATGAAGAAAGAGAAGTTTCTTCTTGCTCATGCTATGAGAACATTATCACAACGAGACAGCCGCCCACTTCCAAATATCGTTCAGTCCATTTAGGAAGAGGAGTCTCTCTGCCTGCGTGTGAGTCCTTTCCCCCGACTTGCAGCTTTTCCCACAACTGCTTTCGAGGGTCCACTCTTGAAGTTTTTTGGGATACAATTTTAAGGTTGAGCCGTTCAGAAACAAGAACAGAGGCCCTTCTCCTTCCCTGGGAGCAAAGGGTCTTCCTCATCTTCATCTTTAGGACTATCTCTGGGAGCATCTCTAGGGACTGAGGTTTTCTCCTTTCCCATTTGGAGCAAAAGTCCTCATCTGGTTCATCTCTCCCTGTCCAAACTTCTCATGAAATTACAGCTGCGTCAGCATCTGCCTATCTCAGCGCAGGTGCTTTTGCTTACGAGCTGAACACTCCACCCCCCATATCTTCATGGAATTACAACAGGATACTCTGATATATCATAGCTTCACAACAGACTTTCAGCTTTAAGCATCTCCTCTCTCTCTTCCCTCAGGTTTTCAGCTCTTCACAGCAGTAAAAGGGTTAATCTCACCTCGGCCTTGCAGTTTTGCAGCTGGAATGTTGAATTTTTCTTATCGCAGTGGAGAGGGGGGAGAGCCGAGCCGCTCCGGCTGCCCACGGCAAGGCAGTGGGGGGGGTTCCATGGCTGGAACAGGTCCATTGACCCAGGATGGCCGTGGCCCGGCCCAGCCCGGCCCAAGCAGGGCCTGGCCGGGCCCGCTGGCCCCCACACGGGGCCTGCAGCCACCTGTGCCAGCGCCGGAAACGAGAGAGAGCTTGGAGGGGGAGTTTGCCTATTCTTAAATGTGGATCACAGAGGTGGTCACAACTTTAAGTGGCTTAGAGAATTGTCCATATTCAAACTGGCCAGCTGATAGGTTCTATCAGGTCCCAGAGGAAGCTGTAAGCACCCCTTAGCAAGGACATCCCTTCCGGGACTATGCTTGCTAACCTATGACACTGGCTGTATGCACACCTGTATACACACTATATATTCCTGATGATATCCTTATTGTGCATAAAAAAAGGATAGCCACATAACTGAAGAGTAAAAACAACACCTCACATCTGGGAAAATCACCAAGGTATTATACCAAGTGGGATTAAAGAATTATTGGTTTTCCCTTATATTCTGTATCATATGTCCAACTTTTAAATAACCTTATCACAGCCTAAAGTTTGTGATTGAGCAAGATTAAGTATGAGCAGTAGTTTCATCCAGCAATAGGGAGGATATTTCTTATCAGAATATTCACTTAAATAAATGTTAATATTCAACAAAAGTTTGGTTGTGTTTTATTTATTTATTTAGTTTGGTTTGATTTTTTTGTTTTGTTTTGTTATTGAATATTTCTGAGTGGTTAAGCTTATTAAACTTGCTTTCAAAATGATGTCAACCTTATTTTGCTTCTGCATTGATCAGAATAAAATTAAATCATGCTGGTTTTTTAATGTTTCTTATCTGCACACTTCCCCCAGAAGAATTAATAAGAAATGGCGAAAGCCAAACTGGATGGTGCTGGTAATTTGAAAAGACAGTTCAGGTTTAGAAAATTCATTTAATAGAACATTAGTGTATATAGCTTAAAGACTGCATTTTTAACTCTTTGTGACTAAGGAAGTAATCTGGAGTAATGAAGGACCACAGGGATGCAGAGATCCACCTGCAGCCTATGGAGGAGCCCCATGTTGGAGCAGATGGATGCCTGAGAGGAGGCTGTGAACCCATGGGAGGCCTGCGCTGGAACAGGCTCCTGGCAGGGACCTGTGGACCTATGGAGAGAGAAGCCCACACTACTGCAGGTTTCCTGGTAGGACTTGTGACCCTGTGGGGGACCCACACTGGAGCAGGCTGTGCCTGAAGGACTTCACCCTGTGGAAGAGTTACCCACACTTCAGCAGTTTACAGAGAACTGTTGCATGTGGGATGGACTCACATTGGAGAAGTCCATGGAGAACTGTCTCCTGTGGGAGGCACACCACAGTGAAGAAGGGGAAGGACTCATCTCCCTGAGAAGCAGCAGAAGCAACATGTGATGAACTGACCTTAACCCTCATTCCCTGCCTCCCTGCACTGATGGGGTAGGAGGAGGCAGACCTGGGAAAGAGGAAGGGGTGGGGGGAAGGTGTTTTTAAGGTGTTATTTTACTTCTCATTATCCTGCTCTGATTTTGTTAGCAATAAATTCAACTGATGTCTCTAATTTGAATCTGTTTTGCCCATGACAGTATTTAATGAATGATCTTTCTCTGTCCTTATCTCAACTCACAAACTCTTTGTTATGTTTTCTCTGCCCTGTCCATGTGTGGAGGGGAGGGATAGAGAAGCTTTAGTGGGTGGCTGGCATCCAGCCACGGTTAATCCAGTAAACCAGTCAGTGAGAATCCTGCTTACCTGGATCCATCACACTGGTTTTAAGTGGATTTAGAGAGACTGTGACCCTGACTGGTATGTGTGAAGTGCATGTCTTGCAGAACAGAAATCTGGGGTTTGGAGTCACCACCCACCTAGTGTACACACCCTGCACATTAAACGAAGTTTAGACCTTATGTCACTGATTGGTGTGGTTTTGTTCTTGCACCCACCCCACATAAATCAGAGAATAGAATCACACAATCATTGAGGTTGGAAAAGACCCATAAGGTTAATTTAAATGGGAAAACGCTGCCAAGTCCACCACTAAACCATGTCTCTAAGCGCCACATCTACACATCTTTTAAGAACCTTCTGTCTTGGGAGCTCCACTACTTCCATGGGCAGCTTGTTCTAATGCTTGACATCCCTTTTGATTACGAAAGTTTTCATAATATTTAATCTAAATCTCCCCTGGCACAGCTTGATGCCATTTCCTCTTGTCTTACTGCTTGTTACTTGGGTGAAGAGCCCTCATCTCACTACAACTTTGTTTTAGGAAGGAAAAAGGTTTCCCCTGAGCCTTCTTTTCTTCAGGCTGGACATCCCCAGCTCCCCCACCACTCCTTATAAGACTTGTGCTCCAGACCATTCACCAGCTTCGTTGCCCTTCTCTGGACATGCTTCAGTGCTTCAACGTCTTTCTTATAGTGAGGGGCCCAAAACTGAACACAGGATTTGAGATGCAACCTCAGCAATGCCAAGTACAGGGGAATGATCTCTGTCTTAGTCCTGTTGGCCATGCTATTTCTGATGCAAGCAATCCCTTGTATCAGAAATCCCTCTTTATCAGAAATGTCTACTGTCTAGTTCTGGGCTACATGTAGCACATTCACAGACCTGGATTTATACTACATTTTATATTTTATCAATATGTTCCTTAATTTGTGAGTTATTAAATTTTTTTTCAGCTGCAATGTTTTTTTGATTTTGTTTTGCAGCAGTGAAGCCAGTTAGTAGTTGATCAGTGAACAGTAAAATAGAAATTAACTTGAAAATTCAAAACAACAGTTTTTAAAATGCATACTCTAAAAGCATAATAAAAATACTATATATTTTCCTACCAAAACAAGGTCTAAATCTAGTGTTGCTCTTTCATAAACTGCAAAAAGGTTTTTCTTCTGTGGAATAATAACCATTTTGTTAGCTAGATACCTCTTATTTTGTTTAACACTTTTCTGTCTGTTACAATAAATACGACATACCTCTCTAAGAAAGATAATGAGGAAGATGCATCCCCCTAATTGCACTAACTTAGAAATATTTTTTTTCCATACCTGGGCAGCTTCCTTTGTGAATGCTTCATCAATTAACAGAAGTTCAGGGATCATTATTTTGCCTGAGGAATGATTTATTTTTTCCCAACTGAATTATGCATTATTATGTTGCCCATATTATGACTTCAGCCTTGCTATACTTTCATTAGTATTCTTAAGATGAGACAACAATTACAATTTCAAATCAAACTTTTTTAGACATTACACTTGAATAAGCCTAATTTTGATACCAGAAATAAACGAATAAATTTCCTGAAATATATCTCACTACAAATTAATGGCATTGTAGAAAAATGAACACATGTGAAGAATTTGAGGTGACATTTCCATTAACTGTTAGCTAATGTGTTTCCTCCAATCCAAACTAAAATGAAGTTATGGAAATGCGTGATTTGCAGTCACTGGCAGTACAGACAAACCTGCTGTATTCACAGAGGTAAATGCTTAGCAGTTATACAAGTCTCAACCCCACAATTTCTCTTCCTTTCATAAGGGTTTGTTTTGTTATTTAGATCATGAAACTAAGTCCTCCCTTTTTCAGTATTAAGAAAAAAACTTGCAATTCAAGAAACTGAATCATTACTCACAGTTCTGTTACATCATAGTCTTTCAGAGAGAAATTTGCCTAGTTACTGAATGGCAGTATGTACTGCACTGTTCATTCTATTCCTTTTGCTTTATCTATATTATCTCTACCTCAAGACTGATCATATATATTAAATTTTTTAACTGCTAAGTTGACCTAATTCCTTTAGACTATTTCATTCACCTTCGTATGTGTTTTTGTATCAATGAAATTGCTGTTTCAAATTTATTTCTATAAAACATAATGGTGACCAAGCACTTAAGTAGTAAACTATATTCAAATGACTGGTTAAGTTTGCTGAAGATCATCACAGTGTCAGCCCAAAGACAGTAACATCTGAGCATAAGTACAAGTACATCCAAACCAACAGTCTCACCTGTGTGTGTTGCCTGGGAATTTGTTGGCCACACCAAAACACATCAGAGTGTGTGCAGCAACTTAATAGTATAGGTAAGTGTCTGTGTTTTTTCCCCTTTTAGACTACTAGTACAGTGTAGTGTATTTGTTTGTTAGTATAGTATGGTGTAAGTAATTTCTGTTTATTTGCCATCATAGCATTTAAATAAAGGGAAAAAAAGTTCTGTTTGGACCAATATGAATATATCTACAGAGGATTGTCCTGATAGTTGTAATGCCCTGGTCTACCCAGTGGCTTTAGGGAAAGGTAGTTGGATTTACTCTGGGCAGTGAGCAGGAGAAACAACAAAATTCTCAGGAGGTTCAAAAACAACTTTTACTTGCAAAGTTTACCTTAACAAACTTTAACTTGTCTCCAGAAACAACAAGGCACTTGTCAAGGCAGTGACTGGAATTTTTCTTGGTCTGACTTACAATATAATTCGAGGAGAAGAAGACATGAAGAAGAAAGGGAAAAGGGAAAGGGAAAGGGAATGGGAAAGGGAAAGACAAAGGGAAAGGGAAAGGGAAAGGGAAAGGGAAAGGGAAAGGGAAAGGGAAAGGGAAAGGGAAAGGGAAAGGGAAAGGGAAAGGGAAAGGGAAAGATAAAGCAAAAGGGAAAGGGAAAGGGAAAGGGAAAGATAAAGTGAAAGGGAAAGGGAAAGGGAAAGGGAAAGGGAGAGGGAAAGGGAGAGAGAAAGAGGGAGAGAAAGAGAGAGAAAGAGAAAGAGAGAAAGAGAAAAAAAAAGAGAAAGAGAGAAAGAGAGAAAGAGAAAAAAAAAGAGAAAGAGAGAAAGAGAAAAAGAGAAAGGAAGATAATCACCACCCTAACATTCAGCATGACCTCAGCAGGTTTAGAATCAAGGGTAGTGGAACATGCCATGTTCTTTTGCCACACTCTTCTCACTTCTATTCTGCTGCGGCCCTCCCCCATACAAATTTATGCTAATTTCAGTACTAAAGTCTCGTGCCTGCATTTTACACAATTCCAGAATGTTCCCAGCTGGCCCGTGCAGTCGACCACCCTCATTGCAGTGGAAGCTGGCAGTGACTTTTCAAATGCTCATGTGTTTCACAGTGCAGTACAAGAAGGCTCCAGGGTGCCAGGGGAGGCCGTGCACCGTCCCACCTACGCAGGGCTCTCCCTGTTCCCTACCATTTCCCCCCTGGTTGTTTAGACCCTGTCAGCCACTTCTCCCATCTCCTGCAATAGTAATTTTCAAGAGAAAATAAGCAGTATTTTTGTTGCATGATATGTATACTCCAAAAGCTAAAAACAAACCAGAAAACTATAGCCAAAAGAAAGGAGGAAAAAACCCTTTCCTTTTCTTTTCATTCTTGACTGTTGAATAATCATCAATTCACATCTTGTTTGAGATTGGTAGGCTACATGGAATCATAGAGTCCTTAAGGATTGGGCAGTCTTCATGTAAGAGTTTTGCCAGCTCTGTCTTCTACATACCCTTGCACTCTTCTTTCTTATATTGATGAGTGAAAAAGAAAAGTATGCATTGGATGGTCTTGGGGATGATCTCAGACAAAAGCTATCAGCTTCTGATATCATCTGGACAGGGATTTTGAAGGTCTACAGCATTGGAAAAGGCTGGAAGGAGGAATGATAGAAGAACGGTTGTCAGAAAGAAAGCAGAAAAGCTCTTAGGTGGTGCTTGGGAGGAGATAAAGATTGACCAGGTCTCTAGCTCTCACTGTGAGCAACCTTTACAGCTGTGGTTTAGGATTTTTTGCAGCAAAAGAGAGAAAATAATGTCAGTTAATGTACAATCAGCATAGACCTGAGTATCATTCTATGTTTCTATTTAAATGATAAATTAGACAAGTATTAAAGTGATAATGGGGGTATGATGGGATTTTGGGGTGGGTGTTGGAAGTGAAGATGAGTTATTTGTGGTGGTGATGGAGAATAATTTTCTTTCATCTAGTTAAAATAAATCTTGATAGTGTTAGAAATCATTATGCTCAGGTTGTGGAGAGAAATATCAGAAGAAATAAAGATTTAATATATTTTCAAGTTAATTACAGTTTAAAGTAAAAACACTCTCAAAGAGTAATTCTTCTCCTACTTCATGTATTCCCAAAGTACAGTACACCACACCAAAATAAGCCACCAAGGAGTAAACAATGAGAGAGAGAGAGAGAGAAACTATAACTAAAGAATTAGTTCAACTACCCTATACTTCTTAACCAACATTTTAGGTAAGGGCATGCAATTAAGCAGGCAAAATTTACAGAGTATTCTGAGTTGGAAGGGAGCTTCAAGGATCAAGTCCAACTCTTAAGTGAATCACCTCTACAGGAGTTAAACCTGCAACCTTGGTGTTATTTGCACCATGCTCTAAACAGCCGAGCTAATGACAGACATACAGTTCTAACTTTTCCCGTTCCCCCGCCTACACTCCACGTCCATCTCTAATTTTGAGATTAAGCAATGAGTGAAGGAATTGAAGTAAAAATATGATATGAAATTAGTAGGTGTTTCTAAAATCCCAGTGGATTGAAGGCAACCACAGTTCATAATCTGTCTCATATTGTAAAATGGCAGTGGCTTGACTTCCCTACAAATTCAGAAGACATATAAGAAAAGGTCCTTCAGATCCTTGACTTATGTTAAAATGAAAACTGAGGTCAAGAGCAAATGTCTCCTGAAGGGATGAAAATGATTTTTCTATTTGCAGATGTTGGATGGTAGTAGAGTCTCTGCTAGAATTGACAGCTGTAGTTTTTATGTCTAATATGTTCCTCGTCACATCTTCCACTTCTGAACTTACTACCAAGGACAGATAACACAGCATTCTATTTTGCTTTGACCAAGAAGTGACTTTTTTTTAAAGTCCATTAATTTGTATTAACAACTAGTCTGCTTATACTAGCTTTTGTTATTTTTATTTTTTTCATATTCAGAAATATTTTTATTTCTGGCATGGACACATGTGACCATTGACAAAGACTGAATGGAGGCTACCAAAATCTACATTATTTTTGATGTTTTATATGCTGTACACTACTGTGATTTTCATCCATCTATGGAAATTCCAGGATTACACTGTACATACATGATTCTTGAAAATATTGAAGAAGTGAAGAATGATTTTCTTCAAATGGTATAGATGTTGCATTTACAAAGCCAAGTACATTGTATCAGATAGGACAAATCATACCTCCATTTTTAGTATATCTAGACTTGAAATACAAGTGGTATTTAAAGTTAATGTGTGCCTCCATTTCTTTTAATTGTCATACAATAAAGATTGTGCTCTCATAAGAGATCTGTGAGCTAGTACGGAGTTTAATTTGATCTTTTAGCATGTAATGAAAACACAGTCCCTAGGGATTCTGACATAATTGAAGTTCATCTCAAATGTTACTGAATTCAATTTTTGTGCAGTTTTCTTTTTTTAATGAGAAACAATTATAAGACAATTATAAGACACATAAAGAGAAAGAAAGAGGAGAAAAATAAACATATAAATTCTCTCTTTTTGTACTTAAACATCAATGCTGACTCAAGTCTATTAAATGAAAATAAACATTGTACAATTTATACTCACCCCTCAGTGTCTCGAGATAAGAATGAATTTAGTTTAAAATGTATTTTAATGAGGAAAACCATCTAGACCCATTAAAATATATCCTGAATATTATCCTTTTAATACCGTTGAAAAAAACACTTAAACCTGAGCACACAAGCTTCTGATGTTTGGCTTAATTTTAATAATTGCTAACAATGAAATGAAACATTTACAAAAGTTATGTGAATTAAATGTGTTTTGTAAAGTTTGTTTCTGTCAATTTACTATGCGCCAGAATGCCATATGATTAAATAAATAAATAAATAATAAAGAAAGGAAAGAAAATAGAGGGGATGGGTGGAAAATATATTGCTGTACTTTCAGGTATATAGCTCAGTACTTATCTGCACTTCTAATGACTCACACACCTCTTTTCAAATGAGTTCTATCTATAACAGCCCTGAAGAAAAGGAGAAGGAGAAGGAGAAGGAGAAGGAGAAGGAGAAGGAGAAGGAAAAGGAAAAGGAAAAGGAAAAGGAAAAGGAAAAGGAAAAGGAAAAGGAAAAGGAAAAGGGAAGGGAAGAAAAAAAGAAAATAGGAGAACCAGAACTAACAGAGTTACTAAGAAAGAAAGGAGGTATACTAGAACAAAGTAGATACAAAAAATACGAAACAGAAGGACTTGGTAGAAAATGGCTCATTATTGCCATAAACAAATTCAATCTACACTGCTCAATCATAAGCTTCTTTCAGAAAATCTGGGAGTTACTTGCAGGAAATTTGGTAACACATACTATTTCTAAAGTAAGTAAGTACAGATTATGTACTGTGATATCACTGCTGTAGCATCTTAAGTATAGACTTTCCATATCTGTCATCCAGTTTTCTAAAAGAACAGGGAAGAAGATACACACATTCTCCCATCTACTACTGCCATGTAGTCAAATGTGGTTTTGCAGTTAGGTATAAAATGCTTTCATAAGGTGATGGATTCAAGGATAAAATTTGTTTAACTATCTTCTTCATCTTGATCTGTGTATCATCTGGAAAGGCCCGCGGTAAATCTTACTAAGGAAAAAAGTTACAAAATTTCATGCATTAATGAAAAAAATTCTGTTATGGTCAAGGTCTCTTTTGAGGTAACTGGACAGATTACAATGTCTTATACCCAGGTTTTTGTGTATGTTTGAACTTTGGTAAGTATGACAAAAAGCTTTATAGATGGAAACAATGCAGATTTTTATACTTCAAAAACTTCTTTATAATCATTGGAGAGAACTCGGCTCTTCTAGGGTGAATTTAATGTGAAGTCTTGTAGACTATTAGTTTAACAGTAAGGAAAAAATAAATAAATTTTAATTTGTGACTGAGACTACAAAAGAAGAGCGAGTAGTTTTAGATGCCAGTTCGGAATTCACAGAGATGCCTGACTACATTCCTGAAATTTGTACCTAAGCTAAAGTGAAACATAAGTTACAAAGACTAAATCTCTAACATATCCTATTATTTCATGTTTTTAACTGTATCTGAGCACCATTTTGTCTCACAGTCACTTTGAGCATCTACTTAAGCCAGTATTTATGCTTTTTTTTTTTTTTTTAATAATTCCTTCTACTGTCCTTGTGGCTACAAACAGCCACTCCACAGAGGCAGAAAGACTGCTTAAATTAGCATTATTGCCAAATAAATGAAAATTTCTAGTTGAAGATGTCCCTGGTCATTGCAGGGAGGGTTGGACCAGATTATTTTAAAGTTCCTTTCCAACCCAAGCAATCCTACGATTCTGTAGTCACTGGCTCAAAACCAGCCAAATTGCTCTACAGATACTAACCAGATATGAGGCAACTTCACTTGGAAACTGAATTAAATCAGCCACATTAGGTGTTGGGGTTTTTCATTTCATAGATCTGGTTTTAGCTCAGCAAACTCTCCAGGAATTTAAATGGCATCCGCCTCTTAATTCCAGATGCTTAGAATGCACACAGACATCTGAGTTAGGCACTGCAGGCTATCATTATAGTCACTTACCCATTACTGTCAAGGGATAAATATGAATATGTTTAGGGAGTGATTCTTTCAATCCTAAACTAGCTGCCTGAAAAAGGCTATACTAATTGCTCCTCAAAAGTATTTTTTGGTATTTATTGACCATAAGGTAAAATGAGGATGACTAGTTCAGTGTATGGAATGATAACATTAGTGGAGAAAAGCTGATACATTTGCACACACAGTGCTTCAGGAACTTTGACAGACTGCTAACTTATGTAAGGCAGAAAATGTGTAGTCAACATGAGGAAATGGGCAACTAGAAAACTCTCTGAAAGTCCTCAAAGGGAAGGAATGGAAATCTGAGGATTACTTTGAATTGCTTTTTAAATTATTGCAGGGAACCTTGTATTTAGTTTTGCCAGATTTCTTTTTTTCAACTCATCAATAAGGTGTTAATTCAGACTATGTTTTGCATAATCACAGGGAGATTTACCTTCAGCTACTTGCTATCAATAAATAACCTTTGTGTTAGCAATGTTTTGTATGGGGTTTTTTTCTTTTCTTCTCTGAAAAGCACACCCTTATAACTTATGAAATAGAAGTTTCTTTCTGCAAACATCAAGATTTTTTTCCCTTGAGTAGATGGACTGGCATCAAGAATTAAAAAAAAAAAAAAAAATCAGGACCATAACAGTATTGAAACTGACAATCCTCAAGCTAGTGCATGCAAATGCATTTACACAGTCTGTAGATCCATCTCCAGGCCTTTCTTCCCAATTCAGTGTGTGTTTGCAGCCTAGAGAGATCTGGTCTCATGAGGGATCTGCTGTGAATTCAAATAAAAGTTGTGGCCTGTCAGTGGGCACAGAAGCAGCTCCAAGTACAGCTGCCTGGGAAAGGGACACTGTATGGAAGACTTAGAGGCATGGGGTCATGGTAACCCCTGTTTTGGGGAGTTGAAGGTCACAGCCATCCTTGTTGAGCTTCAGAGGCAGAGCAGCAGTGGAGAGGTGGGGTCCAGGGAGAGGTGGTTGTTAATGCTACAAGGAGATCAGAGCCAAGGCAACAGTGTGGATTAGTGAAGGTAAATTCATTGGTTTTATAATAGGTTCCTTGTGTGTTTATTAACTGCTAAATTCGTCCTGGTTGACATGACCTCTGTGCCCATGAACAATGACAAATTAAAACAGTAATTGATTCATATTCCGTCTACACTTAGCAAAAACAACTACAGCAGTACCAACAAAACCCTCAAACCAACTAAATGCAACACCTGTGAGCGAGACAATAATTTTTCAAAGTATTTCCTTGCCTCTCATGGAAGTTTTGATTAAGTGTTTTCCACTAGCACTCCATCATATATAATATAACTGTGAGGACTGGAAAAGTTAATCATGTTACAAGACATGGTGAAAGTTTCAGAAAGAAAAACATAATTAATCCAGAAAAAGAAAGTCGGGGTTGGGTTTTTTATGGCTGTTGTTTGGTTGGTTTGTGGGTTTTTGTTTGTTTGTTTGTTTAAGTAACACCAGAACATGTTGCTATATGTATTTTTCCTACGCAGAAGTCATCAACCTGTTTATCTTCAGACTCCCCGTATTTAATTTTATACCATTTGATGTCTTCAGCACCTTATCAGAGTGAAGGGTTACTAATACCTACACCAAAGGGTGCTGTAAGAATAAATTATTACAAATTTTTAAATACTTTGGTAGAAGTTTTAAATATCTGAATAAGCAGAACCCTGGACAGTTCTATAATTAACAGAATAGAATAGATTCCTCTGGAGATAAAAGGTGAAAAAAATTCAATATGATTTTGCCAAGATGAAATTCAAAGAAAAGAGTGTAGTCCATAAAAACTAATATTATCAATATCACAGTGATTTTAGCATTCTTCCCAGGTGCTAGTAAGGGTGTTTGTTGACCATCACGTGTATATTCATATTTTTCAAAATTATTTAATTCCTACAATTTCACAAGATTTTCTACAAGAAAATCTTTTTAGTTGTTGTTGAACTACTTAGTCCTTACTTTTTTTAATCAATCAAGTCAAAGCAGGTGAAACTGACTTTTTGACATGTGTTGGAATTTTGACATATGTTAAATTGACATATTAAGTTACGGCTATTGATCAATTCTTCGTCTGAAAGGTACAGTGAACGTACCTGTAGTGTAAATCCCAGAGAGCAGCTGATTCCATGTACTGCTGTATGGTGAATGAGGTCTATGAAATATTTCATGCTGATAAATGTACAGCTTGACAAAAGGAAAAATAAACAAGGTAGATGTTACTTGTGATGTTAAAGAGACAAAACAAAGTAAAGAACAGCACAAAAGAAAACAAACCAGGAGAAGAAAAAATACCAAATTCATTTGTATTGTCCTAGCTGTGAAGGTTACAGTGAGCTCCTTTAAATTTAAATTCTTGTCTTGCAGTGCTTTAGACGTAGTTATTTGGAATACTGCTTAGAACAACCTAAAGTATTTATCCAGTCATTGGCTTTCCACACGCCATATAGTTGAACACATTTTAAATGCCAGAAGGTAGATCTTGGTATAAGACTAGTTCTGTTCTTTAAGCATTCGTTTCAGTTCTTGTTTCTGCTCTTCCAATTCTGTTAAAATGATTGTGTAGCTCTTCATATCAAAGGAAGTCAATGAACTTAAAGCACTCTCTTATTTTCTGCCTGCCTCCTAAATGCCACACATCTGTTTAACTAGGACAACAGGGCGGACATTTCCAGAATAAATACAGTTGTTCACACATGGATATCTATATTCCCAGAAAGGAAGTTCCTCTTTGGAGATTTGCACTAATTAAAAATGTCTGTACAAATAATATTTTCCAACCAAAACAAAGATTACATTCTGCATAGCTAAATCAGGATTTGCATTCTGAAAAACTGTTTTGTCTTTCTTATTTCTGTTTACTTCTACATAGAAGCCAGTAACTCTTCAGTGAACAAGCACCAAGGAATTTTTGGCAAGGGCAGAATGATCATCAGTTTGTTCTAGCTGTTACTGCCCCTACTGAACAGGGCGCTTGGACCAGATCATCACAGGAAGCACCTTTCAACCTAGATGACTCTTTTTTTTCTATGTGTGTAATATTGATGATGCAATACATAATTTAAAAAAACCCAACAAACAAACCCTGTAATACTCTCACTTGCAAAGTTACTCCTAGATGTTTGATATTATACACCAGAATAAAAATGTCAAGACCTTGCTCTGAGATTTTTCACTGCACTCTGATTAGAAAGGCATTCTGACCATATTTAGACATTCCTTGGTTTCTCCTCTGACAGTATTAGGCCAGGAAACATGAGTGTAAGACATTTTGAATTATTGACCCAGCTACTTAGCCTGCATATTATGTCTGTAGAGCTGTCATGATATTTGAAATTTTTCACTAGCTTACTTAGGATTGGTAACCAGTGTTTTGGAAAATTAAGGGACAGCAGTTCCATATCCATCTATTTGGGAAAAAGAAACTCTCCCTTAGAAGCATTCTTGATGTAACTTTTGGAATTTTAGCTTTTGATGGAAAAAGCTTACAGAACACAGATTTTCTGTAAGCCTTAGCTTCTATTGCAATACGAGGCACTGCAAATATAATTAATTTGATACTGCAGTTCCATTCCATCCTCATTCTTTCAGTAATATCATTAAGATATTTGAATGATATAGATATTATCCACACCTGTTCTGGAAGAAGAGTCAGAACAAAACAGCGACTGTAGATTCTATTACTAATTACTATGTGTAAATAATAACAGGCAATTTATTTTTGATAAAGATTTCATAGTGTAACTTAGATTAAAATTATCTGTTTGCTGAAATTACAGTCTGAATGGATACGTTTTAAAGTATCCTGGAAATCATGTACACTAACAAAGTACACTTGAAATGTCCCTGTATTCTAGCTATGAAGAGGGGAAAAAAAAAAAAAAGCAACAAAACTATCAATTCCATTAAATGCTTGAGCTGAATTTCAATGCATAGAAAAGCAAAGCTCTGGCTTTTCCTCTTCCCAAGGATCCACTAATTTACAAAACAAAGCTTATTTATGTCACAAAGCTCTTTACAAGATGATCTTTCATGAGCTTTTTTTAAACCTCCATTCAAAATTGAAGTTGTTCACATTATTGACTTTCAGCACAACACGCTTTGATTGTAATCTCAGAATCTCATTTGAGATGTCATGGAGCAGTTTTATTTCTCAACAATAGTATTTATGAATTTCATTGTGAAATAATCAGTTTAACCACTGCAGGTAATACATGCTCTTTACAGTATTGAAAATCAAATTAGATTGGTGTTTTTCTGAACACCACTCTGATTCAGCAGATTAACTTATCCTGAGGCCTTGTCCTCAACTAACAAAACCCAAAAGGAAATTACTTTTTGTCTGTCAACATCATATATATTTTTACTCCTAGATATCCTAGATGCCTTTCTAGTTATTTCTTTTAAAATAGCTAATCAAGTTTCCAACCAGGTAAGCTATTTTCATTCTATGTGCAAGGCTGCAAGTGCTTAAATCCGAACAATGACCCATACTTCAACAGGGATTGAAGCAGCTAAAATCAATACATGTTTTGTATAACAAAAGGAGTAGATTAGATGTTTACAATTTTCTATTTTAATTCCAAAATCTAAGAATTTTTGACCTTTTAATTAGTAGCAAGAAATAGTCGTTACTTGAAAGTAAAATATGGGAAAGAGGTCCAATTATAACCCATGAACCCATCCCAAACGAAACTTTTTTCTTCTTTAGAAATCTAGTCATTAATCACCAAAAGTATGTCATCATGAACTCATGGATCAACTTGATTATTTTCTGTAATGACAAAAGATAGACTGTGGGGTTCTCCTTTGTCCCCTGCAATGTAGTGTTTTCTAAAAAAACACCCAAACTATAAACAAAAAAAAAAAAACATTAAAAGAGCAGAAGGGCATAACGAAACTGACACTCAAATGCATAGCTATGTTAGTGATATGAATATCAAAGTCATTTTTTCAAACTGTATCAAAGGTAAAATTGTAATTAAACTATGTTCAGCTATATTAATGTACATTGAGAACAATGATACTATAATATGAAGATAATTTCTCTTATGCATTACATTAACTTCAGAAAGGAGATGCTACTAGTAGGAGATATCTGATGATGCTTGATACAAAACCAGAAAATCAATTGCTTATTTAAGACAAAAGTATCCAAATATGTATTGTGAGTTTGAATACAAACAATGTAAACTAAAGATTATACGCTTTTCCTGAAACATAAAGGGAAGCAACATAATCTGCGATGGTTTCACAAAATTAAATACTAAGCCCATATTAAAATTTAAAGATTAGAACTTACTCTAAAAAAAGGAAGCCATTTCCAAGCTGATGTCTTTCCATTCTTAGCGTAGCCTGACATTGTTTTCATGCAATGTTTCATAACAGTAGAAAAACCTGTAATATTCTATACTGCTTTTCTATCCAATTCTGTGAAGTTTTTAGGACTGGGCATAGGATTACAGTCAGAAGACAAATGAAACTACATCTATTATATTTTCTTCAGTTCAGAAATACATTGATTAGGAAAGTCATTGCTGAACTTGATTTCACGTAAGGAACTAACTGGTCTCCTGTAGCAAAATATATACCATTTTCAAGTACCATTCAGCCTATGAATATATATATACCTAAATTCAGGGTATACTCTTCTCTTTCACCAAGACCTAGGCTCCTTTTCTTTTTCCCCAATCTATAAACATCTTTTTCTGTTAAGATCTTGGAAAACCTTGGTGATAACGCTCTGCTGTGGATGTCTGTCCTTAACTGCAGAATGATATCCTGCCAAATTTGATTAAGAACTCTGTCTTGAGGAGTGACTGAGTATATGGCAGACAATGTGTAGAAATCCCACTTTCAGAAACAGTAAATCAGGACATGCTCAACAACAGGAAAAGGGTCAATATTCTACCTCTCCAACTACCTCTCATGTAAAAGGTATTTGTATTCCAGTTTAAAACAAAAAGTTATCCTATATAACCATTATTTTGGAGTTGATGGACAAACTTCTTTTGTTTATATTCACATTGCATTTTATTCTGGATACTCTCGTCTTTCTATCTCAAAGGCAACTAAAAGGTACTAGAGATACTGGATAGCTACAAAGATTTTAAATAATTTTCTCTCAGGAAATTCCCTGCACAGTTATCTGAACCACAGGAAACAATTAAGAGGTTACAAGTTTATGTTCTCTTTTTATACTTCCTGCAAGTTGCAAACTGCAACAAACTGAAGATCTATTAAGTTCAAAATATTGCATTTCCTTGTAAACTAACTGTGTTTGCATGCTTCTATGAGAATGGAAAAAATAACTTCATGGGATTCTGAAAATTTACCCCAAAGGGTGCTGCACAGTCAACAAGGGAGGACTAACTGACATAACCTACCTAGATTTCTGTATGGATTTTGACACAGTCTCACAGGGCATCCTTATCTCCAAATTGGAAAGAAGGCTTTGAAGGGTGGATTATTTGGTAGATAACAAATCAGCTGGATGGACACAACTGCTGGAGGCTGGTGATGAGTAGTGTTGTCCAGGGCTCTGTCTTGGGACTGGTGCTTTTCAAAGCTTCAATGACACAGGCAGTGAGATCAGGTGTACCCTCAACTTCCCTTACAGAGCAGAATCCTGACAGCTTAGGTAAGGGGGTTTTTCATATTATATATTTGCCAATTTGTTCGAAAATTTTCCAAAGTTCAATTCTATATTCCATATAATATTTCATACTAATTTATTTTAAAAGCACAGAATAGGAATGTAAGTAAATAGAACTTCAGAAGGCATTTTGTACAATTACTAAAACTAGGTTACAAAAAATGTTTATTCACCCTTCCCTGTTTTTCTGCATTTTAAAATCATTCTTCATAAAGAGGATTTTTTTTGAGTTGAAAAGCTATTTTCTTGCTATCTGCATAAAAAATTATATAGATATTCCCTACTACTCTCCACCTGTCACCCTTTCCCTGGTAAAAGTAGAAAGAAACATTTTTGTCTCATGAGGTAAACATATCTAGGAGATCTAAACATCCATATATGTATTCAATCCATGTGTGCTTTTGAAAGCTCTGAGTGGTGATGACTTAATTGATAAGACACTATATTCAAATACTGAATTGTCTGACCTACTGAGTTGTTCAAATGACCTTAAACTTTTGAGTTCACATCATTTTGTGCTGGCTGGAAAAGAAAATCTTAAATAGAAAGATAAATAGTAAGTTATTTAGGTCTAAGATCTCTTTTCATATTTCTTTTTCTACATCAGAGGTTGGTTAAAATTCAAGGTTACTTTCAATAACTGCTTTTGCTTTGACTGCAATTATTTTTTTGTACTTCTGGTCTTTCTCCTTGTATTGCAACGTCAGTCATGACACAATGACATAGCATATTACATGCATTAAGAGCTGACTAATGGATAAACCTCAGAAAATGGTAAATTAATTATCATGTGATATAATATCAATTATTCATCCAACTTTTAGGTAAATATGGAACACTTCACATCAGAATAGAATTTTGGAATTGAAAAACACATTAAAGCAGAAAGTAAAAGCCCTTAGACAGTTAGCTGATAAATATATCTGGAGTCTTCCTTTTTCTCTTCATGCTCAGCTACTTAAATAAATCTTGAAGAAATAGAAATATCAACAGCTGTGTTATTATAATACTATGTATAATCTGCCTCATATATTTTCCACCTAGAGTTCAACCTATATGTACTGGAAGATATTCCAGTCATATTAGTTTTCAGGAGTAATAACCTAGCATTACAAGAACAGAAGTGAAAAAAATCCTCAGTCTAGAAACAAATAAAACCACCACCATAAAGTTTAAGTTGTCATTTTTGCTATAGCATGTGCATTCTTCTGTAATAAAAATTCCAAAGTGCACAGGTGCTGGACTTCCAATTTATTTCACCTTCTATTCAGTTAATAATCCATAAACTCCATCCATTTCATAGCTGTGTCCTCAGGCCACTTCAGTGAGTATTAAAAGATTTCTTTTTCCAGGCTCTTGTACGACTATAATATCCTAATAAACTTCACACACATCAGACTTGAGGTTGAAGTTAGATGCTGAACTCCTGTTTCATTCAGTGCTTCATCTTTCTCAGGATCTATGCAACTGAGGTTCTTCATTAAAAAAAGTAAGGATTTCATCTATTTCTTTACCTTTCTTTTCTAAGAACAATTTCTTTTTAGCTTTTTGTGATAATTTGGATTTGAGGGTCTGTATTTGTCAAATATGGATTATTTTTGCAGGTGAGAGTATGCTGACTCTAAGTCCTACAGAAGGACATTCAGTTAAAATATTTCCACTAAACCAAAAAAGTTGGTGAATGAAAGGCAATTTTATAGCCCTGTTGGGGAGGCATGCAGGGTTATGGTGGACTGCAAGAGCATAGAGGGGTAGGTAATGGGTTCTGACTCTGAGTGTTAAAAGGAGATGCATCATGTGCAAATACAATCCATTGAAATACAGATTTACATACCTCTTCTCTCCTAGTTCTTGTCATTAATCCTTATTTAGGATCCTGCTGACTATGCCAGTTTGTCAGGAAAGAATGATTTAGATTGCTTAAAGGATCACCATCAAAGGTATTAGCAAAAGCCATTTTAATATGATGTCAAAGTGCAGTTTGGCAAAGGTTCACTTTATTACTGCATGGAAGAAACATACACAGGAAAATTGGATTAGAATTGAGCTAGAATGATTGATGTAGAGACTGGAGACAAGAACGTGTAAAGGGCTGTAAAAACTCCTGTTGAGTTGTGAGATTCAAAGTGGATTTCTTAACTCCTGATGGAGCTTAGTTATGACTGGGTCCAAACTTAGTCTCAGTCTTGGACAATGGTTTATGTGTAATGTAAGAAGTGGAAACAAGGGCTATCTCTGCTTTGGATAAGGGTTTCTAAGTCTCAGTTAAAGAAACTCAAGCCTTTAGTGTTTTTGCACAAGGATAGAGTTACCTGGTGTGCAATCCAGCAGCAATTCAGGAAGAGCTCAAATTTGGCTCATCCAAAGATCTGCCATTGATAAAAGTTCTCTCTGCCCCAAGAGCAACCCTGAGAGGTGTTCCATCTCAAGAGGATATTACTGCCATCCAGCCACACTGCCTAAAAGGGAGAACTCAATGTATATATGTTCAGCAAACTACCATGTTTTTCCTAACGGTTTTTAGCTGAGTGTTTTAACTTATTATTATGAGTCTGGACTCATAAAATAAATTCAAATGGGAATAATGTGGCCACAGGAATATAACTACAGAAAATAAGGTAAGATATTCAGTTAGGAGACCAGTATTTAATAGCAAGGAATGCTCTGGGACATGGTTTACATAACTGACTTTGAAATCTCTTGTGGTCTGCAGCTATTTGGCTGTTTGATACGTTTTCCAAGCTTACTGCCGCAGGCAACTTAAAAAATAAAATAGAAAGTGTCCTCTCAAACTTGTAAATATAAGAATGTACAATGTCATAATATGATGCTGACTATTTCTTTCAGACAGAGGCCCTTGAGTTCTGAAGTGTGTGGCAGCACAGGTACATTCTCACCAGCTCTAGTAGCCTTTTCCAGAGTCATGGGAAGAATAGCATTTTAGCCACATGCCTGTAGCAGTGTTGCTGTGTATTTAAACAGTTCCTTAGCATTTGGATTCTGGGAAGCAATTCACTATTTCTTGTGATTACATTTTATGTATCTATCTTGTTATTCTTAAAGAAAGAACTTTTAATATGGCTTTATTTTATACATCTGTACAGTTTTTGATTTTATGTAGCTGTACATGGAGATTAACCTCTATAGATGTTTAGGATTATTAATTTTTAGGATTATTATTTTTATATCCTAAAAGTGTTTTATATCCTATATATATATATCCTATATATTTTTTTTAATATATATATTAGGATTATTAATTTTTAAATGAAACCAACCATAGTACATCATGCATGCACATATACCTATGTTTATATGTGTGTTTGCCTACACATATATGCACATCCTTTTAATATGAAAACAAGAAATAAGGTGCCAGATTGTGAAACAAAAAGTTAAAACTAGTTTCCTGGTCCTAACAGAATGCATGAGAACTTCTAAATCAATTGACTAAGCTGATCATGGGAAGTTCCTCTAACAGAGATCTGTTCTTGGTCCTGGAGAAGGTATCCTGCTGAGGGAGGAGAATTTACAATTCCTAAGAACAAGTTTCCCACTCTCAAATGTGGTTTCTTTTCAATTGCTTCTTCCCCAAATTCTACTTGGAACATAGCCCAGCTCAGAAGTGAACCAAGAGGCAAGATAAAGCAGTTGAGAAAAGCTGAAAGAATCTTGATGAACAGCCTCAAAAGCGTCCTAGAAGGAATTGCCATGGTAGGAATTGCCAGTTCTGTTTTGCAGTCTTAACTGCTACTCAAAAATGAGAAGAAAACCTCCTGCTATTTTTGTTCTTACAACCCAAAATTATCCAGTCCATGTGTTCCTTGACTTTTCCCAGACAGCTGATGTTAAGGAAGGATGGACCCACCCTCTCATCTTCATTTGAACCCAGCCAGGAACCAAGTCCCACATTAACACTCACTCACTCCCCCACCAGCAGGATTAGGGGGAGATTGAAAGAGTAAAAGTAAGAAAACTTGTGGATCGAGTTGAAGGCAGTTTAATAGGGAAAGCGAAAGCTGTGCGTGCAAGTTAAGGAAAGCATGGAATTTATTCACTGCTTCCCATAGGCAGGCAAGTGCTCAGCCACCTCCAGGAAAGCAGGAATTGCATGTAGTGGTGACTTGCAAAGACAAACACCATCACTCTGAGTGCCCACCCCTTTTTCCTTCTTTCCCCCACTTCATATGGCTTGATGCCATACGGTCTGGAATATTACTTTGGTCAATTTGGGTCACCTGTCCTGGCTGCATCTCCTCCCAAATTCCCAGATGCTCCCAACCCCTTGCCAGCATGGCAGTATGTACAGCAGAAAAGGCCTTGGCTCTATGTAAGCCCTGCTCAGCAATAACAAAAAAATATTTTTGCTATCAAGCTTGTGTTCAGTACAAATCCAAACTCAGCCCTACACCAGCCACTGTGGAGAAAACTAACTTTACCCCAGCACACCTGTACAAAGAGCAATCCAGAAAATACATCAACCAAATGAAAAGCTGTATTCAGAGAAGAGTTTAAACATTTGGTAGTAAAACAATTGAGAATCTTTTGAGATAGCTTTCTGTAAACAGAGACTGTATAGACAGAAACTGTCTCTGTAGACAGAAGCTGTAGAGGAGGATTTAAAGAATCACTTGTACATACTCAGTGAGCACTGATTATCCTGAATACTTATGGAACTGGGTTCCTAGGGGGAAAAAAGTTGCACGCCAAGAAAATACGCATCATAATGGATATATTAGGACAGGAGTTGGGAGGTTATTAGATAGATAAGCAGCCATTCAGGCATTCTGTATGTTTTTTAAAGCCTGACTTTGTAATGTAAGTATTCCTACAATACTTTGTTTTTCATATTTGTTGGAATGAAAAAATTCACACTTTCTCTCAAATATATATAAAGCTACTGCAAAGACAATAAATAGAAATTCTGACTACAATAGAAGTCCTTAGGTTTTTCAGTACTTTTGCTTCATTGAAAAATGTAACTGATAAATAAAAAACACCTCTGTGATGTTTTGGAGAGATACGCATGTGGGCACACACACACACTCACATATATATATATATGTATCTATGTCTATATGGAAAAAGTGTATCAATATCATATTGATCTTCTAGAAGTCCAGAAGATGGTGTCCACATGGAAAATTCTGTACAGGGAGTCAAAATTAAAATTACTTAAAAAACTAAAAATAGATAGAAAACTCTCCTCAAAGGTAGTAAAACAATAGGTTCTGCAGCAAAGACATGGTTAAGGGCTGTGATTTTGCTCCTGACACTATTGTTAAAAAAATACTTTTGAAGGACATGTCAACATGTCCTCAAATAAATATATAAAGTTATTGGATAGGATTTCATAAGCAAATCTGTCAAAATCAGGGAATATTTTGCTGCATGTGCTCAAGAACAGTTATCATGCTGGTCATATAGGAAAGAGTTTGAAATACAGAAATGCAACACGTCTATGCCATAGAGTCACTCAATCCATTTTGATGATGCTTACGATTTCTTTTATTTAGCATATTGCACTTATATTTTGTATTTCTTTCCTTAAAAATTGCTTCAGATAGTTTAGACAAGACTGCAGCAAAGTAAACAAATTTCTACCCTTTTGTTCAAGACAGTAAAAATCTTAAAATTTGAAGAGTAGATGGAGAGCAGTAGGGAAAACCTGAAAGACTAAAGACATGATTTTGAGACTTCCTCTTTAGTGCTCAGGAACAGAAATTTCCATAAAGAGAAATTAATTTCTGAAAAGAGATTAACTGATGTTATAAAATAATTTAATTTTTCTGATTCCTTATGAGTATATTCAGAGTTTTACCTGCCTATTTTAGTAATCTGAGAAAAGATTTTGAAGGAACAAAAAACAGTCAAGCACGCAGCTTTAAATGACGTTTGAAAAATTTCTGTGAAATTCTCTGCCCAGTATAAGTTGTTACTTTCTTCTGAAGTGCCTTGACTCTTGGAATGCTCTTCTCTGGTTCACACCTCAATGTCAGAGTGTCCAATTAACTTCACACGGCAGGCAAAAATCATTTTTCTCCTTTTGTTGCCCATGATCTCATTCTTTATCAACATTTTTTTCCTCATGTTTTACTATTTGGAAAAGGGTTGTTTTCCAGCTATTTTTCCAAGTAAAGGATATTTCCACCAAGCAGTGGGGTTTTTTCAAGATATCCAGATGCTGTTCTATGAGAAATGGCAACAATGTAGGTGGAGGATGCATTTGCTTTGCAGAATCTCTATGACTGATATTATACAATTAATATAGAAAAGGAGAGGTGAATAAATGGAAAAGTAGGCAATCTAACAGCAAATTCTTCTTTAGCAGATGTCCCTGCAGTTATTCAGTTGTTTTTGATTGATCTGGATTTTTCTTAATTCTTCCAGATTGTTCTCTTCTACTGGAAATGTGTTGTGTGGTGAAAGCACCTATAACCTCCAGAAATCTCAAAGTTTGCCTTGCTTGTCTAATTCTGAGCACCTCAGTTTGCATGAGATATCAAATATGTCAAACAATTATGTAATTGCTTTAGAGATTTCTGGAGAGAGCTGATTAACTTACTACTTATCTTTCTGTTGAATAAATACTGCAGCTGAGTCAGGAATTCAGTCTGAGAGGAAAATTTCATAAGACTGGCAATTATGAGTAACTGATTATATTCCCACAGCAGAGGGTGAATGAATTAGTCCCTGGATCTCTCAAGACATCTTTGAGTGATCTTGCAATTCAGAAAATGTATTCCTCAGCTATTGATTTTGTCCTAACACTTCACAATGGCCTTGATCCAGGGTAGTTCCTAGTGTGATAACTGATAACTAAGAAGGAATGGTTCACATAAACATGTTTTTCTTGTGGACTGATTAAAGTCATACTTTCCAAAACCAGACATTAGGACTCCATTAAACTGAGTGGTACAGGGATTATTAAATATTTATTTTATTTGACTGAATTCTTTTCATAGAAGCAAAGATTTGAAAAATAATTGAGATTAGAAGAGTCCTCAATTCTCAATTCTCATATTTTGGGGTTTTTTTCAGTTGCTGAAAGAATCTGGAAGAAAGATCCCTTTAATTTTCTCTCTATACACACACACAACTCACTTCCTAAGAGCACTTCCTAAATGCTTTTCTTATCCCATGTACTGGAAATTTATATCTCTGAAATTCTGCATTTTACTTAGTTGAAGTAAAACTTTCTATATAACACATTGTCATATATTTAAAGCATGTACTATTTCTCTGTTCTGCACCAGAAACATAACACTGACGTGTACATCTGAATATTTTTATTCATAATTTTTTTTGAGCTTTGAATTTTCATCTGGTGGCAGTAATTACACATTTAAATAGTGTAAATAAAAATAGTTTTTCTTTTAGGAAATAGATTTTGAGTTATTAAATAAATTTCTGTTAATGTGGTAAGGAAACAGTTCTTGCTACTTTATGGAAATGCATCTGGAAAACATTTAGGAGAACTGATTTAAATACTATGGTATAGTGAAAATACAGGGACTATTTTTTTTTTAATGTGCCAGTTACACTGATGCATCCTGGTAATTACATCAAAGCTTTAAGTACTGCCAAACTGACTATTCAGTGTAGTGCAGCCAGTGGAGTTCTTGTCTTACTTATATCTTTGGAAGTTGTGCTATTTGCTTCAGGAGTCTGAACACCTAATTTTTTAAATGCTTCTTTTTGTCTTTGTTTTTAATTTCCATCTTCCATTTAAGTACTGTGGTTTTTCCTGTTTAAGAATTTTAACTATGGATTGGATCCCTGACACTATGTGATGTATAAACCAATGATAAAAAAAAAAAAAATCTAAATCATAATTGGGAAAACACTCTTATAAAATTACTGAAGCATTTAATTATCCAAAGTTAGTGAACAAGCACCTAAGTTCCACTGAATTTGTTTTCACTCCCTTTGTCTTTATCAAGGTACCTTTTTTTTTTTTTTAACTTGGCTGTATTTAGAGAAGTTATGTGCAAACATTTCAGGTAATTCTGAATTTCAAAAGAGGCAAAAAATACTACAGTAAGGAATTTTCAACAATATCTTTTACCCTTCTTGAACTATTGTTCTATTCAAAGATAGGCCCCAGGATATATTTCTTTCTTTGAAATAAAGGGCTAAGAAATAAAGGGCTTGATTCAGCCCATAACTGGAACTATCAAATGAATTCTTTTTTTTTTTAATAAATATTTGGAATTCCATACTAAACATTCTGAAATTGGGAATATTGTTAAAAAAATAAAAACAGCAGCAAAAACAACTAAGCTTTTCATCTACCCATATGTACTATTTATGTAGTTTTCAAACATCTCAGGCTAGGAATTTTTGTAAAAACATAGTCTAAATAATTCCTGACGTATTTGTTATAACAGTTGGTTTCTTTGTAAACTGCTGTTAAACCTTGGTCCAAGGTTCCTCTCTAGCCTCCTTCCTTAGATAAAATACAGCAACATATTTCAAAATGATAGCACTTGCTATGTTTCTCAGATTTTTACGTTTCTTTTCACCGTTTTTATGTACTGTCAAAAGGCACAAAAATATTGCTGCAGTAAGGCTCATATATGAACAGTGTACATATATTATTAAGATAAACGTAGAACAAGAGGTGTTATACGTTTTTCAGTTCTTGCTGTTGCTGCACTATCCAGCTGTCAAATTCTGAATAATACTCTAGCATTTTAAAAACATTACAAATGTGTTATGAGTGCTTTAATATCTCACAGGATAATTTTATATCCCAATAAAAGGAGCATTTACATTTTGTTGTTTGTATTTTTATGCTACTTAAGTGCTCAGAGAGTGAATATAGGACACTCTGTATTTATTGCAATGAGGTCAAGAGAGAGGCAATCTCTCTGCAAAGTTGCAGTAGCTTTGCTTATCATGGTTTCATAGGTGCCCTTAGTCTAACCTTCAGACAGACAGCTATTCCCTGTGCAAACTGAGATGTCCCTCAGCAAACTGTCAATTATGTTAAACTGTGTCAACCTGTATGTATTGTGTAATTTTCCATTCTGAATTATTGTCTACTAAATAGAGTCAGCTGCAAACATTGAACTCTTGCCATACACTCTAGGGGAAGCATTGTAGAAAATTTATACATTCTTTCAACATCAGCCAACTGGCCTATTGCAGAGATGTGGAGGGTTATAAAAGTTATACAAAAGTATTGTGTATACTATAAAGCTTTATGAAAGCAACAAATACACTGTTTTTAATTTACTGTATTAACAACCCATTTAGTGCACTGTTGCCTTTGAGAACAAGTAATGTAAGTGTTTAACAGAAATATCTCCATATTTTCATTATATTGCAAGACAGATCACATGCTTTCATACCAGAAAAATTAGCCAAGGGGGGGTCTGATGCCCAATTCAAGTAAATTGCTATCCAACTATCAACTACAGAAATTCAGTTTACAGTTCAGTTTAGCAGCTGAGGATCTGCACTGTGATACTCTATCTGCCTTAGGAGCATAAATTCTGTAGATGTAGTTTACATAGCTATTCAGTTTAACCATTACACTCATGGTATTCTATGGAAAATTCTAATGTTTTTGTTTTTTTTTTTTTTTTTTTAAGAAATAATACATCAGTTATGCAATTATACAGGCATTAAAGATTTCATTAGCTGTAAGGGGGAATAGTCATAAAAATATTCAGCCAGGCAAATAGTAAAAATGAGACAACTGTAAATATGTGCTTAAAAATAATAGTCTATATAATTTTATAAATCTGCAGCATGCATCAATAGTCATATTTTTTTGTTTAGGTTCAGCTATTTTTCCCCCATTTTTTTTTCCTTATTGCTTACTTTACTCCATTCTTTGCAAAATACTTTGCAGAAATTTAGTACTCTCCCTAGAGATATCTTCTTACAGAATAGTTAGGCAAAATGGGCCTTGAAATATTGTTTCCCTATTCAATGAAACAAATATTTAAACTATTTTTAGTACATTTTTTTTATTCTTTTAATGTGTAAAAAAAATTAACTACATTATTAAAATCCAGAACAGAATTTCTCAATGTTCCTATTAAGAAGAAATAATTAATATGCTTATACTTGAGCTACTTGAAAGGAAACTATTGAAACCACCAAGGATAACAATATTCTTTTGCGGTGTAAACAAAGGCAATTCAATAAGTGTAACTTGTTAGCAATTAATTTAACCTGAACATTACTTAGACTACCTTCAAAGCAATATGTGGCTTATAAGTACATTCAGCCATGCATAACAGGAAATGTCAAAGGAAAAGGCTAACAGTTTCATAGGAAACCTTAAGAGAAACAATATATAATAAGCATCATGAGGTTTGACAGCTCTAATCAGTTGTAGGTAACCTTGAAACTTGCAAGGACAGGCTGGTACATTAGAATGTTTTATTTGAGCAGCCATAAAATAAACTGTTCAGACTTTATGGTTGTATTTGCTTAAAACAAATTTATCAAATCAAGTTTTAAAAAGATAACTTAAAATAGTATCTTTGTGGAGTCTTAGAGAAAAGTCGGTTTTTCTTTAGCCTCAGTTTGAACCTTTTGTTTCCTTCTCTTCTGCACAATTCAGATCTTAATAGACATTACATAAGCCTCGTTAATGAAATGTTTACTTGTGCTTTGAGGCATGACCCTTTGATAAAAAGTTGTTTTTTGATGAAAGCCATAAATAAAATATGGTTGAAGGACCTCCCACCCTTTCCTCAATTGCACTTTGGACTTTTTTGAAGAAAATAAATTAATCTTCCTCCCTCCCCTGATACCTCATTAAGCCGCAAGGTGTTTCACCTCATAGGAAGAACTTACCAAAGCCATTTCAAATTGCTTAGGTTAATTCCATGAAAGATTTTAAATATGGCAGAGCCTAATTGTTGGATGTATTTTCACTTTATGAAATCTATTTCCCAAGTTGTACACAGCTCAAGTGGTAAGATGCCAAGGATCAATGCCTATCTATAGAAGGAGAAATTAAGCTCCTAACACTTTCCATGTACGCTGATAACAAACGAGTTCCATGTTTCTTCAGGACTTAATGCAGCTCTCTCTGGTGGGGTACTTAATACTTCTGCCCAATACCAACTCATGTTCTAGAAAACTTTCCTGTCTATTTCACAGAAATTATGAAACTTAACAATGGGAAGCTGGAAGAAACAAATTGCCAAGGGGAAGGAAAGGACGTATTCTCTGCCTTGTTACAGCAGTAGGCGTCTAATTGTGGGCAGCAGTGGGGATTCATCTGTCTGTTTTCTTGGGTCAGACTTCTTTCCTAGATGCCTGAAAACATAAGGCTCAGGCTTAACCTATTGATTAGAACAACAACTGGTCCTGTGGAATAGCAGACATAGGAGCATATATGTCCATTGTCATGTTTGGAACAGGCATCCTAACCAAATATTTTTAAAATTATGCCTTTTCTTGAAGCTGTTCCACTGGAACATACACAGAACAGCAAAACAAGAAAATCAGTCCAGTTGTTTAACAGGTTGTTATCTAAACTATCAGACTGTAGGACCACTCAGTTTTCCCAGCAAGACCACTCAAACTTTATCAAGCCTGTTTTTCTTTTCTTTAGAGAAATGTTCCACAACTTAATTATTAAGACATTTAGCTCATAGTACCTTAGAGAGTAATGTTAAATAGATCATCTGCACCATGGGTTAGATGTCCTTCCTCAGTTGTTCCAAATATGGCAGAGAAGAAAGAAAACCTAGAGGTGAAATGCATTGGCCCTTGTTATGCACTTGGATTTCTAAACACAAGCTTGACCTCTACACCTCTCTTTAGAAAGCAGAGTGTATGATGACCCACCTTTAAAAGGAAGGAAGCACTTAAGATTCAAAAATGCTCATTAGTCAAAAGGAACTAGGAAAGTCAGAGGGTCCACAAACACTCAGCATATTTAATTCATAAATTACACAATTGGCATGGAAATTGGTCTGTTAGGCTCTGATCTTCTGTATGGGCACATGGCAATGGGTTTTGAATAAAGGGGTCAAGGAAAAAGAGTAATCAAGCACACGGCAGTGGGTTTTGGATAAAAGGGTACGGTGAAAGGGAAAAGAGAAATTAAAGAGGTTAATTAGAAAGGGAGAGATGAATTAAAGAAAGGCAAAGAGAAAAAAAGAAGAAAATAAGGAGAAAGAGAAGGCAAAAAAAGAAATCACTAGCCCTTCTTACAGCACCAATATAGCCGATGGGATGCTGATCCTGGTCTCAGAGCTGACCCAGCTGAGGGAATGCCAGTTCTGGTTTCAGCATTGATTTAAGTGATAAGCAGCAATCCAGTCACACTGGTCCAGCTGATGAGACATTCAGGGTCCAGGAGCACTGCCTGGGCCATGAGTAGTGTTCTTTTACAGACATGTTTCTCCACCCCAGAGACAGGTTTCCAGCTTTCTATGCTAATTAGTTGTCATGTGTACTCTGTTCTTTTAGGCCTTTTTGGAAAGGAGTCAGAGGGATTTGAGGGTCTTTGGTGGTTGGTCCCAGTCCCACCATATAGTCCATGTCCACTTCCTGCCAATCATTCCTGCACCTGGGCTGTACTGTGTTGTTTTTCTTTCTCATGGAAAAGTTCTGCCCTATCTTCACCTGGCACCTTCTCCAGCCAAAACTTGTTCTTTCTCACAGCATATTAATACCAACAGTCCTTGACTATTACCAACAATCTTGTCTGTTATTACTGACAGTCCCTGGTTGGCTTCTCAGCCATCTGGTTATCAGTGTTTGAGACATACTCAATTACCCTTTATCTTCTGGGAACTGAGGGCTCAAAAGGATATTTGGACTGCTGTTTGTCAGGTTATTAGAGACTGGGCTTTAGAAAGTATCAAACCTTTATAGTGGTTTCAGAGGAGCAATTTTCATTAATTTAAAGGTGATCATCTAAACTGAATCAGATTTACAGCTTTCTAAAAATTAAGAGAACTCTGCTGGTTATGAAAGGAGATTATCTTCCAGTCACTAGATCCAAGTAAGTACTGGATGTATATAGGTAGAGCACATGAATTCTAATTTGTTTGGTTTTTTTATACCTAATCTCAACGTCTACTTACTAGACTATTAAGTCTTGTATTTGTCCTTTATGTGACTTAAACATTGAAAACTTACTTTGGAAACTGATTCAGAATAAAAATAGTAAATTTCTAAGTCCTGATGGGTTTTGGAAACTGGTCAGCTGATAATGAGCTTCATCCAGGAGCAGAAATATGGAAGATTATGGGGAAAAAACCCACTATAACCACAAGGGAAACAGAAGCTCATGAATTTAGATATTTAGATATTTTCAGGTTTAGGCAGCAACTGAAGCTGAATTTTTAGGATTTGAGCAAGTCCATTTCTTAGAATTGGCCCCAGATAGATATACTACCTATGTCCTCTTCTGAACTAAGCCATTGCTTTGAAGCAAAATTTTGAAAGAAAATTGAATGGTTTAAAAGCCCACAGTAATTAAATGTTTTAGCTAAGTATCACTCAAATGTGCAGATGAGATTTGACTGCCTCCTGATTCACATCAAGGAACAGCAATATCCAATTCCGAATGTCTCTAATAAGCAAATTAATTGAAGAGCTTTTTGTGTTAGGAAGAGATAAAATAGACTTGACATGTTGGCATGACTCAGTTAGTAAGCTGTATACTTGATTGCTTCTGGGTACACATGTCATTACTGCTTCTCTCTGTGGCCCTCATGCAGACAAAAGTTCCATTTGAGTGCAATAGAAGATTTAAGATTATAAGGAGGAAGAAAGAGATTTGGATGGACAGAGAGCTAGAGACATGAAGTATATTTTGGCTATGAGGGAATAGGGAAGCCACATGGATATTTTATAAGCCTGATATTCTGCAAAGAAAAAAGGAGGAGAAAAAAAGTTGTGCAGCATGTATTCTATTGTAATGTTGACTCTGCAACTGCAATTTTTACAGTAGCAATAATAGTTTATATTTTTAGATTTATTATAACTGCTTCCCTAAATTTTAATTTGTAAAGTCCTTACATCTAAATTTTTATCCTGTGCAATATATATTTACTAGAATCAAAAGTTTTCAAATTATTTACAGAATCACAGAATTATTTGGGTTGAAAAAGACCTCTGATTTCATCAAGTTCAGCCTATGGCCTAACTCTACACTGTCGACTAGACCATGGCACTGAGCACCGTGTCCAGTCTTTCCTTAAAAATCTCCAGGGATGGTGACTTCAACACCTCCCTGGGCAGCTCATTCCAATATCTAATAACTCCTTCCGTGGAGAAATTCTTCCTAATGTTGAACCTAAATCTCCCTTGGGGGAAGTTTAAGACTATGTCCCCTTGTCCTATTGCTATTTAATAATCAGTCACAAAAAAAAATCTATATTCTTTTGAATTTTACATGTGACACTTTCTTTGCAAAGTTTTCTAAGACAATAGTAAAATGAGAAAGGAAATAGATGAGCATAATTGGAAAATTACTTTCACATAAAGTAAAACTAATGTTCTTTACCACTGTTCAACCTTGTTTAGCAGTTAGTCCTGCATGGCTTTGACTGCAGGATATCATATAATAGTGGGAACATCTGATTTTATATAATCAGTATTTTTTTCTTTTTTTTACTGAAAGTATGCTATATTTACTAACCTTGAGACAGTACTTAATTACTTTTGCTTAGAAATTGAGGAAATACTGAACAGTAAGTGTACCGAAGCTCACTGGAGCAATAGTGTTAGAATGAGAGCAACCACATGTGATTTCAGAGCAACATAAGCATGAAAAGAATGCATTTAATCTAATGCTCAGATTGCATTTTGATTTTGAGTCAGGTCATTAGAAATCAGCAAAGGCAATGAGAAATTTGTATGTGTGCTGAAACATGAGGCTCACAATACACCAGAGCAGAACAACTGAAGCAGTGTAAGCTCCACAGAGTGAGTACTAGTACTGCTTTTCCAATCCCTGCAGTGTGAGGGTACTGTGGTCATTGGAGAACTGCCAGATATGGCACAGTGAGGAATGGAAGAAAGGAGAAAATGTATCTATTTGCATTGGAGTCTAGAAGATGTAAAGCAACACAGAGCTGGTATGTTCTATTTTCCTACATATATAGGCTATTGCAATAGAACATCGTATATTAATTATTCCCCTCCCAAGAGCGTTAATTCTCTACAGAATATATTACATTGGGTTTACAGATTTTACAGAGTGAATCTATTACCTGAAAGTGAAAGGGAGAGCGTTATACAGGCCTTGTCTACACATCAAATTGACCAAAAGTGCAGCTGAAAGGGAATATCATACTTGCAAAATTAACGAATTTGATCACCTGAGGTCCACCTGGTTTAAGGTGGTTACTGAAATGGGATTAATCATGTGTTCATGAATGGACTTGAAACACTTATCAGTCATGTCTTTCCTGTCTAATGTTTTCATGAGGACACTTGGAAATTGCATATCTTAGCATTTCTGCCTTTATTTATTTGTTTGCTTTCAAAAATACTGCATAAAGTAGCCTTGTCTGCTATACAGAGCTGTAGCTATTTTATTTGTTGTACTATTCTGTTGAATTCTCAAGCACCTGTTGGTTGCCTTCAAGAATAAATACCCTTTGTAGGAAACAGCTTTAGTCTCTACTAGTCAGGTTACTTGCTGGTTTTCTTAGCCAGAGATTTTCAGCCTCTTTTCTTCAACAATGGGCAAAAGCTCAGTCACAAGGATTTGTTACGTAGCATGGATAAGATACAGTTGCCTGAAGGTAGATGTCTGCAGTCATTTGAGATGTTTTAAGAAGTACTTTCCCAGCCTCCTGAATAATAAATTATCTCATGTAAGGATTTTGTCATTTTCCCCAGTTCTGGGTGGATTTCTAAGACCTGGGTTCTCTTCTGTTCCATCAGAAATCCTGCATATCTTTGGACATCTGCAGTCAAAGTTTTGAACACATAGCAATGGACTTTGCATATAGTCTCCTTTAACACAAAAATTGTATGTATACCCAACATAGTTAAATGTTTCTATAATTTTTATCTGAAGAGACACAAAGTACTGACTTTGTTTTTTGAGCTGATGACAAAAAAAACTTAGTGAAAAATACTAGAGGTCATTAGTAATGAAAAACTCAAGAAAAAAAAATTAGTTATAATTAGTATTTTCAGAGCTTACATTGGACTTGAAAAGACTTAGAAAAAGGTCATAATGCCATAAAGTAATTGAATTTGGAACAGATCTGTGAAGGACAACTGATACAACTTCCTTCCCACTTACATCAGGGCTGCCTTAGATCAGGTGTGATCAAAATTTAATTCGGATAAGCAAATAATCCTTGTACCCAATAGTTCTTTGTACCTCAGAGTTAAGAAATAGTATTAAAACTCAATATATGGAAAGTCACTACACTTTCCATACTGAAATCACTACAGAGTGGTGAGGTAAGATGATATCTTCAAGACATCACAGACATAGCTTCCACTCTGCTCTCTTACAGCTTTCCTCTGTGGCTTAGACATCTGCCAACTGCCTTTACATCTTGCAAGGTCTATGATACTCATTTTATATTTCAAATAGTTGTGAAATACCTCAATATTTAGCTAAACAGTTGCTGCATCCCAAATGTTTCATAGTAGTAATGCAGAGAAGATTGTTTATAAAAATTGGCTGTTTTTATTGGAAAAATGGCTTGCACTAACTTTCGTTCATTTTTATCCAAAACGTCCTTCTTAGAGGTAACAGCCAACCTGAAAGACTCTCCCTAGTGACTAGAAAACTTCTGAATGATTTATCACCCAGGATTAACAACTAAACATCTGACCTTGGGGGGAAGAGGAATGGGAGGGAAACAAATGAAACCAACCAACCAACCCAAACCAGACATTGCCCATGTTCTCATTAAAAAATATGCATCATTAGTTAATGGAAAAAAAAAGTCACAATGCATGTGTTTCACAACACACAAAAGGCATTCCATACAATTAGGGATATGTCCTCATGTTCCTGATACAGACAATTTGGCAAATAAAAACTTGGACATGAAAGTGACAGAAAAAAAATTGGAGTTACAAACAGGTAGCTGGAATAACTCAGAAGACAAAATGTAGTGTTTATTCCAGTTAGTCTGGAATAAACATACAAACACACAAATCACATCAATCAATGAGTATTTCAAACGGTTAAATAAAGTCTATGAAGGCAGAAATCTACTTAAAAAGAACTCCACATTTAGAACCATTGTTTCCTTTCAGAGTATTATGTTCAACATCCTGTTCTTTCTGCCAAATGTCAACAATTTCAACCCAAGAAATTTCTAGCATATAGTCCTGTTATATTTATGCTCACAACACCTGGTAAAATAGTTCAGCAGGCTAAAGGACCTAGAATTTTGGACCTGGAGATTCAAATTAATGGAATTCATTATATAGAGCATTTTTTTCTTCAGCTAAGAGGTTTACATTGTGTTATTTGTGACTCATACAGTGAAAATGTTAATGGATCAGAGGCTTTGGCCAAAGGTGTACATTTTGTTAGATATGTATTAACAAAAAGAGTATTTTTTTAAAGTGAGAAATAACACATATGTGGCAAGCTTGATTTTCCACTATGTGGTTATGGATGTTAAAAAATAACCTTTACCGTTTGCTGGTTCAATTTTGTTGTTTATGGTGTTGTTCCTGGAGCCCAAAGGACAAAGAAGTAAAATTATTCCTTTTTCTCTTTATTAATAGAGATCTGTCACCATATTATATGTGCCACATAAAGATTTGTAATTGCTTTGGAGAGATATTCTGCCAAAGATCCTCAGTGGGATTTTTGTAGAAAGTAAAATATAGCCATCAGAGAGTAGATATTTCTCTTCTGTTTGGAATTCAGTCTCTGAGTGTTTCATCATGCATATGGACTTGAAATTGATATTAACAAAAAAAAAAAAAAAAAAGATAAACAGTTTTAAAGATTGGTACTGAAAGTAGGAATGAAGAGAATTCAAAAAGAAGATGAATATTATTATAAAACCCAAATTAGAATAATTTGAATAATAGACTGTATCTGTTTAGGAAAAAAAATACATCTCTGAATCCCTTGGATTAACAAAAAAGAAAATGGGGAAATTAAGGAGAAGCATCTTGCAAGGCTGTGGAATGATTGATTTGTGTCAACTTCCAGAATGGGAAAGTTGAGAAGATATGTGATTTGGAACTGCTCTCTTCAGGTAATGAAGATGAGTTGTTGTCAGATAATGAGAAGTCAAATGGAGCTCAAAGTGATATATTAAGAAACAAACATTCAAAGAAGCAGATGGTTCTCACCTGAGAGTTCTTTGGGGGAACTTAAAATGAAGTGGCTTAGTTACTAACAAAGATGTGCAATCAGTCACACAATTATGACAGTAGAGAAAGAAACAGTAGGTCCAAACAAAGTAGCTATTTTATTACCAAGGTATTTGGAATGATTCAAGGAATTACGAACCAATGAGTCCAGACTCAATATTTATAAAGCTGACTGAAGCAATAAAAAATACATAGGTAAAAAGCAGAATGAGACTAGGGACAAAACAAAACACAAACCACATTTCTGGTCCTCTTGAAATCTCTGAATAGACCTATGTAATCCTGTATTAGGGGAAAACAGCGAAAGTACTGTATTTAGACTTTCAAGAAATCTTTAATAAGCATTTGCACTAAAGACTGTTAATAACTATGGTGAGAGGTAATATTGGTGGTTAATTAAAAAAAAAAAAAATGAGGTAAGACAGGGATTGCAGGGGGCATGGTTCTTTTTCAACATAGCAAAAGGTTAATCAGATAAGTGAGTAGCCTGCCAGGTTAGTGCTATCTCTTATAGGAACTGCTAGCAAATGAGTAGCAGGCTATGTTTACTATTACTGCTATGTGGTATAAGATGTCCTTTTCTGTTGTTGATAATGTGAGGAAGGGTTGTTTGGTTTTTTTTTTTTTTGCTTGTTTGTTTGAAGGAATGTTTTGGAGATTAAGAAATGCATACCTTCTTTAATATACTTCATACTTTATACCAAGAAAAATTTTTCAGACTTAAAGAAGTCGGTTGAAATGGAAACATTTATACACAACAAAGAAAAAGCAGCTGAGGATCAGAGAGAAATGTCACAACGTGTAAATAAGGAAGCAATTTTGCTTGGGGTATTAACTGAAGTAGAGTTCATACGGACAAGTGTTTGCAGATTTCCACCCTTAATATAGGCAATGAGGTTGCTAATTATGGTGAAATTATTAATATAGTTATGAACTGAATAAACACAAACCTAGGCCTTCCCAATGTACCTGTTTTTCAGTCATCTATAAAATAGTTTACTTCTGACTCCCATCTGTCAGATAAGGTAAGTGAATATAAGTAAAATTACTGTCCTTAATATGAGTAAAAATTAATAGTCTTAATTTCTTTTGGTTTTATATTTTTTTTGTTTGTTTTACAGAGTTAATTAAATGCAGAAACTTATTTTTTATTGTTAATGTGGGGTTTCTACGTGGAGGTGGATTCTTTCTTCTTACCTGTGTATAACTTCTACGAAATTGCTTTTAGAATTCTGCTATGTCTGGGTTTGGATTCTTACATTGCACTTAGTGGATGGCAGTGACTGCAGTCTACTCTGAGCTGCTGGTCCCCTCTCTGTCCACAAGAAATATATGTTGGAGCACAGCATGCAGATGGCAATCTCCAACACATCTCCTTGTTTCCTTTCCATGCAAATCAGGGAACTGAAAGTGTCTGTTGAACTCAAGTCTTGTTCTAACAGGGAACCTAAAAATGGCTGAGACATGTGCCTGTAGCCTGTAAGTCCAAAGCTATTGCAGCTTTGGTAAGGACAGACACCATGTTAGGGGCACAGGCAGGCAAGAATGAAAGTGAGCATCTTATCTAAAATTGATCATGACATTTACCCAGCACTTGGCATGCAAAATTCTCAATTGAAATTGAAATCAGTTAAGTTCATATTCATTGTTCTCAAGGTTATATTTTAAATACAGGGAATTGCCCAAGTAAGAAATTTTAAATAGTGTTTTAAAATGTCAACAAATAAGTAATTTTTAGAAAGCTGAAGGAAATGTCCATTAAATACATTTAGAAAAAAAAAGTAAATTTTGGGTTTTTTCCAAAATGTGTTCTAATAGCACTGGATAATAGAAATTTTCCTTGGTTTCAAAATGGAAAGAAGGGACAAATATATGCCTCATTTTTCCACTTCCTGACATGATAGTGTTGAAGCCTCAGGAAGAAAACAAATCAAAGAGAGAGAGAAACAGAAATGTTAGAGCTAAGAGAGATAAGGTGATGAAGACATTTTAGATCTTAGAAAAATAAATTAACTATGGTGCACTTTCAAAATATTAAACCAGAAAACAATAATTTCAAGTATGTACAAATAAATTCCTATATTATTATTTAAGAATCTTGATATAATGATAAATCAATATTTTATTGTATTTTATAAGTGAAGAAAGATGCAGAGTTAAACTAATCAGAAAAATTGTATTGAATTAATGGTATACAATAAAAATTCTAAAAATATTTATTCAAATTATGCCCATTTTTAACAACATTACTGCTAACTCAGAATTATACACTAAAGCCTGAGTTTACTGTAACAGAGAAACAAGACAGGCAGATCTTCATTCGAGAAAAACCCAACAAAACCAAAAGAAACCAAGGAAAACCAGATGCAACCTCCAAAGAGCTTATAGGAAGAAGAGTTCCAGTGTGAGCATGGACTCTATGCTACTGAGTCATTTTTAAATCCTGCTGCAAAATTCTTTAGCCAAACTTCTTGATGTCTTCAAGGCAATGTATCTGGATGGAAAAGCACCAAACAACTTGGGGCTACTAAAGCCATAGAAAAACATTGCTATGTTATTACATAGGACAGTGGCTTAATGATATAATCTTGTCACTGCAACCTGTATAAATTAAAATGTTTTCAAAAAACATTAGCCTCAATCATGTGTTGCCAACACTTACAATTTTTCCTGTGCTTTTATACAGCATAAGAGAACTTGGCTCTTTTTCATTTACTTCATGGCCTCAGAAACAACAGAAGGTTTGGTGTAATAGCCTTGTGGATTAGAGTTTATCTGACAGCATAATGTCAATTTATAGAATTACACTGGCTGTAATTCTTATTATTGTTGCATTTATTCTTTGAAATGTGAATCACAGAAGAGAGAACTGGTAGCAGATAATTGCATGTTCTAAAAATCTGCAGAACTTAGAATTTAAAGGATAAATCCCCCTTAAGACTGTGAAACAAATTAGAGGGCTAACTTGCCTGAAAATACCTTATTAGCGACTGCCAACTGGTATCCCAATTCCGAGATTTTCTAACTATTATATCTGCTCATATTATTTAAATACATTGTGCAAAGCCTTTGAGAAGAAAAATGAGGCAACTTCCAACTTTTTGTTCCAAAATACGTCGCTTTAAAGATTGACAGTTGATTTCTTTTCCTCACATATTATAATTGATTATAGTTTCACCGTCATGATTGTGATATCAGTTGACAGTCATTAATTAGGCAATTTTGAATTTAGTAGCCTATGAATTTAACTGCAGAAAAAGCTTCTGGAAGGGCTTAAAGAGTAAATAACATTCCTTTTTAAATTGAAATTGTACTCAACTGACAGATTAAAATTTTCTAGACTTTTATCCTTTTGCACTGTTTTATAAATGATAGTGATATGTAAAAAAATACTAACTTTCCTAGTAAAGTAAGTTCCTTAAAGAGAATACCCCACTATATTTTCTATGAAAATGTACAAATTTTCTGATGGGTAACCAAAAGCAGAAAAATTGCCAGCATACAGGGATAACCAGCATGAATGATCATGTCTGGAAAAAAATCAACAAAATATCACACCTATAAATGACAAGAAAATCATACCTGTTTTCCAATTCCCACCTATGAATAGAAAAACATAGGAAAAAAATGCTGAAACAAAAACGTCTGAAAAAAACCAGGAGAGCTCCATAACACTTAGGAGTTCAAAGTTACAGAAACTAAAAACAAAGCAAAATGGATTGCATAATTTTTGCTGCCAAGATTCTAATTGCTAGGCTTCCTAGATAGAGTTTTACAAATGTATTGCATTACAGAAAATGAAAACATTTAACCATCTTGGAGTGCCTCAGTGTAACTTCGTGGAACGGTTCCTGTATGATTGATACCCTTTCAGCAGAACCATTAAAGTGTGCTTCAGGGACTACACAGAATACAGCAGCTTCTTTAATCCAGTGGTTTGGGGAGTTTGTAAGGCTTAAAGCCCATTATCACCAGCTTCTGCAGGTTATAAATTCCTGAGCAGCAATAAATGACAAAAATTTCCAGAAGCTATACTGCTGAATTAGTAGTCAACAAACATAAGCTATCCTCTCACCTTTCATTATATTAATATCACTGTCTTTACAAGGAGGCAAAGAGAATGGATTTGCACTTATAAAGGATGGTTTAATCATTTGAGTATTTGGTGTAAACTTAAAGCCTATGAGCAAACAGAATTTGCTTTCTGATTCCATTAACAGAGTATGTTGAGATGTAACCACATTTTCCTTCAGTAAATACAAGGGCCATTGTTTGCATTTTAACTACCTCTTGCAAAGAGTGTATTTTGATAAGTATAATTACCACACAATGAACAACAACAAAAAAAATGCTGGTGTGCCTCCTTAGCATTTACAAGTAGAATGTCTTAGGTGAGAAGTGAATCAGATAGTATAAATACAGTGATTATCAACATCAAAATAGTAATAGTGGAATTTGAAATATTTTAGGTGGCATTCTGGTGCCCAGAACCTGTGGTGGGGAATTCACATTTCCAAGATACCACATCTTGGATATGCACATATAAATGCTAAATTCCTAGTTAGGTGTACTGAAACTTTTCACCTAAACATCTAGTTTTATATTTACATGCTCTTACCCCATTTTTGATATTAGGCAAACTTGCTTACTGCTGCATTCAAACTCTAACAACTAACATAGTTATTGAGACTCAAGTATCCACAAGCTTTTCATGTCTTTGTCAGAAGTGTCCTCTGTAGAAACAGAGGCAAAATTTCCTAATTTTCAGAGAATTGCACACCATTCATGCCTACACTGCATTCTACAGTCAGGATAGAAGTGATGTTCTGTGAATACAAACACTATTCTTATGCCAGACAGAACAGCCACAGTTTTACTTGCTGAAACACATGTATAATTGCTGTAAGAGAGGAATTCCTATGTTGTGGAAAAATCAGGAAGAGATAAAAGGCCACTTGGAACAGATCTCATGATATGGAAGGAAGAAAGAAGTATGTGTATACATTTGTATTCTTCATCTGCTTCAGGGATTCCACTTGCTTACATTGATCAAAGAGAATTGAAAAAAATAAAAGCCCACAAAAACACAGCAAAAGGCAGCAGAAAGCACTGTCTGCCAGGTTAATTAAGTTAGACAACAGTGCCAAACACCTTTGCAATGTGTATATCAACACAATAGAAGAAGATCAAAGCCAGTTTTGACTCCTTTCTGGCTTAGCACATGACACAATGAATTCTTTTATTCCCTCTACCTTTCCAACACGATTTAACACACACTCCTAAGTGTCACCTAGAAGGATTGGACTCTTCCCTTCTCATTTGACAGGTTAAAAAGGAAAAGGACTGTGAGTTCTTTCAAGGGTGAGTGAAGCTAGCAGCCATCATTCTGCCATCACTGCTGCCCCTAAAACTCACGGAACTGCAGTCCTACCTTTCTTCCAGTCCATGGCTTGTGATAAATATATCCAAATGATCCTGTCCTGTGATACTGACAGCATCCTCAATATTGTACAGGGTCATATCTGCTCAAAGAATGGACTGTTAAGATGGTAAAATATGTCATCTTTGTCTTATACCCATAGAGCTAATTTCAAATACAATGGTTGCATTTGTTTTTGTTAAAGATAAGGGAATTGGGAAAGGATTGCCACCCATACACTGCAGAGAGACCAATCCCATCCAGCAGTTTGGTTCTGGAGAGATTCTGAAAGAGGATTAGAGACTTCTGACCGATCAGTGAAATCATCAGCCATCTTCAGAAAGACTGAATGTGAAGCAAGTGTTAAGGTTCATACAGCAGAGGTGTTTAGAGATATTTTAATGGGAAATAACTGCTCCCAGTTAGGAGGAAAAGAAGGGCAGTCTCAGCTCCCAGATCTCTGGCAAAGCTGTTGCAAATTCTTCATAAATAAAAGCATCAGTGTAACAAAACATCATCAACTACTTTCTTTTCCATTTATCTTCATACTTTCAGAAGAAAATCACGATGATATATGTCACTGTTACAGGAGGTAATACTGCTGTTGCATCAATTTCTCCAGTAAAATTATTCTTCTAGGAACCATGAAATCCCTCATTGCTTTTCCATGACTTCTTTTAACCCCCCATCTGACAATGAGCCAACTGGAATACCTCCTTAAAAACTGTGTTCCAAGCACCACAGAACTAACTTTTTTTCTTCCTTTCTTTTTTCCTTTCTTTTTCTGTTGTTTGGTTTATTTTGTTTGGGGTTATTTAATGTTCTAAGTTAGGGTTTTTTTGATTCTATGGTGTGCCAGTGCCTGGGGCTACCAGCTCTCAGGACCAAGCTTCCAAGATTATGAAATGTTCAGCTGGGCTCATGTAAAGATTTCATCTTCCAGTTATGCTGGCAGTTTCATGGCATAACAGCCCTCAGGACACAAGCCTGCAGCAGAAGTTGCTATGTGAACTCCTGCGTAAATAGATACGACATTTGAAATTCTTCTATCTAGAACATTTTTGGGCTGACTAAAAGTCCCCCAGCACAATTCCCACAGCTGCTTAGAAACAATGGTTATCACAGTGAAGACTGCCACTGCAGCTGGGAGCAGCTTAAAGAGCTGCTGCGTTTGGGGAGGCTGGGGAGAGCCTTGCAACAAGCATCAGGTGTTTCACCAAGCCACTCTGGCTCATTGGCAAAATGATCAGGCTACTAGGAGCTGGAACACTCACTATACTGTAACACCTGATGTTTTTTTCTTTATTCTTCATCTCTATATTTTAACATATTAAGTGTAAAAAACTATTTTGTTTTCCTTGGGGTATTTTTTTTTCCCCTTGACCTACATTTCTTATTTTCTCAAGAACAGTCCTCTTTGCTGGGATGTGACATAAGGAACTTAATTTGTTGACAATGTTGAAATTTCATTACTCAAAACCCTGAGAAAGCAGGCTAAAAGTTTGGTAGTTTCAAGCATTTGTGTGGGGGGAGGCATCAGGAGTGTCTGCTGAGCCTCTGTATGTGTGTCCCACTAGATACTAGTAACTGTCCTGCCTATCAGTCAACACTTCTGGTTATGAAACAGGTATTATAATTAGTGGAAGAAATCTCACTGCATTTTGAGAATTTGAAAACTTGTTTTATTCAGAGGGACCAAATGTTAAAGTGGTGTTAATGGTCACTTTAGGAGTCTGTAAGGTCAGAAAGTTTAGGCATGCCCTTATGTACAAAGAGAAAAAAGAAACTTATGTTCATTGTTCATATTGGTAGAGTTACAAATAGCTTTCCCACATCATCTTTCAGACTAGCACCTGCTACTAGGTTGAAATTAAATTGGACACTTAGATGTGTTGGGAGATGAGCCTGGAAAAATAAATCAGAAGAGGTTTATAGGTATTTGCTAATGGGAGGTGACTGATGAGTCTTTGTTGCTGTCTGCATGCTTGATTATTACCTTCATATGTCTGAGACAGGTTTCTTTCTAGGTCTGACCAGAAATGATATCTATGTCATGAATGTAAATGTCTTGCAGGTATTAGAAAAGTAGTGGGAGAAGTTGTAGTAATGTATCATTAATAGCATTCAGACATCTTCATCAACTACTGATGGATAATCTTTGTCAGGCGACGATATTAATGACACATTAAAGAATCACTTTTCCTTGTTGTCCTATAATGCAATCATATTAAAAGAGGAATTAAAAAAAAATATTTTTTAAAGCATTGCCACTCTGAGATTCTTCATTTCAACCAGTTCTGTTTTATAAGCTCTGCATTCTCAGGTGCATACCCTGTAGTAAGAATGCTCATGACTAGTTGCCAAATCAAAGGATGTTAAAAGTAACACACAACAGATAATGCTGGAATAAGCCTTTTTCTTGGAAGAAAAAGCAAAGATATTTTCTTTTTGTTTGTTCCTTTCCATTTTCAATGGCAGTTTTCTCTTTTTCACTTCCCATTATTTAAAAATATTTCCCAAAAACCTTGTGGTTACCTAGAGGTTCTGTTTTACAGCAGAATGTTTTGAATTTTTTTTTGTCGTTATTTTTTTGTTTTAAATTTTTTTAATTTTCCTCTTTTCCTCAACTTTTCTGTATGTATGTCTGTCTGCCTCCCATCTTTCCTTCCATCATTCTGTAATATAGACATGTGGTCTAATAACTTTTCTAAATGTAGCTAGCTGATGTAAAGATAACTGCTTCTCCCACTGTAACTCCTTCGAAAAGTTTAGAAGCCATTGAAAAAAAAAAAAAAAAAAGCAAAATATTACACCAGCAGTAAGAGGAAACAGTAAAAACAATAACTTACATGGAGGAACTAAACATGGATATTATGCATGTTCCACTATTCCAAGGCAGAAATAAAAATGCGAGACTAGTAAGAAAAAAATAAATAAATGAACCATGGTATGTTGTAATTATAGTAATTTCTCATGCCTGTGAAAATATTAACCAAAACTGTACCAGAAATTATGTAATATATTGGGCAGAAGGGGAGTTCTACATTCATTTTATCTGTTTAACCACTGAAAAGGACAAAGAAAAAAAGATAGAATTTCATTACTTTTCAAAAGGAATAGAAAACATAGAATACATGATGCACTCTTGATGCCTTAGGTTTTAACTTTTATATTTTTCACATCCTGTACTGCCTAGTGTGTAACTCTGAAATTTCATATAGCCTGTTATCTACTGTTCTCTCATTCTGGTTAGACATAACAAACCCTCTCTAGGTTTGCACTTCAAGGACACCTTGTTGTCCCAGGCCTCAAAATATGTAAACTAAAGCCTTTGAACAGGGGGGAAACTTGGGGAAATTACTTCATTGCCTGAGATTTTAATTGAAGAATTAACCCTGGTATGCAAATGGACCAAACTTATGAAAGTATGAAAAACCCATGACCCGGGATCCATCTTGGGTGAAGCCTCTTGACTGCCCAAGGTGTAGCTTTGAAGGCCCTTCAATAAATACCTGCTTTTATTCTCTTAATCTTGTGTAGCCTCTGTTTTCAGGTAGCCACTTCAAGGCATTGCTCTCAGCACCTCATGCAACACTGCAACAGCTGTCCAAAGGAAAATAATAGAAGTGAACTTTGTTAGTAGCAGTTTTGAAGTGTTATTTGATGTGACATTGAACCTAATATCAAATTAAAATAGGAGTTAGAGAGGATACATTCTGGAGGGAAGTTCTTTTTCTTACTTCCCAATCATCTGAAATTTTTTCTCAACAGTACTGTCAAATATTTCATTCAATACCCACTTGTGTATGTGAGAAAAGGAAAAAAAAGTAAGAGAAGCTGGAAAAGAGCATAAAAGGGCATCATCAAGGCCTTTAGTGGAACAAGCTTGGCTGGCTGTTTCAAGGTGAGTGACAGTACTTCAGCTGGTGGTCATAAAAGTGATATACCTAGAGAATCAAACATCTGCAAAGGCTTGAAATAGGATGAGTTCATCCCCTGGATGTTTTTTGTCTTTGTAATTTTTAGCAAGCTTCTGCGGAAGCTAAATTTATGGTTGTAGCTGACCCCAGTGCCCAAGCTCCTCACACCAGGCATTTTTTTTTCTTTTTTTTTAATCTTGAATGTCTTTCTGGCTCTTCCTCTATCAATTAGCAGACTGCAGTGTGCAATTCCTATGGTCTATCTCTGGCTTCATATTAGTGCTTGAGACCTAAATTGCCAAAGCAAAGCACAAATGAGTACTGGCTACAATGATGAAATAGACAAGCAAAGAAAAGCTTTTGTCATATTTTACCTTCACACTTCATGTTAAACAATTCGGCCCAGTACAATAGGAAACTAGTAATTCCAAAAAAAAAAGCAAGCTTAAATTGTGTGTCTTGCTTTCACTGAGGTGCTGCTGAATGTTTCTCATGGTTTACAAGGGATGTACAATCTTTCTTCTGCCATTTGGCAACTGAGCTTCAGTCAGTGAGAAATGTATTACCAACTGAGATGTGGGAAGCCTCAGATGGATGGCCCTCTTTAATGGTAAAGAATGTTTTGTGATCAGAAAGACCACCTGATCAAACATTTTTGATTTCAGAGTTCTCAAATATTTAAAGAAAAAAACTTGTGATAACTGAGATGCCTGCGTTGTCTTCAAAGACTGGGCCAACACAATAATAAAGTCTGTTGGAGGTTTTTTCTGGTAGTAAAGAGTGTATTTTGTCTAATAATAAAGCTACAGTTATTATCCTTAAAGGCCAAAATTTTTTAGTGTGACTAACTTCTCAAAAGAATGTTCATAAAATTAGCACCTTACTGTAAGGACAGGTTAATACCATTTGCAGCATATGTCCTTGTTCCAGTTTGGCCAAATTTGGAAATATATCCTCTGCGAGAAGGCAGGCTACAACCATCCCTCCCCCACCAGGTTTGGGAAAAAATAAATTTTCCTCAAAGGAAAGTGAAAGAGATAAATGCTATTTATTTAACAAACACACAGGAAAAGAATAATAATGCTAAATAATAAAACCTCTCACTCTGCTGAGAGAAACCTGGGAAAATCTCAGAGTCCTTCTGTAGATCTCTCTCTCCCCCTCCTTGGAGCTGGGACGGGGTGGTGGGTCCCCCTCCAGGGCCAAGGCCTTGGTGGAAATTCCTCCCGATGTATTCTGATGTTGAAAGAGTCCAGCAGAGAAAAAAAAGGAAAAAAAACAAAGTCCCAGGAAAACAAAAGTTCAACTCTCCAAAGGAAAAGGAGCTGAGGAAAAAAAAACTGGCCAAAAGCTGTCTGGAAAGAAAAGAAGCCGGGTTTTCCCCTTCCCTCTCGCTCTCCTGCCACACTTGAAAAAAAAGTCTCTATCTCTGTGTGACTTTGAACAAGCTGCAAACTGCTTTGAAAAAGTTTTGCTCGGTTTTTCCTTCCCCCTCTCCGGCTCAGTTTAAAGGCATAAAAAGGCACAAAATTAATTTCTGGGCATAGGGCAGCGATATGGGATACATGTCATAAAGTCACCCCAAGACAGTCCTCAACACCTTCTCAGTGGTGAAACTTGAAGAAAACACTACAGGCGTCCATGCACAAGCTGCAAAAAGAAACAAGTTTCAGTTCTGGCCTTGCTGAAGCAGAGCCAAACCTGAGACTCTTTACAGCAACATTCCAATGAGCTGTGTTATAGAACAGGTGCATAACTGCACAAGCTCGAGAACTGGGGTCACAAATAGGACCCTTGATTTTGGGGTTACCTTCTTCTTGTGACCCTTAGAGTAGTTCACTAAAGTTTTTGTAATTTCAACATGTTAAAAAAAAAAAAAAAAAAGTTAGAAATTATTACTCCCTGGAAGCTCAGCCTCTATTTTTTCTAAAAACTGTGGAGTGTAGATATAACTAGAGATTTTTCTAAATGGTCCAGGTTGACAAGACTTTTCAGAGAAGTTAATTGAAGTTTTCCTTGATGAAGTGTCAGCAGCCAAGAGGTTTTTTTTTTTTTTTTACATGCTGATGATGGAAAAATAAAATGTAAGCAGGTGTACCAAAGACCCCACACAAATTACCAAAATTAGAAAATAAAGAATGGGCTGTTTATCATCCTCCTTATCTGACAATATGTACATTAGATACTATCAGATGCAGAAAGAAATGATGACCAGAAAATACTGTGTTCTTTTTGGACAATTTTAGGATCAGATCCTCAACTTCAGGCCTTGCCTAGTTCTGATTGCATTGAAAGCACACCTTTTCACTGATTGTAATGCATGTTGCCTTAAGAAATTAAGCATCACCTAAGGAGTCTGGTCAAGGAGTCAATAAGAATAAGAGTAACTGGAACACAGTGTTGATGATTCTGTCATCTTATGTTAAAGAAATTGAATGTAATTCAGTTATAGTATTAAACTGTTAAATTCTATGTAGCATATTGGTTTCCTAGGAAGTGATTAATGACTTAGAGTCTGAAGCAATCTGTTAAACATGCACATTCTTGGACATAAACCCACTGTGCTGGGAGAAGCCTACCAATAAAAACTGAGGGAACATTTATTTCTTCTTATCCTGCCTATATTCTGATGGTTGCTTCTGGAAGTAGCTAACAAGAAGATAAATTTGTTGTAAGTTGAACTAACATTTTTTTCCCCACAGAATTCCGCCATACCAGTTCTGGAATGGCAAGCTACTAAATATGTAAACATAAAAAAATAGATGAAGTAAATCAAGTACACCCACATTCATGCTCTGGCATTGATATTCTTGGGTATAGCAAAAGGTATTTCCATATATTAGTACCTTCCCACACTTGATTGCAGAAAGTGATTCATTCCAATGAGTCCCTATTCTAAATAGAATTTTCAAGATATCAATTTAATATAAGTTGTTATTTTAGCTATAAATGTCATGAAAATGCATGCAGCTATGTAATATATGTGTCACTATGCATGCAATATTGTCTTCATCAATGTGGCATGTAATGAACACAATAAATTGTTATCATTATAAGATAAAAGAGCCAAAAAATAAACAAGTAATACAATGAAGATGATGAAAATAGACAACTAAAATTGATATTTCAGAAAGGTTAAAAGCTTGTTTGAAAGTATCTAAAAATGGGAAGGCAATAACAACCATACAAACAAAAAAGATCCAAATATAATACTTTCTTTTCATATTGATTTAAGAAGCATTTTTAAAAAATATTTAAAATACAAGCTAAAAAATAAAATGAATTCCATTATTTTATCAAATTTAACTTGAAACCATAAAGGCAATTTTGCAAAAGAATGTCATCAAACCAAAAGGTAACTATGTAAGAGCTAAATAAGACGATCATCCATAAAGAAAAGCTAGAGTAGGATGCAAGGGTGAACCATTCATTACCCTTCATATTCGTGCCCATATGAGGCTGACACAGCAAAAGGATTATCAGCCATCTCATTTTCAAGACAGAAGCAATTTCAAAGGGTGCAGCACAATTGTGATCGAAGATCAGGCAGCAATCAACCATAAATGGCTGAGTCCCACAACTAATCTATTTTAAGTAATGAGGGAAGATGACAAGGACTGCAAGGCAAGCGTTACAATTTTATGTTAAAGTCCTCTCCCGAACCAAGGTACAAACAAAACCAAATGCCAGTTCAACAGTGCAGACTTTATTTTGTGATATTTAGTGTGTAGGGAAAAGGAAGCAAGGGGGAGAAGGGGAGGGAGAGGGTGCCCTCTTGTAGGGCTACTTTTATTGACACTTTCTTTTTTTCTCTGGAATGTTGTTCCATAAGCCACCTCACCTGATAAGCCCTCAGAAATAGCAAGTTATGCACTTTTTTTTTAATATCTTCCCCTCACTTTTTCACTCACTAATGCTTCATTAAACCTTAGAAAAAATATTTATTTTCTATTAACATTTAGCAATTGTTTGGATTTCTGTAATTTCTCTGGTGATGCAATGCTACAGAAAGGATTTGAGTTCCTCAGGACATATACTTTTGGTCACATAATTGGACTCCTTGGCATGTGGTTGTGCTGAACTCTTCAGTGGGATCTTCTGTCATTCAGTGTACACAACAGTTGTAGCTGGAAAGCTTGCAGTTTCCACCCATAATTAATGTCAGCTGTGTGAGACAATTACAAGAAGTATAGTTTTACTAATTTGCATAGAACAATTATATATGCTTGATTTGTATAAGATGCATTATGAAGTGTGGTGGTTAAATTGTTTTTCTGACAGTGATTTTCTAATAAAAAATATCTAAACATTGATTAAACATGGAAATGGAAATGTTTTCATCTAAATTCCATGTGACAATCCTTATTCCCGGGTCCAGACACTACTTAATTACCACTATGGTACAACAGTTTGAGAGAATTTTGTTGTTTTCCTGTTTTGTTGTACTGGCCAGATCTTCCACCTTGAAGATGCAGATTCATTTTTCCTTTCATCCAGAAAGCTGTTCTCAGTTTCAGATTGAATCTTTAGTTTGTCGAATTCGAGCAGGTTTCACTGTTCTACAGAGAGCATGAGATACAGAGATCACCAAGTCTCTACGTATCAACAGAGGGGATGCTCCTCAACATAGGCATTAGGCTGCTTGATACTGTCAAAATTTGTCCACTCAGGGGTTGAGAGGAGAGAATACCTCCATTTTTATTACAGCCATATATAGACACAAACCCCTTCTCATATTTAGTTACAGTAACTCTTACTAAAATTTCTCTTCTTTATACGTTCACTGTTTAAAAAAAAATATCTCTAAGGAGGTGAACTTATGTATCAGCACAAGACTGAGAAAGCTGGGGGCTCCATCCTTATTACTGTAAAATTGTAAGTAATAACAATTGAATTAACACAGTCACAAATGAATTTCATTTCCAAAATAAAAAAAAATAAAATAAATTATTTTAAGTCCTTCCTGAGACTTTTACCAACTCCATGTGAAGTGCCCAATATATCACTCCTGATTTTTTTTATTTTCAGGGAAATTGTATTAAGATATATTTGGTCTTTGACTACAACAGCTGTTGTTACCTGGATAGTTTTGCTGTTCACAGTCTACCTAAACCATGTCTTAACTGAAAGTAAATCCCATTAAATAAATGTGACATGAGCAAATGAAACAAAGTACATGTTTCAAGCAACAAGTAAGTACTGAGCAGCTTTCTACATTGAAAGGCCAGAAATGCAAACACCACTGGGAAGCACTCGGAATTTAGCACACGGATAGATGGAGGCTGCTCTCCAAAGAAATACTTCAGGGATGATGCAGCAACAGCCGGTTTCCTTTTGTTTGTCTGAATTTGTTTAAAGAACTCACCACATCTCATCTGCGTGTTCATGCATATGCGTATTTTAGCCTTCCCTACTCCTCTTTGGTTCCATCCAGCGGTGCACAGGAGTGAACAGCATCAGTTCCCCTGCCCCACCCCGTCCTGTCTACTTGGCCTCCTCTAATCCTGCAAGCTTTCCACAAAACATATAGACAAACAAAAAACAGCCTGAACAGGGAAAGAGACAGGCTGATCATTGAAAGTTCTCTGCTATGTTTCAGTGGGGTATAGGACTCCACACCAACAGGAAAATGAAGATTTCTGGAAAACACTGCATTTCACCTCCATTAGATACTATGGAACGTGGGGTGGGATTGAGTTCAGATGTCTTTACCCTTCCTTGAGATTTTCCCAGCTGAGTTATTCCACACAAAAGACCTTTGGACGTCCCATACTCTGAACAGCATAAATTATTCTGAAATGTGTAAAGAAGCCCTCTCAAGATTTTCTCTATCTCATCTGAAGAGTTTGAAATGCCTATTCCAAGGTTAACCTTCAAAATTAATCAGTGTAAAGGGAACTGGGTGAGGAAATCAAGGGGCAAAATATAATTTTCCAGAGAAACATGTAAATATAAAATATCAATTCTCCTGGACATCAGCAGCATAGTTTTCATTTGAGATTCCAAGAACATCTGAGAGAGCAACTACTATCTATAGCTTAATAATTTGGAACATCTAGAAGCCAAATATGAAAACAGTTGTGCCTGACTGACTGAATTTCAATTTTGTCTGGACATGGAACAATATGCTAGTAGTCCCAATAGCCAGAAGTAGGAGAAAAATAATTCTAAGAAAACTTACTGATTTACTCTCCACAGTTATATTTGTTGATAATATAGCACTTCAGAAAAGATAATTAAAGTTTGTAATTCAGTTCTGTCACAGGAGACTGTAGTCTAAAATTCTTTCAGCAATATCAGTTTCTATATTCCCGCTAATTTGTTAAAAGTGAATAAATAAATCTTATGAGATAAATCCTAGCAACTTTTATTTGCCTGTTCAGTAGCTACTGCACTCAGTGAAATAAAGGAAACTAGGCAGAAGTTAAAAGTTCAGTAATTGTTAGAACTTTTCAATACATTTGGGATTCTATATGTTACCTTATAGTGATGCTAGTTTTAATTTTATTGTTAATGGATATCATAAATTTAACTGATTTGTCTGCTCTTCTAATGCCAAAGTAATATTTTTACATGCTTTACATTTTCTTTTACAAAAAATCCATGTAAAGAAAAACAAAAAAAAAGTTCTCTCTTTATTTTTTAATCTCATCCTTCTTTGTCTGGATTGATAAAAAGTGAAAATCTACCAGACTTAGTCATTAAGAAGCAGGACACCATGCCATAAAATCAGTGTTAGCTGATTAAATCCTTACCAGTCCTAAAACACTTTGAAAAATACAAGTTTTGTTTCACTTGGTTTATCTTACTCAGATTATATGCACTGCACACTGCCTGGCTCAGACTTTGTAGTGCCTACATAACTGTACAAAAGTGGGTGTGCATCACCAGCTGATTGCCCCCTTGATATGAACACAGAGATTATCTCTTACTCAAATTTGATCACAAAAGAAAATGTTGTTTAAATACTGTATCAGGCAGTGAGCATTATGCAGGCATATTGCTTAAAATTTTATTTTTTCAGAGCTGATCTGTGCACTTCTGGCAATCTGCAGCTCTTTGTGTTTTGAGGAGCAGGGCAAGCAGCTTTTAAGTTTCACTCAAGCTTGACAAAATAGAGTGAAGAAAAAAAATGTACTTTTTAACCTGAATGCTTACAGCACTGTTTTGAACAGGTTCTAAAACTAAAAGATATTTAATAAAAGACAGATGAAAAGGCACCTAAAATTCATCTGCAAACAAGAACTAAATAAAAAGTGACTAATCATGGACAAATTTTATCATTAATCAGATTTTTCCAGGTTAGGTCTGCAAGCCAGTTTTGTAAACACAGCATCTCAAGGACAGAGGGATTAGAGGCCTGATGATAGGAAAATTTACTTTTATTTTCATTATCACTCAATGAAAAAAAAAATCAATTATAATAATTTCATCATCTTTTTAAATTATTATTATTAATTGGGGATTTTTCTCTTTTTTTTTTTTTCCTACTTTTTGCCCTAATAATTTTTGTATCAGGGAAAATTTCTGTCAATCCACATAAGTCAAAAGAACTGAATATGAATAAAGTAACCTTTGGCCCAAAGAAATGACACTTTTTATTGGAGAAATGAAGAAAGAATGACGGAAAAGTCAGAGAATACAGAACCGGAGAGCATGGAACAGAGGCATTAGAGGTGGTTTTACAAGTCTCAAAGGAAGTCAGTGGCATAAGTCTTTTTAGATACAATAAGATTTATTTTTATCTTCTAACACCTGAAACTCATTTCTATAGCGTGTCCAATAAAATGGGCACAAATTTTCACACAAAAAAATTCTTTTTACTTGAGCTTTGATTTCAAATTTTTGACCTATGTTGGTCTACTGTATTCAGCTGCATCAGACATTCAAGTGGGAGCTATAGAGTCCAATACTATTATATGGATCTAGTACATTGCTTGGAATATTAGGAGTCTGAACAATGATAAATTATTACAATGAACAATAAATATATTACTATCATCTGTAACAGATACAATTTTATCCCAGCTCAATTTAGGATTTGTACAAAGCAAGAAAGTTTCCTTCCTTCCTTCCTTCCTTCCTTCCTTCCTTCCTTCCTTCCTTCCTTCCTTCCTTCCTTCCTTCCTTCCTTCCTTCCTTCCTTCCAACCCAACCAAAACAAAACTTTCACCAATCCAAAACAAATAGATACTACAACATTTTGGAAAATGAGAAGAACTTCTATGAATTAATAAATATGCACAAATGTGCTTGCAAGCCTGAAATTTTGAAAAGTGGCTTTAAAGTCCATAGTGATGGACTTATTTAATGATGGGCTCCTCTCAGTCTCATCTACAAATGAGACTTTATGCAGTTCTTGTACAGTATGTAATAAAATAATTCTTGCAATATTAGCTGATATATTTATCTTTCTAAAACACAGAATATAATATAGGATTTATAAAAGAGAAAGAATTTATAGATAACTCTTTTTGTTGTATCATTTGTGTGGGTTTTCCACAAACTTAATTTAACACATCAAAGTTCAGTGTTTTTTTTTCAGAAGTCAAGTTGGCTGCAACCTAAATTATCATTTAAAACTTCCCAAACTAAAAATCTCCTTAGTTCGGGACGAAATCATAAACTGAATTTTCTTCAGTTTTGCCTCCAAGGTTTAATCTGTTCTGTTTTGTTGACATATGTCTTTTAAATCAGGTCTTTAAGCACAGAAAAGAATTTTGGCTTTGATAGTTTGGGTTTTCCTATTCATAATAATTTGCTTTTATTTTTAGTATGTTGTCCAAAAAATCACTGAGTACACTGAAAACCACTAGTTCTACCTCTTTGGATTTTTCCAATAGTAATACTAAAAGTATTTAGTTTTATTTTATTATTATCATCATTATTTGTTTTGTTTTGTTTCATTGTGGGGTTTTTTTGTCAGATAGTGCTTCTGGTACCCTGATTACACTTGATGGTTTTCAGTGATCTCCAATCAACTTTTAGGATTTGGAGGAAAATCATACATGAAACACAAGTGGAACACAAGATATTTTTAGGAAAAAAAATAAGCAGATCAAAAGCAAAGCATCTGCTTTTTCTAATGTGTATATCCATTTAACTTGCCCATATGAACTGTTGTATAACTTTGCAAAGAAACTTCCCAATTTCCTACTATTTAGATTTCTAATAAAATATGCTTAAGAGAAAGATTTTGATGTAGGAATCCTTGTTTCTATTTAGCATACAATTTCAATTAATTTTTTGCTTGTCATCCTTTTAGCTTTTCAGCCAAATGGGACTTTTTTCTCTTTTTGTCCCCCAAAAATGCAGCAGTGAAGGAAAGCTCTGGTACAGGATCTACAGATCCCAGTAGGTTTCCAATGCCAATCTCCAACAGACTATTGAGATTTGTACAGTTCAAACCATACAATGTACACACCAACCTGACACAAGGACTTGTCCAAGGAGCATCAAGCTGAGTTGTGCAACTGAAGTAAGCTTCACACTCAAGGTCATGTCTTAAGAAATGCATTTTAGTAAGAAATCAATTTTGTTTAAGTTCAGCATATACTTAATTGTTTTGCTAACTGGAGCAAGACAGACCATAAGCATTTTCTTTTCATTTCCTTCACTTAGTCGTGCTCCAGGAATAATCACACCTATTTATTTCCCTTTTTCTTATTTATTTAGACTGAAATCTCTCTGTTAATAAAAGTTCAACTCCTCAGCTTTGTCAAAGGAACTTTGACAATAGGTGATAGTGTACCACAATAATTAGTCATTAGCCTTATTACTGATGTATTATAAAAATATATATGAAGGCTCTGGGACTATACACTTATTACTGCTTGAAGTAACACATTTTTGAAAGATCTTCAAACTTTTAATTATATAAGTAATGGCATTTCCAGAAATCTCTCTTTTAAAGTTGCTTATGTATGGCTACCCTCCCACATGCTGATGGAGAAATAGGTGAGGATATATTAACAGAACTAACCATTTCTATAGTACCACAGATAAAATTTCTCATTCATTTAAAAATAAATAAGAAAAAAAGGAAAAAAAATGGAACTTTTTCCAGTTCTTCTCACCATTATTTATAAAACAACACCTTGTAGAAATTAGTGACAGTCTGTTCATTCCTATAAGAGACGACTTCCTGAAATTGCCAAGATCACAAGTGTATTGGTTTATCTGATGTGTACATGCCAGCCACATAATTTCAGCAGCTCTTATGGTTTATGAGGTTCCTTAGGAATCTAGCTTTAAAGTAAAACAAGGAGAGGTGAAAAATATATTCAGCACCATAATAGGTGAGGAGGCCATACAAATACACTAGTTAGGCTTATGGAATCATAAGTATATTGCATAATTTAGGAGGGTTATGCTCTGATACTGAGCCTGTGGTTGCTGTGGAAACTTGTATTCTACCAACGTACTATGCATAGAAAACTCCCATGGGAACAGTTTAGCTGTTTATTCTCTATAGCCTGTTTTAACCTTTCACTTGGTGTCTGAAGGATCCTCACTAGATTTACAACTTTGTCCTCTATAGTAAGTGACCTGCAGGATAATGTAAGGACTGTTAATATTATCGGTTCAGCAGTGTGAATATAATTCCAACCTCCTTGCTACTAAAGCTTCCAAATGCATGCAGCAACAGTTGATAAACACTTGAAAAAAAAAAATCCTCAGTATTCTGGCTTGCAGACTTGAAAGATAACTTTACCTGATGCAGATTATAACTCTGACCTTAGTTTTTAGATATAGGATCTAGATTTTAAAGGACTAAAATCTTCAGAAGATCTGTATCAAGGAGTTCTTGCCATGTTCAGATGGGCCATGTTCATAAGAAGCAAAATGAACATGGAACTGTAGTCATTGCTTTGTTCCAGATATAATGTTGACATCAATAAGCTTATAAAGGATACCTGTGAATATTTTATATTAATAGTCCCTAGTTCTGGAAATATTGATTCATTAATACATTTAACGTGGTCATATCTTAAAATCTTTAGGATATTTAGATGCACCACTTTCTTTGTTGCATACTGTGATTAGAGTTCATAATATTTTGAATATTGCAGCAGTGCAAATCAGTCTCTCTTGAGAAACTGCTTATGTGACAGTCTGTCAGTTGTCTTTTGCACTAACAAACCAACTCATACTGGTTCATAGAGGGTACATAGATTTTCATATTTAAGCAATCAGTTTGATAGTGTAGGATTGAAAAAATATTTCTAATGTCATGCACAATGATTAAAAAGTATTTAGGATCAATCCCTCCTGGCTTTATTGAAAGAGTGACAAAAGTGACACAGTCTTAATACAGTCACATTTATTAGGGTTGAAATCTGTGTTCTGTTTTATTTAATTATCTTAGCCTGCAGAGAAAAGTTAAAATCTCTTTTTCTGTCACAATACCCTGAATATTCTACAAAAGCGAGGAAAACAGGAAGAAAGAATATTATTCAAAAAATAATCCTCTATAAAAATCTGACTTAGATTCTAAACCTAAAATAACCATATGAAGCTGTAGAATTTTGGACCTTATCCTATTGCCATGTCCTACTACTTGCTCACTTCAAGAAAAGTGGAATTGAAAATATTTCTCTGATACAAAAATATATTTTCAAACACATTTAATAGCTTGATTTGGTGGTTTCCCATTGCTCATCTTTTAAAGGAAATTTTAAGTGAAGTAACGAGAAATTTTAAAAAATTATCAAATCCTTTTCTGTATGCATGGAAGAGTAGAGAAATACATTAGCCTAGCTTCAAATTCTTTAGGTAAGAATTCTAATATTATGCCTAGTACATGGCATTTTTATTCTTCCTTCACATATCTATTTCCCTTTGCTAATGTTATGAACCTGCTATTTCAGCCTCAGATTTCATTTGCTATGATCTATTGAGGTAATTTTACATGCAGTCCACAAAAGGAAAGTAAGAAATACAGGAGAAAAAGCAGCTTTTACTAAGCTACAAAAAAAAAAAAAAAAAAAAAAAAAAAAGAAAGTCTTTTCAGCTCATCAAGGTCATGGATTTCAGAATTTCCTTGTTCAAGGAAATACTAGTCCTTCCCAAGGTCTAACCTTGGTACATAAAATTATCAGTCTTTTTTAATATATTTTTTTTTAGTTTTAGTTTTAATATTTGGTTATTGTTGGGTTTTTTGTTGTTTTTTTTTTTTTTATGTCATATTTTCCTTCTACATTTAAAATAATAAAAATTATAAGAAAAAATAAGAGCCTTACAGGCATGGTGCCATCAACATTTCACACCAAGTGCTACAAATAAAAAGCAAGTAGGTAGGTAGGTAGAGAGATAGATTGACAGATAGAATAATAAAGCAACTAATAGTAAAACAGTCAATACAGAAAATGCCAAAGGTTCAGCTTTTCTCCTTAAAAATCACATACCTAAGTCAGAGCTGTGGCTAGGACACATTAACAGAAATTGGGGTTCTGATCACACAAAATTTTAGGCTACAAGAGCTAACATTGCTCTTTTGGTTCAGCAGCTCTCTGGCAGTAGTGAGTCCAGAAGAGTTTCTTGGCCCCTCTAGTTGGATCCACATCTAGGTTAAATCCTGACCCAGTCACGAGGATATACTGAACACATACCATCACCTGTAGTTGTCTGAGCTTGAGCAGAGGGAAGCCTCTTTTGCATCAGATTAGACAGTGTTTTTGATATTTCATTTTTAACACTGTAACTCTGGTGCCAATTCTGTACATGAGGATGTGTTCTAAAATAAAGGAGATGAAAAGTGAAAAAGTAAAAAAGATGATAAAATATGACTGTAAATTAATTATGTGCTCAAACAATGCATTTAGCTGTACCTTAAGAATACAAAAATTATATACAACCCTATGTTCCAAAATCTATTTTTTTAGGGTGTATGTGGTGTCTGTGCAATGAAGCATTATAAAGATGTACTAAAAAGTTGCAAGCAAACCAGTGCTGCAGAATTGCTAATTATCTTTGCCTCTGAATGCTATTTCATTGCTACTTGATGTGGACATACCAGGTGGCTCAGAAATCCTTTATGCAGTTCAAATATACTACTAAATTAAATGGGAGAAACAGGCCCTTGAGTTTGCATTCAGTTCTGACCTAATTTTTTGAAGCAAAGATGTATATTTAAAATGCAATAACTGAGAACTAGCAGACTGATTTTAATAAGCAATGTATATTTCTCCATGTGGGTACTAAGGATTCCAGCTGTTAATTTAAATTGAAAAAAATATTTTCTGTAGTTTTCCATATACATTTTATTTCAAATGAAACATTCCAGAAAAGAAAATAACTAGAACTTTGCATTGACAAAATTTTTTTCCTAAGTATGCATTCTCTAGGGCTGAGGCTCTGGTTTAAACTTTGTTTAACTATTTTACAACAAAAAATCAGGGCACCAAAAAATCTCACACTAAATTTCAGCGTGAGAAACCCAGTTTCTACTGGGTTAAATCTTATGTCTGTTACAGTCAGTAGTAAAGCTCTCTCTTGACTTAAATAGAATTTTTATTCACTCTTACCTTGCTGTTCAGATATTTGTTATTCACTTATAATGAACCAAACTGACTTTTTAGAAATCATAAACAGTATGGCTTTTTAGTTGCAAAATTAATTCAGAATGAAAGTGCTTTAATTTTCCATCTCTTTTTCAGATTTTCTCAAAAGCTCCTGATAAACTCATGAAACAGAGGACAGATGGCAGTCTCCAACTATGATGCTGAAATTAATACTATAAAATATGATTTTTTGATTTAAATTTTCAATGCAGTAATATTGGTTTTACTGGTTTTTATATAAAACATTTGAATAAAACATTTGAGGATGTCTGCTAAAAATAACAGAAATAGATTTAATTGGGCTACCAAGGTGAAATATTTATCTTTTACCATAGGGGTAATATAAAACAATATTAGAAACTAAGGGACAGGATGAAAGCACAGGAACATTGTGCCAGTAGAGATCTTAATTTACTAATACCTCAAGCTCTATTAGTGTTAAGATTAGAAGTTGTGGTTGGAAGGTACTTGTATCGTTTTCTTAGTTTGAGAATTTTAGCTAACCTTGGAATTACTGACTTCAGAGAGGGCATGGTAAGATATGTACTCTTGTAGGCTGCAGAAGTATGGTTCATTTTTTTGCCAAATTTAACTCTCTTTATCTTTAATCAATAATATAAATTCCCATTGTATTCAACTGCCATATACCTCATGCATATAACCTATCACCTGTGTAGGGTTTAAGACAGCTTAAATAATTGATCTCGAAAAGATCCCATCCTCTCTAAGTTCCCTGCTATATGTTGTTGTATATTTAGGAAAAAAAAGAAAAACCAACCAACCAAGTAAAAATTTCAACAAAAGCAACCAAAACTTGTTATGGATGGATGTATTAGAATCACACTTGTGACAGAGTAGGTCTCATCTAAGACAAAAGGAAACTACAGTTATTTCACATTTAGTACTTTATTTCTCACTGTATTGTCATAAAATGCTGTTATCTGGAGGTGCTCTCCACACTACAAAACACCAGCCGTTGTTTTATGTTCTAGTCTAGCTCAAGAGACTGATCAAATGTTTGCTGTTGTTTCATACCTCTAGCTACATAACTACACCTTTCCAAAACCATAATATACCAACTTTTCTTGTGATAGCAGACTTACTATATGATTAACTGGGAGTGTGCCACTTGCTTTGAAAGAGAAAAAATTAAAAGTACTTTAGTTTTCCTTACTCATTACTTACTAACAGAAGAATTTTCCCGAACTTCATTTTGCCTGGGAATTAAAGATTATATATTCACTCATGCCTAAAATGAAGCCAGAGAGTGACACTTGACAAATGTATTTTTCTGAGGACTAATAGAAAGCTCTTTAATTGCTCTAGATCTATTTTTATTTTGCTGACTTTAGCATTGAGTCAAACATTAAATTATAAGCAAATGTGGTGATATTCCTTCCAGTGCAGGAACTTCATGAATATCAGATATCTGCAGCACTCACTTTGCTACCTAGAATACAGGTTAGGAAATCCAAGCAATATCTCCCTGCTTAATACAATGTAATAAATGCCTTCTTTGGCTGTGTAAATCAAGTGCCAGTTTATATTTTTATTAATTATTAAATGCTCTTCTTCCTCGAACCTAGACCTTTATTGTGTACATTTGTTTATGCAATAAACTCCTACTTTTTGTTGCTTCATCTTTTTCTATTTAAGTTATTATTTTATTCCTCTTCCTTTTGTGCCTTTAGTTATTACCTCTTGAATAGTTGACATGTTGTTACTGACATAGCATATTGTAACTTTTCAGTCTGATTCACTAATTTCAGCATCCCCAGCTGATTATGCCAGATGGGTTTTGTTTGAGCTATTACCCAAATATTATATGCCACAGAAAATCAATACAGATTTATGAATTTGAAATAAAATAGTGATGCATAATAACAGCAGCTGATTTCCTTGAGGAATAATTCAATCGAATGTCTTGAAATTTAAAAGAAATACCTTATATGTTGCTTATTGTGAAACACTATTGAAAGCCTAAAAACAACAGATCTTGTTCCTACATAGTATAATGTTTGAGATATATATCCTTCATATCAAATGGTGTTAAGAGCCGGGCTTCAGGTACTCCTGGGTTTCATGAATGGAAGGTCTCATGCAGAGAATTTTAGTGGCAGTGTGGGTGCGCACTAATATTGTCTCCCCCAGAAAACGAGTCATCTGACTTATAGTAATAAGCAGGTAGGATAAAATAAGTGATGTGGTGGGTTTTTGTTTTTTTTTTTTTTCTTGGCAATCACATTACTTGGAAATCAACATAAGTCCAACCTGAATGTTTCTTTGATTACCTTTATAAAATTCCTTGCCGACATTGAACACAGTTGCAGTCCTGGTTTCTGCTCATCAGACTTTTATTTCAGTGGCTGAAAGTTATAGTATTGCTTTTGCTCCCTCATTTCACCTTCTTAGTCTTTAGAGACCTTCATTTTTGATTTCTCTCTGTTGTGAATGACATTAGTTCTGTTGTCCTGTAAATAAGTTGGCTTTAATTCTGCTTGATCCTGGAGATTTGCTTCTTCTGAATCTCCCCAATTAATTTAATCCTTTTGCCACACAGACTCTGCAGTCATCTAGGATGAAGTATTCTCACTGTCTGTGCCAAACAGTTAGTGTCCTCTATTGTAAATATACTCAGAAGCATTGATTAAATATGCTGATTATAACTTTTTGTTCTTCTTGAAATCATCCTTCTGTTTGATGTTGCTTGAAACTCTTTGTTGAGGATTTTTTGGGGACAGAAATAATAGTAGCACAGATCAGACTAACGTGTTTAGGACTCATATGCAATGTCTTATAAAGGGTTTCTGCCCTGTTATATTTCCTGTCTTTCAACTTCATCCTTACAATTTTTCTCTCCATTTGAATTCTTCCCCCTCTTTCCTTGTTTCCTGAATCATCTACCTACATAAGCAAATAGACAGCATAATATATTTCTATACATATACTACTTTTTTACAGCCAAGCTATAGGAAAAAACTACATAGAAGGGAGACCTTCATTAATAGGCTGTAGGGGGTGAACAGAAATTTGGATTTTGCTTGTTCAGAATGTGCTGAGGTTGATTAAAAGTGAAGAAAAAACATATGGTAGTAAAAGTGAGAGAAGGGAAAGCCACATAAAGCTCCACAAAACCAATTTTTGTTGCAATCTGGGAGCCAATGAATGTCTGATAGAATGGAATGGAATGTGATTTTTTGTTGTTTCTGTTTAGGAACCCTGCAATGGTATGTTGAACAAGATGCAGCTGATAAATAGATTTCTGGTGACACTCCAAGGGAGCTGAATTGCAATAGTGTAGGAGTTGTAGACAAAATGAACAAATTAAGACTACTTCACAGTCAAGTGCAAATGTGAGCATTTTAGAAATAAATAAATAATAAAAAAGAAGTAGCTTGCTATTGAATATTAATCTAAGAAAATTAAAAACCAACATTTCCCTGCATAGCTACGAAGATGAAATATCTGGAGAAAATATAGGGAATAATTCACTGCTAAATGAAATGTTTATGTATAAATACAAAAAGATGTAATGAGAGAACCTTCTGTGGAAGAAAATGCCTTATTAGATAAGAGCATTATTTGTTTCTTTTACAACTGTCACCAAAACCAACCCAACCAACACAAAAAATGTGACAGATCAAATGCCTAGAGGTACCAAAAATTAATACTCAAATAAACTAGTATTTTTAATATATTCTCAATTGTCTAGAATGGACTACAATCAAGATTTTGTCAATATGTTTCATTTTCCACAGTAGAAAAGCAGATGGCAGAGAGGATAATGACACATCTGCAAAGCACATGTGTGGAAGGACCAAACATCAGGTGAGTGGTTATGTTTTTAGGTTCAATGCTAGCAAGAAAAGGCACCACGCATGCAAGAAGAATTCTTAGCCTTTAGCTGTCAAACCAATATTTACTGCTGGTCTCATCAGTCTGATAACTTCACCAACGGAGTCTTTGAGGCACATTAATACACATAGATGTTTAGAATAGAAATTGAAAATAAATTATGAAAGTGCCTAAGTAATACAAGACAGCTACAATTACACTGTTCCAAGTTTCAATCTTTGTGTTGGAGGGCATTATATATAGATCATTACTGTGAAGTCCTGAAAAATAAATATAGTTATTATTATAACAAAAGACTAAAAGCTTTCTGACACACTATAGATTATTACTCAGAAGAATGACAAATTCCTGGGATTTATAGCTTTTATGTATTTAATGCAAACATAGTCAGGAGAATATATCATCCTGCTATCAGGAAATAATTGAATTTCTGTGATTGCACGGAATCTGACACTGGTGGTAATTTTGATTTTAAAGCTAGTGGAAGGTACTTTTCACACTGAGAATTTAAACTACAAGTGGCATGTAGGCAACATGTAAATTTTGCAGGGAATAGCATCTCCAAAGCTCATAAAATACGAATCAAAATGACAGGAAACTTTATCATTTGAAGAACTTGCAGACTTTTGGAGCAGATAGCTTCATAAACAGGAGCATAAGAAGTAATTGGTCTGACAAAGTTGGAAACTGATCTGACAAAAAATCAAGATAATTAGAAGTGCTAACTGCAGTTTTAAGTACTGTCTTGGATTACGCATTGAGGCCATGACAAAAAGAGAAAAATGTCTGATAGACAAATATTTTATTTATATAAAACCCATTAAGAATGCAACATAGCCTAATATGTAATGGAACTTCCACAGTGACAATTTGCTCTAAAGGAAAGACTATGATTTCAAATCTTGTAATATAATCTGTAATCATAAATAAAAAAATGATATTTGGTTCTTTAAAATTGCACCAGGTAACCAGGAATGAAATTCATAAAGAAAGGCAAAACTTGTAAATATAGATGTCAGACTTATGGATTCCCTTTAGAAAGATGAATTTTGAAAACCTGAATCATAGTTTTTACAATTAAATTTTAATTCTATAGCAATGGAAATCTACTGCTATGTGGTTCTAAGAAAAGATGAATGGTACTTTCTGATGTGCCTCTTTTTAACTGTAGTTTTCTACCAAAGGATGTGGATTGATTTCTGCTTCATACACCTCTTCTCCCAGGACATTAGGACAGCACAAAATCAGTGGCTGCCTTTTTTCACAGGAATCTATGATCTATGCATTACTCATTCCAGAATGGAATCATTCCTATGTTCTCTGTCTTTGAGCTTCATCACTTACCTTTTTCCTTAGAAGCCCTCACCCTACTACACTTACATAAATGGTGTACTCTAAACATCTACTCTAGCTGGGGAAAAGAAAACAAACAAACAACCCAAATCTTTACTTCCTTTATGCAGGTATAAAACATAATTTTTGCAAACGAAATTATCTTCACCACTGCATTGGAATCAGTCTTAAAGTACAGATGATAGTGGTCTTTTCTGAATTATCAGAGTTCACTCCCCCAAAAATCCCATCCCAATTCCTGCCCTAAAATCCAAAGGTGTTTTGGTGTTATCTAAGTTTTAAATAAAAAGTGAAACTGCCAGAGAACGACTGAAGTTTAGAGGAACCTCTGGAGGTTATCTGTTCCAAGTTTCCTCCTCAAGTAGGGCTGCCTAGACACGGTTGGTCCACACTGTGTACAGGCACGTTCTGTGACCAGCCCATGGAAAGGAATCATGCTGAAGCAGTTTTGTTTAGTTTCTCATCCACTTCTTTCCCACAGCAAGCATGAAGAGAAAAATCAGTATAAATTTTCTCTAAACAGGACATATTTTTCCATGCTAAAGAACATATCTAATAAATTTAAAGAACTCAAGGATCCTCTTCTTCTAATTCTTGAGGGCTCTTGGTGTTACCCAAAAAAGTTCCTTAGAAAGAAGGTGTTATTTTAGATTTTGATGGAGACAAGTGAAAAGAAAGAAATTATCTAAAATTTTGCCTGTATTGTGTGTCTTCTTACCATCCTCTAGACAATCCTGAGACATTCAAACTTCTGTAATAGTTATTAAAACTTTCCTCAAAATAAATATATAATAGGGATTATAATATTTAGTAATATATTTTAAATCAATGTAATTTCAAGCAGTTACTATGATAAACCTTGGAAATTTCATTTCTTTGAAAAATACTAGTTGACTTTCACATCTTATATAGGCTGTACACTGAGCACAGGGCAAAAAGCCAAATTTTTGCATTTTTAATCTTGGCTCTTAAATTTAGTTTCTCTGCAGTTTATAGAAAGTCACTTAGAGTCTCTGCCTTGATAGATTTATATTTTGCTCTTACCTCAGAAGTTTCTTCTTCTGAGTAGTAATTACCCAACATCTATAGAACAGTTTAAGACTATAGAATATGTTATGTTTCTATTACCTGATAAATCCACCATTTCATTATATGTTATGATACCCAGATTTGTAACTTACATTTGTGAATATGAAGCAGGGATATAAAATTTTCACTAAACAGTCACATTAGGAGTTTAGTAAACCTATAAATCTCTCCAAATGATACTAAAAATCTGCAAACTCACTACAGAAAATATCATTTATCAGATTCAAAGCTTTTTTCCTGCTCTTGAACAAACAGATATTTATGACTTCCATACACCTCAGCTCTGTGCAACTCATCACAGAACCTTCTCCAGACTCTGAGTTCTAAATATGTGTCAGTCTGTAATTAAGCATATGACTTCTCTGCTGATCAGTGAGACCATCTTGCCATTGGTTTTGTAGTGCTGAATACAAGTTCATACCTATCTCAAACAAGAAAAACATCTATACTTTCCTTACATTCCTCCCTGATTTAAAATATGTAGATTTCCCTTCTGGAAGATAGCAGTGACATTTGGGGTTGTGTTTAGGAAATCCAATATCATTTATTGCTAGAAGAGAAACAGAGGATAAGCAATTTAAAGGGCAGAATGTTGCTGACCCATTCTTCATCTGTTATTATTACTTTTTAATGAATCTCTACAAGAGCTTGATCCTAAACTGTTGAAGTAAATGGGAATATTACCTTTAATGGCTATAGTAGAAATGGATAAGTCTGAGGGAGCAAAGTGTTCTTCTTTAAAATGTTTTGGTGAGTAAAGTAGACTCTTGAATCAGTTTGCTTTTGACCAACAATATTTGTCATGATCTACAGTTATGAGTTTCCTGTACAAATTATGTGGAAAAGCTAAAGATACCAAAAGGAACAGGAAGATTATATTCAAGGTTAACTTAAGGTCCACATTGGCAGCAATGTTTTGCTGAGTCGTTTTAAGTCAAGCCCCGTTCACAAAACAAGCACAAATAAATTCACATCCATTGATGTGAAGGCAGACAGACCATCAGTCTAGCCAATACAGAGACTTCAGGGCACTACTTTAGTGCAGGAGGTGGATAGACATAAGTCAGGACAGAAGCATACTGACAACACACTGAAAATACTTTCCAATAAAAAGCTCAGAAAACACCAGCTTGTTTCTGGCAGCATTCTGATTTCTAGTTTTCTCAGAATTACAGCATTCAGAATTTCTCAGAATCACAAAAATGTTAGATGAAAAATGACGTGGGGAGGTCCTCTTTTAGTTGAAAGAGACCTATTGCCAATGACATGAGATTTTGTTTAGGTGAGTCTTGAAAAACTCCAGGGACTTCTTCTCCCGTTTGTCAGGACAACAATTTCTATTTCATTACCCTGTTGGCAGTGAGCTTTTCCCTAATGTCCACTTGCAACTCCCAAGCAATAATTTGTGGGTATTGTCTCTTGGCTGCTACTGTTGGGAAAAGTTTTGATCCATCATCACTGTAACAACTTTTCAGGTAATAGTAAGCAATTGTTAGATTACCCTGTAGCCTCTCACCTCTCTGTCCGACTAAACAAGACCAGCCCTCTCATCCTGTGTCCATTAGACATGTACTGTAGCTTCTTAAATATCTTGCTATTCTTCCATGTGATTCCTTCCAGTTTCTGTTTCTCTTCAGCTGGTGTCCTACTACTCAGTGTACTATTCCTGTTGCAGCCTCACTGTCACTGACTGAAGGATGATGACCACAGCCCCACTGTGCAAACCACAGCCCTACTAAAGCATCACAGCCTGTGGTTTGTGTTGCTTGCCATGAGAGCATGTTGCTGGCTCATATTCAGTCTAGCATCCACCAAGACCACCCTCAAATACCAACACCAGTAGCAGTAAACCTATTGATTCACAGCCTGTTCTGGAGTATGGTGCAAAACCTCCTGCACATTCCCTTTTCATACTGTATGAGGTTTCTTTTGTCCTGGTCCTTATGTTTATAGAGGTCACTCATTTTTTCTTGAGGAGAAGCTGAATTGTACCTCTCCAATTATACCCAGTTAAAGGACCACAGACTAAGCAGAGGAAGATAAGGAAGGTTTTCAGTTTAACTGCACAGCTGAAACATCTTTAGGGATTTAACTAAAGACTAATTTTCAAAAGATAAATATCATTTGTATTCTGCTGTTAAAATTTTGCCAGATTTTTATCTTTCTCTACTAACTACTTAGAGCCTTTGAAGAGTGCTCAGAGCAAGACCTTTGGAAAGTCCTATTAGCAACTTCTGGAATTTTGAACTCCTTTTTTTCCTTTTAAGACCGACTGCAAAAATGCTTACTCTCAAAGTCCAGTTGGGAGTTGTGAATCTGAGTAATTCAAACAATTGCAGAGGGTATATGAGATAAAGTGGTTGTAAAATCAATGAAAATAAAGGACAGTACATTTGTAAAGAGTATAACTGGAGCAACTGACAATACAAGAAAGTACAGGAGAGTATTCTAGTACAAAATAAAAAATGAAACCCATGGATCTAGGCTTTGTAATTCAGACTATTAAGTGTTCAAAGGAAACAGAGTGTTTAAATGGAAATGAGGTGACTCAGAGTCTTTGACTTGATTTAACTTGCTCTACTAAAGCTAGAGAGAAAAATAAGACCACATTTCAGTGAAAGGGAATATGCCAATTTGAAACTAAGCGCATTTAATAAAATTTCCTGAAAGGAAAATCTATCAGACTGCAGAAAAAAAAAACCAAAAAAAACCTCCCAACGGTAATAAATGCCAGAAATCCCAGCACATGGAACATTTTAACTGATCTTAAACTGATCAAAACACTTGTGAATGAACAATAAGGATCAATCCCAAATGGACAGAGAGGCAGACAAAATAACCTAATAGGTCTTTTCTTTCTTTAACGTCTGTGAATTTCTGGCAAATTAAATAAGCATTGGGATATGGTGCCAGCACTGAGGAAATAGCATGCAAGGGAAACAAGACACTAACCTTGAAAAGAGAGAACAGAGAAAATAATATCCTAGCTAGTTTGTAAATATAAATTTTCAACAATTAACCTGGGCCAAGCTCATTTTAGGAGAAAATAGCAGTGACTATTCATATCAGGCATGAGCAGAGATGGGATAAATATTTTCAAAAACATGATGAACTTTAATTAGAGAAATGGGGCATTGTTAGGGAATTTGTATGAGATGGAGATATTTAGATTAGATAAAATGCTACTTTAGCGAAAGAAGAGCTTAAAAAAAAGTTTTGCAAACAGCATTTGTTTTTTTCATGTGAAAATGAAATCTATGATGTACTGATGTCTAAATTCATATATCATTTTTTTGAAGTATCCTGACTTAACTTTCATGAGATCATAACCACGAGGTAAAAGGAATACTCTGTACTATTTTATTAAAGATTGATTTAAGCCCAAAGCTCTGGAAAATATTAAGGGACAGTAGGAAGCAAAGGAAATAAAAAGGAAAGATTAAGCTTTACAAGATCATTTTCTCTATTCCAGACAGTAGTACAAAGAAAGACTGCAGATTTCAAACCTGTAACTTCAGAATGTTCTGAATGCAAGAACTTTTCTTTCACTACAGACCCATAGTTTTTCATTCCTGAACTTTTCCGCCAGTAACTTATATCTCATGTTTCATAATTAAACAAAAAAATTTATTAGTTGGCTGTGAGGTTTAGAATAGGCATAAAATTCTCCACAGTTAAAAGAGAAATTTTTTTCAGCTAATTTTTTAAAATTTGTTTTGTGTGGGGGTTTTGTGTGGATTTGTTTAGTTGGTTGGCTGATTTGTTTTATTTAAGGAGTATTGCAAAGTAATCATTGACAAGGCTGCCACTGTTTCACATGCACTAGCCAGCAGATAATTTTAGTTTAAAAGTCATAATCTGTTTCAGCAGTTCCATAAAATTCAGGATGTTAAAAAGAAATCTTAGTAAATATTGACACTGCTGTTGTCTGCTGCCTTGGGAAACAAGAGATACTAATTCTACAGAAACATATCTAAATTTCTTAAATAATCCAAATAAAGAATTTATAAAGTACTGCAGTGACTACAAAGAAGTATTACTGTCAGCTCTGTTTGGAATTCAATGCTTGTGTCCAGCCTCTAACCAACAAAGAACATATTTAAAATTTTAGCTTTATGTTTTGATGCTGTGTCATGGTTTGCTGCACATTTGATAGGCTGAACCACAGTCAGGTTATTAAATGTCATATGTCACAAACATGAAGGCATCAGAAAAACAAGTTCTGTACCTGTTTTCCACAAAATGTATAATCCATTCAAGAAAGTATTTGAAATCAGCCATAAACAGTTTATATCCTTGAGAAAAAGCAGGGGGTTTTGAGGCTGTATGGACAGGCACTGCAGAAAACCTAAGACACTTGGAAGGATTTACACAGAAATGTAAATCGTGAATAATTGGGCATTCAAAATTACACTGCTGAAGCTTTCTTGCATATAGCTCTGAACCTGAATTTCTATTTCTCATTGAAAGTCCTATTCTGTTCTGTTGCTTATTTACAAGATAATCTATCACTCACAGTTTTTTTAGGACAAAGTAAGGTCCTGTTAATACTAAAAGGATACAGCATAAAGTGGAACAGCAGAAATTTCCTATTTGGACATGTCTCTTAAATGAGTCTTACAGTGGAATCAGTACTTCTGGGCAGTACAGAGTGACAGAGCTGCACAATCAGTAGACTGTACTAACACGGTTAATTGAAAAGTGGTGTGTGTGTTGATACCATTTTATAGAAAAATGACTGATTAGAAACCTAAATCAACACTGAAGAAACATTTAGAATTTCTGTTTATTTATGGACCTTATGTTTAGAGTAACAATCTAGCAATACATGATCCAGTAGCAATTTCTGTACTATGCAGCTTTTGGCTTACTTTCCTTGGTAATGACATCATACATTCTTAAATTACAGTATCTGCTTCTCAAATGATAGCTCTGTTTCTTCCCCACATGGCTGAGCAGTACAGAACTTAGGGTTTTTATAAGTCACAGCAGATGTGCTGTTGTCTTAACTGAGGTGACAAAATTAAAATGATCTAAACTGCTCTAATTTCTTCACTCTCTCCCTTTTGTCACTACACTTCAGAAGTGAATTTGCAAAGTACTGCACTGCATTTTTAATGTGCACTTCAAATTCGGTGAAGTTATTCAGGTAAAACCTTTCCAGATTCTTTTAAGAGAGATTGTGTCTCAAGGTGTATGTGGATGTCTAAGGTTTTCTCTCAATGATATCTCCTAGAAATTGTACAATGGGGATTACCAGACCAATATTCTTTGGTTTACATCCTGCAACTAAAACACATGAACCAAAATTTTACCTAAGAGTAAACAAAGGTGTTGATTTAAATGCCTAAAGCCTCTCAAAATGTGCCTGAAACATGATTCACTTCATTAGCCCTATTTACTTTAGTGCTGCAACCATGTATGAATAAAGACCAGGTAAAAGACAGATTGTACATAATCACCCTTTCACTAGTGACTCTGCATAAATCTGCAAGTGAATATCATTACATGGCAACTAGCAGAGACTGGACAATCTGGTGGCAATTCTTCATTATATTTTTATAGTGGTTTCTATCAATAAGGTTCTTTGAGAGCCTTCCCAACAAAAAAAACCCCTGTGTACCAGTGACTCTTCCACCACAACAGCTCTGCCTCTCTTCCCGTGAAGAATTCTCTCTGAGGAGAAAGGAAGTGAGCTAAAGACAATGAGAGATGCAAGTACCTCTGCAGTTCTCCGAAAATTCAAGGCACCTTTATGCAGTCCATTTTTATATTCAGGAGTGGATGTAATGCAGGGAGTCTTAATAATACTAGTCTATGTCTTCAGCCCCTGGCATATCTATGAAAACGACTGGATCATGAGAAAAGTTATCTTCAAATGATAAGTTAATTCAGGTAAAGTTTCCTCTCTGTAAAGTGACCATTTTCTCCAATTTACCTAAAAAGTAAAATGTTGCAAGTTTTGTGGTATATGCCAGCAGTTGTAAGAATTAAGCGGTTTTAAACACTTTCAGTGGCTGATAACCCTTCAAAATTTACCCTTCAAATCACTCTGCAAAATTAGCTCTTCAAAGTCAACTATTATTGTTTCCAAATTTTCTAAATTATATTCATGTAGTGAACTGTCTAATAAAATTCTATTTATTTTTGGGTTTAATCTTATGTGTCATTAGTGGCATTGTTTAAAGATCTTCTCAATACCAGAATGGGTAGAATACCAGTTACTGAAACATACACCGCAAAAATGTTTCTGAGGCATGAAATCGTCTCTGTATTATAGAGAGCAGTGGGACTTGCTACAGGATAGAACACTGAAAAAGAAGAAATCCTGAAACACAAGATACCAGCAATTCTCAAAGTAAATCCAAACCAGAAACTTCTTCCTCCTGTAAGATAGGGGAACAAATAATTTCTCTTCCACCGTCTGCTACAAGAAACAAATACTAATATTTAAATTTGGGGATATTATCAGGAAAAAAAAAAAGTAGGTAGTTTGTTAACTTTGAAGCTTTTGAAGAGATGCTTTGAGGATGAGAGATGTTTTATAGCACATCTTGTCTCCTGATAGGCAGCCATTTACAACGATGTAGATACTGCAGTCCTGGTTTGCTAGCAGTTTATAACTGTCCAGTATGGTGTGAAATAGTGAGCCGAGCTGTAAAACAGTGAACAGTTGGATCCAGTCAGGATTTTTAAGATTACTGTTAAATGCCCAATATACCAGGTTTTAAACTTCCTGCAATCTCCCTTAGCATAAACTTGTAAAAGCAGAGTAATCAAGGTTTGACCTTGGCAGACTACTAGTGGGCAAGAGGAAACTGTTAACTGCTGTACTCACAAAGCAGGTATACAGTGTCCTACAAGACCTATGTGCCTTTAAATTTGAGCCTCATGCATTTACCTGATTTATCCATTCATCAGTTTGCTGTGTCACCCTGTCCTTCATCAGCTCATGTCATCAATAGATTAAATACAGTTATTTGACTATGAATAAATTGGGTGTTAACCTCCTCCCACAGTGAAATACTCTGGAAAACTTGTCACAGAAAGTAATCCCTAATGTGACCTTAAGCTCTTCCTTCTTGTTAATTTTAATTAACTAACATGCCAATCAGATTTTTAGTGCATTTTTTTTCCTAGCCATTATCACTGTTTTTGTAGATCTTTATTTTAATCTATGTATTGGTACCTCTGCCCAGCTGCCTCTGAGTGTGTGGATATGCATTTTCATATTGGGTTACTCAGGCAATTTGCAAAATTGTGGAAGATCAACAATGCCATCTGCAGGTATAAGATAACTCCTGATCTGGAGACACACTTGCTTTAGATTTTTTGTTTTCCTACCTTAGCTTAGAATATTTTTCCTAGACTGAAATTAAAGACGACCAAAACTGTGTAGGTCTGTTTTGCCAGACAGAACCTAGATATAAAGATTTTGGCTTTTATTTTTATATTATTAACCTATACAAAATATTGAATGGAGGGCTTTTTTAGCCTTATTCAAGCTGCTCAAAGATATTCAACCTGAAAAATGGAACTCTAAAACCTGTTAAGAGGATATATTTCCAGCTTCCTAATATTCTTGGGGTTCCAGCAAGTTTGTGAATAGAGCCAGGAATGTTTTTCTCATGATCTGTCACATTCACTTATTTTCAAGTGGAGCTAGCAGCAAACCCTAGAAGGATGCATATGCTATGGCTACTCCCTGTCTCTTGTATTTTCTTTTTTTGCCTGGCCTTTCTTTCATACAGCATTTCAGGCATAGGGGGTCAGATATAAATGTCATAGAGAACAATAAGTGGTGTGACAGACTGAGTGGATTGCTGGCAATGTACAATTCATAGTTCATCTCTTTGTTTCAATGTCTTCTGTTAGTAAAAGTTAATCTTTCCCTCCCTATGGAAGACAAAGAAGATTCACAATAAAGTGAAATTTAAAACTGTGAGGAAATATGTACACTAGTCTTATAAGTGATGAGCTTCCTATAAACTTCCTATGAAATGAACTAACTCCTATCCTCACTGAAGTGAAATAAATTCACCAGTTTTATTTTTTTTAAAATTACTTCTTTTTTTTTTCCTTTTTCCGTCTAGGTCAGCATGTTATTAGAAGGAAGAAAACTTACGGTCAGAGACCTGAAACTTCTGAATATTCTTCTTATTCTTTAACTGCATCAGTGGCTCTGGGCTAAAGCAAAGGTTTTTGTGCTCACTATCTACATCTGTAAAATTAGAATACTAATGCTTACCTCTCACAAGGGAATTGTGAGCTTTTGATTTGATAATGCTAGTAAGCTGTTCTGAGTCTGTAAGTAGCAAAAAACTATTCCTAAAACAGAACTCAGTTATAAATACACTTCTTAGAGAATGTAAAATTAGTAGTCCTTTAGAAAAATTCTGAGATCAAGTATTTTCATGAGCAAAACTAATTTAGTCTTCTCAGTAAGCCAAATCAACTGAAAGGTTTGGTTCAGAAAGGAGACATTTAAGTTCATGCAATCTATTCAGGAATCTAACAAAGGCAATGTGATCCTTTCAAAAGACTTTTTCCCCCCACGGTTTAGTAATATTAAGTTGAAATTTCATTGTGAGTGATATATTTCAAGTTCCCAAAAAAATTGACTTTGCATAACTTCCTAAAATTAATACTGTTGTAATTATTGAGTGCATATTTTGTATGACAAAGATTTGAAAAAGAAGAAAAGAATCTGAAAATGTTTCATAACTCTACTTAAATGTGTTTTGTGATACAAGCAAATATTTCAAGATTGTCAAATAAACACAGATAAATATACCCAAAATAATAAGCTGCTTTTTCTGGTTTCAACAAACTGCATTAGATTTTAAAATAGTTGTGATCTATTTCTTGGCTAGTAGTGAATTTATATAAATGTACTCTTATTCTTAATTTGGCTTCTCCATTTTTAGAGGCCATCACCTCTAATGATGGCTAGATGCACTTGCAAGCAGCTTTGCCCTACAGCATGACAGCACATAATTTTTTATAATGCCATCTTTCCTGTGTCTATATGTCTCCCTCTCCCCCCCCAGTCTTTTGTATTTAGTGAATTTACCTTCAATTTCATTCTGAAATAGATTTTACAAGTGTCTAATGAACTGGCTGCATGATAACAACTCTGTTGACCTTGTAAGCACAAATGTGAAATTCAGTGCTGCACCTCTAACAGGCGTGAATGAACCAGCAGATGCAGCAGAAGTGTGAAGGGGTTGATTAGCTCAAAGATACCTTTGAGACCACCAAAAACAAACTGCTGTAAAGGACAATTAGCATTGCAATGCCTTTCCTGAATTTTCCTATGGATCAGAAGGCTGTACTGAATCTCAATAATGCTTCATATCCCAAGACATTCTATGCCTGTGAGGAAGTGCTTTTCATATGTCTCCTGCATTCCACCTACTGAGAAAATCCTTCATCACTAAGCTAAGTTTTGAAGTGTTTTTCCATCCTCTCCAGATCATTATGTCACAAAATGTACCACCTGTGCGCAGAAAAGAGAAGGAAAATAGTATCATACCTTTCCTTTCCCTGGTTCTAATTTAAAGTAAATTAGACAGAAAATTGTTTAAATGTAAGATTTTTCTGTGTCCCTGTAGGTCTATATAACACAGAAGTAAACAGAGAGAAGTTTCTTGATATTTCTGTACTTTGGTAATACCTGTAGTTAAGATAGTTTAAAATTGAGTTTGTGACCTTCACATAAATGCTGTTGCTCAGAAAAGCTAAAAGGTGCTTGTGTTGCCAGATGATTTGTTTGAGGTGCTATGATTAAGATAAAATACAGGTGAGACAGGTGCAATTTTAGGAGCTTATCAAAATTTCTTTGAGCTGATTTACATTTTACCAGTGTTAATATCTGGCATCCTGCCTCAGGGTTTAAAGCCTCAGGTTAAAGCAACTGTTTGAAGAGAACTCAAAGCAGTTTTTCCCTTTACTTCTTATGTATTAATCCTCTCAACCCTCCTCTCCAACCAATACAATTTCTTGTACATATCTTGGAATATTGCCCTCCTTGGATGCACCAGTATTACTGAATACCTCAACCAGATTTGTGAGAGATCAGCACAACATAGTGTGCTTTCCATGTTCCTAAGGATGAAATCTGAAATCCACTATTTGAGATTAATAGTTTGACTATCCCACTATAGATAACATACTCTGAATTCTACCTTCGAAAAAGTTATATTCCAGTTGAATAATAACTCAGCTTTAGTCCACTTTAGTAAAATATTGACTTGCTTAATTACCTAACACTAGGTAATATCTTTCATATTAACAAGGAATCCTCATGGCAACTGTTGTCATAGGAAAGACCATTTTCCACAGTTAGATTGTAAAGAAATAATAAATATTTTATTCATTTGCAGTCTGATTTCAAAATTCTCTTTAAATCTTAACCCTAGCTCCTATATATTTCTCCTGGATGTATAGTTATCCATTTGGAGGGAAAATGAGAAAGATTAAACAAGACTTGGTTCAATATCTGTCTTAACCTATGTAACTGACAATTACAAAGATAAGCTTCATGCTACATGTAGCTTTTTTCACTTTAAGAGATATAAGGGTTATTATTAGTGTCATTATTATTAACTGTAGCCACTAGATACTATCATTATTTTACTATCTTGTCATCTTTATGTATTTATACCTATAAAGCTTTATTGACTCCTCCCTCCCTCCTTCCCTTAACTGCAACACTCTAAAGGCAAGAGTGAGCCTACCTACAATTCTGGGTTAATAAGCCAGGACTACAGCACTTAAAATAGCATTGCAGAAAGCCTCATTATCTTCTACATACTAATCCATCATACTGCCAGTCTTCCTCGATCAATCTGAAAAAAGTGTGATTTCTAGCTGAAATTTTTCAAAGCAGTTTTCAGATTGTTAAAAGAAAGGGCATAGTTTCTCACATAGATTATACTCCTTCATTCCTAGCATGTTCAATTTACCCTTGTCTGAAATGGACCCAGACCTATTAAACCAAGTTGGATGGAGTGAATTGATGCTAATAGGGTGTTACTTGTTACAGAAAGCATTTTACCTGGAGGCAAGCAGTAGAAAACAGAAACACAGCAAACTTTGAACCCATTTGTATTTTGAACTCTTCTTTTATGCAGATCTTGGAAAAAAATACCAACTTTATATAAATAAACACACATTGTCTCATTGGATGTCATATTAATTTTTCAACTAACTGAATATGTGGAAAACCAGATTGTCTCAGTCTTGTGTTCTTGCTTTAACTCATATGTCAAACAGAAGGCCTGGTTTCCTATCAACTCCCTTGAACATGTTTTAAGATAGAACAGCAGTGCAAGTCAGACAGAATCAGCCATGAAGCAGAGCTAGACCTACACAGAATTATTGTTATCTGAAGAACGGAAGTTTATAAGTGTTTATTTCACCTTTTCGTCTATTTTGTTTTGTTTCTCTGGTATCATCAAATAGCTGGGGAAAGGGAGGAACAGTTTTCAGCATTGCTTCTATACTTGTTTTTCAGCTAGTGAAAAACAGTCATTTTATTTTTCAGTAAAACTGCCTTGCACTTTGCAGAAACAAAATGTGTGAATCACAGCAGATGAAGGAGATGCTGATTAAAGCATAAATTTTGCTTGCTGCAACATTTTTTTTTCTTTGCAGACTGGTTCTTGTCTTTGTCATCATCAAACTCTGACTCATACTGAAAAAACTTGGAAGAAGAGTGTATACTTGTGGGTGTCAACATCTGGAGTAAAGCACATAATAAAACATAATTCCAAAAGGCAAAGAAAAGACATTGCCTTTTGTTCACAAGGTACCAAACTCCACAGAGATCTTTCATGAAACCCAAGTTGACCATGCTACGTGCTAACAAAAGCTGTAGAAGCCTGATACTTCAGATACCAACTGTGCATGGACGATTCATCTGTGAAAAGACAGTGATTCTAGCTTACCCCAGATGCACTGGTTTCACGGTGAATGCACGGAATGATTACCATGTCAGTGTGGTCAGAGTTTGCAAATATGACAAAGAATTGGTCTGTACACACACTAAACTGCTGAGGATTTCTGGGCACTGGTCTTTCACAGGGTAAAAGAGAGGAAGAAAAAGGAAACAAATATTTCCTTAAGACCATATATCTATTTACCTAAAGTAAGTTCTGTGAGGAATTCACTGATGATACGCAGATTTTGACATCTGAGGCAGTACCCCAGGTTACTTTTACAGCTGTAAAAGAAAATAGGCACCACTAAAGCACAAAATGTATTGTTTTAAAGCAGACATCTAAAATATACTTTTTGAATTGAACCGGAAAAAAACCAAATCAAGCCGACAACAAACCTCCCCCCCCAATAAAACAACAAGAAATCCGAAAGCACAATTCAAAATCATTCCAAACTGGAAAAAAAAAAGCACATATCCATCAGCCAGCCATGCCCACATTGAAATGTCTACAGCTAGATAAGAAGTATCCCACTGAAATTGTGTACTGATTGTTCTTGGCCTTCAAAGCCTTAGTGCCCTACAGGTTTTGGACAGTCATGCACTGTCTTTTGCCTAAAATGATAAATGTTCATGTTTATACTCCTTATAATTAGCAAACATGCTGGGTAATTTTCCATAGTGATAACCTGTTACAGATTCAGCCATCACTCTAAGGTAACATGGAGCACAGGTATCACATTTCAGGAACATGAATATACTTTTTTTTTTTTTTTTTTTTTTTTTTTTTTTTTTTTTGAGGAAGAGCAATAAGTAGGGGAGTGAGCATAACAATAAATTTTGTTATGCTTTTGTTATGCTTCAGCATTTTGTATTCTGTAATATTATTTTGAATCTCTTAATTACTTTCATCAGGCATGCATTTTGTACAGTAGAACACTTTGTTTTGATTTGCTCCAATATAAATAACATTTCTTATTCTTATAAAATATCTGGTATTTTCCTACTCTAGTATATTAGACAAAAAGCTATTTTTGATTTTTCTGAAGCAGTCAATTTGCCTGTTGCTAAAGCTAACAAGATAATCAATCCAGAAGTCTCACAGGAGAATTTTGGAACTGAGCATCAAGCTTGTCACTGTAAAACTAGAGGTCAAGTTTTACCCTGAACTACAGGCAACCATATTTTCGTCAGAGAGCTTACACTCATGCACTCAGCAGCAGGGACTGTAAGAACACTTGACTTTCTAAAGGTCACGGTTTGAATCCAACAATGAATTTCAGATTTTGTGACACTTGATACTGCAGTGCCAGAAAGCTAAGCACCAAGATTCATCACCTTGACTTTCTAATTCCTTCTGCTGAAAGTAGATATAGAGGTTCAAGGTGGGTGTGATGCAGCTAATTTAGTGGTTTAGGTAAGTGGTCCCTACTTCTAACACACCTCCTCAGCTTTCTTCTGACTCTCAAAGCAAAGCTAGTGAAAGAGTATGAGCAACATTCATGCTGCCCTGAAAAATACGTGAAGTACAATCAGCTCTACTGAACAGATACCTTGTTTAGTGGCTTTCCTGAGGGGAAGAGGAGGAGCAGGTGATTCTCTTCTCTCTGATGACCAGAGACAGGACACAAGGGAATGGTCTGAAGTTGTATCAGGGGAGGTTTAGGCTGGGTATTAGAAAAAGGTTCTTCACCCAGAGGGTGGTTGGGCACTGGAACAGGCTCCCCAGGGAAATGATCACAGCACCAAGCCTGACAGAGCTCAAGAAGTGTTTGGACAATGCTTTCGGGCACATGGTGTGACTCTTGGGGATGGTCCTGTGCAGGGCCAGGAGTTGGACTTCAGTAATCTTTGTGGGTACCTTCCAAATCAAGATATTCCACAACTCTATGATTATTCTATTGTATTATTTCTTTTTTGTTGTTGTTTTTTGGCAATAATATTGTATTTTGAGAGGGAGAACAAAGGGAAGGAATTTGTAAAAGTTTAATATAATTTGAAAATCTTAATCATTTCAATCAGTCTCCTGAATTCAGGGGGATAAATTCCATTTCACATACCTGATTCTAACAGGAGATGAAAACTTCTCTGTGTGACCTGTAAATGTTCTCACAAGCAGTAACAGTGTTTGACAAATGGTTTAATCACTACAGTGTAGATCAACACATTTTTCTTCGCTGTAATAAAGTGTCTCTTCTTAGAAAGCATATGGATTTATATTTTTCCAAATTTATATAAAATCTCATATATGTGCTAACATTGTTTTACTCTAAAAAAGCTGAAATGTTTCACAAGACAAATATCCATAGTTTCCTAACATGTCACACATTATTTTCAAGGGTTTAGTCATTTACAGATTCTTGTGTCTTTTGGGACAGCTGTCATGTTTAAACAGAAGTTTAGCTTCCCTTCCATCAAAAAAGATACACAAGAGAATCAATATCAAAAGCCAGATATTTTTGCAAAAAGTCTTATATAAAACTTAATAACAGATTTTCCCAGGGGACAATTGGTACAGGAGCTGTATACACACCTCAAAGAGCACCCATGCCAAATTATGAACATTCCCATTGCATCATAATGTATGTTGCACGGAAAAGAAAAGCACTCTTTCTGGAAATGGCAATTTCAATAATTAAAACATGAACTCTGCTAGGACTTCTCACATTTGTTGTTTCAAACCTTGGGCCATTTAGCAACAGCTGGTGAAACTGCCAATACACCATTATTGGAACTGAGCACTGATGGAGCCTTCTGTGTGAGGTTGCTCCAGCCCTTTGATCATCTTCATGGCCCTCCTCTGGACCTGGTCTAGCATGTCCAGGTCCCTCTTTTGTTGGAGGCCCCAGACCCGGACACAGTGTTCCAGTTGGGGTCTCATATAAGGGCAGAATAGAAAGGGACAATCACCTCCCTCAATCTGCTGGTTGTGTTGCTTCTGATGCAGCCCAAGATATGGCTTGCTTTCTGGGTTTCAATAATTTTTCAGAAATTAAATTAAATTATTTCATTGAATTACTCAGTGGTTTGGCTCAGAAGGGATTGAAACAAGGGATTCAACCCTCAGAAGATATGCCTGCAATGGGCAGGGATACCTTCTTTCAGACCAGGTGGTTCAAAGCCCCATCCAGCCTGGTCATTGTTAATTTATTTTCAAAAATCTGAAAATAACATGCTATAAAGTGGTTTTTTTTTGGTTTGGGGGTTTTTTGTTGTTTTTTTAATTTTAATTCCTGAACTATTAAATGAAAAAAAACCCTATTTTTTTATCATCAAACTTTCTAATAAAACTGACAACAACATTCTTGTCTTGTTTTCATAATGAAAATGATATAATTTTATGGACTAAAATTCTTGAGCTCCATCCATTAGTACTTCCTCTTTTGTTTCTTTTTATTTGACTCAAACTCTAATATACTTGATATGCCAGCATGTTCAATGTTACCTTCTCTCAAGATGCGTTACTTCAGTATTAAACTTTCTTTCTGTTGTGTAGTTCCATTGAGTGATAGCACAGACTATAGCTGCATTTCTCCAACAATACAATGTAGGTGGCACCTCTCTAAATTACACTTTGCATTTCAAGAAATTTCCTCATATTTCAAAGTCCTCTGCAGTTTATGCATACTGGGAACTTCCCCATCTATTTGTGTTTATTCATGAAATAAGTAGGATTTCACTTAAAGCCCAATGTGACCTGTGCAAATTCCACCTGAATTAGTTTTATAAAATTTTGTCTTTCCTTGAAAAGTATCTTTTGCACTGGAAAATAATAATATTAATAAATAATAATGAATATAGGTTTGCCACACAATTTATTTTACAAAACACAATTCACAAAATGCAACTTTTTTTAATAAATGTCTATAGGTTTAATTAATATGGCTTGCATATATATGAGGATTGATTCATTCTTACCAGAACTGAAACATTTAAACTTTTAGAAAAACACACACATATATTTAAATACATGTGTACAGAGAGTACAGGAACATATGAGAAGTGTATGCATAACATATTTTATCTTTTTTCTTTAAAGTACAAAGGTACAAAAGGGAATGTATAAACATAATAGAAATTGATTTTACATAGCTGCTTCCTGAATAAATTTAAGCACATTTTTCATAGTCTCCCAGTTTGTTAAGAAACTAAAAGTCAAAAGTTTTAATAAAAATAATAGTATGAAATATTTCATGCAGCATTTAACTAGAACTAAAAATATCATTGAATAGAAGAAGAAATCACAGAATTATGTATGTTTCACTAAATCATCCATAGGAGTAGCAATATTTTTAGGGAACGTCTAGAACTATTAAATGACCTTCACTTGATTTGAGGCTTTAAACTCACATCAGGGCAAGACATTTGCCTTGGTACAATTACATTATGAAATATATCTGGATTATATTCACTTTCTTTATTTTTCATTATTCTCTTCCACAGAACCTCTAGCTTTCATTTATGTGGATTCCAGATAAATTCCAAGGTCAAATTTACATTACAGGAGCTTTACTGAAAGGTTATGTAGCTATGTAATATTTTGCCACCTATCTTTTGAATCTGTTTGAAATCCAAAAGGAGTCATGAAGTATGGCAAAGAGATAAGATGTATTTCAGACATTTGTTTTCAAATTTGAATGTAAATAGAAATTTAAAAGAAAAATATGCACATGGAAGGCAAGATATCTAAAAAAAGGGGTTTACTACTTAATCTCTTTATCTTGAAAATATTTTGATCAGCAGAATATATGACTTGCAAAACCTTTTTAAACTTCAGTAATCCAAGCATTTGGGTTTATAAAATTAGTTCAACATGGAAAACTTTTCTTATGGCTCTATCCTTCCAAATTTTCCTTTTGCTACCAAATGGCTTGACACTGATTAGGAAATTCATTAATCTAATTTTTACATTGGGAACTACTAAGTGATGCAGATATTTGTGCTGCTTTCATGTTCAAAAACTAGAAGCCTCACACAAACACCCCTCAGGAATGAATATATAGTGTTTTTGAATGCCTACACATCACTTAGAAGAAATCGAATAGTTAAGAAAATAATTTACAACAAATAAATTATTGGGTAGATGCTGGTTTATTGATATTCTTTCACAATCAGATTGGTTATTAGCCTTATTCTACTTAGATTTTAGTTCAGAAATATGAGTTCAGTATTTAGAAGCAATCATATGAGAAATAAACAGGAAAGAAACAGCAGTTTTTGACAACATCCTCCTATGTAAATGTAGTGGAATGCTTACTAGACTTACAAAACTCAAAAGACTGACATAGAACATCAAAGGAAAGGTTCAAAGTCTTTGACTTTCAGAATTAATTTTCAGTCGTTTGACTTTAAATCAGGTTAAACACATTGATCTCACAGTTTTTATTTAAAATATTCATGTTAATTTCTATCTATTTTCCTTCATTTTAATATCTGTCATCTCTTGGAGATTGAATGTAAAAAGAACAGTGGTATGCCATCTCTTTTTACTACAAAGTGAAAAACTAATGTATCTGACAATGGTGCTAAATACTAACTTGCAAACTTACTAGCAGGGACTTCTGGCAATGCTTGACTGAGCAACGGTTTTACAGTTCATTATTAACAAATATTATGCACACTAGAAATGAGCTTTCATTATCAAAGTAATGTTTCTGTGTGTTAACAGCAGTCAGAAAGACAAGGTTGCATCTCAACCAGACTGTTGTGTGACCTCTTGTAAATCAAGTCACTTCTTCACAACACATATCATTAGTAAAAGAGGGATAATAATAACTCCCTTCCTTTCACAACTGCTGCATATTGTATTGGATTCTTGTTTGGTGTCTTCACTGCTGCAGAATTCCCACACCTTCCCTTCCCTTCCCTTCCCTTCCCTTCCCTTCCCTTCCCTTCCCTTCCCTTCCCTTCCCTTCCCTTCCCTTCCCTTCCCTTCCCTTCCCTTCCCTTCCCTTCCCTTCCCTTCCCTTCCCTTCCCTTCCCTTCCCTTTCCAACATGCTACATTATAGATGAAGATTCTTGCTTTTATTGATTTTTAGAAATCTTCCCTGCTAAATAATGCCTAAAATTGCTTTTCAAGCTTATTTTTCATTTTTTTTTTCTCAATTCCTAACACAGAAATACCTGACCTAGGACCTAGGTGCTGTACATAGCTCCAAGGACAATTCATTTCCTTCTTGTTTTGGTATTGTGTGCTTGTGTCCCAGCTCACATTTTTGGGTCGTTTGTTCAATGTTATAGCTGGTAGGTGTTTGGGGACAGAGTGACAGAGGATGAAACATCCGCAGTAACATTCACATTCTTCCTCATGAATTTCTATAGTATTTGCTTTTCTGCTTCAGGAACTTCATCCAACACAAGAAAGGAGCTGAGAAAACTAGAATGTGTATAAAAGTTGGATTTATAGTATAGATACTGAATACCTTGTAGTTTTCTAGAGTGGGACAGCAGAACTCAGACTCCCTCTCAAGGAAATAGATATCAGGTGGTGGGACAAGACACACCACAGAGCCTGTTTTAATTTCTTTCTTTGTTTATAAAGCATAAGGACCAATTTTGTAAAACTATTCCTCACTCAGAAAAATAAGAAGATAAAATCCTGTTTTTTGCTTTCATTTTTTTCCAGGTCTCACAATATTTAGCTATTTTGTAAAGCTGTGTCATCATTTCTCACTTGCAATCTGCTTGTTTTATTAAGTTATTGTTTTATTTGCTGTAAAAGGAAAGACTGTGAAAAGAAAACAAATGTTCAAAAACAGAATGGAAAATGATAGGTGGACTTTTTTATTGTCTTACATTACATGACTTTAAGTGATTCTATTCTCAGCTATGATTTCTGAATGTGTGTAATACGTACAGCTTCCTCTCTATGTATTCTATACGTATTCCAATCTATGTTGTTAGAGTTGCTTCACTTCTGCTTTCTGAATGCTTCTAGGGAATACAATTTTCACTGCCTTTCCTGCAATAGTTCTACAATTAAAATGTTTTCCTGAAATTCTACTGTCTCTACTGTGGTAATTTTTTTTTATCATGCAGTCAATGTCTGCTCTTCTCACAAGTTTCCTCTTTATTCCTTGTGTTTTTCACCTCACTCTATTGTAATCCATCAGTACTGTCTTTCCCCATCCTATTCAATTACTTTAAGCCATTTTTCCTTCTCTCTCACAAGCTAAGTGTATAAAACAGCATTTGTCTTATCTATTTCTTACCAAAAAAATATTTGTAGTCTTTCTCTGGAAAAAGATTCCCCATGTCAGGGCATTTTCTTTTGTAATAATTTCTTTTCTCACTCAAGAAAGCCTCACTACATGCATCCAAGGTCTACATGAGGGAAAATTTATGTGAATAAGGTCAGTCAGTCAATGTTTTGTGGTATTGTTAAAATTCATATATTTTTGTAGGTTTTAAAATATCTCCTGCACCTCATTTAAGCTATATATTCATGCGCTGAAGAAAACACAGGGAGGTACTCATGTGTTAACAAAGCTCATTAGATGTCCTTATGAGAATTTATCACAGGGAAGGGAAGGGAAGGGAAGGAGGGAAGGGAAGGGAAGGGAAGGGAAGGGAAGGGAAGGGAAGGGAAGGGAAGGGAAGGGAAGGGAAGGGAAGGGAAGGGAAGGGAAGGGAAGGGAAGGGAAGGGAAGGGAAGGGAAGGGAAGGGAAGGGAAGGGAAGGGAAGGGAAGGGAAGGGAAGGGAAGGGAAGGGAAGGGAAGGGAAGGGAAGGGAAGGGAAGGGAAGGGAAGGGAAGGGAAGGGAAGGGAAGGGAAGGGAAGGGAAGGGAAGGGAAGGGAAGGGAAGGGAAGGGAAGGGAAGGGAAGGGATCAAACATCTCAATGAAGTAAAGGTTTCTGAAGGAGAGATATTTCACAGGAGAAATATAATTTTATGTGGTTAACTGAAGGGAAGGGAAGGGAAGGGAAGGGAAGGGAAGGGAAGGGAAGGGAAGGGAAGGGAAGGGAAGGGAAGGGATCAAACATCTCAATGAAGTAAAGGTTTCTGAAGGAGAGATATTTCACAGGAGAAATATAATTTTATGTGGTTAACTGAAACTCATTTTGTAGAAAGACAATAGATGACAATAGATGCTAAATTTTACAAGCAAGTTTCAGTAATAACAGAAGAAATGTTCCACTGGACACAAAACATGGGTATTCTTTTATTATTAAATTGCACTACTGTGATTTTTTTTCTTTCAGAAGATATAGTGACAAATTTCTACTGTGCTGCTGTACAAATATTTTTTTCAATCAATGTAGAAGGTTGAAATAAGTTCACAGAATAAGAAAAGGGCATCCGTACCTCATTGAGATGTTTATGGCATTTGTGCAGTGCTTGCTGCTTTGTTAATGGAGGTTAATGAAAGCTGTGAGGATAACTCAAATTGGATGCATTTCTCAATCCATTTCCAGGAGAATCTTGCTGTTATAATATGGAATATTTTTGATTGCTATGCACTGTTAGTATTAGTTTACATTCACTTAATTGTATGTTATTTACAGGCTTTCTACTCACATCAGAAACTGAAGGACAGAAGATTTTACCTCAGGACTTAATTCAAATGTATTCTGACTCCCTTCTATTTCCACAGAGTTTAGACGATAGAGTTAAAATCAGTTGGCATCTCAGCAAATGAATCCCTTAAAGTTGCCTGTAACAGTATGAAATGTTGTAACTCTTACAGTCAGGCAGTCAGCTTCACTGCCCCAAGAACACTGAAGTCATTGGAGTCCCTTCTAGCGCTTTTAATGGACAAAGGAGCACCATTTTCCAGGTCTTCAGTATGCATTTCCAGCAGAATGAGGACCAAAGAAGATTTGTCTCTCAGTCCCACAGAGTGAAATTCAGATCAAGAAACAGAAAAGAGCTAATGTGCAGTCAAAATAAGAATCCATTCATTTTCTGTGAAAGACAATGTGTTAGAGAAATAGGGGAAATTACATTTTTACTGTTTCTTCTTGTTTCACCACCTGTGGTCTGAGCCTATGTATTAGGAATGCGGCTGTAATAGGTTTCCTGTGCAGCAGATTTATACACATACTTGACATTTCTCATAAAGTAATAAAAAATCCTCTAAATAACCTCAGTTAAAATAAAAAGATGAATAAATGATTCCCATCTTATTATATTACTTAAAGAATAAGAAAAAAAAATAGTAAATAAACTCCTCAGGTGAATACTTTTTGTCTTCACTGTAGATTCGGATAAATATTGCATTAGAATATTACCGTCAACCTAAAATGAGTATCCTAATCATGGAACCTTAATGGTCTCAGTTCATGCTATGTTAGACCTCCCTACTGTGATGAACAACTCTTATGCTGAAATGATAATCAGCTCCATTAAAATGGTGCTAAATAAGTCCCCATTCCAATTATGTTGTTGCAGATGCAAAGGGAGTGTGTGGGATCTAAAAGTCTCAAAAAAAAACTTCATGAATATAATTTGTGTGAATCTCATGACTTCACTTTATCGATTTATAATGTAGCATTAAATCAACCCTTTTAACCTGATTAGTCCCTTTCCTCTCAGAGGAATCCATCCCTTGCCAGTATATATACTAAAACCTCCTCAATACCTAGGTGTATGCCTATCATTTAACAAAAAAAAAGAAACAAAATAATATCCATCATAGCTTTCATTTTTCTTATCACTTGCAAATTTAGTGTCCTGCCACCAAAACTACACTAAAATGTGGAGTGGATTTAAATACTGTAAATAAAATGTCCTTCATTGCAAAAGATTTTGTATTCAAACTGAAATATTTCCCAGAGGCAAGAGGTCTCTAGTGAAAGTAATGTCATTGACCCATTTTCTGAAACAAGCTTTAGTGACCATCTAGCAAGCGAACCGAGCTGATCAGCACTACATTATATATATTTCCTTTCTACAGAAAGCTATCTGAACATGTAAAATTGTCTTTCCCTCCCTGCCTCTGAGCTTTCTGTGTTCTTCTTCTTAGGAATTCTCTTCTGTTTGCACAGATTATCTTGTCTCAAGGCAAGAGTGGTGTCTCTATTGCAGCAGCATTCTGTAAAATGTGAGAAAAATCCTTTTTGCTACCTACCTCCAAGAGGGTGCAGCAAAATGTGACTGCTATGAAAAACTTATTGTGTTATTGTAATTAAGCCCCAGATGACCTTTCCAAGAAAACTGTGTTTGCCAGTGCCTCCTCAGGTGCAAAAATCCTTCTCAGAATGAAACTCTACCTGCATGAGTATTACTCCATAACTGGTTATCAGTGACCTAATTATAGATCTCTGGCCTAATACAGACTTTTCAAATGGAGGGCCGAAGTCACCATTGTGTTTGTGATATATCTTCCCCTACCCACTCCCAGCTCCTGATTTAAAATAAGAATATCTTGGAATTTCAAAGAAACTGAACTACAGTTTCAAAGTACTGCATTGTCTCCTTTACTGTAATGAGACTCAGATGCCAGAACAGATTTCAGGACCTTAAAGATACAGATCCTAAAACAATATATAATGTTTGCTACTGTCTACAGAAGGGAGCACAGCTAAATTTGAGATATAATAGACCCTAAACAATTCAGAAGTGCTAAGCCCACTGGTTTCAAATGAGAACAGAATTTGTGGCTGCTGTGTACTCCAGACTTTGCTTTCTTATAGTAAGCCTCAAGGAAAAAAAAAAAAAACAACATCTCATCCTCACCAATTTTTTTACATCTAGGAGTGCATATGGCAATGTGAAGAGATTTATACAAAACAAGAAAAACAGACTTGGAGTTCTCTGGTTTTAACTCTTATCTGGAGGTCTTCCTTTTGTGACAAGGGCAATGCATTAATGAGGAGGAAATGAAAATGAAAAAACTGACGAAGTGAAATGCTTGTTTTCCTTCACTAATATGATTGGCTATTAATAAGAGACAATTAGTAAATGAATGCTTTCTACCTCCTTTCACAATCAGCAGCAAACATAAAAAAGGGAGAAACACTGAAACTAATAATAGAATTGGATGCATAAATAACTGCATCATTCTAGATTAAATCACAGAAGCAAGTAAGACAGAACTTGTTCCAAGGCAGGTCTGTGCAATGAGATTATTAAGTGCAAAGACAGTGCAGAAGTTTCCTTCAGTGATTTCCTTTAGTAGACTTTGTATCAAGTGTAATTGTACAAACTCCAGATTTATATGCCTGAGCTAGTCATCTTAAACTTTACTTCAAGTTAGTAGACAAAAAGTATGCACTTCTTGAATAGAATTAATTTCATGTCAAAATGAGCATCTAAAGTAGATAAAATGTATCCATAAGTGATTCTTTGTCTCTATTGAGCAACAACTACAAAAAGACCGCTTAGTGACTAGTTCAGATAGAAATGCTAACATTATGAAAGTTTAAAAGTAGGTGATATGAATTCCTTCTCTAGGGTCTGGGTAGCTGATAGCCAGGTTTCAAAAGAAATGAGAAATATACCAATTTCCCATTAGAGATACCATATAAATCTTTGTAGCAATCAAGTGCATATTAAAAATATATGCAGGCTTCCCCAGAAAACATGACACCACATTAAAGATGGCAAAAAAACAGTCATTGAGATGACAAGAAATGACAGATTTGAAGTTGTTTGTGAAACTTTATTTTGTAACTCTTCTATGTGCATACACATTCAATACTTGTTTATAAATCTTTTTTTTCATAGACTTCACTCTTCACATAGAGTACAGAATGGATCTCGCAATGAGTACCAGGGTTATTTATTGCAGAGGAAAATACAGAAATAATCTCAATATAAACATTCACTTTTTCACCAAATTTCATATCAAAAAGCATGGAAAATTAAGTGATTTTCAGAAATTCTTATAATCTGGTTTGGAGTGAAAATAAAACTTTTTCTGTAAGTAAAAAATATTCAGAGAAATCAGTTCCAAAATTTTGTTCCAATGTTTTTAAATTTCACAAAATTATAATGCATGAAAAACTAGTCTTGAAATTGGAGTAAGAGACTCCACTTAACTAAGCTGATCTCCTCTTCTAGCAAGCCAAATTGAATGGTACTCAAAAAATGGGGAACAGGTAGCAACAGGCAAAAGTATGGAATGAGCAGCAGCATCAGCTAGTCACTATGCCCAAAGCTGCAATTCTCACTACAGCTGCAGTATCTCTCCAAATAATTCTCTTAATAAAATCCCTCCTCCTAGGACCACCAGAATTTTCCTCTTATTTATCATCCAATACAATTGATCTTATGAAGCATTACTTTAATATCAAGTGTTAGGGTTTCTTACAGAGACTTGTCCAATGAAAAACAATCAAATATACTCTCTCTAGGAATCTTGACGCTCACTTGAAGGATCAGTGTAATTAGCTTCTACTGCTGAAAAATGGATTCTGGATGATCTTCCAAGTTCTGCCTCATATATCTTAATAATACTCATTTGACCAAAAAAATATTTCAGCTCTGATGATAGTATATTTTTTCTCTAATCTTCAAGGAAAATCTAAGTTTCAAACAGATGGTGTGATAAAATCCCAGTCATCATCATGGCTGCAAGCAGCAAATATGACTATGCACCTCCAAATAGAAGAGGTATTCTTCAAATCAATATACTGATGTAGTTATATGTCAAAACATGAAATTGCCAAAGAGAGGCGGAAGAGCCAAACAAGACAGAATTACTTCTGAATCAAATCCATGAAGAACCACAAAACATAAAATATAAATGATCCTGTTTGCTGAAACTGTTCTGCTTATGTGTGTGTATCTTTTCAAAGAAAACAAATAACTATCTAGTGTTCTGAGGGCTCTAGTGATTCAGCAATGACAAAATCCTAGAGAAGAACAGGAAAAAAAAACACCACTGTCCATAAACCTTAAGTCAAGGAATGAAAAAATACCAATTATTTTCCCTGAAATCACTAGAAATATCTCTTGTAGGAAAAGCAGTTTATTATATTTTTCCAAAATAAATAAATAATTGTTTAATATCTTGACAGAGCTCAGGAAGAAAAACAGCTCTGAAAATAAACAGTGCATCTGGAGGGTCATGGCCTCAGGCATGATTTCTCTGTTTTATTTCCACACAGTTGTAAATTAATATTAATTCTTCAAGACTTATTACAGTTGTCTTTTTCTCTGAAACAGTATTGATTGACTTGTTTTTTCTTCAAACTGCATTTTTCTCTGCATTGCTTTGTACACTTTTACAAATGTGCCTTCATGACAGCCTTAGGCTAGGGTGACACATAGGGATCAAACTGGAGACCTCCTGTGTTAAAACCTTGAAGTGAAAATCCATGACTTTGCAGTTGAGAACTTTAAGAACCCATTTTCTGTGGATCAGTGGAGAGGGGATCCTATAATACCTATTTTCTGCTGTTGTTTTTATAACTCAAATGCATTTTCTGATAAATTTCTAGAAGATGCATTTTCTCGAATAGTTTATGAATAACAATAGAAATTTATAAGATCCTGTCAGTCTAAAAAATTCTCCCACTAGGATACTACTCTCTCTTTCCTTGACAGCAATATTTAGGTCTCAAACTAAGTCTAAATTTTTTATTTTGAAATACATTAGAACAATGTTAAACTTTTGATATTACAGGAAGGGCAGCATACATTCCAGATAAAAGCTTCTTTTCTAGAATGTGAAATTTAGTTTGTCTGCAGTAATTGCTTTTTAATTCATTGAATATATATATTAAAGGTTAAAGAGAAGCCTTCCAGCACTACACCTTATTTGGTTTGTGTCATGATATGAAACTCACTATGCTCTTCTGGCCTCCCTTGCCTTCCCAAGTGCCCTTACAAAATAAATATGACACTTTGGAACTTGAGGGTCAGGCAAATGACAGTGGAGATGCAGGTCTATCTGGGGAGTTAACCAGAACAAGTCAGTCAACCAGATGGATCACAACTACAGGTGCTAAGAAAGGAGAGTGATTGTAGTAGGCAACTCTATTATGAGGGGAACTGAGGGTTCTATATGCCAACTGGACCTGTCCCACAGGGAAATCTTCTGCTTCCCTGGGGCCCAGGTAAGAGAGGCCATGGACAAATTCAGCCTTCTGATTATTACTCACTGCTTGTTGTCTGGGTCGACAGCAAGGAGATTGAGGAGACAAGTCCTAGGGGAATCAAAAAGGACTTCAAGGCACTGGGGAGATGGATTTAAGGGTCGGGAGCACAGGTGATGTTTTCCTCGATTCCTTTGGTAGCAGGGGAAATGTCAAAAGGAACAAGAGAACCCACATAATCAACATATGGCTTAAAGACTGGTGTCATTGGTGGTATTTTAGCTTTTTCGATCATGGGGTGGATTATACGGCTCCAGGTCTGCTGGAGAAAGATGGGACTCACCTGTTTAAAAGAAGGAGTCTAGCCCATAAGTTTGATCACAGAGCACAACAGGACAACCAAGAGATCAGGCCCAACTAGCAAGGGTTTAGGAAAGGCAGGTCCTACCTGATTAGCCTAACCTCCCTTTTTGACCAGGTGACATGCCATGTGGATGAGGGATAGACTGTGGAAACAGTTTACCAGGACTTCAGCAAAGCCTTTGATACTGTCTTTTACTACATTCTCCTGAGAAGCTGGCAGCCTACTGCTTTGACACACGCGTTCCTTGCTGTGTTAAAAACTGGCTGGACGGCTGTGCCCAGAAAGTGATGGAGAATGGTGTCACATCCCATGGGTGGCTGGTCATAAGTGTTGTTCCCCAGGGCTCAGGCCCAGTCCTGTTTAAAATCTTTATTGATGATCTGGACAGGGGGATTGAGTGCAACCTCTGTAAGTTTGTGAATGACAAAGTTGGGTATGAGTGTTAATCTGCTGGAGGATAGGAAGGATCTGCAGAGGGATCTGGACAGGCTGGAACAATGGGCCAAGGCCAGCACTATGATACTCAACAAGGCCAGTGTCCTACACTGTGATCACAACAATCTTATGCAGGACTATAAGATGGGAGCAGAATGGCTAGGAGGTTTTTCAGCAGAAAAGGACCTGGGTGTGCTTGTTGACAACAGCTGAACATGAGCCAGTGTGTGCCCAGGTGGCCAAGAAGGCCAATGGCATCCTGGCCTGTATCAGCAATAGTATGGCCAGCAAGACCAAAGCAATGATTGTCCCTCTGTACTTGGCACTGGTAAGACTGCACCTCAAATCCTGTGTTCAGTTTTGGGCTCCTCACTACAAGAAAGACATTGAGGTGCTGGAACAGGTCCAGAGGGAGGCTCAGGGGTGACCTTATTGCTCTCTACCTGAAAGAAGGTTGTAGTGAGGTGGGGGCCAGCCTCTTCTATCAGGAAACAACTGACAGGATGAGAAGACATAGCCTCAAGCTGCTCCATTTCTTCATGGACAGGATTCTTAAACACTGGAATGGGCTTCCCAGGGAGGTGGTGGAGTCATCATTCTTGGAGGTGTTTAAGAAATGACTGGATGTGCAGTTAATGCTCTAGTTTAGTCGCCAAGGTAGTGATTTGTCAAAGGCTGAACTCTGTGATCTTAGAGGTCATTTGCAGCCAAAATGATTCTGTGATTCTGTGCTTGTACAACATGAAATCGCAGAGATTTTTGACTTTGATTTGGGACAAGGATGGATGTCTGATGACACAAAGCCTGTTTTGCTGGAGAATGCTTAAGGCTTGGCACAACCTTACAGAATTTTAAGGTTGGAAAATACCTACTAAGTATTCAAGTACAACTATCAAATCCATACCAACCTTACCTGCAGACAGAAGTCTCTTCCAAACTAGCTCTGGATATTACCTCAAAGTGGTGATACACAGTAGCTAATGACATCAAGAGTAGTTAAGCAATGCAAATGATAACCAGTTCAATGCTGAACTTTCCGTCTGCCTCTGTTTACTCTTTTGTTTTGTTGGGGTTTTTTTGCTTTTCTTTTCTTTATTCTTTTTCTTTTAAGCATGGAACCATAGTACAACACCTCTGGGACAGGAATATGCAGATACAGTCATCTGATCCCAGGAGCTGTATGGTGGCATCCACACCCCACTGGGTTTAGATTGCATGTTCTGCCCTTCAGCCTGGCAATTTAGCCTGGGCATACAGCAAAAACTCAGCTGTGTCAGAACTCTCTTTGAGTCCTGGCTTGGGGATATCTTTACAGTCCTTGCAAGGATTATGTAGTCATGCTTTCAAATTTTCTACTCTGGCAAAGGACCAGATGTGTACATTCTGGAATGTACTTGCCTAGATTGATTTTCATGCCTATATTTTCTTTGCTTTGGTTTCTCATTTGACAAAAAGTTTTTTCATAGAAGTTATTTCCATCTGTATTGAGGGAAAAAGATACCTCATACAATCTTATTTCAATTTTACATAGAAATACGACCTTATCTGTAATCATCTCATAACATAACTAGCATACATTATATTCTTTTTGAGGTTTATAAAAAGGAAAAGATACATTTTCAAAATGGCTTGTTATAACTGTCAATTGTTTATGTAACTAATTGATCATTTATGTCTCTGTGTCCTGCTGTACCATTCTAGCAGTATTTTCAAGAAAAATCCCTCCACTCTGCTGATATGCCATACTTCAACACACATGGATATCTATTATACAATAAAAATTCCTTTGAAACAGAGAACTTCCAGTGCTGTTTCCGTGGCTGGAGGAAATCAAAGGGGAAAACTATACAAGATGAAGAATCAAAGACAACTGCTCTATGTAAGGTATAAAGGAAAAAAGTAACTTACAACAGTTTACAGTTCGTCACTAACAACACTATAAAGCATATAAATGTTGAAAGTTATTGTATGCTATCATGGCAGATAGGAGATCAAAGAGGTAGAAAGAAAGATACATAGACAATGTGCAAACACTGCAAACAGAAGGTAGTGTAATTAAACTAATCTCTATTAGCCATTGGTACTTTCAAGCTGTCACGTTTTGACAATGTTTACACATATGCTTGCATAATCACACATATATACAGAATCCTTTCATAAGTTCTAACAAGTAGCAACAAAAAAAAGACTAAATACCACTTACAGTTGCTCTGGGAATAATTATGGTAATCTACCAGACCACTTGAGAGAGAATAGTCAGCACCTGTGGAGTAAAGAGGTGACAGCAGAAGGAGGTGACCAGCAGTTAACCTCTGTGGAACAAAGAGAGAAGAGTGCCCTTAACAATTCCCATTGCACTTACCACAGTGTAATGGGAAAGGTCAGATGAGTCTTTTAAGGGATGCTGAATAAAAAGTCCTCTTGTCTTCCTGCTACATCAGTGGTGTAATAAAGGATTTTATTGTTGCTTACAATCCTTGCTGTGCTCATATAATTAGGTTATAACAGCAAAAACACTATTACTTTCATCTATGTCTGTAAAGAAAATTACCAGTGTGTTTGACAGCAGTACCCTCAACACTCCAGGAAAGGTAGCAGAAAAAGGCAATGGCATTTGAAGCCAAAGAAGTCAAAAAGGCAAAAAAAGATCTTTGGCCCTGCCAGCTCTTGCTGCTACCTCTCCTGTCAGAGAGAAGGCTGAAGTGGCAGGTGTGTGTCCCTGAAGTTATTCCCTCTCTTTCACATCCACTATTATCCACTTTTTCTCCTTGGCTAGCTCTCAGCCTTGCTGCCCCAGCAGCCCCCTCCAGGCCTCTAACAGAACTAGAAATGAGCCTGCTCTTCTACAGAGCTCTGTGCTCTTGACTGTCCAGATCCACATCTTGTCCTTCTGCTGGAGAAGAGCCAGAGAAAGAGAAAAGCAAAGCCACCCTGTGTGACTTCTTGTTCTGAGTAACCGATGCTTTTTGCATAAATTTAAAGTTAAGAAGAGAGAGGGAAAGACAGCTAGGAAGGGCAGTATATATGGGAAGGATTTTAATAAAGACTTCTAAAAAAACCCAAATTATTTTTCAGAAACCTCTATTTTCTGCTTCTGTTATGACATAACAATATAGGTATCTATTTCTTATTTCATTATTTTAATTTTTTACAAGCTAGACAATTAAAAAGAAAATTCTTCCTTCAAAACTGGATTTGTTAGATTACACTGTAAGTAAATAATTTACCTATACCTCAGAAAATAAGGAATATCTGGGAAAACAACAAAGGCTTCTGAGAGCTGGAAGCAGTCAATGTCTGTCCCATTAGTGACTGTCACACATGTTCACTGGATTGAGAAAGGATGAAGCTATATCATCTATGGCTTATGCAGCTAAACACAGCTTTGCAGCTGAACACTGCTTAAGTAGTTAAACACAGTGTTATCAGCAAACCCACCCTTCCTAGTTGCTTTTACTTAAAAAAAAAAATAAAATCAATGACTTGGTTTTGTTTCTTACTAATTTACAAGTAAACTTATTCTGCTTCATTTAATGTAAGATATCTCTAATAAAGAGAAGGTAAAAAATTTGGTCTATCGGCTTTGGTTCAGTCTGCTGTAATTGAGCACTGAATTGTTTTGCCAGTGGAGGCATATGTAATAGGTCAAAAAATAACAGTAATGGCTAGAACTGTTTTCAATATAGCATGTGTGACAGACAGTAGCCACTTAAGAAAAAAAAACCAAACTAGACTAGAATTCATAATACAATAATTCATATTTTTTTCTCATTAAAAAATCCTAACATATGCATATATTGAGTATATACAGACCAAGTGCATGAAACAAATAGACCCTGGTACATACGTAAATGAAGTTAAAATTCGAGGTTTTTGCTAAACACAGAGCCAATAATTTTTTAATTGGTTTTTAATATTTGGCTTCTAGGCTTCCATTGAGGCACTTAATTGGGACAGCTAATTGACATTCTAAAGACCCAAACTGCTACAACCCTAATGAATGAGAAATTGTAGGTTGTCAATGCTCTCAAAAATGTGAGTACATCTATTTTGCTGTTTACTTTCAAAGTGAGGTTTAAGTTAGGCACATATATTTGACTGAAGGGCTTCATCTACCTTGCCAGAATAATTAATAGTTTTGTATAAATGTGTACTCTAATATGCATGTGAGAGAAAAAACACCACCATAATAGTGAAGAAAAATAAATCTGATTAGAGGAATAATAATTACTTAGGAGCAGCATTATTAGAATGCAACAGAGGACTCCAAATGATAAAATGAAAGAGTGAGTGGAAATTGCATGCGTTACACTGTTTATTTTGAGTAAATACCAGAAAAACCTGTGCAGAATACTGTATCATCTCTTCTGCATGGGATACATTTCCCATTTAAAAAACCCAGCATAAATAGAATCATAGGGTCACAGAATGGTTTGAGTTGGAAGGGATTTTAAAGATCATCAAGATGCCACCATGGGCAGAGATACCACCAACTAGATCAGCTTGCCCAGAGCCCCATCCAGACTGGCCTTGAACACTTCCAGGGATGGGACATCCACAGCTTCTCTGGGCAACCTGTTCCAGTGCCTCACCACCCTCATAGAAAAGAATTTCTTCCCAACATCTAAATTTCTCCTCTTTTATCTTGTTTTATCATTATCTGTCCATGTGAAAAGTCACTCTCCATCTTTTTTATAAGGTCCCTCTAGGTACTGGAAATCTGCAACTTTGTTCTCCAGACCGAAAAACCGCAGTTCCTTCTCCTTGTCTCCAGAGTGGAGTTGCTTCAGTGCTCAGATCAGCTTTCTGGCACTTCTCTGCACTTGCTCCAAGAGAGCCACACCTTTCCTTTGCTGAAGACCCCAGAGCTGGATGCAGCACTGAAGGTGGAGTCTCACAAGAGCAGAGTAGATGGGCAGAATCACCTCCCTCGACCTGCTGGCCATGCCTTTAAATACATCTTATAGTTTTTAAGAAGAATTTGGGGGAACTAATTTGTTGTGATAATTCCCCAGTGAACTAGATACACTGTTTGCCAGCTGTATGTTTTCCAGGGGGAACTATCACAGCTTTGATAAGCAGTATTGAGCCTGTCAGGACTTTAAGTCTGTTATCTCAGAAACTTCCAAGGTTAGAAATAAGTGTATCTTTCACAAGTATGAAAAAACGCGCTGCATTATACTGCAGTAACTTTTATGGTCATTTTATTACCATACTTTCATACTTCATTTTGGGAGATGTAGGCAAAAGAAGTGTTTAAACTGGGAAATATTAGTTTAGGGACAAGGACTGAAACTGCCTGGGCAGAATTTAGCATAGCTGTCACACCTGAATCAAAAGGATTTCCTTTACAGTCAATAGAGAGGTTCTCTCAAGGTACATACCAGCTCACTGGTTTTAAATACATTCTTCAGGATGATATGAATCTTAGCAGGCATAGTGGAAATAGAAAAATGGTAGAATTGCTAGAAAACCTACAGGGGGAAAGAGTGACTTGATTACAACTACATAAACAACTCAGAAAAAAAAAAATGAACTTTAAATGTTTCTGCTGATTCCCCTGTTAACTTCCACAGGTCTCACTGTTGCAATAGAAAACCAAGACATTTCAGCCCTGCCTTTTTCCCTGCAGGTTAAAACACAGAACATTAAAACAGTTATTTAAGGAATCCTGGTCTACATGCATACTGAGTTATGCTACAACATTTGAGAATCTTTAGCAGCAGCAAAATTTTTTGGAAGCTTGAACTGTACACTTGTAACTTAGAAAAATAAAGGAGCCCTTGTCAAACCAAAATAATTCCTTCTTTTCATTTAATGAGAGAAGATTATGACATACATATGAAAAGCTTAAGTTTACTATAATGTGAAATTTTTGTCAAGAATTTGAATATAATTTTATGCTACTTTTTAAAATCCTTGTTATTACTTGATTTGTTCTATTAAAAAAAAAACCCCAAACACAAGATTCAAATTTCTTGGTGTTTCTTCTGTGCAGTGTTACCTTAGTTTGGAGGAAGGGCAAGTATTTTTGGAGAATCATACTTCTTCCTGTCACTACAGCTAATGAGGCACAGGAAACCATTGACTGTTGCTTGATCATGCATACAGAACAAGCAACTGTTAGGAAGCACATTCTTCTTCTGAGATGAAGCCATCTGCAGCCAATCCCAGCAGGTTTTCCTATAGGGCTGCAAGTGCACAATAAGAATACAGATTGTTTCTACCTTCCACAGCCTTTTAGCAGAGCTTAAGCCTGTACAATTGGGAAAACCAAGATAAACACAGACAGATGTCTAATTTTCCTAGGTACTTTCCATGTACTGTGCATACATTCTTTTGAACATCTAAGATATTGTTTAAAAAACCCACCAACCTAGAAATTAAACTGGAAGACTTTATCAAATCCTGTACATCAGGAAAAGCAATCATGAGAGGCAAGATCCACATCTGCCAACACTTGATTTTAATTATTTGTTTGATAGGTATTTCTAGACAAACAGACTCAGGCACTACCAGATGTAGCTTGTCTGTGTTAATAATATGTGATAATTGACTCTTCCTGTTGCCAATTACCACATGTCCAAGCTGAGCATCTTACCTTCTCTCTCTGTCTTTAAATTCACTAGATGGTTAGAGAATTATAAACTGGAAGATTGGGAAGGATAAGAAATGTCATTAAAATGTGATTGCAATCAAGATTAGGTGTCAGTGTTTATCTTCTGTGAGAAAGCAGAAACAAACAACCTGAGAACTTTCTTGTCTTTAAACTGCACTGTTGGCTGTTCCTCTAAAATATCTCTCATTTTAATATGTTAGAAACACCCCAACATTTGTAAAAACAAATTAAAACAAAATATGCAACTTGGTTGAATGTAGGAATTATGTGATTGAAAAGCATATAAGCATTTACTCAAAAATTGAGATGAAATGAAAAACAGAGCAACTTATTTATGCATTCTGTGAATGTTTAACATTCAGTTTATTAAGGATAGTATTTTGGCTATTACTTTCTGATATTGGTAATTAGTATGTAATACTGATTTATAAATCTGGCCGTAATGATACCATTCTAGCTAAAGAAATTGAATTTGCAAAGGCTAACTAGCACAAAGCCTCAATTATCAGCTGATTATAAGCATTCGGCAGTGTGACAAGTGAGTTGTCATGAGCCCAGTTGTTGTGAGGAAAATAAATGCAGGAAAAAATACCAAGAAGAAATTATTTCAGTTAGTGCAGGAAAAAAAAAATCTTTATTTTGAAAGTTCAATAAACTAAATGCAAATGCTTTAAGATAAACAGAATTTACGAGGTAAGGTATTTTTATAATGAAAATGCACTTTTCAACATTCCTGGCTATTTCTTCCCCAAATTTAGATGGACAAAAACCAGTTTTATTTGGTAAATTAATAGTAAAACATTTCATTTTCATCACAACAGAGGTACACTTACTATCAATTTAACTGCTGTGTAAATATTGCCACCTGAGCAGACATGTCTTATTTTAGGAAGGTGGTGTGATTACAGAGGTGTGTTTGAACAGAGATACTTTTGACTCCCAGCTCTACCCAGTTTTTGTACTGGAGTTCAACCATCTAATTTTAGACTTAATTGAAATACCCCGGTTAACAACACAGTCTCTTTAAGATTCTTCTAATGGTCAGTGAAAAGTGATTTCAGATCTTTGCAAGGTGAGTCAGGAGTTTATTGGGTCAAATTGCCCACTAGAGGTGCAAATCTTTGTCTTCATCAATTAGGGAAATTCTATTTTAAGATAGTAACTGCCTGATACCTTTCTTTGATCATATGGCCAAGTCGCTTAGGTCTTCTTCTACAGATAAAATCCAGGAGAAATGCTCTACACTCTGTCAGAGGGGCTGAACAATCCTGTACAATTTGTGAAGGGGGTTAATCAAGATTTGGGGTGCTAGTGTTAAGTGTCCAGACAGTGAGACAGTACAGGGCACCCACCAGCAAGCAAGGCCCCAGAGTTAAACTAAAACAATACAGAAAGAAAGATCAAGCACTGATAGGGAAACTCCACTTCATCCCTTACATCTCTTTCCCTGCCTATCGTGTTGAATTATCAATAATAATTTATTGACCACTGCAAAACCTGTGAACAACATCTCAGACCTGGGTAGCTGTCTAAGAAACAAGTAATGTGAAATGGACTGGGACACAGACCCTCCATACCAGGTTTTTAAGAGCTTCTTTCAGGCTAAAATCCAGAGTTGTAAACTTTTCCTTTGATTAAGGCCTTCAGGCCTTCTTTCAGCTTTCAGTTTGCAGCTGAGGAGATGTCCTGTTCAAGTTCACTCAGGCATTCAGAGGGAACCTGAGTTTTCCTCTTCCTGATGAAATGTTAACCATCACAACTATATTCTGTAATACCTGAATGTACATGTTAGCCAAAATTTAGACAACTTGTATTGTGGTAGGAATCAGAAATATCATTCCATTTTTTGTTGGGATTTTTTTTGTGACCCTTTTTTATAGTAAACTAAATGTACCACCAACAAAAAAGTTTTGATACTCATTAACACAAAACTCATTTTAGTCTTCTGTCTAGGATATTTTTGGAGTTGTAGATTTTTAATTTAGGCCTCCCACAGCTGATGCGAGTACTGTGAACTTCTTCATGCATAAATTGATGTAGTCTGACCATATTCACTATGTTAGCTGAATTATATCTATAACTTGGCTTTAGTGCTGAGCAGCTCAGCTTTGTCAGGATTTATGTGTACATGCCTAGAAGCAGAAACAAGAAATAATATACTTTACTAATATGCAGGTATTTTAACTAGCCAACTTATAAAACTATTTATACTGGTAGTTATTAGGATGCCCAGGGATGCTAGTAGGGATCATGTGTGAGAAACATTTCTTAAAGGTATATGGTTTAAGGTTCAACAAACAGTCTTTTGTAGGTAAGCTTGTCTCTATGCTTCAGTCAGGACTTTACTGTAACTCTTATTTCCACAGTGCTAACTTGGAGGTAATAAGCTCCATACAGTGAACTTGCATCTACCTGTTACAGCTTACATAGCTGGTATTTTTAATATAAAATTACATGAAACATCAGTATATTTGTCCTTACAATCTTTTGATAAAGTACTAGCCAGTATTATTTATTTTATTTATAGAAAATGAAGTCAATCATGATGCTTCTCATATGAGAAGTGAGAATATGCAGCAATGATTTCCAAAAAACTAGGCCTTGATTTGTCCAGGTCAGATGACAACTGAGGACCTTTCACCTTGGAAGTGTTTTTCTCCTCCAGAAAACAGGGGCTTTGCAGGCAACAGAATATCCTACATGGATCTGGGGTATGGCTGGGCTCAGAAGCACTGCTAATCTAATAAGCGCCACTGAGACTAACATTTGACCAGTTCTTGTGGTAGAAATAAGGAATTACAACAGTATCTCAAATCCTGGCTAATTCAATTGAATGATTTTTCTCTATCACTTTTTAGGAGATGTAATTGTTGCAAGAAATTAAAAGTTTCCAGCAAAGAACATATGTTCTCAAATTAATTATGAGCAAGATATTTGTCAGAAGTTCTTATAATACTCTAACTGAAATAATGAAAAAAGGAAGTCATACTAAACCTTAAGTTTGGTAAAATGCAATGTTTCTTTTATCCTTATAATGGAACTACTATGAGATAAAGCTGTGGTTCATGATGAATCACTGTTTATCGAATTTAAAAGATTTTTTAGCAGTACAAGCAAGTTTCCAATTTTGAAATGACCTTATATGATGTACTTTTATTTTTCAATGTTTCATATGAAAAGTATTCTAGTCTTAAACTTTCTGTGTATTTTTTTAAATTGTCAACATATAAAATAGACCAAATATGACAATAGATTTCATGTACAAAGCTTTCTGTCTAAATGAGAATAATTTGAACCCCTGATAGCTGAGGAAACTCACACATTAAGAGTTCCGCAGATACACAAATTGGGTAAGTTATGAAAAACTATTTTCTATTAAGACCCAGCAAAAATTCAATAGGAGCACAGCAAACATATCACTGAATAATAACCACTTTGTCTCTTAATGAGTAGTGGTATGCTCTGTGCTTCACAATTTTGATGGCATTAGAAAAGATATTAAATATCATATTTTGTAAAAGAAATCAAATAAAACAAAAATAAAAACCAAAATAGGTTGCAAAAGTACTTTCTAAAAGTGTAACTCTTGTCTGTTCTGTCTTTTGATAGTTTATTTTGTTAGTCTCACCCAGCACCAAAGCATATCCTCTCTACTCCATATTTAATTTACTAAAAACAACAACATTAAACTTCTTTTGTTTTAGCACAAAGTTTGTTTATTTCTTTAGTCAGAAATTGCTTCCAGATGCTGGATGTGGCAAAATAGCATTCTCACACTCTCCTACAATAAAATTTGGATGAATTGCTGAAATATTTGGTATAATATTGGCAGTAAAACTCACTTGGTGTGAACCAGATTAGCTATTTCACTGCCATATAAGCAAAACAAACAAAGATAAATTATCAACTGCTGACACTCTTCACAAAGCATTGTACCTCTCCTTTCACTTGAATTATCTCAGTTTTTTCCATCTTAGATTTTAATTACTGGATTGACTTAAAACTTTGTCCTTCAGACTTAGGAGTCCCTTATCAGAGTTGGTTCTGTGTTTACTGTTTTACTGACTCTGATGAATACATCTTCTTCCATAATGAAGGAAATTAGCTGAACTCCAAGTTGTTCACATTACAGATAAGCAGATTTAGTAACCCTTCTTTATTTCCAGTTACTCAGATTTTTTTGGTAGCTTAGGCCAACACTATCCAATTTACAAGACATTCATTTCATAAGATGACACAGATTGTATTTGATTTAGTGCTTATCTTTCATTTTGAATAGCAGTGAGCAAATCTACGTCACTGATGAAAAGGAAAGCCTTCAGGTCAAATTCATTTCTGCTGCATATAGTAGCTACACCCAGAATTCAAATTGTACCCTGTTACTTTAGACAGACTAGATGGAGATTTCAGTATTTGTGGGACTGATGGGAAGAAATAATGCCATTGCTTCTACGAGCAATTGAGATTGTTTAACTTCTTGTTTGCAACATCTCTAATTGTATGTACTTTCTCATGGAATGTACTTTGGAAAAGAAAGAGTTTCAAGATCTCAGAATGAAATCTGAGGCACAAACTCTCACTTGATACAAGATGTATGTTTTAGATTGAGCACAAGAGAAAGTTTAGATCTTCCTCTGATTCAAATAACTTAATGTTTCACTTTTATTCCTTTATGTTTGTATTGAACAAGCAAAATGTCCTGGCTAAAATCCAAGTTTTGGGGTTTTTTTAATCAAGTGAAAGTAATTTTTAAAAATAAATCAATATTTTTTCATACTACTTTGATTCCATAAGTAATGGGGGAGAACTATTGGGGTATCAGCTGTACCGAAAGGGGAATTTCTGTAATGAACAGTGAAGGGAGAATAATAATATATTTTGAGATATGGAGAGATTTAACCAAAACTCACAGTTCAGTAACAAGTTACAGTGATTGAGGTTACAGGTTTTCCCCTCCTATTACTTTCTTCTTTTACCTTAAGTACCTGTTGGTTGGGTTTTATTTTTTCTCTAATCCAGGAATATTGCTTTTTACACTGCATGCTGTGGAAAATTTCTCTCCATCAAATTGTGCTTTAAAATTCAGCATTTAATTCCTCTTTTGTTCATAAAAGTACTAAATTCATAATATTACAGCCTCAGTTCCCTATTTCCTATGCTGTACCTTTTCCACTGGTTCAAGTTCAAAACAAAATCAAGCCAAATGGGCATGCTCAATAAAGTGGGGAGGTACACAGCATTTCAAATATCATAGTATATTGGTGTTTCTTACCCCATCCTAGGGCACATAAGTTGAAAAGGGGAGAATTTTATGTGTCTAGATTTGACAAACAAATAGAAATAAATTCTGCCAGGAAAATCTTGACATAATGGAATACCAGACAGGCTTCAAAACTAGGTAAATTCATTTGCAAGATCTTTTTGAGTACCCTGTGTTGTAAGTAGTGACTACACAAAAGACAACATGCAACAAATAAGGACAAAATAAGGACAAAATAAGGACAAATAAGGACACTGGCATAATTTCACTAAAATGAACTTTTGATATGAGGAAGGAAATCTATAGAGGACTCTAATGAAACCCAATCCACGGACAGTGATTTTATAATTAATGCATACTTTCTGCTTAGGATAAGGAAAGGCAACAAAAAGTTGAGGCTGAGTTAGTAATACAATATGTTTATTTAATAAATCCTTTAACAAGTTATTTATATCAGCCAATATATATTTCCATGACAACTTTGTGAACAAGTGAAATTAAGATTTCCCTTCTTCGAGTAGAAAGCTAAGGAATATCAGGTATGTTTGTGTTTTGCAGAGGCAAATTAGTTTTTATTCACCTGTTATCACCCTGTTTATATCTTGGCAGTGAAAGGTAATGGTTCAAATGTGGTGCATCACCAAAGAGCAGTATGTGGATGTATTGGTCAAATGAAGAATACTTCAGCCTCCAGGGCCTTGAGGAAAAGCCATTCAAGGAGCAGCTAAGGTCACTAGGTTTATTCAGCCTAGAGAAGAGGAAACTGAGGAGAGAGCTCATCACAATCTACTACTTCCTCACAAGGGGAAGTAGAGAGGTAGACACTGATCTTTGCGTCACCAGTGACAGGACCCAAGGGAATGGTCTGAAATTGTATCAGGGAAGGTTTAGGCTGGATATCAGGAAAAGATTTGTCACCCAGAGGGTCATTGACCACTGGAACAGGCTCCCCAGGGAAGTGGTCACAGCACCAAGCCTGACAGAGTTCAAGAAGCGTTTGGACAATGTTCTCTGTCACATGGTGTGACTCTTGGGGTCTCCTGTGCAGGGCCAGGAGCTGAACTCGATGATGCCTGTGGGTCCCTTCTATTCAGCACATTCTATGATTTTGTGATTCCACGATATCTATCATGACATAACTACTTATCAAAACATCTATGAAAGTGTTGTGTGGTTCTCTACTGTGTAAGACAGGAAAATACTTTCATGCAAGTCTGCTTTCCTGATATTGCTGCCAGAAGACTTTTTGAAACTTTTGGAGTTTTCTGGCAGGTTGACTTGTTATTGTAGTCTGGGTTGTGTTGTCTGTGTATGTGCGTGTGTGTGTGCCTGCGACTTTTTTCTGATGCACAAATTTATGTCACTGTTTCACGGATTAAAACCAAGTGCTACACAGTAATTCAAATAACATTTTCTTGATGTTTAGGGCTTTTATATTTCTAAGTGGAAGGTTTCTTACCAGCATAATTTTAGAAATACACATTAAGGAAAATTCCCCGTTACTCATAAGCATGATATCCAATTCTGAAATTGTCTACACTCATCCAGACTAGTGAAGCATGACAGTAATCCATCACTTGCAGAGATACTTATTTCCTCCTAAATACCAGATATATTTTATAGATAATTATTTGTGTTATTGTCATTGTCACAGTGAAATTAGTTTCTGTAAATATACAGAATGTAGCACCACAGAAATATTTAAATCAGATTTACAGAAACTTTGTACTTTATACACTTACCATCTCATGATGTGGAAAATAAAATGAAAAACCCCACAAACTCTGTCTCCTTCTCACCTTACTGATATTTTATATTTCTTTCTGTGTGCTTACGTATTTATAGATGTAAATATAATGCTTAAAATTTCATGGCTGGTACAAGACTGCCACCTACAGACTACACAAGAAAAATGTGTTTTAAAAAGAGCAATGTACTCATTTGTATACGGCTTTTAAAGCAAATTCTGACTTCTTCCCCGAGTGTTTTGCTAATCTCTCTTGTAGTCTCTAAGAAAGATTTTTGTACTTGATATTTACATTGGAATCGTTGTGTTTAGGGTTTTACTACACACAAATCCAAGAAGGCAAGCCTTAAATTCACCTTTCTCACAGGTTCATTTTATGCCTTCCTACATACTAAAGTTCTTCTTCAAAAAATGTCTTGAAATCCCATTTTTGTGCAATAGAAAAATTTTGGATATGAGTCACTGATTGCCACAATATATTAAAAATTAAACAAAATATTTAAAATTATAGAGCTAATCAAATAATGTGATGTTTCTTCTAGACATTTATGTTTAATCAAAAAGTACAGGTCTTTAGACATATATATCATAATTATTTTGCTTATAAAATAAGCATTTATGTACAATATCTGTATTTGAAAATTTTTTTTATTCAGTGAATACCCTTTGGGTTTGTCCATCATAAATCCAAACAGTCATTGATGCTTTCTATTTTTTTTTTTAATCACCACCACAAAACTCCCTCAGCTTGTATTTATGTTATTATATATTATTTTAATCTTATTCATTCATTTAAAAAACAGAAAGAAAAACAACCCGAACAACCTAACTGGCAGAGACTGAAACGTTGTAATTTATGGCTTAAACATCTTCATTAAGGACTTTTGCCTGTTATAGCAAAACTGTACAACAGAAGCTGAACACCACCACACACTGAGTGGGGCCCTGACTAAGGCCCTGCACTGCTCGTTGGTGGAGATAAGATAAAGTGACTCAGGTGTGGGCTGGGGGAGAACAATACGTCCACTGAAGGATCAAGGTTAGCGTCTTCAGGGTGGAGACCACAGGCCGGGAGCTATCAGCTGCCAGGCTCACACAGACCCTCGAACCAAAGGGTGGTGGAGAAGAGGTTTTAGACGTGTGTTGAAAAAGCCTCTGGTCAGAAGACCAGATGAAGGGGAGCAGTGAGACATCATTGGGACCCTTGGAAGTGTGATATGTTTCTAACAAACCCCTGTCACTTTCTTCCTGTCCCATGCACACTTCTTTTCTATTTCTTTCTTTCTTTTCTCTTTCTTTCTCTTTGCCACCTTTAATAAAATAAAATATCTCAAGTTTTGTTGGCACCAACATCTAACCTCGTTTGGTTTTAGTCAAATTTTGGGGTATATTTTGAAACTTTCTGGGTTCAAAAACTTAGTTTTCTTTGCTCTTCCATGTTTAAACATGTTCGTAATAACAATCAAAACCAGGGAATGGATAACCTGAATAAACTTGACCATTTCATTGGACCTTTGATTATATTTGATTGCAAAACTTCTGCTGGAGGCAATGAGAGCTTGGCATAAAAAATAGTGGCAAGTCTGTGCACAGTAATCAGCTACAAACTTCTAAGAGGAAATAATATTCTGTCCTAATAATAACTACATATAAGCTGAGTAATAATAAGTTCATCAACAATAGATTGTTTTGTGTTCTTATTTTTAATTATTAGAAAAAAAGAAAAATGTTGTGAGATGAATATTAATTTTTATGGCTGCTGTAATACATATGTTATGAAATGTACAAGGCATATTGGGAGAACTGAGTCTGTTCACCCTGAAGAAAAGAAGGCAAAGACAGACTCTAATTGCTTCCTTCCATTATCTGTGGTGAATTTTTAAAGAAAATGCAGCTAGACTCTTGGCTGTATTATACAATAAAAGAAAAGACATTTGGCACAACTTACAGGAAAGGATGTTCAAGGCAGAGAAAAATGGGGAGAAAAAAAACAATGAGGGTTGTGAAGCACTGGAAGAGGTGCATCAAAGGTTTTGCAGAGGTACTAAAATGTGACAGGACCTTTTACAATCTGATCTAACCTCAAAGCTGACCCTGATTTGAAAGCAATGACAGATTTCCAGAAGTATTAGGAATTTAGCAGCTTAAATTTTTCATAAACTTTAGGATTTTTGTGAACATTTTCCCATCAAATTTTCCCACTAAATTTATGTTGATTTCTGTGATGTTTGGATCAGGCAGTTACAGAGCAGATGCTAACGTACTTTGAACCTCACACCTGCGAGTATCAAGAATAAAGGAAAAGCGCAAACTCAGTGCTAAACAGAAATCCATTTTTGCCTTGTGGAGTTAATTAGCAATTGATTTAAACTAGCTGTAAATACATATTTGCTGTTAATGATTCTGAACAGTGTTCTTTAGGGATCAGGTGTGAAGATGTAAGTTTAAAAAAAACCTCAAAACTAAGAAAAGTGCCAACGCCCTTATTTTAGATTCTTCTGAACTCATACTTTGTATCTTTTAATGATAATATATTAGACACACAGGAAAACAAGTAAACAAAAGTAGGACCTAGAGTTATCTAAGTTCACAAAATGGCTTGTGACATCAATTTATATTGAAACTTAGTAGTAAACACTGTGGGTGAACTGACAAGTTTAAATGATCGTACCAAGTAAAAATACAAGAAATGTATTTGCTGCTAAGACATGCTTGCATAGGAATGTGCTTGCCTTCAAAATGGAATTACAACAAGAAAGCAGCTAAAACAAGACTGGAGCTTCCAAAATAGAGTGGGGTTTATTATATATATGCAAGGTACAAGGTGAATTAAAGACAACAGAGAGGCAGAAGACAAAAAAAGTCAATACAGTTTTCACCCTCAGAAAAGAGAGAAGCTACTGTGTTAAAGGCAACAAAAATATTTGAAGAGTCTTCTGTGTTTTGTTTAAATGCCACTCTACAGAAAAGGAAATTACCCTGTGAATCTCTTTTACTGCACAATAGGTTTATTTTTTAAAAAAATCAATGCTTTAGCAAGGCTTGACCAAGAAGTGTTGTGAGTAGGGAAGTGGGAGGCACAGGGGAATGTAACTGTGAGCTCATTGTTACTTCACAGGCCAGAAAGAGAATCCTGCAGAATGTCCAGCCTCTAGATTTCTAGCCACCATTTTTCCCAAAGGTGTGGAAAAACATGAAGTCTGCTCAAATAACACCTCTATAACAAATTTAATAACAAAACTAGAAAATTACTTGACTGACACTGCTATTTGTTTAGAATAGTTATTACACATAATTCAATTTTTGTAAAAGAAGCCAAACAGTTATGATTCTTTATTTCAAGTGCACGAATTTTGGTCACAGAAATATTTTCACAAAAAAAAAAAAAAGTGAAATTACTTTTTCTATCTTACTAACAAATTTGTAGTTCAGGCTGTTTGTAAACTAATGCTAACCAACATGACTTAAGTAGGCAGTATATACTGGATCTACATTGTTCAGATACAATCTGCTAAAATTAGGTGTATGCTGAATAGTCTGAGAGGATGTATAGATCTTTCCAACTATAAAATTCTTAGGGCATTATCTTGAATTATGTTAAGCAGTAGTGAGTATATGTTTCAAGTGCTTCAATTTGCTAAAATATATTAATATACAATTAAGGACTTGGAGGAATCTTAAAAATGGATGCTGAAGATAGGGCCTCATGCCATTTAGGTTTCAGCTCCCCTATATTGCCACTACTAAAGTCAATGCATCCATCAAAGAAATTCACATAATAGTTGTTGATGAAAGGAATCTCTGGGAATCATCTAATCCAACTGTCCTGATCAGAGCAGAGTCATCTGGAACAGGTCACTCAGGACAATGACAATGTCCAGTCAGGTTTCAAATATCTCCAAGGACTGGAACTCCTGTTGGAGCACTTTCAGAGTTTAAAAAAAAAGAAGGTTTTGTTTGAATTAAATTTTGGATTTTCCTGTATTACAAATTGGGCCCATTGTTGCTTGTCTCTCAGTGGGCACAACTGTGGAGCATCAAGTGCATCTTCTTTGCTACTTCCCATCAGGTATTTATATAGCTTACATGCTCCCTGAGCCTTTGTCAAGATCTCATTATTAAAATTCTTAGAGAGATGCCTCTGCCTGAATTAAGGTGCAAATGACATCATATGGCAAAGTTGATAACACATATTTTTATTTAACTGTACATAGCCACCACCCCTTGGATCCTCGACAAGACTTGATTGTTGCAATTTCAGTGTCTGTTGGTCAAAATGATGGTCACTTGTCTTGATCCATCAGGAGTGAGAGAAGCCCATGAAACAGAAAAATTCCACAAGTAATATACACTGAGGTTCAAGTGAAAACGTGCCCAGGTAGCTGGTGTGGGGCCGGGAGTTTCACACCAAATGATGTAATGCTTTGGATCACAGGACATTTCAGGAGTCTTTGACACCTTCTAAGATGTTGTAGCTGCCTATTAAGTCAGCACAGGTGAGTCAGTTATGCCCCATCCTGGCCCATCAGCAGGGATGGATATCTCGAGGCTACCAGGAGTGAATGTCCCGTTACTCCCAGAAAGGGGAGTTATCACCACTGAGTCACTAGAGTAAGGATGAAGAAATGGTAGGTGCCTCCCAAGATTTGCCTCTTTCCTTACCTTGTTCAACACCTGAGGCGCCAGGTGTGCTTGTCCTCTGTTTGAGCCATTGGCGCTCCAGTCTGCCTTCCAGTATCAGCTGTGGATACATTCTTCTCCCCAGCCCTGGAATAATTGGACAATAGTACCACCTTTTTCTTATCTCAAGCTCCCATCACAATACCAACTTCAGTTAGGCATATTCAGGAAGGGGTGGGCAGAAGAGCAGCTGCTTCTTTGAAGTTTGCTGCAGTGGACAAAGGGCCACCCAAGATAATGTTTATACCATTGACCACATCAGTCTCTCACAGCTCTCTCAGTCTTTTCTCACAGGAGAGGTATGCAAACCCTTATTCACTGTCATGCCCTTTGCCTAACTTCCTCCAGGATATCCATGTATCCAATATATGGGGTAGTCCAGGATTAGACCAAGTACTCCAGATGTGTCTCACCAGGTCAGAGTAGAGAGGAAGGATGCAGCCCAGAAGACTACTGGTCTTCTTTGCTGCAACAGCACATATTCCACAAAATCCAAGTTAATTTTGAACTGAAAAATATGTGGAAATGTCAACAAACCAAATTTCATTCCCCCCCTGCCAAAAATCTTATCCTATTGGCTGTTTCTATGCTGACAGATGTGCTACAGACTGTGATTTAGACTAAATTCATATCCTAAAAACTTTTGCACATAAGAACATGTCTGTAAGTATGTGGGTTATTTTGGATGTAGAAATTCAGTATCAATGAATATCATTATTATAGTTCAACTACTCTGAAAAACAACATAGAAGTGTACAAGGTCCATTCAGTTAAACCTATTTGCTTCGAGTGTAGTTCATCCTGCTGGAAGAACTGTCAAAAGTACTTTACACTATTTTAGTATCATTTAATCCAATAATGTAATTGGACTTTCTGTATTTAGGTACATTTTACCCTCTGAGAAAATATCTCTGCAATATACTTAGTAGAAATCTAATTTACAATAGAAATATTCAATTTAAATAATTGTTCCATGTGTAAGCAAATTTTGCATCAGTTTAAATTAATTACACGCACAATAAGATCTAAATTTTTAAATGAAGGAACTCTGATTCTGCCTAAATATTCTCAATTTGTATATAAATATGTTTCCTTCCACAAAACAAGAGTAAGCAAGTTGTGTCATGTTCTCCTAGTGTTGACCTCTTTTTGCTACTCTAATAAACTGCAGTGGAACTAATCTGAAGTAGATGTTCTATGGTAAAATAGAATAAAACAACATCTGCTATAGAAATATCCATCACTAGCCCCATATTCTCAAAGCCTTCTGCAAGCTGGTAATAAGGAGAAATAAATGACTTGGCTCTGACAATTTCTAGTTGTGCAGCCAGTGTGAAATACAGAGATTATAAAATGTTCCTCTGTCACATATTTTGGTGGTGATTGGACTATCTAGGGAAATATGGGATTTTATTCTTGGTACTTTAAGATAATAACAATAACTGTAAAACTAATATTGTTCTTTTCTATAATTGCTGCTATACATCATTTGGTGTGAGAAGCTCAGGAACAAATATGCACCACTTTGTTTCATTGTAGGCTTCTGGATAAAACTATCATATTATTACTGAGTCTTTATTACTTAAAAAATTATTCAAGGAAATCATATAATAATGATCGCTTACATTTGAAGACAGGCTTATGAAAATAAGATCATGTTAATAGTTTTATGCCTTACAGCAGTCTTTCTATCAACCCTTTGAACACAAAGGCACTGTACTGAAACTACCAGTATTGCCAGTGACATATACCCTGTAGTTAATATATTGAGGTAATGTAGTGCTTTGATGCCTTGCCTGGATCACTTGCATTCCACAATCGCTCTTGAAAAGTCAAAGGCAAGTTACACACAAATTTCAAAATTTAGGAAATTTTAACAAGTGATGCTTTATAGTGGTTTGGAAGCTATGGCTTCATTATACTCAATTTTCCCCACATTTATCACTTTGATGAAATTTGTCAGACCTTCTATTTACGCGAATTTGTAATTTTTTCTGAAGTGTTAGGTAAATTATTTCTCCCATTTTGAAAATAATGATTTTTTCCTGTTTCAATCCCCAGTGAAATAAAATCTTACTCATGTAGTGTAATATTTCTTCTTATCTTCATTAATGTTTCAAAACATCCAATTAAGGGTTAATGAGTGTTATTTTGTTGTGTGGGGAAAGATAAAATGTATATTTGAAGAAAATTAAAAAGAAACAGCAGAGCAGATTTATTTTGATGCAATTGTATCTCATGTGAAATTAATTAGATGACACTGCACACCTTGGTTTTTAAATTAAAAAAACCACCAAACAAACCAGTCACAACCATTTAAGTTGTGCATATATGTATATGCTATAAGGCCTTTTTTAACACATTGAGGCAAAATCCTCAAGCTCTAATAAAGCATTCAAGTCACTAAGAGGCAGCTAATGATTTATAACATCACAGACAGAACTCATCTGATCTAATATATGTATCTTCAGCTGAGCTATTCACTATTGGTTTCCAGTGTTTTACATGGAAACAAATAAGGCTTTGAAGGACAGGATTTACCCTAAGATTGGCATCTAAAATAATAAAGTCATAGAATGATTTGTACTGGAAGGGACCTTTAAAGGTCATACTGTGACCAGGGAATATAGAACAGAAAGAGGCAACAGGATAGTTGCCTGTAGATACATAACTACCTTTTGCTTCTGAATTTTTCAGTCACTATGTTAAAATTTGGCTCTAAAACTTCTACTGGATTTCATAACACTCTTGTTTCTAATACATATGATGGTAAAAATTAAGTAAATGGTCATAATAGGAGAGGTATTCACATTCTGCAGGTTGCAGCTGAATGGTGCAACCCCCAGTAGATAACACTGAAATACAAACCTTATACACTGATTTAGGTCAACTGTGAGGACTGAAAAGCACAAGAAATAAGAAGCTGCTTTGCAGCAGGAGTCTCACTTTAAAAGTAAGCCCATTTGGACTTATTTGGGAAATACATTAGATCTCTACGTCTTTATGCAATGGTGTGGTTATGGTGATAAATGGAAGCTGGGACAATCCTGTACTATTTCACTTATGTCTAATTTAATTCATTAAAATATAACTGAGAAGGTAGGTATATAGGCTCTTTCCTCTTTCTCCTCTGTAAAACTTTACAAACTTACAAAGTGCACATGAAATTACAGGAGCCATGCTACTATTCTGAGAATTTCCCTCTTTCTTTTGTCTAACAGCACAAGAGAAATTATCAAAATAAGGGCTGTCAAATTTTTCCATCCAAAACTCCTCAGTTACATTCAGCAGGTGTTGCAAAAGAAAACAAACATCCAGAAATAAAAGGACTATTACTATTTTCTCGTTTTGATCAAGAAAAAGAAGACTATTATATAAAGTGTTCATCGTCATCACACTAACATTTATATGAAAGTGATTTCCTCAGAGATTTTTTAACATGCATAGAAAAAAAAACCCAACAAAGTCAATAAACTACTGTTATCTCAATCTTTCAATGTTTTTTTGAAAATTAAAAAGACATGAATATGATTTTACAAGTGGCATTTGTGCTGGTATTTTTGTGTCAGTAAACAAAGCTGCATAGAAGGAGTCACTCCCATTTTGTCTTTGCAAGACTGCATTCATTTCTTTTTTCCTATGTGTGTGGGAAGGACAGAAGGAAGCCACTGCTTTTCAGAAGGACTGAGAAACAAAGGAGTTCAATGAATGAGCTGCTGGGGAGAAAAAAAGAAAAGATTTTAAAAAGGAGTGTCCAGCTTGTTTTTAAGCATGGCTGAAAATATCAAAATATGGCAGATACTTGATATCTGATGGAAAAGACAAAAATAATCAGAAGTGAAAAGAAAAAAAGAAAAAAAAACTTTTCTAATGAAATTTGTTTTTTCTTTTAATGAAATTTTGAGGTTTAATGCATTAACACTGTTGAATAGTCAACTAAATGTTAAACAGGTGGCCAGTATTAGAACTAAAATTCAACTTAGCTTCAGTTGTTGTGTTAGAAGTGATAGCCTTTTTATACTTGCAAATAAGAATCTCAGCATGAAAACAAATTTAGGAGAATGCCAGAAGAACACCACTCCAGGGTAAAACACTTCTTCTATTATGTCTAAAATAAAGCTGCCTTACTACAAATAGAGTAAGTGGGTTCAGTTAATTTGTTACCTACTTCTAAGGTGAATAGAGCTAACCTTAGCCTAACATTTATATCCTGTGATTGATTAAACTAATTTGATATCGTTCTGTAGTCAGTTCTAGAAGTGTGAGAACTGTAATACCTCTACAGCCTCTCAGCTATACCATTTCTTTTTATTTTCTTTGTAATCTTCTTCATGTGTTACTTACCATGATTACATTCCCTATAACATTATTCTTACACACTTTCTGCATACTCTGTAACGCTCTCCCCATGTAACTAAAACAAAATATATTTCTCCTAAAATGCTGTTATCTGGTAAATTCCCATCTCTTATCTGTCTTATACTTTTGATGACTTTAAAAAAACAAAATAAGTTATTAATTGGAATTTCAAGATAGAAGAGCTGCTTTGTTGTTTTACTGGGCTAAAAACTTCAGTCTAGAACTGAGTCAAATAACAAATTAGTGTACACGCATTTTATATGACTTCTCGGTTAAAGGAGATCAAGATACCTAAATACAGGAAGTGGTGAAAACAAGCTTACAATGTTCAAAAATGTATTGAATGTTTCTGTTCTCACCTTCAGCACTGAGATAAGTTAGGAGAAGAATAATGTAGAAAAGGAAAGTAATACATAACTTTGATTTACCAAGGAAAAATTAAACTGCACTTCAGTGCTGCTGCTGTGTAGTTCATTTCAGTATATTCCTAATGCTGATTTACCTAATACTAGCAAAAAATGTTTTGCCATGTTTCATGTTTTAAATTCTATCCTTTTACCTGGTGTTGTGCTGATGGTCTCTTGTCATTCTAAGCCATTTGAAATCAATCAAACCTGAAAATTTCTGGAAGAAATGTATAACTTGGTTGCTTTCAGTAACAAAGGATTGGATTATAATATTTATGAGTTTGTTTCCAGGCCTCTGGTTTTATACTACTTTCATATGTCCTGGATCAGACATAAAAATTGTAAATGTTATCACTGTCATTCAGTGTTGAATCTTCTCCCCAAAGACTCATCTTAAATCTGGAAGACACCAAAGACAAGACTCAAGATTAAGTTAATGGTTGTGAAACTGAAAAGTTTATAGCTGATATTACAGAGTACCTCTAAGGATGTTAAAGACAGCAATGTATTTAGCAGCATGTTCTGTTTAACTGGGATCTTGCTTGGTTAAGACAAGGTGGACTCAACTAAGCTAAGTCTGTGGTAACTCCCAGTTGCAAAGTTGTGATCTCAGCAGCATTCCAACAGGGCAGAGCTGTATAGGGTTGTATGGGGTCTAAGCACACAAGGCAGAGCCAGAGGCTGGCCACAGGGTCCATCCAAAACCATCAACAATACTAGGGGAGTCAGCATGGCCAGGTCTAGGTGAGTCCATGGAAGTCCAGTCAGGAGAAAAAGGAGACAGAAGGCAGGTACACCTACAGTGTAGCTTAGTACAGGGTATGGTTTGGTTAATTGATTAATTTTGGACAGTATGTCTTTAGGCTAGGCTGCATTCAGAGCCATTTTTATGTCTTCCCACATTACACATAACAGTACATAAAGATCACATCTGCAAAGGATAGTATGCTGTGCTGATTGAACAAAAAGGTTATGCTCTGATAACATATGAAGATTAACTATGTATTTGTGCCTGATCTGGAAGCAGTCAGGTTTAGTATGAAAGAGTGAAAAAAAGCCCTGCATAGATGGAGATTTCCCTACTTAAAATAAATTATCCTGAAATTAATGTAAATTTGGATTGTTAGAAGGTACTCAAAATAAATGTTATTCATATCTCAAAGGCATACTGTTCAAACAATTTTTCAACAAAGAGTTTAAGATAATTATTTTAGTGCATTTTGTCTTTACTTTAAGATCTAATGTCTCAACATGATTTTTAATATTAGAAATTCCTACATTCACCATACAGCCTATTTCTGTGCTACAGATAAAAAAATTCTGCAGTAAGTTCATTTTTCAGAATGCATAAATAATTCAGAGTAACTTGCTGATTGTCTTACCGTTTCTTTTTTCATGTTTTTTTTTCTTTTCTTTGTCCTTTTTATTTTCTTATTCTTCTGAAATAATCCACCATTGCTCATGTTTTTTGAGATTTGTTTGGTGTTTCATGTTGGGTTGGGTTTGGGGTTTTTTTTGCTTTTAATTGCATTTTGCAGGGGAAGTCTGCAATGGAGCATTTTGCTTTTCTACTTTCTCACAAATAAAATGTCTTATTTAAAAACTTGAGAAAATGAAAAAAATTCACATGGAAATAAAATAAAAAAAATTCTTCATCACAGAAGAAAAATGGTGAAGATATTAATACAGTGACATTTCAGAATCAACTAAGAATCAGCAAAGTACTCCATAGTTTTAAATTTTTCACCTTTCTTTTAATTGTAATAATAAGGGATTAAACACAGTATCTGAATTTGTCTTAAACCCTTAACTTCATGCTACTACTTTGCTTTGCTAAATAAACTCAAACTGCTACAGGTTACCAGATTTCATGCCATTTTCTGTATCTTTCTCTTCATTCAGAAGAGAGATAGATTTCTATGAAGAAACATATATCTATATATATAAATGTTATCTTGATCCTTAAACTCAGATATTACTTGTTCACCTCTTTGCACAATGGTGATATTTTACTGGTTTATTCCTACTATTCATTGAATCAGGGAATTCATCACATCACTCTTCTTCCTCACTGAAACCCATGATTCATTTGCTCTGACAAAGTGCACATGGCATTATCCCACGTAAAATACTATTCTTCCTCCTGCAATCCAGTTACACAGAGACATAACATGGAATTGGAGAGCTCCTGAGCTTTGGGCAAAAGGTGCCACACCTGTCAGACACATTTTGTGGATCGATTACTCTTATAAGTAAGTTGTTTTTGTGACTACAGGATGGAGTTTTCTTACAAAACGAACTCTATGTTAAAAGAAACCTGTAGGTGCTGAACTGATCAGCACTGCCAAGCAGGTATGTCTCTGGCCATGTAAAGAAAAGCAGCACGAACTGCCAGTGAAATGTCATAGGGGAAACTTTGGCTCCTACATATTTCCAAGACTAAATGGAAACTTTGTTGGGGCTTTAAAAATCTGAATTAAGCAATAGTATTACAATTATTTAAACCTTTTCTTTTACTCTGATTCCAGTTAAGGGTCATTATGCCAGGTAGAAGACAACTCTTTAGATTCATGATGAGGCAGAAGTGTATGGTAACTATTAACCTCTAAGGTGGGTAGTTATCAGGGAAATATAGTTGGAAAAACAGATGATCTTTCTCCAGTCCTCCTCACTTACCACATGATTCAGCAACAAGGAACTACCTAATGAGCCTTCTCATTGAACCATAGCTGTTGGAAGAGCAGTGTGACTAGGGAAGGCAGAACACTTTCTTGTAACTCATAGGAAGGCATTTTGTCTCACTTTGGGCACAGTCCATGATATATTCAATACTCTGTCATTTCAAAGCAGCACACAAGTTTCCTTCATTTGCTGTCATCATTAGAGGAAGTAAAATTTTGGAAAATGTCCATGGATCTCTACCTTTCTTACTGACAGATTTTCTTTCAAAAGCAGGCATGAAAGATGTCTGAAAATATGACAAAAGGGACACAGGGAAAGAGAAGGGAGTTTTCCACTGGTTCATTTGCAAGTTTATACTTTCAAAACTAGTCAACTAAGAAAAAAGTAATTCCTGTATAATTTTTTAAAGTATTCTATTATTCAAAATAGTGTATGCAAATTCAGTTATGTTAATACATAGGTAGAGGCGAAAACCAGAAAAAGTAATTTAAGCAAGAGAATGTGAGTGGGATAACGTCTGAAAGTAATCATAAAATATCCTGAACAAGTCTGCTTTATTGTTAGCTATTACAGCTGGTGAGGGGTCCGTGGCTGTGACCCAGGAAGAGATGACCGGTCTGGGGAGATGGTCCCGAAACGAATCGCCTGCCCGAGGCCCGGTGTCTTCCCTCAGCTGCTGGCAGAGGAGCCCTTGTAGAGGCTGTCAGCTCTTTAGTGATATCAGCTCGTGGTTTCAGCTCAGCTCTGCAAGGCAGCCTCCAGGCCAAGCCAGACCAGAGAGAGAGACAAGAGGCTCGTGTGGCTGGTTCTGCATGAAGGGAGCTTTATTGGGGGTCCCCTCCGGCGAAGGGAAGAGCCACAGATGACCTCTCTCTCTACAGGGCCGAATTGGTCTTCTTTTATAGGGATGCAGGGGATCAGCAAGGGGACCAATGGATTACAGAGGGTCTGGGACAGACCAATGGGTTACAGAATGATTTGCATAGGGTCTCCCAAAGGATTGTGGGTCTACCTTTCCTCGCCATGACCCAAGAAGTAGTTGCTTTTCCAGGGAGTCCTGCTGGGCGACTGCAAAATCTTTTATCTCAGCAGACATCCCTCCAGGGCAGTGGCTGGGCATATCCCACAGTTAGCAATTGAGATAACAACTATTCTCTTTATGGTGAAGGTGATGCTTAGTGACACCCAAAGAGAGAAGAAATATATTCTTCAGTACTTGTAAATGACTTCAAAATGTAAACTATGTTTCTCTCAGCCATCTTACCTGCAGAATTCCAATAATTATATATCTCTATATATATATACATAATTGATGGAATAATTTTAAAACTTTTTTTTGGGGGGTGAAACTCAAAGCAAAGATAAGGAAAACTACAAAGTAAAAGGACCATTATCTGAGGCTTCATAAAATAAATGCTAGCTTGTTTCTTATTGAGTTGTTTTCTTGACTAAAAAAAAATCTTTTCTCTCAAAACACAGTTTTAAAAAGTGTTCTATGCCTTTTCACAGTAATAAATTTGCATTTAACTCAATATCTCTCTTTCTGGAATCTACAACTCCTGAGAAACAGTGCTGTTCCCCAGAGGCCTACCAATAACTAGAATAACTAATATTTCACCATAAAACTATTCAGCAGTAATATGTACAGGCAGCTCCCTTTGTGTCCCTGCCATTTCATGAGCCCAGATGGGCTGTTGTCAAAAGTAGAGAACAAGTGTAAACACTTAGGAAATGGAAGAGGCTTGCTTACACCTGTGAAAGAATGGTTGGAGAAGCAAGGGCCTATGTCTCAGATGACTATTTAGCCTATCCATGTTATTGTGCTGTTTTGGTTTAACACAGCCTGGTTTTAGTGGGTGGGAGGAGCTGCTCAAAGCTTCTGCTATGTCCAGCACAGAGCCAATCACTGAAGGCTCTGACAATGGGCAAATTACTAGACCAATTAGAGAAGTTGGTAACACCTGATGTTATGTGATGACATATTTAAGAAAGAGAAAAAACTGTGGAAAGCTCTCTTTCTTCTCCCGAGGGGTGGTGAGGGGGCCACCAGAGCCCATCCCAGGGGGTGTTGCTGAGGCCCATCCTAGCATGGCTGCCAGAGCCCTCCCAAGGCTGAGCAGCCCCAACCTCAGGGCCCTCCTGAGGCCAGGGCCAGCGGGGGCCACTTGTCCAGCGACGAAAACATGGTGAACAGTTCCCCGACATGGAGCACAGACAAGATCAACCTTTTCAGCGCAGTGAAGCTCTACAAGAATTTTTCAATTGATAGAACTTGAGAACAATAATGCTTACGGACAACAATTTTCTTCCGAGTCAGAGAAAAAGAAGAAGTGAGGACACGTGAGGAGAACCAACATGGTAGCACTGAGGTCAGTGAAAAGAAGGAGAGGGAGGAGGTGGTCCGGGCATCAGAGCTGAGATTTTTCTACAAGCCACAGTGAGGACTATAATACAACAAATTTTTTCCTTGTAATTCATGAGGTGTGTTCGGAGATGCAGAGATCCACATGCAGCTCGTGAAGAAAAGTGCCCACGCTGGAGCAAGTGGATGCTGAAAAGCTGTAATCTAGTGAGGAACTCAAACAGAGAGAGAAGACCCTTGCTTCCAAACTAGAATAGCTTATCCTTAAAAGACTAAACCCCATGAACTAAAATTACCCATGCTGGGCAAAACTGCTTGGCCTGTGGGAGGGACTCATGTTACAGCAGGTAGGGCGGGACTGCTATTTCATAAAAATTAGAACCACGCTAGAGAGATTCACAGAGAGCTGTCTCCCATGGGAAGGACCCCATGGCACAACAGAAAAAGATCTCCTTTCCCTGAATGAACTGAAGAAAGTGAAAGACTGACCAAAACCCCATGTCTTGTCTCCTTGCGCTGTTGGGGGGAAAGAGGGAGGGGCTGGCAAGAAAATAAGTGTTCTAAAGATTTGTTTTAGTTCTCATTACCCTTTTTACTTTTAATTTTGTTAATAATAAATTTTCTTTATACTGTTCAAGTTTCAAACCTGTTTTGCCTTGAAGTATTTTTTCCCCTAATCCTTATCTCAACACATGAACTTTTCATTTCAATTTCCCCTCCTTTTCTCAGCAATAGCAGAGGAAAGTAAGTAGATAGTTTTTTGTGGGTGCCTGGCTTCTAGTCAGTGTCAAATCCCAACATGTGCCTACATCATACAGCAGATGCCAGGTACTTTAATTCCTTTATTTGAAGCATACAGACATTTTGATTAAGAGTTCTTGATATTCCAAAGATAATCAGGGGAGCATGGGGATTTTGTTCTTTGGAATTTAAGCAGGCTAGAAAGTATAATAGAGAGTATTTATGTTGGATCCAATGTCTTAACTGTACTCTGGGGACTGATAGACTACACAAAATAAATATAGTATTCCTTCAAAAGTTTTTCTTAGTTAGAATGTATTCAATGTGTCATTTCTGTTCAACTTAGAAACCAGAAAACAATAGTGAGTTGGGTTTCTTGAAACACTCGTTTGAAAATAGGATATTATATTATGCATGGATTTGTGAAATTGTGATCTGGCTATAAAAGATTCACAAATAACTTATAAAAAGGCAACAACAGATCTCTGACATGAAGCAAACCATTTCATAGAGGTAATCATTATCTAAAAACTTCAGTAATGAATATTAAAGACCTAGTTCTTCTCTTACTGCAATAAATATCATCACCAGCTATATTCAGTAGGTGATGATATGTCTTCAGATGTCTTTATTTTTCATCCTTTCACAGTAAAAGTGAAAGCCTTTTTAGTAAAATGGTTTGCAAGAATTCATATTCTGCATGCATATTCTATAATTGTTTCTATGACATCAGGAACTGGAGACATCATGATGTTTATTCACTGCTGAAAAAAATAACCAAATTCTATGGTGTGAAAAGACCTTGTAATTGACGTATCCATCTGAACTAGTTTTGTTATCTGGAAAAAAAGGAGCAAGAAAAAAAAATCTCTGTCCTTCATATTATAAAATACATCTTTCAAAAGGAAGATTTGTATGAAACCAGTCCTGTTTAGAGGGCTTCCCCTACGTGCACTTAAAACAAGAAATCCAGACAACTCTGCATAGAAGAGATCCAGTATAACAACACATCTTGAAGGAGCAAGACTTTTAATTGGCTCGAGGACTCTGTCTTTCTCTATCTTCAAAATATATGAAAACATATGACCAGAGAAGACCAAATACACACTTATGTTATAGAAGCAAAGAGCAGGAAAGAAAGAGTGTTCTTCACAGCAGTTATGATAATAGATGAGGATAGGTGAGGTAGAAGGTTTTTTTAAAGAAAACTGTAATTCTGACTCTTATTTCTAATTGTTGATCTGCTCTGTCTATGCCCTTCTGAGAATGGTTTTGTAGCAAAGAATGTATTTGAGAGCAAATGCCACTGCCATAAGGAAAAAAAAATGGAAAAAAAAATCAAACACACACCCCACCACCCAAGACTCAAAAAACAAAAGAGCTATTTAAACACGAATGAAATTCAGAACTATGATTTACAGCCTTCATCTGTATAGTGAATAAGTAGATAAATGGAGAGAATTCATGAAGAGACTTTGAATTCAATCACTATTTAGAATTTCTGGAGTCAGATGAGCAATCATTATCACAGATAAAGTACACCTGAAAAATGTTGACCCTTTTTGTGGAGAAAGTTGTTAGAACTAATCTCTGGAGTTCTAGTCTTTCCATATGAATGAGCAGTAATGTAACTGAATTTTTTTTTTCTTTGCTATAATGTTTGTAAGTAGCACATCTGGGAAAAGCTTCCATAATGGGAAGCTTAAACCACCAACAAAAGAGCCCCACATTATGACATTTTCACTGATTTCTAAAATGCAGTAAAACATTAAACAATTAAAAGGAGGCAAAATTTGGTTCACTTTCTCTTCCTGTGAGGTAATGGATATTGTAAGTATCCAGTTGGCTACAATTTGTCAAAGAAAAATTAAAAGTAATAGTAAAACAGTAGACATAAGCTAACATATTTAAATTCCATTTAAAACCAATAAAAGTAATTTGAAATGAGCACTCAGGAAAATTTTCACTTCAACCTTACTTTGAAAACACCAATTTACATGCATGCATTTGTCATTTACAGTCAAATCACCTTACAAAATGACTTAATGCATTTTTCTTATAAAAAATGAATCTTCTTTTTTTTTAAAAAAGCACTAATGTGAAAACTTTTGCTTGATGAAGATGTCTTTTAAAGTCTCAGTGGAAAATAGGTCTCCTCCTGTTTTTATTTCCCTCTCTTGGAGATGAAATACCCAGGACTTTGCTTTCTGTGGTGTAGTTAACAGAAAGGTTATACTAGAATAGTTTCTGGTTTGTTCTCTGTCTTAAAAAGAACTACATTGTATTGATCATTAAGATTCCCCTTTTGTTGTACCGTTTGCATCTGTGGGCCCTATACTGACAATCCCAGCTAGGACTGAAACACTGGCTTCTCAAAACAGCAATAGAGTAAATCAGGTCTGCACTGGGATGTATGAATACATCCAACAACTGATAAACACATCTAATCATATCATAGCTGGTGTCATGGATAATGTCAAAGCCCAAATAAACTGTCTGAGTTTATATGATCATATTTCTGGCCGTAAAAACATTATCTTTTTTAATAGAGGTATTTTGTTTTAGAGAAATGAACAATGGATATAATTTCTAAGTAAGCCTCAGAATAACTCCATAGTATAATCTGAAGACCAGTCGCATTAGTTTTGTTTTGCTTAGAGTAAAGCCTAGCATTCCATTTTAATGAATGACATGCTTTTCAGTTTCACAAATGAACCTATTTAAAATTTGAGCCAAATATGTAAAATGGGTAAAATCAATAGCCCCTTGAATTGACAGAAAATTAGCAAGGCTTATTAAGCTTCATGCATGACTCATTATCCCAGTGGTACATCAAAAGGAAGAAGAACAAATAATCCAATTTCTCTTGAAATGGTATCAAGTTGAAAAAAGTGATTGGAATAGACATTAGTAAAAATTTCCATGTAAATATGGCTGTCACTATTGATAGCATAGTTACTATAAGCTTGCTTTAAAATTGTTTTACTGATCTAATTTATTTGTTCTGTGTATTCATAAGCACTTCTTCAGCTTCAGCTTATTTTTGCATTTAGATTTTTCTGATATTTTGCATCTTTCTAACCTGCAGTCCTGAATGCATTTTCTAAGACATCAATATAGCAGCATTCTTGGTATATTACATTTCTGAGAAATGGACATACTTCTACAAAGGAAAGACAAGTGAATACTTTTATTTCCTTCTGTTGACTTGAGTGTACTCTAAACTGTCTTTTTCCATAAGCTCTGTACAACAAAAACTGTAGACTATACCAATGACTGCTGTCAACTGAAGATCTGCATACATCCATCCACATGTGCGTAAATATTTGCACCAGCTTGGAAAATGCCATATGCCTCTAACAGCTGTTAACACATGCACTCACTTTCCTGTTGTTGTATATCCAAATAGCATACAAAGCAGTGAAAACTCCATGACTCTATCTGAAGGGAAGAAGCTGGCAGATCATGCTGTAAATATTTGAGCAATCAGTAAAAAACAAATGGATTAAATTTATGCATTGTGCAAATCCCCTACAATGGCTGTTATGCAAGGAAAATATGTTGAAAAGGATCAGTTCATGGTTTAGGAGTTGGTGTTGCACAGTTTTAATCATCACTATTGCACAGGCTAATTATAGCCTGATGATTGATAAAAATGCTCTGAATTAGCTGCAAGGTTGCAGTCTTAGTTTCTTACTTCAGACCACTCAGTCTTTATTGATGCTGCTGTATTGCCAAAGCCTTAAAATTCCCCCAGCAAAAAATTATTTCCCTCTAGGCTCCAGCCAGAAGAGAACAACAGCGCCTCAGTTGCTTTTCTTGTCTGCTTGGATCTTTGCCATAACTTCCCTGACTGAATCAATGTGCTTTAAAATAGCAGAATTGATTCTCTGATTTCAGTGCCATTGTTTTATCTTTCCAACACACAAGGGTACTTACTCTTTATTCTTTGCTTCTATTTCTTCTCTCTTCTCTTGCCTCTTCAGATTTTTTTTTTAAACCTACAAAACATTTCTGCTTAATTGATGAAATATACACTGTGGGTGGCTCTCTCTACATACTTTGACCACACAAGCATATAGAACATCCTGTAGAGGAAGCTTCTGTCACTAGGCATTATGAATGCTAACTGGTTTCTTCATCCATGCATATATGGAATTGCAGTAGATTAGTGGTAGCTGTTGCCACCCACTTGCTGCTACAGATGTATGCTGGATCAGTGCTCTGTTAACCATGATATGGGTAATCCCTCCCCTGAATAAATGTGAAACCTCCAAGGGATATTTCTCAGTGCATATCCCATAGGATTAAACATAGTTATTCCTTCTGTTTGATAGTTTACTGTTACTAAGAGATGCATGTTCAGTATTTTAATGCCAGCATGCTGATGATAGTCATGACTCGTGGGTTTTTTATGGTAAGTCCACACCAACTTTAACTTGGGGTACTGCCATTGATGGTCAGAGTAAGAAAATCCAAACGTATGCCAGGCCATCTGGTAGGGCAGAAGGAGTTATATTTCACTGGTGCTGAAGTGTCAGTGGGAGATGCAAATGTTAAGCCAGATAACATAGAGGGAAGAGAAAATATTAGTTTTTTTTTTTTCAAACAGCTGAAACAGCTTATGAACCATAATGAGACCCTTTCTTGCTTTGACATTAAATATAGCAGAAGAAGTAAGAACTTAGAAGTTATGTACTTAATGTACCTAAATATTCTAATTTTTCCAACTACCCTTGTTTTTAAAGTGAAACAAATATACATTTATCTTCTGAACCTTGGTTGTCTTAGGAGAAGATCCTCATGAATGCACTGACTTTTTCTGGTATTTAAAAAAAAATTAATATAAGGTAGGGGTCCTATCATTGTCACTTGGGTTGGAAAGAGCCCAGATCAGCTGAAAGGAATTAAATGGAATGAAGTACATCTGGCTTGTTTGAAGCTCTGGCTGTTCAGCAGCATTTTTTTTTTCCTCACCTACTAAGGAGATTGATGGAAAACAGTCCAAATTGTAAATACTCTCAATGCTGGTCCAAATCCTAACTCTATGCTATGCAGCCAGAAATTATTAAGGTAAAGGGAAGACTTTTTCTGTCTCCCTGATTGATTTCTGAGTTTGCATCTGTATGTTTGCACAGTCTTCTGCAGCAATAGTACATTTCATCTCAGTTTTTCATTATTAAATATATAATACATAGAGCTATTTTAAGCATCTTGGAGATGTAGATTTCTATCCTTTCTCTGGATATTATCCCTGCCCTGCATTTTGCAAACATCAAAAAGGTGAACTCTGCATGCTTCCACATACTCTACATGGCAAAACTTAAATGTTTGGCAGCTTGGTTTTAAAGCAATTACTTTTATCTTGATATGATGCTGTCACTTTTTAAAGTAGAGAAGTCGTTTAAGCTCTGTGCTCCCTGAGTTATAATAGGCGTAAATTTCCATTGCCTTCAAAACGCAGTCTTCATTTTACCAATCTCAACAGAAATATGTTAAACTTCAAACCTGCTTAAATCCTAAAAGTTACCTGGAGCCCTTAACAATAATGTGACCTGAGGATCAAGCAATGCATGAGAACTAGAAGTGAAGGAAAAGGAATGTTTTACCCTGGCAAATGAGTAAACTCCACAGTTGTTAAGAGAATTTGTTTTCTTTCTTTATCTCAGGTTTTTTTTTTTTTCTTTAATTGATGCTTAGATATAACTCATCATAAAACTGTCCTGTCTATTTTGTTTGTAAGAAAAGGCTTAGTCCCTCTGTCATAAAGTGATTATTAAGAGACAATATATGAGAAGTCTCCTAACATTTAGAATCTTTGAAATCACCTGATTTTGTGCCACAGTTCTGTTAAAGAGATGCTACCTCATGAGTCCGGGTTTTTTTTACAAAACCAAAATTGCAATTGACTCTTGACAGTCCTTCGTAGGATCAAAGTTATGCCATTGACTGAAGACTTCAAGGAGATTAACTACACTGTAACTCTGGAGACCTTTATGTATTCTTTTTCCAAGTATACTTATTTTTAAAAAAGTCATTTGGGCCACTCTCACATTTATCAGAGTTAAGGTACAAGGCTGTAGGTGTTCTGGCATCTAAATCACATACCTAAATTAATCATCATAAATCTTCACCAAAGAAAATGGAAGCTATACACCTGAACCTATGTAAAGTAAAAAGCAGCAACTTAGTAAGGTAAAAAACAGCAGCTCAGTCTGTGGACATGGATATTGTTGCACCATGAACTTGCAATATGGTACTTTATATTCATGACAACAGGAAAATGCAATCAAAGACATTTTTATATTTCTACTTAAATTTACCTCCTGATTTCAAATGTGCATGTTCACACATAAAGATTTGCAAGAATGAATGGAACAAGATAATGCAGATGCAGGGAAGTTAGAGACATCTGAGCAATAATGAAATGTGGTTCGGAATAGAAAATGTAAGAAAAAACATCTTGGAGAAAATACTCTCAAATACAATTCAAAGAGAGGCAGAGCCTTGGAAAGCTGTAATGCTAAAAAAGATCTAAAGGTGATGGATAGTAGACAATAAATTAGATATTGAGCTTGCAATGTAATAGGAAGGCACAAATAGACCACCTAAGCTTAGGCTGCACCTACAGAAAATGTATGTCATAATCTCTATCCGCACTTTCGAAACCACTACAAGAATAGTAGGTACATTCCTGAGATTTTGCTACTGAAATGACACAGAAGTTGAAATAAAGGTGAGGAAAAATCACACACACACAACAACTGAAAAGATGGTGAAACTGCTTTTACATGCTAAGTGAACAACACCTAAAGAGAATTCACCTCTATAAATATTTTCTTGATATAAATACCAACAGATGAAATGCTTTGGGATTGTCATGAAAATTTGCTCAAATATGAAATAAGGAGACAAAAAAGAAATAAAATAGTTTTGAAGGAACAGGTAGTGAAGAACTGATCAGTATCTGTTGAAAGATATTATTGGGAAAAAATTGGCTTCCAAGTTCCTGTTCACATATCATATATGCAGAATGCAGCCTGCTGGAATTTATTATCCCTTCCCTAAGCACCTCAAAGATAAATGTTCGTATGTGAGCAAACTAGCCAAGACTCCCCTTGGAGAAAGATGTAGACATACTCAGAGAATGTTTCTTCTCATGCCTAATTATATATCCATGATAGGCCAGATTAATCACATTCAAGAAGAGACTATGATGGAGATGTCTACAGTATGCCACTTCACTAGACATCTCAGTAATGTTTAAAGGTAAGTGAGAGGAATCCAATCCAAGGTGGCTTTGCATGAATATTTAATGTAAATTTATTAATTTAAACATTACTAAAACTTAAATAGAAAATTTATCAATAAAATATTGTACTCACAGCTTTGCTAAACTTTAGGGTTTTTTAGATCTTTTCTTTCATCCTAATCCTTCTATATCATCATTGGTCATCTATATCTATTTAGCATTTAGAAATCCTCTGTAGGGATCACATTTAAAGTACTATGTGCCAACCTCATTGTTGGTGTTGTAAATTTACACAATAACATATCCTAGTTAATTTATAATAGTGCAGAAAAATCTAGATAATGGGAAAAAAGTATCTCATGTTGAAGTTCAGTTGAAATCTTAGCTCCAAAAGAAACAGCAGAATATTTATCTGCATGATAAGGACTTTGCAGTATATGAGAGGGGTTACTGTGAATTCTGTAGCAAGATCTTAGAAGATGAAAGCTTGCAGCTTGCTGTGAATATACATGTGTTACTGAGACACTATTACTTATTTTACATCTCAGTATTCTGTGTTAGTACCTTGAAATCTGGATGTCCACTAGCAAAAGGGATGTGTTTCCATTTTACTGTAGATCGCTATCACCTGTATTAAGAAGCAGTGTAACACATTTTCATAGTGATTCATCATGTGATTGCCTACCATTCCTGACCGGGACTACAAAAATTATGTCTACAAATATGCATAAAATATCTTAAACAATGTGGAAGTAATGGTAACACCGGATTGATTCTTTTTTTATTATTTTAAAACATTATAAGAATTCTGAGATGACTGGAAATAACTCCATATATTTCTCCAACACATTCCAACACACTCTCAGTGTGAGTTGTGACATTCCTTGTGCTGGCTCAGCATGTTTGGAGATGTAACTTACACCCTCTTGATAACTAGTACAATTACAGTCCTGTTTCTGAACACTTTCATCAGAGGTGAAGAAGATGGGAATATATAAAGTAGGGGGTGGGACTATATAAAAAGAGGGAATGTTATGTGAAATCTTTTCTTTAAAATTATATCTCTTTTCACTTTTGCTACATTTCCATTAGTATTAAATACTCAGTCTTGATTTATGCTCCAAACATGAGGCCACCTGGCATATTTTCAAACATCTGCCAATTCATAAGTATTCATCCCATCAGGGCACATGGATTTATATATATCCAGTTTGCTTAAGTATTCCCTGACCTGATCCTTCTCCGTGAAGTGTACATCTTAGCAGCCCAGAATCATGGAATGGTTTGTGTCAGAAAGGGCCTTTAAAGGCCATCTTGTCCAAATCAAGTTGCTCAGAGTTCCACCCAGCCTGACCTTGAATGTTTCCAGGGATGGGGCCTGGAATGCCTTACTTCTATCTCATCTGACTCCATCCTCTTTTAATTGAAAACCTTAACCCCTTGTCCTGTTGCTCCAGATTTCCCCTCTGGTCTCTCTCTTGTGAGGGATCTTGTTAACAAAGACTAACACAGATACTGTAAAATGGCAAATCTAAAACTTGCTGTTTCTAAATGAAGTCAGTACTGCCATATTTTAATTTTAGCATATTTCTATTTATGAAGGGGATTCTTCAGAATGATGGTCATATCCAATCTAGACATCCTTCCTGGTAGATATTTATAGTAGTTGGAAAGAAATGGCTATTCTTAATGAAGAGTTCTCTTAAACTCCACAGCTGAAGTGCAGGTTCATAATTCAAGATAAGAAAAATTATATTAGAAAAGAATAAGCTATGCCTCCTGGTGATAAGGAGAGCCTGTGTGGCAAGAGTTATGAAACTTTAAGGTATAAGTTCTAGATTGTCCCATGCTGCACCTGAGCCTGCCTGTATGCATACCCAGGATGTTTAGTCACAATCCCTGTGTGGTCACAGTCCCTATCTAGTCATCTGCACACATGGCGTAATGGATCAGTTTGAAATAGTGGAGGGCCTGAGACATGGTTATTGATTATTCCTGACCAATTTCACAGCTAGGTGTTTGACTAATTGTTACAGCAGCTTTCCGGTTGGGAACTTCTGAGTGCTTAGGATATTCCCCTGGGAAGTTCTGGATGTACATAGACTAATCTGTATGCTTACATGTCTTAATTAGCATTCTGAAAGATTAATCTGGCCATTGCAAAGACTCCCCAGGCTTGCAAAACTGACCCCCACAGAAAGATTAGCTCTTTCTGGAAAAAGAAGATAAGAGTCTTCAGGAAAAGTAGAAACTGTCCCCGAAGATGTAGATATGATTGTATCAGACAGTCTTGAAGGTGGGTAAGATAGCGAGAACATATTTTTTATATAATTTTAAATAATATATAGCAATAGATCATGGAAGTGCTGGACTTCACTGACCAACCAGGTATCATAATTCAGCAAAATAGTGGTTTTGGGAGTCTCACTGAGCCAGCTGACAATGCCATTGTAAAAACCCTTGTCTTGTCTGATATCCAGGCAGTGACCAACCATCTATTTTGAAAGATTAGATTCACCGCGCAAACATTGACAGACTGAAAACTGTGACCAGACTGCAAGATTTAGGCTTTGGTTAGATTAATCCCACTGCCACAGCAGATAGTACAGTCAGAGACTCTCAAAATTGCTACTTGAGTTCAAGATTTATGGCAGCAACAAAAAATCCATTCCATTTCCCAAAACACAGGAAACTCTGAATTTCCAGAAATTCTCTGAAGGGTGTCTTCTCAAATACATAGCCATTAGTCTTGGGTGTGATTGTTTGACATGCCCTGATCTGGAAAGCATAACTATTACTATAGAAATTACTGCAATACTACTTTTGCTTGAGGGATGCTGAGATGTTTATCAGAGATGAACTCTGAGTATCTGAGATCAGGTGCAATATGATCTTCTTTGAGCCCAATGGATTCATTAGATCACTGATAGAATACAAGGACTGAAAGCAATTTATTCAGAGCACTATATCATAAGGACATTTACCTCAATTACTCCAAATCTGATTGCCAACTCTTTCCTGCAGCTAAATCAAGCGATGAAAGTTTTAGAAGAATCTGAGTAAACATGCAAATTTCAGAACACCCAGATTGGTTGACCTTTAAACAGAAAGGTGTTCTCAATCATAGCAAAAGCAGAGTTAATGCCCTATATAATTCTGAATTATCATTAACAGTTAGAAAGGCACTAGCAATATGTCAAGAGTAGAGCAGCTCAATAAAGAAAAAGTGCTTCTAAAAATTTTTGGCTTATACATCTTGGAAGCCCTTGGAGACATACCGTCCACATTAAGATTTGACCTGCAATGTCTCTCTTATTTTAAAGAAACTGCAAGGAGAAATACTTCAGAGAATGAATTCTGTTTGCTATTTTTATGTACTATGAGCTGCACATGTCTTTGAGGGTTATGGGGCATTGCAAATGGCATAGGGATTTTCTTGAAATTTTCATCAATAGCTTGCTTCTCCCAGCAACAGATGGTTTCATATAGAGATTATACCAGAGAAATTCAGCAGGATGAAACAGCAAAGAAAAGCTTACCCACCAGAAATTGTAAAAATCCTCAACCTTAAAGCCATACATTAGAGTAAAACCTAGTAACATGCAAATTGTTCTGATTGTTTTGTAAAGGAAATAAAAAGGCCTCAGACATTAAATCAGCATCATACTGAGACAACAGTTTATACCTACGTTTAGAAACACCACTAATAGTGTATTTAACAGCACAAGAAAGGATGTAAACCCTTGATATACAGCTAAGTTTTTCTGCTTGCACCTAGATAAGCTATTATACATATAAGAAGCCTTTTACTGGTTCCCTTCCATTTTATTTTCACAAATTTCTTAGGAAAGCAAAGTATGTATAGAAAGAAACAAGGGGTAGAATATATTTGCTTTTACCTCAGTGTATCCCAGGACAGTTATAACACGGACAAAGAGAACAAAGAGTTGCAGGTATTGAGAAAAGCTGAACTTACTGCAGCAATGACAGATGCATGACAAAAATTTAGCACTGATTAAATATGACCTTAGTTAAGTGTCTTGCACTGTTATTCAATTAAGAAGACAGTGTCACAGAATAAAAAAAAAATCTATATTGCTAAGCAGGGAACTAATCAAAGGCACTCTCAGCACGGGGCTGCCTGGAGCTAAGCAACAGAGAAAAGTTGGAGAAAAGTCTGGGACAATTTTAAAGCTGCTTTCTGAATCTTCCAAGAGAAGTGTAAAATGGTGCATGTTGCTCAAAATTTTTTCATAAAGATCGTAAATTAACTTCCCGGAAAATGAATAGAAAATGAGGAAGTTTTCTCTAAAAACATGCAAGCTAGCTGCTATAGCTCAGTACTATACTACATATTATGTCTGAGGGTGTTACATGCATTTATTTCTCCATTTGTTCTACTCTGGTGTAAAGAATTTGGGTTTTTTCTGATCACTTTATTGTAATGGTTGCCATTCAGTAAGAACTGGCAAATCCTCGACCTTGGATCATCCTTTCCATGGTTTTTAAATGTAGTTTATAGTATTATTTCCCAGTAGACAAAAAAGGCCTTCCTACCATGTGAAAAGGGCTGTCCCTTGCTCCTTCAAGTGTTGGACATCACCATGTTTTAAAGCCATGTTTCATTCTTGTGTTTTTCTTATTTTCTCTTAGCCTAATTCTCTAACCTCTCTTTGCATGTGAGCATCTGGGATCTTTGTAGGTGAGCTTGCTCACAGTTAATTTTTCTTGTAAAGAGGTTGATAGTAGCTGAATGCTTTTCACTGCTGGACTTGGTTACTTGCATTGATGGTCTTACATGAAAGACACCTTTCAGAAGACTTGATACATAAAGCCTTGTGGGATTTAGGTCCTTCTTTTGCATTGATCCCTACTGAAGATACAGGCTTAAGTAACACTGGGAATCTGAGCCTAAGCCCTCCAAACTGTTGGGGCTTAATCTGTACACCTCTCCTGGGCATTTTATGTTGCCTAGTTTAAACACTGACTATTGTGAGGTTTGTTCATGCAGTTTAAAGTTCCTGTTTTACTACTTAGGAGACTACAAATTTTATTTGGAAAACAAACAAGTGCCAAAATAAATAAAGGATGAGCTCTGCAACACACTGTAAGTAGTTTCCTTAGATATTGTGTAAGAGCACTAGACCCTAGTCCTGCGTGGGGAAGATGTCCTAAACATAGACTGTATGTGTAAGTAACTACTGAAGAAAAGAACTACTGGTGTTAAGGAATTCAATGGAAATGCCTAACAATATAAAAAAATACAGAATTGGTGATTTTAAAGGTAGGGGTATTTATTTAGAAATCTGAAATCAAATAATTAATTTTGAAACTCTTTTGTATCTGTTTTAAAAGGTAAATATTGTGAAATCCATGACAAAAGAAAAAAGTTACCAAAGAAAAAATAACCAGGGAAAATACATTTTTTTATTTCCTAAAAATTTTTTTTTAATTGCCAAGAAGTTTAAATTGGAAGTGTATTTTAATATTGTTAATGATACATTATGTATCCCTATCCCAGTGTTCTTTATATTATGAAAGTATTTAGCTGAATGCTCAAGGTTCCACTATACAATTTTTATAGTTCAGTATCCCTAAATTAGATTAAGTGTGAATTAATAAAATAAATAAATAAGAAAGATTATTTCTACCTTGCATGGTGTTGTATAACTGAACTTGCTACATAACTTCTTCCTAGTTTTATTCCTCCTAGTCAAACTGTTCTTTTTTCCCCTTCAGCTAGCGTAATTGTCTTTCACCCATTTTCTTTTAAAGACTTCTGTGAACTAAATTTTCACTGTATCTGAAAAATTCCCAGAGTAAATTACCTGTGAATCTTAGGCATATCTCTCAAGTACATGCACCTGTACTGGATCAATTAGCTTGCATAATTTTTAGCAACAATAAATGGCCTACAAGTGTTCTCCATTAATTAAAATGCTATCAGCCTTTTGAGAGTGCACTTCTAATGTATTCTGTCTACAGCAGATTTGCGGGCAGCTACTTCTGGATGGACCTTATGGTGTTAATTTGTGTTTTGAACTCATTGTCCCTCCCTGAAAACTAATGCTGGACTTTTAATTTTTTTTTTCTTGTGAAGAACAACTTTTGTTTTATTAGTTACTGTGAGAGCTGATTGCTGTAAAACTAAATCAGATCTTGTACTGTACCGATCTGTATTTTAAATGAAAGGGTTCTGCTGCTGCTGCTCTCTAATTTTTGTTGTAAAGCCAGATTGGACCTCTTTTTAATGGCTTTATTTGACGTCAGTCTATCCAGAAAATAATTTCCTTGCGTGGATGTAATACATAGGCTACTGTAGAATAGTAATTCTTCTAGGTGTTAGAAAAGCATGTTTAAATCATACTTATGTGCTCATGACCTTTCTAAGGCAATGATTTAAGAGAGTTTTGCAGATTAACTGCTTTATTCTGCACTCCCTGAAAACTGTCTGCTTAAAAAGCATCCTGACCAGTCTCAATGATTCTGTTTAATGATGCAATTCAGCTTTTTTGCAAGGGCCATTTTTAAAAAGCCATACTGCTAAGCATGGCTTTATAAATTATTTATAGAGAATTGCTGGGACAATATCTTTCTTGGTGAGTTTCTGGTGCCAGTAACACTGAATTATCCACAGAAATTAAGTCAACAAAGCTTATTCCTTTCTTTTTCTCTTCCAGCATCAAACTTAAGTATAAATTCATGCCAGAAGACATTTTAGATTTTATGCAGAAATATTTTTCATTGCTTCACTGAGTATTTTAGAGGCAGAAAAATATTTCATTACTAGCTTTCTTTCATTTTTAATTAGCAATTTTAAACCAGTCAGTTGAGGAATATGTACAGGTATTTGGTAGACATTTTTATTATACATAGTTAGCCTAGAGTTAAGAAAAACTGAGTAGAATTATGAAACTAATCACATAATAAGTACATTAATAAAGTTAACCAACAGCTAAATAACTGAAACAATAAATTAGTAAAATATACCTTCTTATTCTATTTTAAATTATGTCTTTCAGTTGTCTCTTTATTGACCTGTTTTATGATCTTTCCCAGAGACTTCAGTCCAATATGTTATTGACATCAAGGAGAAATTCAGTGGGAGCCTCTTGCAAACAGTTTTTTCTGAAATCCCTCCCTATCTGTTGCCATGACAACACAACCATTCTTTCTAGAGAGGATGTTTTCTCTATTCCCAGAAAAATAATTTCACAGCTTTATTGTTGCAAGTATTGGAGGGGAAGAAGAAAAGAAAACCCAAAAACAAACCCGAAAAACAATGCATTCTAAGTGGACTTTCTGAACAAAGGAAGGAACCCCTAGGATTTGAAGCTAGTAGTTACTTTCTGTAATAGTTTTAAGTTTCTGCACATATAAACATTTGTAAGGGATGTTCTAACTACATGTACAAAAGATACAAAAGTTGGCATTTCTGATTTTTGGTTTTGAAAAAAAAGTAGGGTTTATGGAAGGGGTTTTTTTATGATTCACAATTGCGTGTTAGAAGCACACTGTGTGAATGCTACTCGAGTTAAGTGTCTTAAACTACCAAGCCTATGCAAAGTCTGCCTGGACCTAGTTGCTAGCCAGCTAACTTCTGATAAATTCCACAGAGAACAGAAATTACACGGAACAGCATTTCTTTGCCTCGTCAAAGCATAGCTAGCACAAACCAATAGAATTATATTTCTCTTAGCATGTCATTACATTATGAAGATGACTGGGACTTAAAAAAAAGGCAACACAAAATTTCTTCATTATTCTACCACAAAAATCATCAGACTGTGCATCAGGGAGCGCAGAATGCTTTTCAAGAAAAGGAGTGCAGGTCCTACTTTTTTTTTTTTTTTTTATAATGCTGAGCCATTTGAGTGTAACTAGACCTTTACCTAAAAATAGAAGTAACCTGACATAAACTGAATAAAATTTGGAAATCTGTATTGATAAGTAACACAAAGGTAGTGTTATATGGAGTAATTTTTAAAGATGGTCTAATATTCCTTTCAAGCATATGAATTGCAAACTTGCTATCATTTCTGTGTCATGCACTGACAAAAATTTGTATCCTTTCTTCACTGCCCCTTTTACTTAAATTTTATAGCTGAATTAGAAGAAAAGAATAAATCTATCATGCCTTTTTCCTTTTAGTTAAGTCTCTAAAATCAGCAGTTTCCATATAGGTGATTAAGTCTTGTGGGAAGGAAACTAGTAATAAATTATGATAAAGTGTCAGGAATATATGGAAGGTAAAATAATATTCTTGAAATAGTAAACAAACAAAACAAAACAAAAAAAAAAGATCATTTTCCTAATGAAAAACTGGGAAAAGAAAAGCAGTAGAAAATTTTCAGACTCCAAAAAGGAGACTGCTGAGTTATATAAATTGGTATTATCATTTATCTTTATTGTGAAAAAATATATCTTTCTGCATCAAAATCTGCTCCAGTTTCTGTCCTATGTGTATGAACCAGAGTAAATTTGATTTCATTTTAAAATATGCATCCTAACAAGGACTATTTTTGTTTCAAATAATTGTTATGAAATCCCTTACTTAACACATTCCTTGAAAGTAAATTTGTAAAATATATTTCCAATTTACAGAATAAACACTGTCTGCAGATGGCCAGGAGAACATATTTGACACAGTCAACATTTAGAAGGGAAAAAATGTCAAAATAATCGGCTATGTAAATGCTTGGCAGACTGTGGAATTGTATGTGGTTCTGTGACTGCACAAAAAACTTGAGTATCCTGAAATATGAAACAGACTTGGAATAAACATCAAAATTTGCACACAAAATTTACCTGTGAATAGATAAAGATAAGAAAATATAAATTCTCTGAAATTTTTTTTAATAGTATTCTGCAACCTCTTTCATCACTTGGAAACTATGCAGTACTAAGAGAAAACATGTTAATTAAACTATTCAGAACAATTTACACTATGTCCTATTCTAGTTTTATTCTATTCTAACTGAATTCAGAGAAAAGCTAGAGTATAATAGCAGATCAAAAGGTAAGGATCTATTTTATAAATACTGGAATACATTTTAAATATATCATAGCCATCACATTTGTCTCCAAATGATCTTTTTATTTTTCTGTATGTTGAATTTTTTAGCTTGTTTAGTGTACAACATAGCACCAAAGACAGCATAACAGCAAAGAAAATTAAGAACTCCTACTAGATTTTATAGCCAGCCAGATTGCTATAGTATTTTTTTAAATAAACCTGCAAATGTTTTACCCAATTTGTGTTTAGCACTTCAAAAGATACAGTTCTGTTCCCTTTTTTAGAGTGCAATTGTTCTATATTTCCTTAGCATTTATTGTGACAAAATGTGAAAACGTTAAGCATAATGATTCTGTTTGCTTATGCATTTGTATCCTCTTCTTCCAAAGCTTAAAAGAGGTCATCATATTCGGCTTATCTCTGTTTTATTACACTGATTGCTTCTTTGACAGGAGGAGATATTTTGGTAGGCTTCTACAGACTGTAAAAAAATGATCTTTTAATTTAAAATTTTCTTATAGTGTTTGCGCCACTAAAAATGTTATTTACCTTCTTGGCTTCTTGCTTTCTGCTTTGAAACAAGGTCCTCCAACAATTGCACACAGTAGATTTGTGATGGATCAGCCATCTCAAAGTCATGAGCAATCCTGCTCACATCACAAGGCATCTCTGCATATATACTGTCTCGAGCACAGGGCACTGTAGCACGTGGTGGTGGTTTAACACCAACTGGGAATTAAACTCCAAATAAGCTATCAACATCCCCCAGCTCCCTGTGCAAGAGTGGGACAAAGAGTGGAGCTTACGGGTTGAGATAACAATTTACTGAAAGCAAACAGCAATGGAATAAGAAACACACAGTAACAGCAGCAATAGTAATAACAAAAGTGTACAAAAAGAGAAGTTCTTTACCCATAATAAAAGTGCTCACCACCTCGACTCAGGTCCGCATGGCTCCTGGGACAAAGTGGCAGCTGCATCACATGGCTTCCCAGACAAAGACAAGCTAGCAATTACTCCCCACAGCTGGCTTTCCCCATCTCCAAGCCCAAGACAACAGAAAATATCCTTGTATCATGCAGAAATGAGTCATTTCATTCATATGTGATCAGGTTGTCCTTAGTATTGCCCAGACTGTTCGCTATTTAAAAAAAAAAACCTCAAAAACAGACAAGCAAAAAATCCAAACACAGCATGAAAACAGAGATTTGTATGTAATACTTTAGTACACAGATGTTTAATTTCTTCTCTTAAGTTTATCTATTTCAAAGCTGCTTTTTTTTGTGAAAAAGACGTTTTAAAAATTCTACAAGTTGCCATGGTACACACTTTAATTCTTACCATAAGTGAAAACAAGCTTTTCTGTCATAAGTTTTGTTACTGATATATTGTAGACTTCTCCACATGTGCATTTGCCTCTTTAAGGAGTTTGGCAAAGCAGCTCAAAGAACTCTGTAATGGTCATAGGTGCTGGCGTTCCTTGAGATTTGATTTGCAACCAAGAGAACAAGAAGATGTCCAGGAAGATAAAAAGTGCACTATCTGGCAGCATTCAGATGGCTAAAAGAAAGCCGAAGCTTTCACTAGAGCAGCTCTGACATGCTAAATGGTTTGGGCTGGCAAAATGTATATAAGCTATACCTATATCTATATATCCACATCTAGCTAGCTAGCTAGCTTATAGTGTTTCTCTCCCAGCAAAAAAGGTCTATCTCAACTGACAGGCTTCTTCCTAGCCTCTGACAGAATCACAGAATGGGGGAAATATAAGTCACCGATGCCATATAGTTATACGTAGTTGCAATATTGTGGGTTTGATCAGTTTCTGTGAACTAGTATAGTTTTTCTCGTCTCAGAAAAACAATGTTGTACCTTAGGGTTTGCTTAGTAGTAAATGTTGTGTCTGAGATACCCAACTGGTTCAGCAGCCTATTGAGAGATTAAAAAATCCTCTTGCCTTTTTTTCAGACTTGCTGATATCACAGGCTGGGAGGCTAAGAGATACAGAAACTCTTAATCGTATCAGGAACGTGCGTAAAACGTGAGAAAGTCCTATCCAAGGTTTTTCACTTGTCTTCTGAGGACATATTGGCATCAGTCAGTGACATTTGAAGAGTCTCTTTCGGCAAAAATAAATACATAAAAAACTTATTCTAACATGTTAGCACTCAGAACTGCCTAAGAAAAAGACATGTTTAACTAAATATGTTATAAGGTCCACACACTTTTAGACATACAAGAAGTTAAGATTGGTCTTGATCACAAGAACATGAAAAAATGGGAAAACATCCTGAAATAACAGAAAGATACTATTAATATATGCATAGCTGAAGACTGAATGTTATTCTACATTGCAGTCCTGACTTCTAAATCTTTTTCCTGTAGTTTAATTTTCAATAGCAGCTTAAAGACAAAATTTGATGAAACTTCTTCTCATGTAAAATCATAAAATATGTTTGTTCTTTTTTCTGACCTGCCTCATAATCTAGAGAATTTGGAGTTGTATTTGATGGACAAAGTGAAATGAATGAATAGCACAATTTTGAGCAAGATTTATTGTTCTCTTCATTTTTCTTGGACAGACACATATTGTAACAACATAATCCATTATGATTTGTTGTAGAAAAATGAGAGGCATATTGTGATATTAAAGCAAAAATGACCATTATCTCTCAGGAAAGGAAATAGAAACCCTTTAATGATTGAGCTGACAATCTTCACAGTCATTAAGGACACTGATAGGAACATTTTCACCATGCTATACAGAAACCAGCTGTCATATATTAGTATTACCTAAAGTCAAATTCCCATTCACCATACTAAAAATACAGCCTTTGTAGAGACTACATTCGCTTCACACAAATATAGGATTCTATTCTTATGCAGCATTTCATTGAAAGGGATAAACCTCCATTTATAGTCTCTGATTCCCCTCTTTTCAGAAATAGAAAGTATAAACAATCTGTAAGATTCAGCAGACCACATCCACATAGGCCTACAAGCCCTCAGGGATGTACCAGGGAGAGCACCAGAACCTCTGCTCTGGCAGCAGAACCCTGCCAGGACATGAAACAGATCTGTGGAAAGTGCTGTGCAAGGAGAGAGGTTGGTGTGGCACTCTCTGGGTAGGCCTGTGTGTGAGACAGTGCTAATAATAAAAGTAATAAAATATAATACAAATATTTTTAAAAATAGTAATAAAAGCTCACAAACTCATCTTCACATTCATAGTAAGGTTCAGATGAACAATGGCAGAAGCAGGAGCCCAAATAATGCCCTCACCTGACTCCACACAGGCCTTTCATTATGGGAAGGCCATAAAAGGCCCATCTCCACAAGCTCAAAGGAACTCGACAATGCACAGTGGCAGACAGGATCCCATATTAAGGATTCATAAAGGGTGAACAAAAACCTTGTCCAGACCTCTCCCAGAACTGTCCCATGAGAGCCACCAGCCCTGTTGTCCAGGTCTGAAACCCATCAAGTCATTAGGAGCAACTCTCTGGATCACCTGTCAGACTAAGTATGGGATGTCTAAGGGTGTGGGACACATTATGGAATGCAGGGGAAGATCAGTTCATGGTTGCAGAGAACTTCTTATGGGATGTTTCAGGGAAGAACCAAAAGCAGGAAAAGGGAGGGCCTTAGGTGATTTGAGGAAGAACAAGTGAAGGAAAATTAAGAGCTATGGGGGGAAAAAAGGCCAGCTGAATGCAACTACTTTTCTGGTCTGCACACTTGTCTGGCTGTTGGGACCTAGGAAGCTAGAAACTGGGGAGACTGGAAACCAAGGATACTCACTGGGCAGACTGAGGGTCTGAACTCAGTAGAGAAAGAGATACAACTTGCATATATATATATACACTTTTTTCCCCTCACTATTTTATCCTCCCCCTGCTCAGACAGAGAGGGGAGCAAGATGAGGTCATTCATGCAGTCAGTGATTGTGTGACTGATGAGTGTGTCCGTCTGTGATCGGTGCCACCACCTGAGCGTATCTGTAAATATGTGTTGTATATGTGCCCTGTGTACACGTACCTGCTGGAAATACATCTTCAGTCGCCACTGCTGGTTGGAAATAGGAGCACGGAGTCACAACAGCCTCACCTCTCTCTCAGAGTATTAGATCTGGCATGATACATGTAAATTTTCATGTAACGTAATGTACTTAAAAAAGATATTTTAGTGGCTTATGGGTCCCTATAGCTTTAAAACATTTTAACTACATGTTGTTATTGAACATAAAACATATTTACTAAAATATTTAGTATTTATAAGTCTATAGCAACTTTCTAGAATCATGAAAAGAGTCCATGATCTACTTACCACAAATATTTTTTTCTCTTTTTCTAAAGGGTTAGAATTGTGTCAACCCTTGCAAATTCCCTCTGCATTTTAGCTTCATTCCAAAGGAAAATCCACAAACAGGTTGGATTTGTTTTCCCTGTTCTCCTCACATATATCTTTTTGTTTGCCTGTTCTTCAAGTAGTCTTGAAGATTTTTCTTGGGAACAGAGGCATAAAGAAGATGAGCAGTAACCCAGAAAAGGTTTTGCAGTTTAATGAGCAACCTCATTTCCTGTTCATAAACCTTTGCAAGGTTTTAATATGCTCCTAACTTTATATCTGCATCTTTGTTTAAGAGACTTTTTAGGATCCTACAAATAATTTTCACAGTCTAGATTTTTAGTGTCTATGTATCTGAAGAGCTAATATCAACTTTAAATGTTCAGAGTAAGTTTGAAGAAAAAAAAAAATATATATAATTAATTCTGTTTTTCTCAGAGGAAAAAGGACATCTGGAATCTTTGCTATACCAGGAAAAAATATGCTTTCTAGGAAATGTTGAATATTAATTAAGAACAGACAGTTTTATTTACATGTTTCTCTCTCAGAAAGAGAAATTCCTAAGCATGTAACAATGTCTTAACCTTAAACTATGTTATCAAAAGAGAAAAAGAAGGGGAGGTAAGAAAACAAATGTAGGGAAAAAATGGCAATAATGAATGAAATACTGAATTTGTCTCTTTAATTATGTTTTTGTTGTTGAAACCTTCATTTTATTCCTTCTCTTTTTTCTTTTTTATAGTATTTAAAAACCCTTTTTATCATGTAATAGATGACATAATAGGATAAGCAAACTATAACAGGAAGCCTTCCGGATCCTGCACCAATGGCTGAAAATGTAATGCCAGCAGTTATTTTAGGTTTGGTCGAGACGTAGAGCTCAATTTCCAAACACATTTTTTGTGAGAAGAATTCATGAAGCTGAACTGCCAGATTTCTGCCAATGCAACTCTTCCTATTTTGTAATTTGAATATATGTTAGGACTTCAACAATCCCTAAAACACAGCAATAGGAGGATATCTTAATCTGTGTTATAGACAGCAGACAGTGTATGTCATCAACTGATCCTGGTATGGGTATGGACTGGCCAAGGGCAAGTTTATATTGCTGGTTGGAGTGCAAGAGAATAGATTATGTCCAATTTCACACCATTGTTTGATTGCTAGTCTGAGCACTCGTTTAACCAGAGTGCAGATTCACTTATTCTCATTCATACTTCTTTATCAAATTAGGTTAAATTTGACTAATGTGTTCAAAAGCCTTTGAAGACAGGAGACAGATGAACAGATGTAACTGAAAGTCTTTCTTTAAAAGAAACAAGCTAAAATTATCTCTTCATTACAGTAGCTAACATGATTCATTGTATTCTTTGAAGAGTCAAAGTAAAATTCACATATTACATAAGTTCAAGAAACTTCAATTTATCTGCAATTATTTTTGGGTCATAGAAGTAAAGGACATCACCCCCATCCTCTTCATGTGAAGACCTGGTTGCTAGAATAGAACTTAAACAATCAGCATACTGATCCCTTAACAGTCCAAACTCATTTCTATGAAGTCACTGGGAACAAGGATGTAGTTTGAATCCCTGTCTGTATAAAATCTGCCTATATTTTTTTTTTAATGATGACAAGTAGTTTTGGTTTGGTTTTTTTTTCAATATAACCAAACAACCACATCTGTGTTAGTCTTCTTTGTCTTTCCTTGTTTTTTGTTTAGTTTTTACTGACACTATCTTTATGCTTCCTTTTTTTCCAGAAAAAAAATAAATCAGAGGATAAAATATATCATTCATGGCATTTCTACTTAGATGAAAGAGTCTTACTGTTTATTGCAAAGACACAGCAGTTCAGCACTTGTAAATATGTCTCACTATACAGTTATTCCTAAAATAAAACAGGCCTGTGATTCCCACAGCACTTTACAGCAGACCAGACAACCCAGATTTAATGATTATTTCTTACAAAGTTCATCTGAAAATAACAATGGATTTCAGCTAGCCCACTGATATGAATAATTGTTTTGTACAAAGCATTTTACTTAGGAGGAAAACCTGTGCCAATATGACCAGGTTTTAACCGGAGGAAATGAAAAGCTAAGAAATGTTAGTGTTGTGAATTTCCTGCTCCATTTTTAAACTTAGATATTGAGCTAGAATGAAAATGTGTTCATTTTCTTGTTCTCTCACCAAATGGAAATTCAGTAAAGCCTTGAAACTATGACTGAAATCAGCCTAAACCAAGCAATTTGGCAATGTTTTACAGATCATATGGTTTTTGTCCAAAAACTTCTCAGAACAAAAAGAAAAGTGTGTCTCAGGACTTTGTTAGTCTGAACTAACATCAGAGGCAGAGAAAGAATTGCAAGACTATCAGCAGAAGCAGTAAGACTGGATACAGTGGTACATAAGGTTGAGTGATCTCTTGCTCATTTCAGCAGACAAGATTTTTCTTGGGAGTGAAAGATTAGCTAAAATGAGAATTTGTCAATCTTAGATTGTTTACTAAAGTACAAGGAAAAACAATAGTAATTATTAATTCATAAAATATCTAATTACATAAATAATAAAATACTAGTGCAATGTGTAAAAAAAAAAAGAGGACAGTAGCTAAACTCAATTGAGATCAAAATATAAGAATTTTTCTCTTTGGGAACAGCAAAGGTGAAATGGAGGAAGCATTGTGTTTCCTTGAAGCTGCTTCATGAAAGAATAACACCAGGTAAACTGTAAAATTGATGGCTCTCACAGAACTCCATCTATTATCCATTTGGATGGAGGAAGGAAAAAAATCTACATGGCCACATATTATTGTCCTTACTGGGGCTTAGAAAGCACTCAACATACTTACTAAAATATAGTATTCTTAGTAGTTTCCCAGTTCACCTGACCTTCAATTCAGTCAACTGTATGCCAGTCAATTCTTTGCCAAACTAGTCTGGAAAGGACACCTGCTCAGACGGCAGTAACATGGAAAACAGTGATGAAATCTGCTTATACTTCTCACTAATATCAATTGGATTAATTACTTATCAGCTTACTCTTTCCCATGTAAATTATTGTAATTTTCCAACTAACAGTTGAGAGTTATAAATTTGTGCATAGAGATTAACAGAGGAAGGCACAAGTATTTCAGTATTAACAAAACAATAAATGTCTATACAAGCATTCTAACAAAAGTCCTGAGCATATGTGGCCTCACTCCAGCAGAAGAGTCTAGATATAGATGTATTAATTTTATTTCTATGTTAATTTAAAAATACCTAACAAAACTGACTGCTGGCTATTTTAAAAATTATTATTTATTTATTTTTGAACTTATTTTTGCGCCACCATATCTATGCACTGTTATATTATTTTTGAAATTACTCCCCTAATCCAAAGGAAGAAACTTTTTCAATGTGTATTACCAATATACTGAATATATATAATATTACTCTGCAATCTTCAATCATACCCTGCAAGGAAACTCAAAATGTAAAATTTATTTACAGAGTAAAAATAACTTCTTTTCTCATTTAAAAACAATTTATTTTTTTCTGTCTATATTCAGAATAATATTTCAGGAATAAAATCTTCATTTAATACTTCTTTTTGTGTGTTCACCAAGGATAGAGAAAATGTATGCATACTGGTATCTTTTATTGGCGGTCTGCAACTTTTTCTTTTAGCTATCTTCTAAAAGAGCATGTCTCTGAAGTGTTTCTGCTAGATGGAGAAGAATGCTTATATTCAGTCCCAGTATTTTTACCAGTCAATTCAGATCTCTAATGTGGGTGAGTTATATTTCCCTTAAAATTTTTAAATCATACCTGAGTAATAGCTCTTTCTATTTAGAACTGTTTCCTCCAAGCCTCTCACAAATCTGCGGAAGAAAATGCATTTAGCTTTTTATTCCCATTCTTATTTTTGACACGAAACAATAATGACTACAGAAAAGATCTTGATTATGAAAACATTCAAATTAAAATGTAGTAATAGCCTGGAACTCCTAATTTACCTTTTCTACTGCAGAAGTCCTGTTTTGTTTTTTCTCTGACCTATTTCTCTTCATGTTTATTTTGGTGGTTTTTTTTTTGTTTTTTTTGTTTTTTTTTTTAATTTTGGTTATGTTTGGGGGTTTTTTGTCATCACAGGAAAATATTGTAATAAGTTCCCTTGGGTTTTGTAGCTTCCCCTTCAAATTTTCCCTTCCTGATTTTGTTAACCCAAGATTGGACAAGACCATTTATCTCTCATTACATCCACTGCCCTCTTATATGAAGCAGTTCACTGAGCAGAAGAATTTTTCATGCACACATAATCCCTGCATTCATTGAGTAACAGAATAATATTTGACAGTGGCTATCAGGCTACTTGAAAATAAGGAAGAAATTTAGCTGGTAATCTATATGTTTCTCCCAGGTTCATCACAAATACTTTTTTTGTTTAAAAGCTACTTATTGGTCCACTTCCATAAGAGCCTTGGGCCTACATAGAGTCTGCAGATCTTTACATTTCTATCAGGTGTAGAAATATGTCCTATGGATTAAATGGGCATCTATGATTAGATCTCACATCTATGATTAGATCACCTGTTTTTGTGGTGATGTTAATGTGATGAGACATGTCCTACACATCTTCGGTGTCACACAGATCTGTGAAGAGATATAAACACCTTCTTTAAAAAGGACTCCTGTTTGCCAGCATAACTCCCTCCCCTACTTTCTCCTTTTCTCCCTATGGTTTAGTAATTCTCAGTTGTAAATACCAAAGACTTCTTAAATAAACCAAAATGTGCTAGGGAATATTTGAGTGATATATTATCTTTTATCACGAGACATGCATCTCTGCCTCATGAGAAATGTAGCTCTTGTCTACATTGTATTCATTTATGTCTTTTTGCTCCTTCAAGACATGGTAATCCAGGACAGGATTTAACCTCTTAGTATTCATGGCTGCATTCTCTATATTGCACTATTAGATTGTGCAATTCCCCATTTCAACAAAGTACTGCATTACAGCTATCCTGATTTGTTGCCTTGCTTTTTACAGTTTCTCTCTTGCCAAGCCATTCCTTTTTAAATTTGGCATTATTGAGCTGCCATGAGTTTCTCCACTAAGCATGAAAACTATAAAAATGTATCCATATATTTTCCTGTTTAAATTTTGTTTCTTTGTAACCTTATTTTAATTTATTTTCCATTTTATTTGTGTAAAAAAGCTCTTTAGATATTTGTTTGTGTTATTTTTGGTTTTTTTGCGTTTTACTTAATTAACATTTAAAGTGTCCACATTGCTCTGTAAAGATACATTATATTTGCTATCTATTTTACTATTATATTTACCATCTAAATTTGCTCCCAAAGGCTTTTCCCATAAAAAAAGCTATTAAAAGAAAAAAAGGTAGAAACTTTTCCATTAAAAAATCAACTGCATAAAAATCTACTATATACTAAAAATTCCTTATCATAAAAATCACACAACAAAAATCAGTTTAATCAGTCCTGTTGTCAGAAGTTTAAATTACATCTTGATAGTACATTCTCTCAGAATCCTTTTATACACAATTTTTAAAAAAGGCTGTCTTGAAATGTAAGCTGTTCTTAGTAACAGGAAGGAGGAAATTTTTTTTATTGCTTTTTATCTCTCCTTTCTTTTGTTGTCTCAGTAATCACAGATGCTGTGGAGGAATGTTGTGGAGGAAATCAAGTCCACACTGATAAATACAGTGAATAAAGCTAAGACTAGAAAACAAAGCCTCACATTTTTAAAAACTTTTCTTAGAAGAAAACTTCACAGCAGATTAGTTCAGCCAATGGTTACATTTTTCTTTACACTTGATATTAACTTGAAGGTTGAAGAATGGTTCAAAGATTCATGACTGCATCCACTCAAAGCAACTATTGAGACAATTATCACTAACTGTATTGGAAAGCAATTTCAGGTGGGCTGGGTTTTTTCATGAAGAAGCTTGACCTGGAGTATTTAACATCAACAAGATCTCTAAAGAGGGACTCTAAAAATCATGAATTTTAAAATAAAAATAACTTTTTTGTATCATTCACTTCATAAATACTTCAAAGGTAGATAGATGTCACAGAGCACCCACATGAACATATGCATACAGACCACACTCATACAAAAAAATAAACTAAGCATGTGCAGATTCTTGTAAGTATTTTTCAAGAAGTAGAGAAAACAGTGAAACAGATTAAAACAGCTTAGAAGGTCACAGACAAAGATGGCTTAAATGGATGGAAAGATGGGCACTCATCTGATCAACATTACTGTTAAATCGAGGAAACCATTCAAACACAGACTTTGTCAGAAATACCTTGTCTAGATCAAACAGATGGTATAACTATTGTGTGTAATCATGGCAATTCTCTTCTTTTTTTTTTTTTGTTTCCTTGTAATATTCTACCTATGGTGCACCATAGAGAAAAGAGGATGCAAAATACAGTTTCCTGATTGTGATCCAGGGAAAGCTGAAATCAAGACATCAGAGACAGATATACACAATAGACTGATTTTTTTTTTTTTCACTTATTATTAACAATGTCCTAAGAATATGCAGCACAACTATAATTTTGGAAGAGGAATGGTGAACATTCAATCTGTGTGCTGACTACTTTGTATAAAAGAAACCTCAGGATATTTAGTAATACAAGAGTCAAATCCTTGAACTGATTACATGAAGTAAAAAATAAGAAAACAAAACAAAACAAATACAGAGCATGGGAAAAATCTGTAGTAAGTATTTCTTTAAAATACAGAGGACATTACATTAGTTTAAACAGTGTGGCAAGAATATATAACAAAATAACAGCTGCCAAAAACACTTTGTTGCTATAAAGAGAAAATAGGCAGGACTTTTTACACTGGCAGTACCATAAGCAGTCGCTACTTAATTTGATTTGAAGGACTGGGACCATAACAACATCTGAAGGAAGACAGAGGTGTCATGTTATCTTCTGCTGGCTTTAGTTAGCTTGCTTTGGGGTTTTTTTCATCATTGCTTTGACCATGAAATTCACCCCAAAAATATACCAGACTACTCTATTTATCACATTCAAAACTGGCAAATAAAGGAAGCTAAAGTTGTAATTTTCAAGAACTCATGTCCATGTGAGCAATGGAAAAGAATTTTCTGACAAGTTTTTTATAATGAGATGCTTGATATAAATGAGATCCTTGATATAAAACTGTAGACTTGGTTTCCTATCAGAGTATGGCAACACTGATTATAATAACTTAGAATACTTCTGATTTTTAAGAAAGATTTACCAAATTCTAGATTATCATAATATTTTTAATACGTGTGTGCAAAAAATCCATAAATGCTCTTTGCTACCACAATACCAGGAGGTATTTGACTTCATAAGGCAAAAATCCATACTACCTTGAAAAAGAACAAATGTGGTTGCCTGGTAAGTGTGTGTTCATACATGTTTTTGTGAGTATCTGTCTGAGAGCTGGAAGGATCAAAAAGACAAGACAAGCTTTTAAAGCTGTGTCTCTGCTGGGACTGAGGACATTACTCTTGTCATTTCTCAACACTCCAACACACATGGAGAAGATTTATTCACGTGAGCAGTCAATGTACTTACTTCTGCTACATAATTACACTGCTTAAGAAGTGAATATTTTCTTGTCTTACTTGATATCCTCTGTAAGTTGTAATACACTTCAGTAATTGTATGCTTATTCCTAAGACAAAAAAAAAAAAAAAAAAACAAAACAAAACAACAACAAACAAAACAAAAAAACCCAACCAACCAAAAAATAAACCCCAACACCCAAAAAAGCAAACCCCACCCCAAGCCTTGAAATAAGAGCAGAGCTCAGTTCTTTTCCCATAGTAGAGGCACACAAATGTTAGTAGAGTTTTTGGAGCTGTAAAGGTGTGTTCAGGGTCTGAGCATTCCTTTAAAAATACAGTTCTGGAAAGAAGGACAAACCTACAATTCCTTTGTTTCAATAAGAATCCAGTCATCTTAATCAATGTCTCCATTATTCAGTTTTCCTCATAAATTTTAGAAAAATTACTTTAAAATATATGATAAACCGAGCCATTAGGATATCTTAGAAATATATGATCAATCTTAGTTAGTAATAGGTGAAACTAAGAAAAAAAAAAAGATACCAGTGATAAACCCAGAAACAAGATCATGACAGTGAGAAAAATATACTAAAAACTAGCAAGAAACAAGCATGAGAGATGAAGAAAGAGCCATAGAAGCCAGCTCTTGAATTTGGAAAATAATTTCCCCCTCCCCAGGGAAAATGTGGAGCAAAAAGTCAAGCAGAGTGAAGAAATATATTGAAATAAATGCCTAGCAGAGTGCCACATTATGGAGTATTCAAAGGTAACATACTGTATGTTAGTTTAGAAATCAGAGGGACTTGATAGATACCTGTCCTTAAGTCTCTTTTTGCCCAGAAAATGACTAGGTTTTGAGCCTAGGATGTTCAGCAAGTACATTTCCTCTAGCTTCAAGAATACATCATATCAATTCAGTAGAAAAAAATCTTTTGTTCATTTACCTTCAAGTTTTCAGAAACTGAAAATCACTTTAAGGCTTAATGTAAAAAGAAAACCAAGGCCAATACTTCTAACATTGAAAAAGGGAATATTAGAGTAAGAAAGCAGATTAAGTAGTCTTTTTTTTTTTTCCTTTTTTTTCCCTCTCGAAATACCACAGGGTATTATCTTAGTTCTAAAGAGTACTTAGAGTTTAACTTTCAACGTAATACTCAAATATTAATATTGGACCTGATGTTCTTTCCATTGAATTTAATGGCAAAATTCCCAGAGATTTCAAGTAGGCAGAACCAGGCCTGTTATACATTACTGATATGTAAAATCATGATAGAAACATTAGTGAAGCATTTTTCAATGCATTTTTGCATGTTTTCAAATAAGTATACTAATTATCTTGATTATTTCCATGGAGAATAATTATACACATCTCTAAAGCTCTTATCAGTGTAAATATTAAAAAGAGGGAATATATAAACAGATTACACTAACAAAATATCTCTGGGCAATTTGAATAATTATCATACATACTGCTGCTGGAGAACTGCCTACTTCTAGAGTTCTACACCTGCTACTTTAAACTCACTTTTGGCTCTGAAATTCCTAACAAAATTCTCTATCACATACAAGGAAGATCAAGACTTTAGTCTGCATTGCAGGATTTGACGCATTTTCCAGGGAAAATCATTAACTTTAAAAATGTATCATACAAATAATAGATACTAGAATGTCTCTATAAATTAGCAGAAAGGAATAATAATTAAATTTCCAAACTCAAGAGAATAACCTTTTTCAGCTTCATAGAAAATGTTTAATCCTAATTCTAATTTCATCCTGCCTCTTTATTATGCAAGAGAAGACAAATCTGTAGTTACCTATTAAAGATATCCATATTAGTTTTTCAATTCATGAGACTTGAATTTCAGTTTGAGACTGAAAGTGCAAGTCAGTTCAGTTAAAATTTAAAAGTACTCATTTACTTCATAAATCACATCTGTCAACCTACAGAGATTTTGTGGATATCTCATTTTAGTTGACACTCAACATCTATTTTAGACTTTTTTTTTTTTTTGATCTGGCGTCCAGAAACTTAATGAGGCATTTAGGTGTAAATATCCCTGTTTGAGTCTTACATTCTGTGATGATTTCTAGACAGTGCAGTCAATGTAGTATGAGCAGGGATTCAACTGAAAATTCACAAAGCATTTAAACTAATTTGCTTAAACTTAGGTGTCTAGTATCATTTAGGATCTCTTATGGTGTTCTAAATTCCTGAATAAGACTTAGACATATGATACAAGTCACACAGAAGACATGTTCCACTTGATTTGGCTGATGGGAGCAGCACTGATCAACCCAAAAGGTACACACAGTCTGTCTGTCAGGTGTTCAAGCAGCTGAATGGAGCTATACCATTGCCTGACCCAAACTGATCCTTCAGGGTGAACAGAATTTCCCCTTGAGCGTGATGACCTGAATTTATCTACATATGTGTATGTCCAGGTGAGCTAATCTGGAGCTCAATACCATCTGAGGACATTTCCAAGCAAGACAAAAAATTTATACACACATAAACCCATGTCAGGTTAGACATTTACCACTGAGATCTAGTCTAAGATCTCTTGCATAATCAGTTTCTGTAGCTCAAATGATTTACAGTAGTTGCTTAAACTAATAGTTTATGAAATTCCTGAATTAAGAGTATTAAATCCTTAAATGATCAATAGGCTTTACAGGCTAACAAATATTAATTAACACCTTTAATTTATTCCTTTACAGACTTAGAATTCAATTTTGCATATGACAATACTGATGGAGAGACAACCTTCTTATACAGCCTGGAGTTTTAGTTTTCACAAGGAGGAAGAGATTAGATACATAAGTATTTTATGGTTCACAACAGAGCTTTTCAATTCCAAGCAATATTTGAATAGATTATTTCATTTAGTAAACATTATTTAGCACCTAGAAAACTTCTAGAAACTGATGATGTTGCTTGAAAAGATGCTAAGTCTAAAACATCCAACCTCTTGTTGGCTACAAATGGGTAATGTCCAATGACTTCAGTGGTCTACTCTGCAGCTGTAGAAAGGCTTCTCTTTGGAAAGCTGGTTAGAGGATTAGTACCTAATTTTGAGATGTTTGATTTAGAACAGTATCTATCTGTCTGTCTATCTATCTATCTATCTATCTATCTCTCTATCAAATTTATTAAGGAATTAAAAGACCAGGATAAAGGCAAGGACATGAAAGGGTTGTTCTATTGCAGGACTGTGCTTTGAGGAAAGTTTATCAAAATCTTTGGTGGTTTTGTTACCTGAGATATTTTTGTATCAAGCAGAAATGCTGCACAGACACCCCTTGATGATACTTCTACATTTCTCAGACTAGATGCTTGTCTTTGGGGATAGGCAAAACCCCAAGGAAAAGAAAAACAAGAAAGCCAGAAGGACAGTTATTTCTCTCAAAGTCCTTACTTTCCTTAGGCCTCAAGATATATTTTATACAGAAACATAACGTGTATGGAAATACCAATTCAGGTAATGAAGCAGACTATTACAGAAAGAGATAAACATGCACAGAAGTCAGTTCTAGTAAGGACATGTTAAATTTACACCTTTTGGGGGACAGCAGGGCTTTAGGCTGCATGAGCAAATTTTGTGGTTTTAAAATGTTTTCAATTACTGTCTTGTATTTCCCTAATTTTTGTATGCATGAAAAATGGGTAGCAATATTCATGAATTACATTTTCCTACCAGCATTAAATGTTAAAACTAACTGCTGCTTAGCCCATTCTCCATATTTCAATAATTTACTCTCTTTTCTTTCCCACATCAGCAGTGTCAATGAATGTCAAAGAAATGAAGATTAGCTTGTTTTGGGACTGAGATACCACATCAATGGTCTCTTTCAGAAAATACTATCATTTTCCATTGGGTTGCTTTGATCTCAGTTCACCAACCTAGAGGTGAAAGGTTCATACCCCTTTATTCATTCTTCCAAATTAGTTTGCATTAGCTCTTCACTTTAAGGCCAGAATAACTGTAACAGATTGATGGAAGACTGTCATGTTCATTATATGATGGATTAAATAAATCAGATTGTGTCATCTCCTGAAACTAAAGTGGACAGAGACAATGGCTAAAAAGATGGCAATATCTAGTAAATGGGAAAGGAGCAAATACTTCTGTGTTCAGTTTCACCTTTTGATACCTATTGAAGCCCCGGCTAGTTTGCTGTCTTCCAAAGCTGTAAACTTGGTTTACCCAGCATCCCATGTGAGGGAAAACTCCTCCCATTTCTGGCTATAAAAGCAATAGAAGATGGAAGCAGTACTCAGTTGCCAGTCACATGCAGCACAAGACCGATGGACCAAAAGCATCATGGACCTAGTAAGCAAATTAAAAATTAAATTCCCTCACTTAATTTAAAGTGCCCTTCCAGTTCTTTCTGGATGACCCACAAGAAGATATCTAAACCTTTGGTGTATCAACTGATGTAGACTACAACATGATTAAGAGCTCTTTGTAAACCATCTCTTTATTACTTCTCTCAGCTATACCAACTATTCTGTCCGGTCGACTTAGACTGCTGGGACTTAAGCTATATTTACCTTTACAGGAGTATAGTGGGTGGTTTCTGCTAATCTTGGTGAAAGCTCCAGAAAGACCTGTGGTACAAATCCAGGTGAGTGTGTAATGAAGAGGAAACAGTATATAGTAGCATCAAAAATCCTTTTTTTCACTTTTGGTCCAGGTCCTTTTTCCTTTAGCCATTCTACATCTGTATCTAAGGTTTGTATTAAATTTTGCATGCTTCAGCACAAATGATTAGCAGTATTATTCCCCAAACCATAAACTATTACTCCTACCACAGTAGGTTACAGACTCTCTTCACTTTTCTTGATAATAGAAGTATTTACTTCTAAATAATTCATATATCATATTATGATCCAGGTTAAAAACAATGCTTACAGGTTCACACTCAAAGGCACATTAAGGATATGTTAAGCAAAGAAAGACAAGAAAGAACAGCACGGTTCCCACACAGCCTGAAGGAATTAATTTCTTATTTTCCCTTTCCAGCCTCCATGGAAATCTTTAACATTAATTCTGTCAAGATGTAGCTTAAACACAGAAATCAGTACATGAAGCTGCCAGAACACTGAGTTAAACAAAAGTGCATGGTTCTATAGGTATAAATCCCAGTGAACACAGTTAAAAAATAAAACAAGAACAACAAGTGGTTCCAGTTCATCTCACACTATTAAATAGGTCAGTGATTTCTGTCCACAGAGTCATGGCCAACTTATCTCTTCCAGCTCAAAGAAAGATGTGTTAATTGCAAAGGGAACAGTACATGTTATTTTACCATTCACTAAGAATTCTCTGGCCTGAATTTCACCTCTGTCTTAGATTACTGCAGCTTGAGCTGAACTGTCTGAAATTAACTGAGCCACAGAGAATTTCAACAGAATTTCAGCAGCTAACCATATAATAAATGTATTTCAGCATCAGCACACATGGAGTATATACATTTAATTTTAAAAATGTATATGGGTTATGGCTTAGAAATCACATTAATATTTATGCAACCTCTTCACTAGGACAAGCTGTTGCATTAAGGTTACGTACAATTGCCATTAAATCAGTGGGTGACCACATATCTGTGATGTAGAAGCAGTAAGTGCCACCCACTTGCACCATCTCCCTTGGCCATCCTTCCATTGATTAAATGGAGCCTGGGGTGACTACACTCATCTTGCATTTCTGAAGTAGAATAAACAGAACTGCAACAGTCAGTTGGTGAACACAAGTGTTCTTTTGCAGGCAGGCTGAGTAACAAAGCATGCAAACATGGGCTGCCTGCACTTGCCTGGCTGTCAGTGAATGAACTCAGAGAGGAACACTGCGATTTAAATTGTTTCTGAGTTAAAAATAAACAATCCATGAACCAAATACATAATTATGAGTTAATGATAGACCTACCTTGATTGAATAACTCACCATGCTCCACATCTAAGACTTCCTCCTATTTAATGAGTACTGTAATGAGTTGTATGCTTAGAAATGAACTTTTCAGATAGTTGAAGATGCTAATCTTGGCAGTCTCCACCTTCTGAGAAAAGCCTAGAGACGCTGAATTGTTGAAGGATCTCACTTTGGTCCTGTTCCATAGCTTCTGGTAAATGCAAGTTCTTGTGGCTCGAAGGAGCACAAGAAATATAAAAAAAAAGTAAAGTGATAGAGTGTTTCTTTTATCACTTGGTGTATGAGAGTGATCAGGGTATGTTCTGAAATGCTATGTCATAAGCATTTTTGTCAAATACAAATGGGACAGCAAGTGACGGGCTGAGAGATGAGGGGCATGAAAATGTTTGTTTAGTTACGAGACTTTCTATTCTTACCAAAACTGTTGACCTATACTTTCATACTGGAGGTATTTCACCTAGTAAAGTAAACATGTGACTTCCTTCACTAGTCATAGTGTGATTTCCTCATAACAGACACCAGTTATTAAAAGATAAATCATAATCATGTGACCACATGTTGAAAACATGAGCAGATATTAAACCGTGACAGTGATCCATTTAGCAAGATCAGCCTGAAGAAATGAGTCAAAGGGGGATTTTATCAAAGAAATGAGTCAAAGGGAGAAATGAGACAGCAGTGGAACTGATTGGTCTGTAACACTGAAAATCAGTTTTGGATCAGTGTGTTGCCATTGAGAATGTTATTTCTCTGATTTCTAAACAAGTACATAATCACAAGCACTCAGCATAAATTTCCATCTCTGTATGTATTTGGATATAAATAAATGACTGGATTGTTCTCAGCCATTTTGGAAAAAAATAAAACGCATACAAAAATAGATAAAAATATAAATATAGAACACACTGATTTTTGTAAAAATAAACCCTCCAGTTTTATACATACCTTAGCTCAAATACTGCTAAAACTAAAAAGTAGGAAATGGTAAGTTGTTTATTCTCATGTTAATAAGTCTTACCCATACATAGGTAGGTGTGTAAATTGACACATATAGGTAACCAAAGGCAACCATCAAACTGCAGCTGAAAGGCAAAGAGTAGATTCATTTCACTACCTGGCTGACAACTCCAGGCAGCAGAGACACACAGGGACACACAGGCTCGGTTAGGCTCAGCTCAACCCGGAGGGCAGGGAGGCTCAGGCATGGCTGTGAGAATATGTTATCTCTACACAGGAATTCTACTTCTCAAAACAGGAAGAGGATTGGCAACAGTAGGAGTAATAAATGGAGTTTCCCCATGCTGACATTGTTTAATCTCGAATTCATTTGTTCTGTTTATGAATATATAATGTTTTGTATGCCAACTCATAACAGCACAAAAATACATAGCAGTTAATGTTGTATCCCTCTTCAATTTCACTTATAAAAAGCTCCACATTTGTTACATTACATCAGGAGGCCAGCTAATTAACCCTGATTCATTTATCCTTATATGTATTTGATTCAGTTGTAAAATCAGTACATAAAACTGCTTATTATTTTCTGATATTGCAAAGAGAAACTAAATCTAAATAGCACCTTACTACTACATACTAGATAAAAATGTAAAGATAGATGGACATTTGATTTTAAAAAGTAATTTATTAGAGTCTTGTTTCATCTTGAAAGGCTGTCTTTGGGGATATGATACATTATCAGTTGTCCTCCATTTAATTTTTTTGTGTCCCCATAAATTAAGTATGCTAATTTATTCTGCATAATGAAAGATTAAATTAAAAACTGTAGTCCTGACCTATTACACCCTTCTTATTTGCATGAATTTAATATATAATTCTCTGCTCTGTAAAGACTCATGAAATATTTAACTTTCTTCACCTCAGTAATTTTTGATGCAACATAAAGGTAAACATATAAATAAATCTCATTTAAGAATAGGATCCTAAGAAAATTCTAAAGAGACATCTGCTAAATACAGTAAGTGGTTCTGTATTTCCTTGGATATTAAATAGAAACTATTTAGCACAATGGGATTTACAAACCAGCAAACTTGCTAAACTTACTGAAAAGGTCTCAACTTATCTCAATGAGTTTTAAATCACTCTTTGCACATTGATAACTCATTTTCCCTGTCATTCAATAACACATTGCACAATTTTAACATTTCTCTCCGTAGGAGGAGGAATATCCCTTCAGATTTCAAATATTTCAAATCTTTCAAACTCATTTGAGAAAATCCCTAAATTGAGAATGAGTAGATCACTAATGTCTCTTAAATGATGAAAAGGTATGATTGCCACACACTCATACTCTTAGCATAAAAATAAATGATACATTGAAAAAAAAAAAAATTTCACTGTCTTTTTGAGGTTGACAGACTTGAAACCAATACAAGTTCTGGCTTTCTCTAATGGCAAGTCATCTGTATGTTGTGCAGAGAGACTGGACCTTGGCAGTACTGGGTGTCAGACTTCAAAAACCTTAAATTCTTCATCCAAGTAGAAGTTGGTATTTGTGCCAGTGGTTTAGTATCTCAGATGTAGTCTCATGTAACATTCTCAGATTCTGATTTATCTCAGTATTTGGTTTCCAGCATTTATTTCAGTTCAAACAACTACTATATTAGGTTTCAGCAGGAATACCTTTGCAGAACTGATACATTTTTTTACTGTGATCTCTGAGTGTTTTATTATGCACCACTTGGGTTAACGATTGCACTGAAATTTTAAAATCTTTGTGCAGTCCCTCATCTGTGAATCTCATTCCTCAATTTCAGAATCAAAATTGCCAAGAATTTTTTTATCTGACAGCCAGAGCCTTATTTCCCTTCTGCTTTAAATCTGCTGTAGCACATGGCTTACTTGATTTTCTTCGTGTGTTTGGGGCTGCACAGAGTTCCTGCTGAGGTTCTGATATGAGTGCAAAGCAAAGTCGGCTCCTAAAAGAAATTAACAGCCCTCTTATTGCTAATTAAAAGCTCTTTGCTTTCTCTCCACATGGCCATTGCAGCTGCTTCACATCCTCTCAATGTTTCGAAAACACATAAATTCAAAGACAATATTGTGAACAGCACCTGGCACTTGCTGCACCTGCCGTGATGAGACTATATTTCATTCTGTCAGTAAATTAAAATTCTCCAGAGCTGAAAAGGATGCTTTTTTTCTCATTCAACCTCTTCCATTGTCCCCAGTGGTAAAGAGACAGTAGTTTTGCTTCCATTTTCGATACTAAATATATCATATTGTTGTTTGCTTCAGTGGTGCAGACACCTGCCTCCTGCTGTAAATGTTGTGTTCCACTTTGGAAAGATTTCCCCAGGGCTCCACATTCAAGTATTGGCTTGTAACTATGGCTTAATATCATGTCAAAATCTCTTAAGGAAGATGCAGCTTGTCAAGTCATCCCAGGACTGAACCTCCATCTAGTGAAATTCTGAAAATATCCTTTGAGTGTTTGAAGCATAAGAAGACAAATAAAAGGCTAGCAAGTCATTTGTAAAGATAATAGCTAACAGCATGCATTTTCCCTTTCCCTCCCCTGCTTTCCATTAATGTTGATAAAGGGAGAAGAGCAGACTACAGATCAGTGATCTGTGTTATTTATATTCAGGTCAAAGAAAGATCTAAACTTTTGTGTTTTGGGCATGGCAGCAAAATGGAAGTAAAGAGAAAAAAAAAAATCAAACTGTGGTAGATTCAAGCTCTGATATTTTGATCTCAGAGCTTATTTTCAGAAAAGAAATGGCAAGCAGGAAGTTTTCCACTATAAAGAATTTAACAGACAACAACAGAATTTGGCTGGATCCTTGTGCCATGATGCTGCTGTGTTTGCTACAGTACAGGAGTAGTTTTTTGGGGTTTTTTTAATAAATCCACAGTGATTGCATTAGAAGTGGAACTACAATAGAAATTATTATTCTGAATTTTAATATACAATAGGAGATAATTTCCCAGTAACTTCTGCTTCAGTGCCGTTCGGGCTAGCTCTCTGTCCTGGCACCGAGCAAACTGCCTGCCCCAGGTGGGGGCTGGATGGAGACCGGTCGGAGTGCGCTGGAAAACGGGGGAACCCCCAGCTGGGGTTCGCCTCACAGCCCGATAGCTAGTGCGTGCGAAGGAGGTAGGATAAAGTGGAGGGACTCCTTCGTGGGGAAAGCAGTTTATTCCAGAGTAAAAATCCAGAGAGAGAGACCAAGCCACGTGCCTGCCAGGAGAGTTTTGTACCAAGAAGCAGGGGTGGAAAACACACAGTAACCAATGATACATCAACCAGGGCGTGTTACAGGGGCAGGGAGAAGGAATTACAGCCAATGGGGGAAGGGGTAGGCGGGGAGGAGTAACGGAGACCAATTAGCTGCTGAAGAACATAGAACTCTTTGGAAATACAATCTTATATGAGAGATAAGGGGAGGGGAGGGTTGCGGCCAATGATAAGGCACGGATTTATGTATTTTTCACAGCCTTGTGAATGCTCAGGTCTTTTGGGCTGGGGCAGCACCAAACCAATGGACCTTTGGGTCTACCTGATCTGGCTGATCATTGCTCACTGCAACAAACTTCTATAGGGGGGTACATGAAAGAGGTATTCACATATTCTCAAAGGGTATGTGTCCCTTTGTTTTGTTTTTCAGATTGGGGAAATGGTTCTCTAGAGAAATACTAACCTCTTCCCAAATTTCTATATACTTCAAAAGTTTGGACTAATATTCCCCAACAAAGAGAGAAAACCAAAAACCAACAACAAATCCCAACACAACTTTGGATTAAAACCTAATAGGGACAAGGGTCTTTATTTTAGTGTTATTTTTCACCCTAATAGTATCTCTTTAATAAAATAAGTATAAAAACCATCAAGAGCAGCAAAAGAGCTTCAATACATTACTGTTCCTTTCCTTTCCCAAACTCCTCACTTTCAGTCCTCAACTAGAGTCCTCATAGTAGAGCCAAACATGTAAGTCTGCAGGCTTGAAGGAGTGTGGGCATGCTTGGCATAAATGTGAAATCTCACAGTTTAACACATGTCATGGAAAACTCTTTATGGAAGAAGCCAAGGAGAACTCACAGTTCCCACTCAGCAATGAGCACAATATAGAGAAAAGGAAATACTAGCATTTAACTGAAGAGTTGTTGCAGACAGAAGGGAAATAACTCTTGAGCTGTTGAAACCCTAAAAAAATTATTTTTCATGTAACGCCTGTTTTTCACACATAACTTCTAACACTAACAGACCGTCACTAACAGATCTAACTGAATTTTACTGAAGGTTGATCAAATCTATGTGAATTCATAGTACCATCATTCAGAAGACACACGTGAGAACTGAATATTTGATAGATTACTTTTGAAGGTTACTTTGTGGGCTTTGCTATCCTAAGACATACAGCTTATGAAATCCTTAGGAAAGAAAGTGAAAGGTTTATATGTTACCTCTACTGAGCAAAATCTTTGCAATTTTGTAGCTGTGATCATGTAGGAAAAAATTCAATTTCAATTGTTACAATGCTGAGCTTGTGAAACAGAACAATTGAGAAAACCCGGTAAAATAAAGCCAGTCAGAGAAACTTCTAAAACAACACAAAATATAATTAATACTTTGTTAGGCTCTTATATCTATATCTCATAATGCCATTATGCTGTATTAAAAGATGATATTTCAAAATTCTATTTAAATCATTAGATAATTAAATCTTTTCTATGTTTAGCCATTTCTAATGTTTACTCTTTAAAAAAAAAAATGATAGATACTTCGAGTGCATGCATTCCTGATCATCTCTAGTTAAATAATTTTAGGCAGTATTAGTGCATCTGGGTCACCATGACAGATTTTAATATTTAGAAGTAATCACATTTCCTTCTTTTTAACCATTTGTCCCGAATTTCTTTTGAAAAGCCTAAGGCTTTTTATAGGATATTTCAAGGAGTTCTATTATTATGATGGCATCATTTAAATGTATTTTTAAAGGTGTATAGTTTTAAAAACAATATCTATTGAATCTGTTTTTGTTTTTCTCTCCATGTGTCTCAGAACAATATTTATCATATCCTTGATGCTCATTAATTTTACTCCACCAGTATGTTTTTCAGATTCTCTTGATAATACCAATCATGTAGTTTTCCATGCATCATGTAACTTTTAGGTTTTTTTACTAACCATTTGAAGCAGTGTGTTTGTTTTATTTCCACTTCATTAAAAATCCTTACCAACATCACGAAAATTCACTTTGAAATAATTGGGGGTCTATAAAAGATTTTCTAAGATGCATTTTCTTTCTTGGTGTGTCAAGACACTTTTGTCATCAAAAATGCAGATCTAGCAAACACAAATACTTTATTTATCTACTTTGGAGGGTTTTTTTATTGTTTCATAAAATGCTGGAATGTTTTTAACTTGGAAACTAATCTTACTTTTCTTCCTAATTCCACCTATTCAATTTTGTCTCTTAGAAATTATTTACTCATTAATAATTTATTTAAATATTTATTTTGGTTTTTTATTCAATAGCAAATGAAAGTGTTCAAAATTTAGAAAAACACATTCATTTAACTATAAAATGTCTTAATTTAAAAAACACTTAATTTAGTCAAGTTTATGACAGTTTTTGATTCTCTATCAAATTTTGTGAAAGCTGATAGGCTTTCTTCACAAAAGAAGTCAACTTGTAATGAATAAATACAATAATGTCTTTATTCACAGTTTCTGCTTCCTTCCCCATTCCTATGATAGTCCATTTTTCACAGAGTGTAAATATGTTTTTATTTTCCTATACTCCTGTGTTGGTTTATTCTCCATTTGGCATGGTATACAACTAATTAACAGTGAACACCAGTCCTTCTGAAAATACTCTTCTGAACACTAATAGCCTATTCATAGTAGGTGTGAATACCATAACAGCTGCAAGTTACAATGTAAATATTGTTTGAATACAGAAAAATTGCTTGCACGTTAAATAAAAACATCATTGAAGAAAATTAAATTTTCAAGCTCAAAAGATCTATTCTTTTCAGTATGTATTATTTACAAATAAGAGAGAGTGTTTGAATGACCTCTCAGTCACACAATCAGCCATAGAAGGAATAACACTTGGGACTCCTAGCTCCCATTGTTATACTCCAAGTTTCCCTTGGTGTTTCCTCTTTTTGTTGTTCTTTTGCTACACCATTAAAATTCATATATAAGTAATAGGAGAGGCGCTGAGTTGAAAAGTGCTGTCTATAAATTATTGATATTAAATAATAGAATGACTGAAATGGGACTAAGAATTAAGTGAGGCAAACATCACCTAATCAATGTGAGTTAATCAAACAACTTCTGTTTGCTTTGATATTTAAAGTTAATTTAGATAATATCACTCATGTAGTACACCTACTTTTTTTTGCAAGGTATTTAACTTGATAAAAAGCATGAATTTAATGAATAAATTTGACTGATAAAACTTCATGTAATATAAATTAAATGGATTAAAGAACAGGCATCAGACAAATCTCAGAAGGTCATTCCAAATAGGCTATCATTATTAAAATATTTAAAACATATATTGGTGTCATGTCATAATCACTTCTTGCCTTACTCTATGTCATTGGGTATTTGTAAGAAAATAACAAATCATTGATGACAAAGTCAACAGTATGTAAAAAGTCACTTGTAGGGAAATACCTGGATTGCATAGTAGACTGGGAAGACATAACAATAACATTTTACAATGATGAAATTTAAGTGACAAAGAACTAAGATACAGTTTCTGTGTGAGATCTCTGTGCAGAATCAGAGATTCTAGAAAGGCCAGGTTGATTACAGATATAATGATTAAAAGATGAACTTTCACTGTGTTCCAATGGCCGATAGAACAAATACTAACCTTGTTATCCGACATTCTTGGCTCCTGAATTTAGATCAACAAAGTTGGTGTCCACCATTCAAGATGAGAAATTTGAAGAGAACTGCAAGTATGCAGAAAGAAGTTGCAAGTAAGGCGATTGCAATGTTTAAATGACTGTCAGAAGCAGAGATGGACTGTGAGTTCATCTGTATAATAGAGATTTGATGCAATCCAAGTTCTGGAAGATAATGATGAACAAATTAGACATAAAGGCCTTGTTTTTAAGAATGGAGATATTTAGTTACCAGAAAAATTTAAAAGCTTTGTTACAGATGGAACAACAGACCAGTATAATAGACAGCAAAATCACAAAAAGTCCTGATGTAAAAGAATATTATATTTTGGCCCAGAAGCAAGTCAAAGGGGTACTGTGGTTTATATTATGTAAGCATAATTAAAATATCTTAATAATCTGTGTAGAGGGATTCCTTGTGGAACAGGGGCATATGATACCCCTGGAAAGATTGGACAACCCAGGGTTGCTGAGGAAAAGCCCCTGAACAAGCCTGGAAAGCACCTGGCTGCAGGCAGCCCTGAAAGTCCTTGGCAAAGTTATGCACTGGTTGGCTCCCCGTGGATTAGGGGCCGTCTAGAGGGACTGGGGGTGAATCTTTGCAAAGTAGATCTAAGCTTGTATAGTGGAACAATAAAGGGGAGAACGATGCTTAATCATATCGGTGTCTGTGTCGTTTATCCGGCCAGCTCTCCAGCACTTGGGCCCCTCCCCACCCCGCAAAAAATCTGTTCACTGAATTAATATTTTGAAATCTGTACTAATCAAAGAAAAACAGAACTTCAGATTTCACTAATGATGTTGAGTTTGTATCTGGCAATCAGACTACAGCATTTTAACATGACTTAAAATCTAGCAAGTGCAATGCAGACACAAGAATTAATAGATTTTTTTTGAGATGCTTCATTTTATAGGTTTATAACTACCAGTCACTTTTGACAATCTTGTTGTAATAAAAAGACATGTAGAGGAAACCACTAGCTTCCATGCTTCATGAATGTTGTAACAAAAGAGGCTAATTAGTATACTTGCACTAAATTTGGTGAAACTGCAGAGCAAATAGATTTTTATTTTATAAGGCTTAATTTTGATCCTTGTGGGTTTTTTCTGATGCAAAATTAAAACAAATTATTTTTGTCCAGGAACAAAGAGAATTTGAATATTGGTAACTTAATAGACTTCTCTTCCCTCTAGGTTTTGGGCCAGGATTTATAAATACTCTTTCAGGCAGTTGGGAAAATTATCTTTTCTCCTTTTCCCCTTTTATTGGTATAATTTTCTTTAAAACTCAGTGCTGTGAAAAAGCTTTCTGTCTTGTCCCTGTCACTAACAATGACCCAATACTATTTCATGCTTAAATTATCAATGCATGTATTCTTATTGCACAAATACCTTTGAAAAATTAATTTCCTTCATTGTCACAGTAAGGCAAAGAAACCAAATTGCATATAGTAGCTGAGTGGTTGATGGGATTTTTCTAAGCATGGTTTCCCAGGGCTCTCTCTGAGGCCTACCAAGGACAATACATGATTTTACCTGATTTCAGTGTGTACCAGGAGAGAAAACATTCAGGATATTCTCTCATTAATTGTACAGGACAAGATATGTTTAACATCTTAGCATAAAACAAGGAAGAGTCATACAGATACCATGAACCAAAATGAACCCCTGTCATCAGAGGTCATTTGCTGGTACTAAAGGATATTTTATTCCCTTTGGCATAGAAGACAAAGTACTCAGACCATCTTCTTTGGTAACACGGTTTAGACACTGCCTTTACTGAAAAGCAAGCACTCAGTTCATTAAATACCAAGTATGCTGATTCACAGGGGAGAGGACGATAAATAACCTTTTCTCTGATTATACCAGAATAGTCATCTCTTTGGGATGATAAGGACTTCAGTGGATCAAGCAGGTGCTTAGAAGCTAAGCGACAACGATATACTTCAGACCTGCTCAAGACTGAATGTTTTTCCATTTGGGCGTCCAAATACCACATCATCTTTGATGTAACATATGAAATTACTGCTATGATGTTTGAAAATGGAACTGTATGAGTGATTAGACATCTGGATAACCTGCCCTAAGGAAAAAAACTGAAAGAGTTGGGTCTCTTCTCCCTGGAGGAGCAAGGCTCAGGGGAGGACTTAATCAAAGTATTCCAGTACTTAAGGGCAGCTACAAAGAGGAAGATCATTCTCTCTCTTCATAAGAAGCCACATAGAGATGAAAAGGGACAGCAGCTACAAGTTGCACTGGGAAAGGTTTCATTTTGATAGAAGAAAGGAATTTTTTAAAGTGAGAACAATCAATCACTGGAACCCATTCCCCAGGGGCATTGTAGCATTCTCATTGCTGGAGAGCTTCAGCATGCAGTTGCACACGGGTCTGGGTAATCTCATCTAGACTCCATTTCACACAAAAGGTTGAACCAAATGAGCTCTCAAGGTCCCTTCCAGCCTGGACTGCTCTACAATTCTATGATTCTATGAAAAGTGGCTGCTATACTCCCCCATCAAGTTAACAAACAAATCACAGAAATATACATGTGGAAAGGAATTTCCAGAGGACACATAGTCATCCCGTCTTCTGAAATGAAGGTCTATGGTCTAATTATATTAAATTGTACAAGAACTCTTTCAATAAACTTTTGAATGTCTCCAAGAATGGACACTCCACAATGTCTTTGGGTAACTTTTTCCAGTGTTCAACCACCTTCTATTTCGTTCTTATAGTGACTCAGACCTTCCCACCTTCCAGCTTGTTTCCATCACTTCTATTGTGCAAATCTAGGGAATCTGGCTCCATCTTTGTATCCTCTAATCAGATGCAGGCAAAAAGCCTTATTCTTTCAAAGATGAACAAACCAAATTTCCTCGCCCTCTCCTCACACCCGCATCCCCCTTCCAAAGTCTTTCTTCCATGGTGTGCCAGTTTCGCTCGGTTTTTTATCCTGTCCCCCCTCTCAGGCTCGGTTTAAAGGCACAGAAAGGCACAAAATTAATTTCTGGGCATAGAGCAGCAATAGGGGATACACATCATAAATTCACCCCCAGACACATGGAAATCACAAAATGGAACACAGCAGTCCAGATTTGACCTCACAGTTGCCAAATAGAGTGGAAGAATTAGGAAGAATTACCTAGGACCTGGTGGCTGCACTCTTGGTAGTATAGTCCAATATGTCATTGGCCTTCTTAGATGCAAGGCTGCTCTACAGATACATGTTCAACACATTGTCCACCAGGATCCCAGGCCCTTTTATGCAAAGCTGCATTTTTCCCAGTGAGCCTCCTACTTGGTCAGTTAAATCCGATCCTCAGTTTCTACAATTGTAAACAGAACTTCTGTCCTTTGCTGGAGTTTTAAGAATGCTTAATGCAGACAAAAATTTGCAGAGTTCAGTAGGCATTTCTGTTGACTTTGTCCAACCTAAAATTAGGTTTTAGGGTTTTTTTCAGAAATATATTTCTGACAGGATGTGCTCAAGCAGATTTTCAATGAGTTAACAAAAATTTGTCTTCTGACACAAAACCTTAAGTTCTTGCAATCAGAGAGCAGTGTTAAGTATACCTTTTTAAAAATTGCTAACTTCTTCTATACCACTTGATTTAAAAATGAAGGTTTGGATTAAATACTATTTTGTTGGTGGCTGAAATATGGCTTTAGTTCAAAACATTTTTACATGTTTCTTCTAATTAGGACTGTATTACTTCTTTTATAAAATCCTTCCTTTGTCAGGAAAAAAAAAGAAAAAGAGAAAATCCAGTTGACTGTCAAAGTTTATCTTTTTCCTTTTTGGCTATTCTAGTAGTAATGAAAATTAAGTGCAAGTGTTATATCTTCAACCAGATAACCAGTTAACATTTAACATTACAGCTCAAGTAGTGGATTTCTGCCTGAAGAATTTACAATGGGGCCCAAAAGGAGCTGACAATTGTGCTGGAATTAAAATGTTAGGACTCTTTTTCTAAACGTGGATTGTCATAAGTATCGAGTCTAAACTATCAATGTTGTAGGAAGGGTCACTGACATTTGAAAATGAGATATGTAAAAAAATATTAGTGAAACAGCCTGAGAAAGATCTATGTCTTATTGTCAGAACTAGTTTAAATGTTAATAGTTGTAAAAAAAAAAAAAGCTGAATTCTAAGAAATATCCTGACCTACATTTCTCTCTTTTTCACAAGCAGGTTGCCTTTTGCATCTTTTAGAACTGTATTGCCACCCACCATAATGATTACTTCCAAAATACAAAGTGCTGCATGAATAGGGATCTTTAAATGCATGGCATGTTGAGAGAACTTCTTAAAGAACGGGTCACCTGAAGAGATACGAACTACATCAAGCTATGCAACTGTTTGCTTTTTGAGGCATGCAGGTAAATTGAGTGTCAGTGTTTTTTTACCAATAGACTCTAAAAAATCTTTTTGCAGGCTTTTACTGTAAAAATCTTACATCTTCACAAAAAACATAAAGACATACTTTTCAAATGGAACAAAAACTACAATACCAGCTCACATTTATTAATAGTAGGCTTCTGAAACACAATTTCCAGTTGTGTTTCCGGCCCTTTTGGGAGATTATCACAGTTAAAAAAGCAAAGAAGATGTTCTTTCCTTTTCTGCAGCTATTCAGGCATATTTTTACATACTGATCCCTGTTGTTTTTGTCTTCAGAGAAGGATGGGTCAGATTCCTATAGTACAGAGAGGAAAAAGATGCTAAAAAAAAGTAAAGAAAAAGTGGAATTCTACCTGAATATCTGTTGTGCAACCAAACTGAGTACTTGCTGCCAGGGTTCCTCTTGATGTCAATGTTAAGGCCTGTGCAAAAGTCAAATGCAATATGAGATTCTTCAGATGGAGTGCTAGCTATTTCTTGACTTATGGTTCTCTGTTATTACCCTAATTGTAGTGTCAAAGGTGCTCCCCAGGTTGTTTAGAGGAAGGCTACTTGAGACAGCTGGCTATGAAGACTGACGTTTTCTCTCACACTAAGAGAATGTTAACATCGTGTCACCATTTATGCCAGTATAAAATTATTTCTTTAAATTTCCTGTTTTTCTGTGATGTCCATCTTGTACAGCCTGAAAATTCCACCTATGTCAGGAGTACAGTCTGCAAACTTATAAGAAATTTCTTTTCACATTTTAAACCATCTGATCTAACAGACAATTCAGATTTATGCCAGGCATAGGGAAAATTATGAGGTAAATTCTTAGAGAGGAATGGTAAATCCTACTAGATAAACCTTACTTCTTTCTGTGATAAAATGGCTACCTAATGGGAGTAGTGTATGCCATTTACCTTGACTTTAGTAAGGCTTTGACCCAGTAACCTAGTAAAATTGAAGAAATATGGATTGGATGGGTGGACTACAAAGTGAATGAAAAACTCACAGAACTACTCTTTGACTCTGCCCTCAAAGGGGAGAGGTTCCAGATCATGGTTTTGAAGTCTTAACTGGTAGTGAGCCATGAATGTCATGCTTGGGTCAGTACTGGAACTAATCTCTTAATCAGCAATTTGGAATATGGGACAAAATACGTTATCACTACATCTGTGAACAAAGCCAAGTTAGGGGAATGCCTAGTGTGCTGGATACCAGGGCTGCCATTCAGAGGTACATCAAAAAGATGGAGGATTGGGTTAACAGAAACATCATGAGTTTCAGCAAAGACAAATGTGAAATCTTGCTGCTCAGGCAGAGCATCCCCTGACATCACTGCAAGTTGGTAGCAGACTTTTGTGGAAAGGAACTGAGGGTCCAGTGAATGACAATTTAAAATTTAGTGCAAACAGGTTGAGAGAACTGGTAAGTCACCTCTCCCCAGCCCCAGTGAAGTTGCATTTGTAATGCTGCCTCCAGGTTTCAGCTTCCCCATGCAATGTAGAGATTGACAAACCTGAGAAAGCATAAAAGTAAACCATTAGTGCAGTGAGGGCTCCAGACCAAATAAGGTACAAAGCAGGGCTGAAGAAATTAGGTTTTTTAAACTTTGAGAAGAGAAAGCTCAGAGAAAATATTACTGCAGCCTTCCCCTACCTAGCAAAGTGATTACAGAGAGAATAGAAGCTGACTTAATTCAGGTTTTTGTAGTGGAAGCAACAGGCTGCAACAAAAGAAATTCTTATTGCATATTGGGAAAAAAAATCACAGAGAGAGGAAAAATAACATATTCAGATAGGTTGATCATTCTTGAAAATTTAAAAAGTTTATTTGGAAAAGTTCACAGGTACCTTGATCTAACTTGGAATCTATTTTTGATTTGAGAAGGATGTTGAAATAAATCAGGTCATGCCTTTTAATCTTCATTTTCTGTAATTCTGCCGTCTAAACACCACAGAACTGAATTATAAGAATGGCATGCAGAATCCAAAACAGGTCTACAAATACAGGCAATTTATGCCAGAATGAAAACAGTATGGGTTTGATTGTCATTTTCAGGTTGGGTTTTTCAAAACTGTATACTATATGACTGTTTTCTTATTGCTACAGAATTGATGAAAGGCGGAAGGGTAAGACAGTTGCACTGCCTTTAAATTCCCAGCCCAGGTTGGCTCTACCATCAAAAGAAACACTGTATTTTCTCCAAGAGTTGCTCTTTCTTTTTGATTTGATAGAGATTTTTTTCTCCAACTGGGACTACTCAGACTGTAATCTGTTAGTTTTGGACTACTTAGCTTCCTCCCTAAAGTTAGATAAGGTCCATATTATCCCGATTCACTTTTTCTTATCATCAGTTGTGTATGTCAGCTTTCTGCACGCACTTGTTGAGGAGTTTCCCTGCAAGGCCTTTCAAGTTTTCAAGTCTCTCAGAAGGTTTGTAAAGACAGATTAGATCTTTGACCTCTAGCTTGACTTCTCAAAACACCCTATCTTCCACAAGTACTAGCTTTGATTTATTAGAGTGAAAGTATTTTCATCATTCCATGAAATAATAACAACTCTTTCTTTAAAGGCCTTCAGATTTTTCCTGCCATGACATGGCTTTTCCTTCAAAGTCAGACCCCAATTGTCTTATGAGCCACTGTACAACATACTGCCAATAAGGTTCTGGTTCTTAGTCTTCAATTCCTCACTGCCTCATCCTTCCTATTCATCTCAGGGTGAAAAAATACGTGTTGGTAAAGTTGAAGTTTTTGAATGCTAAGTTTTAAAAAATGTGACATATAAAGAAAGTGCTAAATTTAGAAGCAAGCAAAATTATTGTGACTACTATGCACAATCACACATGTGAGGTGATTTTTGAGCTGGTTCTCTCCTTATCTTTGTGCTGCTACAAAAGTAACCTGGTGCATAATTTTATCTATGAAGATTATCATGGCTCATTATCTTAACCAACCAGTTATTGAATCCATTGACAGGTAAAACAAAGGTCAACATTCTTAAAAAAAAAAAAAAAAAAAAAAAACAGAAAAAAAACCCCAAAAAATTGAAAAAATCAAATAAACCTATAAGTATTTTGATGTGATGTTTTCAAACAACTGCATTTTTCAATCAGCAAATACATCTCAGCCCTAAAATGCATCACATCAGATTACCATCAGGCCAATAGATGTTTCTGGATAACTGTATGGTAAGCCCAGTAAAGATTACAAGAGTAGTTAGAATACCAATTTCTCATGAAAGCTAGGTGCCACCAAGAAATAAGCAATAAATGGATAAATTATTAAAGGCATTAAGGCTAAACAGTTAAAGCTAATGACAATTTCTATTCCAGCACAGTGTATAATCTAATAAGGGCCAAGTCCTATAAACTTTCCTATGCACAAGAAATCATTATTCATGTAGAGTGAAACTGATCCCTCTTCAGGTACTTGTATCTGTATTTGATGTTGCTGCATTTACATGATGATCTTAAGGAGAAAATGAATTGTAGAAAAGCGTCTTTTTAGGGACCTTAGCTAGAAGAGATTTTTACCCCCAAATATATAAAACTTATTTGAATGAGACAATGCATGAGAGTAAGGACTTTTCAAGAGCTTTTAGCCCTGACCATTGAAGATCTACATTATGGCTTCATATAACTTTATCTCTTACTGCAAAAAAAGAATATTGAAAGTCTGGAAATACAAAAATCCCCTACATTTTTTGGACTCAAGAAACTGTGCTAAACCATTGCAGGGGCCATAAATTTCTCTAAGTAAAAGATTGTTGCAAATCACCAAGAAATATTATTACGTCTTTTGGGTTCCTTTGCTTCTTTGCTTGCTTACATGCTTTCATTTTTTTTTTTTTTTTTGATTCAGTTGGAGAGAGAGAGGTTGGAAGCAGGAATAAAAAGATAAAGAATATTTTATTTTCCTGGTAGCTTAAGAGCTGTCACAAAGCACTTGCCCATAAATTACCCCCCAGCAAATGGAGATGATCTGAAAAGACTAAAGGAGACAACACATTTCTTATTATAGAAATTTCTTCAGGGAAAAGAGAAATATAAATTATTAAGAAAGTTCCTTAGGTTTGGAACAAGCTGTTTATGAAACACTCATGACCATGAGACAACAAATGTGAATGCAGCAATTCTCAAACACTATTTGTACTTCAATAAGTGAAAGGTCTAAGTTGAATGATGGTTGACTGAACAGGTAAGTGGTTGAGGCCATTTGTCAAGGTAAAAAGTGTGTAAAGCCACATTTTCTTCATAGTTAAGGAGAAATCACTTCAGTTGAAAGAGGATGTATTTTGCTATACATTATTTAAATTAATTTTATCTGCTATTATAAAGATTTAATGTCAAATATACCCCATCTTCTATAATAATGAACTGAATATTTTCTCTGAAAAAGCATAAAAAATAAAATAGTTCACTAAATTTAATATAGAGAGTTATGCTTAAAAATATTAATGTCGTGCTTTAGCCAAGTAAAAAATATGAACTTTTATGTAATTCCCCTGAATATTGTACTTACTGTCAAAGATGCTAAATCTATCATGCATTCATTAATAGCTATTCTATCTTGCTTCACATTTCATCCAAAATTATTATCTGTTTAATCACAATATACATTAAAATCTTCTGGGTACACAAGAAGCAGAGGTCCTTGAATTGTCTACATGAAGGCGAAGGCTGCCTTGATTCTGAGAATTGTTTTGACTCATAATTATTTTAAGCATTGTCTAATTTTTATTCATTTAGTATGATAGTTTGTGGTCTCATTTGTCTGTGGAAGAAAATTGTGTAAAGAGTGGGGTCCTTTTCTTGGGTGCAGTCTATGAGCTTAGTGAATTCTATGTATCATATACTATATGCTTTTTCTACATACTAAAGTAAAATGAATGGGCAGCATGCAACTGTTTAGTGGAAAACCAGTGGTACAGCTATAATAAATGTTTGTTGAAAAATAGCAATCAATACTATAAAGCAACTGTTTATTAAAGAAAGTTAATGTTTGCAACAAACACTATTAAGTTTAGGGAACCAAAAAACAATAACTTGTCACTTCCAGAGAGGGTTGTAATATGATAAATTGTCAAGAAAAAAGGCAGCTCGATCATCATTGTTGTCTGCCAAGGACATAGTTTATCAATGTCACTACTATAATCACAAAGTGACTAAAGAAATTATATTCACACTTGTTCCAAAAAACTTGTATATGATGGCAAATAAAGGAAGCTTCTCTTGAGGGTTGTCTAACAAATTATCCAGAAAGTATTCTAAAAGATTTTAAATCAAAGGTCCCATATTAGAATCATGCCTCCATTCTTCCGTCTTTACCTTTTTATCTTTCATAACATTCTTCTAAAAAACCAAGCTTTTGGGTTGTGTTTAGAACATAAATCTAAGTATGTATATGTTCTACCCCTTCTGTTTTTTCCCAGTTTGTCTTTTTTTGTGATATGTATCTCCAAGGTAACTAAGATAAGATAGACCAAATTAAACTTTAAAAAGTTTCCAAAAAAATCAGAAAAAAAAGTCACTTTTTGAGTTTGGACTGCATATATAATGTATTCTCTCCAGTTCTTGGATAAAAAGAATGTGGAATATTCTTTCAACTTTTTTGTCATAGATTTAGATTCTGAGTGTTGTCCTCTGAGATGCTGAGTAAGAGTTAAGAAATGGAAAATAATATTCACAGTCTTTTGAATGTAATAGTTTAAACATTTTCTTTTAGCTGTTGTTAGATAGCTGCAGACTGAGTAAGAAGAATGTTATATTTACTTCAACATTCCAGTCCTATCTTTATCTCAGAACAGTGCCTGATGGCACCATTGCATTGGCAGTTAAATTGCTTAAATGAAAGTTTTGATTCAAGATTCTTTAAATATAAATTATTTTAATTTTATATTTATAATGTGTATTTAAACCATAATAACATAATAAATTGCATGTATCTTACATCTTAAAATATGGATTAAATAGTTCATCAGACTAACTTCTCTGTTAACTTCTCAAAATTGTCACAGTGCAAAGGGATGGTGAGAATAGTTTATAGTTGAAGAGAAAGAACAATCCCAAAAATATTCAATAGTACTTAATACAAGCAGTAAGATAGCTAGTACATCTCTGGGATCATAAATCAATGTTATAAAGTTTCCTTTCTTTAGATTCTGTCATATTTGTTCATCAATAGTTGAGTTCTCGGATATTCTAACACATTTCAAATGGTAGTAAATACCTGTGTTCAGGCCAAGTCCTTTTCTGAGGTGCTGAGCTGACATGCTTTTTCACTTTTATTAGCTGTCTTGGCCAGCTACTCCAGTAACTAGAGCAGGTACTCAAATACCTAGCTCCCACAGAAGCACTCAGATTTAGGCGTGAAGATAGATGGAGGACTGGCAAGATAACTAACAGTGCTTAAAATTATGTTGAACTTCCAACTTTAAGAAAATCTAAAATTTTACCCAGGGGATTAGTAGTGCAATTCAATTGCCACACATTGGTGCCATGTGCGTTTTGAGATGACTAAGAATATTCCAACTCATCTTCATCTCAGAAAGCATGTCCTTTGTCATATCTACTAGTTAGTGGATATTTTTGTTATCCCAAAGCATCTTTTGCTGTATATCGAGGTATTGATTCAAACACTCCAAGCACCAATATGCTGATAAGTTGTGTCATATATTGCTCAAACAGAATACATGTTTCATGACCTAAACAAGATCACATCTGTATTTTGGGGGTTTTTTTTAGGTTTTCTGTATGAGAAGTAGTTCTCCAGTCATCAGCTCATATGGAAAAACCTGAGACAAGAGATATGAGAAAAGAGAATAAATGAGAGAAGGAAAAATACTGCTTACTCAAATGATCTTTCCCTTTCCATTTTCTTTACCTCATTAATACCATCATGAAATTCTAATTGTTTTGTATTCACAGTGATTTTTTCAACTTAGTGTTTTGAATAAACTTTATAGAAATTGTTTGCAGATCAAAAATGGCTGTTACATTGCCTAGAGGGCAAAACTAACACTAAATAAAGCATGCCTTTATTTTTTTTTTTCTTGGTAAAATGTCTGCCAGGAGGGCTGTAATGCTTGGCATTTAGATGCTTGGGTCAGAATAAGAGCGATAAGTACCACAATACTTTTTTCTTTAGAAATGTCACTACTAAAACAGCTATTATGATGGAAAACTATGTCAATGGAAAACAATTTGATGTAGTTTTCTGAGGGAGGGCATCTAGTGTTAGTTGAGGCCCCTTAGAGTGTCCCTCTAATCTTTCTTTTGCCTCTTTGGAATGACATGCTTCTCCAATTGGTCCTTTTTCACACTGCTGTTTGAATGTCTCGGCCTATAATGTCACTGTTGGTCAGGTAAGACAATGAAACAGCTTACTTGTCTGAATCTGTTCTTAAAAAGTTAATAAAACATCACTGTTCTCAGTAGGTATTTCTCTTTGTTACTTGTCATGATCTTCACTTGTTGGGATATTAATTAATAGTATGGCATTTTTAAGGTCATCTTGAAACAAATTTGTATTTTAACGTGCATCATGGAAATTATGGTAACTTTCTGAGTATGAAAACCATAATGCAATACAATATGGAATCTAGTAGGTTTGCAATAGCTGCTGATTGCTATAAGCAATAACTGAAATATCTCAAGAAAAAAGCAGCTAGAAAAAATATTCACAAGTCAAATCAGGATGGAAACAGTATGGCACTGATTTTCAGCAAGTGCTCAAAGATCACGGCTTTCAGTCTAGCAGACTTACTAAGGTGGTTGCAACACACTGTAATTACGTGACTGATATGATCTTCAAAAGAAGTATCAGAATTTGGAATGACTCCAGGGTCATAACCATTATACAAGAGATACAAAGAACAAAATAAACCTCTGCAGATTACACCTGAGGCCTTTTTCATTAGTAAGCTAATCAATACCAGCTTGCAGAATCAGCACAGGAACAAAAACACAAAAAAACTTCACTTGCCCTAGAGAGAGGAGGATCCTGCAAAAGTCAGGGCTTGGGAAATAAAATGATAACATTGTAACTGGAAAAAAAAAAAAAGCCTCACATCAAAGGATTCTTTTCTAAAATCTGATTTCATTTTGTTCTGTCCATTACTCCTCGTATTGCTTTCCAATTCTACCTTGCCCCAGCACTAAAGAGGAAATTTCCCCTCTGGAAGGTTTTTATCTTTTATGAACAACATCAGAACTCCTTTTGGTATTTTTCCTCTGAGGGTAAGAAGTATATAAACCAAAGATCGTTTTGTTTTCCACTCTGACTGTATTACTGCACTTGAGGGGAAATTTGTCTTTATAAAAGGGTTTATGACATTTCAGTGCAATGCAGTATGGTAACACTTGATAACTTTCATTTGGTTTTATTGCTCTTCCTTTTGCATCAGATTTATGTGTTCTTCATGAAGTTATGAAAAGACAGGAAAACATAATTGTTATCCCTGCATTTTCTTTTCCAAAATATAATTGAAAATACGAAATTTCAAAAATCTTACAATTTTTTTCTATCTATATTTGTCCTCAGTCCAGGATTTCTCCTTTTAATTCCATTCTTTTATTAGACCTGTAATTGCAATAAGAGCTTTCTAAATTAAAAGCTAAGGTGTATGCAAAGAGTAAAGATCCTATTGTAGGCATAAAAGATATTATCCAAAAATAATAGCGAACTACAGTTTTGTTTTAGAAGATTAAGCAAGTTTTACAACATTCTGTCCACAAAGGTACTAAGAATAGCTTATGTAGATGGAAAATCATTTGACAGAAAGACCTGTAAAGTAAAAAAAAAGTTTGCTTTTTTTTACATAAACTTCTAAACTATTAATGTTTTATTTCTATTGCCCTATTCTTATTGGGATATCTGTCATTATTATATGTCAGTAAACTGCAAGCAGCTTTTAGTACCTAAAACTTTCCTTAATTATGTTTTGGAATACAGTATTTTGTTACTGGAATATTATGCACATATTTGCACTCAAGAGGCCTACTCTAGTACTTAGAAAAGCCATCAAAATGCAGATTAAGATTTTTAGAATGATTCCCTAAGATCTTATGGACTTTTTGGATACAAAACACCGCTGTCTTAGTTTAAAATAATATTGTAATGTATTTGAATGAGTGACTGTGTCAAACATGACTCTTACTTAATTGCAGTGAATATTTGTCTCACTCTTCTCCACTGAACTTAGAAACATTTTTTGTTGTTGCATCCTAGTTTTACATGCTTTTTAAAAATATATTTTTATGAGAAAAGACAGGTCTTTCTTCATCTTCCAGGTTTATCATCCTATACCACTCCTCTAATTTCTTCCCTGGCAGGAGTGATAAAAACATTCAAGAGATATGTCTCAGTGGCTTTCATTATCATAACCACAACCATCTGTATGAGTAGAAAATCCCAGAGTGCATAATATCAAGCAACATCTCAAGGTGCAATTCACCAATCTGGAAACACCATAGATTGAGTTACACTCATAACTGAGCCTGAAGACCTGCAGGCAGTTTTGACTGCTATCTCTAGACAGTAATTGAGATACAACAGTGATGGTACTCATGCTAGAATGGAAAGTGAAGTTTCAGGTTTTCTCTTTAGTTCATGACTATTGCTTCATTTAAATAATTTATTTTACATAAAGTATGCTCTTTTCTTGCAAAACAAAACAAAATAAACCCCAAAACCAGGGAAGAATACTATACAGGTCTAGAAATTTTATTAGCAAACAGAAAAAGTACTCTGAGACAGAGATGTCCACTCTCAATTCTGAAATTAAGAATTACTGATGTAAATATTACAAGCGGTTTTGGGAAAAGCTCCTTTTGAGGTCTTCTACATTATTTTTTTGCTGTAAAGTACTTTTTATTCTTTGTTTTCTGCAGGCATCTTTTTGGCAGTCTAACATTTACACCACAGAGGGACAACAGATTGTCATGCAGTATAGGTTGTGTCATTGCTAAACACTAATTTCCCACAGCTTAGAAAGAACAAAGCTGGGCATAGTGACAAGATTTTTTCCATTTTTTATTCTTTTGCTAGAGCACAGCTAATATAGATCTTCTGGTTTTTTATATATCTTTTGGAATAGAGTTTCCTGTTTCCTAGCTTTAGAGCACAGAGTCATTATTTAAGGGAAGCCGTGTAGTCTCAGGCCATTGTAGTCATTTGGATTGCCTTGAAAAAATAGGTTTTAAAACTGTGTAGAAGATACTGGTTCAAAATTCTGTCCTGTAGAAAGATTTTTAAGGGAAAAGTTTCATTAGCCTGATGAAATATGCCTATCAGAGGAAGATAGCCAAAAAATGTTACGTGATGCCTAGAGTAACTCCAAGGATAGTTGAGAAACATATTTTTTCCCTCCCAATGCAGTCTGTAATAACTGAGGGAATTAGTCAGTGAATAAGACGTTCAGAAATGGAAATTCTAATGATTTAAAAGAAAGTAATTTTAGAATAATATTCAGTGCTATTATTAACAGAAGTATTTTTAGGTCCAAGTTCTGCTTGCTCATGTCTCCAGTTGATTTAATATGAATACAGTATTGGCCCTGTCTTGGTTTGAGACAAATTTGGAGGAAAAACATCCGAAATGAACGTCCCTCTGTTAGAAGGCAGATTTCAGCAGCCCCTCCCCCACCAGGTTTGGGAAAAAAATTCCTCAGAGGAAAGTGAAAAAAAACTATTTATTTAACAAGCAAAGTGCACGCAGGCATGGAGAAGAGAATGACTAATCTTAAATAATAAAACCTCTCGCTGTGGAGAATAAACCTGGGTAGATTTCAGAGTTCTTTGTAGGTGTGGCTCTGCTCTCTCTCAGGAGCTGGGGTTTGGTGTGGGCCCCTCTGGGCCACGGTGCAGGACCTCCTGTGATGTTCTGGTGCTGCTGAAAAGTCCAGAAGAGAAGAAGAAGAAGCCAAAGTCCCAGAGAAAGAAAACTTTGTTGTCTCAACTAGGAGGCTAGCTAAAAAGCAAAGAAGTTTAACTCTCCGTCTCTCTCCTGAGAAACAGAACTGAAAACTGGCTAAAAGCAGGAAGGTGCTTTCCTTGGCTCTGTAGCCGCAGGAACGCGGGGGAATGTGTGCGTCCTTGAACACAAACAGCTCTGAAAAATTTTGCCTGGCTTCTCTCCCCCCCTCTCCTGAGAAACAGCTTAAAGACACAGGAAGGCACAGGATTCATGTCTGGCATAGGGCAGACGATATGGAATACAATATCTTACAGTCACCCCAGGACAGGACCTTAAGCTGATTTCAATGCAGATGCAAAACAGGCAGCATTTTGTTTTTCTAGGCATTTCCCGCTAGAATTTCTTTTCTGTAGTTCTCATCCATTAAAAAAAAAAAAAAAAAAAAAAAAAAAAAAAAAAAGGAAGCAAAAAAGGCATGTTGAATACCATCTGTCATTCAGAATACTCTCAGTCATCAACTGTGTAAGGAGTTCATGGTGAGCTATTAGCACAGTCTTTGCAAAGTGTAATTAAAAGGATGTACATAAGATTTTTTAACAATGGAGATGCCATCCCAGGAAATGCTGTTTTGGAATAATTTGGAGGAAAATGAAAATATACAGAAATAAATATATTAGACACTCTAATTTACAGAAATTGTTTGTGTAGGTCTTTTAGCTTTTTTCAATAAGCAGCACTTTCAGCAACATGACAGGAGACTCCTCACCTTTACATTCTGCTTCCTTCTCTAATATTCACAGTTCAAAATATAGACAGCTTTAACTATGTGAGCTAGCATGAAGGATGCTTTCAATTCAGAAAATACCTTTCACCTTATCTGTAAAAATAGTAATGAAGATTGTCATGACTAAGGATTCAGTTTGAGAGTATTATTCTGCTCCTTCAAATATGCCTGTGACCCTGTATGGACAATAAATAGATTTTACAGAAAATCAGTTTGTTTAAAAATTATTTATTCCACATGGTAACATTATGAGAGGTTTCTTTTTTTCGTTTTTAAATTTATTTGAAAAATCAGTAATTTAAACACATTTAGAATGGATGTCTGTACACAAAACTTTTAATAGTCTAATTGAGAGGAAAGGGTATAAGAGATACAGATAAAATATACTCAACTGAAATAAAATTTCGATCTAAAAATGTTCAAGTAACTTCTCATAAAATAATCAGGCTGTTATTTAGATTAGTCCAAAGAAGAAAGGACAGGGTTTTACATTCACAACTTTGACAAAAATACACTCAACATATTTTCCCTGCAAAGGATTAGCTATGTATTCTTCAGGAAAAACAAGCATCCAGAATCAAACATGTTCTTAGCCTTGATAATGCCTGTGCTAGTTCTGGTAATGTTGCTTGTATGACACACTGCATGGTCCAATCCTGTTGCCACTGACATAAACAGAAGGTAACCCACTGTCCACAAAGAAGGGAGGATTTAGATGGTTATGTTAGTTAGAGACATGTTCGTGTCAATGAACACATGCTAAATAATGAAACTTAAAACAAAAAAAGCAATATGTTATGCTGCATATTCTCTTTGGAAAGTTTAAACCATATGCTAAGCTGTGGAAAATGTTCTTTGAGCAGTAGCATCTAGCTATTTTGCATATTCCCGAGGGAGCAGTGCTGGCAGACTCCAAATTGCCTCTAGCTCTGTCATATGTTAAACAAGCTTATCAGCTGGTTTATGCTTTTAGGTGCTGTAGGCATGATTCTGATCCTATTTGTACTGTTTTTTTCTTGATACAGTTCCACTATCTGCAATGAAATTACTATTCATTTTCTACTGTGTATAAGAAAGGATATTCAGGACTTATATTTACTCTTTTTCTTTTACCTAATGATGCTTGCATTTTGCCATGTATTTGAAATCCAACTTCACAATTTATTTGGAAGTTTTACATACCTTAGGTTAATCCTGTAACATTTTCTCCCATTCATATCAGTTAATACAGATCCCAAAATGTGTTACTTTTCTTGTTCACATCCACTTTTCAAGCATTTATTTTGGAAAAGTGTCAGAAAAAATGCAAATTTCTTGTTTTAAGAGAAGTTGTGTTTTTTTTCAGAGCAGATGATTGCACATTTCTTCATTTTCTGAGATGGAGGGTTATGTCTATTCATCACTGTCAGTACATGCAATTCTTCTGATTCTTCTTGTAATTTGTAATAACATTGCCATCTAGCTAGATTCATGGTTCCTTTATACTGAGATACAGGGTACATATTTAAAGATAGCATCCTGATGAAGAACTCACTTAGTAATTTCAGTACTATGAATTTGCATTTTTTTTCGTTATCACACTCATATTTTGATTAAGAACAAATACATACACTTATGCTCATATCCATAATAAAGCCACACTCTCATCTGGTTCAGAGCTAGTGAATTGCTAAGCAAAGCCACTTCAATCCGAGCTGACCATGCATCACATTTAGCCAGTAGGCACTTCCATGCAGCTCAAATTAATAGCATTTACACACAATGGCAAGGTCTTTGTGCTTAATTGCCAACCAATCTGATGTGTCATCATGGTTTTGGTTTGATATTCATATCAGTAGTGTGCTGTTAAGTAGCTACTTCCCACCAAAGGTACTTGGTAATAGAGGATATTTTTGTCTGATTGTAACTGTAACTTTTCTATTTTTGTGATATTCAATTTACAGTATGACTATTGCTCTCTGTATTATGCATAATAACTAGGATGTGTAGGCCGCCTGCTTGCATTAACAAATCTTTTCCCTTCACTTCAGGGTTACAGAAGGAAAAAAATTATCTGTTGCCCTTCAAATCTCCAACTACAAGAGCAGATTATGTTTGAAAGTCACAAACCATCAATGTATGCCTTTATTATTGTCTACCATTTTCTGCTTTTCTTTTCAGCCATTGTTATAGTGCCAGTGAACTATACCTTCGGTACTTTTCCTTTTAGCAATTACATGGTAAACTATTTCCACATATCTGCAAATCAGGTTTGGTCTGCTTTGATTGATTGTGCCACAGGTGTTGCCAACACTTCTGTGAAAAATGAAGAGGGAACCAAGCAGATCAACATGTTTCTGTTTTGTTTCAGTGCAAAATCACTTTGCACTCAAATTGACGTTTTCAAGTCCTCCTGACCTTCATGATGCCCACATGGCCCCTAAATGTCCATACGCATTTTTAAAAGACAGTAACAACATAAACATTATTCATCTCACTGGACTAATTTCATGTACTGGAAAAACGCTGATATTCAGTATGTCATTCTTGCAAAGGTGAGAACCTGAAGCTCCAGAGACATTTAATAATGTCTTTTTTTCCCTTTTTTTTATGATGCCGTATGTCCTCCGGTCTGTTTCTCTGTAAAGACAGGTTTACCACTTAGTGCTTGCATGCCTCACTGATACTAATTTCTCCACTAATCAGATTCCTACTTCTCAATACTCTAATACTGAGGTTTTGTAGAAATTAACACCCTTTGATTCATAAATAACAATCAATGTAGTTTTAAAATACACACTATTACATGTAAATTAACCAGCAAATTTTTTTATATGCTGTTGGGGAGTTGATCAGGTGTGTAAATTTTTTTTCTGTGAAACAAATTCTGACACTAAACTAGTCATGTTGTTGTCTTAACTTCAACTTTAACCAAAGGAACTTCTTCTGTTGCTTGTATACTCTCCATCCAGGAGAATTAAATTAAGTTCAGGTAGTATATCTGGGTTCCGAAGCCCAAATTCCAATTTAAGAACTGCTGCCAAATCACCATAATAATCAAAGCCACTTAAAACAGCAATCTGCAAGCCAGCATGGTGACTCTGAAGATTATTACTACAGTCTGTTAGACAATCTGTTCATGGAGACTTTGGTTTAAGCCCTCATATCACTCATTTGTCTGCACTTTGGTCTTGATTCCGAGCCACAAGTTCCTGACTGTTACTCCAGAGGGGAATGTGGAAGAGATGAAAAGAGAGCTTTATATATGTTTTAACGGAATTCAAAAAAAAAAAAAAAAAAAATTAGGGACTTTTCCTGGATATAACATATAATCATTTAAAAAGCCACATAATTTAATTGATAATAAAAAAAAATATAACTTTTTGAAAAATGTTGCTCTTCTTTAACTTTTTTTTTCCCTGCAGTTGGTTGTAAAGCTTGTTTAAGTTACACTTGGGTTACTTACATCAGTCTTAGTAGCTTTTCTTTCAAATATGGTTAGTCCAAAGTTGTAGACAGAAAAAAATCTACAGAATGAAAACCAAACACTTTATTCAAATATCTAGGTCATAATGCCCCTTCCATATTGTTACCAACTAAGATTAATTTCTCTGTCAAAAGAGAAGCCTTCGACTCACTGATTTCTGCAGTACTCCACAGAACGGAAGCTGTTTAGCAAGCCATAAGGATTTTCTGAGAAAGTTATTGACTCTCTATATGGTCAGTGTATATTTACCAGTTTGTCTACAACATATGTATATATGTGTACATATATGTACGCATTTGTATGTGTGTAAGTATATACACATATACATACAAATATATGCACATGCATTTGCACACAGAAAGAAACGCACAGCCTTACCATGGAATAGCTTCGTAGACCATATGCCATGAATGCTGAGATCTGGCACAGCCTCTGAACTCCTGGATTTAGAGTTTGGACAGCAAATTAAAGTTTTCTCTCGTTCTCTTCCAGCATTTATCACTCTTCACCAACAGAACTAGAAGAAATGTGATCCTTGTGCTTGTCTGCCATTACCTGTTTCCTTTGTCTCTTAAATACCCTGCATCAGGCAAAGCACAGAAAAAGAAGTTCAGTGTAGCTTGTAGAAAACAGGTATTGATGCAGTAAACACAGTCAAGCACTGTCAAGAGTAAACTAGTATGGTATGATCTCCATCCTATTTTGGAAGTGTTTTTCTGTTACCTTAATCTATTTGAATGGAAATCTATACCATATTTCAGTCACTTTTATTATTACAACATTGGGTTATCTTCTTATTCAGAAATAGGTTTTTTATGACTTAGTCATAAACAAATTCCTGTCTAAGAGGAGGGTACTCATAGCAGGAAAACCCTGGTGACCCTAGGGAGTATGCCAGGCCTCTTTGATGCACTGAAGATGCAGCTCAAAAACTTAATAGCATACTCCTGGTCAAATTAGGGATATGACATCCCATCATATAGGCTTTCTCTCTCAAACACACACAAACTTTTAGCTTCATTAACCACTTATCGCCACAGTACCACAAAGATAACTTTTAATTTGCTGACACCTTATTTTTTTCCTTATGAATACTTTGTGACATGACAGCTACCAGCATGCTTTTTACAGGTTCAGTGGCTATGCTGACACCAAAAAATTCCAGTGTATTTCTCTGGAAGTGAGGCCAACTGGTACAGAATAACCCCTGTCAGTATCTTTGTTCCCTTATTTTCCAAAACAGGATGGACAATTACAAACTACCTTTTGCAAGTACTCCATGGCCTTTGTTATCTCCCAAACCTTGCTCAAGAAATGCCTGAAAGACTGAATTTTGACATGGGCAACAAACATATCAAAGGACTATTGTTACAGTTAAGTAGTGGGGCATACTTATATTCTATACCCAGGAGCATTCTCTGGCACTGTTAAATTTAATAGTATTTTTTAATATTTTATCAATAAACTTTTAAAAATAAATATACATAAAATCAGCTAGTTACATTATTTGACAAAAATTACTGAAGTCTGCTTTGTTTCATCAGGAGCCATTCTAAGATTGTGGCCTTTCCATCACTTTAAGCTCTTATGAGATTGCAAGCTATCCTCGAGGTTTCGGCCTCTGTTTCCTATGTTCTTTGACATCATTTAGAAGTTGACAGCCTGCCTGCAGTTTCTAGATGTAGTATTGTTTCTCTTGGGTGATGAAGATGTGAGAGCATTCCTTACTGACAGGTCTCACTGCTTACCTCACTTGTAGCTTACTCCCATTATAAGAGCTAGTTCTGAGCATACTCCTTTACTTTCCTTCCCCATCTACAAAATGAAAGTCAATACCGCATAAGGATTGTGATGTTCTCAATTTGAGATCCAGTTACAAGCATGGGCATTTGGATGTTGCTTTAGGAACATGGTAAATCAAGACCAGTCTCCTTATTAGTCACTTGTAAGCTGATAGTGTAGTGTTAAGAATGCAGAAGAAAACAGGACTTTTAGAGGCTAAATATATGGAGAAACAAAACCAAAACTCAATCCAAAACAAAACCAGCTCCTGTCGCTGCACAAAGTGTATTTTATGAGCTCTGAAAACAGTTCAATTGGAATTTGGACTAAACAACTGAAAGCTGAAAAGCTCCAAGTTAAAGATCATCTCTGAAAAACTCAAGATATTAGGAAGCAGATGTAAGCTAAAAATAAAAGCAGTTAGAGCCAAGACAGATAGATGTTTGTGGCTCTGCAGAAACAGGCAGTTGTTGCATTTGCCCTACAGCAGTCCTGGTAATGACACTGGATACCTGCCAGTCGCTAATTATCCTTACACTAGGAACTTTAAATTGCTGCTTTCTTCAACCTAATGTCTTAGCTTTAGCTCAAAGGCTCAAGTGGACAACCTAATAAGAATGACATAAATCTGTTAATATAGTGTGCATCGACATCTCAGTGGCCTGAAGGGCTCCTGGGGCATTAGGAAGAGCTTTTTCTTAGTAAGATATGAGGAGTCCATTTAATTGTGACTTTACACACTTCAATACATAGAAATAGGTGTTCTGGCATGGTTTGTATTTTTATGTTTTTGTTATGTTCTTAAGCAAAGGAAATATGAAGATTGCTAAAGTAAACTAAACACAAAGGAAGAGAAGAAAGATACTTTGCATGTGTGTATGTTTATTCATGTCTGTGCCAAGAGATAAAGCAGTGTAGTAGCTTAATACTACATGTACACAGTCATTATATATTCCTTATGTTTCACATGTGTGTATCAGTTTCTGTTGTTAAAGTCAAATGGCTCCCTGTGTAGGTCATCCGTTCAGATAATAATATATCAATACCTTATAGGTACATAAGAAATATTCTCAGGCTTGAAGAGTTTATAAATTTAACAGTCATAACAAGAGAAATATAAGTTATTCTAAAAGTATATGTGATCTTCACTATTACAATATGAATTCAAAGTTGTGCCAATATTTTTCAAAGTGAAAGTCTGAGAAAACATGATCACTTTGCTCAATACAATAAACTTTAAGCCTATGAAAAAACACTGAAATCACACAAACTCTTTCAGAATTAAGTTAATATATAGTTTACAGGATCAGTTGTTTCAGTAACTGTATTGGTATTAGAAACACTGCTTCACATTGACAGTTTTTAAGCTGTACATATGAGGAGGATTCCAATCACCTGAATTTCTTAGAATTTCAGCTGATAAGGCAAGAAGCCTTAAGCCTGTTTTAACATCATGCTGCTAGTATTTGTAATAAGTTTTTTCCCTATATTTATTGAATTATTAAGCACATATGCACAGGAATTGCTCTCGTGAGTGAATATTATCAGTGTTTTCTTTGCTTCCATAAGATAGTGGATATTAGCTGCAAATGTGAAAACACTTCTTGTTGCAAAAAACATTTTGTTTAATATTTTATTTTGTAAATATATTTCTTTGAGAGGTACAGGTGTGACAGGGCAAGATTACATACAAGGTAATACTTAGCCAACTGGTACAAGTAGGTATGCAGAAAGGCTGAAGAATTTAGTCCTGGTTTGTTCTTCCTTGAAGATATTATATAAGAAATATTTTAGAAATATTTTTGGGTTAGCACAGCATGCTTTTGAAGACGTTTTCTTCCAAAAAATATAAAAGCATCACATGCTTGAAAATACTTCTGTGGTAGAATATCTGCTGTGATAAGTGGACTGAGAGCTTTTAGTGCAGAAAATCCGAAAATAATGCTGTTTGTTAAAAATGTCTATAATTCAGTAGAAACTGGACAGAATTTTTGAGCCATAAACTTCTCCTTTAGCTGGATCATTTGCTAAATTTGAAACTTATTGTCTGATCATTAAATTAAAAATAGTTTCTTATTTATCATAAACCTGACATTGTGAAATAAAAAAAAAAAAAAAAGAAAAGGAATAATAGCATCATAGTGTAGCATCCACATTTTTTTCTTGAACACTCTCTTGTAAAAAGCTAGTTCCTCTTGGTAATAATAATAATAATAAGATAGCCCCAGAAAATAACCTCTCTGTGCTCAACTTCCATTGTGAAAGAGGAACACGCACCGTAGGAGCTTGCTTTGATGGATTTGAGAAGAAAAAGCCAACATATTAGTGACAATTCCCAGAATACAATAATTTTTTCACCATTAAGATGATAGTTGCATTTCATGGAAATGGAAAAAGGAATTTTTACATTCATATATCTTGATCAAGGTATTTCTTCTTTATCTTAATTACTTTCCTAAATAGAACAGCTATTATTATTTCCAGTCCATCACAAAAAATCATGCAGAATCTTTATATCATGTTGCAAAATGCATTTTCAGGACACTGTGCTTGCAACAATCCAAAAAGGGAAGCAACCTCTGCTTTTTCTCAGAATCATTTGATATACAAGGAATTATTTATGCAGAGATAATGCTTATAGAGCTAGGTTGGCCTTAGTTCCTCATCTCCAGACATTTGAGCTAAATCTCTTCCTTCAGAAAAGGACAAAGGAAGATGATTATGTCTGGTATTGCTTCCTTTTGAACACTATTAATAACACTATTAATCTCCTTTTAATTGTGGTGAGAACAAAGGAGTGAGGCATGACTTTGTATCCTTCTTTTTTTCATTCTGGTTCTTTGAACTGAAAGCATTGTCATAGCTCACATTCCTGCATTTTAAAGAAGAATAATGTCCTGTTTATGATATACAAATTTACTTTCTATTTTTCTGCATTGTTTCTTAATGGTCAGTCTCAATATTACTTTATGTTTGCTTGCATACTAAAGTCTATGAAACAAAAACAGCAAAAAAAGCACCTTTTCTCATGAGAATAATTGACAATAAACGTAATAGTAAACATTGACTGCATTCTTGAACCGTGTGGGGCACTGACTTTAGATGTCAAATGGTAAATGCTATATGTAGAACTGACTGGTGTGTTATGGCATTGCTGACTACACTGTGAACCCTCATACAGACATGATGTTCAAATATCCTGATGAAGATTTTCACTGCAAATGTAGTCTCTTTCTAACATGACTTACTTGGCCTTAACAGCTTTCTTAACGAAACAACCTCTCTATTATTATTAAAACAAAGAAACAGGCAAACAAAACCTAGTAATCTTCAAAGCTAAACGTGAATTAATAGTGACACCCAGTGGCCAGGTAAAATTGCTGTTAATTGCTTTAATATTCCCCATGAAAGGTGCTGAGATTTGCTAGTTAAAAGATGAGGTTCTCAATGTATTTAGTCATCATTATCTCAAGGCCAATCTGTTGCTAATTTTGACAACATGGCGTTAATTACACCAAAGGTCGTTGAGTGCTGTGTTCGGTGCTTGTTTCTTGATATTGCTTACTTTTGCTGACATCCCAGATAATAATCATATAAATAGACTATAACAGCCAATATTAGAGATTACAAAACAGAGTCCAAAATGAATAAAGAGCATTTATACACCAGAGCAAAAGTCAAATGCCTTACAATAAAAGGAGTTGGGGAAAAATTGAATTTCTCTAATCTTTTCTGTAACACTCATTTCAGTAGATTGCTGTCCAAAGCAAAGGGTTTCTAATATGTGAAAAATCAAGGTTTAGTCTTGAATGAGATAAAATCCAACAATTTATTGATATTTCAGTGCAATGAAATTCTGAGGAAATCCCTACAAATGGTGTTTCTCAACAGATTTATATTCTGAGATGTGTACTAAGATGTGCACTGATTTCACTCTGCTGCTGAAGATCCCAGAGTCTTCTGCTGCAGCTAGAGCTAATGTGTCCAGACACTGCTGTCACAGCTGCAGCTGCAGCAAGTGGCTCTTCTCTACCCTGACTTATTGTACAAACTGAGACCCTGGAATGTTAAATGCTAACTCTGGCAAAAACTGTAGTATGAATTTATTTTTATGTGAAGATGCCAGTGGTACTGAGTCTTTAGGCAGCCCAACGAGAGTCCAGAGAAATATAGGAGATTTATTCCTTAAGGTCAAGAAAACTCATCAAAACCAGCATGTTTTGGAAAAAAACATTTGTGACTCAATTAGTTATCCCTTTTGTCAACATGTGCACGTAAAGTAAAAGTGTGTCTTTTTAAAGGGCTGATCTGCAATAGGACAATAAGGGCTCTACATTCAAATTAATTGCAATTTGTCTTTTGCCTTATCATGCTGTGTTGCATTTAGTTACATGACAAGGCTTTGGTAGTGGGGGGGCTGCAGGGATGACTTGTGTGAGAAGCTGCCAGAAGCCTCCCCTCTTTCTGACAGAGACACCTTCAGCCAGCTCCAATACAGACCTTCAGTTAGCCAAAGCTGAGCCCATCAGTGAAATTGGTAGAACATCTATGAGGGCAAAAATCTATTTAAGGTTAAAAAAAAGTCTGCACAGCAGCATTTGAGAAAGGAATGAGAATATGGGAAAGAAACAGCTCTGTAGACATGATGGTAAATAAAGAAGGAGAGAGAGGAGGTGCTGTAGGAACTGGCATGGACATTCCCTTGCACCCTGTGATGAAGATTATGGTGAGGCAAGCTGTTCTCCTGCAGCGCATGGAGTACCCCACAGTGCTGCAATCTATAGAGAGCCCCTGAAGCAGAAGGTTCCTGGTGGGAGATGTGGCCCATGAAGAGGAGCCCATGAAGGAGCAAGAATTTTGACAAGACTTGTTGACCTGCAGGGAGCCCATGCTGGAGTGATCTGCTCCTGAAGGACTGCACTCCATGGGAACAACACATGCTGGAGCAGTCAGTTATAGGTGTCTCATGTGGGTGGGAACCTGCACTGGAACAGGGAAAGAGCATGAAAAGGAATCAGTGGGGGAGGTAAAGCATTATCAGCTGAACACAACCCCCATCCCCCATCTGCCTACACCACTCATGGGGAGAAGGTGAGGGATTCAGGGGCGAAGTTCAGTCTCAGAAGAGGGAGGGTGAAAGGAAGGTGTCTTTGGGTTTTTTTTATTTCTCACTTTTCTACTCTGTGATTAATTAACAGCAAATTAAATCAATTTTTTCCACATTGGCTCTGTTTTTCTTGTGATGATAACTGATGAGTGCTCTTCCTATCTTGACCCATGAGCTTTTCATTGCTATTTTCTTCCCCTGTCTTGATGAGGAGAGGGAATGAGAGACCACCTTGGTGGATGCCTGGCAGCCAGTCAAGGTCAATTCACCCTAAGTATTCACACAAGTCTACCTCCTCAGCATTTCTATCAAAGGAGAGGGCCTGTTAAGGCAGAATCCATGCTCCAGTTGGGTTTAACACACAGCATTTAGCTTGCTTGAAAGACAGGTCAAGTACAGAGCAGCTTTCAGTCAAATATAGTTGCAATCCTAAGAGCACTGAAAGTGATTTTTGAGAGGCTGCCATTGCAATTTGCAGTCATTATGCAGGTGAAGTGAATCTCACTCTCAGAAACTAATGGGTGTTTCATTCAGAAGCATTATCCTAACTGTGTGTGTGGTAAAGAAATGATTAAAGGAGATTTTGTATCCTGTTATTACTATTATAACCAAGCATTATATTACCATACAAAAAGTAGTTCTCACAGCGACTATCCTCCTGTGCAATTTCATAGAACTGAAACTACAATTTTGCTGAAGATCTGTTGTTTATCATGCAGTACTATGAAGCTAAGCCACTAGTATATCAGGGTTTTCCATAAGGTCATTGATTTTTAAAGTAGAATAACAGAATGTATAGTCAAAAGACAGCTTAAATGAAAAGGAAACAGAGAGAAAATTAAACAACTAAATTAATTAAATAAAAGATTATTTTGTCTAAGAGCAAAAGATCATGATATAAAACAGAAAAGCATTGGAAAAAAGTATGTGAGATTACAGCAGCTATTCCTCAACAATTTAATTGTCTTTTCATTTTCCTCATTTTAATGCCTTACCCACTTGGTTGGAGAACTTACAATTAAAAAAAAAAAAATCTCTCCGTACAATAAGAATCTTAGAATCATACAATTATTAATGTTGAAAAAGACCTCTAAGATCATCAAGTCTAGCCATCAACGAAGCACCAGCACTCTGTTCACCACTAAACCATGTTGCCAAATGCCTTATCCACACTTTTTCTGAACACTTACAGGAATGGTGACTCAATCACTTCCCTGGGTAGCCTGTTCCAACGCTTGAAAAACCTTTCTGTGAATATTTTTTTTTTGTTAATATCTGATCTAAACCTCCCCTAGTGCACCCTCAGATAATATTCTGCCACGTTACCTGAGAGAGGAGACTGATCCCCCACCTTGCTACCAGCTCCTTTCAGGTAGTCATGGAGAGCAATGTGGTCCCTCCTAAGCCTTCTTTTCTCCAGGCTAAACAACCCCAGCTCCCTCAGCCACTCCTCATTAGACTTGTGTTCCAGACTCTTCACCACCTTTGTTGCCCTTCTCTGAACATTATCCCAGTGTTTTGAGGTCCTTATAGTGAGTGTCCCAGAACTGAAGACAGGATTTGAGGTGCCAAGTACAGGGGGAATGAACCGTATGGAGCAGAAGTCACAGAAATATCTCTGTTACATACAGTTCATGTGGTCTTCTTTCCAAAAAGATTGAACAGGTTGATGCATTCTGTTGGTCTTCTACAATCCTTAGTGAGAAACAAGCACTTGTGCTTCATTTATTATGAGATGTAGCTTCTCAATTTACACTTTTAATCAAAAATTCTTAGAGTCGCTAAGTCTTAAGAGAGAATGTTCTTAACTCGTCTGAATGTCAGGTACCTTTGAAGGGTCCCGTGTTTGGATAGCCAGGAATATTTGAGACCTCTCACCATTTGGAAAACTCCTGATTTTTCTTGCAGTAGCACCCTGAAGGCTCTCATGTGCATGGTTTACCAAAAGAAGAGGACAAATATCATAAAGAGAGGAGAATCACTTATACAAAGCTGCAGACAGAAGTCGAGCAGAAGAGTTCAGAAACACTCTTCCAGTTTGGTGCCAACAAAGGTCTGGGTAATGAATATGCCTTCCAGGAAATGGCACTGCCCTACTTTCTTCCCTGCCAATGAAACTGTGAAATTCAAAGGTAAAGGAATCAGAGAGTATATTTATTGAAAGAGTAGTGAAAAGTCCTTTTCAGTGGGAGGTCTCCCAGGAGACACAGAAAGAGCTGCTACTTCACCAGTCATACTACGACGATTGTTACTTTTTTCAGTAACTTGGGCAATTCCTTGAGGCCACAATTACACGTCCTAAAGAGAATCTGCAAAGCAGAGTTTCCAGCACTGACTGGATGTCTGTATGTGATTCCAACGCCTCTTCCAACTTAATATCATGGCTGAACTCAGGGATGATATCTGGTGAAATAACTTGTGATTTTCTTGATGATTAAGGCTTTAGCAATTCTTCACATACAAGTCAGTTCTTGGTAAGGTCTAAACACTTATTTCTCAAAGCAACGTATAACTGAAAACCACTAACTGATAGAGAGATGGATAGATTGCTAAAATTGGTAGGAAACAGACTTTATGATTGTAATGTATTTTTCTCCAGCTGTTATGATAACAATACTGACAGTTCTGCTTTCATTTAATTCACAGTATCTGTGCAATATTGTAGATTGAAATCAAATGGTTAGACACTTGACCAAGCCTTTGAAAAGTGAAAAATTCTGATGCAAGAGTTGTAATTAAGATAATGGAGGAAAATGAAAGAATCATCTTTGATTATCAGTGTATAGCAGTTTAACCCAGCATCTGAAATCTTTAAAACAGAGGCACACAATTCAATACAATTTGTTTGATAATCAACAAATTATACTCTTGAAGAACAGTAAAAGATTGCACAGCTAGTTATTCACCAAATCACACATGAGTATAGTTCAGAAAAAGTCAGAAAAGTCAAAGTGTATTCTCCCTTCCCTATCAATATGTTTCTCTACTGTTTGAACCTGAAAAGTATAGATTTTTGTTTGTTTCTTTTTAATCTTTTCTTCCAAGTAGTCTGCATTTTGCAGTGTGGGATTAGGCTGTTTGTAATTTGCTGTTGCAATGAAACTGTGAGCAAAATAATAACTGATGGATAACTCAGCTGGCAGCTAAGGCAGTTACCTGAGTATTCACCAGGAGCATTTTGCTTCTACTCTTTGCACTACCCACCTACAGTCGAGTTCTGTAGTTCATAGTAATGCAAAACTCTTCACCTCCACTTGTTGGAAATGTATCTTGAGAAGGAAACCTGAAAGAGAATAAAGGGACTAAAGAATCATACAATAGATATTAAAATGGAATTAAGGTGGGGTTTAGTTTTGGTTCCTTTTTTTTTCCTTTTTCCCCCTAGTATTTGATGAGGCCTGAATTCTGGTACAGACTGCTGAAATAAGTAATTTATCTGAATCCAAAGACTGTCTCAGAACAGCTCTTCGGAGTAGGAGTTGATGGTTTGGGCTCTTAATATATCAGACATTACTATGCCTTTATGCATATAAAATGACCAAAACCTATTTTACTCAAAAAAGCACTTGTATTTAAAATATGTGATGTAATCTCTAGCAGCAGAATAAACTGAAAGTATTACAGACTGTTACGGTGATTCATTTGCAAAGCCAACGATTATGTAGCTATTTAATTTTGCTCTTACCTATTAGCACTAACATCATGGAAAAGCATGTTCATTTTCATTAAAATAAAGCACACAAAATCCATTGTAAAACATATTTATTCACTGTAACCCAACTTCGCCTTTGTCATGGTTCAACCCCAGCCAGCAGCCAAGTGCCATGTAGCCCTACACTCACTCCCCCACTAACAGGATTGGAGAGAGAATTGAAAGGGTAAAAGCTGGAAAACCCATGGATTGAGATAAAGACTTTAATAGGGTAAGCAAAAGCCATGCACACAAGCAAAGCAAAGCAAGGAATTAAGTCACTGCTTCCCATGGGCCCGCAGGTGTTCAGCCATCTCCAGGAGAGTAGGGCTCCATCACACGTAATAGTGACTTGGGAAGACAAATATCATCACTCCAAACATCCCACCCTTCCTCCTTCATCCCCCCACTTTACATACTGAGCATGATGCCAAGTAGTATAGAACATCCCTTTAGTCAGTATGAGTCTCTTGTCCTGGCTGTGTCTCCTCCCCGCTTCCCGTGCATCTTCAACCCCTCTGTTGTTGGGGCAGTATGAGAAGCAGAAAAGGCCTTGGCCCTGTATAGGCCCTGTATAAGCCCTGCTCAGCAATACCAAAAATCTCTATCGGTCCTGTGTTCAGCACAAATCCAAAACACAGCCCCATACTAGCATCTGTGAAGAAAATTAACTCTATCCTAGCCAGAATCAGCAGGAACTTTCAGACAGCCTGGCACTGAAGTAATGGACCAAAACACACCCTTGCAATTGTACAATTTGTAAAGTGTAATAATAGTGTCCATTATTGATTCACCTTATTTCTATCTGTTTAAAAGTTTGAACAGAATCTCACTTTTATCTCATGCTTATGGTCCAGAGGACAGAAATGCAAAATAGTAAATTCCATATCCAAATAGAAAAAAAAATAAAACTCTGCAATTTAAAAACGGAGCTTAGTAAAATATTTTCTTTTTCTAAGAGAAATATTTAAGAGGCAGGTATTTCATATGTAGTGGAAAATTATAGACAAGGATTTGAAGAAGATTCATTGAGAACTTTGACCAAGAACATTAGCTCAATTACCTTACCTCTTTCCTACTGTGCCATGACTGAACCACATGTTCGAGTTGAATAGAAGAAGCTGCTTAGAAACTCAGTTCCAAGGACTAAAAATTGTCCTTAAACCATGGTTTAGGACATCAACTTGGAACTAGACAGCTGCTGATCTATCTTGAGGTGTTTACTGAAGAGCTTTCCCAGATCTTATCTAATACCAAAGAAAATGTGTAAAGTAAGACAATAGACTACGTATTTGAAATAGTAGAGAAATGGCAGCAACCGGAAGATTGAAGGAGCAATGAGCATATAACTGTGAGATGCCATGCAAGTGGCTGGAGAAACACACAAATTTCAGCTTACAGATCATTACAAAATAGAAATAGTAAGAAGGGATTTATATTTATTAGCATTATATGCTGAAGGACAATTTGATTGGCTCAAAAGAAGCTATTTGACAAAAGTTTTGGGAGTTTCACATAATGGTCAAAAACTTTCTTAACTAAAGACATTGTAGTGGAGCCTATAGTAAGGAATAATGGATACCACTCAGAAGTCTTTACTTTCTCTAGCAGAAAAAGGCAATGGTGCCCCTTTTTGCCCTCCCTTTTTACCATAATTCTGGGACAAATCAGTCAAAGAATCCAACATAATAATAGAGTTGAAGATATAAAGATATTGGACATCCTGGATAGAATTTCATTATATGCAGTTGATGTCATTCTTTTCTTACCCAATCCGTATTAATCCCTTGGGGGCAGCAGCCAATGAATTAAAAAGTTTGAGGAAGTCTCACTGCAGAATTGTAATCAAAGAAAGTTCAAGATTCAGTGTATCAAACTTTCAATAACATTACATGAAACCATACTAAATATGGCTTCATTTGGACTAAACATTCAATTGGGCACTTTTGAGTGCAATTACCCCATTGTACTGATGGTCATATGATCTCATTTTTGTTCAGCTATATAGGTCTATTGACCTTGAATAGTGTAACTATATAATGGATATAATAATAAAACTACCCTGCTTTTAGGAAGAACTTTTCACCCAAGGATGTCAAAGCATTTTAGAAAAGAGGTCAGGATCATTATCTGCATTGGCTGAGGGAACAGGAGCCAAAGAAGAAAACTGACTTGACCAAAGTTGTCTAGAAGACCTGTAATATATCCAAAAACTAAAAAACTCTTTTGTGTTTTGGTGCCAGCATCAGGAGACAAGACGAAGCATAGTAAGATTAACATTTTTCCCAATCTTGCTTTATTGGTCCATTTATTGTGATATGTGAAAGTGCTCCAGATATATATGTGTATAATGAGCAAGAAAATGAAATCATCTTAGCTTTCAAAGCTTTTCCCATCAAAACCAGCTTCATTTCAATAAACTAATAATACCACGTTCAAAACCGTGTGCATATGCAGAAAATATTCGCCAGAGTTGCAAATATCAGTAAACTGAAAGATTTTAAGTGTTTACACTGTGGATGAATGAGTTATGAGAAAAGATGTATTGGTCAATGCTAAGGTGGAGGTGGGGGTTAGCCTAACTAGGCCTAGGATAGGGCCTTGGCAGTAGGACACCAGGCTTCATCAGTGTTTACACATGGATTTGAGGTTAAAATTGAGACACTGTCTGACCCAAAATCTTTTTATTGAAGTATCTTGCAAGACCATGATTATGAAATTAGAAGCTTATTTGTGTAATTCCCAAGCATTAGAAAATAGTATTTGGTTGAAAAAATAAGTTTTATTTATTTAAAATTATGATATATTAATAATAAAGCATACGGAGGAAAAAAGAAGCTATTAGGCTTGCAAGGTCTTCCCATGCAAAATCAACATGAAAATATGTATTTTAGTAGGGAAAAAAATCATCAAACCAATTGCTCATATATTTAAACTTTACATACAAGTTGCTCTTGAAAATAACTTTTTTTTCTACTTCTGTTACTCAACCCAAACATCAGCATTATGGTGTTGATTTTACTTATATTTTTGTCAGTATTTTAAGCTTGCTAGGCTAACAAAAATTATCTTCCAAAGAACAAAATGTGTAATAGTTCTTCCTTGATTTTAGCTCTCAGTGAAAGTCTTATCATAGAATTTTCTGTAAATATTGTGACAGTCTTTACTGTTACAATATGTTTCTTATTTCAGCACTAAAATTTGATTAGTTACAGACAATTTGTCCAAAAAGCGGTTGAAAACCTAACTTTGATTTCCTGGGTATACATAGATTCAAAGCTCCACATATTGTTGAACACCAAGAGCTGCAGTCAATCATTAATGGCCTGTGTTTATACCTCCTGAAAAGCTGAACTGTAAACCAGCCCTTTTTCTCCCCTGTTTTCCAAAGTTCTCTGCAGAAGATATTGTGGAAGAATTGGAAGAAATTACTATTATACACTGAAGACATCTTGGCTGATCACAAGCTCTGCTCTCAGAGCATCAAGAAAAGGATCTCTTGGAGGAAACCTAGCAGGCAAAGCTTCGAGGTGGTTCTGCCTTAAAGTATTTTCCTCAGTGAAGATCAATATGCCTAAAACTCAAGAAGTCAAGTTTCATTGGATTGTAGATTAGGATATTCAACTTTTCAGATAATGAAAACCTGAAGAGTCTAGCTATGTCTTTGCAATATAATTTCTCTTTTCCATTCTGACATCCACCAGCTCAGATGACATCTGCGTAGTCACAAACTCTGCAAGACCTCCCTGTTTTGTAGAAAGATTCTGTTTATGCCACCTCTGAAATCTGACTTTCTGCTTCTTGTTACTCAGTGAAGGTGTTTGGCCTCCACATAACCACTCTGCTCCCTGGCTCAGTGCTGTGACTCACTTCTTCCCATATTTTGTTTATGTCTTATAAAATTTTTCTCCTTGAAGAGGTAGGGCTACTTCCCATGTTAAGGTGAAGAATCCCCCTCAATTCAGAGGATTTTGGCCTGGTCGCTGCCTCTCAAGGAACTTTTTATACAAGTGAAAAATTATCAAATCAAAAGCTACTGTCTGGTGTGAGAGTTCCAGCCTCTCAGTGTTCACATAGATGCTCCTAAAAAGGGATTATCAGTCTCTCAATATTTAAAATAGCTACTACAACAATCAAATTTTTTTCTATCTTATTTTCATTCAAAAGCCTATGATTTGTTTGCCTCATCACTTTCATTTAAAGAACTGTCAATTTTTAATACAGTGAAGATGTGTAAGAGCTAAGTTGACTGACATCCAGCCATTGACCCACAAACATAAATAACTCCCATAATGAGGAATAGAGTAAATATTGACTAAGGATTTGTTCAGTATTGCTCCCATAGAAGAAATAAATGTCAAGAAACTAAAGTATTTTTCAGTGAAAAGTATGTATATATGTGGTTTTTTCTGTCTCCTTGTCACAGTATCTGGCGTGATATTTACAAAACAATTTAGATAGCTCAATACATTAAACCTAACTTTTGGAAATATGTTACAGACATGATTCCCAAAGGCAACACAAGAAAGTTAGATGTTTCATCTGCAGCTGCTTTAATAACAAAATGAAAAACTGCAATCCACTTTTATTAAAAAGTCTTAAAATGCCTCAGGGAAAAGTGGGATCATAGTTTTAAATTTCTTTAGGTGACACAAAAAGTCATTATCTTTTACCCAAGACTGCATTGTGTTAGGTTCTATAAAATACAATGAAGGCACATCTGCAGCAACTTGTAAAAAAAATATACAAGAAGGCACATATGATGACATTTTTTACACTTGCAATATTTCAAAGCAGGGGAAATTAAGAATTTTTGTATGAAATCTTGAAGCAAATGCAACTTTATCAGTTTTGGAAAAAAACCCAGCAAAACAACAAAACAAAAAAAGCAGCAAAGAAAACAAAGCACCAGCTTTTTAACATCTTTAGTGAGCATTATGATATCCAGGCTATGCTATACAATCTGGTTGTCATTTTATTCCACAGAACATTCAAAGACTCTAATTTCTAAGTTTATTTGTGTCTATGTGTGTTTCCATACGTCTTTCTGTGTCTTTGTATATGAAATGGAAATTGAGATTTCCAGTTGTTCCGTACCTGAAGTTAAACTCAGAATTAAAATTTACATCACACTTAAAATACAAAATACATGCACACACAAAGCTAAAATAAAAATGATTAATTTTTATCAGGCATTTATCAGGCCATGAAAATAGGTAATTTACATTGTAAAACACATTTGTACTATGTAAAAAACAACCTGATTGGACTTTTAGTTTTAGTTTGTTGGGGTTTTTTTGATGGATTTAACATACTGGACCAGGCCTCTACAGATGTCTACATTCTTACCAAGCATCAAACAATGATTTAATTTGTTTGTCTGATGTACAGTTCTTGAAATACATAATTTTATCAGCTTATGTTTTGTTAATAAATGCTATAATTAGAATAATTTTTTTGCTATCTAATCATAGAATGTCAGAATCATAGAATGGTTTGGGTTAGAAGAGACTTTATAGATCATTTAGTCCAACACCCCTCCTATGGGCACAGACACCTTCCACTAGAGCAGGTTTCTCAAAGCCCCATTGAACCTGGCTTTGAACATTTCCAGGGAGAAGGCATCCATAGCTTCTCTGGGAAACCTATTTGAATAATTCACCACCCACCCAGCAAGAATTTATTTCTAATATCTAATCTAAATCTATCCTCTTTCAGGTTAAAATCATTACCCCTCATCCTATCTCTACACTCCACAATAAAGAGTCCATCTTTCCAGTGGGCACACTTTAGATAATGGAAGGATGCTATAAGTTCTCTCTGAAGTCTTTTCTCCAAGTTAAACAAGCCTAACTCTTTCAGCCTGATCTCATAGCAGAGGTGTTCCAACCTTCTGATCATTTTTGTGGCCCTTCTCTGGACTAGCTCCAAAAAGTGCATGGCCTTTTTATGTTGGGGGCCTCAGAGCTGGATGCAGCACTCCAGGTGGGGTCTCACAGGAACAGAGTAAAGGGGGAAAATCACACCCCTTGACCTGCTGGTCATGCTTCTTTTGATGCAGCCCAGGACACTGCTGGCTTTCTGGGCTGTGAACAGAGATGGCTGGGTTGAGCTTGTCAACCAAGTCATTCTCCATAGGACGTCTCTCAATCACCTCATCACCCAGCCTGTATTCACTTTTGGGATTACCCCAGCCCAGGTACAGGACCTTGCATTTGGCCTTGCTGAACTTCATGATGTTCTCATGGGCCAATTCTTTAGCAGTCAAAGTGCCTCTATAGAACATTCCTTTTATCTAGAATGGCAGCCACACCACACAGCTTGGTGTCATCTGCAAACTTGCTGTGGCTGCACTCAGTCCCACTGTCCACATTCCCAATAAGTGTGTTAAACAGTGTCGGTCTGTGGGAGCTTTGGGGGGTGCTCGGTGCGGGTTCGGACGGAGACGAGAGATCTCTGAAGTCAGATCTTGGAACATGCGGTTTATTGCAAAGGGCGTGGGTACAGGGGTGCTGCTTAGAGCTGCAGCTGGCAGCTCTGAGCAGGCCCAAGAGAGCAAGAGAGTAAGCGGGTAAGCAAAGAGAGAGAGAGAGAGAGAGGAATGAGAGTGAAGAAGTAGTGAGAGAGAATGGAAGTAGTAGTGATGAGCGTGTAGTAAGAGTGTCTGAAGTCCTGGTTACAATACAATAAATCATCTTCTGTACTGAATATTCTAATTGTCACTAACCAATCTAATACAAGATACAAATCCTATAGCATTTACATACAGCCTATAAGAGTTCTTATATTACCATAGAGTGTTACATCTTAACTTCTAAAACTACTCTTTGGACCCCTTCTGCTGAGCTAGTAGGGTCTGCTCTGACCCTTGGACCTGCCTGCAAGCAGAGGGTATTGTTCAATCAAGAGGGGATTACCTTCAGTCGGCCATACCATTGTTTTCCAGTTGTTCAGTAACTAAGACTTGGTATTTCAAAAGAGGCTTTCATTTCGATGTCACTTATAGTTTTCATATTCCCAAAATCTTTTGTCAGGCAATCATATTTATAAGGCTTTCCTGTTTCATCTTCCCCAACATCGGTCCCAATACCAGTTCCTTGAGGAACACTACTCATCACTGCTCTCTGCTTGGACACCAAGCCATTGACCACAACTGTTTGGGTGCAACCACCCAGTCCATTTCAAATCCAAGTCTCTCCAGTTTAGACACAAGGATGTTTTTTGGAACAATGTCAAATGTTTTGAAAAAGTCCAAGTAGATAATGTCAGTCACTCTTCCATTATTCCCTGGCACTAAAACTCCATCATGAAAGGACACCAAGTGTGTCAGGCACAATTTGCACTTAGTGCAGCCATGTTGGCTTGTCCCCACTCTCTCTTCTGTTTTCCATGTGCTTTAGCATTGCTTCCAGGAGGATTTCCCTCATGACCTTGTTGGGCACCTATACGAGACTGATCAGCCTGTAGTACCCCTGTTCCTCCTTTTTCCTGTTTTAAAAATAAGGGTAGTATTTCCCCTTTTCCGGTCAGTGGGAAGTTCACTGGGGTACCATGAATTTTTAATTATGATGGGTAGTGCCCAGTGATAGATATCAAAGGAAATAACAAACCTGATCATAAGCAACCACTTTTATTCATAAAGACTCCTTTATACATATTAAATACATTTTATATATTCTTAAATCTGCTTTGGTTCTTTATGACACTTTGGAGAACTTACTTTAACTGGGAGCTATGCCTTGTTTGAAACATTTAGTAGGCATTTTGAACTACAAGTTCTAAAAGTTGCTAAAAGTAAGAGATTATAATGAAAGGAAGATCTTAGTCATAACCAAACAGTCACTGAGACCGTCTCTTCAAAGGGCAAGACATTTTAAATAATATGCTATTATGATATAGACATGATCTATAGTTCAGAATCCTTTTTTCAACAAAGCTTTTTAAGATTGGAACATCTGGAAAGAGTGGTGACATTAAATGGATATAAGGATGTCCTGTCTAAATAGATGAGGAATGGTAGAATGAACTGTCAGACCCATAAACTATGTCTCAGTGCAAGTATCTGTTTGACCCTACTTAAAGGAATTTTTCATTGAAATGATTTTCTTCTAGAGGTACTTTTAGACAAAAATACTTTTGATGAGAGACTGTTCTGCAAAAAAATGTTGGAGTCTTTACTAATTTACTAAATTATTCCCCCCACCCCACAGAATCCAGAATATGGTTATGTCTTAAATGCTTGTGTAGCTCTTTAAAGTGGAACAGGTTGTGCCCTTATGATACCCTATTGTGTGATTAATTGAAAGTTTTATGTATACTATAACCCTGAAATAGCTACTTGATGTGCACTTTTTGAAATGTAAAAGCAAAACTGTTATTGACTCAAAGTACATTATCAGGGAATTCTCAGAATAGGTTTTTTAACCAAACTCTGAAAGATTTTAAGAAATTTTTTTTCCAGTAAATGGACTATATTTTCTCATTAAAAAAAAAAAAAAATTAACAATTCTTTTTAAAGATTTTTTGGATAATCTTAAAAGTCCCTTCCCACCTAAATATTTCTATGATTCTGCGAGCCTATATCCATGAAAAATAATGGCTTACTTTTGTACTTTCCCATTTGTTCTTTCCTGTAGGTTGAGAAAAATCATTTTTTACGACTTTGAGATTTATTGTAAATGAATGTTGGTTGGACAATCAGAGCAAGGGTAGTAAGAACTTCATAGGTAAGAAAAGTAGATTGGGGTTTTTTTCTAAAATTCCTTTTAACAGGAGGAAATGTGTTGTGTAAGGGAAGTATATGTGTACACCCATATATATGTATATATCTGTATATATAAAGGAGGTCTGAAGCATAATTTCAGTGAGCTGCATTTCAGAAGCAGTTTCTCCGAACCTGCCTGGCAGCCCTATGACGACAACAAAAAATTGAAACGACTCAAAGTCATTTCTGAGACAGCCTATCCTGCTGAAAAGTAACCTGAGTTGCTAGCAGATACTTCACAGTCTCTTATCATTGTCAGATTGCACCTGTGCATTAATAACCAAGAGTGCCTAAATTAGATAGGCATACTCTTTTATAATTTCTCTGCTGAGGAAAATAGCTCATCTTTTGCTTCTGTTCTGGTCACAGTGACCAAATCTTAAAAGGAAGTGATGCCCAAGTTCTACTGACCCAGATGACTCAGCTACTATCACAGTAAAACAAACTTTATTATTGGTCCTTAAAGCAATATTACTTTTCTTAAATGACAAACAAAAATGTTTTAGTGCCTCTTGGAAGTCCTGTATCTAGTAAATATTATTATTAGTGGATTTCTAGAACTTGATAAATTCTATTAACTTACACATATTGTTTGTCTATTTCTTTTGCAAATTAAATATAATTAATTCATATGGTTACATTATGTAGCCAACCTATACTCACATTTCCAATTTCCTATAGTACGTTTCTTTTCATAGATGTAAAAAAAACCTGCTTTTCTTTTGCTTGTTCCTTTCTAGAATGTTTTTAGACTGTTTGTTGTTCTCAGTTAGGTGAAAAAAGAACTAAGCAGCATTCAAAAGAATTCAATACTTTGCAAAAACATACTACTGGAAAGTAGCCAGATCTCTTCAATTACAAAGTAGGAATATTAAAAATGGTGAAAGGAAAATTTGTGTGGTTTAAATCAGTTTAGTTCCTTGGAGAAATGTTCCAGCAGAAAGTAGCGTTTTCTGCAGATAGCTTTTCTGATGTTAGAGCTTTTACTGAATGCAAATTACACTAAATTAAAAACAATTTTGGGTACCATAGACTAAGATGGTATGTAAACTACCATTGTGCTTTTAAGTGATATGAGTAAGGCATTAATGTTATATTGGGTAAAATTTTTGTCAACTGACATTTACCTTGGGAATCAAGGTATTTTTTTCCTTAAAGAAACATAATCAACCTTTAATCTATAACCTATTGTACTATTTTGAAAGGAAACCAGCGGGAGATTCTAAGTCAGAACTACAATTTATTAGGAAAATTCAAATAAAAGCAGATAACACTGGTGTGAACTGACAGTCAGGGTACAACCTGACACCCTGTTGGGCAGGGTGGTGGTAGCAGTCTGATTAAGTGGTGGCTGCAGTCCTGTACAAGTGATAGATGTGGTCCTGTTGAAGCAGTGATTCTGTAGAAGGGTCTGTTCTTCCTCTGAAGGTCCAGTAGTGGTTATATAGCTCTTGTCCTCTGGGAGCCCAGTAGGTAGGGCTGACTGTGGTATTCCAAACCTCAGATTATATCCAGGTAGGAATGCTTGGTTCCTCCCCCTGGGCAGAGCATCTCACAATGGGATGATGTAACTTTATGAGTCATGCAGTGAGGCTTGATAGCCCATTAGCAGAGATAATCCCTGTAGGGAGTTACCAGGGATGAGTCATGTAGGAAATAAGGAACACTGCCCCACCTGCTTTTAATATCTTATGAAGATGGTACTAGAGTACATACTTTTGGTTACACCTTACAGTGTAACCTAAGTGTTACAGTGGGGATACTGCAACACGCTGTATCAGACAACGAGGCCCATGGAAAAGAAATATATAAGGACTGATTCTTGATGTTTCAGAGAGATGTTTATTTCCCCAGCCGCATGGCCGGGCTCTGCCAAGGAACTGCTCAATCACAGGACCCGAGGGTCCTTCTGCCCGCGCAGGGAACACAAACCAACCCATGGGAACGAGGCTGAGCAGGGGCAGGGAAACCCCGTGTCTGTGCCCTCAGGGCCCCTCTGCCAGGGCTACATGGCAGGGGGGAGGGACCCCAACACCTAAGACACCTATTTAATCTAATATTAATTCCTAATTAATATGTAATTTTATATTATTTTATATAACAAAGATGAACACTTAGTTCTTTTCATGTGTCATTATATATTTCCTCAAATAGGAGAAAACAACCAAGGCCCATGAAAAAGTTCTTTCGTTTTCAGAATTGCACTCTTTGTAATTGGAAATGCTGAATGTTAGCTAATTCCAAATAAGTGTGCAAGAAAACTAGATTATTTTAATCATTAGTTATTTTTTTTTTTTTTTTTACCACAGTGAGAGTAATATCTACTTTAAAAAGTACTGGTTATTACTGTAAATAAAATCTGTGTATGTTTGATCAAAAATGTAAATTCTGAAAGTTTCCAAATGGCGATTGATAACTGCCTCCCTAGTTTCTATCTAGTGCAAAATTTCTCTGTCAAATAGCATAAAAATTAAAGAAAAAAAGATACAATCAGAAAGATATGCTAAAACTCAGAGAAGCAATATATAATGTCGGGTTTTTATGCTAGAAGTACTTCTCTCTCGTGATCGTCATAAAGATTGTAGGTAGCAAAAAAAAAGAACATTGAGGACCGCATGACAAAAAACCCAATCAAACAAAAAGAAACCCTATTGTAAATACTGACCATGTTACTGAAAATGTGCTATGTGCTCTTAGGAATAGAAATAAAATTTCTAGAAATGTATCCAGAAAGCCTACAGGTACCTTAAAATGGTGAATATTAAGGACCTAGTTTGTGAAAACTTTATCATTGTCTAATTTGAAAGCTCTGAAAGACATTGGATCTGTGGGAAAATTAACTATGCTATAAAACAAGAATTTCAGAGCAGACTTAAATTAGTCTGGAGGTCCAGTTGTTAACTGAATGTTACACCATCTGGATGAAATAAAGAAGAGGAAACTGAAAAGTGTATTAATACTAATAGAGCTGTAGAGAAAATATGAATCACATTAGGATTTTAATGAAAAGTTGAAACACAAGCTGTTGATACAGTCTAGAGAACTTGAGACATACACAGAGAAACAATATTAATATCAAAGCATGTTGGAAAATGACCAGAGGGATTTCTTCAGGCAATTGGCCCACAGGGATAAAAATAATATAGTAAGAAATAAACAAACTGTGATTGATTTTTTAAAAAGATCTATGGGAAAAGAAGGCATCATGTAATCCTTTGCCAAGGTACGTTGAAAACAAACTAGTGAGTAGGACGAGGTTATTAATCAAAGTGATGACAATTTACAAAGTAGACTGAGAAACTTAGCTAATTGGTAAACTCTAGAAAGGAATAGAATTCATAATCATTGCTTGGAGAGTGGGGATAATGTATATTTTCAGTTTTAAATATATTTACCATGAAAAAAGTTATAAATAATTATATATGCACAATTAGTTAAGCATTGGAACGGGCTCTCCAGGGAAGTGGTAGAGCTTCCTGGAGGAAGTGCTCAGAAAAAAACCAGCAACCAGATATCCTGCAGCTGCACACTGACTCTTCCCCCACCAGTGGGATCTGGGAGAGAATCGGAAGGGTAAAAGGTAGAAAAGTTATGGGTTGAGATAAAGGCAGTTTCATAGGGAAAGCAAAAACTATGCACCCAAGCAAAGTAAAACAAAGAATTAGTTCACTGCTTCCCATGGGTGGGCAGGTGTTCAGCCATCTCCAGGAGAGCAGGGCCCCATCATATCTAACAGTGACTTGGGAAGACAAACACTGTCACTCCAAACAAACCCCACTTCCTCCTTTTTCCCTCCACTTTAAATACCGAGCATGAGGGCATAAGGTCTGGAATATCCCTTTGGTCAGTTTGGGCGACCTGTCCCAGCTCTGTCTCCTCCCAACCTCCCATGCACCCCCAATTTCCTTGCCAGCATGGCAGCATGAACAGTAGAAAAGGCCTTGGGTCTGTGCAAGTTCTGTCAGCAGCAACAAAAACATCTCTGTATTATCAACCCTGTGTTCAGCACAAATCCAAAACACAGCCCCATATCAGCACATATCTTACAGAAGTAGATGTGACATTTTGTGATGTGGTTAGTGGGAATGGGGATATTCGATTGAAGGTTGTACTTGGTCTTCAAGGTCGTTTCCAACCTTAATAGTTCTGTGAAAGCTGAAAGGCAAATCTGCCTTCTTCAGGAAAAGGAAGTGTGACTTCCTAAATGTAGACACATCGATTTACCTGTAGTCTGGTGTATACTGTCTGAAAAATATGTCAGTTGAATGTATTTAAACTAATTTTGGGTTTGTTATGAGAAGAGAGAATTTCTCAATTCTGCGAGGTCTATCTGATGGCTGATACCTGCACTAAAATTTTCAGTATGTAAACTGACTAGGATATCAAAAACAACAACAAAAAACCCAGGCAACCCAATTCCTGGGTTACAAGTGCACTTAAATTGATAAAATCCATCCACTATTAGCAGTAATTCTATGGAGTACATGAGGAAAGTGCATGTGATGCTTTAATTACCAGGTAAAACTGTACCAAAAAGAATCAGACATGATGGGATTTTTTGGAAAGATTTTATGTCATCTTTGTTCTTTGTTTTATCATTGTCTGCAATGCTAAGCTGTTCAAAGAGAAAGGTATATAATCTAAAATGATAGCCATTTAAATGCTTTTACAAATATATTTGATATCTATGATCTGAAATTATTAATTGTTCAAATGTGTGGATTTTCAGAAAGACATGAGAATGACATTCAGATAAAAGTTAGTCACATTTTTTTTGTGGTTGCGTGCATTTTTTATCCGGGTTGTGGGGGGGAAGGGGCTTTGTCTTTTTTTTTTTTTAAGAAATCAAAAGTAACATAGGAGAGGGGTATTATAACACACAGTAAAATCTCATGGAAAAGTTTTTCTTTCCAGATAAGGTGGATATAAAGACAGTAGGAGAATTCAAAAAAAAAAAAAAAAAACAACAGTTTTTGATGTTAGCCTCTGTGAAAGATAAGGGTGCACTCCATCGGACCAAATAGAGCTACCCAGCTTGTAGATCAGTCTTGGCTCCCTTAGTCAAAAGAGAAGAATATGCATTTTGGAGGGAGCGACTCATTGCACAGTAAAGAGATATAAGTGTTTTATGATTAATTCCCTAAATAATTTTTTCTCCCTTTGTCTGTGAGCAGGGGAAACTGGATGACTACTTCATCTGTAGAGATTTCAGAAATTTAGCAGAGAGGCTCCTATCCAGACCAGTAAGATGTTGGAGCAAAATTAAATGAAAAATATAGTTTTATTCAACATTAACCATCATACAAAGAGGACAAAGTATTGTATAGGGATTTAAAGAAGAAAAAGTTTATCTGGATTTTTTTAGAAAAACAATCAATTAGGAAAGTAACAAATGCCTTTCAAATGGATTAAAAAAGGACAAGAAGCTGACCATTTTATTGCTGAAATCTATATTGTACTAGATATATTAAGGAAAAGATAAGTGATAGAAAAGATATAAGCCTTGAATGAAGGATATCTACCCAGGTCCCAGATAAGTTTAATTATGGGGATGTACTAAATTGGCCCAATATAAGTTTATGCTCATTACTTTAAATATTATATAATGACAAAGTTGTTAGAATTATTTAGTACTTGCTATACAAAAAAATATAGACTACAAGTCAGAAAAAAGAACCATCACAGTCAAAGTCACTGAAAGAATACAAAGATACTGCAGGATTTTTAAAACTATTATATGAAGCATGAACAAGGAAGACTATGTGTGATACCTTCAGGAGACAGGGAAGATGGGTCTTTCACTGCAGACTCTTCCTGAGACTGTGAGCTGAGGAAAATTGACATAAAAGGAAATTCAGTATGAATGTTTATTTATAACCAAAACTGTAGCATGCTAACATTTGAAATTATAATAACAACAACAGTAGAAATATAACAAGAATAATAGCTGATTATTGCAGTGAAAAGACTCTTACTATTGAATAACAGAAAGAGCATTTTATGTATTAGAATCCATGCAATTAAGGCAATAGAGGATTTAGAAAGAAACATTGGTAAGCACGCTCAAAACACTGAGGCGGAAAAATTCCAGCATTATTAAAACTTCCATCTAAGGTAGGTTTGCCTTGGTGACTGCATCCCTTTTGCCTCTTTCTAAGCATTTAGGAACCATCAGAGTGAAAGTGCAATAATTGTAATTTTAATAGCAATATTAATTACAAGAATTGTGGTTGTTATTGTTATTATAAGCAAGCGAGGAACAGAATTTTAGTAATTGTTTGATGCTGACCAGTCAGGCATAGGATTACTGAAACACCAACAGGAGCTGCATCAACCTGCACAGTATTTCTTTCAAAATCTGTGCTAACATATAACAATATTTTTGAAGTTGTTGATGTAACTGATCACCTTAGCAGCTTTCTGCCAAAAAAGTGTCTTATAGCTTCTATTATTGCCTGCCTTGTAATTAATCACCTCTAGTGCTTGAATAATTAAATTGACTAATTTTAAGCTGAAATAAGAACAGGAGCTGTCAGTCATTAACAGGCATTCTCATAAATTATCTTGCTCACTGGCCTTTTTTGTAAGCAGAACTTACATGTAAAAATAGCATCAGCAATAAACCTTTGGTAGTTAAATGCCTTCTCTTCCCCATGAGTGCCTTCATAACTACAGTTTTCTTGGCAGTGAAGTTGTAATGACAGCTGTCATCAATGGACTTTCATGAAATATACCCTGACCTTTGGATGCTATATGTTACAATTACTTTTGTAAAGCCTTTGGGGCCTTGAATTGGGATTTCACACTTCAACATAGCTGCATATTGTTAACACTTCTTAAAGCCATCTGAGAAAATATAAGAGCTTTCCTTGTCAAGTTGTTGTTTTGTTTTTTTTTTAAATATGGGAACTCACACACAAAGATGCTAATTTGCTGTTGAAATGCAAATATTGCCTGAGAGACAACTATTTCATGAACGGATTCTGAAAATAAGACATTTCACCACAGAGGTCGCACACTTAAAAATAAAAATTAATCTCTGCTTGACTATAAGAAAAAAAAAGAAGAATGCAACTGACAGTTCTTAAAAGAGGCTCCTTGGAAATCAGAGCCACACAACTGTTTCTTCTATGCTACTGAAATGCACGAGTTTTAAGAATATTTAAAAATAACAAGAAACAGTAAGATAAAAAGGATGACAATAGAAAACTCATTAAAAGCTGAATCCCTGATGAATTATTCTACCAAAAGACTCAAAGCTGACATACAAAACTCCCTTCTAAAAATGATGGTCAAGAATTTATTTTTCTGTGATGGTCATGCCATTTGCTTAAATGAATAAATAAAATTAATATTACACATTTTAGACATGCTCTTGCCTCTCATTTCAACACAAAGGAACCATATATTCTTGTGTTTGAGGAGTTCTGCTACAAGCTGTGAATGCAGAATTTTGATACTTGGTAAAATCTATGTCAATTGAGAACAAAGATGAGTGCTGTTGCATCATATCTGAAAGAGAAAACAAAGCAGACAGGATTATATGTAGATAAACAAGAAATTTACTTTTGATATTTAATGTCATTTTACAGTGTTTTGCCAAGTGTTTCGCCGAGTGTTTCTTCTGCCAAAAAAAAGAGGAAACTTAACATTCTGCACTTATAAACTTCCAGCGGTAAGGATAGCTCTCAATGAACAGTGTAGTGTAGATTTCAATGTTTCCTTAGTGTAAAATTATGGTAATTTTCCTATTTTGTCTTAGTAGAATATATCTACAAACAACAAGATGGGCTGATTTTTTTGCCTAAGAGTATCAATTTTAAAGCCATTTATTTTATTGTATATATCTTTGATGAATGTGCACACCAAAAACTTTCCATACAAGAGTAGCCTGTTGAAGCCAAAATCTATGAAGATCTGAATTGAAATGGCATTTTATTTCGAATTTCTCAGATAATCTTGAACTTGCTTAAGAAATAATTCCACTAGCTCTGGCCTTGCTCCTCATTATCCTCCTATTCTATGGGATTAGTATAAAGCAGGTAAGTAAATGTTTAATCATGTTTTCAAAAAAAAAGAGCTCACGAATGACAGCAAAATCTTTCAGAAAGATAAACAAGTATTTTGAGTTTGAATGTTTATATTAGTAAAATCAAGGAGTGTATGGCATCCACAACAGTTCACAGATTTTCAAGCTTTTAATAACTTTTTAAAGGGGTGTAGCATATGTTTTACCATGCAAGCAAGACATATTTTTCAATGTTCTCTGGGGATGTTTCTAGGTTGACATCTATAAAAAGATAACCACTTTTTCTTTTTTTTTGATGTAGCTTCTTGATCTTAAGACATCCGTGAACTCAATTTTCAGAAAATGGTTGCCATTTCAGAAAAGTAAAAACAAAAATAAATTTAAAAAAAGAAAAATAGAGAAAGAGAAGAGAAGAGAAGAGAAGAGAAGAGAAGAGAAGAGAAGAGAAGAGAAGAGAAGAGAAGAGAAGAGAAGAGAAGAGAAGAGAAGAGAAGAGAAGAGAAGAGAAGAGAAGAGAAGAGAAGAGAAGAGAAGAGAAGAGAAGAGAAGAGGAGAAAAAGGAAAGGGAAAGGGAAAGGGAAAGGGAAAGGGAAAGGGAAAGGGAAAGGGAAAGGGAAAGGGAAAGGGAAAGGGAAGGGGAAGGGAAGGGGAAGGGGAAGGGGAAGGGAAGGGGAAGGGAAGGGGAAGGGAAAGGGAAAGGGAAAGGGAAAGGGAAAGGGAAAGGGAAAGGGAAAGGGGAATGGGAAGGGGAAGGGGAAGGGGAAGGGGAAGGGGAAGGGGAAGGGAAAGGGAAAGGGAAAGGGAAAGGGAAAGGGAAAGGGAAAGGGAAAGGGGAAGGACTATATAAAAACTCCGAACCTCTAGATTGGGAGGATTATTTCGAGGACAAAGACTTGAATCTCTCTTCTCTTTGTTTTCCTTTGTATTACTATGGAAGGAATATTGAAGGAATATTACTTAGAGAACATAATATATTAGAGAAACATCATATATTACTGTTTCATAATTATTTTATGCTGTGTGCTAGTGATTTTGAGAATCAGCTTTTAAAAACCCAGCTTTTTGAAAAATAATGAATATTGTTGATTCTAAGCAATTCACTTACTATATGCCAAATTCACAGAAAGTATAGACAGCAGGGAGACAGTTATTAATAAGCAAGTAGAGGAGGATACACTTCAGCCTGACCTCAGACAGGAACATTTTCTATGATGAAACAAAATTTGCCTTCCTTGACAAGGCATAAGATCCCTCTGTTAACAAAAGCTGCACAACACTGGGCTTATTTTGACTTGAGGTGAGATTTAGGCATCCCAACAGCAAAAGCATAGTTTAAGTCACCTTCAATATCAATAATTTCTAATTTACACACACATGACAGTATATATTATGCTTATACTACCAAACTAAAGCGGGACCTTGTCCCCAAGGCCATAAAGCAGTGACTGCCTTTTGTTTGTACTGGTTTGGATTATTTTCCTCTATAAAAGCTTTGTGCTGGACAGAGATGTCTATAATAATGGATAATAGTGACAGCTTTTACTAAGCTATTGTAATAGAAGTAGCTTTTAGCAGTTTTTATTTATTCAAACCTCAACAATATTTTTTTTTTTGGTTTTTGTAAACTTCTTTGGGTGAAATGTACTTGCATGACATTGTACAAAAGAGAGACAGTATAAGCTAAAGTGGCAGTTAAGGAGACTATAGTGACAAGTGAGTTGAGTTCTTGATGTTAAAAAATTCAAGCACAGTTTCCCTATTTGTCCTCTATGCCTTAAAGTCCCTTAACCTCTAGAACATTACCTACTTAGAGTGTGAAAACACTACTGAAATATTTTCAATGCTGAGAAGAAGAAGTATAGCTTTTAAGAATTTTTTTGAATTGAAATGCAAACTCATATTATACTTGAAGAATGGCATATGGTTGAAGGTACAAAAATGCAGGCGAAAAACAGAAAAAAGCTAGACATTGCTTTTCCTTCTTTTTTTCCCTAAATTACCATGACAGTGAAATAAGACTTGAATTTTGTGTCTTCTCAGTGGGCTACAAATACCGAAGCTTCTATTCAGGTAGGAAATGCTCAGCATTATGAAGACTACAACACAGTTTTCTGGGTCCTGCATGTAAGTTTCAAGCACAACCCTATTAGAAAGCCAAAGATCTTCTCCAAACTTCATGAAAAAATGCCTTAAAGTCTTCCAGATTGACCATATGAAAAGGGATTCAATATAAGCACTAGTCATTTTTTAAAATTTACTTAATAAAGAGAGTTAAGAAGCATATCTTTGCTGTGATGACATATTATGTGTGTCTTGTAGTTTGTCATTAATCATGTATAGCTGTTCTGTCTCACAACAAGACTTGTCCAGTCAAAAAGGGAACTGCCAGGTTTCTATTCAAGATAATTAATGGTCATCTGAATTTTTTATTCAGACTGATGAGTCTGGAGAGACTCATTCCAGAAACGATGCAGCTGTTAGGTTTAAGAGAATATCATAAATTGAAGTCATTTGGATGTGCCAGATTTGAAAACATTTATGTAACATTCAAAAGTAGTCCCTACAGAATTTTGCATACCAAATGTTACACAGCTATAATTTTCCATTCATTCCCCACTAACACATTTAATCTGTGGTAATTAATTAGCTACCTGTGAAAAAATAGATCTAAATATTTACTTCAAAGTCTGGAAACTAAAAGAGCCATGATTTTTTTTGTAAAAGGAATACATAAAAAGTTTTCTCTCTCCTTGCACTGCAGTTTGCTATACAGAATGCTCTCAAAGATGAAACAAAGACATAAAAGAATAATTTTTTAGAGAAAGAATATCTTTAAAACTTGTCTGACTAGACATATTTGGCAACTTTGCCACAACAGCACAAGTTAACACATCAATATAGCAATGTTTTCCATAGAGAAAGTCTGGAAATTCAAGGACATGTAGTTCATCTTTATAATCAGCAGAGCACAAGTAATTATGTAAAATGCTTCAGAATTTTTCAGAATATAGTATCAATTCACATATCTTCCAATAAAAGTCTTAACACACACATAAATATTTAAGAACAAAATGCAAGCTTATATACTTATGTACAATATTTGCATAGTCAAAATATTATAATAGAGAACATAATAGAGAAAATGTTCTAAGCAGTTCTATTACATTTATCTTGGCAAATTGGATTGTCTGAGTTTGGTCCCTATTTTCATTTTTTTAGTATTGGAAGAAGAGGTTGAGGAAAAAATCCAAGGCTCCTTGATAAGGCTATGCTCTACATATACTGCAGTTAGTTGATTCAGACATGCAGCATGGTCAGCAGTTTTGCTAAAATTTCACTTCAACAATTTAAGAGTTTTCAATTCAAAATTGCAATACTTAAAAGAGAAAATGGCATCCACGTTCCTGCTTTCATCCATTTCTCCTCTTTTCCAATTTAAGAAAGAACCACACTTAGCCAGTTATGTTTTGCCCTTTGTTTTCATTGAACTTTCTGTGGTTAGAAATTGTGTAAATTCGAACATATAATTAACAATCAAGGATTTCTTCCAAAATATTCAGTGCTTCTTTTTTGTAGTAATCAATACTGATCAAAACAATAGTGTTGCACGAATTTACTATTGTATTTGGCAGTAATAACAATATGAAGCAGGCAAAAAAGGGTGATGGACAGGAAAAGGAAATTACTGTCTCTTCCATGCCATATCTATAAAATCATTAAATGTAAGGTGAAAAAAAGAAAAAAATAATTGCTAACCTTGCTTCCTGTAGAAACCGAGCTTTGCCTTAATAAACAGATGCTTGAGCAGAGACAATTAAGTTGGTCATTTCACAAATCACTGTGATACTCAGACAATGCTGCCAAATCTTCAGCCACAGGAGGCCTCCAGGCTATACAAACCCTACCTAGCATGTGTGAATCTTGTTATTTCCACTACATGGCTTTATTATTTCAGAGTATGAGAAACTCTGTATCCCCTGGGAAAAAGAGTGTCTCTCCTTTGTTATGCTATCAGTAAGCATATAATAATTTTCCCATTTTATTTCATTTTATAACAACATGTGTACCAGTTTCAGCATATTAGATTTCTTTTCTCAATTTTGGACACAATGATATATAATATATATGATTCAAATGTGAAAAGGAAGTGAAAAATATAATATGATATCTGCTTATTAAATCCACACCTGTATGCATGTTTTTCTCCTCAGAGCAGCTAATACTTGCAGAAGACAAACCACCAGAAAGTTACACGCAGAGCAACTGAGGTTTCCAAACAGTGTTTCTTGTATCCCAAATTCAGCCACAATTATTTTCACAAAAGAAATGTAGTATGATTCAATATCTCCCAGGAATGAGAGGAAGTAAAAGGATTTTTGCAAGAGAAAAGTATGTTTCTAAATCCTCTCAAAAAGAGATATGCAGACATTTTGGTAAATTATACATGTGCAAAGGCTTCAGTGAGCAACTGATGATGTGCATATATTTAAATATTTCTCCTTTCATTTATGACAAGAAAAATATTTACCTCATTTTTCAAATCAATATATTCTTCTTTGAAAGTTTAAGTCCATCTGAAAAGGAAGTTTTCAATTGCCTACAAAATTGTCCTTTTGAGAATGAAGAAATAGCTTTATAATTTCAATGTCAGAATTTATGTTCTTTATAGCTAATTTGGAAATACTATGAAAAGCCATCAATATCTCCGTTTTAGTAATTTCTTTCTTTTAAGGTACATTCTAAATAGTTTCAAGTTAATAGTGAATGTTTCTCTGTTGCAGCAAAATGGAGAAAACTGACTTCATATATGCCAAGGGATTTCTGAAATTGCTGTGATTGCAGTTAATAGAGAAGCAAATGTTTTTAATATCAGTGTTTGTACATTTGTATTCCACAAATTATTTTCAGTGAACGCAATAAAGTAGATTTTACCTTTTTAATTATCAAATTATGTTTATAAACATTGTTGTAAAGATATTCACCATCCATTCCCACTGAAAAAAATAACACATATTGCTGAAAGAAAGAGGGTAATAAAGATATTGAATACTAATTCTCCTTTCTTTCAAGTACAGCTTTTCAGCTCAGATTACTGCCCCAGCAAACTCAATCTCCACTGCCTCTCAGATAAACCTTTTCCGGTTAAATATTTTTAAAATCTTACATATATTTTATGTAAATACAAAGTGTATTTTTTTTATTAGTTCCTACTTTGAAATCACCCTTAGAAAAAGTGACCCCTCCCCATCCTCATCACCTGAGGATAAGAGCACAGCAAAAATAAACTATATATAATATAGCATGCAGCTTATTCCCTGCAGACAACTAGCCACTCTAAATCCTGTATCACACTATAGACTTGTATTAGAATATCAAAAGCAATTTTATTGTAGTTTAGTATCACAGTCTACAAAATGGGGCAAAATTACATGCCTAATCTAAATTAGTCCTCCAGAAGATTATTTATCCCATCACAAAGTACTGGATTATACCATTTCAGTTATCTTAGGACAGAATGAGTTCCCATTTGGAAGTGGTTCTCCTTTTGTAGAAAGAGTCCACATGATTAGACATTAACATTTAGCTATCCTGCATTATGGCACATTTCAATTGAATAGAGTTCATTTCAGTGACGTGCCTTTGCAGTCATTTTAGGTACCACAGAATTTCTAACAAGCCTTTAGATTGTTTAGTAAGGGTGAAGTTTTTCCTTTACTCCTTCAAGTGCAGACACGAAAAGGCAGCAAGGACACAAGTACAGGGAAGCAAATAACTCCTCTCTGGTCTAACGTACTCTGATTCTAGCCTTTGATGTGGGATCTCCTCGGAGCACACGGATTGCTTTGTAGAGGTGATATTTAGCAATTGTCCAAGGAAACACAAATATCCAGTTAAGATTAGATGCCTCGTATTTGTAAAATTGTAAATTAAGATATAATTAAAATTACACCCCAGTTTTTCTATTTTAGGTACAGAAAGTTATGTGAGGTAAATCCGAATCCTACAAAAAATAAGCAGCATTAAATTCTGGTATCATTTTTTTACAAATGGGACTGAGATGGTTGTCCCAGATTTTCAGATTTGCTATGGTGTATTGTTTTACTGTGAAGATAGCAAACAGAAGACATTAACACTAAAACATTTGTCTTATCAAACATTTTCTCAGCAATATCACAATAGATCTTTCCTTCTTCTACCTTAATATCTCCAACTTCTAACATATTTACCATATCTGAATTGCTAGCCCTGAATTTTCAAATGTAAAATTTATCACTAGAATGTCAAAATCACAGCAGCACCTAATAAAAACATTTTGCTTCTTGTAATTACACTAGAGTTGGAGGGTTTTTTTTAATTGTAGTTATTGTTTTTGCCTTCTCATTTGCTTTAAGCTTTTCAAGCACATGGATATATTGCAATTTTATCAGGGTTTTTATATATTTTCTTGGTTTATGTCTAACATTTGGGGTTTTTGCATTTTTCCTTATTCTAGATCAACCTTCCAATTGAAAAAAAATCCCTACTGTATGAGTAATTAGGATCAAATTTGCAGCAGAGCTTGAACAACTATAATACTATATCTCTTGTCTATATCTTTCACTTGTTTCAGAAAAAGGGAGTTTCAAAATAAAAAACTTCATCTGAAATAGTATTTATGGAATGCCTTTGGGACAGAAGTAAGGTTTTTACTCTATTTATTATTTTGTAATTTATGGCTGTTAAAAATGTGCTCAAAAATACTTAGTATTTTATGAATATTTTTTCCAGGAAAAATTGTTTCAAAGCAGTAACACTATAGAAAAAAAGAAAATCCAACAAAACACAATAAAAACCCAAATTCTAGTAAAATATAAAGACTATATGCTTATACAAATAGATTGTATTCCAGATGGGTAAATACATAATACTGATTGAAGGGTTAGAAATTTGTTTCCATCCTGTCACTTTAAGACTCCTGCTAAAATGACACAAAATACTGTCTAAACAACAACACAAGACAGCAAAATGGAACTATAAAGTTTATGTCACTTGTGAGTGCCTTGCTTTATTCTGCTCTGAAGGATGATGTCCTTGCAAAGTGTTTGTGTTTCTAGTCACTTTGGAAGAGCAAAAGACAGAGCAGCCTAGTACAATTGAGGACTGACAAACAGTGGAACAAAGGGATTTGCTGCAGGTAAACCTAATGCAACCCAAGTAAACATCAATTTAGCTAGCAGAGGAATTGGAGCTTGAGAGAAAGGATAAGAGAAGAATAACCTTTTTTTTTATGGCTTGTTTGCTGTAAGTGTAGTTTGATCTCTAGTGGCTTGCCAAGTAGGTCAACAAAAGTATTTGCAGTAATTGGCACTGAGTTTCTGGAATTCACTGTCAGAAAATATAGTGTAACTTCTGAAGAGTACTTGTTCCTAAGGGAAAATAACTTCACAGAATGGATTAGAATAATTTTGCACTGCTTGGTGAGGCAGTTGGTTAAATTGGTGTTTTGTTTTACTATGGCTGTGTTGCTTACTGTGTACTTCCATACATTTCACTGAGAAGCCAGAGATGAAAAAATTACATTTGCATATTATAATAAGATGCTACAAAGGACACAAAATGGGGACATTTTTTATATTGCATGTGGAAAACACAAACTGTAACGCCGTTATGTATGTTTGCTCTTGATAGAGGGGAATCACCTGTATCCTTTACAAAGTTATAGCCAGAGCTGTATGAGAACAGGGCTCATCCTGGGCAATCTTCCTCTATGTAGCTGTAAAAGGAGAGGGAAACCTTTTTGAGCCCTGTAGGGTTCTAGTGTGACTGTTGTCATATAATCTAGGTCAAGGGAAAACAGAAGGGAGAAAGCTAAGGAGAAAGGGGAAATATTTATGTCCACTGCCATCCCCAGTTGTGCTCTTCACTCTTCTGTGTTGTAACCGCTTGACTCTGCCTAGCAGGCTGCAGCTCCCTGTGAGCACAGCGGGGATTTCCTAGGGCCCTGTGACTGGTCGCATCCCGGAGTCCATTTGGGACAGCCCCGCGATCTGGCTCGGGCAGCCAGCAGCGTTACAACGCAGTGGTGATGAAAGAAGTAGAGAAGGGTCTCCCATGAGGGTGGTAAAATGGCTTTAATCCCATCTTGTCCCGGCACCCTCGGCAGCAGAGACAGAGACCTCATGAGCTCGGTGCGGGTTGGTTTTGTCAGGGGCCCAGGGGCGGTCCCTGGGCAGGGTTGGGGTACAGGAGCCAACAGGGAGAAACCGAGGGAGTGGCCAAGGCTAGGGCACGGAACAGGGCAAACATGGCGTCACAGGCTACCACACTTCTATATTTGAATCAGGATTTATTCTACTGCAATTCCAGGAGATAGAGGGGAAATTAAGACACTATTGCTTAAAATTTACTCTCTTAATTAATTCCTGGGTTTTGGTCCCCTGGCCTACCACTCCAAATAAGTATTAGCTCATTAACAATGCAAACAAACCTGTAGGATGACTTCTGGGGAAACTTTAGTCCAGCAAGTATTCTCAAAGGGCAGGACAAGAGAGCCCGTCAACTTTGTCAGTCATTAGGATTCTTCCAAAACCATTCTAGTAGGCATTGTGTTCTTAAAGTTCCCACATACCCTTCCTCCTAACTCCATGATTTCCAATACTTGTCATCAGATTTCTCTTATGAGGAAAATGGTCTGGTGGCCTGCAGATCATCATATTCTCCTCCACATGATAAAATTCATATCTGTTCTCCTCCCTAGATTTGCTGTGTACGTTGGCATCTCGACTGCCATATATTGAATAATATCAGCCCGGGCCTGGAGTTTGGGCTACTTTGCTTGTTATCAGTCACCAACGGTATACCAAAACATGGAGTTTTACCCCTTGGACCTGCCAGTCCAGACAACTTTCATCCCATTTGACAGTATACTGATACAACTTACAAATCCTTGGGTTTCAAGACAGAATGCTGTGGCAAAGATTGTGAAAATATTTCAGGATTTAAGATCTATCACATCCGCTGTTCTACCATCATTTATACGGCCTTGATAGATCTCTGTAAAAGGCAATTAGGCATGATGTCACCTCAGCAATATGAGTTGGTTGCTCCTGACTATCTTCTTGTCTTTCACATGTCTGGAGAGGAATCCAGTAGTTTGCATTCTCTGTCCCAAGGGCCTTAGTCCCAGTTTTTCTGTCTGCACTCTAGGCAGTGAAATCACCTACCAGCAGCAATTGCTGGACTGTAGGCCAGTGACAGAAACCTTGCAAACACTACACTGAGGTGAGTTTCAGCATCAATGTGATACAGATTTCTATTGCAAATCCATTCACAGAGATTTCAGAAAAGCCTACCATTTGAGATTTTAAGAGACTTTTTTGGCAGTTTATAGAACATGGCATTTACCACAGCAGTAACATAGTATCAGTGTCATCATCTATTCCTATCTATCACTGTAAAGCAATAAGGTGTGACAGTGTTCCAGGAGAAAAACTAGACAGTTTAAATAAAATAACAGTCAAAGTGACTTACTAATTTATAGCAACATGATATGGACTAATACATATGCTGTCAAGCAATCATCCCTGAGGATGTATAGCCCCCCCTGAGGTGCAGTTACCCCCATGCTGCAACCTTCAGTGTCACACCACTCTCTGAGTGTGGCAGCTCACAGCTCCTGGCAGGGATCTGCTCCATCCTATATGGGCAAGGAGACCTCTGGCAGCCTGGGAACAGCGCTGGTGCTTTGGCTTTTTAATCAGTCCTGGACCATAATATTTTGATTTAGGTCATTGCCTGTATTTTTTTCATGAACCTCAGGCATTAATTGATTTTGGATTCATATCCATTTCTCATCTTTTTATTTATTTTCTGCTAGTTAACCAGATGTGTTTCTAATCAGAGCCTCCTGCAGACTCAGAAACTGGATGAAGCTGCATATATTTGCACTAAAACTTGACTAATTACAAAGCATGTGTCATCTTTTTGTTCTGAATGAAAGCTGGCATTTTGTTAATATTGGTCTGCACTGTCAAGTAACATATAGGAGAACTTGCTTTTTATTGAAAGTCCTGTGGCTCTTATGATATTCTCTTTGCATAACCTCCGCAAATTGAAATTGTTTAGAATAAAAGGATATCACAAGACAATACTAGGAAGTAATTCATGTGCTGCCAGTATTTCAGTTTTTTGTCACTAATACTTAAGAAATTAATTATCTCCAGAGTGCCAAAACAGTCAAGTTTTTGTTGTTGAAAGCTACACTTTCAATTGGAGAACTTTAAGTTCTTGGCTTCTGCCATCTTTCTTCCCTTGTGATGTGCATCTGTAGACTATTTTAAATTGTTGCTTTTCTAGACAACCAAATAGATGCCCTGAGTACATCTAGGAAAGTTGGAAATATTTCAAATTGACAGTAGGAAAAATTGGATGGAAGGAATGGAAATGGTTGCTTCTGCACATGAAGTGATAGCAAGCATTCTAATTGGAGAATGAAACAAACTACAAGGTTCAAGGTAGCTATGAATATGAATTCTTACTTTCTTATTGATCTTTAATGTTTGTGTATGTGTGTATGCCTAGATGTAAAACATGATTTAGTGTCATTTTCGTTGTGTGCATATCTCTAGGAATGCATGTATCTTTCTGTGAAAGAAAAGCAGAAAGAGTATGCTCCTGAAGATATTTCCCTTAATCTTCCTTAGGTCAAAAACAAGTTTATATTGCATTCAGCAGAAGTAGGATTTTCCCCCACATATATTCCCAAAATGAAACATTGTTTGATTAAAGGTATTATGACCTATATTGACCTGCAGTTTGCACAGTTACGTACATATTACTTAACCAGGTTTAATTGCAATTTCCTAAAAACAAAATTACACCAAATAACTGCACATAAAATTCAATCCACCTAAATTTTCTACACGGGGCTTTCGCTACATATTGTAGTGGCACATTTAAGCTCATTAAATTCTTTCCCTGTATCCTGAAAATTCTCTGGCCAGCAGTCTTGCAGACATGTACAAGACATGAGACATGAGACAGAGACAAGTATTTGAGGTTTAGATTTTCTTCCAGAACCTTCTGCCCAAGTTCTGGCTGGTGTTTCAGAGGGTTCCCTAGGTCCTGTATCAGATCTGACAGTCACATGCAGATGGCCTATGTACCTTCACAGCATCTAAGGGAGGATTTTACTACTTGTGACATCGAATTGAATTAGAGATTAAAATATTGTATATGCAAATTAAGCAGTTATATATATTGCAATTTACAGCACAAAACCCCACAAACATCAAGTGATTTACTCTGAGTGCTTCAGGCGTACTCCAGATGTGAATACACACGCAGTTTTCTTTGTGATAGCAACCATACAATACTGTGGATTTTGTAGCAATATTGATAGAATTTGTGTTATATGTAGAAGAAAGAAGCGAACAAATCACAAAACAGCAAGAACCCTTTTGCTTAATTAATGTAAAAACACTTAAATCCAGTGTGAAACAAAACAATCTGAGTATTTCAAATCATATAGAAAATATTACAATGAGCTTTCTGCATCCTGGAAAAACAATGTTGTAATAAGAGCTTCATAGTCAAAAAAGAAAAGAGGAGTTAGATATCTAAAAGTACTCTCAGTTAATTGTCAGTATATGAGTGGAGAAATGGAGGAACATGAATTATTGTGTTTTGCTATTTTACAATGGCAAATTTGAGCTTCAGATACTGAGGCAAAGTCTGAAGGACAAATCCTCAATGTCTGTTCTCATCATCCTGTCCATCAAGGGGAGGAATGACAATTTGCACCAGCTGCTGAATTGCCCTCTCAGTCCAGCTGGGACACAAAAAAAAAGATGCTGTAAAAACAGAGTGCTGCCACAGCACTGCAATGCAGAAAGTTTTAGAGAAAATCAATCATAAGCCAACTTGATAGATGGTTCAGATTTGAAAGAGAGGCATAGCTACACTGCCTGCCCTGCTTTTGCTGACTTAGTCACAATATATATGTAGTGAACATTCACATGATTTTATTAATTTTTAAGAACCAGGCAGAATTGTTAAAATGTCCATAAAAAGGAATGCTTTATAAGTCCCAACAGCCTGAGTAGTCACAGAAATCATTATGGCTCAGAGACAAAAACTTTAAATTTCGCATACAAATAAGCCCTATATACAGTAGATTTAGTTTTGTCTTTAGATGAAACAATTGAGTGACATAGAACAGATCACATAGTAGGAAAAATACTAAGGCTAGCAAACATTATTTCACTGATCATTTTATGAGCTAAAAATTAGTTGCTTTCTTCTTATGAATCAGAAAAAAAAATACAGCAAAAAACCCCTGCATCTTAGTATATAACCAATGCTTGGGTTTGGTTGTTTCATTTATGCTGACCTTTTTTAATGTTTCTTATGCTATGGAAGGTATTTCTGTATTACATTAAAAAATCTATGAAAAGGTATTTCTATACATATGAAAAGTCAAACTAGGAAAAATAAAAAGTTAGTCAATACAATTAAACATTTTTTAATACTGAGCAACTGAAGGGATGGAAGGAGGGCAGACAGTTAAAAAGGAAGGAAGGGAGGGAGGGAGGGAGGGAGGGAGGGAGGAAGGAAGGAAGGAAGGAAGGAAGGAAGGAAGGAAGGAAGGAAGGAAGGAAGGAAGGAAGGAAGGAAGGAAGGAAGGAAGGAAGGAAGGAAGGAAGGAAGGAAGGAAGGAAGGAAGGAAGGATTCCAAATAAATGATCAATTTAATTACTCAATTAAAAACTAAGTTTCTGTTTTAAAGTGGTAGCATTTACTGATAATTTTTTTCTGTAAAATTTGACTAGCTGCAGGTGTAATTAAGCATATCAAATATAATTATATAGTTGTGTGTATGAATATACATATGATTTATGTGATATAGTGAGGATTAACACAGCTTAGGTGGGGGAGATCTTCTCATACTTTAGACTGTAGATGTATACATCTGATTTTACATACTATCATTTTACAAGCTCCAGAGAGTGCATGAGTCATTCAATGTGTCAGATGAATGCACTGGAGGGTGACTGCCCCTTAACAGTGTCTGTTCTGTCCTTTCCCAGCGAAAGGAGGCTGAGGGGACTAGGGAAGGTTATATTGAGGCTATGTATGTGGGGAAAAATCCTCTGTGCCATAGTTCTGTCTCTTCTTTCTTTTCTGATTATTAAAAAAAAAAAAAAAATCATATATTTAATATCACCTTCTGATATACAAAACTTTTGTTATGCATTAATTAATTTTCACTTACAAGTGTATCTTATAAATAGCAAAAAATAAGCGCATATGTAGGTAGTGTAGCAATGATGCCAAAAGTGCTAAATAATTAACCTTAAGTTAGAGTGAGGCTTTCCTAAAAGTTAATGAGGTAGTTATTAGATTAATTAGGGCCCAAGCAGGAAATTATAGTGTAGATTATATAAAAATCCTACATGACAAATGGCACACCAAATGGTCTTTTAACGCACTATTAAATTGCAACTGTCTCTGATAAAAGAAATATATACAAAGACTCTCAGGAAAACTTTATGTAATATATCATTTTCTTCCTCATAATAGTTACCTGTCAGCATAGAAGTATGGTCTGAGAAATAATTCAAATTACATAGTAGTTTTTCAGTTGTCAGAGCTACTACACAGCTACTACAACTTTCTAGAAGGATTATATTTAATTACATTGCATGAAATAAACATACACAGTGGTTAAATTCACAAAATACTTATGTGCCTGGTAACTATTAAAAGTTTCATATATAGTGAATGCCCCTTGCAGAAAATTAAAACTATGAAAGGAGCACAGTGTTGTCATGATTTACTATGTTATGATACCAACTGACCACCTCCTACATTCCACAACTATTTATATCACATTATTTGGTCCTTCGGCAAATAACTGTAATTGGATAACCCAGTCATTCAAAGTCCCAATCCTTATTTCCCATTAACAAAAATTTTCTACTAACATGCTTATGCATCCTTCAAGCTATCTGGTAAATATGGGACAATCACTGTATCTTCACCTTATCTTATTTTATGAAGGAGGAGGACTACTGGGACCTTTTGAAGAATAAAGGACATGAAATGAACATAACTTGTTTTGTCTGGAAAAACTAAGGATGAAAGGGAATATAATTGTTTCCTATAAATAAATCCATGGTAAACCCATGGAAATTAAGGAGTTATTTAGCTAACAGACAATGTTGGCACAAGAATGGATGGGTATAGAATAGCCACATGTAATCAATGTAGCCTTGACAGAGAATGTGTGTGTGTGAGTTGAGGAATGAATCCTGGAGAAGGTGTTTAACAGGAGTAATAGAAACAAAACAAAACCAAGAAGGAAACACAGGCTCCTAAACAAAAGAAAAGAAATCCCCCCCAAAAAGAGAAAAAAGCCTAGGTACTGCTAGGAAAGAAACGGGTTCATTTATGAAGTGAATTATGCTGAGTGATTAAGTGTGAAGAGAGGAAGAAGGGATCCATGACTTAGAAGTCCCCTTCAAGTTCAATATTCCATCATATTTTTTAATTTGATTTCTGAAAACAAAGCTGGACAAAGTAGAGTGTAAAGCAGAAATGGCTAGACAATACTTATTGTTGTAAAAGAAGGCTGAGGAGTACAACCATGATAAAAAAAAAGTTGAAGATATTTTTTAAAATATGTTGAATGACAGAAAACACAGCAGGTGATTAAAACTGGACCTCAGATAATATGCAGATTTTGCACGGATGATATTCTCGGTTGTGTATAAGAAAGGTGATTTTTTTTTTTTTAGGACGAGGGGAATGTCATAGGTTAGCAAGCATAGTCCCGGAAGGGATGTCCTTGCTAAGGGGTGCTTACAGCTTCCTCTGGGAACTGATAGAACCTATCAGCTGGCCAGTTTGAATATGGACAATTCTCTAAGCCACTTAAAGTTGTGAACACCTCTGTGATCCACACTTAAGAATAGGCAAACTCCCCCTCCAAGCTCTCTCTCGTTTCCGGCGCTGGCACAGGTGGCTGCGGGCCCCGTGTGGGGGCCAGCGGGCCCAGCCAGGCCCTGCTTGGGCCAGGCCGGGCCGGGCCACGGCCATCCTGGAGCCATGGACCTGTTCCAGCCATGGAACCCCCCCCACTGCCTTGCCGTGGGCAGCCGGAGCGGCTCGGCTCTCCCCCCTCTCCACTGCGATAAGGAAAATTCAACATTCCAGCTGCAAAGCTGCAAGGCCGAGGTGAGATTAACCCTTTTATTGCTGTGAAGAGCTGAAAACCTGAGGGAAGAGAGAGAGGAGATGCTTAAAGCTGAAATTCTGTTGTGAAGCTATGATATATCAGAGTATCCTGTTGCAATTTCATGAAGATATGGGGGGTGGAGTGTTCAACTCATGAGCAAAAGCACCTGCACTGAGATAGGCAGATGCTGACGCAGCTGTAATTTCATGAGAAGTTTGGACAGGGAGAGATGAACCAGATGAGGACTTTTGCTCTAAACGGGAAAGGAGAAAACCTCAGTCCCTAGAGATGCTCCCAGAGATAGTCCTAAAGATGAAGATGAGGAAGACCCTTTCCTCCCAGGGAAGGAGAAGGGCCTCTGTTTTTTGCTTCTGAATGGCTCAACCTTAAAATTGTACCCCAAAAAACTTCAAGAGTGGACCCTCGAAAGCAGTTGCAGGAAAAGCTGCAAGTCGGGGGAAGGGACTCACACGCAGGCAGAGAGACTCCTCTTCCTAAATGGACTGAACAATATTTGGAAGTGGGAGGCTGTCTCGTTGTGATAATGTTCTCATAGCATGAGCAAGAAGAGACTTCTCTTTCTAAATGGACTGAACAAGGTTATTATGGAAGTGGTAAACAGACTGAACATCTTAAGGGTTGTCTTTTTACATTGTCAGTGGGAGAAGGGAGGAAGGTGGGGGGAGGAGGAGAGTTCTGAAGGTGGTATAATTTTTTTTTTCCCTTCTTTTAGGTCTGTTAATAAACTTCTTTATATTCTTTTAAGTTTGGTGCCTGCTTTGCATTTCTCCTAATTCTTATCTCACAGAAGATAAACAGTAATGAGTATTTTAGACCAAACCACTACAGGGAATCAAAAATTACTAATCGTATTGAAACTGAACAATGTCTTGATAATAGTGAAAAAATCATTATGAAGTTTGCCAATATGCTCCATATAGGTCTGAGTTCTTCTGGATTTCATTCTGAGGGTGTTAAAATAGGACAATTCTAGTCTCAAAATCACAACCACATCAGTGACGTATTGTGTTGGAACTTAATAGCTTCCCACTTTTCAGAGTTTATAAGCCCAGCTGTAGAACACACTGCCTTTTTTGTATGAGTTTATGTACAGCAAAACATAAATCTGATTTTCCTGCCCTTGCTCAAGTAGATATGCCTAAAATACTACCCAAGATCTGAAACAAAGAGCAAAGGAGTAAAATGGGTTATAACAGTAAATAAGTATATAATATTTTTTGTCTTCATGTATTGACCTGTTTTATACTATAAATTTGGAAAATATTAATTATAATTAATAATCATAATGGACCCATACCTATTGTGCATGTGAGCTATGGATGGCTACATCACATGCTAAGAAACCTTTTTATAATAGAATGCACTTTGTTTTGTTTTTCTCTTTCCATCATGTTGTCTTACTTTCTTTGGCTGCCAATGGTTTTTGACTCTCTGATCCAGATGCTTCTTTATCAGAGGATTTCAGTTTTAGGTCATTGGTTGAGTTCCAGAACACACTCAAGATGAAGATGTGCACTAGGCATCAATTCAGCTCCAAGCAGGTGTCCCTGTTGCTGCCATTTCAACAAGTACTTACTGACACCCTCCTTACTAATCTCATTGGATAGACCAGGGACTGCACAGAAATAGCTTTATTCCATCTGAGTTGATGATGGTTCTTCTGAGCCAAGATTGAGCCCTGCTGGTAGAACACTGTGAAGCAGATTGCATAGGCTGCTGGTGCTCCATGCAGACAGAGGACTTTGCTCTAATGATGACTGTTCTGATTTTGTTGCTTGTGAGTCTGTGTTTTTGTACAATATCTGCTATTAGATTTGCTCCTTACCCATATCCTACATTAATTCATTTCATCTGTATTTTCCCTTTGTTTCCAGGAAGAAAATAAATAGTTTAGGCACTGATTTCATTAATGGAAAACAGATCTTTCTTTAACAAATTTTCATGCAGTGATTTTGGAGGGAGAGTGCTCTTGCCTGAAGTGTCAGTAACTAAAATTATGGTAATCAAGTGTTCAAATTACCTCTTGGAACAAAAAGCATTTTTCTGGGAGGATATACTAGCCAAATAGTAAAAATTCAGTGAAGTGTCATCAGATTTATTCCTTGTCATTCATATATATTACTTCTAAAAAGACATTACAGTATGTCAATTAATTGAAAGAATTACCAATAGGGAAAAAATATTTTTGTCTTAAATGACATCTTTGCAAAGACTATGTTACAAAAATATGTTCTGGGAAATATGTTGTTTTAGTAGACAGTATTACATTATAGGTGGTATTTTAGTGAGCCAGCAACCACACAATCACTAGATAAATCACTGAGATAGAGACATAGAGATTCTTTCTACAGTAAAAAAACAATCTTCCAGTTGTGGAACATCATTCCACAAGCCCATAAATACAGTTTTTTATTCATTTGTCTTGTGTCCCATTTCAAGATTCCTTGCAAAGATATATAAAATGGTGATAACAGGAGTTCCAGTTTCCTAACTGATTCTTGCAAGTTTGGAAGGATTACAGGATATTGCCATACTATACCATATTTATTATTCCAAAATACCTTAATATGTAGCATGTAGTGCTTTGATTCCTTTCCTTTGCATGACTTGGAATGCCTTACAAAATCTGTACTATTTTGAAATGCGTAATGCTGTTTAGCGGCCCTAATGCAATTTATTTTGTGCTATATCAACAGTTCCCATCTTTTATTCAGAGTCTTAGTGATGTAAAACCACTCAACAGTTTTGAGATTTTTTCATCCCAAAATCTGTATGACAGAGTCATGTCATTTGTGCTAGTTCTTCTTCTGGTTTCTTGACATTTTCATTCCCAGCTACAGAATGGCCCATTCTGAACAGACAGAGAAGTTAATCAGCTTTCCTGCTTATTCCATAAGTAATTACCAACCACAGTTGATGTCCAGGATATAAGAATTATAGCTGCAATGTTCTGAAGTTAGTGCAGAACCCAAGTCTTCCATTTCCTGAGTTAATGTCCCCATTGATGAACCAATATTTTTTCTAACTTTTGAGGTTTACAGATTCTGAAAGTATTGCAATGCAAGTGCAGACTTTTGCACTATGAATTTTAGCCTCTGACAATAATATTGCTTTTCTTAATAACTATTTTTTGGACTATTTAGGAATCATTACATGCCTGCAGCAGTTTCTTGACCACAAATTATAATCCCTGAACTGAATTATTGTGCACTGTCACTCAAGAACTTCTTTACAGGAGTGATTTTCTGTCTGGAGAAAATCCACTTGAGGAACTGCAAACACTAGATCCAGTGAGTGTAGAACAACCTTAAATCCATGAGCTTTGATAAGTTTTCCCATAGTTCAAGCCTATCTGCTGTAAGGCAGAAGATTGTTTACATTCAAAAAGCTTTCTGGACTCTTTCTCAGAAGCACCCAGCACTTTCTTGGAGACTACATGGGAGACCTAAGGGCCTTGCTTTGGCAGTCTGATTTCCCTACTGCTAAAGGTGTTTCATTATCCAGTGGGGATGATGTCATAGGTAGAGCTGTTCAAAGAATAACACAGTCTCACACCAAAAGACATTTCATATTAATAGAGTAAAAGAAATAGACTAATTACATGCCTACCAAAGAGGAAATGTTTGGTGGTTAAGTTGGGAAAAAGGTTTCATTTTTTTGTTTTAATTATTATTTTTGGTGTGTCCCCCAAAATTACTCCCTTCAGGTACAACAGTAAAAGACTACTAACTCTGGCCCAAAGATCAGTTTACACACTGCAAGAAAGTTAGTCCTATGGCAACTGCTACCAAATTTAATTTGTGAGCAATCAGTGTGAGAAAGGTTTCTCCTACATTCACAATGCTTATGGAGACAATGAGACAGTGGATAGGTTTGAGACAAAGGACTGGCATGAAAGTGGATGATGGAGAGAACTCCTAGTCACCTTCACAGCATAGGATTTGATTAACCAGTGCTGTAGCTCCCAAGGGGAACTTTGCACTGGCCCAAAGGCTTCCACCAGGCTTCCTCAGAGTAGAGAGAATGAGTCTTTCCATAATGATAGCAAACTACAGTACAGCGATCTCTGGGTTCCCAGGTGTTGGTGAGTCAGAGGGCTGCTTAGTTACACATGCTGGGAGATGTAGATAAGCATGCTCATGCTTGGGAAATCAGATATTATGTGTGCATATTGGGCAGAGAGAGGGGGGACATAAGTAAAACATGTAATTAGAGAATTTCCTTAATTTGTTGGGGCTTTTTTTAACATCAAACAATTTGTGTTATATTAATGGTTATGCCTGGGATCTTGATTTAGACTGGTTCTAATTAATATTTTAACCAGAACTAGAGTACACTAGCTACCTCAGTCATTTTAGCTTGGTTCAGGGTCTGAATTTTAAGATATTTCTCCTGATAGAAAGGGATACTAATGTATTTTTTGCAGTAGTCACAATTCTAAAATTTATTTGGACAAACTGTTACATTGTCAGGACAGCTTATTATTTGTGAATTCTGAGAATTACAGACAGTAAAGTGGTTCTGTAAATTCTTGAACTCAGTCCCATAGTTCCTGACATGACTTCCCATAGATGTGTTTTTTGAGCCTGATCAAAGCCACTTCATGTTTAATTCTCTCTATTTGCATCATTGTTTCACAGAGGTATTTGAACAATTTTGCTAATACTTAAGTTTGCAAGATACTTATTTGGAGTCTGGCGGCAAATCTTTTTCTTTGCTTCTGTTTTCTGTCACAACTTTTTCACTTGGTTTGAGTTTTACTTATTAACTTGCTTACAGTTTATTACAACATTTTATTAACTCGTTAATTATCTTACTAGTATAATACTAATATTAGATGGAAGACTACTTAGCATCCTCAGAATTCATATTAATATAATGGTAAAATGTTTGATCTCTCCATGCTTGAGATTTCAAGTATTTAAATGATTTAGTACATCTTCTGCAGTTTTTACATCTTGATTTTAATGTGAAAATACTGTCTGTAGAAGTTTATTAGTAGTTATGAAGTTCAAAAATTTTATACCATGACACAAGATTTTATTCACAAATTGCAAGCAAATGCTAAACAGAACACACATATATCTGAAATTATAGAGAAATTCTGGTTTGTCTATAATGGGGTTGGGGGGAGAATATATATTACTGGCCAAAGGATAATTAATGGAGTGTCTTCCCTATTCTCATTGTTCTAATGAACCCCTTTGTAGTGTGTCCTAAAAGCAGTGAATTGCCAACACCTTGGAATCTAAAGCAGAGTGGAAATTATTGCTACACTTCCAAAGTGACAGCGAAATTGTTCTGCTCCAAATGGAAGTTGTAGAACACAGGACATGGGATACTAAATCATCTAGCAGCAGAGAGGAATTCAGCCACATGACTGATGCCAGATTTCTGCTGGGGGATCAAAATCCATCAAGCAAAGTAGCTATTGCCATTAATCATGTCTCTGAAGTGCTTGGTATTTCTGTGACTTAACAACATGCAGCAGCCCCTCTGGTGGCAGGAAGTGGAAAGGGAGAAAGAGGCTTTTGTGCCCCTAAACGGTGAGGAAGCAACTGCAGGAAAATGAGGAAAAGAAAGAAGGAATGAGAGGAGAGGAGAGGAGAGGAGAGGAGAGGAGAGGAGAGGAGGGGAGGGGAGGGGAGGGGAGGGGAGGGGAGGGGAGGGGAGGGGAGGGGAGGGGAGGGGAGGGGAGGGGAGGGGAGGGGAGGGGAGGGGAGGGGAGGGGAGGGGAGGGGAGGGGAGGGGAGGGGAGGGGAGGGGAGGGGAGGGGAGGGGAGGGGAGGGGAGGGGAGGGGAGGGGAGGGGAGGGGAGGGGAGGGGAGGGGAGGGGAGGGGAGGGGAGGGGAGGGGAGGGGAGGGGAGGGGAGGGGAGGGGAGGGGAGGGGAGGGGAGGGGAGGGGAGGGGAGGGGAGGGGAGGGGAGGGGAGGGGAGGGGAGGGGAGGGGAGGGGAGGGGAGGGGAGGGGAGGGGAGGGGAGGGGAGGGGAGGGGAGGGGAGGGGAGGGGAGGGGAGGGGAGGGGAGGGGAGGGGAGGGGAGGGGAGGGGAGGGGAGGGGAGGGGAGGGGAGGGGAGGGGAGAGGAGAGGAGAGGAGAGGAGAGGAGAGGAGAGGAGAGGAGAGGAGAGGAGACGAGAGGAGAGGAGAGGAGACGAGAGGAGAGGAGAGGAGACGAGAGGAGAGGAGAGGAGACGAGAGGAAAAGAAAAGAAAAGAAAAAGAAGAGGAAAAGAAAAGAAAAAGAAAAGAAAAAGAAAAGAAAAAGAAAAGAAAAAGAAAAAAAGAAAAGCCTACAGGCAAGATTTTCTCTAAACACAATGCAAGCTGGATGCAATGAGCCAGCCCTGGCTTTCTGTATTTGCACAAGGGCTGGATACAGCATGATTCTAATCTTGAAACAGCACAATAGTGTATTCAATGTTATGAAAGGTTGAGATACTATCATATCTTTTCATGATTAAGGGGAAGGGAATACGTGCTGCTGAGTTCCTGGTGAATTGTTTATAAAAGGGCAAAATTATGATTGTCCTGATTCTGTCTTTGACACTTTCTAATCTTTCCTGAGGTTAGACTATAGGTTGACTGATCTATTCCGAGCACAAACTATCATTGGGAAGCCTGTGATTTTAGAATTTGGGATACTGCAATTCTCTTAAAATAAATAAATAAATAAAATCACTTTCTCAATATTCTAACATTTCAAATATTTGTTTCTCCCCTGTCAATGAGTTCCTGATAAGTATTACCTTAACTGCATAGTAACTAGCAAGTGACCACTAATCATTTTGTTTCATCTACCACATTTGCCCCTTTCCAAACAATTCATTTTCCCTTAATCCTCCATCAAAGCTGGGGAAGAGAGATTAAACCAGGAATGATTTAGAGATGTGAGGATACATTCAAATATAATAATGTTACAGAGAGAAAGATATTAAATAAAATGGGATATATCTGTGCCTTCACTTGCTTATCATCCAAATTTCTTAATTAATTTATTATATATTTTTAAATAATTAAGAATTTATTCAGCTACAGACTGACTCTATAAATATCTGCTGTAAGTGTTCCTAGGTCTTCCTATCATATTACCTGCTCACAGAAGTAGACTGTGAAGGAAATTCTTAGTTCCTCTCAGACTCTCTTTATCCCAGCTGACTAACTCCAGGCAGGTAAGGAAACTCGGTGCCTTCCAATGGCAGCTGCAATGCCACTAGTTACCAGGTTAGCACAAGACTTGTTTGCAGCAAGTTGAGAACAATAGTGTACAAGTATGAAGTTAATTTGAACAGAAATTCACAATTACATTATGGATATGCACATTTGTGAAGCTTGCAAGAGGGGGCTCTTCAAAAGGCAGAACGTCACTAATGCATATAGAGATCATTTGCCAACAGCTGCCAAACTTATGACTGAAGCTCTGTTATTGCTAATAATGGTTACTTGAGGTCAATAGCAACAGCAATCTCTTCTGAACCACGGTGCCAATTTGACAAGGACAAGACTGGAAATCTTGAGCTTACAACAAAAATGTATTAATCATGGTGCAAATGTGTGTTTCGGTTCATTCTAAGCAGCAATTAAGCTCGTCTTGTCTCGGAGCTGCTTCCTAAATTTTCTGATTTTCCCAGACTCTTAGGTGCCGAAAATTGTTTTAGGGGAGTGAAGGAGACCTCTGTAAAGAATTCAAGTGTAATGACAACTGGCACAGTCTTCTTAATTAACATCTGCAAACTGATTAAACAAAGGCTATAGTTCCCACATACAATTGGTTGATAATAATTAGTTAAAATAATCCATCTAATATTTTTTCATGGCAGCTGCTGCTCCAAGAAAGAAAACTTACAAAGAAAGCATAAATCAAGAGAAATCAGATCCCTAATGAATGCTCCCTAGGAGCACATAATAAAGCATTCCTGTGAATACTATGCTGTTTTTAAAACACAATTTTAAGGAAGCTGAATCTCATGATTAAAGTGACTTACAATTTGAGCCATAACTGGCACATGCACATCCAGTATGGCTTGTAGAAAGCAGAAGTATCCACAGGCCTGTGAATTTTTAAGCAAGTAGAACAGACTTATTTTAAAACAGCCTCTTTCCTCTCTTCAGAGAAATTCCTTATAGATTTCTACATCTGGACCATTTGCCTAGGTTACTGAACAGTCACTAGAGAAAACCAGTTCTGTAATGCACTACAGTTCATCTAATTTCTTCTAAAGGGAAGTACCTAAAAAGGTCAGATGATTTGTATGCCATGTCTGTTCACCTCCACTGACTATTAAGGGAGTCTAGGCAAGTAGTTTCAAAGTAGATGCTTAAAGCTGGCTGAAATTAATTCTTTCCTGATTCAGAGTAAATCACATCTATATTATCTTTCTGATAACTCTGTTAAGCATAACATTTTTCAACAGGCAATATGTCTATTGCTGAATGCATCCACACAAGAAGTTTCCATGACGTCCCTTCCTATGCCAGATTATATAATAGCTCGCATTTCTAAATACTCAAAAACATTTCAATCAGACCACAAAGCAGTTGGCTCAGAGACTCATTGTGGGTGGTCTCTGAAGACTAAAATTGGAAGTATCTGAAATACAGTAAGAGCTGTGTTGTAGACCACTAAAACAATAATGTTGCAGCATAGGATACATATCTTGCATATCTTGAATATATGGATGTGCTGCAGGGAGGGTGTTGGAGGAATGTACAAAATGGAGATAGAGAAAGCCCATTCATAATGTCTTTTGATGCAGAACTGAGAAAATGTCATTAACCAGATGCAGACCCTGTATCAGATTTTGTTTTGAGGAAACATTAGTTTATTTAAGTTTGGAGCTCAAGGCTGAATTAAAATGTATGCATCAGACTGGGGGTTTGAGTCTTCTTAAGAGCTAAGTTGTTCTGTAGTGCAGATACATCCATAATGATGGGAAACTGGGAGAATAGAAACAAAGCCTATTCATCTATTGGTTGCCATTTCTGTAATTACACTAGTTATGTCACACATTGAGGGTTAAATTGTAGTACAAAGGAAGAAATGAGAGTTTTACTGTTCATTTCAGTGATGTTAGGTTTTCAAAATGCCAATGAGCAATAGAAGCCATATTTAAACCTTTCCTTTGTGAGAGACTGCAGTAGTATATACACAGGCTGAGCTGTTGGTTTATAGTGACAGATTTGCTGTGATTTATGATAGCTTCTTCAGACATCTGTGGTGTAGTCATTTGCTTCTGAACTAATGATCTTGTTTGCATTGAACAGAGAGAAAACACAATTCTGTAGAGCCATTCATTTGGTCCTTTGTACTGGTTTGGCTGGGATAGGCTTAATTTTCTTCATAATAGCTAGTATGCAGCCATGTTTTGCATTTATGCTGGAAACAATGTTGATAACACAGTGTCATGGGTTAGCAAGCATAGTCCTGGAAGTGATGTTCTTGCAAAGGGGTGCTTACAGCTATGACTTGACAGAACCTATCAGCTGGCCAGTTTGAATATGGACAATTCTTTAAGCCACTTAAAATTGTGACCGCCTCTGTGGTCCACATTTAAGAACAGACAAACCCCTGGCAGAGCTCTCTCTCGTTTCCGGTGCTTGGACAGGTGGCTGCGGGCCCCATGCGGGGGCCAGCGGGCCCGGCCCTGGCCCTGCTCGGGCCAGGCCGGGCCGGGCCACGGCCATCCTGGAGCCGATGGACCTGTTCCAGCCGTGAATACCACCCCCCCACCCATAGCCCTGCTCTGTGCAGACGGAGCAGCCCAGCTCCCCCTCTCCGTGTGGCCAAGATTCAGCCGAAAACTGCCCTGCTGTCCAGCAAAGATCATGTGACCAACAGCGATAAGCAACATTCCAACTGCAAGGCCTGGGTGAGATTAACCCTTATAGTGCTGTGAAGAGCTGAAAACCTGAGGGAGGAGAAAGAGGAGATGCTTAAAGCTGAAATTCTGTTGTAAAGCTATGATATATCAGAGTACCCGTTGTAATTTCATGAAGGCATGGGGGGGGTGGAGCGTTCAACTTGTACTCGTGAGCAAAAACACCTGCACTGAGATAGGCAGATGCTGAAGCAGCTGTAATTTGATGAGAAGTTTGAACAGGGAGAGATGGAAGAGAAGAGGATTTTTGCTCCAAATGGAAAGGAGAAGACCTCAGTTCTTAGAGATGCTCCCAGAGATAGTCCTAAAGATGAAGATGAGGAGGACCCTTTGCTCCCAAGGAAGGAGGAGGGCCTCTATTCTCAGAGATGAAATGCTCCCAGAGATGGGTGAAGAGAACTTTTGTTTCTGAATGGCTCAACCTTAAAATTGCACCCCAGTAATTTCAAGAGTGGACCCTCAAAACCAGTTGTGGGAAAAACTGCAAGTCACGGGAAGGGACTCTCACATGATGCGAGCAGAGAACCAGCCCAGGTGGCTGTCTCATTGTGATAATTTCTCCATAGCATGAGCAAGAGAGACTCCTCTTCCTAAATGAACTGAACAAGGTTATTACGGAAGTGGTAAACAGACTGAACATCTCAAGGGTTGTCTTACTACATTGTCAGTGGGAGAAGGGAGAAAGGCAGGGGGAGGAGAAGAGTTCTGAAGGTGTAGTATGATTTTTTTTTTTTCTTTTTCCCTCTTTTAGGTCTGTTAATAAACTTCTTTATATTCTTTCAAGTTTGGTGCCTGCTTTGTTTTTCTCCTTATCTCACAGAAGGTAAACAGTAATGAGTATTTTGGACCAAACCACTACACACAGGAATGTTTTCATTATTCCTGAACAGTGCTTGCACAACGTTAAAGACTTTTTTAAGCCTCCTGGCCCATGCCACCAGCAAGGAAGCTGGGAGTGCATAAGAAGCTGGGAGGAGACACAGCCAGGACAGCTGACCCCAGCTGACCAAAGGGATATCCCAGACTGTACAACATCATGCTCAGAGTGTCAAAGCTGTGGAAGAAAGAGAAAGGGAGGGACATTCAAAGTGATGGTGTTTTCTTCCTAAGTCACCATTACATGCAAAGGAGCCCTGCTGTCCTGGAGATGGCTGAACACCTGCCTGCACATGGGAAGTGGTGAATGAATTCCTTGTTTTGCTTTGCTTGTGTGCATGGCTTTTGCTTTCCCTACTCAACTGTCTTTATCTCAACCTATGACTTTTCTACCTTTCACTCTTCTGATTCTCTACCTTGTCCCACCAGAGGAGAGTGAATGAGCTGCTGTGTGGTGCTTAGCTTAGAAAAAGAAGAATGCTTCTCTTTATTGATGATACAAGGAGGCTGAAGTTGTTACAAGACAAATCCTAGCCACTAAAACAAAATTACAAGTGTAAATATGCAATTTTCTGGCATTTGTTTCCATGTGTTCTGACTCAAAAAATAACAGCTGTTTATGCATACAAACAAATGAAATAATTAGTATACCTTACCCAAATAACAAAGGACATCTGAACGCTCCTTCTCTCTCCAGCACTGTAAAAGTTTTAGAAGTTGTTTCACCCAGATCATCAGATTATCTCACTTCCTCTCATGCATTTTTGCCTATTAGGAAGTGTACACAAATAAAGCATTTTACCTTCACAGTGGAGCATTAAATTTTTCTTTCTTATTTTTTTTTTCTTCGTAAGATAGCAGAGAAATAAATAATTAGTTATATTCACCCTAGGATACATTGTAATTTAATTTCAAATACTTCCTAACAAAGACAGCAGAACACAGGAAAAATCCATGCAGACACAGAACAGCATCTTTTCTTTTTTGGACGCTGTTTTAAAATCAATTATATGAGAGCAAGGGAGGCCTGAAGGTTACAAGTCAGTCAATGTTGTTTTATTAGCACTGGACTGTCTTTACAACTGAAACATATTTTAGCCATGTGTCAATCATATTCTAACATCAGTCTTTTATTAGTTTTCCTCGAATTATTGCTTTCTTCTCAGTCTAAATGAAATAGAGAATTGAAATACTTTTTTACATTTTTATATTCTCCATGAGAAAATTTAGAACTAATCTAAAATAAAGCAACCAGCAATCTATCTGCTTTGTCAGTCAGTATTGACATACTGTTCAATTCCATCTGTATGCTAATATCAGGATTCAGTTCTGAAAATGTATTCTTCAAATTAAACACAAGCCAAAAATGTAGTTCTGATGTAATTCCAGTGGATAAATATGTATCATTCATAGCTTCATGAAGAGTCTTCATATTTCAGTAAGATTTTAATTTAAAAAACCCAACAGCCCCAAAAATCTCCACAAAAGCTGAAGGCTGCATTTATATAGATTTTAATTCCAAGTTCAGATTTAATAATAAAGAAATAGCTATTGCATTCAATATCTCACTAAGTTTCAGCAGGATATTGAGCAGCCATATCCTTATTTTAAAAATTAATTTATAATAAATATCTATGTATAGATCACAAAGCTCTGGGATTTCCCTTTAAAGCAGAATGAAAAAAACAATAAGCATCTAATGTGGAAGCAGTTGCAATTACTTTTTTTCTTGTTAACTAGAAAGCAACACTCAAAGGAATATTACCAAGTCTTCTTTACCAACAACAGTTTCCTCACAGGAAGGTAATTCTCTTGCAATGAACATAGAGGAGAAAAACACATTAAGTAAACCCTATCAGTTTCCTTAGATATAGATCTTAGGGGGTTTGTACCAGCTACATTCCACACAAAACAGATTGATCACACTGAAGTTCTTAATGGACTTCATGGAATGCCTGGTTCTTCTGCCTTTCCAGATTTATAGGAGTCTCTGCTGGAGGTTGACTATATCCTGGAGAAGCCAGAGGGAAACAGCTGATAGCATGAATGCTGTTCTTGTGAGGGTGCTCTCCAGGAAATACACTCACATATTTTTCTCTTGTCTGTTTATGGCATCTTGCAGTGTGGTATGACTTTTCCTTTTATCCAAAAAAAAAAAAAAAAAAAAAAAAAAAAAAAAAGGAGAAAATATTCTGGTTTTGTTTTTATAACCCATATGACATTACATTAAATTGTCACAGAAAAAAAGTTTAAATTCTCCTGGATGTTGGGCTTTTGAAGGAAATATTCTGTGAGCAGGCCTAAAAAATCAATCAACACTGCTGCTGTCTCTTTGTTAGCAATTCATAGAAAAATTGAACAAGCAAAGAGTAATCATTTTATCCCTATTCCTAAAAGCAACGTTTAAAACACCTATTGTCTTAAAAAAAAAAATCTATTTTCCATAAAAAGTAGCATTAGAAAAGTCTAATTTAGAAGTGTGTGTGTGGGGAGAGGGTACTTTTACTTTGTGTGTGTGTCTGTATCTGTGTCTGTGTGTCTTTCAAGGTAGGGATACTTACTGCTCTTTAGTGTTTCTACAGAGAAATGAAGGTGAGTTTATACTAGTCTGTAGTGCTGTTAAATGCATAGTCAGAATGCAGAGTGGCACCTTGAACACAGAAAGGGAAGATACTTTACACCTCAGTGGTTCTGAAAGGGTTTACACAGGCTTGAGGTGATTATAGAAGCATTAAATAAGCAAGGAACTGATGAACATGATTCAGATCATCAATAAGCAACCCAGATGTGCAACGCAAGTGTGTACAGAGATTGATGAATCCTTTGAATTGGGTAAGGGAAGCAGTAGGGATTTGACAGGTTATTTACTGACTGCCATAACCTTTATTACTGTTCCATGAATCAGCTAGCACAAAGTTACAGCAATGGCAGGCTTCATCTTAGGGCAGAGGCGCTACTGCTCCCGCAATGCCCTCCTGAGCTCATCTCTAGACCTGCACTCCACCCACAGTTATAAATGCAACTGTTTGTTGACCTTGCTAAAACAGATTTTCTACCACAGCAGCTGAAGAAAAAAAGGGCAAAAGGATCCATTCAAGACAATATTGAAAAAATCAGGGAAAGTGGGGGCTTAACACTTCACTCCCTGCTTAAACCAGAGTCTATTCATGAAGTTAAAGGTCAGCTATTTATTAAGTCATTTATTTCAAAGATGTTGAGAAGTCTCTGGGTCTTTTGTGAAAGATGTTAAATGCTATCATTACCCAAGACAGCTTAGTCTCCCTCTTCTGAAACTAACTGATGAGTTTAAAGAAATTACCTTTTTCAGATACTCACTGCCACCTCTCTACTGGAGGTTATAGCCCTCCCATTAGATCAAATTAAGTGAGCACACCTTGTGTGCTCCAATACAAACTTGACAAGGAGCAGCAGTAATATATATTCTTCTGGCTGTGGTGCAGGATTATGAAGGTTCAGTAGAGGGCTAGTACTGATTTACTCAGGCTCATGCCTACAATTTATACTGTACCATATTTATCAAAGCAAAGTATGAAACCTTTTCTAAGAGAGGGAAATTACTCCAGCTCAGGGAGCAACTTAGACTGTACAGAAATGACCAAGTGGCATAATTCAGGATGAGAAGGAAAAATGTTCCGAAGGAGTGAGAGGCTTACAAACAACGTGGTGTAGTAGAAAACAGAGGGCTACCGAGACCAGCACAGCATAGACACACAGACCTACACATCACAGACAGAATCATAAAAGGAGTTACTTTTCCTCTAGTCACAGAAGGACTTCTCTTCTAGAGACTGATGCACCAAAAAGTCCTTGAAATAATATCAGTCTGAAAGCTAATTGTGAGGACAAAACCTATGTGCTGGAACAGGGTGGTCACCCTTTTTATCTCTTGATTCCAAACTTGTCTAAAAACCCAACAGCTATGAAATTATAAAATTGGCTTTTGGTTGGGGGGTTGGGTTGGTTTTTTTGTTTTGTTTTGGTTTTGGTTTTTTTTTTTTTTTTTTTTTGACTTGCTTACTTAAAAGACACAGTAAGTCCATTTTAAATTGCTGACCAGTGTGGGGCCTTTAATATGTTCATTGCAAATTTTGGGCCACAGACATTATTATCCCATCAAGGTATTGCAAGTGAGACTGGTAATCTGTGCTTCTACCACAGCTGATCCTACTTCTCAGGGTAGGTTACCCAAAGTACAATTGTTTTGAGGTATCTCTGCAATACTGTCTAAAGAAAAACCATACATCATTTGTCAAACAAGTTACAGCAATTTGTGTTTAACTGGTAGTAGTTTCAGCAATGTTAATCCTGCAGGTAATAGCTTGTCTTTTTACTCTGCATGAGAGGCAAGGGGGTAACAGAAAGGACTTAACTGTTCATTTTAATTTTGTTTGCTTTGCTCAGTCAAGCATAAACTTCGTTTCTAGATTAAAAATAAGAATAAAGTTTTAGTTGCACATGTAAGGAGCACAGTGCACTCATCCAGTCCACCAAAGGTGGGGGATTTGGCATTTCCATCCCATATCCCTTTGAGAAGTGGCCACAGGAGAGTTTATCAGCCCCTGTCAATACATTTCAGGTTTGGGGTCTTTCCCAATGATGGAGAATAACAAAGATGTCTCATTCCCTCCCTCAGCTGTGAGGGTAGAATATAAGCAGAAAAGAAGTACTAAGGGCTGCCATTGGGAACCTTTTCAAAAGCATGAGTTCTTTTAGCAGTTAAAAGATTTTTCAAGTACATTTCTTTCTTATGCACTGCAGAGGTTATTCAGAGGTCTTCTGAAGGGCAGAAGACATAGGGTGTCCACCAGTTTGCAGCTCACAAGATAATTATTTGCCACACAGCTCATTCAGATTCTGAGAGTCTTACCACCGTGTAGTCGTGGGCAGATCACAGTACTGGGTCTGGCTGACATGGGGTTAACTTTCTTCACTGCAGCCTGTATGGTCCTGTGTTTTAGATTTGTTGCCTTAACAAATTGTGTTGGTAGCACACCAGTGTTTTGAATACAGTTCAACAATGCTTGCACAGCATCAAGGCTTTCTCTTTTTTCTGCCCTTGCCCCCACAGTGAGTAGGCTAGGGGCGAGGAAGTTGGGAGGGAGAATACTTGGACATTTGACCCAAACTGGATAAAGGAATATTTCACGTTGGCTTTTGGCCAGGGTCAACTCATAACTACTGTGAAAATGCTCAGCAATAGCTTTGGCTGTTAAAAATCATCACTAATCATTTAGAATTATATGCAACTCAGTCTTATGAGTTAGAGTTAGCAGAAAAATTAATTCAAGCATAAACAAACTGCCTTGTTTTGCTCATCTGACTTTTGCAGGAGAAATCATTCTAAAACTGATAATGTAAAGACTTTGTGACAAATAAAAGAGATACAATGGAAAATGAACAATAGCAGAAACTTCACATTTAAGAGGCAGATGACAGGAGATTTCTATTCAATTACATAGCAAGCTATTCTGAAGCATTTTGTTTCCAGCAAACAAAAGATAAAAGGATTTCATAAGAGTGTTGATAGAATATTGTGTTAAAATGAAGAGGTAAATACTCTAGGTATCTCTAAGAAGAAAAACTTCTCATTTGATCTGCCAACACTGAAAGAAAATATGCAAGTGAAAGATCAGATGATAAGATGCAAGGAGAAGAGAGTTTTTATAATTGCTGTTAGAAATGATTAAATGAAGTAAATATAGTACCAAATAAATTGTGTATCAGGGTAAAGTGAAATTGAAAAAAAATAGTATATTAGACATGATAAACAGAACACTTAAATCTCATTTTTTCTTCTGTGCAGGTAAGATTGCTCATTTATAAATGTATCTTGCAAGACACTTAGTGTCTCTAAGACATTCCAGTGGAAGTGTCAGGGAGCTTCACTTTAAATGGTACAGCCTTCCAGGAGGGCTAGAAAAAAGTAAAGGAGCCAGCAAGACAGTGGGGGTTTTTGTATATAACAAATTGCACAATAATTGCTAATGAGTGCATGTAAATAAGGGAGAAAAGATCAAAGTCTGGAATGATGCTGAAGGGCTTTAACAATTGGATCTCTCCCATGATCCATGTAAACATGAGCTGTAATTATCGGTAAAATAAGTCACTTGTTTACAATCTTTTGAGTTACTCTGTGAAGGAGAAAAGTTACTTCAAGAACAGTCTGTCTTTGACTAAAATATGAAAAAGGCGTGTGCCTCGTCTTTTTTTTTAGTGGGGGTGTCTGCAAGAGAGGGAAGTAAAGAACATTGAATGCATATATTAATGGCTATTACCCAGTGTTATGGCTGAATAGGTGAATTCAGCCTTTTTGGTAAGAACATCCAGAGTACGGTACCTTACATTATTCTTGTAGTAAATACATGTATGGAAAACTTGTAAAAATTAAAAGAAAATCATTGCCCTGAAAAAGTAATGATTCCAAGGAGAATAGAGACTTCCTCCTTGTCCACAGGCTCCTGCAGGAGGCTGTTGAAGGACAGCAAATCAGCAAGAACCAGTGTCCATTTCAACATTTGGGGAGCAATAAGTCTGTTATGGGTAAGATCACCTTCTTCCTGTCCTCACACACTTTTTATACATATCTGTTGAGGGAACCTAAATCCAGCAGACTTCAATACCCAGGAGGTTTCTACTCTCCAGTGTTTGCTGATGTTCCTTTTTGTAGGTCCAAACAGTAGCAAGGTTGAGCACACATTCTACAGCAGAAGGTACAAACACATGTACACACACACCCCTCTCCAATATACAGAAAAAAACAAGAGTAGTAGTGAATGTTATCTTTACTGGAACCCACACGCACACCAACAGCAGTCACAAAAACTTGGGTAGCCCAGCACAAGTACATTTGTCCTCTCCTGTGGATATAGGCTGAAGTTCACTAGCAGGCTAATACGTACCCTTCCTATCTTGATCCACAGTCACATTCATATCCTCAGGTATCTTGAACTCTAGATCAGATCTTAACTACATCCGTGATCCATGTCAACACCCTGTTTCTCATTTCATGTTATTGTCTATCTTTTTTTTTTTTTTTCTGGGTTTTCTGCTTCATGACATTATCTTTGTACCTGCCATTTATGCCTCATGTATCTGGGTGCTTACTTATTTTCCTCTCTTCTGTTTTTGTGTTTTACCCAATATACTGGCAAATACATATCTCCATGTTTTCTAGGTATTGTCAAGTCCTTTACCAAACATACTTTTACAGTTTTTCACATGACATCTAGTCGTTAAGGGCTTTTAGAGCTGCATGTTTAGCAACTTAGTCTAAGATACTGGCTTAGAACACATAGAGCCAATTGCAATGATTGTTACTTACTTAAAAAGTAATCTTATTTTTTTAATAAAATACTGATAGTGTTTAAAACTGGATGTGAATTTAGTTACTTATACACTTAGACATCAGTTTTCTTCTTTTGTAAGTACTATGACTCCAAAATCTTAATGTAATTTTTGTCTTCAAGGTAGAGAGTTCACAGACTATGATGATTTAAGTCAGGAAAGTAGAAGAGTTGAAAGATTCATATTTAAATATTAATATTAACTAGGAGGTTGCAAACTAGCTATTTCCCCACACAATTTATCAGATAATTACATGCTTAGTTTGCACAGGTGAAACTCTGCTATTTGCGGATTCAGCTAAGGACAATTTTTAGTTCCCTCTGGCAACCAGACAGTGTGGAAGAATTGTTATGGCACATTTTGCTGGGTAACTTCTGTTACATGCAGCCTTTCATGTTCAATCTTCTGAATCTGGTAAAAAATGATTGATCTTGGGAAGTTCAGCACTGATGCTTCATTTTGTTTTGATTTTATGTGAAAAGTGAGAAAAGTAGTAGAGCATGTATGAACTTTGGGAGGGTTTTATTATCAGCCTAGGTATTTCATTACAATTATTTCTTGTGTTCAGGTTGCTTCTTGGAAAACAGACATGCAAGCTGGACTGAAAACTGTAATAGCCTGACTGCTCTTTATCCATCAACTGTGTATGCACAGGTTAATTTATGCTTATATCTTGTTTCCTTGTCACAGATTAACCTCTGAATGCATTTTGCTGACTTGCTTGAGCTAATTATGGTTAAGCTACTTGCAGCTCCTACTACTGTGATTTTCAATCACAGTAGTATTTATCCTGAAATTTATCCTGAAATGGAAAATAAAATCCAGTCCTGACTTTAGAGATGGCTGTCTCTGGATGCATTTGGGACAGAAAAATCAACGATACTGTTGTCTTGTAAGCCTAGATCTATTTTAAAAAGCTGGATGGAATTAATCTAGCTTTTTAAAAAGTAGCTTTTCTCAGATAGGATTCAATTCTGCAAAGGCCTTGGAAACCTTTGACTGCTTATGAACAACTTTGGAGTAGTATTAAAAACCTTTTAGTGTAAATGTGTCTTTGGAATCACTGTTCAAGGATAAAAGAGGAACCAAACAAACCAGAGTTCACTGTGAAAACTTTTGCAGGTGACATAATAAAATGTATAGAATTGTGGGGGGGTTTTGAGGATGGAGGCTATTCTTAGACTATGACATTCACTGTCATGTTTGAAGCAGAGCTGTCAAAACAAATGTGTCAGATCATGCAGCAAGTGGTTTATCTCTGTGGAAAACATTAGAATAGAGAGGACTGTGGTCTCAGAGATAGGCTCATAATTAGGTATTGATTGCTTTTGCTAACACATTGTGCACAATTCTAAACAAATGTAAGATCATTTCTGACTCCTTTCTTTTAAACCCAGATATTTGTCAGTGCATTCGTTTGAAAGATTACAAAATGTGAAGCAATTTTTATAGCTGATTCACTTGGGCTTCAATTTGAAGGGAATGTCAGCAGGATCTCAGCTCCTGTCCACAACCACGACTTTTACTTTAGGTTACAGAAAAACAACAATTGTCTTGCAAGGGAGTAGAGAAACTGTCCCTCCTTAAAGCTGCAACAAAATTTTGAGAGCTGAAGTGGTTGTATCCTGAGTTTGGCTTATTGTAACATGAAGCTCTAATCAACCCTCATTCTTATTGTCCCTGTTTTCTACCTTATAGTCACAGTTAATGGAGACAGTCAAAGGGTGCTTTGCAATTTCAGTGCCTACTGTATTCTCTGAATGCACAAACTGCCCTGTAAATTACATCTATGGGTGCAACTGCTCCCTTTACTGTGAAGAAGTGATATTCTACATATTCTGAGATGAGCCAGGTTGGAGAAAACATATGAGATAACTCAGATTGGAAAGCACAAGTCTCCAACTCAAGTTCGAGCACAGTGAAGACAATTGCTCCTTAGTGATCTCCAATCACACATACAGAAAGCATGTCAGAAGAGGATGGTCAACACAGATAAAATTCAAGCTTCATTTTGGGTTTGTGGGTTTTTCTGGGTTTTGGTGGGGTTTTGTTCATTTAGAAAGAGGCAAATAAATGTTTTTCATAACTGTGCACCATGGCAAACAAGTCCCCTGAAACTCCTTCTCCACCTGCTTTCTTAACTGATGGGTTGTCTCTTGAGGATCAACATTCAGTATTGATGCTAAGACTGTAAAGAGGGGTACAAACTGCATCATTTGCCATCCATAATCCTACTTACATAAAGACAGTAGCAGAATCAAGGTTGCACTAGGAACCACAGCTAAGAATGTTGCTGAAATCTGTTATAGTGTGTAGCCCACCAGAGAATGAAGATTGTATCAAGATGGAAGTTATGTGAACATGCTGACAACAGGATTATAGGAAAAGGTGGACAAGATATGTAGTTTATTTTAATTTCTATTTACTTATTTATTCTATGGTCTCTACCTGTGGCAGAGACCTAAACCTCTTTCAGATATTGGTGTGGTATAACCCCAGCTGACAACTAAGCACCACACAGCAACATGTTTAGTCACCCCTGGTGAGATGGGGAGAGAATGGGAAGAATAAAAGTGAGAAAACTGGTGGGTTGTGATAAAGGCAGCTTAATAGGTAAAGCAAAAGCCATGCATATAAGAAAAGCAAAACAAGGAATCCATTCACCACTTCCCATGGGGAGGTGGGTGTTCAGCCATCTCCAGGAATGCAGGGCTCCATCAAATGTAACTGTGACTTGGGAAGACAAATGCTATCATTCTCAATGTCTCCCTCTTCCTCCTTTTTCCTTTAGCTTTATAGGCTGAGCATGATGTTGTCATATGGCCTGGAATATCCTTTTGGTCAGTCAAGGTCAACTGTCCTGGCTGTGTTGCCCCCCAGCTTCTTGTGTATTCCCAGTCTCCTCCCTGGTGGGGTGTGGTGAGATGCCTGGATGCTGAGCAAACCCAACTCAGCAAAAATTAAAACATCCCTATCTTATCAACCCTCTTTTCATCACAAATCCAAACCAGCCCCACACCAGCTCTTGTGAGCAAAGTTAGCTCTATGCCAGCCGACACCAGCACAGGCATGTTCCTCTTCATTGCTTTGTTATTTTACAGAGACAAATGGATGCTGAAGGTTTTGGCTATCTTACTATGTGCATTCAGACAAGGTTGCCACTGCAAAACGATGCATTGATTGGTGATTGATCAGGTAAAGAATCTTTTAAAATAGATGAAGAGTAGTTTTGATTTTGTTTGCAGCATGTGGTTTTCTATGACACCTTGAAGTATAAAGGACTCAGTTCTGCTTCCAATTAACTCAACAGCAAAACTCTCATTGACTTACAGGTCTGAAAGATCAGGCCCTAATTTACCAACACTTGTAATTCCTTGATTAAATTTTAAAAGTCCAGATGCTAAACTGATTTGCAAGCCTTTGATATTCTGCTGAAGTCAGTGTACAGGTTGGCAAACTGATTTTTTGGCTCTTCATTAGGATCATGAAAATCCTCTAGTTGATCATATCATCTTTGCCTTATGCAGCAGAGAATTTCAGTCTCTGGTTCCCAGCTTATCATGTAACACCTTTTCTCTCACTTCCATCTCTTTTCCCTGCAGATAAAAGTAATTTCTGAATATAAGAAAGTTCTAGTTAAAGAACAGAACTTCAAATATATATTCCCAGGTGTAAAACACTTGATTCACCACAAAGGAATGCAGAAAACAAATTAACTGCATGAAGTACCTATTAAAGAGAAAGTGAGAGCTCTGAACATCTTGATTATCTGCAATAAAAAAATTGTTGTTGTGCAGTATGAGAAAACACAGACAAATTATTTACAACTCCATACATTAAAAATAGTACTATAATAATAATGGTGTTGCTGCCTGCTTAGATCAGTTTACTTATCCACTTTCACATGTACTTTCCCATCTGAACAAGCAATTAGGTGCAAATTTGCAAGATTTCATTACAAACATTTAAGAAACCCAAGACATCAACATCAGAACTGATATTTTCTACAAGCTAATACTAAGTGAGGAGGGATTTTTGAAGTTCTAGTTCAAGTTAACAAAGCTTTTTGCTCGTAAACCCCAAGCTAATACTAAGTGAGGAGGGATTTTTGAAGTTCTAGTTCAAGTTAACAAAGCTTTTTGCTCGTAAACCCATTTCACTTTTATATAGATATATTCTCATTTACATACATATATGTATTAATCTGGTCTGTTTCTGGACTAGAAAGTGACTCCATGGCACACAGATAGTATATGGAGCAGGCCCCATGATCACAGAATCACTGAAAGATTCTCTAAATCACAGAAAGTCTAGTTTTGGAAGGGACCTCTGGAGGTCATCTAGTCCAACCTGCCTGCTAGAACAGGTTCACCCAGAGGACATTCCACAGGATTGCATTCAGGCAAGTTTTGAATATCTCCAGGACGGGAACCTCTGCAACCCCTCTGAACAGCCTATTCCAGTGCTCTGACACTCTCAAAGTAAGGAAGCTTTTCCTCATATTCTGATGGGACTTACTGAATTTCTATCTCTGAATACTAAAGAGCAAATCTGGCCCACATATAAAGAATTTCTTGCTATAGGAAACAAGGAAAAGAGTCTTATGGACAAGTAAGAGAATAGCATGTGGGAGTAATTTTGTTGTACAAACACTAACAAAGTGCTCATTAAAAGTATACAGGAATCTTTGCACAGGGTAACACCTTTGTGAGGAAAGAAATCTCTTATTAGTCCATACAATGACAGGAGTCTCTGTTGCAAATATCTTCACAATGGTTTCATTAGACAGAATGGGTGACAGTCCAAAACCAATATCCTGCCAATTCCTGATACCCATCTGCCCTGTGTACTCTGCAGCATGTATGAATCCATCACTGTTGAGCACATTAAACAATACACAAAACACATCCCAACATTATGTGTACAAAGCACTGTCCTACATGACTATATTTGCATCTCCAGCAAAGCTTTTACTGAGTAGTTACAAGTGTTCTGTCTAAATTTGCTCTGTTATACAGCAGAAACATCCTGGACATATCTCTGAGATGGACAGATTCTCTACCCAACTCATGGAAGAATACAAATGCTGTCTATTAACTGCTCTGGACACAGCAGGGAGTACCTGAGACAACCTCTAGGCCAGTTCAAAATTCTTACTTGAAGAACTCTTATAGCCACTAGTCAAATACTTTGTTGTGACAGTGCCTATGAATTCAGTCTCACACTCATTGTCCATGCACAGATTAACAGGGAAATCCCAGACTACCCAGAGAATTGCAGCATTTCTGACCTAGGTATACAGAAATCAGTCTCTTATGTCTAGGTTACATTAGTTCAGGGCTGAACTTAAATGACAGTCATTCTGAATTTCCCCCATTTTCTATTTCTACCACTAAGACAAACTCTTACTGCTCAAGACCAAAGAGAAACCAGCAAATTACTTTATAATTTCTAAACATTGGAAGGGCTGAATTCCACATCTTCCTCTGAGGCTGCTTTGTTGTTGTTGCTTTGCCTGGAACTGTCCATAGTCCCATGAACAAGGTTTCTTCTATATGCATACATGGTTGCAGTCTGGTAGAATGGTTAGGTTTTAGTTGGTTTGGCAAGACATCTGTGGTTATATGGGTGTCTGTATCAGCTTTCTATGAAGCAGAACAGAAGTGAAGTTTGGGGGAGACAGAAACCCAGCAATGGAACACAAAGGGGCACAAACTCAGGAGTAAAATTTACTGCAGGTCTCCTTGATGTTAACCTGTCATATTGAGCTTAGAAGCTAGAAGACTATCCACAAGGTTGTCCTCTGGCCCATTCTGTTCCAAACAAAAAAAATCCCCAGAAACAAGGAAAAAAAAAAAAAAAAACACCAAACCAAACCAAATCAAACCAAAAGCAGTGCATTTTCCTTTATACACCTAGTAACTGTAGATCATATTATGATAAGTTAAGAAAAAATAGAATTCTTTCATGTCTTTCTAATTGATCTGTTTTCTGTCAGAAAATGCTCATCCCAGGAAATTAAAATAATTTGCTGTAACACTTTATCTTAATTTCCAGGAGGATAGTATCAAAGTTCCATTACAACTTTATTGTTCCAATATGTATTAAATATAGTATAATTGAGTGTTGAAAACAAACTAAAAATTTAAGACATAATCCAAACAAAATCCCCCAGCAAGATAAACTGAGTATTTCCTTCCCAGAAAAAAGAATAAATTAAATACTTTTAACTTTCTATCCCAGTTTAAAATGAAAGAGCATCTTAATACCTCATGCAACAGTGCTGAATGCAAATTTTGTATTCCAGGCAGCTCGACCATGGCATTTGTTTTAAAGGCCTATAGATTGTCTAACTAGGACTACTCTATCAAGAATCTAAGCGTTTACATCTGGAAAAAGGAGAATAAATCAAACTGGGAGAGCACCTGACAAGTTTTTTACCTCCTTGCAAGTTACAAGGGATAGCATTTTTTCTCATTTGTAGACAGAACAGCTGGAATAAACCAGCTTTAGTTATTTCAAATAACTCTGTTTTGGTTACTTTTCCACAAGCTAAAGGTAATCGGACAGACTTGCATCTGTATAATGATGGATTCATTAAACAATCCTGCATTTTTCCAAACTGTGGCCTTGAAATCAGTGGGAGTTGGATTATGCCCTAAATCAAACCAAAAATTTACAAATGTTTCAGAGGATGCTGCACTTTCACATTTTGTAAAATAAGTGGAAACTCTAACTTCAAGATGGCAGTTTGGAATTTGAAAGCTTGAGTGAAATTGGGAACTTTCAACTAAGTATTTTTACTGGGATAATTCAGCAGTTAGCATCACTGTTTAAGAGTTTTATGGAACACTTTTGACTTTGTAATATCCTTTTATTTTATGTGATTAAAAGGGAGTCTTTAATTTGTGGCATCTCAGGAGTATTGTATTTACCTACTTAAGGTCAAATAGATAATTCTGTGTATGAGTCAGGGTGAAAAGGAAAGGATTTGCAGGGGTTTTTTCCTATCTTTTCTATAATCTTCCTACTGCAGGAACTCTTTTTGATTCAATAATGACATTTGGTGGTAATCCCAGAGGAGTAATAATTTTGCCTGAAGACTAAACCGACTGAGTGGTGATCTCCCTTGCTGTCAATGACCTATAGATGACATTTTGTACCTAATTAATTAGATGTCTTTCTTTTGAAAGAAATGGTGAATCATGCATAATTAGAAAAGGCATCAAAGTTGGGCTGCTGGCTCATTAATCTAATGGAGCTAGCCTGTGGCACTTAAAGACCATTTGCATTGCTCGTGATGTTTGTGCTACTTTATGAGCAATTAGCACTCTATGTAAGACTGATTCTCCTGATAGTTTTCATTTTTCTCACACTCAAAGAAAATATTTAGTATTAATTTTCTCTGTTTTGTTTCTTTTCTTCTTTGCCTCTGTTACATGAGTTCTTTTACTCAGAGTTCGGATTGAAACACAGGAGACCGGGAGTTTATCTTCAGACTTAGATGTTTATTATATCTTACCTATAATAATGCACAGAGTGTGCCTCTAAGTTTACAAGGTGAAAATGGCCATGAGTTCTAACTTCCAAGGCCTTTTGAAGTCCAAACTGTTCAATTATGGAATAACAACTAATTTATTTTTACTTATAACCCAGTAACTATTCATTTATGATCTGCACTGCAGGTTTTTTGAACCAATACCAAAACCACCAGATTTGTGAAGAAGAAGGAAAGAAGAAGGACAAATCCACACCCCAAATCCTCCATCTTGTTACTAAATCCTATAAACCTAATTTTCTACATCTCTACATATTCCACCTAGTGATATAACTAATTACACAGCAACAATCTCAGTGTTATCACACAATTTGGGAAGTTTTTCCCCAAGGCCTCAGGTCAGATGCAGTGTGCTTTTGAGGATCATTGCCTGTCAGCATTGAAAGACTGAAATTCTCAGAACTCAGGGTTCCAACAATTTAGATTAGTTTACAATATAGTATGAGCTGTAACCTCTAACACTCATAAACATTCAGATATTAATGGTTTACAACATGGGCAAACATTACCTGGAATCTAACACTCTTTTTTTTTTTTTTTTCCTTTAGGCTAAAAAAAGAACAGGGAAAAAAAACCTTTCACAGAACTGTAGAATTTAAAAACAATAAATTTAAACAAATCATACATTCAAGGAAATGACAAGTTCTGTGATGTATTTTTGGTCATTTTTTTCAGTATGAGAAGTGATAATCTCAATACTGGGTACACAAGTCCTGTGTAAGAGTAAAAAGGGTATTGTGTTTATCTTTCTTCTAAGTTGCTTAACACTAGTTAAAATTTCTATTTTATCAATATTTTTGAAATATTTCTAAATATTTAAGATAAACTGAATTTTTATAAAGAATATTCATTTGCAGGCTTTTTGGAGCCAGTCCATTCTCAACACAAGTGTTCCAGAAGTTTAAATTTCACTTCCCAGCTACAACTTGCCAGATTGGTCTATAATCCCTGCTAATTATTTCTCTAGAGTCTGACTACTTCAGCTTTACTAGGATTTGTTCCTGTAGAATGCCTGGTTGTTTCTTATTATAACCATGTCTCACAGAAAATAATCCAGGAAAGCTGAAATGTGCATTATCATGCTATGCAACATGCTTTAAAAGACATCCAGCAACAGCTTGGGAAAATTAGACACCACTGATAGTTTCCTATTTTAATTTATACGAAACCATTTATCCCATGCCTGGGCTGTTTAACATACATAAATGGATACGAGCATGAATATATTTCTGTGTGGACATCTTACATATGCTACAGCCCAACACTTATAGCCCAACAAGTGTACATTTTCACAAAAAAAGGGCTAGCCCAATATTCATCTTAATTGAAACTTAAAATTTATATTTTGTCTTTCATCTTTTTTGTACAATTCTACTTCACCATGAATACAAAGTGTACTAAGAGGCTTTGCAAACAAGTTCTCACTGAATCAGAATACATTTTGGAAATCTTGTGGCTTATGAATTTGTTTTTATATCTTAGTGATGACACCAAAATTACCCCAGGCACATAATAACCATGTAACTGTATAGAATCATAGAATTGTTAAGGTTGTAAAAGACCTTTAAGATCAACAACTGTCCAACACTGCCAAGTCCACCACTTAGGGAATGCTGTCCCTAAGTGCCACATCTAGATGTCATTTAAATATCTGGGCGGTGAGGACTCAACTTCCCTGGGCAGCCTATTCCAAAGCGAGGCAAACGTTTGGTGAAGAAATTTTTGCCAGTATTCAATCTAAACCTCCCTTGGACCAACTTTAAGCCATTTTCTTGTCCTGCCACTTGTTACCTGGGAGAGGAGGCCAACCCCCACCTGGCTACACCCTCCTTTCAGGGAGTTATAGAGAATTATAAGGTCTCCCTTGAGCCTTCTTTCCCTCCAGACTTAACAAGCCCAGTCCCCTCAGATGCTGCTCCTAAGACTTGTGCTCCAGACCCTTCTCCAGCTTTGTTGCCCTTCTCTAGTTCTATTATCTCAGTATTCCTCTTGCAGTGAGAGGCCCAAATCTGAATGCAGGATTCAAGTTGCAGCCACTCCAGTATGGATTACACTGCCTTAGTCCTGCTGGCCACACTATTTCTGATATAAAATACAATAATTTTATAGTTTTACAATTTGAGCCATTGAACTTACTCTCACTGTTTGAGTCCATACTCCATTATTTCACTAAATATGGTAAATATTTACTATACCTGTACTGGGAATATTGCTGGCAAGCCAATTTGTCAGTATGGCTAGGCAGTTAAAAGAATCCTTGCCAAAGTTTTGATCTGGTCAAGTATCAGTCTCCCAGAGATGTTTAAACCAGGACAAAATTTTCAGAAGAGTTCTCAAGTGCACTGTTCTGGAATCTTAAGATATTTTAACATGGTGAATACAGCCAAACCATGTCAATTAACTGTAGAACTAGGAAATGGATACCTGCCACTCCTCTGTTTACTAGTACAGTTTTAGCTCTTTATTTTTGTGTGATAATAATTTGTTCTGGGCTATACACAATAGTCATAAAAAGTAGAGACTTAGAGTCTCTACCAAGTCTGTAGCTTATAAATCAATAAGGCAGACTCTTTCCACTTGAGCTAGCAGAGATTCTAAGACCAGTGTGGGGTAGTCTTTCCTCCATGTGATCTTAGCCATCTCTCATTGGTTCATTTATGCTAATTTGCTGGCTCTCAATCTCCTTTATCCTTCTGAGAACTTTAGTCCTCTTCTGCATCTGTACTTACAGCCATGAAAAATCTTCACTGCACTTTTCTTGGTCCTGTATCTTTGTTCTCTGGAGAATGCCCACAGAAATTTTTATTTCTGTTTTCCCCTTCTCTCTGCTTCTTTCATTCCCCAGTTGCTGTCCTTGCTTCCCCCTATTTAATGTACTGGGTTTGCGTGGCCTGGTTTTGCTAGCACTAGGGTGGCTACAGGGGTATGTTTTGTGAGAGGCTGCCAGAAGCTTCCCCCGTGTCTGACAGAGCCAATGCCAGCTAGATCCAAGAGAGATCTGCTGCTGTCCAAGAGAGATCTGCTGCTGTCCAAGAGAGATCTGCTGCTGTCCAAGGCCAAGGCAATCAGAGATGCTAGTAACACTTCTGTGATAACGTATTTAAGAAGAACAAGTTATTACACAGATGTAATTGCAATCAGAGAAGAGAGAAGTGAGAATATGAGAAAAGAACTATGCAGACACCCAAGTCAGTGCAAAAGGAGGGGGAGGAGGTGCTCCAGACTTGGAAGCAGAGATTCCCCTGCAGCCTGTGGTGCAGGCCATGGTGAGCCAGGCTGTGCCCCTGCAGCCCATGGAGGTCAACTGGGGTGCAGAGATCCACCTGCAGCCCACGGAGGAGACCCACACCCCAACAGGTCGATGCCCAAAAGAAGGCTGTGATACTGTGGCAAGCCTGTGCTGGAGCAGGGTCCTGGGAGGGACCTGCTGTCTCATGGAGAGATGAGCCTGTGCTAGAGCAGGTTCCCTGGTAGGACTTGTGACCCTGTGGGGGACCCACACTGCAGCAACTTGTTCCTGAAGGAATGCATCCAGTGGAAATGCACCCATGTTGGAGTTGTACATGCAGAACTGTAGCCTGTAGAAAGAACTCATGCTGAGGAATTTAATCAATAATATTTAATGGACCTCCCATGGGAGGGATCCCATGATGGAGCAGGGGAAGGACTCCTCTTCCTGAGCAGTGGCAGAAATAACCTGTGATGAACTGACCACAACCCTCATTCCCTGTCTCCCTGCATGACTGTGAGGGAGAATGTAGCGCCTGGGAAAGGAGTGGTGGGCAGGTAGTGTTTTCAAGATTTGTTTTACTTCTCATTATCCTGCTCTGATTTTGATTGCTAGTAAATCCAGTTAATTTCCCCAAGCTGAGTCCGTTTCATCCATGACAATAACTGCTGGGTGAGGTCTCCCTGCTCTTATCTCAGTTCATGGACATTTTGTTATATTTTCTCTTCCATGTCCAGCTGTAGAGGGGATAGATAGAGTGGCTTTGATGGGTACCTGCATCCAGCCAGTGTTAACCCAACACAAGTCCAAGTCCATCTTTGTTCCTTCATACGGTTTCTTTCTAGTGCTTTTAGTCTAATAAATAATGACTGAATGACTAATCATCAAGTTTCTCTCTACTGCTTGCTCAGAGGTTTTCTGAGAGCAGTCACAAAACTAGAAGAAAATAAAAAAATCCACACCCATCTTTGTTTTCTTGTACTTTGGTATTTAATAGCTCCTGTTCCCGCTTTCCTTCTCTTCTTTTTTTTCCCCATTCTCCCTTTTTTTCTCCCCTCCTCCTTTTTTTTTCCTTTTTTCTTCTTCTCCTTCCCTTTCCCCTCTCTTTTTCCTTACCTTGGTCTGTGTTCACAAGCTAAAAGATCTGTTTTCTGTCTAAAAGTGGTTTCCTGGTCTGATTTGAATGCCTGGTAACATGAAACACTGCTCAGTATTTACAGGCTACTTTTTTTAATCCAACAGGAAAATAAATTGTTATGTAAAATGCATATGTTCTAAACTGCCAGCAGTATCTGTTTCCTTCAGGCTGCAATAACTCCTGTATGAATTGGTTTTGGTCCCAAATCTCTCTTCAGTCTTTGGGCTGCTCTGGAGCATCACTCTCTTGTGGATGTAAATAAATGACTCATTAACAGACTTATGCAAACGAGTGTATTTTACAAAGGAAGAAAACTGAAAACTATGCTCCTTGCTCCTGACATGTATATATAGCAGTAATGATATTGAAATAGGCCAAGGTATTTTTGGAGTGAGCAGATCTTTATGCCATAGTTCATTCTGACTGTGTTCCTACTGCAAACTTCTGAAATGTACATTTACCAGTGTCTTGAGTGACATCTCCTGGAGAAAGTAAACATGGTCATTCCCAGTAATTTGCTAGTGAACTCTGACAAGAGATTTGTAGATTCCATTCCTGCAATTCTGGTTTTGGAAATGAGAGACTTATGCAGCAATTTTATTTCCTTTTCAAGTAAAGCTGAATCAAGATACAGAGATTTTCTTCCTCTCACGGTAGTGCTGGGTGATTTGACTCAAAGCGCTTGTCTGGTGACATAGTAACAACCATAAAATAGTGTAACAATTTGTCTTTGTAATTACACCTTTTGACTAGATGTCTCATGAGAACTATGTAGTCTTACCCTTCTTCAATAGCACTGGGGTAAATCAAAAGCAACTCTACAGAAACACACAGAGCAGAGCCCAACAAAACTTGTCCAAGGAAAAATCAGGCCAATGCCCTATGAAGAATGAACAGATGATATTAATGTAATCTGGAAGGAAGAGATGACTTCTCCCCATGCTTTGGTCTCCTGACCTCTCTGACTATGCCTTTTTGAATGATGCAGTGCACAGTAAAACTACTGCAGCATGGTTTACAGCTAGAAACTGGATTAAATAAACATGCTGCCAGGAATAATGTATATTCCAGAAACCGGGTTATCTAAACTAAAACAAACTTTGGTATTTCACTACTGTGCACCGAGGACATGCACATAAGGTGGGAAGTGGTAGCAGAAGGGACAGTTTTTCAATTTCATGTGCTCACAGCAGGCAAAAGTAGGTTTAAAAAATAATGCATCATTAATCTCTCAACTCATCTCTTAGATTTCAATTTTATTTTATTGATCATGAACCTGAAGATAAATTCTTTCAATCAAGAAAAATATGATTGATTGTTTTATTTAACTGTTTCTATTTCTTTCACAAAGCTGTTGCATACTGCTATAGGAGGACTAGATGACCTCCAGACCTTTCCCTTCCAACCTCAAGAATTCTGTGATTCTGTGAAAATAAACAGGGGAACCTAGATATCAAGAAGATATATATATATAGTTATATTAGCAGGTAGGTGGAACTGAAGGAGGAAGAAAATATTAATGCAATAACCCTTAAATTATCCAGAGAATTTTGTAATAAAATCTTTCTTCCCCTCCCCCAAATGAGACCACAGTGGTTATTCAGTCACTGGGCAATTACAGAGGTTAACTTTGATTCCAGTCTTTGTTTCGAACCCCTACTTCACCTTATTCAGAGTAAATGCTCTCATACAATAAACTGACCAAAGAGGAGTTAGAAACTAAATCTTTGTCATTACTAGACTCCAAAACATGCATAGACAGAACATTCAAATGAATCACATATATTTAGATAACTCCATATAATTGACAATATTCCTAAGACGTCTAGTAATTTTACTGAATCATTTTCTAAGACAAATAATTGTCCCTTCTGTAATTATCCAGACAGAATTACATATACGGAATTAAAGAGTTTTACATGCAGTAGAAAAACTGCCATCGTGTTTCAAGTGATGTAAGTGAAAAAGCCCAATTTCCTTTTATGCTGTGTCTGCTCCATTTATGTTACAGTGCAGCAACAGGATCAAGCCTGGGCATGGGTTTTGATATAGAAATGGATCATCTTTCATTTCAATGTGGATCATTTCTTGTAAAGTTTTTCAGATTGTTACATAGAAGATGAACTAGTCAGATGAGTTATTATTTAAAGTGACTCCATTAGCTAACTTCAGCATTTTAAAACAAGTCTGAGTCACCACTGCCTTCCATAATTTTTACTTTTGTTGTTGTCATGCCAGTCTGAGAGCACAATATAGGCACTTTAAATGGTTTCAGATGCAGACAGCAAAAGCTGCCTCCAAAAAAACCTTTGCTGGGCAAGTGTAGTGTCAAAGCATACTATATTATAGCCCACTACAGTACAATAATTGTTTCTGAAAGCATATCAGAAGAAAATAATAGACAGAAGTCTGAAACTCTAATTCATGTAGAGAGAAAAAAAATTTAATTAATAGGAAATTCAGAGGTATTTAAACTTGTGATTTCAATTACAATGATTAAATTAAGTGCTTAACTTTAGATTTCTAACTGAGGTGCTCTTCATAAATGATGGTCCATCTACATGTCTCCATCTTCTACACTGAGAACAAAGAGAAAATTATGTCTCTCAGTTTTAGGTCCTCTAGATCAATCCTTAGTCATTCACCTTTGGCTACCATGGAAAAATAATAGATTGTGTGAGTGTATGTGTTCCCACTCTGTTTCTTCCTGTTCCAAGTCAGCTATTTTCAAAAGTGTAATTTGAAGGTTTGTTAAGATGACTCAAGATTTTATTTAAATAACAGTGTGTTTAAGCCGTATCAGGTTGGCTGAAAATTACAAAAAGCCTCAGAAAGTCAGGTACACAGGTTTAAACCGAAAGTAAAAGATTTGGAGCCTTATACCTTTTACTGACTTTGAAATTTCCAGTTACGATACTGGCAAATCCACTGAGGAAAATCCATAAAGAACTATGCCAGTGTACTGGCCTTGCTAGGATAGGGCTAGTTTTCTCCACACAGTTCTGTGTTTTGTTCATATGGTTCTATGTTTTGGATCTGAGATGAAAACAGTCCTGATAACATAAAAATGTTCTAGTGTTTGCTGGCCAGTGCACAGCATCAAGGCCTTTTCTGCTTCTCACTCTGTTCCCCAGGGGATGCACAATCTATTCGGAAGAGTCACTACTTGGCAAGGGACCTGAACTGACCAAAGAGATGTTCCATACCATATAATGTCATGCTCAGCAATAAAAAGGAAAAAAAGGGGCTTTGAGGGTTAATCATCTTTTGCTAGGGAACAGGATGGGCATCAGTCCACTTGTAGGAGGTAGTGAATGATTATTTTTGCAACACTTATTTCTGTTTATTTCTCTTTTCTTCCACTTACCATTCACTTCTTAAACTTTTTTTTTTTTTCCCTTGACTTCCCAGTTTCTTGCTTTTACTCTTTCTTTCCCCTTCCCCTGTTCCACTGGGGGCATGAGGGGAAAGTGAGCAACGGGCTGTGTGGTGCTTACCTGCCCATTGAGATTAACCCAAAACAGCCAGCAAGTTTGAAGAACTACACTGGCCTAAAAATCAGAGATTTTAAAAATGTTACGATGTTGTGTAACTATTTTTTCCTAATTTCAGAATTGATAAAAATGTTTGGGTCAGCTTTTTTATTTTGTGGTGTTTGTTTGCTGCTGTTTTAGCAAATGGAATCAGATTGGCAGCTGGAGCAATAACAGCTTTTCAATTAATGGAAACAGAGCATCAGATTGTCATGTGAATCTTTATAAAATATACCATGCATCAACAGATATGGAGCAAGACTACAAGATCTGACAATGTTGCAGCACCAAGTGCTGTCAAAATTATCAGTAAGAATACAAATTCCCTTTTTATCTGAACAAAGAGCTGGTCAGGGGTCTGAGGAAGAATACACTTTTAAATCATGCTGCAAAATACACCTTCCCACTGTGTTGTGGGATCCTCTTGAAAGTCTCACTCCGCAGCATTTGCTGCTGAAGTACAGAGTAGGACTTTTCTTTCACCTATCTTGTTAAAGTATTCAAGACACTTGCTGTCTTCAAAGAGCATTGCAGGCATTCAGCAAAGGATCATCCCCAGCATGTTTTGTCCAATTTCTATTACCAGCTCTCAAACAATAAAATGGATGTTGCAAGACGAGGACTCCAGCGAAGGCTGAGAAGTAGGAGCTGCATTCATACTGCTTCTTTCAGCACGTCATGGTTTAATCCCAGCTGACAACTAAGCACCACACAGCCACATACTGAATCACCCCTGGTGGGATGGGGAGAGAATCAGAAGAGTGAAAGTGAGAAAACCTGTGGGTTGAAATCAAGACCATTTAATAAGTAAAGCAAAAGCCACTCATGTAAGAAAAGCAAAACAAGGAATCCATTCACCACTTCCCATGGGCAGGCAGTTGTTCAACCATCTCCAGGAAGGCAGGGCTCCATCACATGTACTAATGCTGACCTGGGAAGACAAACACAATCAGTCTGAGCACCCCTTACTCTCCCTCCTTCCTTCCTCCCTCCCTTTCAATGTTGAGCATGACACCATATGGTCTGGAATATCCTTTTGGTGGCATCTTCCACTACTTACAGAATGCTTTAAAAATTGCCACTGTCACCTGAAAAATTCATTATGCAAACTTAGATGATGCCACACCATGGACTGTGTGATAAAGATAATAGTGAATTCTCTAATGACATCCTTTGGGCCTCAGCTAGAATAAGTACGTGATTCTACAACTTCTTAGGTGAAGGCTATAGGATCAAGCAGGTGTGGGCCCACATACATTCTTCAGATATTTTGTTACAAAAATATAATTGAATTTTGTTTTGTCCATTTGTTATTCTCGAAGTTCAAGATTTTCTTAAACATTTTGAACATTTTGGAAACAATAGCTCCTTTTGATTCTGAAAATAGAGGACATTCTTCTGCGCTGTGATTCAAATATTTTTACAGGATTTGTAAGAGGATGGAGGAGTTCAGCTCAGTTACTTAAATGACTACTTGAGAAGTATCTCAGCCAGGCTTAAGGTGCCAGCCAAGGGCAGTGTGAGTCTCTCACAGAGTCAGCACAATATTTACCTCTTTGAAGTGAAGCTCCTGGTTGTGAGATGACTCGGGGAATTTGGTATAAGATATTTAAGGTAATGTGTAACCATCTGGCCTGCTCCAAAACCATCCACATATGCTCCCTATTACTAGAGTAGACAGAAACAAATACAGGATATAGAAAACAAACAAACAAGGAAACAAACATACATTTTAAAGCAATTTTTTTCTTTTCATAATTACCAATCATTCTCTAATAGTACTGAAAAACTCTCAGCTCTGAAAAAAAAAAACATTAATTGTAGGCAGAGCTGATAATTTATATCTAGCAGACAGGTTTTGCAGCTGTGTAGTTTTAAGAGCTTTCTTGCTTTTTTCTTTTTCTTCCTTTGCTTTTTCAGCAGACATGATTAGTATTAAACTTTAAAACACTGTAATTTCTATAAACAGTGCTAGAACTTTAAATTTCAAAAATTCTCAAGATTTTGGCTACTCAATATCTCTCTTTTTTTCTGTCAGACTTTTATATAGGTATCACTGTTGTAGTAAGCACTGCACTATCTTCATCTAGTTACTTCACAATATGTCCATAAGGTAATAAAAGAACAACTCTTCTGTGGGAGAAATCGGTGTAAATAAAGAAATTCATATATAGATTAATTAATGCTACTAATAAAATTATAAAAATCATAGTAGTCATTAATTTCAGGTTTCCTTCATGATGTATGGGAACAATTGGATTCCTGAGGGAATAATCTTCAAAAATCAGCTGTTTATACAGCCACCCCAAGTCTTTAAATGAAATGCAAGAAACAAGGGAAAAGTTCTGATGAGGACTCTGATTTGCAACAGCTACTTGTACCAAAGGCTTATTCAATTTTTTTTCCTTCAGATCTGCTGATTCTTTGAGAAAGAATTCACAGTGTAAACTTTACAAGATTCAGGACACCCATGAAAATAAATTACTACAGGGAATCTTCTGTTGATTCATTGGAGTGACTTACTATAGTTTTTCATTTTTGAGCAACACAACAAGAACAATAGAGAACTTTGCAAAACTTCATCAAAGGAGTATCTCAATATTTTCAGAAAAGAAAAGTTAATCAGTTGTAAGACAATAATCTCTCTGAAGTACAAATTTAGAACCACAGGATAAAATCACCACAAGCAGATAAAGTGCTAGAACTTTAGTGTTTTTACAGCACTTTTCCAAAACATCATGATTTATTTAAGGCTTCTTTTTCTTTCTTTCACATGCCCTGTAAAATATTTAATTAGGCAATTTACTGGAATCTCACGTGAGAATTTGAGCCTATGCTTCTATGTAATTGCACAAGCTTATATTTGATAGTGAAATGTTTACCCCATTTTTATTCTTGTTCTATGTCAAAGATTGTTTCAAAAGCAATTTTTTCAAAAAATTATATATTCTTGAGGCTCAACCTTTGGCTAAGAAATACAGCATCTATTGATTTGGTGGATTCTAAAAGATTGTGTTTTATTCATAGGATGATATTTTATTTGGAGTCACTGCACTTTATCTACTGAGTTATCTATTCATCCCTATTGTCACTGAAATTAAATTATTTTTGTTTTCTTTATTGAATAACTTTAAGATTTCCAGCTTTGTTTGTTGTGGCTGTAAAAAATATTTATTTGAAAAGGTATGGAATTATCAATAGGAATATAAACAAGGCAGTTCTTTGATAGTATCTATACATTTGCTCATTTTAGGTCATCAAGATAAAGTTGTGAACATAAAGGGAGTCTTTCCAGCTTGCATTTATCAGGTCTCACTAAACGTAAGGAGAAAACAACAAATATGTACAATTATCTGCACAGCCAAAAATAAAGAAAATGCTAGCAGAGGTAACATTTCTTTTCTGAATTTCTTTTGCTGTCAAGCTACGAACATAAAAGTGTTTGTAAAATCGTACATGCCACCTGTATGGAGTATGGAAATTCTGGCTCCTCTTTGCCTTTTTCTATATCATAAAGACAAAACCCCAAAACAAACAAGTAAGTACAAAGTAACACCCTCCTTCCAAACACATGAAGACTTACATCACTTTGAGTAAGTTTTGGACATTTAGGTTAAGTAAACATTTAAAATTACAAGGAGATATCTAAACATCAACATTAAAACTTTAGTTTCTTAAGCTGTACTTGAATCCTGTGTTTGAGACCGACAGGATGAACCCCATCTAAGATCCCTCTCTCTGTTATCTCATATCTTCAGACTTCTTTTGTCTATACACACAGTCTTAACTGCATTCCTGAATACTTTCAGAACTCCAAACTCCATTTTATGATCTGGATAATTTATAATTATCTAATTAATAATGAATAGAAATTAAATATCTAATTAATATATTTCAATAGTTCAAGTGAAAACAACCAGAATGTGGCTGGTAGACAATGGTAGACAATCCAGTTTTCCAGTCCAGTTCATCTAAGTAGAACTCTCAGTTTGGTTCATGGATTTGTCCTAGGAAGAACTAGGTGTGATTTTGTTCTTCCTAGTCTGGGGAAACCTGTTCCAGCAGACTGGTAGCTTTTGCAACTTTTTTAATATGATGACAACATTGACAGTCAAAGAACACAGCAAGCTGGAAGAGGAAGGAAAGGGAGAAGGATATGCTAGTGTGCTTTTCTGTCCAGTCAAAGCCTTTGCACGCATCAGTTCTAGCTGTAGATTGCAGCTTTGTTGTTATTTTCTCATGCTTGGCCAAGAGCACAAGCTGGCAGCTGAGGGTGCCCCCAACATGCCCTGACCAATAGGGCACAGTCCCACATGGTCTGAGCAAAACAGGCAGTCCCAGGCTCTGGTACAATTTCCAGCACAGCGCAGAGCACAGGACGCACAAGGACCAAGAGAGTGAGAAAAAAGAGCAGGTGAAGGCAAAGACGGGGCTGGAACTAAGTACACCTGCAACATAGCTCAGGCAGGGACTGAATGCCTGACTCGGGGCTGTCATGAGCTCCTGGTGCCATGGCAGGGGAAGGCCTGGGTGAAGTTTGTTAGGGACATTAAGGTGTACTGGTATGTCCAGGGCTCTGATGTCCCTAGATGAAATGGAAGGCATTTTCTACCTGCAAACAATGAGTAGCTTGACACTGATCCCCAAGGGCAAGGTGGGCATTTTATGCTTTTCTAGTACTTACTAGAGATTGATGTGCCCTCATTTTTTCAACAGCATTAGCTCCTCAAGCCTAAGCTTGTTGGATCAATTGCTTTCTGGATGACTGGAATGGAAGGATTGTAAGTCACAGCTTTTATTTATGGCCTTCGGTATGGATTTGTCTCATATCTAACTGACATAGACTCTGCTTAGCTTGCAGGTTTCTGAAAAATCCATTCCTTAGGCACTTGGCTCTTCTTCATACCTCATTGGGAGCCAAAACATTTATTGGCTACTGAATTTTCCAGGAAACAAGCTGGCAGCAGATGAGGTGTTGCTTCTCTAGTGGAAGTATGTCTAAGCACCTTTAAAGAACCTGGCTTTATATATGCATCCGTAAAACAGGGAAAAAAGAAAAAAAATCCTGAATTCATAAGCTGTAAGAACAAGCACATTTATGTTTGCAAGATCTTCATACATAGTGATACAGAGGCCACAAAGAGATGTTTGATAAGAAAAAACTATAGATCAGTTAAAGATCAGAAACAGCTTTTTAACTGCCAGCCAAGCTGAATTCTGATCAACATACAGGTACTTTGAACTGTTCCCAGCTACTCATTCAATTCCCAGCTACTCATTCAAGTGAAAAACTGTTGAGCAAATCTAAATACTGAATTAATATGAAGAAATTATGATTTGCCTATAGACATTTTGAAAATGGAAAAGATTAATTAAGGCAGGTATTTATTTCAAATTATTTGCTCAGCTGCTGTTGCTCAGAATTCAGTGGGGTTTGCATATGTAACTGGGGTATTTCAATACAGGTCAGGAAAAAGTATATTCAGTTGTTGGAGGGGTTTTCAGCCACTGGGAGCTGGCAGAAGGGGGTTTTACCCCTCACGTGCTGACACAAAGGAGCCCGGAGGTCAACGCTGAAACCCCTCTGGAAGGCGGCACTCAGTGCCCAACATACAATGAAAAGGGGTAGAGTTCCTCACCCAAAAGGGGCTGTATCCTTCTGTCACTGTTAAGCAGGCAGAAAGGCAACGAACTAAAGAGAGGGCACTCTCCGTATGTATTCCACGCAGGTTTATTCCCATGAAATCACAGGGACAAAGAGACCACCAATTGGTGGGAGGGTCCAGGGATCTTATACTGGGTACAGAATAGGTGGGGAAAGGGATCTCAGCCAATGGGATAGAGACAAGGAGGCGGGATTGACAGGAAGGGAACCAATGGGAACAACACATAGGAGGGACTCAGGGAAGGATCCAATGGGGCGTCGAGGAACAAAGAACTTTCTAGAACTGATACAAATTAAAGAAGGAAAATGAATATGCATAATATCATACATAAAACAAGGAGACAAAATATTCACCAGTCAGGGGAAAGCCTGCAAAAGACAAAACAAAGGACTCATGGGTTCTCACCATGACTGAAAGTTACATGCTAAACTTGGGTTGCTAACCACCACAGCTGGTTGTCTTGAGTTCTCCTCAGAAGAAAGAGTGGGTGGAGCCACCTGCACCACCACAAGTTGTTTGGGGTTTTTTTTGTTAAAGTAGGTGCAGATTAAGAAAAAAAAATCATTGTATAATGTAAAAAATAGCTAGCCTAGGTTACTTGCTGGATAAAAGACTGGCATTTTTTAAAAAGCAAACAAAAAACCTAAGCAAATTGCTTAAAAGAAAATTAAAACATCTACATAGCTGATGTATAATTTCTGTAGGAGAGGTCTGATTTTTATCTGTTATGATATTTTTAAAAAGTTTTAAGGAGACTATACTTTGAAATCCCATGAGTTCCAAAAAGTTCCATGTGACTATTGCAGGTTACAGTCATGCAAAAGGACACCTTTGGAGCATAGAAAGGGAGAAAGAAGTATGATACAGTCTCACCAGGGCTGTGAACCTTGACAGGGGTACAAACAACCCCTACTCAGCAGAAAGTCTTGGAGGGCCAGTAGATTTATGATGGGTTTCCTGCTTAACTGACAGGAAGTTCTAGCAATCAGTGGGACAAGAAGGACACAAAAACAGGAACAAGGCATTACCATGGGGAGTAGCAGGCAAAAGCATGAAAAAAGGGTTTGAAGATGGTCATGTCAGCACAGCAACAGTGGTGTTGCTCTAGGAAAAATGGTACCTTTCCCTGGCTGATTCAGGTACCTCCAGGGATAGCAATCTCCTCAGCCAAAATTGACTTCCTGGGACTTTGCTTCCTGAGGCTGCAGAGAGTGTTGGGAAACACCTTTATGTGAAAATTTATGTGAATGTTTTCTCTGATGCACTTGTCGGTGTGAAGTGAGAAGTAGTTATTAAAAAAAGTAAAAATAAAGAAACCAAACTAAAGAAAACAAGTATGTGTTGAGGTGTAATGTGTTGCCACAATGTAATGTGCTACTGAGCCACAAGAACAGATCCAAGCAGAGCACTAGAAGTGGACTGAACCTGTCCAAGGCCTCCAGCACACACCAGCTTCAGCAGTGAAGGTTATGCCTTGGAGCACCTCCAAGACAGCAGTGGCTTCTCTGGGCAGACAAAGATTGTAGGATTATAGTAAACATTTGCTAACTGAAAGATCCCTTAAGGGACTTCCAAACACCTGCCAGGAAGACACTTGTGCCTCCATATGACCCTCTGTTCCTGAGTAAACAGCTGGGTTTTGTGTCTCAGCTGTGCCCAGAGAAGCTGTGGAAAACCCTGGGCAAACTGCTCTAGCTCAGAAAAATGCTTTGGACAGGGGTTGGACCAGCTAAGGTCTAGTGGTTGGCTCCAACCAAAATTCTTCAGCAGTGCTTTTAACAATCTGAACTGAGCTTTTACTGACAGATTAAAACTTTCCCAGTTTATAGTAGAAAATTCTTTGGTTTTTAGCATTCAGTACTGCTTAAAAATATTTAAGTGCTGGGATCCCAGTGATCCCTGATGCACCATTCTTAAAATAACAACTAATTATTTTGGCTCTTTGAAGGTGAAACATGGATGAGGAAGCAAAACCCATGATTGCTAGTCTGAAAGAACAGAGGCTGTTTTACACACACACATCCTTTTATTCGCATTCCAGCATTCATGTTTAGACCGTGCTCTCCAGGTTCTTCATCTCTAAAGCCAGGACACAGATATTAGATGTTGTGAAGAGCTTTTATACTGGGCTTTTGCACAAAAGATGTATTTGATTTTCACAACAAGCAAGTATGCATGACAGCTGCAAATACTGGTGACTTTATTCCCAGGTTAGAGAGAAATTATGCCAATCTATTCACTGATTAATCAGCTGGAGACCTTTGCTAGCTATTGAAATGCCAGTGTTGACATTGTAATAAAAGACGCTCTTCTGGGTTTATGTTTGTTTTCTTTTTCACTTAAGAGTGATAATGAAAACTGAAAATGCCAGAGGCCAGCATTTTTTTGTAACTAAATAAAAATAACAAGTCAAGTGAACTACAAAAGATTTAAGTAAGTTATGAGAAGCTGTATATTAGAAGACTATTCTATGCTAAATTTAATTAAACCATAAACTTTTTAATAATAGACAAAACTAATTAGAAATTTACTCAAAAAGTAAAAGCTTCATCAACGAATGGAAAATCTGATATTGAACTAAGAGAAAAAGTGTATTAAAGTGCCTAGTTAGGGTTTAAAACATATGGTAGAATTCCATTTGTATTATATGTACAACAACTTTTTAGTTTCTGGGAAAAAAAATCACTTTTATTCTGACTTTACATTCATGCATTTTATCAAAAATTGTTAACTTTTAAATAGAAAGCGGTTTATGACTCAGTTTCAGGGTTCATATTAAATACTTTGATTCCTTTTTCAGTCTTAGTTAAATATTTTTTTCCCACTTTTCTATTTCCACTTTTGTTAAAATGAATTTTATAATTACCTCTTTCATAAAATTGTGAGATGGAGGAACTTATATATAATCATATTTTATGCCATTAAACCAAGAAATGAAAACAAAATTGAAAATTTTTCTTTAAGGAAAAATTCCCAAGTTTTTCTGATTTGTTCACAATACATAATTTGATCAATTATGTTTCATTTTACAAGCTCGGCCCAAAGGATGCAGAATAAATCTAGTTTGCAACCATGTTACAGTAATGTCCTAGGTATGACTCAGAAAGAGCAGTATTTTTAGTGGTGTGTAATATCTTAGAAAACAACAAGCCACCTTTTTACAAGGATAATTAATAAAGTGTGGAACTGTATTTTTTGGGGTTTGCAAGTCAGATAGACTCTTATCAAGAATAATGACATATTCCTGAGTATCAAGTTTCACACATATTTGGTTTTCACTGTATGTCATCTCCAATTTATTGCAAGATGTTATATACATGTCTGAATAGTATTCAAAGGCAACTAATATGATTAGAGACAATCAGAATTGTTTATCTCTGAAGACCAACAACCTTGAAATCTTGAAAATCAGTAGATAATAACAACACAGAAACCTCTGTTGTCCTACATAATTCCTTACATTCTGTGCATCTAGAGGAGCTGAGAAGGTGAAGAAGAGACAGTGAAGAAGGGGAAAGGTTGTGAAGAATGGTCAGATTGAAATTCCTCTGGAAAACTCCTAAACACGTATGATTTCAAGGAACACAACTGTAGCTCTGTTAAACTCATTGAGAAATTAAATAGATTTTTAAAAAATAAAATACATTTCAATTGAAACACACAAAGTTTCAGTATCACTTTAGAATGAAATAAACTGTCACTGCCTCTAAAGATATATCCCTCATTCCCTCAGTTGCTTGCCTCTAGCTTCTATCACCTCCTAAATGCCAAGTGCATGAAGTTCCTATAGCTGCATGATCAACTGGTCCGGTTAAAAATATTTTTGTCCCCGGGGATCGCTTTTCTCAGCAGCAGCTAAAATTCAGGAAATGAAAGGTGCATATTCATAATCATTTCAACAAATCTAAATTGAGACTGCTGTGATCTCAGCTGCCTTTTTCATCCCCAGCACTCTCTTGCCTTGCACTGGCACTATGTCTTGTGTAATCATGTATTGAAACATTATGGAAGCTGAATGGATGAAAATTCACAGAAAAAAAGAAATTTTAAAAAGAAAAGAAAACAATTGTTAGACCTTAGCTGGATCAGTCCCTGAAACCATTTATGATGTGAGTGCCCAAGCCCTCAGATAGTAGAAATTAAGGAGAGGGATAAATAATAGGAAAAAATTAGGACCTTGACAGGCTAGGGAGTTTAGAGATTACCTTGCTGAAGCAGCATATGGAGACATTATTTTTAGATCTGTGGCTAAAAAAGGCAGAGTTCAGATAAATATACTACAGTATAAATACCTAGGAATTTTTCTTTTTGTTCTGTTAAAGTTCTGCATAAAACTGAAAAATGGAGGTGAGATACTGGGCATCAGCTGACACAGGGATATCAGCTGGGATATCACCCAGTTTGAGAGGGTGGCATAAGGCTCTGTGTTGAATCAGAGCATCATGATGCCCCTTTGGCTTACACTAGCACCAAAATTCCCCACTAGCAACGACTTAGATTAACAATTCAGTTTTGATGTTGCTATTTTTAAACTAGGACCCCTATAGAAACCTAAACACCTTTAGTCTTCATTTCATCAAACTATAAAAAGGAAGTGATTTTGAACTCTCTTCTCTCCCCTTGCAAAGTAAAATACTCCTGGCAAAACAACACTGGCCATTTCTGTTTTCTTAGAATAATGCCAGTATTTCCCAGCTTCAGGCATGAGAAGAGAGAGAAAAATCCCTGCTCACTTTTAGTTTTGGATCACCTCTGCACTGTAATGGACTTGCCAGGCTGTTTACAGCAGCTTTGGGGCTAGTTTGCACTTGGTGTGGGAACAGCATCACAAGAACCTGGCCCTCCATCTTCTAACAAAACTAAAGCTCTACAGTCAAGTTTTTGGTTGCAGAGGCTGCATCAAGACAACAGAGCAAAAAGAAAATGAAGTGTAGAAAAAAGACAGACATGGAAATATCACCCGTGTTCTTTAGTGAATTCCGAGTACCCATTATCTGCTTAATTATCAATTCCTTTCTGCTCACTTCAGTGACAATATCAGCTGCCTAGCGTGGTAGGAGACGTGAGCATCCCAAAATGATGTTAAGTAGGCAAGCTAAACTGTAATACTGCATTAAATATTTCCTATTTAGGCAAGAATATGGCTGCATTTGATCTCACTGAAGTCCCCAAACTCTCACTTCACAGAGGTTTACCCAGGCTCTAAATCAACGAAGCTGAGGACATGTTGCTTTCTAACAATCTGTTCCTTCAGGTTAAAAACAGCTGAACATGATCTTGCTAGCTCCCAGTGTGGTACTGTGGCTGAGAGGGCTAATGTGGCTGCATAATCAGGGGAATACTCAGCTGGAGTGGAGAGGTTACATTACTGACATAACAGCATAAATGTTTATGTTTACTCTGAGACTCGAGGTGCAAACTGTAGTATACACATTCCCTAGAGAGGCAGCTATTTTCCATGACTACAGTGTTTAAGAGAATGGTAAGAAAACGAGACTGTTTACCACAGCAGGAAGAAAACTACTCACACAGATTTAGATGCCAAACAACAAGATGCTAGGAACTGAAAATACTGACGACTGCAATGTTTTTGTTAGTCTCATGTCACACGTACAAGCTTCTCCTACAGCAGATTGAATAATGGATGAGGAACAAAAAATATGTGTACAGCAAGAAATGTATATTTCTGTATTGCATCTAGACTTACTGCTCTCTTTAGCCTTTTTGGGAAAAGGTTTCCATACACGACAGCTTAGAAATACTTAGTAAATACACAAGAAGAATACAGAAGTTACACAGAAAGAAGAAAGAGACAAGACACTGTTACATTTAGATACAAATGTGTGTAAAGAAATACAGAACCTGCAGAGTTTGCATGCCTATTTCAGGCATCTCTTAATGTTCCTTTACCCTAATGGAAAGAAGCACTACCTTCTTCTGAGTGTGGTAACAATGCCAAACTTTGACATCAGCATTTCATCAATCATCTCTATTTACAGACAGAAACAAACAAACAAACAAACCACTAAAGCCACAGTAAGGGAACCACTTGCTGCAGGCAATTCAGCAGGGCAATGAATGATGATGGAAACACTCAGAAATCCCAACCTTGTTTTCCCAGGTTAATACTTACCCAGTAGACCATGCTGGTTGTGTGAGATCACAAGTGCATTTTGTCTTTGAAGCATGTTATCCATTACCTTTGAAGGGGCTTCTTTCAATAAAATACAAATCAAACACATCTAAAATAAATCAAACACATCAAGGCTTTGAACCAGATCCCAAGTGGTCCCAATAACATACTCTGCATTTAAAAATGTGCTGACAACATAATTTACATTTACAAATTCTGCTAGTCTCAATGGGAGTTAAGGATAGTCAGGATCTCGCTCAGGATTTGAATCCAAAGTAAGATAAATATTGAAAAACCCCAACAAAATTCCCCCAAAAAACTACACATGGGGCACTAAGGTGAAAGGTGGAAATACACTGTGAGCTTACTCTGCCCCCAATATTGAAAACAGCAGTTGGCCACAGGTACAATGAGTGCCTCATCTTTTAACTATAAAGGGGTAAAATTTAGACCCTCAGGCTTCCTATTCTTATAAGTCAAAGATGCTAATGATGTGTCTGACTACCAATGCCACAAAGACTGCAACTGCTGAGACCCTTTCTTTGAAGCAAAGTACAATTCAAAAACTTTCATTTTGTCATTGAAAATCCCTGCTAAAGCTCTGACATATTTTCTGACCTCACATACAGTGCTATGATATAGAGCACCAGAAGTTCAAAATCCACTAAACCTGATAAGAGTGTTAACATAATGATGATTTCTATAATTAAAAAATAATTTCAGGACAACACCTCAAAACTGAAATATGTCATTACCTGCCACTTTATCAATCAGGCAAGATATAATTAGTCTATTCAGTAATTTTTAAAATGGACATCTCCACACTCTTCCACAGATACTGAAAGATCCCATGGTGCTCTGCTGAAATTTTCAACACCTTTAGCTTGAACTATGATAAGCACAGATGATTGCCAAATTGAAGACTTTGTTTACAGCTACTCCACTGACATCTTTTAGAAAAAAAGGATGTTTCTGAAGAAGGATTTTAAATTAGATGATAGCAAGGTTCTGAATGTGCCGTTCAATGTCAAGATGCTACATCAGTCAAAGCAATTTGAGGTGTTATTCTTTTCTTTTTCCAAAACATGCCATTTGTATCTAGTAAACAAGGTTATTGGCCCAGCAAAATACTTGTTGCAATAGAAAATATATTGAATCATCTGATGATTTAGGCATTCACCTTATATTATAAAAGGTTTTAAAAGATGAAGAATAAAATTTGCACTGAAAGGTGACAGTAAGAGATGTGAAACCACCGATTTTATTTCTCACATTTGGCCAATTTAAAAATGAAAATAATAGCCTCATTAGCTGTCAGTCTTCAGAGGCATGAAATTCATGTTGAAGATCTGTATCTACTGTGTGAGTTATCGAGAACACAAACCACCAGGAATAGTGACTCTGCCTAATTTAAAATCTTTGTGTCAAAAGAAGAAATGAAAGACTGGACATGACAGAGGTGAATGAAGCTGTCGTTCTTTTAGTTTTATTTAACTCACCGTAAAAATCTTTCTCACCCTTACTGCTCTAGATTTTTTTTTCTTATCCAACAGCACCACCTTGTGACAGTACAGATTTTAGTGTTTGGGTTTCCACCCCCCCTCCCCCCCAAAAAAACCCTTTCTTTAGTAACTGAGGTAAATAAAATGTTGAAAATATTAACTAAGGATGCAAATTAACACCACACCAATGAATCAGTGGTCCCTAGATCTTCAGTCTATAGTCTTTGGAAAAGTTTTCTGGTGTGAAGATGCCTTTTTTTAACATGACTACACAAGAATATACTTACTACGTTAAAATCAGTATGCTTAAATTTTTACATATTTAACTGGTATTTAGTGCTGTTAAATGCTTAATCTCTAGTTGATTCTTTAAAAGAATGATGGTTATTGCTTTGGTGATGGTTTCTGAGACTACATATGAGACACAGGTGTCCTATGGAAAGTAAGATCTCTGTAGGATTTCTCATTGGGCAGCTATTAGTAGCATCTCACCTAAGTAACACCATTTTGGACCTCCACTCTGAGGTACCACATTCTGTAAATCCCCTGTTCAGGAATCCCAAGACTGTGTTTTCAGTCTATTAGCCAAGGGCCAAAATCTTTTACTGGCTTTTGCATGCTCTCTTTCTCCAGTCTAATGAATATTTACCCAGACTAAGCACAGTGGAACTGATCAAGCAGGGTGGACTGAAATTACACCATTGCAGAACATGTCCTTAGTGCATTCCCATCGGAAATGGTGAGGCAAAGAACGAAATTGAGTCTTGGTTTCCTGTGTCCTGAATGGATTACTTAATCACTGAGCAATCAAAGAGGAGCAGGGCTGAGGCCTGTGCTGGCTTAAATCCAGTGGATATTCTGTGAAAATATCTGTGAAATGAGACCAGGAAGCAGAGATTATTTGTGGATATGTCAGGTACAAAAAAAGAACTAAAAGTCTCTGAGTATTTCCAAGACAAAGGCATTTCTGCACATGCTTGTTAGAACCTTATATGATTTTTATATTTTCAGACTTTCAAGTGAAGGTATGCCATAGAATTTTATTAAAAGAAATGGTAATGCCCAAAACAACACAAAATAAAACTTTCCATGTTTAGTCACTCTTAATGAATAGATCTTATAAACTGTGTGGCTCGAGATAATGTACTTTGGGTCAGGACCTCTGGAGAACTTGCCAACTATGTCACAACTGCCCTTATTTAACAACTTCATTAGACCACTTAGAAGGGAACCATTATGTTAATAGTATTTGAACATTGCACTTATTCAAAGGACCTTTCAAACCCTACCAAGGACATAAATATAACAGAAGTCAAGCTAGAAAAGTTGAGTAAATGGATATACAAACCAAAATGATATTTTGAAACAAAAAAAAAAAAAGCCACCACATCTAAGGAAAAATGAAGGTCTGAAACTCTTACTTTGCAATCAACAGGAGGGATAAAACACGAAAGTTAAATAGATCAGGAAGTGATATTAGGCAAAAATTTGAAATCAATTTATATCACAAGTTGACAAAAAGCAAATGTAGTGTAATTTATAACATCATACAAAAGAAGCATTGAGTCACAGAACACAGAAATGACAGCGCTTCTCTGGTATTTCATTTGGGAGACCATCTCTGAGTCTAGGGTAAAAAATATCTACGGAAAAAATGCTAGAATAAAAAATTGAATAACCAATAAATGTCTGGTTCATTTTTCATGAAACCTTATAATGCAAAGAAATCTATGTTATTAATAAACAGCCCTTCTGTAGTTCTTGGCTCTATGCATTGGTTCTTAGAGCCAAGTGGCTCTGTCTGTGCACATTCATTGTGCTTGGACTAGCTATGGTCTCCCAGATGATCTTTGATACAGTTCATGGAAAAGCAGTAGCTATAGGCTGCTCCTACTTGACCCTGTGGATGTGATTTCCTGCTCAGTGATATGGACACATGGTAGACTTTGCCACTTGCCTGCTGGGAATGAGAACAGGCCCTGGCATCTTGTAAAATAGACTTAGCACTGTATGACCAAAGTCTTTCGCCCTTTCTCATTTACCATTAAAGACATACCCTTAGCTAAATATACATTGCTAAGTGCATTGGTCCCAGGGAGTGGTGTTTAGTCTTAGGACAAATGATGAGAAGTAGTTTGCAATAACTTGCAATGACACTCTTCAAGACTTTCTCTAGCAAGGAAAGTGATTTTTTTCTTCCATAGAAAATTAGATGCTGTCTACTATGTATGAACTCTACAGCACTGGGTCTTCTGGCTTCATCCACCATTTCTGTGACAGTAAGACAATTATTTTTGTTGTATTTTTAATCTTTTTTTTTAATTATTATTTTTGCACTCCAGCTTGATGTGTACAAAACACTGCAAAAGCAGTACTGCATCCCGCCAAAGTATTTTTTATATAGGATGAGTCTCTTGCATGTGTTGCATACCTGTGGTGTGATATAGGGAGCAGTAAGTGTGCCAAACCTGCTGGGACAGTTTTGGAGCACTGTGTAACATGTGGGTCAGATCACATACTTATGTTATCTTGTTTGCATTGCATTTTGTGGCTATTCCCTCAGCTCAGAGCTTGAACTATGGATTATTTAGGAATACTCTCTAGCTTCATGAATCCAAGAGAGACCCTAGGAGTGAAATAAAATGTTTATGGCTTAGGCAATCACAGGAGCAGGTTCCAATCCAGTAGAGGAGAACTAGATTATTTAGCAATGTATCAATACCTACTTTGAAAATACCATCTTTGATAAGAATAAAGTCAATCCGACTCATAGAATGCAATATAAAAAGAGTTTTTGAAGAAGTAAATAGTGGTTCTATCTTGACAAACCAAATAAAACTGAGCATCTCTGTAAATAGGGTCAGGTGACACAAAAGTTTTACCCTCAAATTCTGGGCTATACAACCTGTGCACAACCTAGGAGCACAGGAGAGATTCTCCTCAGTAAGTTATTAAAAAGGCATCACCTCTTCAAAGAGTCAAGGTGCAAAAACCCAGGTGTATTATCTGAAATGGTGACAGAAGGTGAGACTGAGAGTAATAGTGTCATATTTTTAAATGACAATATAGATCAAATGTCTCTGTTCTGTCAAAACAACACAAACAACAAAACCAAAACTGAAAAGTCCCTTGCTGAAGAACTCCAGCAGCAAATTGAATAAATAACTGGAAATTTGAAACATTTTCTTTTTTTTTTTTTTTGAAGCCCCTTAATACTACCACTGCAAGGGATAGTCTTTCAACTTCTATTAAAAATTATTACAGTCCATTCTATTAAAGTGAGCAGCCTGTTTAACAACAATTTCTTTCAACAAAAATGGCCGACTCATTAAAAATATCAACATATACCTGAAATTAAACCTATTGTTTTAATGAAAATGCTGCTTAAAAGTGTAAGTCTGCTTTTTAATATTTCACCATCACTTTCAGAACATACACACACAAATATATATATATAAATGTTATTTCAGAAAATTAGACTTACTAGTCTACTAATGCCAAGGGATGTTATTAAAATGTAGGTTTTCAAAATAATCCATAAAACCCCCCTTAGATTTTCAATCATCTCAACTGAATAAAAAGTTAATTTATGAACTGTCATTGGAAACAAACAAGCCCCTCCCTCAAACTGTGAGTCATTTTTTTTCTTTAAAGCTGTTTAGGAAAGAAAATAACCTACAGCTACTATGCATTGATATGAAGATTGTTGCCAGATCTTTAAGACTAGAATTAAGTGAATTAATCAAACCCAAACTTCACTTTTGCAATCTGTCATAGGTCAAATCAGAATGAGACATATTACTGTATATATGTACTAACAGTAAACAAGGTTGTACCAGAAACATTACACTCAAGAAAGTTGGCTTTTTTACTACCAGCTAAACAATAAACATGAGATAAAAGCTGAAAATTTCTTTTGGTTACAACAATTTTGGGGTTTAAACTTTGAAAATCACTTTCTATAAGTATTTCTTCTCTAGAGAGACTCATGCTTTCTTTATCTCTACCATAACTTAAATCCTAATTAAAATAATTTTTTCTTTGTCAGGTACTGTTTTAATTCACTTGCATCATATTGATATTTAACATGAAGTTTCACTATTGAGAGTCACAGCCTTTTCTATTTTAATAGAAAAATAATATGTAATCATTATATTTCCTTTCAAGCTTTGCAAGAATTACAAATATTGTAACTACCCATGACAAAGAAAAAAATTACAAAATTTTTCATGAAAGAACCTAAATAATTTGTTTTGAAAGTTGCTGAAAACAATCACGTGTAGTGTCAGACAGATAGGAAGGCCTTGCTACATTCCTTTTTGCAAAGAAATTTAGTCTTTCAGTGAAGAAATTTTTCTTCCTATCCAACCTAAACCTCCCCTGGCACAACTTGAGGCCATTTCTTCTTATCCTATCTCTTCTAACCTGGGAGAAAAGATTGACCTCCACTTTGTTACAATCCCTTTTTAAGTTGTAGAAAGAATAAGGTCCCCACTGAGCCCTGTCCCTCTCTCAGTTAATTAATAGGTAATAGTTAATATTATACTATATTCCATAGTTAGATTATCTCCCAAGTGTAGATACCTAATTGTCATCTATCTGATTCAGAGTTATGTCTCTTTGTAGTTGGTTAAGGGTGTTTGGATCTCTAGCTAGGGGTGGGATAAATCATGTTCTGGGGATGTTGTTTGCTTTGTTGAGTATATGAAGCAGCCAGACAAGATGGTCCAGAACTCTGCCTTTGTCACACACATTTTTCTCTTGTGCAAAAGCCTTTATCATCCTTTAACCTCTTATTCTCAGCCTTTACTATCCTACAAGTTCTAGTGTGTGGCTGACTGCACTCTAGAAATGAACTAGAGCAGATTATGCAATATTTTAAACACAGACTCCAAAACTGAGGCTATCTATTTTAAATGCTAAAAAGCATTCAACTTTATTCTGAGCTCCTCTTCCAGGATGTTCTCCATGGTAACAGGAAATTGTGGTCCAATTAAAGGATACCTTAATAGGGTAGTAGTAACAGTGTAATGCCTTAATAGAGTAGTATGGTGGGAGTTATCAATACGAAACTGAATAGAGTGCTTTTTGTCTTAGTTTGAACTACCTCTGGACAACCACTGAATTTTAAGTGATTTGCAGCAACAGACATGAAGCAGCTCACTTTTACTTAAGAATGAGTCAGGCTCACCCAGATTTTCTTGACTCTTCATTCAGGCTTCAGAAATTGCTCTGATTTTAGCATCAAGTTTGCCATTTTTGCCATTAAACCCAAACTGTAGCACTTGGTAGGCTGTTAGACTGCAAGCTAGAAGGCACCAAACTTTTATGAATTGCATGAACCAGCTCAGTGGGAAAATGTTCTGATTGCAGAAAATGCTGACTTCATATGGGATGTATTTAGAGGTTTAACACACTTATTAACAATATGACTCCTCAATTAACATTGTCTCTACTAATTAACAAAAACACCAACAGACTAGTAATGAGACACCCACCCTTACAACTAGCAGGAGAGAATTGTAAGAAAAAAAATGTGAGTTGCTGCCAGGGTGAAAAGGAGTCATGGGAATGCAGCTGCAAATCCTCACAGAACAGCTATGAAGGCGATGAAAAATCACTGCTGAAGTAAAGGGATAAAAGAAAGAGAGATGCTTTTCCCCGGCCATAAAAGAAAAAGATACAGAGGTAAGAGAAAAGTGAGTCAAAAGATAGGAGGAAACATTAAGAGAAGAGAAATGGAAGACTAAAAATCAACAGTCTTAGGGCAACGGTATTACTTTTGATTCAAATTATTTCATTCATTATGTTTCAACTGGAAGAAAATTGAAAGATTGAGAAGAGGTGCTAGGCTGTTAGTAGTAGGGAGAAACAATAAAACATTTTAATGATATGAACAGAAGAAAAATAATTTCTTGGTAATATTAATTGTTGGCATTCATGGGGGAGGAAGAATGGTCATGGCTTAGATGTACCAACATTGCTTGTTGCCATGAAAACGGATAAGATACTATCATTTCAAGATAGCAATTTGGCTGCAGGCTCAAATGTATGACAAATTGTGAGCAGAAGAATATCTTGTTTAAATTCAGATAACTTCACCCTTGCATTTTAAATTTAAAAATAAATAACCAGAAAGATTTTGAAAGTGTATAAAGTTTAAGCAATGACCAATTACAACTGAGAAATTCTCCTTTCTGTTTTACTTTAGCAAAATTTCACTGAAATAAATGTAAAAATTACATTATACTAAGGCATAAAATTCTGATGTCAGATCCAATTGTTTACTTCTTCTTCACTTTTGCCAAAGTGGTGCAAAAGCTAATTTTTCATCCAAAAAGCAGAAAATCACTGAAGAAGAAAGAAATAGAGTTAGAGTTAGATCCAAACTAAGATTGAGGCATCTGACCTCTATGTCAGAAAATGAACTCTAAATTGCATTTTCAACATCCCTATGTAAAGCACAGGGAAAAATACAGGTCTCAGATTTCAGTTTTCAAACTGGTATACTGAGTGCCAAGTTGTCCAAGCTGTCCATTAAAAAATGCTGAGTATACACTATTTTCTAAGTTTTTCCTTACTTCAATCCTTAAGGTCCCTCTGCATTGAGCAATGTGTAGTTTCAGGGCATTATATGTAGTCATTTCAAAGTCAGAGGAGATACCACAGCATATTTCTTTCCAAATTCAGGACAACAGTAGTCAAGCTGGTTTCTTTTCTTCCTTCCTATTTATTATAACCTAAGTTAGCCATTTCAACACTTATATAGAGAAAAAGAGAGCATCATTTTTTCTTGAAGAGTTTTAAACTTAGATCCAAGAACTCTCAGATTGCACTGCTATACAGGGAAGATAAAAATTAACATTCTCATTCCTTTTTGTAGAAGTCGTCTGCATCTGTAATTAAAATGAATTAGCTCAGAGAGATAACACGACTGAAAATCACTTCTCCCTAAGTGTTTATTTATAAACTAGGAGATATTCAAGATTATTCACCTTGTGTGTCATTTGAGATGACTCATATAACTCATCAAGACTGCAGCTGCCACATCAAACAGAAGTGGATTTCTTGTAGGTCCTGTGCCATATTTCCAATTGTGTAAAGATGACTCAAACACGCATTTTAAACAACATCTGACAACAGCAATTAACAGGCAGTAATTTCTAGCTGCAACTAAATCATTATACCAAGTACACCTGAAAAATTCTATTCATCTACCTGAGATCCACAGCCTATAATTATCTTTCTGAGAACAAGGGCGGAATTCATCATAGCCAAATGTAGAGCCCTAAAAATTAAACCTAATCTAAGACAGCCTTCTGGATTCCCTCTGCATCCGGTTGTGCTCTATGGTAGCCAGGATCCACTGCCTTCTGGAATGGCTTGTCTCCGTAAACTGTAAACAGAGTAAGACATCTCTGAGGCTAAAAAAAGGACAGACTAAATTAAGTGAATCTTAACTTGACTGTCAATCATTCCTTTAAAGAGGTAGAATTAGATTTGCATTTTGACCATTTCAAATAGAACCAGGATTTACAAGTCTTCATCCTGAAGCAGAAAAGCTTAATCCTCATGTCTAACACCCACAGTCAGGTGTGGAGCAAATGAAAGAGGGAATCTGCAGCTCCTGCAGATGAGGCTCTGTGCAGGAAATAATAAAAAATTCACAAGACTAAAAAGAAAACCAGTAACAAATCTATAAAAAGAACATGGTTGCAATGAAGTTCCTATGAGGGGAAGATGAATTCACTATACAACAGCAAAACGTTTTGTAGAACCAGAACCTCTTGAATTTAATTTTTTAAATTTCTTTTCCTAGTTATTCTCTGAGATGTTGTGACTTTTAATACTATTGCAAGGTGAATCTTTTTTTATGCAAAGAGTCCCAAAAATGTATATTGCTAGCTGAAAATTATTACTCTGTTCCAAAGTAAGACAGATTTTCTCTGGTTGCCTACAGCATATTATTATCCCAGGGCTTATAGCTTTCTTCTAAAGTTAAATGGTCTTCTCCAATAATAACAAAAATAATTTGACATGAGTAGCTGCAAGATTCATTTTGGGAATACCAGTAGATAGTTTCTGATATATATTTCTGCCACCTTAACCTTTCACAAAATAAGTTTGCATATGAGTGCACATCAAGGCAGTCCTTGGAGTACACAGATGTTTCTGTAAACCGTATGGCACCAAAACCTCTTCACTGTACACAGTTGACATGGAAACTTCTAGGCATCCTTGAAAAAATGAAAAGTATTGTGGGTAAAATGTCTGTTACTAATGTCCCATTGAGAACATTTTATTTGCATCTGAGTATCGTGCTTAACAACAATTAGATAAAATTTTGCAGTATCTCATTAGATCAGTTTGTCCACCGTTAAAAGCAAATTTAAGTATTTCAGCAGGTGTTGCCTTGCACTGAGCAGGGGAAACTGACCTGGCATTCTCAACTGAATAAGCAGTGTTCAGCATCTGGGAGGCAATGATTTTTCTCATGCATTCAGCTTGATTTTCACTGTACACCATGATTATGATGTGCCAGGGATTTGAGGTCAAATTTCTACTTTGAGTTCAGACTTTCAAATTCAAAGCTGAAAACACTAAAGAAATATAAAAATCTGCTTTGGTTTCCTTACAGGTTCATTTGTAGCCATGTCAGCAATTTCCAGTAATGATGGCATATATTCAGATGACTCAGAATATAAACCAGATATCAAATGACAGATAGAGGATCTTATTTTTAATTATGCCTTCTACAAAACATTGCTCCTACATTCTTACTTCAGTGCATGATAAATTATCTTCAAGACGAATGGGTAGCTGAAATAGTGTAGTTCATTGCTGCGCAATATGCTCTTAGGTTTTTCATATAAATCAGAATTATTCAAGCTCAGAATAATTACTGTTTTGATAATCAATTTAGATAATTATTCTGTGCTAACTTGCTTAGTAGTTATGCTCTAGGTATCTTTTCTAAGAGTCAGTGATTAAGTAATACTCAAGATGATCCTCAATGTAAATGATTCCTTTATTTTAGAAAGGGTAAAGCAAAAATAATTTACTTTGTATTCATGGTAGTTATATTTCAGGATTGCCAGTATTCATGTATTTTTAAAAATCCTTCTCTACTGCCTATGACTATTCCAAAATGTATCTATTTAGAGTTAACTGTAATGGAGTAGAATGAGGAAGCTCTTGGTGGGAGATAGGAGGAAACCAATTATTTTTGCCTACATAAAAAAAAAAAAAAAATCTAATGAATTTCACTGAAAAAATCTACTTGCCCTAAGCTGACAAAGAACATTGTTGAAATATGGTATAGTCCTTTAATTGCCCTAGATATGTATCAGGATAGTCATCTATATACTACAAAATCATTAAGCTTTAAAAGAAGCAGAGTTTACACTTAATTAGGATCTTGTGAGTTATCACCTCAGCGTTCTGCAGGTTTCAGCTCTGCTAGACCTGCTCTGTCACAGGGCAGCAGAAGCTCAGTGACACTCTCCCTGAAATTATTCTTATCTTCATTAATTCCCAGAACTCTAAAAAGAGAATTTGCATCTGGGGCACATACAATCACATTTCTAGTATCTTCTCCTTCTTCCCTTCCTGATCTCTCTTGTGATTGCTCACTTCTTTTCCAAGTTAGCATTCCTGTCACAGAATTCCAACAAACCTTTATGGCTGTAAAAGCAACATATGCTAGATCTTAGTCATATTTGCAGCTCCACTTATACATGTTATGCCCTCAGTATTTATTCACTAGTATCTGCATTGTACATTGAGGTAGGAATTACAAGCCAAGCAGAGAAGACCAACAAGCTAGACCTGAGAATGAGGGGACGAGAAGATTAAATGCAGCAAGGCAGAGCCAGTAGAGGTGAGAAGCACGGGAGGGATTAGAGAGGCAGAAGGGTCACTGCACATCATCCACAACCAGTGGGAATAGAAGCCAGAGTGGAGGGGGATCTGACAGGCTCTGGGGCAGAAGACTGTGAATTTAGGTAACTGATAAACACAGGGCTCCATGTAACACCTACACATCAAGAAAGAAGACTGCTCAAGCTCTAATGTTTGGGGAACATGCTTTAAAAGGGAAAAAACATGAAGCATGAAATATACCATTTACTGGGAGTATTTGAAGAAAAAAGTAAAAAATTATACAAGTGCCTGTAACAGACAACTTGTATGTGCATGCCTCCCTGAAGGTGCTAATAATCTCTTGGAGTCCTTTCCATCCCTAAATTTCCAGACTATAGACTGATACAAAAATCTAGCTGACTGTATTAAGGTCTCTGAAAACTGTGTCAGTCTCTGTGTGAGTCCACTGCCCAATATCTTAAACCAATGGTGCTGAATTTTAGCATTTCTGTGCATAAACTGAAATGTACTGAAATTAGCCAGTACTGCTGAACAAGTCATCATCAGATAATATTTGTTCATGTTTTTCCCTTAATTTTGTGCTCAGAAATTTTCAATTTCAGGTTAAACTGCCTTTACTGAAAGACACCTGTAAAGTCTCATTGGGCAGTGGTCATTTAAAAATGCAACAGCAATAATATAAATGTAAACTTCTGGGAATGAGTTTAAATGTTATTTTTATTTGATTTGTAGGTTTGTTTTCTTCTTCCTTTTTTTATTTTCCCAGATAAACTGTGTTCTCTGAGTAACATTTTGGACAGATGCATTGTTGCATATCTCTGCTGACTTGGGCTAAATGATAGGGATAAAATAAGCAGGAAGTGTTACTTAGGAAAGTGTTTTCCAAAGACACCCCTCACACACAATATGGAATACACCTCTTACAACATTGATTTTACTCAAATAAATGGGATATAGCAAAGAAGAGAAAGTAATGGCAAATAGCAAATTGACTTTCTCTGAGTTTTACATTAATCATGCAGAGAATCAGTGCTTCATGGTGAGACAGACTGCACAGCTTTCACAAACACAAAACTCCCCACATTATCTCCTCTGATCTCATCCTTCCTGGGTAGGAGCTGGCAGTAACTTAAATGCAGTGGGCCTTCCACTTATGTAAAATTCATGTGTCTGGTTTAGGATAACGTGCTTAAAGCTAATAAAAGGTCCAAGCTGCTTTCTTGGGCCAGGGTACAGTGGTCAACAACTAGAAGAATGTGTCCCAGAAAGAGAAGGCACGCTGTCTCCTTTTTTATAGTATCCTTCCTATGACATTTTATTACCCCAGTGTTCCACCGCCAGTAACACGGTGAAGAAACCAGCTGTTAATCTTGTGAAGCCACAGTATTTGTTTTGATGCCTATGCTCCATCCATCTTTATGACACAGAATAAGCAGTCTGTAATGATTCTCAACTTGACAAAATACTAGGTATTAACAAAATCTTACCATTTTCCATGCTTAGAATAAATTACTGTCATGCTTCTGTGGGTCTGTTTTACTACTTCGGACCCATTACTCAGGACACCTATGGCATCTCAGACTCACTAATCTCATTAAACTCATCTGGGAGGTTAATTTCACTCTTTTGATGCAGGCTTATTTGAGTATTTCCAAAGAACCACTTAAATGGATCAAAATGATCCAAAGTAGGTATTTTTCACATATCTTAATTTCTAAAAGCATATATAGTTTTATCAAAATAATAGAAACAAAATCAGTGAAATACAAAGCAAATAATAGAATAAACTTAACTATCTTGCCTGTTTTCTTTTTCCATTTCATGTTGAGCAGTAACCTGGCCAAACATCTATGTACCAGATATTATGTAATTTTTTGATATCAGAATGTTTTTGTTGTACAGCCAGTATGAAAGATGTTTTATTAGTCTGAAAAGTTAACAAACATGCATTCAGTCTTGTCTCTCCAAAACATTTGCCATTATACCAATTAATTGTAACACTCATTTCAAGCACTATCAGTAGTGATGAGTTCTGTCCACTTAAAGTATATTTATTTCATCTCACAAGCCAAGTGTTTTAGTTCACAATATAAATAATTAATCTCATGTAGCCAGTAAAACATGGAAATGTGTTTATCTCTTTAAATCTCACTTCTGTTTTGATGCTTGGAGAAAGCTGCCATTTTAATATTTGCCAGCTCACTGGTAGAACTAGCCCAGTAGAGTTAAAAGGCTGCTAAAAGTAATTTTTTTTCTTTTTTTTTGACATAGTATCACATTTATTTTCCATGGAGTGCAGATGATAGTACAAGGAGATTCTGAATTTTCCCAAAATATCAGTTAATTTATTACGTAGATCTCTATGCTCATATTGACTATCTCTCAGTCTCTCACATTAATTAATTCTGTACACATCAGTCTCACATCAATTAATCTCATGCTCATGTACCTTTGGAGCATTTGTCCCAAACACCAATAGCAGAGACCAAAAGTCCTGTAATCTGTGGAGAAATCCTGAATAGCCATCTTTGCATTTTAACAAAATCTGGTTGTGAGTGCTGAGATCATTTTTTTAATGATGAATTTTCCACACTGGTATTCTTATCCCTAATATCCTGCTTAGGCTCTGGGGAAATCTTCTGCCATAAATCTCATCTTGCAAAGGAAACATACAATACAGGTCCAGGGCATCTGATTGAAAGATACTACCAAAATTTTAAAAAGAAAAAAAAAAAAAATTATGGATTAAGCATGCCTGATTCAAAAGAGAGGAAAACCTTGCACCAACAGAAATAAATGAAATATTTCTGATTTCTTTTGAATGCTAGTAGAGAATGAACAGAACCAAAGGATTTCACCTTCTGCAGTAGATTACAGAGATCACACTGTAATTTCCTTGCAAACCAGTGAGCTTTCAAAGACAAAAGAATAAAAAAACACCCAAAAACTATAAAACCTTGTACTGTGCTATAAATATTAAACATATAATGGAAGCAAATATGGAAGCAAATGGAAGTAAAATAGTGCATATCAAATGCCTGATGTGTTTTTCAGTCTCAACAAGAGTAAAAGCAATGGGTTTTATATCTCAGATATTTGAAGCTGAGAAAGGTACCTAGTTGCTAACTCCATGTCTACCTCTGTCTGTGCATCTTTTTGGCAGATGCCAAATTAAACCCACAGAACAAAGAGTTCATTAAACGATGTCATTAGAAGCAGAAGTTTTATTTGGCCAAGGACTTTAGAAAAAGAACATAAAAAATAACATTTGTACCCAAATTAATGATAAGAGTAACATTAACTGGTAGTAAACTTTGTCTCTCAGTTTGTGCTAAGGGACGAAGAGAGAAAAGTTAGCCAAAGATCTGTCAGAACAAAAAAATAAATTAAAAAATATAACATAGAAAAATGTTTGACCCATTTCTAGCCTGGTAGGTAATCATGTGGGAGTTTTTTTAATGTTGGAAGAGGGCCAAGATTAGACTGACAGGAGCCCTCCAGAGCAGAACAAGACCATTCTCTCCTCCACCTGCAGCTTTTAGTAATCCAACTACTAATTTTACATAATGCTTGTAGTCTGATTGCTTTCACTTAAACCAGCAATCTCCTCCAGGATAAGGTAGAAAATTAATCTGCCTGTTTTGGTTTCTTTCACAGTATTGAAAAAAAAGGTAATTGTCAGTGATTTTTTACAAGAAGGAGGAAGAAAATAATCCATTTTTCTGCCAAGCTTCCCATGTTTTAATACAGTGAATAACATTCATCTTACAAATGATTTTTGGATGCCAGTGGGATTCCAAGCTCTCAAAAGACTTATGTACAATCTTGTTACTCTGGTTTAATGACAGATGTAATACAGACAGTATTCTTCACTTGTATCATGGGCTATACCTATATAAAGCGCTCTTTCTTTAAATAAAAGTAAACCAAGCAACAAAATTGAGCTCCTTAACTACTTAACTACTGCCTCTGTACATCTCATGCTTTTGGATTATTCCAGCAAGTTCTTCCCAAGAAAACTGTAACATGAAGGGAGCTCATTTAAATCAGTGCTTGTGTGAGCTGGTCATCAGTTCTTTCTGTTGTTTGTCTGAGGACAAGTTATCTGGTGTAATGTCTCTCCTTACCACGTCATTAAACTCTGACACCTCCTTATAATGGGATAGCTTCACCTATACCACCACCTGGAAATACCTTATGCTCTATACCCATGCCAAGCATTGACTGACAGTTTTGCCAGACATGCAGCAAAACCATTCCAGAAAATGTTCCCAGAATATAAATAGCATTGAAAGCCAGTTTTTAAGCTTGTTCAATTTACACAGTTAATTTACCCGGGCCTCCTACTTTGTTATAGTTTGTGCACTGAAAAGTTAAATATTCCCTCTTATAGTTTGTGCAGTGGGTGACCAAAAAGTTTTGACCAAATGTAGTAGGACAGGGAAGTTGTCAAAATGCATATGCCATCATATCTATTTTCACTAGTTCCATAGAACTCTTACACTCAGGTGAACTTCTGAACTTCCTCCTTTAGTTCATGTGCATCTCTGCAGAGTAATTTAAAAAATATATGTATCATAACGGCATATTAAATGCTCAGGGTTTGATGTATAATTTCTGCTTTGAGCTGTCCTTCATCTGACTTAATTCTAAAATAACTGCTCATTTTAGGTCTATCTGAAGTAAAGACCAGATTGCAAAATTGCCCATCTTGGTAGTTAGATGTAATCTGTTACAGGATAAGGAGGACAGAATTCAGAAGATTTAGAAAAATAAGTCAATTTCATCATTCAGGAATGTAAATCACACAAGTGTAAAATTCTTTCTGAAACTTCTTAATGATCAGTTACTAAAATAGCCAAACTAAGAATGTCAGCCTTACAGCTGCAGCTTCTTAAAATTGATCAAAGTAAAACTTGTGCTCTCCAAAATTTTAATCTAATACTCCGCATCCTGCCTCTCTTTGCACAGAAAAATTCGATCTCAGATTAAGAAAGCTCTATATACATACCAGTAATTGATTACTTCTGCCCAGTATATTAAGTGAGCCACAAAAGCCAGAGGAGGTTTCTAAAAATTCATACTTAGATCAAAATGACAACAAACACTCAAAGAACATCTGATCACACTAGCCCAAGTTTTTCTCTGAAAATATGGTAAGCTTAATCATGCCCATTGATCACTCGGTGATGAGTTAAATATAACTCTACACTGACAAACAGTGAATTACCCACAATCATACTTACATAAAATGAAAATTTTAACCTTAAGTTACTGAAGAGTACTTAGCCCACACTACCTCCTTCACAAGTCATCTTCAGAGTCAGAAAACTTTTCTTCCTGACATGTCATGACTTCAAAGTAAAGAATATAAAATATTGTTGTGCTGTATTAGCTATCGTGGCTGAAGTGATGATAACCCACTAGCTATAAGGAAGGTTCTCAACAATCTATCAGTAGTACTTCAGTTCTGCTTCATTTCAGAAATCTCTTTTTGCCCATTGTCACTACTGGTCTTCTATTTCACAGATCCTCCTCTGACAGATCATCTCATGAGACAGTATTTAGCGCACTCTCTTCTTTGGAAAAGATATTGTATTAGGAAAGATTCTGCAATTTTGGTAGTGAAGGTAGTAAAACTGCTTTTAGCAATGCCTCTAAGTAAGGCTCCTCTACCTTAACCTGAGGATTGTACATGAAGCAGACTCATACTGACCATATGATCTAGTTCTTTTCTTACTACAGTTCCAAGTATATATGTATCATCTCTGCAGTGTTAAAATTTAACAAGTTTTAGTTTATATAAAAAATTTTTTGTAACTGGCATGAGAGCAATGTTTAGCTATTTCAATTGACTTCCCCTGCAAACACCCTGAGAGGAGACCTTGTTGTCAGAGAGTCTTTGGGGAAAGGACTTCATTAGCAGGTACCAGGAATGAACACCCTACTTATTGGTAAGAGGAGCAATGTGTTTTGCAACCCTAAAAATTCCCCTTTGGTTCACTTAAAGAATATGAACACAAAATAGAAATGGAATCAAAAATATTAATTTACTTACAGTGTGGGTATACCTGGTAAGTACAGACATTCTGTTTCAAGAAATCATACTTTAATATATTCATATGCATGCCTAATTTAATGCTAAAGTGTTTTGTAAATTTGTTTTCAATTATAGACCTTGAAAGTACTCAAAGGCAAATCTTTGTAGTTCTTTTTGTTCATAAAAGTCACTTAAAGAGGGAACTTGAAAACATCATTAACTGCAATTCATCCTTGATGCTTTTATCCCTTCACAGCTTATTTAAACTTCAAAGTCTTGACCCATTCAAATGATTTAAACAAGTGCTCTGAAGGTACTTAAGATACATGACAACCAATAAAACTTCTCATAATGTGATCTTCCTTTATCATAAAATTTTCTAGAGAGGAATAACAAAGAAAACCTGTAATATTTGAACGAAGAAAGTCATGTTAAGATCAATGTTATGAAAGACCACGATATACCTTAAACATAGAAATACTCTCACATTTTAGTTTCAGCCTTATAAGCAGATATTTAGCATACAGAATGCATTTGGACTGCTGTGATTTTTTTTCAGCATGATCATATACAAATACTATCTTAAATGGCCAAATTTAGAAAATGAGCATGAAGGCAAAACTGTGACATGGTTCATCATGCCTGGCTGGATTATTTTTGGTTTAATTCTAAGATAAAAAAATATAAGGACCTAATTGCATAGCCTCACTCTGCTGTATCTTTTACAGTCCATTATTTACTTATCTGTCCATGCTTATCCTGCATTCAGTCACCTGCCATTTTCACTAGCAAAATATAAAAGTGACATAAGGTATTTAAATAAAAAATCTATATTTTATGATTAATTAAGAAGTCCTGAAGTCCCATTAAGATGAGAATCTCATTTTCATTGCATTTAAAGGATTTGATTAACCCTTCTTCATAACCAAGGAAAGCTTAAAAATTGAACCTAAAGGTACCTTAACAACTAAAATCAGCTCCAGTCTAAAAAGGTGAAAAAAATGCCAACAGTTAGGATGCCCTTAGCTGGGATTAGTACTGCAATAGCAGTGAGCCGGTTCCTAATGACCAACAATATCAACTGGCTGCACAGAGGTCCTGGAAGGGAATGGGTACCCCCCCTTCTTGCACAGCCTCCTTAAGGGATAGCCACTGTCACCAGCCTTGAGGAGGCAGGGGGCTGCCTGTAAGACACTATTAGTCCCATTTTTCTTCAAGTACTGTAGAACAGTCTGGGAAGGGATACAGCATATATCATACCTGGCAATTTGTTTGCATTGTTTATTCTCTTGGGGAATTTATCTCTTGGGGAACATATGAGAACTTGCTGTGCAGAACAAGTGAGCTCCAATGGGGTGAGTATGTGGCAGCGTTATAATTTTTCCCCAGTGTAGACTTGAAGCTCGAATTAATATTATTAACGTTACATTATACAATCTCAGTAATGTATGATAATTTACTTCCATTATGTGTGCATTTTCTATCATTTTATCCCTAAAAACATCAGTGCAACCACTCCCTCTTTACTTAAGGGCAGTACAATTTGTTGTCATTAGTGTTGTTAATCATAACAGACCAAGCTCTAATCATATTCTTGACTAAGAAAAAAGAGGCAAACTAGAATGGACTAGTTTTGTCGGCATGCAATCCCCAACTGTGATATACAGTTACATTCTATCTTCTGTTTAGTCTTGTTTCTTTCACAATGATGTAGATTAAAAGCCTCTCAAAAAATTTCCAAGGTCACCCTAGGATGCTTGTATATTTCTCTAGTTCTCATTTTTAATGCAGTTGCTGCACTGGCTAGTGATAATTACACATTTCACTCCTAAATTGCTGCAATTATTGAACATTCTTGTTATCTGCTCTGTAATTTCATTTATTAAAATATGTGTATTAATGTAGCATTGTATCACGTGAGCTGCTTCATATGAGTGAATCCTTTAAAATTCTTTCACTGAGTTCAGAGGGAACAGGATCAGGCTACTACTAACAGAGGAGTAGAGACATAGGAACATAAATCAAAAGCTCCACATTTCTATATTGCTTCTAAAGCTGTGATATGTCTCTGGGATCAATAAAAGACATTGTCAGTGACAGATAACTGTGCAAGAAGTTTCTCATGCTCTAGCCCTATACTTGTGAGGTTACTCCCTCAGCCCAGTGCAAGAGTTGTTGCCATATTTGCAGAGAATGCTGTTGCTTCCTTGTTTCACATTAATACTTAGATCTGAGGCCTTTTTCTCAGCAGAATATATTTCAGTATCTTTTGGTTAACTCGCTAGTTGAAATTGCAGAAAAACAGGTCTTCTTTAAAATTATCATAAAAGAGTAGCATGTCATAGTTATAGACAATTTTTACTTTGTACAAATCACCTTGCAAAACAGCCATTTATACCATTGTAATGTCTTAATACCATAGAGCTTATACAGCATCCTCATTTTTATTTTCTAATACTCTACTGACACCTTCTGGAATACAACACTATTTTTGACTTTACAGCTGATTTGTGTAGTGGTAATGATGGAGTCATTAAAAAAAAAAAATCTCATGCTGCCACATGCACAGAAACACAAATATCAGCATATCTTTAACATTCTTAGTGCCAGTTTTCCCTGATTTTGAAGTACCAAAATCATAGAGCAATCAGGAAAACATAACAAAGAGAACATCACTAGATGGAGATAATCTAGTTTCAGGGCAAAAAACAGCCTATGTTGCTGCTGTTGCTAATGTCTGTGATATTTGGTGCTATTTATAAAAGCCTATCTATTGGAGGCAAGAGATTAAGGCAAAATCTCTGATTTGTTTTAAAAATGTGTAGAGGTTACAACTGGGAACAGGACATCCTTTCAAACTCTATCTCATTTAATTCCTCAGTTCTCTTTATTCCCCATCAATGCAGCTGAAGGTGGAAATCTTAAAGGACATAAAGTTTCAGCACTCGAGTGTGAGAATGACCCAGTTATCCATGACCTCCACATGAAACCTGCAGGTACAGCACAAGATTTATGAGAGACATTCAACCTTCTGCAGGACGTGCATCCAATGTCTAAAATGACAACAAATACTTACATTTAGGCTACTGAATCCCCTTGTTCCTATATTCAAAGACAGTTTCACAGACTAGTTGCTAGTTGACTTTCATCCTTAATGACAGAAAAGATAAAAAACCCCTATTGTTTCTTATTTTCAAAAAAATAATAACAAGAACACGTGATTCATAAAGGTAGTATCTCAGCTTCCTGTCTTTGATGTAGTCACAATAATAATGCAGTGCAACTCTGCTGAGAAATCTTTTTTTGTTTTTTTTGTTTTTTTTCTTTGAAATAAAGGGTTGTTTGATTTTAAGGATTTTATTTTCTGGACCTTCTTAGTTTTATTTTTTTAAACCTATTATTGTCTCTTTATGTAATGTTTAGAAATTCTGACAGAAAAAATTTTCATTGGAGATATTCAATAAAATAACAGTAATTTAAAATATGGTTGTGGGTTGATTCATGTGAATACACAGAAAATCCTCACATTGTTTATTTTGACTTTGCAATAAAAATGCATTTTTATTATAATTACACTGGATCAATTTATGTATTGAACAAAAACCACACCTACATAATCAAGCAGGACTGCAGGGACATAGGGGATGAAGCAAAGGGGAAAGTCCCTCAGGTCATTATCTACTATAAATAGTAAATATAACCTTCCAGTCAGAAGGAAGGGCAAGCAGAAGCAGGTATACCACACATATCAACATCTGGCTGCACAGCTGTTGCTTCCAGCAGGGTTTTGGCTTCCATGACTATTCAGATACTCTTCTCAGTCTGTGGGTTACTGCAAAGAGATGGCACCCACCTATCAAAAAGGTGCAATGACATCTTTATTAGTAGGTTACCTAAGTTACAGGAGTGGCTTTCAGCTAGATTATTTGGGGAGTGGTGCCCAAAGTTCGGATATAAACAAAGATCCAAGGACAAACTGAAAGTATCTTGGGAGCAGCTCCCACACTCCCAGCAAAGACAAGGGTCAGATGACAAATCATTCAAGCGCCTTTATGCCAACACTCATTTTCTGGGAAATAACAAAGAATAAATTTGCAGTCTCCATGTGCAGTCTCAGAATTACACTATCTTTGGAAGTACAGGTATTTGGTGGGGGTAACTCATGTGACTCAAGTACTGCAGTGGACAGTTGCAGGCTATTCAAGGCAGACAGAAAAAGTAAAAGTGGAGGGGCTGTGCTCCACAGAAAAGATCAAGCTGAACTTCTAGGGATTAGCTATAGACAAGAGGACAGATCTGTAAATCTGATGGTCTGATTTCAGAGAATGGGAGAAGATGATTTCAGAGAAAGAAATTAACCAGATGCTCTAGAAACACTCTCCAACCTAGATTTCTGTATGATTCCATCATGACATACTAGGAATGTCCCTCACTGTGAAATGCTGCATCACATGAACGATTCACTATTTTTCCTGAGAGTAACTTCTTCAAATGGATTAATGAATCTTACTGACATACATAATGTGTGAAATTATGTATAGCAGCCTATTCTACTTTAATAGTTGAAGGAAATTTTAAAAAAATGGTTCAGAGGAAACTGGGGACTCGGTTTGTTCTGGTTAATAATCTGTGTAAAAAGAACTGGTGCTATACAAACCCAAGCAATACTGTGCATATTTTTTTTTTCTTAAACAACACAAAATATCCATGAAGCTCATTTTGTTATTTAGCAGTTTGACAAGATAATTTCACAGTAACTATGAAATTGCATGTTTTAATCCTTAAAACTGCCACTAAAAAAGGAGTATATGGACTCCAATATTGCTCTGTTAATTTAAATTTGTTTCTACTTTTCCGAGTTATTTCAACTGAGATAGCCTAGAATGGTTTTCTCTTTTTCTGTTGCAGTGACTATATGTTTTGAAAAATGTTTTATCACTTTTATATTTGAGTGAAGTTTCATTAGTTACTAAAGAACATTATTTGCAGAATTTAGTGAAAAAATTTCGTATGTGACAGATCGTAGCCTTCATAATGCCACATAATGCCTAGAAAAAGAACAGAACAAATGCCAAGGTTAGAACTCAATTTTACCACCAATCTTAGCATGATCAAGTAGAAACAGAAAGACGTAATAAAGTCCAAAACTGCAGATGACTTCAAATGAAAATAATTCAAAATCTGTAATTTCTGAGTTTCTCTATCAAAAAGAATGGATAATGCATTCAAAGAATATTTTTTTTTTTTGCTTTTTAACTAGATAGTCCCTTAATTTTTTTCATGGGTTTGGTTTGTTGTTTTTCTCTTTTGGGGGAAGGGGGTAGGGGAACAGGGAGTTTTGGTTGGTTGGTTGGTTGGTTTGGTTGTTTTGTTTTCCTCAAAAATATCCTCTAAGCTTAGCAAATGGCTTATGCTCTAAGTATAATTATCTTGTTGGTTTAAGAGACAGTTCACACCCCTCAGCACATTTGCCTACAGAGATACTGGTGCCCTGAAGGTTTTTAGCCTGAAGTCTACAAACCCTAGTTTTCCATAAGCTATATTTGACTCTATCTCCCCATCAGATGCAGAACAATATTTTCTTCACATGGTAGGGATTTAATTAATAAAGTATTATGAAAACACCCTGCAAGGTAATCAAAAAACATATCCAGTATATTCAGTTATGTACAGTTTTATAGCTGCAAAAGAAAAAAAGAGCAAAAGTATAGGAGAAAGTTTCATAAAGGATGTCTGGACTTCAGGCGGCTCTCTGGAAAGCTGTTTATTGCGTAGGTGAAGTTACAGCATTTCAGGCAGTGGGTATCCAGAGCCAGCCCTACAGCTGCCAGCTCCAGCTGTAGGCATACCTGAAGCCACTTTCTGTTCAAGTTACAAAGCATTATATACTTTTCTTTGCAGAATATCTTAACACATAACAACCAATAAGCACCATACACAATACCTTTACATTTGCCTATAGCCTATCATAGCTACTACCATCACCATATTATAGTCATTATTATCCAATCACAAGAGTAAGTAAGTTACAGTTTAAGCTTACAGTGGAAAATTCTTAGATCTTTCTTCTTCTTGCTACATCAACATTTCTTGTTTGCCTGCCATATCTTTCTTTTTCGTAAAGACATGTTTTCTATTGAGTTATGCTCTTCTTGAGACTTATTTACTTGGTGAAAAACATGTCTTTCTTTGTAATCACATACCTTTGTCCTGCTTCTAAAAATCTCCTTCCAACTCATCTCCAAACTTTGCCTTCTCAGTTACTCAGTGATCACTGTTTCAGCAAAACATCCTTTATTCTATATCAAAACTTGCTTTCATTTCTACCTCATCCCCAGCTTCTACATTCACAGACCTTTCTGCCAAGCCTACATACCTTACCAAACTTTCATCCTCCCCGACACAAAAGCCTTTGAGGCCAATTCCTAGGCAACATGAAGGCATTTTCCACCATAATACCCCAAAATCCACTGCTTCCTCATTTTTCAGCCAAAAGAGAACTTCTACAGTTATTCCATTACATGAGGAAATAAATCCAATGCTAAAATAAAACTCAACTATTTCTCTTACTTCCAGGAAAAAATAACAAGAGTCATGTAATGATCATCTATCTCTAATATAACTTCTGGCACCCTCTGAGATGTATCTGAGATCCTCTCACAGTCTCCTAAATCCTTTGGATTCATACGACGAATGTTGGCCTTTTAGTGGTAATGAATCTTCTATCTCTGAAAAACTGTTCCGTGAAAGCTATTGGTAGAGTTCATTGTCCACAAGATAAGCCAAACACACATCTCCTACCCAAAATTAAGAAGCCGGTTTCCTCAGCCAGAGGTACCAAACGTCTGCAATGAAGCAGTTGTACCACTTGATGGAGCCATTATCAAGTTGCCAGCTGAAATGCTCATCCTGAAAATTAATGAGTGCAGCTGTAGCTGCCAAGAGACGACGGAATCCACTCAATTTTCTAGATATTCAATAACTAGTGAGCCTGGCCTGCTTAACAGTGGGTTACATCAACCTGCCAACCTTGGAATAAATCTTTCTACTATTACCATGATAAACTACAATTTCTTTTGCTATGTAAGAATGGTCTGGGAGCAAACACTCACCACTGATGGTTTTGTGGTAGGTTTTTTTCCTCCTTCCTTCTCAAAAGCAGCATTTTGCCCATAATTAGTAGTGGTTTATTTTAAATTAAAGTGAACTGGTGGGGTTTCAACTTCTTACCTCCTTTACTGAGTATTTTGCTGGGTTTTTTGTTCTTTCCAAGGAGGAAAATAAACAAACTTCTTCATCCTAAAATAAATAAAATGTTTGAAGATCTCTGGGAGTAGTCTAGGGAAACAGCTACTATCTCTGAATTCCCTTGTCGAGCTTCTTATCTTGTTTTTGCAAGCCAATTCTTTCCCTTAGGACTTGTGAATGTCTCAGATAAAGTTGAATGCAAGATATGTATGGGGTTCTACTCCTTTTTGAAAGAGATACTTAAAACACAAAAACATATTGTGAACATTTCATTAATATTGCCTTCATGCCAATAAATTACTGGTAGTCATTTTCAGGCTTTACAGAGGGTGACATATTGAATATAAACAGAATATAAATAATTCAAAAATAATGGGAAAATTTTCCATCAGCAGCAGGCTCTTCACATAGTAAATTAACAGACAAAATACCAAAAGACTCATTTCAATTTGTTGTATGCTTATAAAACAAATTTTCCACCTTCTCCACTCTAAGGGAATCACTGATTGGAAGCACTTCTTATTTTCAGTTGAAAGTTAGTGCAAAGCTCCATCCAAAGCTAATGCTAAGTGACACTTTAGACCATGTGTGGTAGGTCAAAACAGAATCACAGCATATTCACATTTCTTTCCTCATTCAGGAGCAAGAAACTGAGTGGGAGCATGCTTTCTACTTCCAGACAGTAAGTGCTTTGGGAGGAGGGTGATGAAAGGAAAAAATTTACCAGAGCAGAATAATTGCCTTTCACATAGATATTGTAATTTCTCTGTTCAAAGGAAAACACAAGCATGAGCAGAGAGACTTTATTTAAAGATCCACATAAATTAAATAGAAAGCACTGACACCAAGACTGGACTGCTTCCTCATGTGGTATAAAGCTCTAGGTTAAGTTGAGCTGCACAGTGATTTACACCAAAATAATCCGACAAGTCTGGAGGTGATAGACTGATGGATGAACTATACCTAACTCTTTATAAAAAGATTTCTCATACTTGTAATAATTTCTTTTTCCATTTACTCACACTTTTGTAGCACTTTTTAAAGACCCTTTTTTAACAATTCAGGGTTTTGAAATATTATGAGCAGCTATTTTAACTCCCATTTGCCTTATAGGAATGGTGGACATTCAGTACGTCTGATAGTCCAGGTTTCCTATTTCTGCTTCCAGATTGGCAACTCCCAAAGCCCTGGCCAAGGGATTCATTATCTTGTCTGGCTGCAGTATATTGGTCCTTCATGCTGGACTTGCATGCTTAAAGATTTTGTAATACAGTAGACTACAGTAGTGTCTCTTCCTTTGATACATTTTTTTTTTACAACTGTATGTTTCATTAAACATAAAATAATTCACACTCTCAATTGTATAAACCAGTGAGTACCACGACTTTTTCTGCAGAACAAGTCATAATACACAGATTTCATAACAACTTTCAGAATTTAAAAGAAACTCATTCTTGTTTTGCAGCCCAAGAAATACACATATCCAGCCACAATAATACAACAGTCTCCTATCTTGCCCTAGTCTTCTCTCCAATCTTGAATATTTCCTCTTCCTCCCTATATCTCTTTCTCCATCTATCTTCTTCCACAGCACAGGAACTTTCTCATTCTCTTAAAATGATGGATAAGAGTGCTTCTCCTACTCAGTTTGTAGATCACTTTGTTAGTTAAAAGTCCTGATCAGCCTCAGCATATGACCAACCTCCACAATGATGTAGTTTGCTGACAACCTGCCTGGATGGGCTCTTTTCCTTGGTTTGATGACATCCTTTGCCCAAAGCATTTATTTTCAGAGGATTGCCAAAGTTCAGTCCTGCTGCCTTATTACTCACGTGTGTCTCTTTCCTGGAACTGCACCAGAAGCAGAAAGCAGAAAAAAAAAATAAGTAGAAGAAGTAATTAAGTATCAGACTCATAACAAAATTTTTAGTTTCACATAATCTCCAGTATCAAACAGAATAATGAGAGTGCTTGTGCACAGATTCTGTATGTCATCATAGAATATATCCGAAACCTGTTGGGGGGAAAGCTTCTTCTAAAGCACAAAGTGGGTAACAGACAAAGAGACATAAAGTCTTGACCATATGAAATTATTCTCTCATTAAAATGAATGAGAGCTGGCAGCATATGGTCCATTACAAAAGCAGATGAAACGACAAAATAGCCCAAGAAGCATCTCTGCAGTGCAGAAATTTTCATATTTTGATTCACTGTTTCCTAACTGGAAACAGGCTTCTGGAACAGGATTAGCTTGGATTTACATGATGAAAAACAAGCCAGAGTTAACTGTATCAGTTGACTCTCACCATTACACATGATGACAAGTGAGAAAATAAAGTTCTTGTTTCTTCATAACATGAATGATTTGGATGGTGCTCATTCCATAAGTATCAGGACAAGACACTAATTGCACAAAACATCTGTATATCAGATGCCTTTCATCTCAGCAGCACCATCTTCATTAATCACAAGGAAGCAAGGGAGAAGACCATTGCCTTTTGAGATTTGATAACAGGATTTTTAACAGTCTCAAGGCATGACTTCGATAACAGTAAGTAGACAACTGTCAAGGATGGCTACCAGAGAATGCATTCCTTTTTTGTTCTAATTTGCCCAGTCTCTTGCAGTAAAGCAATATATTTATACAGGTTAAATTCAGAGCTCTTGACAGCGATGTTATGTTCATCCTCTGGAATTAGGCCACTCCTTTCTGGACGTCAACAGTAATTGGTTACCCAAATATCCCCTGTAATTATTAAAATCTTCCCATATATTAATACATTGTTTCCAAGCTAGTCAGAGGATGACTGGGTCTGCCTTTACCTTCCCCTCCTTGCTTGCTATCCTTTTCTAGGCAACACCCTTTGCACCACCTCTGAGAGACAGTGGGCCCAGACTTAATGAAGGCTAAAAAGTAAATGATGCATTCTTATTGCCCACTCAACTTGAATAATTGGCTGCCATTGCTTATTTTGCAGATTTCTGAGGGAAATCTTAGGCTCCAAAAAGGTAAATGAGCTTGAACAAAAGATTGCTAAGCTTTTCTTGCCATTGACTGGCAAGTAACCTACATGATATTAACCTCCTGGAGCTAACTATTCACTCAAAATAGTGTCAGAGATGAGGCATAATTATAATCAGAGCTGTGGATCTGCAGAACTACTTAACAAAAACCATATTCCTCAGAAACTTAAATGCTTTACTCTTTTTTAATAGGGAATATTGCCTGTTTTAACACAAATTATTTTTTAACGGAAGGTAGCATAAGCTTTTTTGCATTTTTTCCCAAAGATCTCATTACCGTGTTCTTGTAGTTACCTCTGAATACATCATTATATGTGTACATTTTGGACTGTCCATTTCCAAGTGTATGCCATTACTTTTATCTAAACTGAACTTAATATGCCATTTTGTTGATGAATATAGAAAGATCCCTTTGCAGTTCTTGCTCCTGCCTTATAAGTTACTAGTGAATAAGTTATTAGTGAAGAAACTTTTTTAACAGTTACTAGTGAAGTCACTAGTGAAGAAACTTTTCTGTATTGCTCAGTCTCCTTAAAATATCACATGCAAACAGCTTAGAGGACAGGCCACAACACAACTCCTCACCAAAGTCCTCTGTTACTGTGACCTCCCTGCCCTGTGAAAAATGAAAATTTATTCCTCCCTCTTATTTATTCTCTTCCCAACCATTTTCCCTTAATTTGATGACCTTTCCTTGTACCCCATTACTCACTGGTGTTTTTAAGTCTTTTAAGAGCCTTTTGGGGAAGAACCTTGAAATACTTTCATCTTTGAAATATTTTCCCCTTTAAAACATTTTTGACATACAGATTGGAACAGGCAGGCCAAGCAACAATATAGAGAAATTTCAAACACTGCTGTACTCTGGCAGACTTCTGCTGAAGGGGGACAGGTCTGTAGCATGTCATGACACCATTTGCTGCTTATGACTGGCTTTTCTTCCTGAAGAACCTACCATGTAAACCAGTTTGGTGTGCATCCCGGTCTTCTCAGTGCTAGGATGTTTTTGGGGGATATACTTGAACATAGGAGCTGAAGAGGACTTTAGAGTTCAACAACTCGGAGGTGCTTAAGAAGACAGAGACCTGCCCGCAGGACTAGAAACCAAACCTTAGATGTCTGCATTTAAGTTGTTTCAACTACAAAAACCTCTGAAAGTGCCTGGGCTGGAAAGTATTTAAGAGGAGAGGACAACACAGTGGGCAAAAGGGAGATTTACTTTAAAGACTTATATTTTGGATATTTCATCGAGGAAATCATCATTATTTATTGTTAGAGTGCTCTAGATTCTTTTGCATGTCTGTGTACTAGTACTAGTACTAGGACTTCACTTTAGTGAGGAGAAGTTGTCAATGTCCTTCAGAGAACATCAAGAAAAAGGCAGGAAATATTCCGCTTCAAGCCTCTGGGAGACTCAGGGAACTGTGACAGCCATAAATATACCATTAACCATTTCAACAGGATCTCAAAAAATTATCACTAGTGATGATCTCAAATAAGACACTTGCAATCATAGTATTCATACATTTATAAATAACTTCCTTGAACTCTGCTTTTATTTCACACTAGAAGAATAACAATTGGCATTTTTAATTAATTGACAATTTTGCTATAGTTTATTAGAAGAGACACAGAAGTAGGCCCTAATGATTTTCTTGAATTTTACCAGGAAAATATATGTAAGGTAATTGACGCTCTTTGATCATGACTCAGCTTGATCCTTAACTGAGTATAATCGAGATAAATTTGTTTTCCTAACTGAGTAGCCTTCATTCACAATAAAACTGTTTCAGTGAATTAAACTGAGTATTCAAAGTGTTGTCTTTGAATGTTGCAAACAACCTAATTTAAATTAGATGGACTTCAAGTCTGAATTGATTTGCATCATATGTCACTTGGTATAAATATTTTTCTCTAAAGTCAATTTTCCAAGTTGAAAGTTATTTTGTTTCTTTTTTTTTTCTTGTTAATATGTCCTGAAGCTATTAGAGAAATGAAGTTATTATTAGAGAAATTACTCTTTTTTTTTTTTTTTTTTTCCCCCTTTTAGGGTCCCTTGCCTGCTATTGCTCTTAGTTTTTAAAGCCAGCTGCTATTGTGGCAACCTACTTGACTAATCTGTGAATATAATGAATACATAGGATCCTCTGCAGTTCAAGTGAGGACTATATAGATATTAATTTAATTGTTCCAAGTAATAAATGCATTAAAAACTTTTCCTGTTTGGAAAGCCCTGCAGAAACATTCTATGTGTATTAACTCTTCTTTTTTTTAACCTATTTTTTAATTAACAGACTAAAATATAGTATTCTAAGAGCTACAGCTTAAAAGTTGCCATTACAGAATTACTTTATATTAGAAAGCTTTTATGAGAAAATATGCAGGTATAGTCAGAAAGAGGGCGAGAAATCAATTATTTGAGAGTATAAAGGCTCAGGTTTGTACACCTGAGTAAGTTTGGAAAATGTAGCTATAAATTCATATTATAATCATACAGAAGATAGAGAAATATGTACATTTTGGTCCCTGATCGAATAAAAAAAATTAAGTATGTGCAAATTTGTGAATTGCTTTGGATGGGACTACTCATACTTCAGGATAAAATTTGCTTTGGAATCTACATACTTTTCAGTTTTCTCAGAACCTTACTTGGCATTGGAATATGTTTGAAAAAAATAATGAAGACAATTAAAATAAAATTAGCCTTTTCTGGACCTTGAATAATTGGAAGCTGGTGAACATTGTCTCAATTTTCAAGAAGAGCAAGAAGGAGGACCCCAGAAATTACAGGCCTGTTTTTCTCACTTCAGTACCTGCAAAGCTATGGAAAGATTATTCTGGGAGGTATTAAAAACTGCCTGAAAGACAACTCAGTCTTTGTTCACAGCCAGCACAACTTCATAAGAGGAAAATCCTGCTTGTCAAACCTGATTTCCTTTTTTGAGAAGGTGACCCTCCTAGCTGATGAAGAGAAGCCACTTGATGCAATCTTTTTGGATTTCAGCATAGATTTCAATACTGTCTTTCACAGGATCCTTCTGGACAAAATGTACAGCATTAGCTGGATAAACACATCATGTGGTGGGTGAGCAACTGGCTCACGGGTTGGGCACAAAGGGTTGTTGTGAATGGGGTGACATCAGACTGGTGACTGGTTACTAGCAGGTTTCTGCAGGGCTCCATGTGCTTTTCAACACCTTCATAAATGGCTTGGAAGGGATACTAAGCAAGTTTGTAGACAATGCAAAACTGGGAGGAGCTGTTGACTCCCTTGAAGGCAGACAGGCCCTGCAGAGAGACCTCGACAAATCAGAGGGCTGAGCAAGAACCAAGGAGATAAAGTTCAACAAGGGAAAGTGCTGGATTCTGCACCTGGGATGGGACAGCCCTGGATGTACAGACAGACTGGGGAATGAGATGCTGGAGACCATGGAAACATTGAAACACCATGGAAAGGGACCTGAGGGTCCTGGATGATGGCAAGCTGAACATGAGTCAGCAGTGCCCTGGCAGCCAGGAGGGCCAGCCCTGCCCTGGAGGGAGTCAGGCACAGCATTGCCAGCCAGGCAAGGGAGGGGATTGTCCCACTCTGCTCTGCACTGGGGCAGCCTCACCTCCAGTTCTGGGGGCAGTTTTGGGCACCACAATGTAAGAAAGACATTAAACTATTGTAGGCCGTCCAAAGAAGGGCAACAAAGATGGTGAAGGGCCCAGATGGGAAGCCTTATGAGGAGGGGCTGAGGTCATTTGGTTTGTTCAGCCTGGAGAAGAGGAAACTAAGGGAGACCTTGTCACAGTTACAACTTCCTCATGAGGGGAAGAGGAGGGACAGACACTGATCTCTTCTCTGTGGTGACCAGTGAGAGAACCCAAGGGAGTGGCCTGAAATTGTGTCAGGGAGGTTTAGGTTGGATATCAAGGAAAGGTTTTGGTTCTTCACCCAGAGGGTGGCTGAGCACTGGAATAGGCTCCCCAGGGAAGTGGTAACAGAACCAGCCTGACAGAGTTCAAGAAGCATTATGACAACACTTGTGGACAGATGGTGTGACTCTTGTGGGTGATCCTGTGCAGGGCCATGGGTTGGACTCAGTGATCCTTGTGGGTCCATTCCAATTCAGCATATTCTGTGACTCTGTCATTCTGTGGTAGTAAGACATGTAAGAGAACTATTATTCAAAGTATATCAGTATATCAGTCCAATTAAACAGTCAAGATGGCTTTCTTCAACACAAAAAAAAAATTTGAATAGCCATTTATCTTGACACTTTGTGCCCTCTGGATCTGCCATTACATAACTAAATCTGTGCCTATATGAGTGGAGTTTTTATTCTAGGTAGTAGAACAAGAATCCTTAGATTTTCAGAGTGGGTGATATACCTGTGCAAAGTAGCAACAATGAGATCTATAGATATTTTCTACATGCTTTTGCAACTACAAAACAGAAGACAGAATATATGGTCTAACTAGATGCAAAGCTTTTGTTGGTTTCAGAAGTACACACTCAAAATAGAAACCACTAAGGTGAGTAACAGGTGTTTTTTTTCTTCAGTAATTTATCAACATATTACACAGGTAATGTATCCGATGTTACCTTATCTAGGCTGTTCAGACTTGCTGCCAGACTGATTACTGGTTTCGCCTTTGATAATGCAGACCTTCATTTTTTATGGGGTTTGCTTTGGTCATTCTTTTATCTAGTTCTGACTTCTCCTGACTTCTTGCTGGTTTGAATGACGTACCTGGGAGTAGCTACATTGAGTATGGTGTGTGTGTCTGTTTACTTCTAGGCAGGAAGTGAAGAGTCTTGGTGTTATCAGTATGCCCATGAAAAATAATGGCACTTTTACTAGCAAAGCCTCTTTGCTAAGGTACCTTGTAGTAATCAGCTCTGAATAAAATTAAGCTCAAAATGCCTTACGAGCTATATTTTAGCTTTCTTTCTTATGATTGAGAGCAATTTTGAATATTTTTTATTAAGTTCTGCAGGCTAAAAAAGAAGCTGTGTGGCTAGAAAAGAAAAAGAAAAGTTAGGCCAGATTCCGTTGGCCTTAAACCAGCAATGTTGAACATTTAAGCCCCTGAAGGTTACTGAAAAACTCTACACAAGACTGACTTATTCTCATAGACATCTTTCTCTAGCTACCATGGTGATCAACATTCAATCTGTGGCTTGTATATCAGGAAATGACAACGCTTTAACAGAAGCCAAAGAGAGCAGCAATGTCAATAATGAGGTCCCGTGTTCTGGACTGCATAGCAGTTTTCTGAGTCCTTCATTTTCCCCTGCTTCAGAGAAGACAACAGTTGTTATGATCGCAGGGACAAGGGAGGAAGAGGTCTGGGGAAAGAAAAATGTGTAACTTGGAGGAAAATATAATAAAATGAGCACAGACGTTTTTTCTTTCCTTTCTTGCCCTACAGAGCACTCACTTATTTTTTCTATCTGGTTGAGCTTAATTTTGTAATTAATTTTGTAATGTAGGACTCTAGTCTATGCAATTATTTTCCATATTGCCTTCCTTAACAAGGGGGTAAAAAAAAATCTTTGCTTTAAAAATTATGGCATAGTTTGGTTGATAAAAGTTCAAATGGGCAAAATCTTCTCTTCAGTGACGTAGACCAGTAACCCTGCATTACAATTCCAAATCATATAAACAAAACAGGAAGAAAAAACAGGTGGATGTTTATACAAATCATGGAACAAAATCTGATGTCTCAATTTTTTAGGAAGAAAAACTAATATAAATTCCCAGTAGCATCTCTTGCCCAAGAAAAAATTCCCACAGAAGACAAAGAGGACAAAAAAACCTAAAACCAACCAACCAACTAAAAAAAACACCACAAAAAATAAACCACCAAAATACCAACCCAAACTTAATAATATCTTAGAACTAACTGAAGAACAAAAGTTGAGTAAATGAAAATAGCTGAGCAAATACAGCAAGGAATCAAATTAACAGAGAAAGCTGAGAAAACACAGATTGTCTATTGTGAACACATTCAATTTCTTCCTAGGGTGTAAACTAAAATGTTCTTTTCCTGTATGTTCATTCCATGCAATCTATTACACTTATAATACACTGGGTAAATTAGAAGAACTGAGATACTCCTGTTTCCTTAGGTCACTACTGGTTGCTTTGGGACACCCATTTCATATAGTGAGGTCTCTGAAAAGTTCAAGAGGGAAATTTCCAAAAGCCCAAACTCTTATCTCTTATCTCTGACATTCATTAGAGGAGTCTGGATAGTCTGATGTGCACCACAAGACAAGGCACAGAAATGAAACAGCGAAGTGTAACATTCACTTCTAACAGAACAGGCCCCCCCTCACCCCCAACTGATTCCCACTGTCAGTACCTAAAAGGGAAGATGGAAACACTGATTGATTTTAGAAAGATAACTCTATGAAATATTCCCATTCATTACATACCACTTGCTGTTCTAGCAGTTATTGTTCAGCACATAATTGCCAGCATAATTTTAAAGACAAGGAGAAAGACTTAAAAAGTCAGGATACAGGAACTGAAATTGTATGTGTGACTTATCTGAAAAACATTTGCTTAAAGTTAGGCTAGACACTTCTCCTTCATATGATCCTTTCATGGAGAAAGAATCTCTGTACAGTAGAACATAAAAAACAGAGATGGTTTTTCATAAAACTGTTACGAGCCTAGCTGAATTTGAAAGGGTGATTTGTAAAATCGGGTTCTTTCAAAGTTTAGGCACAAACCTAAATGAGCAGAGCACACTGACATTTGATACTTTTCCTACCTCCTTAGTCAAACTTTACTTCAATTCAACAATTCATTTGCATCAATTGAAGATTTATTCCAGAAAATAATGTCTTTGCTGGTATACACAGAAAACACTTCTGAGTGGTTTATGTATCTCTCTGTTTGAAATGTTGTTGTCTTTTAAATACTGTAATTATTAAAAAATGGAAAATACACTGCTTTCTGAGTTTCATCACTCTTTAGTGGACAGTGAGGTTAAATCCAACACCACAGATGCCAAAGGTAAATCTTCCCTCTAAGTTTAAGCAGAGAATTTCATCCATATTTTTCTTTCACATATTGACGTGACACACCAGCTTCTTTAGGAAAACACAACGGACACAAGGTGGAGCCAAAGATCCTTGAAGCAAACTATTCATAACATTTTTTTCTTTTTTAACTGAGAGCTCTTTTGAAAAAGGCAAGTGAGAATAAGCTTCAAAACCAGCATTTGAAGTAAGTTGCTGAAATAACTAGAAGTAGAACCTAGCTATTACTTTCTATAATTTAATCATAAGGAAGTCTATGCATTATAATAATGAAAAAATTAATTTTACTTTTCTGCCCATATTTTGCTTTTAAATAACACACCCAAATTTAATGAGCTTTTTTCCTTAACAAGGCATATTCAAACAAAAATATAAATTTCCAATATGTTTTCAATGTTTTTCTAAAAAAAAAAAAAGAACACAAAAAACCCCCTTATCCTTTATTCTTATTTCACTAGGTTTTTGATTGACTGACTGAATATTTTACTGTTTGGATTTTTATTTATTTTTAATTTGCTGTTAACTTTTTGATAGGTGGAAGAAACAGGAACTACAGTCTAGATTACCTATATTATTTGGTTTTGTTTGCAAAAGACACTCTGAAAAATCAAGAGTAAAGTGAGAGGGAAATTAAAGCTACTCTTATTCTAATGTGAGATGATTAATCTTTAATCCTCTGAATTGGGTTGATAAGGATTTTCATTACCACATTCAGTAAGCATATTTTATATCAAGTCATCTACAGTTTCAGTGGAAAGGCTCACATCAAACTGTATTCCATGTCCCTTGAAACTTGAGAATATTTATTTTCTCTTCTTTTCCTGGCAGTACACTCGAAGGATCAGATGACTGATAATATTTCACAGCTGTCGTCATCATCTGGTTTCACCCACATACACATGCCTCCACAAAGCAGTGAAAGAGACTGGAAGTTAGGGTCACACTCCTACTCATATTGTTATTTCTAGAATTTCGTTGATAAAAAGGACTAGATATAAAAACTAGCCATGTTAGAACTGAAACTGATGAATTAAATATCTGAATTTTCTGTTTCCCTATTAGTTTAACAAAACTGTTTATACAATTGCACAAAAAGACCTTTCCAAGGGCTGAGGTCTTCCTTGAGCAACAGCCTCAATTAACACCTTGGCTTTTGGAGGCTCACCATGCCGATGCTAAAAGAGAGGCAGGAAGAATTTGCAGCACACAAAACTAGACTCAATCACAGAAACATTCAAATGCTATTCCCAGATATGCTTAGCTGTTAATATTTAAATGGCCCATATTAAAACTGTTGATTTGAAAATTATATGCATATTTAACTACATAGAAATATTTTCATATAGATTCAGTGTAAAACCAGCTAGGAATGAAATATTTACTGTTTTTTGCTTTAAGTAAAAGAGAGGAAAAAAAAGAAAATAAAATAGAATAGAATCCCCAGAGCTGACAGTGTGATAGAACAGAATAAGGAATGCTTTCATCCCCACAACTGCTATCACATGCTTGCACAGTGATGAATGAAGGTGTCTATCTTATCTCCTAGCTGCTTAAGACAAATCATGTTCAAGAAACAAGAATATTCAAAATCTTTGCAAAAGATATTTGTTATATGCTACTGCTTCTCTGGTTTTCCATTAACAGGCCAATTTCCCTATAATCACCTCTAAGAAATAAAAAGAAAATTCTTTCAGGGTTTGTGTAGGTTTTTTAAATCTAAAAAATCACTATCTTCAAAACAGAGACCTAGTTCAGTTCAGTAATGTGAAACTAATAGTAAAAGTGATAGAGGAAACTGGAAATTTACATGTCATTCTTCCTGTTTCTCCTCTGTTTTTAATTTTTATCTCCTGAAAATAGAGCTTACTGACTGCTATGGCTTATGTTTAGAACTGGGCAGTAGCTCTAAGCACAAAAGAGAATGTGCTGGTATATAACCAGCTTAAAAATCCAGAACTGAAACACTGAATAGCAGGACTGCAAACTGCCAGTTGTTTTCAAAGCCATTTCTTTAAGGGGGGGTGGAGAGAAACATGAAAGCCCTGTACGTGGCAAAAGAAAAACATACACAAAATGCTGTGGCAGATTGTTGCAGTGAAAATAAATCTGACTTCTCAGCCACATTCAAAGTCAAGCTGCCACAAAATTCTGAAAGGAATCATACCAGTCAAGAGCTGTATTAAGCACAGGAGCATAAAGTAGTTCAAGCATTACAGTCAAGTGAAATCATTGCGTTCAGTCTGTAGTGCAGTTTTTTAAGTGAAGAAGAGGACAATATATTGCTACAAATTAAGTTAATCTGACTGTGCACTACAAAGTAAAAAGATAATAAACACAAATAAAGAAGCCTTTACTGTTAAATTAATTGACAAATTACTAAGCACAGAAAAAGCATCTGAAAACCAGATTTCACTGGGGCTATATTAAAAGGAAGGAAATCTAGAAATGCATAGATAAGATCCAAATATCTTTTTCCCTATACTTAGTCTAGCTGAGAACTACTGACCTGTCAACCTCACCTCTGTGCCTGGTAAGATCATGGAACCTTCATGAAAGCCTTCTAGAGGCATTGCTATGATTCAGGACAGCCAGCACGTCTTCACCAAGGTCAGGTCCTGCCTGACCAACCCAGTGGCCGTCTGTGATGGGGTGACTGCATCAGTGGACAGGGGAAGGGCTACAGATGTCATTTATCTGGACGGCTGTAAAGCCTTTGACATGGTCTCCCACAACATCCTTCTCTCAAATTGGAGAGAGATGGATTTGATGGGTGGACTGTTAGGTGGATAAGAAATTGGTTGAATGGTCACATGCAGAGGGTAATGGTCAATGTCTGGATGGAAATCAGTGATGAGTGGTGTCAGAGGGTCAGTACTGGGACCTGTTCTGTTTATTACATTCATTGCTGTAACAGAGAGTGGGGCACCTTCAGCAAATTTTCAAACACCAAGCTGAGTAGTGCAGTTGACACACCTGAAGGACAAAATGCCATCCAGAGGAACCTGGAAAAACCTGAAGAATAGGGTCCATGAAAAATTCATGAGGTTCAACAAGGCCAAGTGCAGAGTGTAGCACTTGGGCCAGGGCAGCCCCTGTTATCACTACAGCGGATAAACAGATTGAGACGGCTCTGCTGTGAAGGACTTGGAGGTTTTGGTGGATGAAAAACTGGACATGAGCCAGCAATACACACTTGCAGCCCAGAAAACAAATTTCACCCTTGACTGCATCCAAAGAGTGGCCAACAGGTTATGGGACGTGGTTCTGCCCATCTACTCTGCTCTCATGGGACCCCATCTGGAGCACTGCATCCAGCTCTAGGGCCTGCAGCACAGGAAATACATTCACCTGTAGGAAATACGGCTTTCAGTAATTTCACTTTAATATGAACCAAACACTATTGGGTAAGAATACACAATTCTCTTCACTGGCTGCAATGTAAGACACATCTGCTTATCAGCCCTCAAGACACTACTAACACAACCTACTTAAAGATATTGCTTGCAAAATAGAGACAACGTTGTGAGGCTTTAGGGTCCGTAAGCAAAATCATAACTAACTATAGATATAATGTGTAATTCCACAGAGATCAGAAATGAAACACCTTATACAGTAAAGGAAATATTTTTAACTTAAGAATGTTGTCTTGTAACCTTGGCAATTATGCAGCTAGCAATTAGATAACAAAAATTCTTGCTTTGAAGATAAATCATTTCCAGTTTCTCAATGATTTAATATTCAGGTTTTGTAACTAACAGTGAGTGTCAAAAGTGCTGCCTGAACATCCTCATCAGTGTTTCCACTCCTTCTTGCCCTGCAAGTATTCAACTGTGCTGTGCTTTGCTGAACTGTGCAGCTCCTTTTCCTGACACTGAACAAGACATGAAAAAGAAAAACAAACAAACCAAACAACCAAAACAAAAAGAAGCAAAGAGGAGAAAAAGGTTGACATTAAGGACAAAATAAAGAATGGCCTTCTGTCTGAAGAGCCCTAAAATCCCTCTCTTCTTTCAGATAATTTCCTACTGTAAAAAACAATTTGCAGTGAATAAATATCAGTTCCTATTATGCAAAATAACCCCTCTCTATGGAAAATGATAGACTATGAAGTGTCTAAGATCTGTATGCACAAATATGTCAGTATTCATAGCTCCAAAAACAGATGTAGAAATCTCACTTACTTGACTCTTAACCAAGTAGCCTGTAAATTTAAATTTACAAAACACCTTCTTTTGAAACACTACTGATGTTAGAAGAGCCTGTAGCCTGGGAGGACTCCAATATCTTAATTATTTATCTTGAATGGATTGGGGAAAATATATCACTTTCTCAGCTGAAATCTGTTTATCAAAAATGCCTGCCTGATCCCATTCTAGTTGAGTAAAAGGGCTATTAGTATTCCATGTTTCTGCTTGCCTCATGTCTTGCAGTAAGGAATTACAAAGTCTCTTAATGTATTTGATAAAAATATCTTTACCTCTTATGCATTTTGAAAATTGTTATTTTTGTTTTCAGTTAAAATTCTGGATTTATATTTGAAGACAACAAATTAAAGCAAGATCTTGTATGCATTTACCATCTCTGTCCAATCCCTCAACATTAATTTCTTTGGTACATAAGCATTAAACAAACCCCCAAAACCTAAAAAAAACCGAAGCAAACAAAACAAAACTTTTAAAATCTTCTTATACATAAGGTTTTTTTATTTGTCCATAAGTTTCAGAATTCCAGAATAAACCAAGATTCTTGGTGAATCACACAAAATACTGATAATAATTGGTCTTTTAAATCACCTAGTTTTGGAAATAATGTGTGGGATTTGCCTGCCTTTATTGTAGATGTTTGAAAGTCAGAACTTTTCATCCTGACCTGCCCTTACATTAATGGAGAGAAATCCCCTCCAGAGCATGGTTCAACTCTTCCGAAGGAGGGCAAGGATTCCAGTTAAATGGATCTTTGATAGGCATGTCCATAACTTTTCATTTGACAATAGAGGGATCTTTCCATCTCACTTCAGATACTTAACTTTTAAACATATGCATATAAAATTAAGGAATCTCATCCAATATTGCATAGTCAATATTCACTACACATTCATTGTATACAAAAAAATACTGACAAACTTGCAGCCTTTCAATAAAAAAATGTAAAAATTAAGATATTCCAGAATGTATTTGTGTTACAGTGTTATTATATAACAAGATTCTTCTTTCTCAAGAAATGATGTATCAAAAACTCATTTGGTTTCTTCAGTAGTAGCAAACTGATCATATTTCTAAGAAGTCCTAAGCACTTATTAATGTGATGAATTTTACTCCATACATTTACTGCTGTCATTTATAGCTGCCTACTCTGCGAGGCAGCGGTTCACAATACAGTCTGACAAAAACAGTCTTTGCAATATTCAGAAAATGTCCTTTCACCTAATGCAGCCTTCACATCATGACTTCAAGGATCCTTAAAACAGCAGATGATGAGCAGTGATGGAAGAGCACATTACTTTGTAAATAGCAAATTTCATTAATTTTCTGCCAATGAACTACACAGGCAATCTAATCCAGAAAGAATATTTGTCTAAATGTCTGTGAGATTTATTATTAAGTCTATCCCCCAGCCCCTGGCACATGCTGTCCCATGAATCTGCTCAAAGTTATGACACATTAGAAACGCCATCTTCACAAAGCTGTTCTCACACAGTAGGTGGTCACAAACAGTGAAAAGCATATCCCCATCTCAGGCACACCATCCCCCATCAGTGTAACAATAACTTCCAACTTGATATTTTAAATTGTGATGCATGCATTATGTTTTATCTTTCAGAAGTAACAGATGAGTAAAGTAATGATATAAGAGATATAAGTAATGATATAAGAGAATATTGTGGGAAACGTACAGCCTGCTGACTTTAGAAACTAAATTTAATTTGACACATTTCTTATAGAAAAACTATGTGAATTAGGTGGAACTCTGAATTGCCAAAACTTTTTTTTTATTGCTTAAATAATTTATATGCTTTCTGTGAAAAAAAAAAAAAAAAAACACTTTTATGCTGAGAGACATCACAATTATTTTATATTTTGCCAACATGATAATGCTATATGAGATTTTATTCAAAGGAACTTAAGGAAGTTAGGCCTCTACTTGTCATTAAAATTAGGTAATAAATTCTTGTTTGCTTGTTTGACAGTTGTTGCTAGTGTCTGTGTGTCTGTGTGTCTGTGTGTAAATATCTATAAAAGTACATCGATACCTACCTATGTGTGTGTACCTTTCCATACCTCTGTGTTTGTAATATAGTGGGAATGGGATGAACAATAGGGAATATATTATTAGATATTTCATTGACATCCTCAGCAGGAAAGACTCCCTAAGGCATCTCTGCTTTGCTGAGGGACATCTTCAAGGGGCTATTCTAACACTGTTCTAGAACTTCCAGGTTTTGCTAATATTTCCAGTCATGACTAATAAATGGATGTCCACTTCCTCCTGTTCACTATCACCCTGCAATATTTGTCAATGGCTCTAATTTTTAATTTTAACCTTTTTTAGTCATATTCAGTTCTTTCCTAAATGATTATTTATTTTCTTGTTCTCTGACTTGTCTTTCTCCCAGTCTTAGAACTTCACATTGTTTGGTTGACAGTCTAAATGAATCTTCAATGAAAACAACAGCTGATTTCACGTATGTGTGTGAGCAAATCAAATGATTATTTGCTTTAAGGTTGGATGCAGTTGGTGTTGGAATTTTGGGAGCCTTCAAGGAACCAAAAAGACTACATTAACAGTCAGCTTGCCTGCAACAATCATGGGTCCTACAGCTTTTACCATCAGAACTCCATTTTTTGAACACTGATGGAATGAATTTTCTCCACTGTTGCCATATAGTTCATCATAGAATGTGAATGTAAATCTATGTAGATGTCCAGTGGAACAATCTCCCAGGATAAAACACTGCAGTTGATCTAGGGATATGAGGGTAGCACAATGAGAAATTGAGCCAAAGAAATTTAGTTTTCTATAAGGGACACATACGGTGACTGAATGATGAGTCAATGACTCAACATCTGTTATTTTCCTATTATTATACACCATTGTCTTTTATACCTGGCTGTGAATGCTGCCAGAGTCCAATATGCATAGGCAGGGAAAACATACCATACTTCTTTTTATTTAGAGTTATTAAAATCAGCCAGGGCTGGCTAAGTTGCAAGTGTCACTATTGATCCCATCTAGCAGTATTGACAAATATTTCAAAAATTTTAATGAACTGTTTAAAGCCCTAATAATCCAAATTTGAAGGAAATTTCATGAGATATGACAGGCTATATCCTGTAGCCCTTCTGAGGCTACAATCCCACTGGATTGCTTGCAGACCTGGCCAGTGCGAACAAGAACTGTGTGAGAAAGCATAAAAAGAAATTCTGCATCTCTGAGCCACATTCATATGCCAAGGATCAGATCAATGTTTACACTTCTTTCTGAGTTGCCATTTACACCCCTGACATTGTCAACTCATTCTTTTCACAAAGAGTTATAGTGTAAAAGGATGAAAGGAAAAAAGTTCTGCTTAGAGGAGCCAGACAATCCAAGCAGGGGCAAAGACCCTTCAGATCCACACTGTACTCTGCAACCAAGTAAGGAAGTCAGAATCAAACACTGAGTACTGGCAGCATTGCATTTCCCCTTATGCATGTATCAATATGAAATAATGTCTTTATCTGCAGTATGCTCGCTCCAGATTTACACTGGGCTCACTGGGAAGAGAAAAGTACCAACATTGAGGTGTTGAAAGGGGGAATTTTTCTGGTGTAAGATTTTTTATTAAATTGCCTCTTGATAGGCCCATTCTATACTAGAATCAGATTTCAGCACAAGTTGTATTATTCACTCATCTCTAACAAATTCATAATTTTAAACATTTTTTCACAGGAAATATATTTTCTTGTGTTTAGATGTAATTTCCCACATTTAAGTTGTGTCCATTGTATCATATCCTTTTCTTGAGAACTAGTGAGAAGATTCCATCTCTTCTTTTTTTAAAAAAATAGTTTCTTCCATCAGGGGTTTATACACATTGCCAAAATCACTCTGACTCTACTATTTTCCAGGCTTAACAGTCAAGATCTCTCTTCCTCTCCCAATATGACAGATGTTCCAGCTCTTTAATAGTCCTTGTTGCCTTTCACTTGACTTGCTCCAGTAGCTCTGTTTCTTTTTTATAACAGGGAGCCCAGAACTGGGCACAACACTCCAGATGTGGTTTCACCAATGCTGAGTAGAGGTGAAGGATCATGTCCCTTGACATACTGTCACTCTTCCAGATGTATTCCCAGAATGCCATTGACCTTCCTTGCTGCGAGGGTGCATTGACATCATGTGGTCAGCTTGTTGGTCACCAAACCATAGATGTCCGATGTCTTGGGAAAGCTATTTCCCATGTGGTCTGGCCCTGGCCTATACTGGGACATAGGGTTATTCCTTCCCAGGTGAAGATCTTGGTATCTTGGTTTCCTCTGTCGTCAGTCCTCAGAGAGAGGGTTCCTTTCCCCCTGCTAAGAGGATGAAGGCGACCTGGTCCCTAATGTCTTTGCTCACGCTCTCCGGAGCCATGTAGTCATGCTCTACAATATCCAGGCTTCCCCTGACAGTCCTGTCAGTGCCCACACAAAAGGGCAGCAGGTCTGAGTGACAGACAAACCTCGGCAGCACGTGCACAAATCTGTCTGAAAGAGAGATATGGAAAGCAGTAAATTTTCCTAGATAACAGATCAGGTCAGCAGATGGGGACCTCTGCTGTTCCCCCTGGGGAGTCTCCCACTGCTGTCATTCACCATTTTCTCTTGATTCTGCTGCATGGCCCAGGGCCAGCTAGCATGAATGCTTCATTGGCCAATGCTCCCTGCTCCTCATCAGCTCAGAGAGCAGTCAATCTACTGTGTAACTGCAAATTTTAGGCTGTAGCAGAAGTCGTCCTCCTGGTGTCTGAAGTCACCAGCTTTCAGTCTTTGCCATCAGACTTTCTTGTTTCCAACCTGACACACACAGACTCTTCTGTCACAGTGGGCAGTTCAGGTTCTTGAAACAGCAGGGTCTGAAAGAAGAGCTATGTGACCTCTTTCTCATCTTCCCTGATGAGACACTGTCTGTTGATCTCCACCTGGAGCTCCTTCTCTAGGCAGCATAACTCCTCAACAGCTGCAGACCTGGAGGCAAATGAATCTTCCCTAGCCTCAGAGTGAGACTCCACAGCTTCCTGCAGCTTGAGCCTTGCAGGGCTGCATCTTCCTTCTGAAGCTTCAACTGTGCCAAAGCCTTGAACATCTCAGGAACTGTTGCTCCACTGGCTGCTGGGGATCATGTCTTATGTCACCACCACAGCTGAGGATGTGTACAGGGCTATATTTGGTCTGGCTGAGTTGATTTTCCCCACAGCAGCCTTCACAGTGCTGTGCTCTGCATTGGTAGTTGGAAAGGTGTTGGTAACACGCCAGTGTTTGGCTACTGCGGAGCAGGGCTGGCACAGCCTCAGCACTGCCTCTCCAACATTCCATTCTCACCAGCAGGCTGGGGGTGTGCAAAATCTTGGGAGGGGACATAGCTGGGACAACTGACCCAAACTGACCAAGGGATACTCCATACAGTGTAACATCTGCTCAGGTATAAAAGCTAAGGGAAAGGAGGAGGAAGGGAGGCATTTGTTATTTATCATGTTTGCCTTCTCAAGAAATTGCTGTGTGTGCCAAAGCCCTGCTTCCCAGGAAGTGGCTGGACATCACCTGTTGATGGGAAGTGGAGAATAAAATATTCATTGTTGGGGATTTTTTTCATCCTTTGCTTTCATGTGCACAACCTTTGCTTTTGCTTTAGTGAACTGCCTACATCCCAACCTGTAACGATTTTTTGCTTCCTTGTTTTGTTTTGGTGTTATCCATCTTATTTCCCTCCCCCGTCCAGCTGTGGAGGGAAGTGATAACAATAATATAGCGGCTTGGCATGCACGTGGCATCCAGCCAAGGTCAACCCACCACAGGTGTTCTTACAAGGGGTGTTGTCCTCATCTTTGTAGCCCTCTGTCTTGGGGTGATTTTATGATAATACTCTATTCCCCTATCACCTGCTTATTGCCCAGAAATGGGTCCCGCAGCTTTAAGCTGGGTCCGAGGGAAAGGAGGGGGGAAGCCGGGCAAATTCCTCAGCACGGTTTGTGTTCAAGGACTCTCACACGCTCCCCTGAGTTCTCACCGCTGCAGAGCCGAGGGAGCACCTTCTGGCTTCTAGCCAGGCTGTTAGCTGAGGCAAGAAATTGTTCCCGGGGGCAAGAAATTTTTCCCAGGACTGTGATGGCAGCTCGTCTTTCTTCTCCTTCTTCTTCTCCTGCTCCTTCTCCTCCTTCTTCTTCTTCTTCTTCTTCTTCTTCTTCTCTCCTCCTTCTTCTCCTTCTCCTTCTCCTTCTTCTCCTTCTCCTTCTTCTCCTTCTCCTCTTTCTCCTTCTTCTTCTTCTTCTTCTCCTTCTTCTTCTTCTTCATCTTTTTCTTCCTCATCTTCTTCGTCATCTTCGTCTTCATCTTCTTCTTCTTCTTCTTCGTCTTCTTCTTCATCATCTTCATCTTCTTCATCTTCGTGTTCTTCGTCTTCTTCATCTTCTTCATCTTCGTCTTCTTCGTCTTCTTCATCTTCTCCATCTTCTTCTTCTTCTTCTTCTTCTTCTTCTTCCTCCTCCTCTTCATCTTCTTCTTCTTCTTCTTCGTTTTCTTCTTCTTCTTTTTCTTCGTCTTCTTCTTCACCTTTGTCTTCGTCTTCTTCGTCTTCTTCTTCATCATCTTCATCTTCTTCGTCTTCGTCTTCTTCGTCTTCTTCATCTTCTCCATCTTCTTCTTCTTCTTCTTCTTCTTCTTCTTCCTCCTCCTCTTCATCTTCTTCTTTCTTCTTCTTCGTTTTCTTCTTCTTCTTTTTCTTCGTCTTCTTCTTCACCTTTGTCTTCGTCTTCTTCTTCTTCATCATCTTCATCATCTTCTTCTTCTTCTTCTTCTTCTTCTTCTTCTTCTTCTTCTTCTTCTTCTTCTTCTTCTTCTTTTCTCCATCTTCTTCGTCTTCTTCCGTCTTCTGGAACTGTTCAGCTTTGCTTCAGTCTGAAACACCAAAACATCACCAGGAGCCCCAAGCCACAGCCCAGAGAGGAAGCCCTGTGATGCCACACCCCAGCTCTGGAACACCTCATGAGAAGCCAAGCAGGACTCTAAAAAAATCCACCATCTTTCTCCACAATGAGAAGATTTATTATCTAACACTACACATTTTTTCCTGTTCCCTTTTCTGGGACTCTGCTTGTTAAATAAACAGTCCTTTTTTCACTTTCTTCCAAGAAATTCCTTTCAAACCTGTGGGGGAGGGGCTGCTGAAAGCTGCCTTCTATTAGAGAATATGTTCATCTCAGGAGGTTTCTGTTGTAATCGCTAAATTTAGCTTAGCAGGCTGTAGCTTCCTGAGAGCACCATGGGGCAGCTTAGGGCAATGTGACCGGGTCGCATCCCATAGTCCATTTCGGATGTTCCCAGGATCTTGCTCCAGCAGCTATCAGCATTACAATCAGTGATGGCAAAGGAGGCGAGAAGAGTCTCCCATGAGGGCTTGAGAGGACTTCATTCCCATCTTGTCCCCGCGATCCCCAGAGGCAGAGAGACCTTGTGGTCTGGGCGCGAGGGGGTTTTGTCAGGGACCATGGGGCGGTCCCTGGGTGGGGTTGGGGTACAGGAACCAATGGGGAGAGCCCAAGGGAGTGGCCAGGACTAGGGCAGGGAACAGTGGGAGAGCAGTGTGAAATAGGAAAAGCAGGTCGCCACAGGTTTCCTCCTAATTTGTCTCAAACCAAGACACCCTCCACATTAACTGCTGCTCAAATAGCTTCATCTGTTGACTGTCTCAGCACATGAACACCTGCAGAAGTGACACCATGTCTTGGAGTGATGTGACAGTCTATTCCATGATCCTCCACTTTATGCCCAAAAATGCCTGCTGTATCTTTAAGGCCAAGGACTGGGGGCGGGGGGCTGGGGAGGGGGAGCTTTGGGCTTTTGGGGGGCATTTTTTGAAGCCTCCCTGCCCAGGCATTCCATGGCACTGTGCAGTTTGGCTTTGCTTGGCTTAGCTTAGTTTTTTGGCCCAGACAAAAAAGCTTTTCCCTTCTCTGGCTTGAAGGAGCTGCAGTAGCAATCTTTGGGCTGCCTTGAGGTGAACTGAACAGCTGCTGGTGCGACGCTGGAGAGGCAGGACCGACAGGAGCAGGTCACCCTGTTGCAGCCACAAGCCTTGAGGAGCCGAGCCAGGGAGAGAAAGCACACAAGACGCCCCAGCCCAGCTGCTTCATCTGCAGCAAGAGTGGAGGTAGGCACCAGAGAACCACCAGTTTTTGCCTCCTGTTGGAACTCCGTCGTGGAAATTCCACTTCCCTCAGTGTGAAAGCCAGCGCCATCTTGCACCCCTCATAAGAAGGGGTATCTCTTCAACATTTCCCCCATTCTTAGGGCATTTTTGGGTCTTTGTTCCTGTGTGTGTGTTTGCATGGGGCAGGAGGTGAGCCTTATGGGCAGTCTGTTGTTAATAAATGGTGGGTTTGGGTTTCTTTTCACTTTCCTCTATTAGCATTCATTTTTCTGTTGGTGGAGGGGGATTACTGAAACCCTTCAGAGGAGACTAATCATTGCAGAGTGTCTTCTCTTAAATTCGATTCAAAACTGACATGCACCAACAAGCTGAATGGTGCTTTGACTAAACAATTGAAATCTAAAGTTTACAGATTTCCAATGGAGGGCTTGAAAGGAAACTTATATCTTGAATTATTTTAATAGTACAAAATATTGATAATTTTCCTGAAATGACCACCATGTCTTCCTCAGCCTTGTCTTCGAAGGGGTGGTAATATCAAATAAGATGTGATCTAACTGCAGGTGAAAGTGAATGAGTCTTCGAAACAAAAAATCTTCTGTATATTGTTCTATTTTCTTTTTTAAATGATTCCAGTGTCTGAAGATTAAGTTAAACTAAATTGTGTCACTCGTGTCCAGGAGGAACTAGAAACACTCTCTTTTCCGCGATTTTCCAGAGTTCGTACTGGCACAATCTTCCTTTTCTGCAAGAAGCTACAACTATTTTATAGTCTATAACTCATGTTTCTGAGCTACATTTAAGGATAGGCAGGCAGCAGACAAAGAATGTGGGTTTCTTCTGTCAATCTGTTCACATCCTGTGAATCATATAGATTTATCTGTGTAGCAACAATGTAATTTAATGTAAAGAAAAGAGAAGGAAACACTGAGATTGGACTTTCTGTGGATGTGATTTGACTTAAAATTAGATCAAAGAGTTATGTTTACAAAGGCAGGAGGTGTACGAAAACCATCCCTGATGTTCTCCCATCTGCTGCATTAAAGCAGGCTTTCATCCTCCCCAAAGCTGATTATTAAAGGAAGTAGAAATATTCCAAATCATAATGAAGAAAAGAAAAGATGTCATGCCTAATTAATCTGTTTTGGACATCTTCCTTGTGAACATCCAATATCCAATACAAAGTTAATATGTTGCTGCAGATGATCTTTTTTGAGATCTTTACCTCCACATATTCCCAAAAGCATCTGACTGAAAAGGCTGAAGTAGCACTGTTTTTAATGCTGTGTGAAGTACAGTCAAAGGCATGAGGAGCCTTTCTAAAGATGTGACCTTACAAAAAAAAAAGAAAAGATAAAATCTCTGCTGTGTTCTACACAGAGCTCTGCAGGGAGATTTTGTGAGTTTGCTGTTACAGAATTTAGTTACTGTATGAGAATTTGCTTTTAAATTTGCCTCTTGTCACAGAGCTCTGCTCCAAGATGCTCACATTAAAATTATAGTTTGAGGCATGTGGAGATAAATCTGAAATCCTGGTGCAAACAAGAAACACAGTAGACAGGATATGTGCATATCTGCCAGAGCATGCTGTTCCTCTGACAAAAAAGTTCATCAATGAAACAGGGACAATGTAATGTAGGCAAGTGCATTACTGGATGTGAAAACTTGCTCTGAGAACTGAAACTATGGGAAGTTCACAACATTGAACGAACTTGGTACTCATCAAATTAATTTAACAAGGGTACAGTGCTGACTTTTTATCATGAAATTCAATAAAAGATTTTCATTCCAAAATGTATCTGAATATGCTGCACAATTCCAGTAATATGTGGAAGTAGATGCAACTTTAAAAATCACCTTGTCAGGTAAGTCCAGCACACTGCACATTCAAAAGTCAATACCAGAAGTAATAAGGGTGAGAGGAGGTTTCCGCATGTTGCAGCTGGGGAGGTTTAGATTGGATATTAGGGAATATTTTCTGCACCAAAAGGATTGTCAAGTACTGAAACAGGGTGTCCAGGAATGTGATTGAGTCACCAACTCTGGAGATATATAAAAGATTTGTAGGTGTGGCACTTTGGGACAGGTTTAAGTGCTTGACTTGGAAGTGTTAGGTTTGCAGTTGGACTTGGCATTAAAGGTCTTTTCCAAATGAAATTATTCTATTTTCCTATGAGCAGTGTGATTTTCCCTCCAAAAGGCAGGGTATGAAACATGTCACACTTGCCCAGCTGCACCATCAGCTCTCAGTCACTACTGGATGTGCTCAGCCTGTTAGGCCTCCTGTGATGCTGCCAGCAAACTGGCCCAGCACAAGCCAGAAGATCTGGCAAATCCTGGTTGTTTCGAAGTGGGGCATGTGTGTGTGGATAAGACATTTGTGGACACCAGCTGGTGCAGCCACATGGCCCTTCGCTTTTCTACACGGATTTTTCAGCTCAGTGAAGATTAGCTCAAGGATCTCTATGCTCCATAGGCATGCCAGTGTCAATGACTTTTTTCCACTTTATCCTCACTGAATTGCACTAGAGAAAAACGCCACATCTGCTCTATGCCTTATGCAAGTTCTCATCGTTACTATTATTCCATGTGTTTGACACAGGATTCACATGTTCACATTGTACGTCTTTGTAACCTGCTGTTTCAAGCATTGCACATATTGTAACCTACAAATATTTCAATCCTTAAAAAAATTTCTTAAGGATATGTATTGGATTTATGTGGCAAGATTTTGATGGGGGGCAGTGGAGACTGCAGCGGTGTTTTCTTTGCAAAGAGGCCAAGGAATGCCCCTACACTGCACACAGACAGTTCCAGCTGGGATGGATGGGCCCATTCCAAGATGGGCCCACTGCTGCCCAAAGCAGAGTCAGTGCGTGACAACTCTGCAGACACCACGGTCAGTGAAGAAGGAGGGGGAGGAGGTGCTCCAGGCACTAGAATAGATTCCTCTGCAGCCCATGGAGGGAAGACCTCAGTGAGGCAGGCTGTTCCCTTGCAGCCCATAGAGGATGACAACGAAGCAGGTATCCACCTACAGCTTATGGAGAGCCCCACAGTGGAGCAGGTGGACATGCCCTGAAAGAAGCTGCATGCCACAGAGAGCACTGAAGCAGCACCTGTGGACCTGTGGGAAGCAGATCCCATGCTGGAGTAGGTTTTCTGGTAGAACCTGTGACCCTGTGGAGAACCCACACTGGCGCAGTCTGTTCCTGAAGGACTGCACCCCATGGAAGGAAACTTTGCTGGACCAGTCCATGAAAAAATGCAGCTTGTGGAAGGGGGAGCAGAGGTAGTGTGTAAGTAACAAAGAGTTGCAGAGATGAAGTATTATGAACTGACTGCAACTCCTGTTCCCCATCTCTCTGCGTTGCCTGGGCAAGGGAGAAAGCAGAGGAGTCATGAATGAAAAATTAAAGCTATGCTTGGGAAGAAACAGGGCAGATTTAGTTTTAGTTCTGTCTTTGTTTCTATCCTATTCTATTTTTTTAGTTGGCAATAAATTAATCTTCCCCAAGACAAGGTTGTTTGCCTCTGAAAGTAACTGGTGAGTGATCTTCCTGTCCTTATCTTGATTCACCAATTTTTTCCTCTTATACTTTCCTCTGTCATGCTGAGGAGGTGGAATGAGAGTGGCATATGGGTGTTTGGCAGCCAGACAGGATCAGTCTACCACAGGATAACATGAGTGTGCCTCACAAAATGGCTAATTTAAAATTAAATACTCATAATACCAAAAGATAGCTAATTAAGATATAGTCCTCAACATCATTATTAGAGAACTCTGCATAGCTGAGGATTTTGTTGTGAAAGTTACCTCTAATTTGCACAAGTAAGTCTGTAAATATTCTGTCAAAATAAATTGTGTGTAACAAGTTGCCATGTGTGTAACATTACTTAAACATTTTGCTAATTCTTAAGAAGTCAAGGGGGGGGGGGGAAATACCGAGAGCAATTTAGGTATCTCTTAGCTCACAGTACTATTAACAGGTTAACAAATTTTAGTACAGCTGAGTAATTAAAGTTCCCATTGCATGGCTTTGTTTAAACTTACTACTTTTATTTATATTAATACCATTAGGCCCTAGTACTTATAACTGCACTCATAAACCAGAATTGCCAGAGATGATATAAGATTTGTTGTTTCTGCTGTGGAGCAAGCAGGCTCAGGCTGATACAAGCAATCACTGCAGACTGATTAGTCTGTGGTGTTCCAGCCCCACTATGGCTTGCTGTGAGATAATATTTTATTATAAGGATGAATTATATTCACAAAGTACGGAGATAATATGCTGAGGACCATGTCTACTGATCCTCATTTAGCAACATGCCTTTGCTGATGCTTATATCCTTGCCAGTTTATTCATTACAGGAAGGAATAGAAAAGCAGGTCATTATAAAAATCTTGGAGGCTTTTACAAGACTGCCAGAAAACACTGTTCATAAACAATAAATACAAGTTAAAAAAAATACCTCCTTTGCAGAACAACCATAGTGTTTCATTAAGCGTGGCACAGAGCAGCACCCTGCTGGCAATTTAGCAGAGGTTTTGTGCTGAGTTCCAATCAGCTGCTGCAGCTCACAGATTTCATTATGGCTGTGCTCTAGTCAACTAGCTTGAGCATCAGTATCAGGCACTCAGGGAAAATGCACCAACTTGCTATATTTTCTGTATAAGAGTGGAGGGATGGGGCACTTAACGCCACCAGGTTTTACTCACCTAAGTTTAAATGAGTATTGTGGAGACAAGATCCTCTTCTGCAGGCATGTGCTCTGTGTTGGGCCTTGATTTTTCCCAGAGAATTTCAGGTCCTTTAAGGGAATTTCTCCATTCTGTGCAATGTAAATGTCTAATTCACCTTGGGTTTTTATCCCCGTGAATAAACACTGATTTCATAATGCCATGTATTTATTCCAGCTAGATTGGTTCTTGGGGAACTGTGTGATAAAGAAACATCTTGTACTGATACCTTTGGGTTCTTTCCACAAAAATAACCTCAGTGTAGATATTAATAATGTATATAAAGAACTTCTTGTGATTTTATTAAGCAGAATGTTGATCAAAATAAATATTTAAAGTTGGCTGCTTATTTCTTGGATAACATGTTTTTAAGGAACATACTATGAGCTTGATCTGACCTGGTGGACTTTGTGACTTGTTTCAGAATCCAATAATCTAACAATATAGAATAAAGCCTTCTAGACATATATCTAACAAATAGCACTGAATTTCTTCAGGGGATTGTGATTCAGCTTCATAGGAGACTTTTCCAGTATCAGATCACTTGTTTCATTGTAAAGGCAGCTGAGCGAACTTTCTGCAGATATTCTTTGGTTTTAAATATCATTGGAAAGGCAGTCTGATGTACTTGATGGCACCTCTAATTCACTGAAGTGATAACATTTTTATAAGCATTTGCTTATGTTTAGATAAAGTTACATAGTTATTCAATGTTGTAACAGAGCCAGTGGATTTTGGTGAGATGACTCAATGACTCCTGAGTTTTTTAACAGAACTCCCATGTTAACTTGCCAAGATTTACTTTCCCACTAAGCCAACAGACAATATACAGTGATAAACTAACTGCACTGGCAAACCAGAAGGAAACACATTTCAACAGAGATAGAAAAGGAGATGAAAAACACTCAAAGTGGACAGAAAAAAATTCACAAAAACAGACTGAGGTTTCAACAGACTTATTGTTGACTTTATTTGTACTGGATCAATGACAAAAAGAAACTTAGACTTACGAAAACAAAAACAAGAAGTCACTTCAGTCAGAAATATCAGCAATTGATCATGTCAGGCTGCTTTCTGCAGTACAATTCTGAACATTTTTTCTCCTCCTTTTGTCACTGACCTTCAGCTCTGTCATATGACTTTTTTGTAATTTTCACTTGAGCCACTTTTCAGATGTTATCAGGTTTATCTCCTTACTTCTCCTTAATTCCATTATCAAAGGCACCAATACAAAATAATTCCCTATCCAGAAGAATGTATGTTGGGTTTTTGATTTTCTTACAGGCAATAGAAACTGAGTAACCACATCCACACACTCTCAGTGGGGATCGAGAAGGAAAATTAGGGTGCTACCACAACTCTAACATAGACTACCTATATACTTACTCAGTTGTATAATATATCCCTTTCTGTGACATGCTCTTTATTTTGTCTATTCAATTTGGCTTTATAGTGTCATCTTTATTTCTACATACCTTACATTGAAAACAGGAAGGAGGAGGTGAAGAAAAATAGTAATAATTCATGACTATAAGTTGAATTGAAGTATAAAGATATTGATGATAAAAAAGAAAGCAAATATTCTAAGATGACTAAAGGTAATTGTAAAGAGATGTGACAAAAGTCCTAGTCTTGTGTAATGCAAAGACTCCGAAAGGATTGACTTCAGGCAGAAAAGCAATATTTTAGTATTGTAGTCAATATTAAAAAAAGAAGCGAGAATTAAAAAAATAGAATCAATTTGTTCAGTTATTATTTTCCATGAAGTGTGTATTTGAAATGTACATACAGCTGATGAAAAAAGGAAGTGGAGGAATACTTCAAAGTAAGATTATTCTTTCATCCTGCTGGAAAAGAGTAACAAAAGTCATTAGACAAAGCAGTGTTTAAGAAAATATGGGTCAAGAAAAATATATGCAAAATGATGTTGATTTTTTTAAACAATCCATAGAATTTTCATGATGGAAATGTCATAAAAGAAATGTTTACCACAAAAACTGACTATGTCAAAACCAGGTAATTTTGAACATTGACAATTATGCTTATGTCTAAAATATGAAGAATAGAATCAACATCATAAAATCATTGATGGCTCACTCTTGTATGATTCTGCCTAGTAATCATTTCTTCTTTTGACCTAAATCCAGAGCACAGATAGAGGAAATAAATAAATAAATAAATAAATACAAACTCAACTGCAACCAACAGATAAGAGTATTTAAATAAATTCAGATTGGTGGTTTCTTCAACGGATTTATGGAAAGACAGGACAGATCACCTTAACAGTCAGTGCTCCAAGTGGAGTGGGATGTGTCACTATATTTCACTTATCTTTCCTTTCCAAAATTATCATCACAAAGCTTCTTAAGTCAAAAGTCTGGAATGCTTGCAAGAACTCAGAAAGATTCACCATCTTGAACAAATACAATTTTTTTTAGCTGATAGTAATGACTATCACAGAGTCATCAAAACTGGGAGGGACCTCTGGGCATTGTTTAGTCCAAGCTACCTGCTCAAAGCAAAGTTGGCTACAACAGGTTCCTCAAGGCCATGTACAGTTGGGTTTTGAAAGTCACCAAGGACAGAAACTTTGCAACCTCTCTGGGTAAGCTGTTCCAGTATCTAACCATCCTCACAGTAAAAACCTGTTTTCCAATGTTCCAGTAGAATTTCCTGTGTTTCAAATTGCACCTCTTGCTTCTTGATCTGGCACTGAACACTACAGAGAAGACACAAGGCAGCAGCATGGCTTGTTAGCTGATGACTTTTATAGAACCACAGAGGGTTTCTATGGCATTTACTGAATTCTAAATTCTTTAGGAGACAACAGTACTTGGTACTCAGTTTCCCTAGCAAAGAAGGGGTTTTCTGGCACACAGTACAGCTGAGTTTTCTTACACAGAGGAGCTCCTTTGCAGGGGTACTAAGATGGCATCTCACTTCTGCAAGACAGAAACCAGCAGCCTATGCAGAGTTCAGACCCCCAACATCCAATTTCATAAATGCACAAAATCTTTCCTTCGCTTTTTGTAACATCAAAATAGGGTACCTTGAGTATCCATTTGGGAAAAACAAAGATAATTCCTTTGTTACCCTGAATTAGCTTGACTAGAGCAAGTCTAGAAGTCAGTGTAGACAAATGAAATTGCGGTGGAATGCATGTCAGCATAGTTTTCATAGCTAATGGGTACTTACAATCCAAGGCACAGCTTTACCTCTTGCTCAGAGGCTGGTGTTGCCCCACCTTCACACTGCTGCTACCCTAAACTGCATGAGGATTAACACAAGCCATTTGACAAAGCCAGGGAAGCACCTCTTTGCAAAGTGGTTTGATACTTCACTGAGGTGGGCTTTTAACAAGGCTGGTAGGGGGCACTGAAAATACCTGAAGAGAAGTGGAGGCCTGGGGGAAATGAAGACACACACAAAAAAATCCATATAGATGGAGGCACTCTCGTTACTGTGTTACTCAGTGTAACTCTCGTTACACTCATTGCAAGTGTCTGCACACTGCATTGGAAACAAGCTGGAGAAATTAGGGACTGCCAAAGAACAGTTCCAGAGCTGTGGTGTCATTAGGATCATGGATAAGTAATGGTGTATGAGTCATGAATGGAGTACAACCACAGATGGATACAGGCCCTTTAGCATGGATGGGACAGGAAGGCAAGCAGGAGGGATTGACTTTGGTGCAATGGAGCAGTAAACATGCATGGAACTTTACCTTGGAGCAAAGAGCAGGCTGCTTAAGGACAGACCAACATGGGTGACGTCATGGTGAACATCTTCTAGAGACCACCTGACCAACAAACCTTCTAAAGCCTCACAAAGCCTTCTTCTAAAAACTAAAAAATCAGATGGATAGCAGAACTACAGATCTGGACTTCAAACATATCAGATTTTAGCTTCTTCTGGAATCTGATTGGTGGGGGCACATGAAAAAAGCTGCCCCATACAGCCTAGGAAAGCTAGCTTGTCTTCGAGGACAACAGTCCCTTCCAATGTGCTGACTGTCTAGTAATCATGGGAGATGGCCAGCATAGATGAACAGGGAACACATGACTGAGCTTAAATGCAAAAATGAAATACACAGAAGGCAGAAGGTGGAAGCAGCAGCCTGGGAGAACTACAAAGATGTTGCTCAAGCATACAGGTTTGAAATGAAAGCCAGAGGTTGAAACTGGAGTTGGAAATAGAAAATAATGCAAAAGGCAACAAGTGAGATTTCTGTAGGTACACATGCAGAAAAAGGAAGACAGAGAAAAATGTAATCTCACTTTTCAGTGGGCAAGGGATTTAGTGATAAATGATGCAGAAAAGACTTACAGCCACTTCTGCCTGAGTTTTACTGACAAGGTCTGCTCTGAGGCTCAGCAGGTCCCCAAATGTGGCAGCCAACTGTTGGAATTAAATCATTACCCCCAGCAGAGAGAAACTGACTTAGAAACCACCAAAATAATTTTGACAAAAGTCAGTGTGAAGAAATAAGAGCATCTGAATATACTGAGGGAGCTAAACAGTATAATTACAAGACTATTCTTTATATTCAAATGCCCATGATTATTAAGAAATGTTCCTGATGATTAAAAAAAGGCAAAAATAAAAAGTCAGAGACATCCTAAAAAACAAATAAGGCAAGAAAGTATAGATGAAATTAACTCAACTACAGAAGGATCACAGTATCATGTATCACACGGAATGAACTTTGGGACAGTATTCAGGATCTTACCTAAAATTTACTATGCTCAGTAAATCTAAGAGTCTGGAAAACTAATGCCAAGATCTGAATATAAGATGTGAAATTACATCCATTCTGTTTAGCAAAATGAAACTCACACAAAACCCAGCTCCTCCCCTTGCCTTAGAGCTGAGTTTCCCCGACCGGGAACCAGATGCTTTGTTCAGCATCAGACCACAGAAAAAAACACATGAATAACAAAGAGGTTTGAACTCAAGTTTGGATTCAAATCCAAGCTGACATCACATCAGAGAGATAAGCATAACTTTAGACATTTCCTTGCTCTTCACTGAAAGAGTCTCCATCTCTCCTGATACATGCCATTACTGGGATACGTGCCACAGATGTGCATAACCTTCAATGGTTGAATCCCACGGGGACAGAGTTAATGCTTGCCTAGATAAATTCCACATCAAATTCCTTCCTCTGATGTTACTTTGTACTCCATGAAGAGTCATAATGAAATGCTAATCCTCTGCATATTTTCAGTGCAGACAGATTTTGAACTGTAGCATGACAATCGTATGACGGACATGGATTTCATCATGTGCAAGACATTCCTCCTTTACATAGCTTTCAGTCTACTTGACAGCTTATTACCTTCATGCCTAGAATGGTTTGCATTGCTCCTTGGCTACCTGAACTCCTGGGCTAATTTTAGCCCAGTAGGTGGGGTTAATTATATGGGTTAATTGAATACTCTGAAAAACTAGGTGAGATGCAAATCCCAATGTTTTTCTTCTACCAATAACAAAAAGAAAGTTACACAGAGTAGTTAAATCTTACTAGTCTGTTACTTCATAAAAGTTACAAAAGTGTTACCTATTTGTGTAAGTAAAACTTCAAATATTTGCTAACACTTTATAAAGAAAGAAATACTAGATTGATTTAGCCATCCAAATCTTATTCTACAATTATTTTTATGAATCTGTTCTTGTATTTATGTTGCTTAACTTAAGGTTACCATCTGCTCTACTTTCTTGACTGAAACAAGGTTTATCTTGCATTACCCGGGGGAAAAATAGTTTGCTGTGTTGTATGCAGTTTCCTTAAGCATCAGGACAATTTGTTTCCTTATGTTCACATGTAAAGATTTACTGAGAAAATGTTTAGAGTTTTCTTCAGTTCTGAGCACAGTACTACAGATCCCTCAGATTTCCTTTGAGATTTAAACGTTTATACAGTTTGCTCAAGTTTGTTCATACTTAATCTCTGAAATACAATGGGGACAAGCCTTTTAAAAGTCATGAATCACCTGTCAAAATCCTTGGAAGTTCATGTCTGTATCCTGAAGGGAGTAATAGTATGCCTTGTCTCAACTTCAGAACAAATAACAGCGCCGTTGCAATGACTCGCTTTCTTTTTCTCATCTATTATATTGCAAGATATGAAAATGAGAGCATACGAGTAATTTGGTGGTGTAATACACAAAACAGGAGAACAAAATTTCAGTGTCTTCTGAGTCCAGTGATGGCTTTGTCAAGAAATAATGGATCCAGGAACCTATTTTAATTAGATAATTCCTAATGCCAGTCTACTGCAGAAACACTAAACCAACTTTCTTGCATTATTTTTGGTATAAATGGCTGTATTTGTTATTCAGAAGTTCAATCAGGCTTCAGGCCTGCCAATTCAAATTTGTATTTCATAGTCAAGCTCAGATTAGCTTGTATGAGGAGAAAACATTTTAAAAAATGACAAATAAATTAGTGTGACTGCTTTAAAATATTTTCTCTTTTCCTTTCTTCCCTCAAGAAAGAGAAAACTATTCTCTCTAACACTTCAGAAACAAAAATATATTGTCTGTGTAATACAATCATAACTAATAAGAGTTTTTCAATTAAGGAACAACTCCTTACAAATATGTATTACCAAAAATTTGGCCATGACATTGGGTTTGCACAGAAAATTTCTACATGCTTTGGTCAGAAGATGCTTGCCTTCCTCCAAGAGTGAGACCCTGACCGTGTGAACACTGTATGTGACCACTGCTGCTACTTACTCCCCTTCTCTCCATCACTTGTAGGCTATCTAGACTTAGGTAAAGGTACAAGGATTCAACTTTGATTTCTCATATCCCAGATCAACCATTTGAAGAAAAATAAAAAAACCTATCATATATTCAAACATATTCTGAATTCAACATGTAAACCTCGTCCATCTTCCTGCAGAGATCCTGTGGAGACAGAGCAGTGCAGCACAAAAATCATTTCAAGACCAGTGAATTAAAGCAAGTGTTTCTTTTTAAATCTCACTTCTGTCATATATTTTGGATAGAGGGGTGTCATAGGTTAGTTAGCAAGCATAGTCCCGGAAGGGATGTCCTTGCTATGGGGTGCTTACAGTTTCCTCTGGGACCTGATAGAACCTATCAGCTGGCCAGTTTGAACATGGACAATTCTCTAAGCCACTTAAAGTTGTGACCGCCTCTGTGATCCACACTTAAGAATAGGCAAACTCCCCCTCCAAGCTCTCTCTCGTTTCCGGAGCTGGGACAGGTGGCTGCGGGCCCCGTGTGGGGACCAGCAGGCACAGCCAGGCCCTGCTTGGGCCAGGCTGGGCCGGGCCACGGCCATCCTGGAGCCATGGACCTGTTCCAGCCATGGAACCCCCCCCACTGCCTTGCCGTGGGCAGCCGGAGCGGCTCGGCTCTCCCCCCTCTCCACTGTGATAAGAAAAATTCAACATTCCAGCTGCAAAGCTGCAAGGCCGAGGTGAGATTAACCCTTTTACTGCTGTGAAGAGCTGAAAACCTGAGGGAAGAGAGAGAGGAGATGCTTAAAGCTGAAATTCTGTTGTGAAGCTATGATATATCAGAGTATCCCGTTGTAATTCCATGAAGATATGGGGGGTGGAGTGTTCAGCTCGTAAGCAAAAGCACCTGCGCTGAGATAGGCAGATGCTGACGCAGCTGTAATTTCATGAGAAGTTTGGACAGGGAGAGATGGACCAGATGAGGACTTTTGCTCCAAATGGGAAAGGAGAAAACCTCAGTTCCTAGAGATGCTCCCAGAGATAGTCCTAAAGATGAAGATGATGAAGACCCTTTGCTCCCAGGGAAGGAGAAGGGCCTCTGTTTTTGTTTCTGAACGGCTCAACCTTAAAATTGTACCCCAAAAAACTTCAAGAGTGGACCCTCGAAAGCAGTTGCGGGAAAAGCTGCAAGTCGGGGGAAAGGACTCACACGCAGGCAGAGAGACTCCTCTTCCTAAATAGACTGAACGATATTTGGAAGTGGGCGGCTGTCTCGTTGTGATAATGTTCTCATAGCATGAGCAAGAAGAAACTTCTCTTTCTTCATGGACTGAACAAGGTTATTATGGAAGTGGTAAACAGACTGAACATCTTAAGGGTTGTCTTTTTACATTGTCAGTGGGAGAAGGGAGGAAGGTGGGGGGAGGAGGACAGTTCTGAAGGTGGTATAATTTTTTTTCCCCTTCTTTTAGGTCTGTTAATAAACTTCTTTATATTCTTTTAAGTTTGGTGCCTGCTTTGCATTTCTCCTAATTCTTATCTCACAGAAGATAAACAGTAATGAGTATTTTGGACCAAACCACTACACTAAATTGGTGTTCCTGCCCGGGAACAAACCCAACCCACAACAAGGGGACAGAGGATTTCTGTTAAACATAGCTGTTTCTTTGAGTTTCTATATAGTCTATCATGGCAATCAGTTTCTCTGTCAAACTATATGCCAGATCTTCACCTCTGGGTCAAGGTTTGAAGACAGGAGATTTAGCAAGTGCTAGATCTCTGGCTGTTTTCTCCTTTTGCCCCCAGGGAATTTTTATTTAACCTACTGCAAGGCTTCACTCCAGGCTCTACTAAGGAGCATGGTGTGGAGCATAAGGGTATGGAAATGAGAATTTAACCCTTAGCAGATAATCACAAGTTTAATAGATGGTTTCACCTCAGACATATAATGCCAAGATTTTGATTGTAATAAATTTTCTTGTAGTCAATTCAGAAACCTTAAACTGTTTTCCTTAATCATGAAGTTTTATTTTTGTTTTGGTTTGTTTGGGGTTTTTTAACATTTTATTCTAATTGCCTAGTGGAAACACAGTTTTTTAGCTAGGCCTGAAATCTATTTAGATGGTAAACATTATGCATTCTGACAGGAAGTTCTGCAATTAGCCATACTTCACACTTGCACTGTAGAACTGAAAATAAACTAGAGTTTCTGCCTCTTGGTTATCATTTTATGGTAAAGAACTGGAATGTGGTCAAGAAGGAAATATCTATTTTTTTTCATCAATTAATATATTTTGTTACCTGAAATTGTTGTATATTATTTCACACTTAAGAGCTAAAGAAATTTGTACACTGCTATCATTTTTCAGGCTCATGTGCCTCTCATCAGTTCACTTTTTACAGAGACTCTTGTTGAGATTTGTATGTGGTCAGTTTTGGTAGCTACACTATTTATGGCAATGACACATGGCAAGTAATAAAATAAACCTGCATAGTAAAAAGCCAAAATTTCATTTGTACAGTCATGTATTCCTGGAGAAAAAAAAAGCTGGATTTTTAGCTGATGTTTATTTTTAAACAAAAACTATTTTAAAAATATTTGTTCTAATGATGAAAATTTAGGGATAGAAGAATCAGAAAAGATTTCCTATTAAATCATAGTTATAGTGAACAGAAGACTTGAAAGTTCCATAAACTAAATGTTATTTGAACTGTAACAAAACCTCAAATTAAAATGTAAAACATCAGCTCAGCATGTGAGTAGCAGAAGCTTACTACTTCAATGTGAGTGTTTACAACATACGCATGGGTCTTCTAAGCATGCCCAGAGCCAGTCTAGCCAAAAGAACTCAGCATCTATTTCCAGAAATTAGAAGAGTGGTACCTACATTCTCCAACGGACCTTTTGCAAGCAATCTAGCCATACACACCCCTTGTAACTACTGGAGATAATGGCATTTGAATGAATTGCATGAAAACTAAGTGTTCAATCATGAAGAAAGAAACCAGCTCCAGATCCAACCTTTCAACATTGTCTATCTCACCAGCTACATCTACTGTAAGACTACCAGCTAATTTAACTCTGGAGTACTTCTACTGCTTCCATTGAAGTTGGTCCTATGTACAGAACAGAATCCAAGGATCAAAGGTTCAAGAGAAAAGCATAAAATCAGGTACCTGAATTACACGTTAAAGTTTGTGCTGGTTTTTTTGTAGAAGTGGATTGAAACACTGTATTTTAAAAGAAAACTAGGATTTAATACAACTTTCCAAATGTAGAAATTATATTAACAAATATTAGATAACTTTTCTTATCTAGAATAGAAATTATAACTGTATAGCATAGCATACTGTTTGGTATGTAACAATGCAGTGATATGTAGTGTATACCAACTACTGCAAAATTTATAGTTTAAATTCTTATTAAAACAGCATACAAAGCAAAAAAATATATTTACTGTCTCTGAGGGGCATCTGAAGCTCAGTTATCAAATTTGTTAAATTAAAATACCTGGCAACATATAAAACTCAGTCTTGATGTCTTGAATGAGAAAACACCTTCAAATAAAATCTTTTGGATTATAAGTAGGTATGCTAAACATTATTCCCATAGTTAATGTCATCTAAGAAAAAAAACACAATTCATATATTTGTATGAGGCTTAGAAACTGGAATATACTGGATAGATTACATGAAGTTTTTGTCATATTTCACTGCATTTACATTACACAACTGGCTTGACCTAATTTCTGACAAACTTGTATTTGAAATGTAATTGCTCTACAAGGCAAATCATCAGGCAGTTACCTTTGAATCATGATGCAGGCACTACAGCAAACCCCCTGTACTTTTAATTTGCCCAAGAGAAAGAATACAGAGTTTCAAGCACTCAGAAAAGTATTTTAAATGTAGTGAAAAAGTAAGAGCAAAGGTATGATAATAGGAAAAAAAAATCTTGATTGAAAAACTCATGTAATATTGCTTATCTTTAAACCATATATATATAGCACACTAGCTACCTGAGATTTCTGTCACCAGCTAATTTGATTGTTTTTGAGTAATTTTCAATAAAGAAATCATTTAACAGCAGCAAAGTCTGTACAGGTCATAGTCATTGCCTCTTCTTTGTGGAGAGAATTAATATCAATAAAAAGCCACTGTTAGAATTGTACTGTACCTCATGTTAATCACCACATTTTCAACAGCTTTATACTTTCTACATGTGGCCTGTATCCTGAAGACTGAAACATTTTTTGAGAAATTATTCATCTGCTTTCAAGAAGAAATCATCAATGTACCTAAGACAGGTACTGGGCTTTTCATCCACCCTTCCTAGAGGTGCTGCCTTCTAAACCAGTCTATTTTACCATGCAATGTACCTTTCCCTGGTCTCCTCTGGCATCATGCCTTGATGCCCCTGAGTCTCTAAAACATCATCATTATTTTAAGAGGTGTTATTTTCCTCTTTCCTTCTCAAGTCAGAGTGTCTGAAGTAATGCAAAGACTGTAAAGAAGTCCAGAATTTCAGGGGTTTAATAGCATAAAACCTCTGGCACTTAATTTGCACTCTAGGATTTGGTATCAGGGAATGTGCAGGTCCTCTTTTTTAATGGGTGCTGACCCATCAGAGCAGGTATAGAGGACAGAGAGTGCCAGAGCAGGCAGTTTAGCCTTTCTGTCTACTAGGAAACACAGGGTTATTTAAAGACCTGCAGAAGACAATTAGCCTTTCTTTGTGATCTCTTTCTGTTTTAAAGCAATCCACACACTTTATACAGTCTTTTGCATTTGACATGACACAGAGATACGCAGACATATGTATTTTTCAGATGGATACCTATGCATTCACAGGAACACTGTACACAATTTAAATATTTCTATTTTGTCACAAATACGGATAGGATTTGTCTATGTTTAAGCCATCATTCCTACCATATCCTTTAGGAACAGCTGCAATTATCAGATGTACCAACTTTTAAGCAAACAGTTGAGCCTTTAAAACATTTATAATAAAGAATAAATATATTTTCTTGGACTAATAATCAATTCCTTTTCTCAGAAATCTGCACTGTGGTTCAATTGTATTATCCAGACACAAAACAGGTGGAAAATAATCAAGCTGTATACTTGTGACCTAGAAGCACAACATTGCAAAACACTTTCCTTTAAAAGCATTCTCCACTTTTACATCCATTGAAATATAACAAAATGAAGAGTTATTTGGTCAAGCTGACCTTTTTTCCTCCATGAAACATTTGTTGTTTCATTCTACTTGTAGAATATGAATATACTTAGTGATTATTTGTACATATTAGCCCCTGGAAGAAAAAGAATGATTTCTGCCTGTTTAGAAAGGAAATTTATATTGAACTAAGATATTCTGGATCTTCAGCATAATACCAAAAAGTGATCGAAGAAATTTCATAGCTTTAACACCAACTTTCATGAGTCAGAATTACAACATGAACCACATTGAATCCAATTCAGGAAAAATACACCTAAGTAGTTTACATATTTATACTGTCCTCTTGATTTGGATGGAGTTATGATCAAAAAATTATCTTTTTTCTCCATCATCACCTTCTTTCATGACATATCATAAGTTTATTGAATTTTTTAGCCAAATCAAAGCCTAAAATCTTACCAGTGAGAACCTGATCAATATATCTGTGTCTCATGAAATTCATATTGATGGAAATGATTACCTTGACTTCACCACTTTCAAGTTTAACAGTTCTGTTCTGTCTTGTGTTTTGTATGTAATTTTTCTTCTATTCTTTAGTTTGTCTTTATAATAAATATTTGCCTTACCTCTGATTCTTCAACTAGAACAGATCTATTTTTTTCTGGCAACCCCGGCAAAGGAGATGAACCACTGCTATTTTCATTTTACAGATGGAAAAATGAAAAACTTGCCTGAAACCACAAAGTAAGCTGGTAGCAGTGTATGGATTGCCTCCTAGCTGTATGATATAGCCTCCAGTCCCTAAGTGATACTGATTTTATTTGAATGATCATTGCCAAACAGCACTCCTGAGAGCAGGAAATTATGACCTGTCATCTGTGACCAGACAAACCCAAAAGATATCAGAGCACAAGCAAAAGACCATTCCCATTGTTCCAAATGAAGACCATCATGAAAGGAGTGCTTGTTGTGCATTCTAAAGCACACAGGTGTAAAAGCTGGGACATGCAAAATTTGAAATATGTATGGACTTGGTAGTTTCCAGATAGCTTTAATTAAACTCATGAGTGCAGCTGACCCAGATTTTTGCAGTTGCAGTCAATGATTTGTCACAGATTTATAATTTTGTTTTTACAGTTTTAGTCTTAGTCAAGGGTTACAATGAAAAAATCCCAGTCAGGAACCCATAATGTAGCCAGTTCTAAAGACATTTTATAATACTCATACATTAAATGGTCTGAAAAACTGGGGGTTTGATTGATACCTTAGAGCTGGAATTGCAAAATATCTTAATTTTTAAGGTGGAGATGTCTTACATACTTACGATAGCACTGGAAAACAGAAAAGTGCAGGAGCATGACAAATGAGTTTTAAGATCTTTTGCACATTGTTTCATCTTCATGTTTCGTTTTCAGAGCCTGCTGATGTTGAGATGGAGTGAAAGTGTGGATTTTCTTGTTTGTATGTTTTATGTAAACTGTAATAGTTCAACAGTTACTTCAAAGTAATATACAAAGTGTGCTCAAGCAACAAAATATTCACAGTCATGGAGAAATATAATATTGGGCTTTTGGGGTTGTTTATTTCTTTTTTTTTTCCTATTTGGTTGGTTGTAGATTTTTCTGAGAGGAGCTGGACAAGTTGTTAAATCACTGGTAAATATGGTTCTTAGCAAATATTTTCTCTGTAAGCAACTCAAGGACCAAAAATTGTGCTGCAGTGGAATTAGTGTGTGTTTTCAATTGGTTTCAAGTGTACCTTGATTTTATCCCAGGAATTTAAAATCTGTTTAAAACACATTGAGATAAAATCTATTTAACTATAACAAACACTCATACACCTTTCTGTATATTCGGTGGAAGCATAGGGATTAAGGACTTTTCCTTTTTCTTGATTCATTTTTAGAATGACCTTAGGCTGATTAGGTTCTTAGATATTTCAGCTAAGGGCCTGAAAATACATTTTCCATGAAAGTGACTCAATTTACCCTCAGGAACAGAAAAGATAAAGGAGACTTGTGGATTGTCAAAGGGAGGAAAGCATTTCAGTTGTTTGTTTGAAGCTTATCTTGGAATCCTTGGAGTATTTTTGTTACTTCGAAAAACATCAACTTTAAAAAACAAAACCTTTAAGTCTATATTGTCTTGGGGTCACTTTATGATGTGTATCCCATATCGCTGCCCTATGCCCAGGAATTAATTTTTGTGCCTTTTTATGCCTTTAAACTGAGCCTGAGAGGGGGAAGGAAAAACTGAGCAAAACTTTTTTTTTAGCGACTTTTTTTTCCCCAGCTGTGGCAGGGGAGGGAGGAAGTACCTGGCTTGCTGCTCCCGGGACAGTTTCTGGCCAGTTGTTCAGTTTCTTTTTCTCCGGAGACAGACTGAGAGTTGAACTTCGTTTTTCCTTCCCTGGAATTTTGGATTTTCTCCCTTTTCCACTGGACTGCTTCAATATCAGAGCACATCAAGAGGACTTTTCACCGGGCACAGAGGGCCTGGCCCTGGGCCAAGCCCCAGCTCCAAGGACACCAAAGGGAGGACTCTAACACTTTCCCAGGTTTTTTCTCTACAGCGAAAGATTTTGTCATTTAGCATTATTTTCCTTTCCTGTGTGTTTGTTAAATAAATAGCTTTTATCTCTTTCACTTTCCTTCGAGGAAAATTATTTTTTCCCAAACCTGGTGGGGGAGAGGTGGTGACCTGCCTTCTCTCAGGATATATTTCTAAATTTGGCCAAACTGGTACATATATTTTGTAGTTAATATTTTGTTCACATGCCAGCTGATGGCTGGGCATGTGAACATGGAACTGTAGAGGACTGTTGGAATGCCAGCTGATAAAAGTGTGCTTTATAGAAAAGAGACCATGTTAACTGTGATGTGATACTTGTGTAAACAGAGTGGCCACTTGGAGAGGCATTCTGGATTGAAAATATGTTTGCTGGGATATGTTTGGCTGAATACATAAAATTTGCTTCTTGGTGTAACAGTAGGCAATTCATTTCACTTCATATAAGTCTCAAATAGACTATGGATCAAAGTGTATGACAGTTTATCCAATCTTGCTTTGTAAGAAAAAATAATTCCTATTTTCAGTCTTTCGTCCGAGTCTTTGTGAGTATGTATGTGAGTGGAGGTATCCCTTTGTTTGTTTTTCATAAATAAACTTCTGAAATTTCAGTTCAGTAGACAAGACTCTCTCTGGCAACCTGTATACCACAAATGATGGTATGCCACAGGTTATGTCTACAGATTAAATTAAACAGGTTTTGAAATATTTTATATTTTTTCTTTCAGTGGTTTAGTAAGGTCTTAGACTCCAAAAGCCAAAAGTGCCATAGCAATATCCTTTAAATGGTGATGATTTCACTATGAAACCTCCCCTGGTGCCACAGTTATCATCTTGCAGCGATTTGAATCCTGCAGCATCTGTAGTTCTTTATCTCTGGAGAAAAAGTGAAAGAGGAAGAAGGAGCTAATCCAAGAGACTTTTTATCCCTATCCTTCTCTAAGACTTTATCTACAGACAGACCAGTGACTTATTTCTATGTTCTTTTATTTTGTATGACAGAGAGAAAGCATAAACTTGAATGGGTAAGTGGGAATCACTTAAATTTAAAGATCTGAAAAATTAGATATATAAATTTAATTTTAATATTTGAAATAGAAGTGTATCAAAATCCAAATTCATATGTCCTTGAGGGCATATTTTATGATAAAATGTATTGTCCTCTAAGAATTCACTTTTCATTGAGTAAAGATGAACCAAGACTCAAGATCTTAAATAATAAAGACAAATTTTAACTTAATATGGTAAGAAAAATTAATCTCCCCAATAACTTCTCTTCTGACTGGCATTGATTTTCTGCCCTCTAACACATGGCTGATAGAGCCTTCAGCTCTCTACTTGTAGCATTTTCCTATGGACCCATTATCTTTAAAGTTATCATTTTACTAGAATTGAAGAGGCTGTGAGAATCAGAGGAATCTGCAAGATGCGTGCAGATTGAATCACCAAGCCAGTTATGAGCAGTGGCCTCAGGATTACTGGATAGTCACTCCAGAAGAAAATCTGCTAACAGACCACGTGTATGGAAATGCAACATAGTAATTCAGCTTTTGAAAACATGAAGTTAGATAAATTATACTTCCTTATCAAAATGAACAAACAAACAATTACCCCCAAACAAACAAGAAAAAAATAACCCAAACCCCAAACAAACTATGAACTTTCTTGAAGAAAGGAAAAATTTTCAATGAAAAATCCTTCTGTCTGTAGTAAGACCTGAGAGCTCACAATACATACAGTACAACTCATTTCATATTCAGGAAGGAAAACCTAGAAATAAAAATCATTGTCATAATATATTGCTATGTATGCTTTTTAGCTCCAGACAAGTTTCATCAGTCCTTTATTTGTATTTTCAGAAAAGACCATGAAAAATCAAAAATACAAGCACATCTTGAGGAGAAACAAAAACTGAAGGTCCTAGGAGATATGCTGAAAATTATAGTCTTCTGAAAATACAGCTCAGATTTCAGTATAACCAAAATAGGAGTGAGAGTTGTTCTCACTGGATAACAGTACAGTCAGGACAAGATGCAGCTGAGTAACTTTTGAAGATGGGCTGTCTCAGGGTATTAAAAGTGATGAATAGTGATTAGTTTCAAGTGTCAGTGCCATTTTCTAATTTTACTGGGTTAAGACTGTATTTTCTGATTTCTTTTTGACCTTATTTCAAAGGTTACAAACAATAAGTGAACTTTGTATTCTATTATGCAGGTAAATGTATTTTTTTCTCTTTTAAAACTCATCTGATTTTTAAAGTGAACTCATGGGTAATTGATAACCCATTTTGCATCCATTGAGTCTCTTCCAGTCAGGGGTAGCACAGCGGTGGTTTGCATATTGCAGGTTCCCTCAGGGCAAGCTTTTCTACGCATGTGAATCAGTCACCTTTCCTGTACACCTTTTATTAATATTGTTGCTGTCACAGTTCATTTCTAATTTCATTGCTGCTTCCAGTAAATTGTTATTACTTTAACATATAATCTTCACCTTTTGAGCCTCCAATTCTCCTCTCCATCCCACTGAAAGGATGCACATGCTTTGGAGTGTTTCTGTAGGAACACTAAATTGGGGAACACCATTCCTAAACCATGACATCTGAGTACCTGAAAATCAAGAAATCTAGCTGAGCTGTATTTCCTATTTCCTAAAAGTTTTGTTTCAGACTGTTGATAATATTTATCCTAGATATAAAAGAGAAGTTCTTCCCAGTGAACATATTATAACAAACATCTGGTCTTTGAGAAACATCCTGTGATATCTAGAAATATCAATAGTTTAGGAGAATCATCACATACATTAGGAAAATTTAAAAAAGGAGTTCAATTTAAAGCTAGCTAAAAGATCAGAAGGTTGATAAAGACAGAAGTCTAGACTGTGTATTAAAAAAGGAGGAAGGATATTAGAAAAAAGAGGGTTGAAACCAAGACAAAGTAATACTTAAAGAAAGAACAAAAATAAATTTAATAAAGCTAAAACATATAAAACAAACACTAGGACAATAAATGTAAGCCAACCAGATAAAAAGGGGAAGAAACTGTAAAATATGAATATTTAAAAATACTATACAAAACCAGTTTATTGCAAGTAGATTTACAAAAATAGCCTCCTGTTTCCTGGAACCTGAAGAATATGTCAGTCCCTGCAGGATGTTTTGGTTTTCACTTTTGCCAACATTTCCCAAAGTAAAGGAAAATGGAAGCAAGAGATGGCTTTTTCATGCCACTCATGTTTAGGTTTAGAAAAAAGTTTTCATTCTTCATAGAATAAAATTATATCTGACAAACACTAGATTATTTTACTCTTCAGCATTAAGTTGTAAAAAACTGTAGATCAAGTTTTCCAAAAGTCCCAAATCTTTGGTAGTCACAGAAGAGTCTTTGATGTAGGTACTTCAGGCAGTAGTCCTAAACAAAGGGCTGATATTTCTACTGTAATTTACAAGCAACACCAGTTTTGGCCAGAAATTACATCACTCTTAGAACTGCAAAATCACAGAATAATTTAGGTTAGAAAAAATTTTGGAGGTACTCAGCCCTCTCTCTGCTCAAAATATATCTAATTAAATCAAGATACTCTGGCCTGTGGTATTTGAATCTTGAACACCTCTAAGGATAGACATCCTGCAATCTCTCTGAGTAACCTGTTCCAATATTTAAGCCTCATTATGGTGGTTTTTCTTTCTTAAATATCTTATCAGTATTTCCCATGCTCTGGCTACCACTGCAGTATTATATGAGGAGGAGTCCCAGAAGCTGGCTCCATCTCAGAATATGCTTAATCACTGTAAAATAGCAACATTTAAGGGTGAAGGATCTGTTTTTTTGCTTTCTCTTCTTTTTTTGTTTATTTGTTTGTTGAAACAAAATAATTTAACATTTCTGATGAAGTGTTAAATTTTGACAAATGGATATTTCCTAGGGGAAAAATATTTGATTCAAAAGATTATGACTGAATCTAATCAGCATTCAGTGTATCCTGTTTTGATTAGCACTGGAATAAGAAACAATAAGTTGTTTTTCTGCCTGGTGTCTGCTGTTGCTCCTTGGCTTTAGCATGTAACTCTCACTTCTTTTACCTCAACTTCTTCAAAAGAGCTTCAAAGCTCTTCTTTTACCACAACTTGCTTGACGAGTAGCACTGAAACGATTAAACTGACTAAGGTGTTAGCTGAGTAAAGAATTCAATGCTACTTCCCTTGCATTAAGTGATATGCTAACAGATACCAATGATGTCAGACATGCAACTTTGCAGAACAAAGCTGCAATTGATTTCCTTTTGTTAGCACATAGACATGAGTGTAAAGATTTTGAAATAATGTGTTGTATAAATTTATCTGATCATTCAAAATCCATTCATAAGAGTATTCAACAACTTAAACAAGCTGTGTCAAATATTAGAGTTGATGATAGAACTTAGATAACCTTCTTGATAGATAGAATTTAACAGCATAGGTAAAAGAGCTTTTAAAAATAGGTTTCTACATATTAGTTATCATCATAGTTGTTTTAATAATAGTACCTTGTTTGCTTCAATGTATTCAGCAAATGATTAAGAAAGCTATTAAGAGAGTCTACATAGTTCAAACAGGAGGGGGAGATGTTAGAGTGAAAGCTTCTTTGGACTCAGGCCCAGAGGGAAGCCAAAGCACAGGGGTTGAATTAAAACCTTTGGATAAGCTGAGATACATGGTCACACCAAAGTGAAATAGAAATATAGATTTTTAACTTTTAGTAGAAGTATATCCTGAGTGCCTTAAACATTGAAAAGCTGCAGCAGAGACCTTAAACACAGTTCTTAGTGCAGCAGTGTTACCTTTTCACAGAATTCTTTACTTTAGACAAAATATAGATAGAACTATACTGTTCACATTTTTTAGATAGAGTGTTCAAATAAACAATAAGAGCTGATAGAAACTGTACACGCAAATCTGTGTAATACCTATGTAATACTTGTGTAAGACTTACGACTGTTAGAATTAGACCAGGATAGGTTAAGAAAAAAAAAAAAGAATCGTGTGTTAATCTTATTGGTCAATTAACAAATACAATCCACACTTCTGTAAGAAAAGAATTAGAATATAGAAGAAACTAAAATTAGAAGAAGAAGCTGTTTTCTGCCTGCTGGTTGCTGTTGCTGCTTGGCTTTATCATGTAACCCCCTTCAAACTCTGCCTTCAAGAAAGCTGTGAGACTATGAAATAAAGAACTTAGCAGAACAGCAGCCTCCTCTGCTCTTCTACCCTGGTCCGAGAAGGAAAGGTATCCCATCAAAGCTCAACAGTTTTCTGCACAGAGGACGGGGTTGGATAAAGCAGGAAGTTTATCTGTTAAGTCATGAGGTTCAGAAAGGACTTCCTTGTGTTCTTAACTCCATCTCAGAGAGGAGTTTAGGTGCACCTGGATCCAATCCTAATCCTACAGTTGGTCAGTGGTTTACTTCTAAATGGTTATATGTGCACAATCAATCGTTATATCACTCAGCTAATATTTCAAAGTTTAGCACACTATTAATCATTACCAAGGATCTGTTGCAGCAAGGAACATCTCAACCGCAAGGAGTAACCTTCAAAGATGTCCTTACTCAAGGGAAGATCCTGGCATGCAGCCCGCTGCCATGCAGGAGAGCTCAAGGGCTCTGGCCTGTCTGCTATTTATGGAGTAGGATGATTGATTTGTAGTCATATTCGCATACTAGCAAGACATCTGGGTCACCATTCCTGACAGCCCTTGGCTACCCTATTGCCATCTGTCCACCAAAGTTCAGAGTGAACTGGATGGAGCCATCACAGCCCCCACTGGTGGTTCTGGCTTAAGCAGGGAGGGGGAGGTGGGGGCATGAGGGTTCAGTGTCAGCCAGCATCTACCCAGCAGCACACAGCAAGGCTCTGGTTCAGCACAGGTCCCGCATGGTGGCAACAGAGTTTTAATAATGGGGCTCCATGGACAGGCAAGGGAATGCCTGTGTGTGAGCAGAGGTTCAACACTCTGGCATAGCTCTGGAGGGGCCTGATGAGCCCATTGAGGACCTGAACTGGAGCCTTTGGTAAGGCTGATCAGGCCTGTTAAGTCTTATTAATGCACTCACAGCCCTAACATCAGCTTAAAAATGCTAATGCATCATGGTGGCAAGTTTGATATTTGTTTGAAACTACTTCAATTATGATGGACTTTGAAGGCAGAAGACCCATGAACTAGCTGAGAAAGTCAAAAGAATCATTAGTCTTCACCAGCCAAGCAAAAAGTGGTTATGAATCCCCTTATTACATAGCAAAAAAAATGTTAAAAGAGATCTGACTATTTCCATGCTTAATAAATTTGATAAAACCTATAGAAAGTGATTTTAGGTTGATAAACAATTGCAATTGTACCCTATGATCTCCATAGAAGAAAGTATCCAGGAAATTCTAAATAAAATATAAGGTAAATGTATCATTTAATCTTTCTCCTCTCTGCCTGGTTTTAAGACTAAACTCCAAAGTCCTAGATAAGCACAGTATATTTTTTATAGAAAAAAGGTAATGTGCTCTTAAAATATTTCTTAAAATTCAGAGAATTGAGTATATGATCAGTTTTAACTGATCAAGGGAGACTTAAAAGTCAGTAACTGAGAGTTAAATGTTAAAGTAGGGGTTTTTTTAGCCAGATGTGTACTTTTCCTTATCTGTAATTTTCATAATTGTAACCATAATCTCAACTTTTTCCCCTTAAGCCTTCTGAAAAAGTTTTTTGAACAAAATAAAATTTTCTTCAGTATGAAGCTAATATGTTTGACAATATTTAAACAAAATAAAGTCAAGTGACTCCTTTGGAGAAAAAAATGTCTGTTTGCAGACTTGTACTGTGAACTGCTTCAACAAGAATTCAATAAGTCTTTTCTACAAAGAGTGCATAAAAAAAATGTCCTCTGACCTATTATTTGTGGGGAAGGTTAGTTAGACCAGGGAGATTATGAGGAGGGTTTTTTTTTTCAGAGAAAAGGTATCTTTGTTGTCTGGACTACATTTACTGACAGTATCACAAACAAGACTGAGACGAGGAAGTAACTGACTTTAGAAAAAGTTAATTTACTGGTACTGACATTGACTGTTAAAGCTACTTAAAGCAGTTGAGCATGAAGTCAAAATTGGAACATGTTCAAAAAAAAAAAAACAGAGAAAGGAAAGAATGACAAGGAAACTGAAGTATTTCTTTTTGGGAAAATAAAGTGGTATCTGACAGGGGGTAAGTTAGTAGTGACAACCTGTCAAACTGACCAAAAACGATGTGGATGCTCTTTGATTCCAAAGTAGATGGCCTTAATAAGATATATAAGTTTGCTGAGTTGAGCACACAGAGAAATACAGTAGCAGATCTCACCTGTTATCCTCTAGGTTTATCTGTCTCCTGGTACTATGACATGCAACAGCTTCTTAGACTTTTCTGTGTTACTGTATAAAATATTTATAGTTTTTAAATATTTAGGAAAGGTATATAATTCAAAAGCAAGAATTAATCATCAGTAATAATGGGAACTAGTAGATGATAACTGTCATGGTAAAACTACAATTCTAAAGAGCTTTAAAATTTCCAGAAGGAACTTCTGAAGAAGAGAGTACAGTCTGTACCTAAAGAAAAGGGCATTGAGACATGGACATATTAAAATCAGGATTCGTTTCAACCAAAGCCTGACTTTGTCAATTATGACTATCCAAATGGTGAGTTTTGTCCTCATGTTTTAGTTATCTGAAGAAGAGAATTAACTTTGGAGATACAGGTACCTTACCAATGACTAAGCAGATACCAAGGATAAGGTACATAACATTAAATGAAATAAATCTGGTACTCTGTGTTTCTCCCTATTTACACTGGGAATCAGTGGAGTGACTGAAATGGGGCAGCTACCTCCCATATGTGTTTTGACACAGAATACATCATGGAGTATGCTTTTTATTTGCAGTAATATCTGTGCATTGAAGTCTTGATTGCTTCATAGAATGAGATCATTCTTGAACTGTCACAAACCTGAAATTATGTATATGAAATGACATTACTTTCTGACAATTCAGACTGTCTGCCTATAAGTCAATGAAGAAGTTTTCACAGACATCAGATTAGCGAGTTACTGGATGATCCCATATGTTTTAAATAAGGTAGATAGACCTGGACGGGATGTATGCAGTTGTGGCTGGGTATATCAAGTATTGAAAGATAACAAAAGTTTTAGACTCAAACTAAATCTTTTTACAAGCTCCATAAATTGTGGTTTGTTGTTGCTATTATTATTCATTTTGCTTTCCTCTATACTTTTTAATCTGTCCAAGAGAACTAGTGCTAAAATAAGATAAGAAAAGCTATTTTCACTGCTTCTTAAACCAGCTGGCACCAGAAGAAAAGTCTGTTCTCTCAAGTTTTCAAGACTCAATTTTTGTGGACCTCAGGGATTTAGAAGCTCAGATAGCTCGGCTTAGTCACAGAATCACAGAATATTCTGAGTTGGAAGGGGCCCAAAAGGATCACTTGAGTCCAACTCTTAAGTGAATGGCTCATGCAGGGATCAAAACCACAACCTTGACATTATGAACACTATGTATGCATGTAAATTTAAATCAAAGTCCTTTTAAAGTCCACCTTTTAAAATTTTGCCTATTGCAAACTCCTATTTATATTTGTAAATCCATTTTCTATGTAAAAACAAGCAAGTGTTGCTTTTCTTTTGTCTTAGAGTTTTGTCAAAAGTCAAAAATATTACAAGTTTTCAAAAAAAGAATCAATATATATAGCAACTAGAAGCCAGATAACTTTAATAATAAAGTGAAAACTTTAATAACGAGTTTTTCATGTCCAGCTTATAGACAGAGAAAAAAAATTTGCTTATATGCAAAAGTAAGGACAAACTAAGGAGTGAAATATGATAAAAGAGCACAGAGTGATCTTTCTCAACACAAATGCAGTTTACAAACAAAACCTTAACATAGCTGCTATTGTCTTGTATTTTATATTAGAATACATAGAAAACATAGTTCATAAACCCTGGATTGACTTTTTAAAAAGTTTAGAAATTGCTTGAATGTCTGTAGAAGTTAATGTCAGGAAATTCATTATCATATTGTTCTCTAAAACATTAAAATTATTAAAAAATGGGTCATTCCAGCAGTTCTTTTTAAAGGTAGTTATACAATGATTAAATTTGTAAAAAGACAGTCAGAAAGCAGGAACTACAATCTGACTAAATTCTTAGTCCAAGTATCTTCTTGTAGATAATGAGACATGATGGTCTGCGATGGCCAGGTTAAACCTTCTGGTCATATCTGACAGTTACCTGTAGAAAGAAAGCAATTAAAGACACTAGCAGTTGCACAGATTAAGCTAGATCTTAAAAAAAAAAAAAAAAAAATACAAATTATTCTTGAAAATGAGAATAGAGGTAGACAGACCCTTTTTTTTAGACTTTGTTTTGACATCTAGAAATCTTGAGATCCAAAGCTGTTGTTCATCTCTTATCTTGGAACATAAACATGAGCTCATGGCATAAGAGCAGTTCAGAAGGTGAATAATATATAAAAATGTTGTTTTGCTTTGTTTTTAAATCATAGATCCATGTATTTTGATACAGAAGCGTTATTAAATATAAGTTGTAATTTTAGTAACTTACAATTTCATTCTCACTTTTATTCCTCTTTAAAATACTCAGTGATAAACATTCACTCAAAAAATACTTAAACATTGATAATTGGGTGCAGTTGTATTTGGTTGCTTTTTTTATGAGAAGTCCACGTTAGTTAAAGAAATGCTGAAGAAACCTTTGGTTTCTCATAAGTGACGAGCCTGAAATCCTTCAGAAGTAATGTCTCTCTTTCATCCATAAATCTGTAGTAAACACATCCATCACTTAATCCATAGATATCATAGCTCTTGAGACCTTCTTCTGTTCAACAATTTTATTTTAGGCTCAGTTTAAAAACTATGACAGAACATCAGTTCTTTTAATATTTGCAGTGCTTATAGTATTTATATTGATCTTAAGGTTTCTGAAAGTGCATGAAACCTCTGTAATTTTTTTCATAGCAGTTTTTGTCATGAGTTGTATGTAGCTACCATAAACTTCAAACCAGTTTGTTAGGAAAGTAATCAACCTTTAGGAATATATTCCACAATACAGTGTGTATAAATAATTATTCTTGAGTCTTACGGAGAAATATTGTGTTGGTTTAGTGAGTCTAAAAAGCTTACGGATTGATTCGCATCATTGCCTTTAAATGTTTTATTGAGATACCTAGGTTGCTCTTGGCTTCCTAGTTAGTAAAAATGGATAGGTACTCTGGGAGATGATGAAGCACAGATAAAATCTAAATCTCTTTACAAATGAATTTATCTATCTCCATTGCTATCTCATAGCTTGGTATTCTTCTTTCTAATGGCACAGGTATTTGTGGGGTCTTCTTATAAACTGGATGGTTTTAGGTACCAATATGGAATAGAAAGATATTTATTGGTTAGTAAAATAAACAGCTATTTGGATGTTTTTTGAATGACTGAGAAATTGATTAAGTATTTGTGGGTCTCAGAATATTAGATAAAGCCAGAAGATAACACTTTTTCAAGATTAACTACAAAGAAACAAGGACTATTCAATGACCAAGAAAATTTAACATTAATTTTCATTTAAAAAGACTACTATGAATTATTGGAAACGGCAAAGTTTTCTACATTTGCATGAAAAGATATGCCATCTTTCCAAAGACTTCTTAAAGCCAAAAATTTACCTTGAAAATCTACTAAGGTGTAACACAGTGTGATTATTCAGATTAAAAGTCAAAGTCTAGATGTCTGAGTTCTCATTTATGATTTTTCTTTACTCTGTTTTTTCATTCCTTTTTAAGCATCTGGCTGCCATCCTGACATGAAACACATGAAACTCACAGCTGCTGGGTGGCTATACCCAGGGGTCTGGACACAGAAACTCAGCCTGGTGTCTCTCGTGTAGAGTCACAACACCCTATGCCTTTTCCTGTGATGCATTTCCTCTGCTCATTTCTAGACTTCCAGCACGTGCATTCATACTGTCACAGGCATCGTCGACACACAAGGAAAACACTTTACCAGCTCTACACGTATTATGCGTAAGTATTAGAAAGGAGGTTGGCTGTGATTTTTTTGTCTGATTGATCAACCCAGCTTATGGCCTGACTGTAACTTGCACCGGGCTCTGTCCAAGGTCTTGGGAAAGTTCATGGTGACTCTGAAAGTGAGCACAGTGCATGTTTTCAATTTCACCATATATCTTCAAGGTAATGTCATAGGCAGCAGTAGGGATTGATTGGATATGATTGGAATCTGCCATCAGACTGCCCTTTTCGATTTCCTTGCAACTCTGGTTATCTCATTCCTTGCCCTTCTACTACATGTGGATTCTCAATACATCTGAAATATGAGGCACATTTCTCTCCAGAGTGGCTATTCCAGCCTGCACAACTTGCATAGCATATGAAATCTTCATTGCCTCTCCATGCTGCCTATAACTTGTGGTATTGATTCTGTTATGTCAGAGCACAGAAGCAAGTGGCACAGCTCAAGACATAGGGCAATGCACTCCATAGCATTTTTTTGAGTCCAGGGAACTGATAAAAATAGGATTGGCTGAACTGTCTCAATGGATTCACTAACATAGTTCTATATATTCCACTGATTTCCTGCCAAAGGACTGCACCCTGATAAATGAGAAAGGAACAGTGATAGAACCCTTGCTAAAGTGGCAGAGAGATGGGGCATGTGGATGGTAAGACGACCATTATATTGAGGGTAACTCAAAAAAAGGTAAGAACAACTGCTCTAAAAAATCTGCAAATAACTTTCTGTGGGACATTGGCTCACACAGCACTGCGATGATATTGAGACACCATTATTGAATTTAGCCTTTCATTTCTCATCTCTCTGGACTGTGAATTTTTAGTAATATTGGGAATAAAATTATTGATGCTTGACATTTAATACCTCTGATTCTTTTCTGCAGCAGCAATTGTTCAAAGAACCTAAAAAAATATTCCCTTTTCTCAAATTAACTTTGTGAGGATAAATTTATTAATATATATAAAAGCTCAGAATGTACAGAGTTGGGAGCCATAATAATAGCTTAGGAGAATCAGCGTTTGTTTTATTCTCTGCTTTGATAGTGTAGTTGTAAAATCTATTGCTCTAATTCTAAGGTTGCTCACATGCTCATAAATCAGTCTACTTTCACAGCCATGTAGTTACTGGCGCAATTGAAGATTGGAATTAGGTGTTACCAGCTAAATAGTCAGCTACTATAAACAGTTGTGGATCAATTCCACACTTCAGACATAGTTGAAACATTACAGATCATAAGAAACAAAAATGTGTCCTTCATCACCTTTTCTTTTAAACCACAGACAGTAAACATTCCCACTGATACCCTCCCCTTTCCCATCCTTAATGTTGGTTTTATGGTATGGTGCACAGTTTATGTTATGAGCAGAAGTTGTGCCACCATACGCTTTTTCTGTCCATGTTAACATCATGGTTACATACGTAACGAACGTATGTCCTTTTGCATCACAAATATAAGATAACCTGAGATGCATCACTACAGTGACAAGTCTTGATTTAAAGTTATTTTAGTCAGTGGGAGTATTGCATTGATTTCAGATTAATTTAGCATGACAGCATAACATGACAAATCTAAGAGCTCAATCTGATTGCACACAATTTCAATAGCCAATAAAGTGTAGAGTAATAATTATTAATATTTACTATGTATGTGGTGACTGCAAGGACTGACAGTAGCTTTGATGGAATCTTAACATGAAACAAAGATTATTGCAGTCTGTAATCTCACCTTAGAATAGTACCTCTCTATTGATCATTTTCTTGTTGCTTAATGGAAGACTCAATATTTAGACATGAAAAGTATACAACTGATTTAAAATAAATATGTTATAATTTAAACTTGAATTTTCTTTTTTTTATGAGAATTTTCTTTTTTTACAACAACATGAGCAGTCACTTGTAAAACATATAGTTTCAACTGACTATGATCTTCATAGATATTACATTCTCTGACACTATTTTTATTTTCTGGTTAGACCATGTCTGTAAAGAGCACTTTGGTGGTATTTTAGAAAACAAAATTATAAATAAATCAGTAAACTAGCAACAACTTGCCATTGAGAAATAATAATAGAATCAGAATGGTAGCAGTATTTCTGCCCAATTGCAATAGGTACCTCATGCTCCAGTCTCTATCTGTGTTTTTAGTTTGTGTTTTGTTCCTTTAGTTCTTTGACAATATACCATGAGTAAGATATTTCAGTATGCTACACAGTGCAAATAATAATGATGTTAAATTCATTAAGGTGGAATGCCTTAAGCCCAAGAAACTTTGAGTGTTCAGAACACTAAGGAAGATAAAATTCATTATATTCACAATATTTTTTTAAAATTATTATTTTCCTTTCGATGTCTGCCTGGACAATGTGAAATATCGACTTAATGAGCTTCAAGATTGTCCTTCCAGTAAAATTTTTCTTGACACTTCTTAGCACTTCAACGCATGAAAAAATGTGCCTCCCTTTTCCCTATCCCATGCCTTTACTTCTTTCTCCACTACATGCCACTGGAACTTGGAGTAATATATTTGAGTTCTTTCATGCAAGGAAGGACATTGAATTCACACCTCTGTGTAAACTGAAAATGAAAAGAGTGTGTAGTAATCACCGGACAACTTTACTAAAATAAAGGTCATCTTTTATATATATTTTGAAAAAGTAGACTTTTTCAAGTCTCTGAAAGAAACAATGAAATTGATAATGGTTCAGGTTTGTGCACCTTCAAATTTCAATGTTTTCTCTAAGCCTTGTTGCATATCCAATATGAGATTTTTTGGTCCCTATCTTTATCCAACTTTTCTGTATGGGCCAGTGTGTTACGACTTCTTTCATGTTGTAGTTTCAATGTGCTGATTCATCCTGTATCTTGTTGTGTTACCTAATTCCTTCTGGTTTTACAGATCCCAGACACCCAAGAACTGCTCTAGGTTTCACATTGCATGTCATAACAACCTTGTCACATTTTGTTGTTCAAAACATTTATGTCATGTGGTTTACTCTCTTTAGCCAACTTTTTAAAATACTTAACCTTCAAATAATTTTCAGTCCTTCAATACAGAATGACCAATGTTAATAAATCACTTGCTTTATTATTTGAATGTTGCCTGTCCTCGACCTTCTGTATTTCTGGGCATCAGTATTTTAAGTGATGAAATTATAAAAAAAAGGTTCTATCCTCCATAGATGAAATTTGAAATTTGTTGTGCATTGCCCTTTTAGTCATTCTGTAACTGCTAACCTGGAAATACAATCAGTTCCACTGACTGGAGGGACAGTATAGATGACAATTTTGTGTGCAGACAACTAGGTACATAGATATCTGGACTTGAACTTGAATCCTACATCAATCACAAAATATAAATTATTCCCTCATGCAGTTCTGTTTCTCACCGCCAGTATTTTTGGGAATTATTCTGAAACAAATCAATAGAACCAGAGAATGAAAGTAAGCTAACTGCAAAATTGAAACTAAAGAAATCCTGAAATTAGTACCTACCCAGGATAAATTAGGCATCATTCTTTCCACACTGGCATCTTATTTGGGAGTAGCAATTTTGGAAGACCGTATGTCCAGTAACGGAAAATTCCTAGAAAAATAAGCCGTCTTTGTCGGAATAATCCATCATTCCTACAAGAGATTATGTCCAAGGCAGCACACATTTTCACCAGTTAACAGAAGCAATAGGCAGATTAAAAAAAAATGCTGATCTCTGGTCCCTATTGAAAGAATCATCTTTCACAGGGACATTTTCAGTGAATAAACAGGTAGCATAAACAGGTAGAAAAAGACTAAAAAAGACATTTAATATATGACAATATCATTAGAGAGATTACCTGATGTAATTAAAATATAAAGGAAGACAAAAAAATACTTTAGGAAGTGAGAAAGTACAAAAATCATGGGCTGAAAATAGTAAATACCTGAAAGAGGGAGTACTTGTGTGGGGAAGGTTTGTATATAAACTGTCAGTTTCTACAAAGTTTGTTCAATTATACTTTCGAAAAATAAATCATGAAAAAAAATGTATTCAGCTATATTAACAGAAATGTGCAAAGTCAACCCTCTGGTACTTGATAATCTTTGCTTGACTCATCTGCCCACAGAAAAACAAAAAGAAGATGAAAACCACACTACAAAATCTTCTTAGATGAGGTAGATGGGTCATTTAGAAAATGTCTCATCCCAGAAATTTTAGACTTTATTATTAAATCTAGAACTGAGAGAAGCATGTTGTTCAAACAAGAAAAGCAGTGATTGTTTAATGATGTTTTGAATTCATAAAGGGCAAAAAAGCCTTTTAAAATGGATTTGAAGAACAGGATAGAATGAGTGCATTTGGGAAAGACAGACAGTCATAAGACATCTGTGGCTGTTCCATGTCTTTTTCTCACTGTTAGTTCCATTCACAAAGGAGTGAGCCTTCAGGCATCCAAATGCTTTGCAGTAATTATTCCCGAAAGTTTGGTATTTATGAAAAATGCAATTTACTCTAGGGGATGCTTCACTGGCTTCGCTACAAAGGCAAGTCACAACAGTACATTCAAACACTGCTATAATTATCAGCCTATCACCAATTCTTGTTTTTCACAAACAAGTCTTTTCTTAAAAAAGGCTCAAGGCTGATATTTAACATCAGGACCAAACTGGGAAATTATCCCCTCATTGAAGAAAGCTGATCTCATTTGAAAATTCAAGGATAAGCTCAGAGCTGCCTCTTTGAAGATGAACACTAGATCCAGCCCACACTATCTTTTAATGTTACCACTGCTATATACCAACTCTGATAAATGTCCAATAGTTAAGAGGCAAAGTACTTGTGTAGCTGCTTCAGAAAATACCACAGAAAATGGGTGTCATGATTAATAATGCCTAGACAGTAGGCAGCCTTCTCATGGAAAGCCTAAAGCCTGCTCAAGAAGTGCATAAGCTGCTGTTGTTACAAAGTGATGGAGGGAAGGAGACAGACACATGGCTGCAAGCAGCAAATGTGTTAGCTTTGGCAAGGGTCTGCATGACTTTTGGTGGGTATTATTCCTTGATACGCATGGAGGAGCTCTGTGGAGATAACTCAATATCACTCAGATCTATAGGGAGTCAGCATTGTAACACTGTAGTTACATCACAGAATCACAAACATTTTGTTTGTGTTTTTACTTACAGAAACAAATTTTTATCTTGAAGATTCACATAAGAAATTCGCCAAGCTATTCCTGCTTATCAACTGTAAGTCTTCTTTTACTCAACAGAGAATAAAGCAAGTTGATAAAATTTGCTTCTTGTATGATGTAATTAACACTGAGCTAGTGCTCAATGTGTGTGTCTATGTAGATTTTTTTCCTTTCCTTTCTTTTGTAACACCAGGGAAATAAAATATTGATTTGAGGGGAGGGGTAGCTATTAAGCATTGCAATTACTTCACACAGTAATTCAGTTTAACAGATGAAAGAAGTTTAGTCCCACATGCCAGAATCTAAAACCTTAGGAGTAAAGGAAAAATGTTCTTTAGTAGGAATATTTTGTTAATTTAAAGTAAGTTAGTTCACAGAGATCTAGTTATGCACTCCTTGTCTTTGTCTTGTGTGGTTTACACCTTTGAGTTCAATGTCCTAGAACTATAAAGATTAAATATAACTGGTAGGCTTTAGATAAAAAAATCATCTTTTGATGAAGATTCTGTCAGATTATCTAAATTGTAATTCAGACGACTGAGAAGGGAGGGAGTGAAGAGGATGGAGCCAGCCTCTTCCTGGTGGTGCCAGGAAATAGGACAAGAGGCTATAGGCAAAAGCCGTGGCCACTGAAGGCCACCCCTCCCTGAATAAGCTTCCTGACTGGAACTTTAGACTGTTAAGCTGCCTAAGGGAACTTGAGATAAGATTAAGGTGGCACTGTTGTCCAATTATCTCAGGTCTAGGGAGAAGCAAACAAGGCTGAGACAGAAGAATGTATCCGCAAGAAAACCAAACCCAGCAACTGTCCTGAAAGTCAGCTCTGGTGGGGTTTGGGGTGGGGAAGGCCACAGCCCACAGACTTATCTGCTGCAGCCAGTTTTGAACACACTGAGTGGGGAAGAGAAGAGTTTTGGGGGTGTGGTATAACCTCTGGTCAGAGGGAGTGATCATCTATCCTCCCTCACACAAACTGGCTCAGTTGCAAGCCCCCAACCCCAGGAAGGCTTCATCCACAGGACATTCACATGAGGGGCAGCTATGGAAGTTTCATCATCCATCAAAGAGCCCCAAAGCATTCCCCAGACTCATTGCTGAGGCCTTCCAGCAGAGCACTGCACATGATACAAAGTGATGCAACAGATCCAGAGTCTGCTGCAAGAGATGGTGTCAAACTACCTCTCCCTGAGCAGTTTGAGCGTTCCCAGGTGGCCCAAACATCTAATAATCCATTGAACTCTATGTTTTGGGGGACCATCACTACTAAGAAGATCAGGGGGAGAGGATCAATGGGATGCCATTGGGATCCACAGAGTGGTAATATTTTCTACTTAATCTGTCTTGCTGTCACTCTCTTTCTCTCCCACCCTTCCATTTTCTATTTCTTTCTATCTCTCTACCTCACTGTTACTGCTAAATAAAATCCATGCTGTTGACTTTGGAATATGGTCTTGTTTGCATCTTAATTCAGGCAGACCCATCTCTCTTATAATTTTCATAACCAGATCATAACATCTCAGCACACACATCAGAACAGAGGCAATAACAGCACAAAAAAGTGAAGGTTCAAAAGGTATTAAGCTCCAAATCAGTTTAAATTGAGCATGACACATAGAGAATAAACTTGGCTAACAGTATGACACCTAGTTTTAGAGACAGGGTTTTTGAGTTTTCAGTCCATTTCTAAGGCATTAATACATACTTCACTCATAGATATATATCTAAGCCTAAAATACAAGGAAATAAAAATCTCTTTTTTCTTTGAATAGAAAGTCTTACAGAAATGTGATTTTTTTAGAGATTCCAGAGTCTACATCAACTTTGCTTTTAACCTGCTTTCTAGAGTGGAACTCCCTCCTGACTGCTGTTAGAGATGCAAAAGACTGTTCTGCAGTGTCAATAAGGTGAGTTAGGACAGACTGTGGACTTACTCTTTTGGCTGTAAATCTGGTTGTTTGTTTTCTTTAGACTTCATTCAAACTCCCTGAGGGCTATTTTCTAGGCAGCCATTCACAGAATTGCAAACAGCCAGTATGCATTAATTTTAATGAACTTACTACTTTTACACACACCTTTTAAACCTCTTGTTTGCAATCACCTGTTAGAAGCTGTTATGAATGGATGATGTAGGTTTAAATCAGTCCCTCCCTTTTGCCCAGGCCTCTGGCAGCAGGCAGTAGCTGTATTGAGGTGGCCAGCACCCCAAGACCCACTCTCATTCACAAGTTCTTTAATAAAGGCTGATTCAGTCTATTATAGAATGAATTATTTATTAATAGACACAAAACTAACGTACATAAGACCTAAAACAGACTATTACTACACAGGGATAAGACAAAAAGGGGATACTAGTACATATGTGGAGTTAAGGGTACCATTAAATTTACAGCTAGCTAAGAAATAGTATAACTTAGGATTCAATGTTTCTTACCACCAATTCTTGAAGGGGCAGACATTGAATTCCTTTCTCTCAATTTCAGAAAAGTAACTGCAAAATTTGCATTCAGACTTCAAGAAGATATCATCTCACACATTCCCAAGGAGTGTGTAAGAGACTTCTGCCTCTGTGATAAACTGTAATACTTTTGTAGTGTAAAAACAGGCCTTTTGGGCACCTATGTTTTTTAATCTCTTCCCACACCTGTTAAGCTGGCAGACTTTTTGGCACCAGCAGATGCTACCCACTGGGCCTTGCCTGCCTGGGTTATCTCTCCTATCTGCACTGGCCGCCTATAGTGGGGAGAGGGGTGATATGCCCTGCCACAGAAGGTCAAAAGGAAAACAGTTGTATGGCTTTTCTCCTGCTAAACCGACAAAAAAACTCCTAAGCATGCACAACTTATACAACTGTACTGACATAAGTTCTACTATTTATATAGAGTAACACAAGTAAAATCTGCCAAAGTACAGCCCTAAAATGTTTTTTTCTAATTTGTTGGTTTTATTTGACAAAAGACTCCTCAGTTACTGTACTGAAACTGGAAATGATGGAGGGAATTTTCTTCATAGCAGCAGCATGCTGTCTCTTTAATTTGTGATTAAACCAGTGTTGATAATACACCAGCGTTTTGGCTCTGGCTAGCAGTGCAACACCATATTGAGATTTTCTTTTTTCCCACTCTGACCCTGCAATGAGTAGGTTGGAGTGCACGTGAAGCTGGGAGGAGACACAGACAGGACAGGTGACCCAACTAGCCAAAGGGATATTATATACCACATCATGTCACGTTCAGCAATAAAAACTGGAGGAAAGGAGGAGGAATGAGGGATATCCAGAGTGATGATGTTTGTCTTCCCAAGTAGTTATCGTGTGTGCTGAGGCCCTGCTTTACAGGAGATGGTTGAAAAATGATCATGGGTGGTAAGTACTGAATGAGTTCCTGATTTTACTTTGCTTGTGCATGCAGTTTTGCTTCACATTTTCAACTGTCTTTATCTTGACCAATGATTTTTTTCATTTTCGCTCTTCTGATTCTTCTGCTCTTCTTTTTGCTCTTCGTTCTTGGTCTTCTGACCCATCCTGCTAGAGGGGAGTGACAGAGTGACTAGGTCAGCTTAGTTGCTAGCTGGAGTCACACGGCCAAAGTTACCTTGTACAATCTGCATAATTTTTCTTAGCCGCAGAAGACAGGTGTTGAAGCACACTGTTTCAGTGATATACCTCTGTCTGACGACAAGTATAGTGATCAGAACATACTGTCCTTTCATTGTATCAAGACCTTATACAAACAGTTTCCTAGCTCTGACCTGGCTTTTATTTCAAAAATACTGTATTACAGCAGCTCATTAAGTTTTATAAATAGGTAGACATGTAACCAAAAAACATATTAAGTCATATGATCAATATTGCTTACCATGTAAATTAGTAGTTAACAAATTTAGTGCTGTCTTCTTCAAAAATTCATTTAATATTTTGCAAAAAAAACCATTCTGTAGTTGTGGTATTAACAAGTGATAGCCAGCTGAACACGTGTTTTGTAGGTGTCTGAAAACTCCAAATGCTTCAGTCATAAATTGTGTGTTTAAATGAGCGTTGCCCTCAGACTGTTTCCAACAGTCTGATATCATACTTACACGTGATACTTACAACAGTAGTAGATTTAGATGTGGGCAAGAAATTATTTTCTGTTCTTAAAAAGATTAGCTGTTACTAATTTAGTAGTTTGAAGGTGTCAAAACAGCACATTTCAACAGTCTGATATTTTGTCCTTCAAAATAGATGAAGTTGGTCTTTTTCTTTCCACCCTTTTTTTTCTTGCCTCCAAACTCATTGTTAATTTTATTCTCAACAAAACAAAGTTGTTTCAAAAATATGTGAAGTGTTCTATGCAACATTCCTCTTGGCCCATTCTTCAACTTCAGGGCTGAGTACTTAGCAACTCTCAAGATTAATACAATATGTGCACTTACAAACCTACCATATGGTTGGTCCCTTTAGCTGAGGCTCATTCATCCAAAGCTGTCCTTTGGATGTAGGTACTAACTTTTTATCCACTCGATTAACTGAGAGTTTATGTATTTCTTTCTGCATCAATAATTATCTGAATAGCAGTATGATCTAGCATTTTAGACCAGTGTCACAAGAGCCTTAGAAACTTACAAAATGAGTTGTTTTGTTTTGATGTTATGAACCTAATTATAGGCAGGATCATTGTCCTGAAGCCACTGTTGTATTTTGTATCAGTGCCATACAAAATGTTCTGCTTATTCCCAAAATGACAAAGCAAACAGATGTCTCACAGGGTCAAATAATTTCAGTTCTCTACAGCTTCTGTGAACTCCAAACATGCGAAACATGTCCCTCCTATGTCAATTTATAAATGAAATATCAGGTTTTTTTGTTCTTTCTACAAGAGATGTTTGATAAGGCATTTTAAAATAGTAAGGCACTGGACCCATGGTAGATGATAAAGATGATGATGGCAGCTAGCTCTAGACATCATGTTATATGTCCATATTTGAGATAGGCACTTGTGGCTTCTTTTATTCAGTGTAGAGAATTAGGCAAACTGAAGAGCAATTTTCATCAGGAAGAAACAGATCACAACCTGAAAGCTGTTGTTTTTCTCAGTTGACCACACAAGGAATTGGGCTGAGTAGCTCAGATGCATACATTATTAACATCTACATCTGGTCAGACATAACTCAGATTCAGTAAATTTTGCATCATCTGAGAAGTAGCTATCCATACTGTAGCTAAATCATACCAGAGGTGCAAAAGTTTCCCAGCTGATCTAAGCAGGCCAGTACAAATCCTGCACAGATTGCTGCCCAAGTATAGAGCCACATGAGTGCAATGGCATCTATCCTTGGCTCAGAAGATTTTAACTGCTTCCACGCTGTGCTGAGCCCTTGCCAGTGACCAAGAGCTGTTCCATCTGTCTTCACACCATGCACTCTCTCATATCTGGAGGGCTTATTGGTTTAGATGCTGGACACACCTTCGGACCTGAAGTGGCTCCGTGCAATTGGATGGCATAGTATCTTTCATAAAGCAAAAAAGACTGTTCATGAGGCTGATCCTGACTGAGTTAGCTCAGTGTGGAAACCATAGCACTAATTCTGTTTTCAAAACTCTGTGAGGCTCCAATTAGCATTGGTAACAGACGGCTGCCTGTATTGTGATGACATGAGTGGAAGGAATAAGCTCATGCTGAACTCAGTACTGTTGGGACTTCACTGCATCTGGCACGTGTGCTGGTTCAGGTGTCTTCATTCCAGTGCAGGCTATGATGTAAACTCACTCAGTGGCTATATAGATGCTAGTAATTCACAAAGCAGCGTGGCAAATGGCTCTCCAAAATCTAGGTGAAAAGCACATAAAATACAATATTTAATTCTTCCTTGAATTTCATGTGCTATGAGTTACATTTCTTGTTTGCAGGTTGCATAAAATTATTTTTATAGGTTAGTTAATCAAAGCAGTTTATATGTATCTGCATATCATCAGGTTTTTACCAGTCTCTATGCTTGATATAATTTAAACTGTCCCTTTAATATATCTTTCTGCTTTTTTCTCACTTTACAGCTGATATGCTTGGAATGGTTAAAAGATGTGGATTTTTGCATTCATCTATCTTTCATTTTATTTTAGATTTTCTCAGTCAAAAAAAAAAAAAAAAAAAGACATGTTTTATTTATCACAAAAAAATAGCAAATACTCCTAGGAGTGATAAAGTGTTAATACTTATCATTAGTTATAATAATTTATAAATTGTAATAATTTTAGTAAGTTATCCTCTCAAGAAATTGTGATAAAATACTACTCAAAATTCAGAAAGACAACCCCAAAAATTTCTGTGGATAGGTCAAGGTTTTTCTGATTTTTTTTTTTTTTTATTTTCCTTTCTTGTTAATTTGTTTGTAAGTTGAATTATACCTGAAAGGTGTCTCAGTTGAGACAAATTAGGAGAAGATGTCCTGAGATGAGCGTATCCTCTAAATGGAAGGTCGATTTCGGCAGCCCCTCCCCCACAGGTTTGAAAGGAATTTCTTGGAGGAAAGCGAAAAAACACTGTTTATTTAACAAGCAAGGTGCACGCAGGCACAAGAGGGAAAAAAAAAAGAATAATGCTAAATAATAAAACCTCTCACTGTGGAGAAAACCTGGAAGGTTCAAAATCCTTTTTGTAGATGTGGCTCTGCTCTCTCTGGAGCTGAGGTGCAGCGTGGGCCCCTCCAGGCCATTGTGTAGAGCCTCCCAGTGATGGTGTTCCGAACCAGAGCAAGACTGAACAGTTCCTGGAGAAGAAGAAGAAGCTGCAGTCCCAAGAAAACTTCCTGCCTCAGCTAATGAATGAGAAGCTCCCTAAAAAGCAAAAGAATGCAACTCTCTTTGCTGTTGCAGAGCCGAGAGCTGGGAAGAGAGCGAGCAAGTTATCTGTGTTTTTGAACACAGCAATGAAGGAACTCCACCGCCTTCCCCCCACTCTCTCTCAGATCTGGCTTAAAGCTGCGGGACCCATTTCTGGGCAATAAGCAGACGATAGGGAAATACAGTGTTATCATAAAATCACTCCAAGACAAGAGGTTACATGAAAACATAAACAAGACTCAGATTTATTCTTCTTATTTAAGATCCTACAAAAGATACTACATTTAAAGTACTATCAAAGTAGAAACAAAAATAAATAAAACCAATGGGTCCTTCCAAAGAAGAAAAACAGATAAAGGAATTCTTTTCAGATTGCCTGAATATGGTCTTAGAATAGGAAAGCAAGCTAGGAAAGTTATTACATGTTATGCCAGCCTAAACTCAACACTTATTTATCTAACTTCTAACATAATATCAGAAACATCTAAAGAATATATTAAATTGTACAGGAAAAAGAATGATTACCCTAAAAATGCACAATTTTTAGCAGAGGGCAAGCAAACAGGAATTTTTAGAAAAAACACCCACAAATGGAAATTAGTACAAAAACCTTCCTAAAAATTAGAATATTTTAGAAACAATGGTACATTATGACTGAATTCTATGCATTAAAACCAGAAATTCAACTGAAAATACAATTAATAGGGGTTTTTTTCAATTTCTTTAGTAGTACACATAGTTATATAGCACAGAGTAAGGCATCTCAGGGGTCTCCATCCCAGGCTGATGGATGCAGTTGCTGTTTTCCAGTTTGCACATTCAGGGCACTGCCTTTAACAGCATCCAGATACATAAACCATAATACATAAAACAGAATTCTCATAAGATATAGGTACAGATGGCTAAACTCTGTTACTTCTCTCTGACTGTGATTGAAGTTCACTGCTGAAATCATGCACGTCCTCAGTCTCCACATTCACAAGCACACCCATATCCTTAGGTCTCTTGAACATTCACCTTATATCCCTGTCTGGAAGCCAGGCCCCTTTCCCCTCCAAATGAGTCTCCTGTTCACTAGTTTTTCCAGCTTCATATTTACAGTCAAACGTGTTTGGTGCATGGAATCTTTGGTGCATGGAATCACCCACCTGCTTCACAATCTCCCCCACTCCCACAGATCCCTTAAATATTAACATGGGTTTCTCAGCCTGGCTAACATCCATAATCAGACCTTGGGCTCCATACCATCACGGACTTCACATATGGAGTTTTCTCCTATTCACCAGATAGTCTGACTTGAAATTTGCTTCTGAATTTAGCATACACAAACCTGCACACAGGATTAAATTACCCAGGGAAACAATAAATACAGCTCTAACAACTTCTCAGGTCTGTATATCTATGTGTTTAATTTGTCACATTTCTTGTTCCTTTTTATATTTTCTATGGTAAGTAGTCCTTAGCCAGGTAGCTAAATGAATCAGATTGGGCCACATTCCACACATTCTTAGTGAGCTAACATTTCCAAAATGCTTCTTCTGCAATGCTAAGCATGTCAGTCCTCTATACATGGCCACAGCTTTGCGGCAATACCATTTCCTTACTCATACTCCTCTGATTTAGAATGTTCCCAAAGTCTGAAGTGCAATTACGGTATCCAACAGAAATACACTAAAATTTACAGTCACTCTTTAAGCCTTAAATAGAAATTCCCCTTCTGAGGAAGTAAATCCTTAGGACTCTCCCCTCCATTTAGTAACAGATGTGTAAGACTACAGCTCAGAAGAAAACACAAAGATATGATTGAAGAGTTCACACATTGGTCAAAGAATCTGTGACTGCAAAAATAAGCTGAGCAAACAACATGTTGCAGCCTCACCTTCAAATGACGGACTTTTTAGGGTGCTTGGACATTTTTTTTCATAATCCCACTGAGCAAAAACTGTTCTGAATGATAGTCTCTAATGTGCATCTATATACATTTGTAGATAAGTCTTCTACTTACGGTCATGTATTGTCACCAGGAGCTGGAGTACCATGCATGATCTCCAAAATTCTTTCTCCAAAATCTTGGTAGTGAGAATTAGAAAATCAGTCCATTTCTTTGGACTTCTTCCCACTTTTTGTTTGAAATGAAAATATAACTTCTTTCAAGCAGATTCCACCACCTTTTTACAAATAGTTTTTTCACTTTAGTACCTCAGTCTCAGCTAGGGCTGTTGAACATGCTACAAGTAATAGCACTTAGAGAATTCGTTAACTATTTTCTCTTTTCTCAGAAAACTCTCACCTAGAAATTCTGACACTTTGTAATACAGTGCTACATTGGTTTAGAAAGCTTGTGATAAAACCAACATCAGTCTGCAGAACAAAATAGTATGCTAGTCAGCCCAACAGACTGGAGTTGAATGCTGTGTTCATGTGTATCTTGTACCTGCAGGTTGCTTCCTTCTAAGCTCTGACTTGCAGTCAGAGACCTCCCTTGGCTACCTGATGAAAAAATCCTCCTCTTTTTTGATGGGACCTTATTCCATTTTACAACAACTTGTTCTCTAGGGTAGACAGGCTGATCTAGAAAAGGCACCACTGACATACATACCGAATACTGAACTAGACATTGTCAAACCTGTTGTAATCCTGTAATACTGTTTTGAAGTCTATGCAGAGATATATGAAAGTATCAATATGTTGTCTCAGATACTGGAAACACTCCTCCTATGGTGCTGTAAAGAATCTTGATAAAGTTAAGTTAACCTCTATGCTGCTGAATATGTGTTACTGCTACTACTGCACTGTTTTAGATAAAATGGGAAAAAAAAACTATAAGACCACTTAAAAAAATAAAAATAATAAAAATAAAAAGAAACCACTCCATATTTAAAGTCAAACCTGATTCAAGGGATTTATATAAAGTCCAAAAATTATATAGCTGATTTTCCAACATATTTTTCCCTTTCTTCATGCATCTCTGCAAATAAGACAAGGAATGGAAATTTTGAAATATCAAAACAAAATCTGTTTGCACAAGGTTTCCAGTGGGGTTTGACAGTTAACAAATGAACCTCAATATAGAAACTTTTAAAGTTTTTCATCCTTATTGAGGGTGTTATAGTGACTCTGTTGTTTCTGGTGTTGAGTCTCCTCTTTCTAAATTCCATTTCCTTTTATTTTTTTCCTTTGGGACATTTAATGGAAGCTACTGCTTGCTCTTCTGACTCATCCTCAGTCTTCTAGTTCTGAGAACTGAAAAGTGTCATTATATTCAGATTCAGAAACTGAAAAAAGTATTCTTTCAAACACTGTAATTATACAGTCTGTCAGTGTCCTTTTTCAGGCTCATCTTCAGCATTAGCATTATACACAGTTCTGCCTGTTGTATATTAGCTGAAATTTTACTGCTTAATTTTATACTTTTGCAATTCTTTGTTATTTAATAACGGAATAGAAATGCTAATAGAGATATGACTAGACAGGTCATTCATAACATTCATAACACCTCTGCATTTCTTTTTTTACTGCAGTGAAATAGTCTAGTAGAAATTTAACACATTGCATAAAATTCAAATGAGAAGAATTGTCTCACTTCATGTAAAAGTTTAAAAAATGCCTTATTTTTTTCTTTCTAGACTGAGAAAAAAACATCAATTTAGAGTAATTTATGATGAGACAGCCCCAAAGCAGTATGTCCTATACCTCAAGTAGAGAGTACTTGCCCCTTCTGTGGGTGCCCTGATCCAAATCTACTTTGCTTAAGTAAGAGAACTTTTCTTGTGGTTTTCTTCTCCCACATAAACATCACAACCTCTGTCACACAGAGTTATTTTTGCACTCTCTGTTCCTATAAATATTTAATTAGTTACACAAAGTGAAACTATTCCAGCAAGGATGATAAATTCACACATGCAGCAGCACGCATTTGAAAGCTTTTGTATATGCCACAAAAGAAAGATTCTGAGCCCATTTTTTCTTTAATTCAAGTGAAAAATGTGACACTTTGCTTACTTAATTATTAAGGGAAGATCTATGCTTTGTCTGGCAGGTAAAATGACTGCACTGGTGATGGTTTCCTTGAAGTTTGTATATTACTGCTTAGAAGGTATAACCTAACATTTGATATTTTATCAGAAAGTCTCATGTTTAGTAACCATTACCTGCCCATCCTTTGCCCTGATGTAGTCTCACCTGGGTGCCTGGAATATGATTTAGCAGGCCATATGAGTATGTGGGATCTCCCTAAATAGTGTACGAACATATGATTAAGCCATTTCTTTACTTTTGTCTTGTTTGGATTTACAGAACTTGGTATAAATGTAGGAATTGGTGAAAAAAAAAAACCTAGGAAACTACCATCTGACACCTAAAGTCTGACTTAAAGTCACTTGAGGAACATTCAGTCATCTGTTACAGTCCAACTGCTTCTCTTAATAGCCAGGCCACTCTTGGAAAACAGACTTGCATCATATTTTCTCTTCTTCATGTGGTGTGTTTAAAACCTTCATGCGCAAGGAACAGCCACACACTTCTAACCTGAATAACTTTCTCCTTGTAAAGCAAAAAGGAGTAGAGGGGATTCTTCAGTCTTGTGCTTTTGCCTTTCATCCTGAAGATACATATAGCAACTTTAAAGGATGGTACTAAATAAATAAATTGTAACTATAAAAAGTCACATAAGCTACTTCTCTGTATCTTACAGTGTGAATGTAGGTTAAATTTCTCTAAAACTTGCCCTTTTAATGTGAAATATTTGCTTATCTCATTCACTTCTGTGGTATGAAATCCCCCTTTTTAGATCATATGCATATTGCAGTGGACTTTGCTGAATTAATATGCCTACCATGGGTTTGTGTATATCCAAGATGAAGGGTTCTAAGCCAGTCAACACCCCATGCCTAGAAACTTTTTTTATAACACTGTCTACCTTGCAGTGACCATGATAGATTTCTAAATACTTTAATACATATAAAGAGATTAATGGAGTATTTTGATGTAGTAGATGAACGTCTACCAGAAAGAGGATACATAGTGGAAGGACAAATGTGACTTTTCCCCTGGTATAATTTTGCAATTTTTTTCACTAAGACTAATTGTGTGCATTTTCTGTAGTGTTTGTGGCAGCTTTAATTTTTTTTTTTTAATTCCAGCTATGCCTAAATAGTCATGTCCACTGTGGCACCTTGAAATGTATAACAGATATTTGAACCAAACATTTCTCCTGAACTATTCTGGAAACTAACCAGACCATTTATTCTGTTAGACATGGAACAAAAGATGACAGCTGCAGGTTTTGGGGCAGTTTTCTTTTTCTTCTTCAATCTTTCCTGCTACGCAAATTAAAACAAAATTCTGACTGCCACGGTAGACCACAATTCATAACTGTAAAGCTGAAAACAAAGATTGTGTTCATTTCACAACCTGCTTTCATGTGTCTAAATATCACACATTTTAAGCTTGAGCCACTTCCAGCACTGAGTAAGCAAGATAAAATATTTAGTGCTGCTAGATGTTGAGCTTCAGCTTTTTGTGCCTTCTGTCACTAAAGATATTAGGTTTATTTTTACTTGTGTCCAGTTGCATCAGTATTGAAATATGTCTTCACTAAAAAGCAAATATATCTATTACATTGACTTCTCTACACCATGTGAAGTAGTTGCATGGAAGTCTTTGAGGAACAAAGGAATAATGAAAAGCCATAAACTGTTCCTTGAGACACAGAGCTTTTTCCCAAATTAGGGAGCCTAGTGTTCCACTGGTACATTCTTAACTCAGATGTACATATACTCAGATCACTTATAGAAAACAGGTACATTAAGGTAGCTATAAAACATCTGCCACTGTAATTGAGATTCAAACCAGAACTTTTGCTATAGCTACATTAGCACAAAAAGACATGTCTATGTCATATATACTGTCAGGTATCTACACTAGGATGTTTATACTCCACATTTTAGGAAAAATACCATTCATAAACATAATAATCTTGAGAAAAAGTATTTGAAATTGGTATAAGAAAATAAAACCAGCTATGCTTTCCCTGTATTTTTCTAAGATTATATACAGTTTTATGACTAATTTTTTTTTTTCTGATAACAACAGTCTATGCACCATATGCCTACATTCAGCAACAGTTGCTATTAATATTAGTTATTAAAATCACCCAATTTGGATCTTAGTCCACACACACTGCACTGAAAATTTACTCCACATATATCCATCCAAATTTTTACAGCTCTGAAAAGACTTTTTAACTGTTACTAATGGGTTTTCACTAATATTTAAATCCGTTCCTGCACAACAAAAGCATAGGCTGTCCCCAAGGTTCCAAAAATCCAAATGGATTGGAAAAGTGAATAGATTAAAATTCATTGTATCTATACCTCTCAACTTTTTCTGTCCAGTTGTTTTCTCAGTTTTGAAAGGAAAGGTAATTTGAAATATTCAGACAAAATGCTATCCAGAAGGAAAAAAAAAAAGAAGGAAAAAAAAAAAGCATCTCCTGTCAAGGTTTTCTGCTTTATGACTGAAGGTTTGAGTGTCACATTTTCCAGAGCTGACATTTCCTCTATTTAAAGGAGAATTTCTATGGTGCTGAAATAGACAAAACAATAAATGGCCTTTGTGGAACTGAGACATTTAATCAACTGCAAAGGTTCTTTGCTGCAAGTATTCTTCGGCATTGTTACTATCAAGAGGACAGTTTCACATATCAGCATCTTACAGAAGATGCAATTTTTCTTTGTTTTGTGAAGGTTTGGAAGGAATATGGTGTGTGTCTGTCACTCTCTTTCCAATACTTTGAAATGGCAGTGACATCAGGAATGTGTCTCACCCTGGATAAATGGGAGGCCACACAGTCCATAAACCAATAAGAGTAAATTTCTGATACCAGGAGAGGACTAGTCATCCTCTAGAAGTGTTATTCCCATTGAAATGGACACTAGAATAGAAAAGGGAAAATATACATTGGTTATTCAATGTTCCTTTTACTCTGCAGCAAAATAAGCCACAAGTACTTTCCAAAATGCTTGTTTTAATTTCTAAACACCTTGTAGTAGAGTTCCAAATCAGTATGTTTGCAACACATTTACTGTAGACATTCCTAAACTCAACATGATGGAAGTTGAAAAAAACCCAAAACCTCTACACTGTACACTATCTTCAACAGTCTGACACTTCTGTCTGTTTTATTCAAGTCTTTCCTTAAACTAGCCAAATTTCTCAGGGCATCTAGCCTTTGGTAATTATCAGGAAAGGAAGTCCTAAGACAAAGAACTTACAGTGTGAGCAATTCCCTTAAAGTTAGATTGAGCTTTAGCATCTCTCTGCAGCATTATTCTTTTGAACTGAAAATTGCTTTTATGACTCATTCTGCTCAAGGCAAATATGAAACATTGCAGAAATGTCTCACCCTAGGCTTTTAACCAGTGTCAGTCAAAAGCCCATTTGAGACACTTGCAAGTTGATGCATGAACAGGTTATAGCAGAAGTAGAGAAGACAGTAGAAATGTCAGACTGATAGAACCAGGAATAGAAATGACAATTGAGTAATGAATTGCCTATGACCAACGTCTACAGGTCAAGATCACTCCTGACCCTCAGCAGAGAATTACCTGAGGATAAAAGGGTAGACCAGTAAGGGACACAGTTGTACACATAACACATATGTGCTACAGACTCCCTGATCAGGAGGAGGAAGTCGATGAAACATTCTATAGGCAGCTCTAAGCAGCCTCAAAACCAGGGGCACTGGCTCTTGTGGGCGACTTTAACTATCCTGACATCTACTAGAGAAGCAGCAGAGCAAAGCACAAAGAATTCAGGAGGTTCCTGGAAAGCATTAATGACAACTTCATGTCAGAGGAAGGAGGATCCCACAAGGGATGGTGGGCTGCCTGACCTTATACTAACAAAATAGGAAGGCCTTGTTGGAAACATGAAGGTTGGGGGCAGTTGTAGCGGGGTCATGGAAGCCTTGTCTGTAGAGCCCATGAGACTGCGGAGTTCAGTACCTGGTAAGAAGGAAGCAGGCAACAAGTAAGGTTGCAATCATGTATAGTGGTTTGATCCAGGCTGGACGTCAGGTACCCATAAATGCCACTCTCTCACTTCCTTCACAACTGGACAAGGGGAGAAAATATAATGAAAGGCTCATGAGTTAAGGGAAGGGAGAGATTGCTCATTACTGTCTCAGACAAAACAGACATGACTTGGGGAAATTAATTGAATTTGTTATGAATCAAAATTGGAGCAGGATAATGAGAAGTAAAAAAAAAAAAAATCTTAAAAACACCTTCTGCCCACCCCTTCATTTTTCCTGGGCTCTACCTTCTCTCCTGCTAGGGGTGTGGGGAGACATCGAATGGAGGCTGTGGTCAGTTCATCACAGCAGACGATGTTTCTGCCACTGCTTTCTCCTCAAGGAGAGGAGTCTTTCCCCTGCCCCAGTGTGGGGTCCCTCCCATGGGAGAAAATCCTTCATGAACTTCTCCAACATGAGCCCTTCCTACAGGCTACAGTCTTTCATTAACTTCTCCAGTGTGAGTCCCTTCCAAGGGGTGCAGTCCTTCAGGAACAGCACGCTCCTCAGTATGAGAGAGACTTGGAGCTTCTGGAGAAGATCCAGCAGAGGGAAAAAATGATTAAGGGATGAGCATTTCTTTTACAAGAGCCTGTTCAGTCTTGAAAAGAGATGACTGAGAGAGGACCTCACCAGTGTCTATAGGTAGGGTTGGAGGGTGTCCAGAGGATGAAGCCAGGCTGTGCTCAATGGTGTCAAGCAATAGGACAAGAGGCAATGGGCAGAAACTGATGCACAGGAAGTTCCACCTGAATATGAGGAAGAATTTCTTCACTCTCTGGCTGACTGAGCACTGGAACAGGTTGTCCAGAGAGGCTGTGGACTCTCCCTCACTAGAGAATTCAAGAACTGTCTGGACACAATCCTATGCGACGTGCTCTATGATGACCCTGCCTGAGCAGGGAGGTTCGACCAGATGAACTGCTGTGGTCTCTTCCAATCTGACCCATTCTGTGATTCTGTGGAAGTTGTATCCACGACAGTGCCCTTAGGTTGAATCTAGTAAACTTTGTTCATTACAGTATGAGGGCATTTTGAATATTTTATCCTATTTTTTCACTATTTTTAAAGCAGACATTTCATTATTACAAGATATGTTTGTGTTTTCTTGGTTTATATTTCAGTTTAAAAGATAACATTTTACTATTCATAGTGAATGCTTCTACTTCAGAGGACTTGTCTTTTTAAATGGGAGATTTTTTTTTTCTAACCATTGTAATTATAAATACATGGATAAGGCAGTACTTTTCATCATTATTAAAGTTATCCAACACATCCATTTTCAGTTATTTTTAATTTTGCTAATCTTTCTTCTTTGTACTGAAATTTTCCATGCCATGTATTTGCCTTAGGCTGGAATATTATTTTGAAGCATTTATACCAGGAGGAACCAGAGAAAGAGGGGGAAACATACTGTTTCAAAAATCTCTTCTCACCATTTCATTGAGAAGCCCTCAGCCCAGAAACTAAAGTAAAGAAGAGCAGAGGAGGAAAAACAGCTCAGAAGGAGTAGATGGGACAGCTACATCAGTATTGGGTTAGCATTTCTGGGATACTTGGGAGTTTCTGATTTTTTTAAGTATGTTTTTCCATGTATATAATGTCTTAGGGCTTGTTTGCTTGCTTTCTTGCTGTATTTGTTCTTTTTGTTTGATTGTTTCCTTTTTAATGAGTTTTCTGAAAATGTATTAAGACAGGTAATTACAGGAGTATGAAATTGTTTGAGAGAATAGATTGGTTATTTTAAGTAATTAAAATATTTTGCTTTGTCAGCAGGACACACGAGTGAGAAAAAAGTTAATATTTTTTCTACCTAAATCAATAAAAATCCTTAACCCAGAACAGCCGAACATGAAATGCCAATGATTGTCATAGGCAGTGACCTGAAGCTGGTTTATATGGCAGATTGATGTAGCTAAACATGTTGTATGTTACTGTGTTAACATTACCACAGTAAGTGCTAGCATGCTGGAATTTACTGTTCCTTAAAACATCTCTGAAGCAGCCCTGACAATATTTAAATTCAGTAAAGGTGAAAGCAATAGTGAATTATGCTGTTAATTTACCAAGGCACTGTTCCAGGATAATTTTCCATGGATTATGTACATATGCTATATCTCAGAAGCAGTGAAATATATTTATATTAATTACTAGAGCACAGCAAGCTTAAAGAACACAGAAGAATTCTTATCTGATAAAATAAAGTGGTTAATGTGATTTCATTAAAAACATAACACCAAGCACACTATCAAAGTTGGATAGTAGAGACAGGATTTTAGAAAACAAAGACATATTGTCTCCTCAGCTTAGCTTTAAGATCCAAAGAGTTTTTCACTGCTTGTATAATGCCTTAACATAGAAAACTGATTACATTACAGCATTTAAGTTTCTCATATAAGAAACAGGAACTAAACACAAAAAACCAAATCTCATTCTCATTATTATCAGATTTAGTACTGAAGTTCCAATCTTTCATATTTTTATTACAGTTAATTTGTACAGCTGAAAACATTCTCTATTCATTTGGTATCAGAACAACATGTGCTTTGAAATTAATGAACCAGCGTAAAACTCAGTCTATACAAGGTTAATTTAAGCTTGTCCTACTCCATGTTTTCCTATGGTCTTACATTATGCAAATTGCAGGTGATGATGTGAAGCTGACAGAAAACCCAGAAGTCATGAACCCAGGTCACAGCTATGAAACAGAAATTAGAATAGCTGACGATCAGAGGAAATGAACCTACCTTGTAGGGTCTCAGCAACTGAAGAAACTTTTCTTCCTTCTAATGCAGGCTTTTGGAGAGCTTCTGCTTTTATCTCCGCAATGAGATTATTTGACACATAAGCTCCTTTAGAGCTAAAAAGGAAAAAAAATCAGGGTTACTATTTCCCCAGAAAGATGAGGAAAAAAATGGAAAAAAAAAGGAAGAAAGAAAGAAAGAGAAAACAGTAAACTTTGTGGTGCTTTAAACTCTCAATTGGATTCCAAATGACTGAAGTGAGGTGCTTTAATATATTTTATTCTCTGTACAGATGATTCATTACATAATCACATTCCATTTGGAAAAAGATATTTTAACGGTAATTATTCTGTCATTCTACATTACCACTAACTTCACAGACAAAAGACCCATGGGGAGAAAAAAATGCTCCACAGGTCTCAAGGCTTAACAGTTCAGGGAGAAGACCTTTCAGTTCACGAGAAATGTTCCTTCTTTTACCAGTAAGGAACTGATCACTGCACTTCACTTAAATTTCACAACTCGTTGAAGGTATATTTATCTCATCATGTGCAGGTTGGATAGCTGCCAATAGTAATTTTAATGTGATTTTGAAAGACGTCACATTTTAACCATTCTATATAAAGCACTGGCATTATATATATGTAAAATGCATAGATGTAGCTATAAATCAGTGCAGTTGCTGACATGTTAAATAAACTATTATAAATTAATGTAATACACTATTTAATTATTCTGATATTAGAGTTTTATTATAAATAATTTCTGAATTTTTGTCATATCTGGAAATTTGATGTCTAAGAGGACTAAAAGAAATGGAGAAAAGCTGACATCCTTTAAGATAATAAATCATTTGGACCATAATGATACTGTTTTGGCTACATCTGTCATCATTAGATATTACATTTAAATTCTATACATTTGTGTGGAAAGTGCTAGAGAGACTAAGATGTGTTCATGAACCTTTTTCACACTTTGTGCCATTATTTCTCCCCCCATTTGCTCTTTAATCTTTTATCTCCTTCTGCTCCCTACAACTTCTAAGTAATATCCTTATCTTTTAGCTGATGTTTTGAATGCTTCCTGTAACCAGTCACTGCTTGCCAGACAGTGTGAGTAGCAAAAGTTCCATAGCAGCCAGAAAATAGCAGGTTTCTCAAGCCCTACTTGCATGCCATTAGCAATCATGATCCCTGCCACAGATTCCCCATCCCTGCAGTATGATCAATTCTAGAAAATTTCTGCCACTGCAGATCTAAAGTATTTAAGGCCTTTCCTTCTGTTTTACAAATACATAATTCCTTTCCTTCATCAGCATGGAACAAACGATTACCCCTGATGTGCTACTTCTCATCCCCAGGACAGCTCAGGAGTTGAGAGATGGTTTCAGTCTTCACAGTATGCTGCTGCTGGATGTAGAGATTAGTAGGTCTGGTGAAGTGCTGTGCTTCTGTGTGGGAAAGACTAACCTTCTTCTGTAGGTCTGCCTTCCTAAAACCATATTTAAACAACAGTTTTATGAGCAAGGCTCATGCACTTAAACCATGCATAGGCAGGAATGAGTTAGGTGAAAAGGTAAGTGTGCAAGCCATATATTCTACATTGGATATAGCTCTTACACACATATCCTGGAAGCATCTCTTACTCTTGCGTCTGCCTGTTTGAAACTCAGAGTCTCTACCTCCATCACCTGTTTTCACAGGTTTTTGTGAGGTTTTGGTACTGTATTATTCAGTTCACTGCATGCCAGATCTCTCTGACATCCCACAACAGGTCTCTGTAGCAGGAAACATCAGCTTTCTGTTTCACACAGATAAAATAATTTCCCAGTACAAGCCAGGGTGCACTCATTAGACTTGGTCTAAAAGCAAAATCCCTTTCTTCCTCTCTGGCTTCTCCGCTCATACTAGAAAGTGTCATCATCAGAATACAGCAAGGGACCAGAATCCTATTATCTGTTATTAATTATTGAAGCATAGGCTAGAAGAAATATTGCCTCACTATCTCTCCCTCTCCCACTGGAGTTTCCTGTCTGAGCTCTGTTACATGCCGTAGGCCTGACACAGTTTCTCTGGCTGCTCTGCCTCAGGAGACAGAACAGAGAGACCCAGAGATCTGCAGAGATGGGGAGGCAGCTGTGCCACACAGCCTGCTTGTGCAGGTACCGTGGATTTGCCATGAGTGGATCTGTGTGCCAAACTGCGCAGGGGGTCACCTGGAAGATCCATTCAGTGCATATTTCATAGCCACATCACAGAAGTTTCTGTGTTGTAGTCAGTCCTTAGGCAAGGTTTGGAGCTAATTTTATTTTCTATTCTATGAACACACAAAATGCTTTTTTTCCAGCTGTGATTAGAGGAGCATTTGGAAATGATCTCCCAAATGCCTGGCAGCTCTGCAGCCTTTATGAGCAAATCTATTGTTGTGTGATCTTTCTATTTTAAAAACTGATTTGGCTTGTTGCTGTTAGTCCCAGAAGGATTGTACAGACATCCTCTTTCACAGATCGTCTTATTTATTAATGAAAACACAGGGTTTCTATGTCCCTGAAGATCTCCTATAGTCGAGGCATGTCTTTTATTCAGTGTACCAGTTTGTGTTTTGACATTGGGCTTGATATTCCCTGTGCACACAAAAGATTTTCTTACACAGCCCTCTGTACAGAGCATATAAGTTATTTTGTTGTTGCTGTTCTGGATTTCATGCAGGGAAATATTTTTCATTGAAAAAGACATCACACCAAGACCTAATTGATAGTCTTATGCCGAAAGACATTTTATTTCCTGTGAGCAATTTTGGAAGCAATAAAATTTAAGACAAAGAGCTGAAGAGCTGTGAAAGTTTGGAAAAACTGGCATGGCAGCAAGGCTTTTTAAAGCAGAAAAATAAAGTGGTAAGTATTCTACTAGTACGTGATGATGGAGCTTAATTAAAGTCAAAAGGGAAAAAAATCTTTATGTAAGGTAACGCATTTGGAGTTTATGGAGATGCAAAGAACAAATTTCGATGTGAAAAAAGTGATTGTATCACTAGCAACATCACCTCATAGAAAAAATCAGCCTTTAATTCAACATAGACATCTACCTAATTATAAGGAAACTCATATGGTCAAGAACTCATTTGCCATGTGCAAGTGCTAACAACAGAAAAAAAATGTAGGACAAGAAAATATGGTGTATTAGGAGACTATGCTGCAGAGTGGCTTAGACCAGTATATGAAAGTCCTGTTGCAGAAATCAGTTGCTAAATGAATACTTGCCTAATTTTTGGCCTCACATGTCTTGTGTCTTTTAAGGAGAAGCAAAGGCAAATTTTACATATTTTTTTAATAGGTTTAAATTAAAAACTGATTAGTCTTATTAAGCTTTTTTACATAATCTGATCTTAGATCTGTTTTTGTACTGTTCTACACTTTACAGACTTATTTCTTCGTGTTACTGACATACCCCACTTCTCATGGGTATAGATGATGTGCATTCATTTGCAAAAATAGTCTCTGTCTACTCCCTCTTTCTAGGCCCCAGAGACTTTCATCACTTTTATCACTGAATTTAGTTACAGATTGACTCTGAACTGGGTTTGCTCAGCTGTCTTCACTGTATACGAATCTATTTCTGGATGTACTGTGAGAAACAGTGAATGAAACCCTGTAGTATGCAGAATTCTTTGCACAAGATATGATATCAAACTGATACGAAATTTCTTTGTCTTCTTACTTAATGGCATTTATTTATTGTGTGAATGCTCTCTTTAACTGAGACCAGCATGGAGAAAATGAAATAAAATTAGAACTTATAACCAGAGCATATTTTAGTGTGCTTGTTTGGTTTGGTTTTTCATTTCACCAGTACAGAATCACATTTCATTTAAAACTAGTTAATGACATTATGATTTTTATGGTAGTGAAGAAAAAAAATTATCTTCTTTGTAGTATCCACCTCCAAATTTATCATAATAAATAACCATCACAGTCTGCTAACTTTTATTCTTCACTGTTTTACAGTACACTGATCAATAATGGACTGTATTCAATCAGCTTTATGAGGTTGTACTCTTCTCCACCTGCAGATTGCCCTAATCATAAAAAACATAACTTTATTTCATATTGCTTATTTCATCAGAATTATTATTATCACAAGTTGGTATCTGGGAAAAATAAATCCATGCATACAAACATAAGAAAGAGAGAAAGAGTGAAAGAATGAAACAACAAAGAAAGAAAGAAAAAAAAAAGAAAGAAGTTCAATAAACTTATGATTTAGCTTCATAACTAAATACTTGACTGGCAACTACATTTAAATAAGAAGAAAAATATTATGTATGTCTGCACCAGTAAGTATTAGGAGTAAAATCTCTGTATTTTCCCCAATTTATAAGTGTGCTGGCACTGGCCATATCAGGTTTTGGACAAAATAATTTGATATCACTTATATGCAAAACTGGCTGAGAATAAGTTGATCATTAGCTGACTGCAGCATTGTGTCTGCACTTCCATATGGAGGAGAGAGAGGAGAAGTATCAAAGAACACATTGTACAGTTTCCAACCCTTATTTAAGAACATGTCAGGTTTGAACACTAAGAGGAATACTATGTCTAGAGAACAAGTCCAGAATAACCAGCTTTCCTATGAACTCTCCCTCTCCACATTGATTATGCAAGAGACTCAGAATTCTAAATTTAATTCTGTTTTTAAACATAATATTTCTGAGTTAAAAACAATGTTCTCATTACTTATACAGGAGTAAATTATTATACTAGAGGTGTAATACGCAGGACCTCATTAGGAATAGATATGCATAGCTGCAAGTGAATATACATTCCTTTCCTTTTTTTTTTTTTGTTTTCATCAACTAAAGCAGTATTGGCTTTAAACCGATAAACCCTCACATGCAACAACAGCTTCAGTGTAAGTGATGGAAATAAGCCTCTACAAAAGAGAACAAATCCACATCCCAGGATAAAAACAGCTGCTAACTTTTCTCTATGCTGATGAAATCTGGCAAATAGACTGCAAAAAAGTCCTCTGAACTCATAAACTGATTGGATCTTGTCCCACAAAGTCACTTTGCATTACAAGTTTGATTGTGTTCATTAGGGCTTGCATAAAAACAAATTTGGAAACAGTGCACTAGAAAATGGTGTAAAATTAAAACTTAGTGTCGCCATGGGAGCTTTAAGAACTGCTGAAATGAATGAAAATGTTAGTTTTAGAGCTCCATGTCCCCATCTCTTCTTGAACCTTTTTATACAGAGTGAGAGTGTCTTGTGAGGTGTATCTTCAAGGATAGCTGGAAGGCCACATGAGGGGTTGAGATATATGAGGTGTTGGGAGGGAGAATTAATTGAAAAGAGAACTGAGCACTATATACAGTGGTCCGAGAAAACTTCTTTTAAAGTAAGTTGGGTAGCAAAAAAGCTCTATTCTACATTGTCCCCTGAAAATATGAACAATCATTTCTCCTTTTAACATGCTCTCATTTGAGCAGCACTACATAGAGTCACAAAAGGAAAGAATCAAATCAAGAAAAATCCTGGGTTCTCATTGATTGGAAGGTTCTGACTGAATGGAAGGTTTGTGTCTCTATAGAAATAGAGAAACAGGAGCAGCCCTTGTTCTTTTCCAGAGAACTTGGTCAGATTGAGCATCTGGACATTCAGGCAAGGACAGCAAGATAACTATTGGAACAAAAAAATCCCCAAACTTATGGCCTTCTGAAAGAAAACAGTCCTTCTAAATCCAAGGAAAAATAAAACATCTTGTCAGAACAGGTTGGAAAGGGAAAAAATGCATTCTGAAGGAAGTTCTTCTTTCTGCCTTTCATTGCGTGGCAGAAGTATAACAGAAGAGGCATATCTCATAAACCACAAACTTTGTGAAGTTCCGTGTGCTTATATAAAAATTGGCAAAGAGCAGATTCCTACAGTCTTGGATCTATACCATCAGAACCTGAAGGTGAAGCCTGTAAGACTGAATGTAATAGTTTTTGTCTCTCATCAGCTTATCCTGATATTCTGGAGACCAATGTTGTAACCTGGAAAAGTTTTCCATGTACATGCTGCAACCTGGAGAGTTTCTAAGGTATCTGGAGGCATCTGATAGGTTATACACATGGCAAAGAATATTTGTCACCTTCTGGAGGGTCAGCTGGAGGCTGGGAGAAATAACCCAGAGGTTTCACACTGCATTTAATGTTTGCAGGCAACCACTGAATCACCCCTCTTATTTTCATTAGATGCCCTGTTACATGAAACGCTTGACAGATGTGCGAATTTCTATATTGTAGTTACATGAAGTTACATGTCTGTTTCTAGACTTGAATATCACCCCATTTATTATATATAATATATATTATATGTATTATATTATATATATTATATATGTTGTTATATATATAATTTATAAATTAGAGGAGCAGACAACCCAAAAACAGGTATTGCTCTAAGGATGTAAGCAATGTCTTCTGCTTGTATATGAGCTTCAGTGCACATAACACTACTGTAGCTAGCCCTAATTACAATGTCCTAACTACTGGTGCAGTTCTGTGTGTAGAAAATGTGTATGTGGAGGAAGGCATATTAGAGGTAGCGAGACTGCTCAATACTAGACGATTTTTCTTTAATATTGTGTTGATAATAGAACAAACAAGAGCTTTAATGATGATTCAGTTTAGGTGCTTTAAGTTATTAGCAAGATATCCTAAACTTGCCATGTAACATTGGCTGTTGTGCAGATTCTATGGTGTCTAAACGCTGACTCAAGTGGCTGGCATAGGATTTCTATCCTTTTTCAGGTAACTTAGTGCTCCGTCAGTAGAAAAAATAAATAATAAGCAACATGAGAAATATGAAAGTAATATTATGATACTGGGGAAATTAGGTGTTTATCCTATAAATGAAGAGATTTATAAAAATAATGCTACAAAAATCTAAGGAGTATCCCCATAGTTCTACTAACCAAAAAAAACTCTGACAGGATATGCCTCTACTATTCAGGGACGAATGCTCCCAAAGGCCACTATAAAACTTGATTTCCATTAGTGATCATGATACTCTAATCTAAATGCCAGTATGCGAGGAAAGGGTGGAATTCAGATGTCTAAACACAGGCATCAACTACAATTTTAAGTGCCTGCTCTATGGTATCTGATAGCATCTCAGCCTTTCCTTGGAAAGGGACTTGGGGGTCTTGGCGAGTTGAACATGAGTCAGCAGTGCCCTGGCAGCCAGGAGGGCCAACCCTGTCCTGGAGGGAGTCCGGCACAACATCACCAGCTGGGCAACAGAGGGGATTGTCCCGCTCTGCTCTGCACTGGGGCAGCCTCACCTCCAGTTCTGGGGACAGTTTTGGGCACCACAATATAAGAAAGACAATAAACTATTGTAGACCATCCAAAAAAGGCTCAGGAGCATAGACAGCATTTCAGATGATAAAAAATACCCATCAAATAATCCTTATTACTTATATCAGTATTTATACCTAAAAAACTATTTGAGATTTCTTCACGTGTCTAAGACATCATCTTCAGCAGAGATACAGCACAGGTTCAACACAGTTCCCATGGTTTTCTGAAGCAGCCTTTGGACCCGGAGTAAGGTATCATGCATATCTCAAATGTCCACATATAGGCAAAATATCCCATCCATCATAGTTGTCAGCCTACTCACTCTAAGCTCCAATGAAAGCCTTCACTTACTGTTCAACAACTGTAAAGAGAGCTTTCACTTTTAGCTACCATAAAAACAAACAACCAAACAATCCAAACCCAGAAAACTTTCTGGAAACAAACTGGTGTCTTGGCTAATTTCAGCAACCTAAGAATAATTACCTACTGCCATTTTAGATGTGTGGTGATATTCTAGTCTAGCTGCAGATCCCAAGAGATGCAGATAATCTGTATAGCCCTTGTTATATTTCCTAGCCCAATAAAGAGCAACAAAATAGCATTAGGCACATATGTTTAGAAAATGGAATGCAACATTTACTCTCAAACTGAATTTCACCTTTTGTTCTGTGGCTAAAAGCCATACCTAGAAATCACGTCCAGAAGTCTTTTTCAGGTAGCTTGCAAGCTTTCTGGTGAAGACCCAAACAAGTGTGATGCAGGCACATATCTGAAATCAGTCTTTTACTGAAGTGTAGGCTAATCCACTGTCTGCATAACAGTTTGTGTCAACAGTTTAAGGCCTATTCTCCTGCTTTCAGAAGAATTGTCATGTCTGCTGTATGTCACAGGGGAGGAGCTGTTGACTCCCTTGAAGGCAGGGAGTCCCTGCAGAGACCTCAACAAATCAGAGGGCTGGGCAATCACCAACCATATGATGTTCAACAAGGGAAAGTGCCGGTTTCTGCACCTGGGTTGGGGCAGGACGTATGGACAGACTGGGGAATGACAAACTGGAAAGGAAAACCGTGGAAAGGGACCTGAGGGTCTTGGCGAGTTGAACATGAGTCAGCAGTGCCCTGGCAGCCAGAAGGGCCAACCCTGCCCTGGAGGGAGTCAGGCACAGCATCACCAGCCAGGCAAGGGAGGGGATTGTCCCACTCTGCTCTGCACTGGGGCAGCCTCACCTCCAGTTCTGGGGGCAGTTTTGGGCACCACAATGTAAGAAAGACATTAAACTATTGTAGACCATCCAAAGAAGGGCAACAAAGATGGTGAAGGGCCCAGATGGGAAGCCTTATGAGGAGGGGCTGAGGTCATTTGGTTTGTTCAGCCTAGAGAAGACAAAACATAGGGGAGACCTTGTCACAGTTACAACTTCCTCGTTGGGAAACAGGAGGGGCAGATGCTAATCTCTTCTCTGTGGTGTCCAGTAACTGGGCCCAAGAAAATGGCCTGAAGTTGTGTCAGAGAGGTTTGCGTTGGATAATAGATAAAAGTTCTTCACCCAGAGGGTGTTTGGGCACTGGAACAGGCTCTCCAGGGAAGTGGTCACAGCACCAAGACCGACAGAGTTCAAGAAGCATTTGGACACTGCCCCCAGCACATGGTGTGACTCTTGGGGATGGTGCTGTGCAGAGCCAGGAGCTGGACTCAGGGATCCTTGTGGGTTCCTTCCAGTTCAACTTATTATGTGATTCTGTGATATCATGAAGTCTTGTGCAGAGCAGTCAGGTTTAAAGTTTAAGACATTACTATCATAACTTATAGGACTTTCTAACTTAATGGAATGGCTTGTTTTTTGAGCAGGTTGGAGTTATGGTTGTTTGTTTGAATTTTCTGGTTTGTCACTGTGCTAAGTTTAAAATTGGGCAAGAAGTAGAAGTTCTTGTGATCTGACTAAAGGGCTCAATTTTCATCTGTGTAGAAGAAAGCTGTCATTAATAAACAGCTTTCATTGTTTATTCTTTTCCATGGTATTGATTTCTATTATCCTCTCTACTGTGAATTCTGCTCAGTGACTGAGTCATAACTACAGCATATGTAATGAAAAAGAACAAGTCATAAACCACTAGGCTGGGCAAAAAGCCACCAATCTCCCAAATGCCCTATCCCAATTCTTTTTCAATCCTCATCAGTTATTTTGGTTCATGAAGCAAACCTTAGTTAAAGGACTATAAAAACCATTTCAAATTAGTCTCTGCTGTAATTGCTGTTCTTATCAGGGACACTTCTTTGCAAATAAAAAGAGTTACATAAAACTTAGAGAAAAAAAACACTACATAGACTCAAGTTTTGTTTACATTGTTTTGAGAGAGTGGTCAGCCCAAAACAAGTTCAGAGACCTGAAAAACTACAAAACCTTCTGAGAGCTTTCAGATATTCAATCCTACCAAAAAAAAAAAAAAAAAAAAAAAAAAAAAAAAAATTAAAACAGGCCTTTTATTTTGTGCATTTTTCCATTTCTTTTTTCACCTTATAAAGAATATTTTCTGAATAAAGTCAAACACTTTTATTTAAAAAAAGAACTTAAAACCAAGACTATTCCCAAATAAGTACACTTTATTTGTACTTTTTTATTACAGATGACAATTTTTTTTTTTTTTTCTTAAAAAAAGCTTCAGAGATTCATGGCCAAATATGCTTCTATCTTAATTGTGCTAAATTAGAAAAAAAAAAGAAAAAGCCTTACTAAAACTATCTATCCCTCACGAGTCTTACAAACAATATTAATTGAAAAATATTGCATTTGGCAGCTGAATCCAGTCTGAGGACAACTGATTTTAACCCAGGACTAGCACCATTCAACCATCGCTATTGTATCACATAAAAATTTTTGATATGAGATGGTGACAATATTCTCTCTTTAGAGAAATAAAACTTGTAGACTATTGTTGGCCAATTAATTTAGTAGCCAGGACAGTGTTCTTGTACTCCGAAATGAAGTAAATGGCATTCATCATTTTTTACAGTTATTTAAGTAAGATGTTTACTTTTCTGTTTCTTTTAAAAGATTGACATTTTGGACAGTTTTAACACAGATGTTGATGTGTTACCATTACATTATTGATTGTAATATAAATATTTTATTTTTAGTTTGCAACATAGAGACAATATAAAAGGGGTTAAAGCTATAAATGTTTATTTGAAGTTTACATACTGCATGACAATTACCAGGGCTTTTATAAAAATGCAAAATAAAATCATGTCATTCATTAAAGTAGGAGAAAATTAGAAAATAAGATCCTAGTTTAGAAGGGTAGCAGATAACTAAGTGAAATTTGTGTCTACATCCACACTTTTTGAAAAGTGTCTACAAGTTTCAGTAAGAATCTGTAAAAAAAATCGATTTTCTAATTCCAGATGAACTCATCTGTTTATTGCCACATGCACTGCTGTTTTTCTCTTCATGACCAAATGCATTTCATCATGAAGAAAAGCGTAACAAATTTACATGAGCCACTGATGTAAAAGAGAACGTTCCAGCTCATCCTGTCTTGTATTGGTACATAGGAAACACAGACAAATATAAGAAAAAAATATTTTAATGAAATAATTTAACTGATTTATCTTTATATTTATTCATTTTTTTTCCAGGAAAAGAATCAATATAGAAACAAGAAGATTAACAGTTTATTGCTTTGTTTATTTGTGTATTCTTATATAGAACTTTTGCATTGTACATTTCACAGAATCACAGAATGGGTGGGTTGGAAGGGACCACTGGAGATCATCTAGTCCAACTGAACTCTGAAAGGAGGGATGTCCTAGAGCAGATTGCACAGGATTTCATCCAGGTGAGTTTTGAATATCTCCAGAGAAGAAGATTTCACAACCCTTATGGGCAACCTAGTCCAGTGCTCCATTACCCTCAAGTTCTTCCTCTTGTTCAGGTCAAAATTCCTTTGTTTTTATTTGTGCCTGTTGCTCCTTGTCCTGTCATTGAAGATTGTCTGGCCCCATCTTCTTGACACTTGCCCTTTAAGAAATCCATATGCATTGACAAGATTCTCTCTCATTCATCTCTTCTCAAAGCTGAATAGACACAGCTCTCTCAGCCTTTCCTCATAAGAGAGGGGCTCCACTCCCCTAGTAATTTTCATAGCCCTTCACTGAGCCCTCTCCAGTAGCTCCTTGTCTTTGCTGTACTGGGAAGCCCAGAACTGGACACAGCACTCCAGATGAGGCCTCTCCAGGGCTGAGCATAGGAGAAGAATTACCTCTCTTGACCAGCTGGCAATGCTCTTCCTAATGCCACTGGCCTTCTCTACCACAAGGGTACACTGCTGGCTCATGGCTGCCTTTTTGTACTGCCATGATCCCCAGGTTCTTCTCTGCAGAGCTGATTTCCTGTACTGGTACATGAGGTTATTTCTACCCAGGTGAAGGATTAAACACTTGCCTTTGTCAAATTCATTAGGGTCTCCAGCCTGTCCAGGTCTCACTGAATAGTAGCACAGTCTTCTGGTGTGTCAGCCACTCCACCCAGTTCTGAATCAACTGCAAACTTGCTGAGGGTGCACTCTGTCGCTCCATCAGGTCTTTGACAATTGAATGGGACTGGACCTGGCACTGACCCCTGCAGTAACATTAGCTACAGGCCTCCAACATAAATATTTCTTGTTTCAGTTACTAAAACATGGTGGCATTTAAAAATCCAGAGGAGAGCATTAAAGCCCCAGAACACTGAAATAGAATAGAGCAAGTAGGCCGAAGCACTATCCTCTGAACAATGGCAGCTTCATAAGGGAGAACATCTACAGAGAAATATTACATAAATGAGTAAATAAATAAAGTAGATTAAAATAAATAGGACAGGAAAGACTAATAAGTACTCTTTCGTGTGCATAGATTTTTATAAGTAGTACTTGGGGATACGCAGGATATTGTCAGATAATATAAAAATTATATGAAAAGTGCCAACTAAAACAGATAGAAGAATTGTGTGTATGAGCAAGAGCACTGTAGGTTAAACATTTCCTCATTCCTGCATTGCAAATTTAATAATGACCAGTAGTGGCTAGGGTAAAACAGAGTTACAACTGTTGTCAAAATCTCCTGGGTAAATTAATCGCTTTCAGTTAAGTTTCTTTAAGGTATATTTTGTCAATTATATGTTTAGGTTTGGGTATTTTTTAGTAAAAGTAATAATCTTAGTAATAAGATGATAAAACAATTTTTAAAAAATCATTTTAAAAGTAATGGTTCCTAGAAATTTCAGTGGTAATTATTCTATACTTCTTGAGGTTTTTTTGTTGTTGTTATTTTTCCCTACAGTTTCAGTGGAGAATAATGAACTCTTCAATATCAACCAAATAAGGTGAATTGCCTTCTCATGTATGTGCTACGTTCCCACTGATGGTATAAAATGGCAGTTCATTTTCTGTATTTGCTACTTTTAAATGTATTTATGTATTTTAAATCTTATTTTTATTGCTCTTTTTGCTAGCTTTACACATTAATAAAGTTGCCATTTGACCTGCAAAGCTTCTCCAATCTTCGTCTTGATTACAGCAATTTGGGGATTTTATTGAAGTAATTTAGAAAAGTTGAGGCTATTATAACACAATATTTGCTTTAGACAGTTTGCCTTTATTGCTTTAAGAAACCAGTTATCTTTTTATTCCCTAAGGGAGACATACGAAGATGGATAAACTATCAAATATAATTAAGGAAAATGTTTTTGCCTCATGCAGTGCACAAAATACAGATTTTCCTATTAAAAAACCTACCAAGAATTTAAACAAATACTTTGATCAGAAAATTAACATAGCCAGGGATATTTCTCTCCCTATCTTCTTCTCTGCCTCTTTCTCCTTCCATCTCTTGGAAAACTTGTGCAGAGCTGACAAGTATATCAAAATGTGATGTTGTTTTTAAGTTCAGTCTGCCTAATTACTTTGCCTGAAGCTTTAGAGGGCTTGAAAAGTCATAGACCTTTTGCTAAGTCTATTCTCAGTAATGACTTTCACCTTTTCACCTGGGAAATAAATATGAGAATTAAAACTTGAAGTTAGTAAATACAATTTGATAGCTTTCAATGCATCCCTAAGGCTCAGAATACAAGCAGCAGACATAGATGGAGCTGAGATTGTTTATACCACCCGTCAGTTTGGGACATGGAGTATTAATATATCTGGAACCTTTATTCTGGCAATTTAATTTGATATTTGTGTTTAAAGAGACCTCTTAATAATTTGCAAATGTTTAAGCAGTGTCATGTAAAACCTCCAGATGGTAGTAGCAGTTATGCATCTGGTAAAAAATCATGACTGTCTTAACATGGGAAAAATCTGTAGCTGCAGTACTTCTAGTTCCAATTTCCTTTGAAAACTCTTTCTAGAGATAGAAACTTGCATTTCCTTCTGAAAAAAACAGTTTTAGTCTTTAAAAATCACTGCCTTTGACTATCTCCTTTGAAACCAATATAGGAAAGGAAAAAAAGTTTTTCTCTTGTTCTCTCATAAAGTATGATTTTTTTGGTTGGGTTTTTTTTTCCCTACCTGCTCCTTTCTAAACCTTAAAGTGCTTATATCAGCCAATCTGCTTCACCAGAGCTGAAAAAAGAAAACTTGAATGTCTTGACTGAAGCCATCTGCCCTGTTCTGTGCAAAACAAGGTTATCCCTGTGAACTAATGAGATCGTATTCCTGTATTTCATTTCTGTCACAGACTAAGGGGATGTGTATAAAATGCTAAGAAGTTTTAGTGTAGGTGTTCAGGGTGCTTTTCTTTCTGAGGCCTTGCTTTTAACTGGAGACTTTTCTCCATACTTGATGGCAGCCTAATTCTCTTTGCATTAATCATTTCAATGAATTCCATTTCAATGAATGAGTTGTGGAACAAACTGTCTGCTGGTCAAATTACATCTTCAACAAGGAGTTATCTTCTGTTACATATTTTTTTTTGTTAATTCCCCTCAAGTTTTCATAACCTGATTAATGTCAGTCACCCTGCAGAACACAGCTACAGCCTGAAAACTACAATCGATTGCTATAGTAATGCACATCTATAGTCTGGAGCTCTAGAATACAATTACTGGTGACAGGACCAATACAAGTAATTATCACATACCTATCATTACCCAGACCATGGAAAAGGCCTGATAAGTTTTAACCACAATTCAACTACACAAAAATTCAATATAACCTTTACTTGCACTGCAACATGCCCAAGACTTCCACAGCAGAAACCTTACATAGTATTGAAGTGTTTTATACATTTGGTATGTCTTAGATGGGTAGTGTAGGAGACAGGTGCATTTTTTCTTCAGCTTTATGATTATAGTAGTCAAGGAAGGTAAGAAATGTTCATTTCCCTTCTTGGCTTCATCTAGAGAAGATCCTGGAATCTCCAGCATGCATGGGTGTACTAGTTTGAAAGCAAACCAGTGAGACACTCCAAGTCAGAACTACAATTTAATAGGAAAATTAAAATAAATGCAATAGTACAGAAATGCTGACAGAATCAGGGTACAACCTGACACCCTGTTGGGCAGGGTGGTGGTAGCAGTCTGATTAAGTGGTGGCTGCAGTCCTGTACAAGTGATAGATGTGGTCCTGTTGAAGCAGTGATTCTGTAGAAGGGTCTGTTCTTCCTCTGAAGGTTCAGTAGTGGTTATATAGCTCTTGTCCTCTGGGAATCCAGTAGGTAAGGGCTGACTGTGGTGTTCCAAATCTCAGACTATATCTAGGTAGGAATGCTTCGTTCCTCCCCCTGGGCAGAGCATCTCACAATGGGATGATGTAACTTTATGAGTCATGCAGTGAGGCTTGATAGCCCATTAACAGCAGATATCCCTCTGGAGGGAGTAATCAGGGATGTGTCATGGAAGAGATAAAGAGCATTGCCCCACCTGGTTTGAACAGATGGTGATAGAATACATACTTTTGGTCACATCTTATGTTGTAACCTAAGACAATGGGGCCTAAAAAGACAGTAGTTCATCTCTGGGGTGGTAGCAGCTTTCCAAAGGGTCTATAGAGCAAAACTCTGTACAGTCATCTCAGTCTGGGTTGATGAAGGTAGTTCCTCACCCCTGAAGCTTACTATGAATTTATGGCAATGCACAGTAGGGCAGGAATGGTGTCTAGGAGTCTGAATTGGGAAAAAAGTGTATATTTAGTAAGGGATTTACTTGGAGAAGTGCCACACATCTGTGTGAAGATCAGAATAGTTTCTCATAATGTTCTGGTTTCATTTCAGAAACCTTTAAACTGGAAATATTTGCAATACTCACAAAAATTTTTATGAGAATTTTTAGTACAGGTGTAAATTCAAAAGTGTAAAATGAAAAGGGATTGGAAATCATTTTGACAAACAAGAGACTCTGTATGCTGAAGAGAGACAGAAATTCTTAAGATTTTTTTTCTCAAAACTAATGTAGAGATAAATAATAATTTAGAAGTTATTTATCCATAGTTTTCTTATTATAGGACATGAGTTCAGAACTCTCAAGCAGATGTCACATTCTGCATCTTGTTTTAAAAGGAGCACGTAGGATGAATACTCTTCCCAGATTTTTCTTACAGTTTCGGGGGTTAGGGGTCTTTTATTTGTAGAGAAGTGGCATATATTTTATTTTCTTTAGAATAACAGATCTCTGATATAGATCATACTTAACAGTTTACTGTGGGTTCTAATTCTTTTTTCAAGTTAATGAAACATCAATAAGTACTTCAGTGAATGTGTTCTTTCTGTTGCCATCAAGCAAGGAATTTAACAGTCTCATTTCCTGGAAACATTTTCTCTCTCTATCATTTCATGCTCTCTTGAAGGTAAGAAAAAAAAATATTATCAGGTAAAATTGAAAAATGAAAAGCAGTAACAGTTATGCAAATAGAATAAACCACTATGCTGATCTTGGTTTGTTTGCTCTAGCCCTCAGGAAGCCTGTACCAACAAAATCATATTCCTTAACACTATTTTGCAAAGGAAAGTATGCATGCAGATTATGTCTAGCTATCCACTGTGCTTAATAGCTTCTGGATTAGTAAAGGAAACAATTTAACAATCCAGTTTGAAAAAAAGGACAAAAGCATAAAATACAGTTTATCAAATATGCTAGGAGGGCTGGGCAGAAACTGCATGATGATAATAATAATGCCATTTCAGAGATTTGTTAATTTTATGCAACATCTGAATTAATGAGTAATTGTCCTCTTCAGAAAACAAGCCTTTGAAATTATATTTTACCACTCTGGCCACATTTTTCTTCTGAACTATACTTGAAATAGAAAAGTCATTTTGATAATTCCAGTTATACAATATCAGAATATGACAGGAAATAAGGGATTATTTAAAAATTACTATGAACAGGCTCGTCTATTTCATGTATTGGCAGCATGGCAGAATAGGATAAACCAGAGTTTCCCAGACTAGGACATTCTGAATGTTTGTAATGGGCATGCAGACCTAGGTACTCTAAATATATTTCATATTTGGTGCTTAAAATCTCCTACTGTCAATATCATTCCTCTTCCTCACACTGAACATCACCTGACAATATAAATAGTTATTTCTAGACTGAAGGATCTGTGAATCTTGTACTTTAGCCTTTTACAGCATTGCTCTCTTAGAAGCATGAGTAATTTGCAGCACCAGTAAACAAAATAGAGATGCAGCTCAGAGAGCAAGCAAGATACACTGAAGCTTTGTGCAGGTTTATGTATCTCAGGATAATTATTTGTGCCGTAGGAAACAGTGGTGGAGATTATATGGCCAAAAATAAAAATAAAACCAAAACATCAGAAATCAGTCAGTGCAGCCAGATTCCTAACCCCTTCCAAAAATCAGACAGTTCCTAAGTAGATCTGTATCTAAGGGATTGATCTCGAGAATAAAACAAGGAGCGAAAATACCTGTGGCAATACTGCCAGATTCCCCATCCTGAAAGGTTAGAAGTAATATTAGAGAAATTTAGAGAACAAATAAATGTTATACTTCATGGTTCTACCAAGCAGTACAGCTCATTCTGTCTCTACCAGGAACCTATTGAGTAGTTCTACAATGCTGGAACCAGTAGTCCAACTTAAATATTAAAAAATATATTTGGACAGAACATTCTAAGCTGACCTATTGATATCTGTATAATTTCTATTCTGTTTATAACACTAACTGTTCTGTTTTTACCAAGAAATTCTTCATAACTTTCAAGTTAGAACACTAACTGTTCTGTTTTTACCAAGAAATTCTTCATAACTTTCAAGTTAGTTATAATTTCAGGCATGAGAACTTAATCATCTCCTAAGTGTAAGAATTGCTTTGAAAATACCGCTTTTCATTTTAAGTAAAAATGTTAAGATTTCTCTGTGCTCCTGTTGCAACCACAACTGTAAAGGAAAACCAAATATATCTCAAAGTGTCATTTAACAGAAAGGAAATAGAATAAATCCCTGGTACTCTAACTAGATATATTCCAGCGACTGACCTTCATTTATTTATTTTTTTCATATAGGTAGGGATATGAAGCATTTTAAACTTAGTTTCACATATGAAGCATCAGAAAATAAGTTTATTTTCAAGAGCACTGAATTTTCTTTGACTCCTTTCAACATCGCTAGGACTCATAAATTTCCTGAACAATTGAGGCAATTTTTGTAAATCCCATAAGTTTGCCAAATATCTTTACAAGCTTAAACTGAGTTTTAAAAGAACACATTATCAATCTAATCTGCTATTTTTTAACTAGTTCTAACACTGGTTTTCTGACTAGATCAGCACTGAGGTTGTGACACTCTACATAACAGGCCAAAGCAATTTTTTAATCAATTATTTAATTTATTAATAATTAAACCTCATATTTTTCAAAACAAATTTCATTTCTGGTTTTAATAAGCATAATAAATTAATATTTTAACTCAGTATTTAATAAAATCTTGTATATTAATTAAATATAGTTTTAAATGGATAATTTATATTAAAAAACCCAACAAAACAAAAAAAAATCAAATTAAAAATCTTTGTACCTGGATTATATTCAAGCTGAAGTACTGCTACTTAACAAAGAACTGCATTGTTCTTCTCTCTGAACTATTAAATTTCAAAATCAAGCCAAACTTGGTTTTGGATGAGATCTTTTATTTTTCATTATAATTTTGTAGTTCTTCTCTCTAAGATACAGAAGAATTGGAAGTCATCAAAACCTGTTTGAAATTATTTTTATTTTAATTACTTTCTACCTGAAATGTTGGATTTACAGAAATGTCACTAGAAACTGCAGATGAAATCAGTTTATAATGAAAGTAATTTTGATACCTCAGATGCAGCTTATTTTTATAACCACAAATGTATAAAATGTGTTAATGGATTAAAAACCATTGTAGCAGAAAATAAAAGAGCAGAAATTCCTCAAGAACAAAATTAACTGAGAAGCTGAAATATGAAAAATTGCTTATGACTCAGGCATAATAACGTTTTTAGCTTTAAAGCTGTCCAGAAAAGTTGAGAGAAGCACTCAGAAAATCAACAGATTTTTTTCTTATATGACTTGAATAATAGAATATGATTCTAAAAGAATGTAATGACATCCTATCATGGAATAAATCTCATATTTTTGTAAATTTTAATCATTATGTTCTTATAAAGATCTTGAAGAAATCTAGGTAGGAATAATGCAGTATAAAGTACGATAAGCTATAAAATTATTCCTATGCTTAAAGGAAAAAAGAAAAAAAGCAACAACAACACCCCATATCCATCTTAGAGTGGTAAAGGTTTCAAATGTAATATGACATATATGCAATTTTAAATTACATCAGCCTCAGCCAATAATTCACATAGCATAGATAAGAGGTCACATAGAAATTCAACAACTTAAAATGAATAAGGCCAAAGAAAGAGAAAGGTAGAAGGAAATTGTGTCTTCCAGATAATTTTGCAGTCTGGAATTACCAGAATAGAAGAGCTGCCAATGAAACAAAATGACTGTAATATGTCATTGGAAAAAGAAGAGAAAAGAAGAACATAAAATGTTCAAATTGGTCTTTAAAATTGATTTGTCTCTTTTTTTCCACTGATCTTTTGGCTCTGAAAGCCAGTGCGTGCACTTGGCATGTAAGAAATTAACTACAGGTGGTTTAATGAAAGGAACATCCATAATGATTTGAACCAACTTTTATACTTTGCCTGATCTACAGGAAGAGTTTTTTGCTGCCTTTCAATACCTAAAGGGGCAAACAGGAAAACTGGAGAATAACTTTTTACAAGGACATGTAGTGATGGGGGGGGGGGGGGGGGGGATGGGGGTGGGGATGGCTTTAACCTGAAAGAAGGTAGATTTAGATTAGATATTGGGAGAAAATTCTTTCTTGTGAGTGTGCTGAGGCACTTGAAAGCATTGCCCAGAAAAGCTACGGGTGCCCTATCCCTGGAAATGTTCAGTGCCAGATTGGATGGGGCTTTAAGCAATCTAGTGGAAAGTGCCCTCACATATGGCAGGAACTAGAACTAGAACTAGAACTAGAACTAGAAGAATTGGTTTGATGCCTTTGAAATGCATGACAGTTTGTAATCAAGAACTATGGTTATATTCTGCAGTGATGGGAACCAAAATATACAAGAGGTGCACGAGATACAAGGAGTATCAGGATCTAACTGTCTGAATTCTCTACTTGCCAAGAAGGAAGCTTCCTTCTCCAAATTGCAGACCTTCAACATTAGAAAGGCAAAGGACTCAAGAAAATAAACAATATCTACTTGAATGGGTTCTACTAAGAATGTTTACAAAGGACAAGATGAGGGAGCAAAAGAAAGACAGCATGTCCTAAAGAACAGTTTGTATTTCACCTCAGAACAAAAGATAAATTTCTATGTTTGCTTACAAAACAGCGGCAGAAAACCCCTTTTTGAACTGAAAAAGCAACCTAAGTTTGTTCTCAGCATCGTTATAGTGTGTCACTTCACAAAATGACACAGAAAATACAGTGGATCCAAAATGTTGTTTTGTGTTCTGTGGTGGTGAAGGAATGGACAGCTAAGGCCAACTGCCTGTGGCTGTGACTGTCAGAGGAGATTGTGCTCATTCAATGAGTTTCATATGAACATCTGAGTTCAGTATTTGGGCTTAAAGGAAGAGATGTTGCCACAGCTGCACTACTAGAGAATTTGTTTAATTTAGATTAACAAATATGAAAGGCAAAAAAAAAGGAAAAAAGTACATAAAATCGAGAATAAAGGATTAGAAAACAAGGTTGGGTACCAATTAGCTCTTATTTCTACCACCAGGCAAAAATTATTTTGAAATTTTAGTTAAAACATGCAGGGTAGTTGTGGGCTTTTTCCTTTGCCAGATGTAAGGAGCTATTTCTGACTTTGAGTGCTGCTGAATGCAGCATGTCATAGTTTCCATTACTCTGAGACTAAGAAAAGGATCCAAAGTCATTGGGAAAGAAAAAGACCTCAATAAGCCTCTTTGCTTTCATGTTTCTGTTTCTTCTTCTCTTTTCCTTAAATTGTAAAAGAGGTATTACATCCTGACTGCTCCAATTTTTCTCTGATGTTTGGATTAAAAAAAAAGCCAAAAAACCAAAATAAAAAAACTTTTGAGAGGGAAAGGCAGCCAAATACTCAGTTCCCTGGTATTTCTCAAAACTAAAGCCAATGTTAGGAATTATTTCATTATCCATCATTTTTACATGCATAAAGTATCCATTAATTTATTCTAAAGACCTTTGGAACTCAAGAGATAAGTGCATAAGGCTCAGACTCATGTCTCTTAATCTTTGTGACACTACCTTTAAAACCTGTAAATCCTTCCTGCAAAACTGCCACAGGTTACACTTGGAATTCTAATTTGGTAAATTACTAGAATCTGGCCAGATCCCATCCAGAATATATTTTACTCCCTAAAACAAAATCACAGCATAAACAGTGTTGCAAGGTCAGATTTGCTTATGGAGCTTGTCCCTTCTGCTCTGTTTAGTGTTGCACACGCATGATCAAACACACATCCTGCTCATTCATGAGGATGTCTTTGCCCGAGCTCAGAAAGATAACTAATACACCACATCTGCATCATCACTAGATTAAACTTTCCATGACACATTTGACTGTGTCATTTATTCTTACCTGCTCTTTGGCAATGATGAGAGGCCCACTAAATACACTCTTCCTTATGAAGACTGCCTGAGAAATTCTCTAGCTATCACAGCTAATCCAAGAAAAAAGCATGCAATTTCATAAGGCTTGGTGGCTTTTCAAAAAGCACTGCCTACATATTAAAGTAAGGCTCTTACAGCTTTTGAAACTATAAAGATTTTTATTCTTCCCTTGGCATTATATGGAAGCTGCTCCATGCTATTTGGTTGATGGTGTGTTTCTCATGGATACTACCAGACATAAATCTAACTTCTGTAAAAGGCAGACAAATCAGAGTTTCCTAAAAACAATAGCTATAAGTCCTACTTCACTTTTTGTGTTTCGGGTTTGTTTGGGGTTTGAATCAGGTTTGTTTGGGGTTTGGATTGTTTTTTTGTTGTTTAGGTTTGTGGGTTTTTTTAAGGGAGCAATTACCTTCTGAGAAATATTCACATTTTGTCTTGGTTAGCAACAAAAAACATAAATATTTTGTAATCTTGGATTTTTTAGAAAGTTTGTATATGGCCTGCCATCTGAAAAATTCCTTTAGCAAACAGTCTTCCCTATCCAACAGGGAGCCTGGCCACCACGACATAAATAGACTCATTATTCACTCCTAATTCATTGCAGTAAACACCAAAAAAACAATTTCTAAGTGTCTCATTTGTGGCTATTTATAACTCTGTGCAGCTTTTTCTTTCTTTTTTTTTTCTTCAAAGCAATCTTCTTTACCCTGTTCCAAATCTTTTTGAACTCAGAGGCAGTTGTTTTGTTGGCACTGCAATTTTATTGCAATACCCTTTAAAAATGCATGTAAAATGATTCACTTTTCCAAGGCTATTGAATCATTAAACTTATATTGCTAGCCATCATCCTGTTTGCTTGTGAGATAAAACACAAGAATTAATCTTTTTTATTCAAAAATTGGAAAATATTCATTATATAATTAAATAGAGTTGCTAATTATCATCAGTGTATTTACTTACTGAATCCCTTAGCAAATGCAAGCATTTTTAAATGAAATTATAAAAGTCCAAATAAATTTTAATAGATAAGTGATAGATGTGCTATTCTTACTGAACAAAAAGGAAGGCATATTTCATCTTAATGATGGTGACTCATTTAAATGTTCAATTATATGAATATTACTCAGTCAGTTCTTAGACACTTGGATTAAATCCAGTTGTGTGTCATGTGTATAGGGATATGGGCATAGAGAGCCATAAAGAAAAGAAAGGATGAGACAGAAAACAATACCAACAAATACCAAACAGCTGCAAAGATAAGCACAGATTTAAGGCAGTTTGTGTTGCTGGTAACATTCAACATTTCTACAAAATAGAACTTAATTTATTAAACAGAAAACTGAAGATCACATCATTAACTTGTGAGCATTTTATTGGGAGTGATTTTCAAGCATTACATAATGACTATGTGGCCAAGGGCAAGAAAGAGGCCAGTTCATCAAAACAGCAACCACAGGCAGTAAGGATAAGACCACATTATTTTGCTGCTATTTTCTGTCTTGTTCACTACACATAAATACATAAATTCTGTGTTGCTTCCTGTGCAACACATAAATGAGATCCACAGAGCAGAGATCCTGCAGAACTGCTTAAAACAGAATGCTGATTCATAATCAAAAGACATTTATCATTTGAATAATTTTAGATGTCCTGTAAGTATGACCATGTATCACCCCAGTGACTGAATGCTGGACTGCCAATATCCACATGGCTAACACTGATAGCAATAGTGCTGGCTCAGTCACAACAAGCTAAAACACACTCTGCAGAAGAGGATCTATGGGACACCAAGTTGAAAACAAGTCATCAAAGAATATTCAAAAGAGGTATTTAGAATAATATCCTTAGTTGTAAGAAGTATCAAATATGACAGCAGGTTGCCTAAGGGGGCTGCAGAATCTACACCCCTGAAGATATTCAGATCTTGACCAAACAGGGTCTCCAGCTGCCTGCATTAAGCTGACCCCTTTGGTCATGGAGCTGTATCAGATGATCTCCAGAGCTCTCTTCTGATATAAATCACTCTAAGATTTATTAACTGTGTTTAGGTGGAATCATGGGGTGTTTACAGTCAGTCAACAGAGCGTTCTACAGATTTTTTTTCTTTCCCCTGGTACCATACAAAAGCCTATGGCAGCAGATACTGCACTGAAGAATAAGGGACATCTCTTTCAATATTAAAGATAAACTTCAAAACGCACAACTACACAAGACCACTAGTCCTCATGAACAATGTTCTAAGTAAATAGATGCAAAGAAAGGAAAAGAGCAATTCTGAGTACAAGATATGGAAGAACTAAAGGCATTTTATGCCTTTTATAACTTTTCATAGTATTCATTATTTTCAGATTAATCTCTCTACTGTGGGCAACTTAAGCCTATAGTCTCCAGAAGGAAACTATATTAAATTGATTTCCTTTTTCTCATTAAGAGATAACCATCCAAATTTTTACCATGCCTTAAAAAATTAGTCATCAAACATCAATATATACAGAACCATGTGTGTAAGTATATTTAGTGTGGGAAGGATAATTCTTTTTCATCTTGTCCTTTTTTTTGATCAAAAATAAAGAATTAATATAAATTATTATTGTTCATGGATTTTTTTATTGACTAGGAATACAACAAAATATTTACATTTTGAACAGAATTTTTTAAGAGGCTTTTAGTTAGAAAAAAAAATCATAAGAAAATGGAGTACTCACAGTACAAAAAACTGGTAGAAGAATAAATAAAACTTTCTGTCAGATACTGATGTAGCTTTGACTGAAGATTTTCAGCCAGTCCTGCTGACAAATCACTGATTGACTGCTGTCCTTGTAGATTTTCAAAGAAAATAAATAAGGAAGAGAGAGGATATCTGTGCTTATGGAAAAAATATCACATATGTGCTACAGCTACTGCTTTTAACACTGATTAGTCAGTTACTGTGAGACATAGGAAGAAGTAATGAGGGCTGTATGTGTATGAGTGTGTGTTGTTACAACATAGTGGTTAAGTTTCCACAGTTTATGATTAATCACATTTGTTAAAATTTTAAATCATGATCTGCAATTGGATTACTAAATGTTTCAGCTAGTGCATACAGCAAAAGGCTTTATAAATTAAGAAACACAAAATCATTTGATCTGTCTGTATTGCAATAACATTCCAGAAAACACATAATGACTTACTATCACCCAGGGACAGAAAGATCTAGATAGAAAGGACAAGGATAAAAATACTTAAACTGATAGGGTGATCATCTAGGTAACTATGCCCAAATTGCTTGCACATTTTTTAAAGAAACTCCTGCTCTGGCAAAAAAACTGTCATTTGTATGCTGCACCAAAACCCCTGCTTAAGCCCACAGAGGAGCTCAATTTTTCAGTTCACTACCTGGCCTTCTCTCCATAAGTAAAATAAGAGTAACTTTGAAGTGTGATGTTGCATGCTCATTGTTTGTGACTGTATGTCAAAAAGAAGAAGAAAATGCTTTGTTTACTAAGGCAGGGACAGCGAACAATGACAGTCACATGGAAATAATGACCCTGTTCTCCCAGAAGGATGTTAACAGTTATTATATTGCACCACAAGTATGTGTCATCTCTAACCCAGCAATTTATTTACTCTTCCCTCAAAAATGAATGTACTGTAGCAGGAAATTTATAACAAGGATTTGAGGGGAAAGTAAATCAATCTTATCTTCAGCCAGCAAGCAATAATACACACTAACAGGGGCAGACAGGACTTGTCCAACATTGCGGCTCACTAAAGAGGAAGGTATTGATTTGTGTTTGCCTTTTTCTATTAACAGTAAAGAGTCTACAGCACTTTCACACATCATAGGATAAGGCTTAAGGGTGTCAAAAAGCAATATACAAACCTCAAAATGTTTGTAGTTTTGATTTGTGGAAGCTATGATGATTTTGAATGCTTATTTAAAGGGTTTTTTTCCTGCATCACCATCTTCCTTCAAACTAAGAGTAGTTTTCTTCTGTCATTGACCTTCTAATAATCTGTTCTCAACAGATCAGTTTTCACTATATCACTAGTCCCATTCATTCTTGCTGCTTTGTGATACCAGAATATACATGATGATACACATCCCTTTTTCTTTATACAACCAACTTTATGTTTGATGTCCTTGGATGTGCAGGTATTGGCTTCAATTTGTCAAATAGAATATAAAAATACCAATAATTCTGATTACAAAAGGGTTCTTACATCAATACATTTTGGTTTAAACTTTTAGGATATCATAAAACAACAGGGTTATTTAATATGTGGTACATATGTCAATTATACAACTTCACTTATTATAAGTCAGATAAATATAATGTTAATCGTCTGAAATGTGATTGGCCGTGGATATCTATTGTCTCGCTAAACAAAAAATCCTTCCATTATTCCTAATAAACCCTCACATGCCATCATGAAGAAATTTTTTATGTATCTCTCAAGTTTTATATTCAGATGAAAACTATTTAGTAGGTATTGCATGCTGAATTACATTCTATGGTCATGGAGTAAGAAAAACTTTTAACCAGATTTTCAAAATTCACAAATATACTTTAGATTGTGAAAGAAGAAAGATGTCTCCAAGGAAAAAACTGCAGCTAAAAGATTAATAGGCAAAGGTGACATTTTGACTAATAAGTAAATAGAATAATGCATCTTTCAGTAAGCAGTTTTTGATCAAAAAGAAAGAAAACTTTTGTTAATTAACAGATTAGCTATGGGATAGTCACGTCCGTTTTGATAAATTAACATCTCAAACTTTTTGAGAACTATATATTATAGTGGAACTGATCTTCAAACGTCTCTAATAGTAGGAACAAATGGAAGAAAGAAATACAGAGGGTACTGGGTCATATCCTCAGCCACATAATCAATTAGAAGGAGCTGTGTATCTATCTGATAAGCATTTAAATGCAAAACATTCAGCTTAATTGATGCAAAAAAATCAGTTTTTTCTTTATTTCCCTGGCAACTGACAGACATTGATGGACATTTTAGATACTAGATTATTCTGTCTAGCTTTCTAGTGGCCAGGCTGCCTAATTTTCCTAGAAATGCAGAAGGTTGACAAGCATGTTAAGGAATTTAAGGAAAAACCACTTGTGCAGCAATGAATGCTGGATGCCATGCTGTAAGGCACTGAAAATAGCATTGAAAACTTATGTTTAAGAACTAAATACTACCCTAGGTGATTAATTTAAGGCAAGATTTATTCTCCTTTAAGCTTGGGGCAAAATTCAGATGCCTTATGGCCTCCTAGTGTCATTTTAGTACTGTGAAGTGTCCTACTTGGTCTCTAGCAGCCACTCCAGAAAGTTAATGTGTCTCTCGTCTTGTGTCACAATTGGTAGACTGTGCAGATGCCTGCCTTATGATGTCACCCCGGCCTGTTTCACCTGAGTAGTCACCTATATTAAGATTACTGAATCCTAACCTTGTTCTTCTGCAGCTGTTTGTGTGGCAGTTAAGTCAGACGTTCTTCCAGGTGTGCCAAACCATAATAGACTCCTATCTCTGGTCAAGTGAATTAAACTTCTGTATTTCTTCTACTTGTTCTTTCTTTTTACTATCAGGAAACTGCAGCATTGTTCTCATGGGTCTCGCAAGCTAATACCAAAGTTTACTACATCTCTGGCATAATAGCTGAAGGCTCAGTCTGTTTGTAGATGGAAATCTAATACAAGGGGAGCAAGGGTGGGTTTTGTACACCCATATGAACAAAAAAAAAGAAGCAGAAAATTGAAATTGTTGGTCATGTATCCCATTAGCACATGATTTGCTCCAGCAAATGTTAATTTCACTGTCCCTAAGAGGATGTTTTTATTTATATATGTAGAAAGCACGAGAGAGTTGCACACACAGTGTTTCAGGAACATTTTTCAGACTCACATTGCAATCTCACTCCAAATATTCAAAGTCAAGAAGACTTCACATGAATGAAATTTGAAATTTTCAGGTAATGAGACTAGCATAATTCAATTCAACTAATCTGATCTTTGAATGTAGGTCTCAGTGGTATAAGGCACAGGAGTCAGAACTTTAGACTCCTGTTTTGACTGACACATTTTCTCCTAAGTGGGAAAGAAACTGAAAACATATTATCCCTCAGTATAATTTTAGCCTCTGATCCTGAGAACACCTAGGCAAATGCATGCATAGCCCTTTATGTTGTCTTGTAGAAGACAAGAATTAGGCTAAAAAAAATTTCTTCACTTGTTTATATAATTTCCAGCTAGATATTCACCCTTTATAGAATTTATTAACTTTTTGTGAGCTGTGAGGCACATAGTGCATTCCACTATATTCTCCAGGCTCAGAAGCTGTGTGTGCTTCAGATCAGGAATGCTTGTCATTGATTTGTCTGCATTTCTGAAAAGGTGACTGGCAAGAGACATTTTGATCTTGCAGTTTTGATAAAGTGAGCTGGGCTTATGTTTGACTGATACCTCACTTAAAAACACTGGGGTAAGTCACAGTTCTTTCAGCCTGAGCTGGTATTGCTACAGCTGCTGCTGCTGGAACTCCTTTAGTGTTCCATTAATTCTATAAAAGACAGGCTTGCTCTAGAGTAACACCTACACGCACACACACACGCACGCACACACCAAACCAAAACAAAAAACCTCCCCTCTGACTGATTGTGGTGATGTAATTGGACTATAACAGGGGAAATCCATTCTATATGATTAATGCTCATTTAAAATTTATGTGTTTGATGCCATTTTAGTGTGTCTGCTGTAAGCAATCCATCTTATAAGGTTGTGATGTTAGCTTCCTAAGCACTTTATAAAACAGAGAACTATTATTCTCCCCATTTTACAGATTTGTAGACTGCAGCAAAGATTGGTGCAGTGACTTGCCTAGTGGGGGGGTCAGCTCTCTCAATATTGTGCTGTAATCCATTTTGAAGCATTGGTGAATTTCTGTGTTGGACTTGCCTGCAGCCATTCGATGTGAAAATGGTCCACTAATAGAGTTTTTATCAGCTTGAGACAGCCAAAGTGCTCCCTCTGCCAGTGTTCTGGGAGAAATTTAGTAGGCAACTCTTCATGACTGTGACAGGCAAAGGTAAATCCCATGTGGGAGTTCTGTTTTTCTTAGTTTCTGCAGCAGTACAAGTACAAGTAACCAAAGGAAGGTTAGAAAAACTGAATAATGGTTCAGAAAGTGTCTTGCAGTAGCCCTCATGATTTGATGTGTCACTGGCAGGCCATATACCCATTAAATTCCCATTGAAAAACTCTAAACATGTCGGATAAAATTTGTCATATTAAATCTAAAACACATAGGTTTTCATGGCTGTTTGGTACTTTCTCTGAATGCTAACTTGGTATTTTAATGCTATCCCATGCCATAAAAGTGCCAGAATTGAATCCTGAGCATTGCATGCCCTAGAACAATTATACCTATTCAAAGAGGTCAGCTGAATCTTACAATAACTAATAGGTACCGTATTCTCTTGTGCTGTAAGTTTAGGAATACAGAGAGTGTCTGCAGTGTTTTTATAGCAATATTAAACTAAGAGAACTAGTAATGTTTACAATCATGAGCAAAGATAAAACTTGGACTCCAAACACCTTCAAAGAAATGGAAACATTTGTCATCCAATCCAAAGCTTAAGGCATAAATCACATGGTACATCATTAGTTGAGATTTGACTCCTTTTAAAGCTGAATAAAAATTGTGAGGCTACCTGTCCTCCTGGACTTTCTTTCTTGGGGAAAGAATTTCTGAAGACTAATTGTGATGCAACCAGTAAGCCACTTGGACATTTCAGTTAAGCAGAACTCAATTCCTCATTCTTTTTCAGCCCCTGGACTACATAATTGGGCCCCAAAACACAGTGTTAAACTAATCTGTCTAAACAGGGATTCCTTCAGGGTGCTTCTGAAATATTTAATTCATTAAGCATGAACTATGCTATCTTAAATAATACACTAGATAATTCTAGAATATCACTGAGAAAATATATTATTTCTGATATACAGTGATTTGCATTTGTCTCCTGAACTTAAAATATCAACTTGTTTGCAGTTTCCACACCTCTGTACTTTGTCATTAAGAAATATATTAGAGAGCGCTAATTTCACTAATCAGAACATCAATGTCTGTCTGATTTCATCTAAAACATTAATAAAGATATCTGTGGATCTAGTTAGAATTTTAAATTAAGTTGGCCTAAATTAAGAAATTGTTCCTTGCTGCATTAGTTTAAGGCAGGGCAAAATTTGCCCAAGAGAAATGGAAACCACCTATTGCTGAAAAAGAGCAGTTCATTTTTGATATTTTCTCTCTGGGATCCAGTGACAGGATCAATGGGAATGCCTAAAAACTGTATCAGGAAAGGTTCAGACCTGACATTAGGAAGCATTTCTTTACCTTCAGGGTGATCAAACACTGGAACAGGCTTCCTAGAGAGGTAGTTGATGATCCTTGTGGGTTTCTTCAAAAACTGAAAATATTCTATTCCATTCCATTCCATTCCATTCCATTCCATTCCATTCCATTCCATTCCATTCCATTGTAGTCAATATCTTTCCCTTTGTTTATTAGTTGAATCCTATCAGTTTCTAGTTGAACCACCAAATAAGCATATAACATAAATTTTCAAAGCAATAATAATTACAAGTCAAGTCACAGGTGCAATATTTCAATGTGGAAAAATAAATTGGAACAAGCAAACTGAAGACAATTTTTACACAAATAGATACCTTTTTCACAAATATGTATGTTCTGTAGAGATAACAACATTGTGCAATATAATGCTGGGGACTTTCAATAGGTAAATTTGATGTTCACAATTTATTCTCTTTTTCTGTGCTATTATTTCTTCTTGCACATTACCGACCATAATAAAAACACTGACTTTTTTTTAATCTGTACAAGATCTTCACCTACTTTAACTCAATGGCATTTGCAGGTGCAATACTGAGTTAAATACTCAATTAATACATAATAAATAACTAAATTTTAAGCTTTTTCCAGAAACCATATTTAACAAATGTGCTGTATGAAGAGTTAGATTAAAAGGTTATATTCTTACTCGACTTATTAAAATAATAAGAAAAAATAAAATAGGCCCCCGTTCTGTTCTCCTTTATACTCATTTAAGCATAGAATAACTTTGGACTATCACGAATAAAGTTTGCCAGAGTAAGCCATCCATTCCTCACCTCCAGACCTTATTATTTCAACTCATTATGTCTAGGAATGAATCCAAGCAGGTGTTGAAAGAAGAAGTTTCGAAATTCATCAACCCATCTTTTTAGTGACACACAGGTCTCTGAATACATCAGCCCACATTACAGTTTATCTTAATATTCAGAGTCCTCCATAGCAAAAGACCAAGCTTTTCTTTTCAGAAATCATGACCTCCCTTGACAACTGTTATAATTGAAAGAAACCATGAAGTTTTCTGTCAAGAAGAAAAGCCTTGCAAGCGTAGAAGACAGAACTTTTGCAAGAGCTGCACAGAGATTAAGGAGCTCTCTTTTACATGTGGTATGAGCTTGTGAAATGAGTTCAGATTTCACAGCTTTCAGATTTAAATGCAAAATCCATTTCTTTTACTTATCTTTCTCTAAACAGCTTTCTCCCACTGTTTTTTTCTGACCTAGCTTAATTTTCTTGGTGTCAAAATGAGAGGTTAGAGGACAAACAAGTACCCAGACAGACTCTTGGAACAATCTTTCATCTTTTTCTCATCTCATCCACAGCCTTGGAGATTTTCTTAGCATAAGAATACAGAAAAGCTTGTGACATTTTTCCCCTTCCCCTCTCCTGTCTTTAGTGCAAAATTTCATAGAGATGTCCAAAATGACTTTTCAATTTATCTATGTCTCTGTTAGTCACAGATCCATAAATCACAAGGGTTCTGTTAGGCTCAGGATGGTTGGAGACAAATCTGCCCTGGTCTGGAGTCAGTATGGCTCTGTTCACATGAGATGGCTGCTGAAAACTACAGAGCAGGATCTATTAGTTTTGGTGCAGAACTACATAACTAAAATTTCTGGATCCAAGCTGGTTGGTTTATCTGCTACTGTGCTGAGCCAAGTAGGTTAAGTGTTTGATAATTCATTCATATCTCTATCCCAAATTCAATGTTGGAGACTAGTTATTTGTTGTCGTGTACAACTGCTTTTTGATCTTGCTGAACAGTCAGTATATTTAACCACTGAGGAAAAATAAAAAAGGGGTACACATCTCTTCACAATAATTTAATTCCAATCCTACATTCTTTTCAGTCTTGCTGGCCTGTCCACTTGTGTTTGCTATTCTTTTCCATGTGGCTCAATTCCAGCTACATTTCTCTAACTTATGAAAAAATAAAATTAAATAATACAGCTAAGGTGTTTTCTGCTTTTGCCATACAATTATTATCATATAGGGTGTTTTACATTCCATTCTCCAACTCCAGGATGTTCATATCTTGACCATAAACTCTTCAAAACATGGATCATCAGGTAGTCTGTGTTCATACAAAGCTTATCTCAGAGCAGTTCTATTCTTATTTAGGCTTTGGGTAGTGTGACAACAAATACGATCAATAGTAATAATAATAATAAACACAGATCATCACAGCTCATTTTCAATATATATCAACACAAGATGAAATTTAATGGTCCCAAGTATATTGCAGGCTTGAAAAAATGATAATAATGATCCTTTTTGCCTTAACCCCTATGAATCTTTGAAGATAATTATCTATCTCTCCTAACTTTAGTTTCTTGAAATAGCTTCAAGACAACAAATAGGGAGATTAGATACAGATACAGAATAAAATTGATTACTGTGTGTAAAGAAAGTGGGCTTAAGAACATGCTATAAATTATTGCTAAAATTACAAAGGAAAAAAAACCAAAACAAACCCTAAAAATTAAGAAGACCAGTATACTATGTCTACTTGTATTTTGAACAAATATGTGTGCAAGAAGGCATGTGTATAGCACACACTATGTTGTTGAATCCTTAAGTAATTTGAAATTAATTTAAATTTAAATTTAAAAGAGAACCCTAGCTCCTACTTATTGAAATGGACATAAACTCAAGTTAGTTGCTGGATTTATTCCAGTAATAACCTTAAAAAAAGTAGAACTGGATGTATACCAGTCAATGCATGTAGCAGAAGAAGAACTTAAGGTTTACTTTGCTGCTGCCTAAATAGCAGTTGCCAGTCTACCTTGTCCACTTTGTTCACAGTAAATGATGATGTTAATGGAGTAATTCCAGTGGAATCAAACAAATGGAGAAGAGCAAACATAATATGTTTATTCAAAGGGATGGGAGAGTGATCAGACTAATCACACAATTTGTAATTTGGTGCCAATGGTTTGAAAATATCCAGCAAAAGCTTAAAATAAGAGTTAACTAAAAACACAAATAGGATTAACAAATAGCTGTGAAATTTAGATTGTGATAGACTTATTTGATAACAGTTTTCAGAAGGAGGACTATTGGTTTTCTAGGCAACAGGAAAGTAAATTGGCTTAATCTAGCTGTACTTGACTAAGTATTTCATATGGTTCCATGTGAAAATCTATTATCCAAACTGGGCACAGGGGTATAAAATAACTGACTTTTAAAGTGAGGAAGTGAACAATGCTGAAAGAGAAGACATAATTGTACAAGGAAGTTACTAGTGCAATTTTTCAAAGTCAGGTTTTAAGATTAGTCTTACTTTGTAATATTATTCATTTTTTGATGTGAAAAGTAGATTTGTAGAGTGAAATTTCCTATTGATTCAAAGACAAGAGGTTTCTGTTCCTATGGGAGAGGAATAACTGCAAAGGAAACAAGAACTTCTTTATTGTAAAATCCATTCCCTTAGATAAATTGAGAAAGAATTGTTCAGTCACAGACCCTCAGATTTCTTTTTCTTTATATAGGTCACATGAGTTGAATAGAGTTCCAGGACAAAGCCAGTATAGAAAACTGCTAGTTTTGGAGGGGCATATGCACCAAGGAATGATAGATATAGCTCAGGCTTGCTGGAGAGCCAGGTTCTCAGGAATTCCAGCTGGAAGTCAGATGAGGCAGAGTATTTCAAGTAAGAACTGATAACTACGTGTGGAGTAACCAAGTCTCATATTGCATTTATTACTACTGCAAATCTGTAGCTCACCTATTTACCTTCTAGACCCTTCTATTTCAACAAAATTGAGTTGTGTGTCTGAATATGAAAATGAATCCTAGACTTTGGGCCTGTTTCAGCTGCCCACATACAGGCACCTGGAGTGATCAGAGAAGCCTCTCTCAAGATGTCACATTACAGCTTGGGTCATATCTGCCAGTCCCATGTGATGCCCAAGGCAATGAATTGTATTTGATTCCATCTCTCCACTACCTGATGGTCATAACCCAAGTAGCATTAAAGAGGGATCTTCATATATTTCAGCTTTAGATTAATAAAAAAGGTGGAAACAACAAATAAGTTATGGTGATGGAATATATTCTGTCTCCTATATATAGGCAGAATTAAAAAAATAAACTCATATAATGTTTCTTGTTTTTCTTGGCATTTTAGAATGTTTTCCCCTGCAGCAACGTAGCTTGTGCAAAAAAAAAACTTCTTGGATCTTGTGCCTTTCAGATGAAACTCCAGTTCAACAGATATATATGATACATATATAAAAAATTTCATCTTCATACAAAAGTAACACCACTGCCAAAACTGTCCTCCTCAGTCTTGTATAAAGAATTCATTTAAATGCTGCCCATGCTAGACACATATAGAGTATATGTTCATTTCTGGATACTTTATCTCATAGTCACATTTCAAATTATTTTCTTTTTTCTAATTTTTTATTTTAATAAGATATCAATTATTGAAATGTCATCTTGGTAGTGGGCTTTTTACATAGTGATGCATTTCTCCTTCTTGCTCCTTTAATTTTGACCAAAAAACCCCCCTCCACCCTGCATTTCCATCATAATAGTTATTCTTACTGCTATTAATCTGTTGTTTTGAGGTCAGGGGAGTTTGAGTTCCTTCCTATTTTTCACTGCTTTGGCTTTTCCTGCTGCATTATAAAGTATCACCATACTTTACTTCTCACATCCATTATCTCTCTGGAGTTAATACACAAAATCTATTTATCGCTAATAATATGAGATAAAAATTGATTATTTTCTATCATAAACAGTATTTACTTCAAGCAGAAAATTATAAATCAACTGGGCACAGTTTAAACTTGGTCTGACAGAGAGTAAATAAAGCTATATTTTGTGTTCTGATTTGGCCAGGCTCAGTGTCAGGATTGTTTTTGTTTGTCTTTTAGAGATCAGAAAAAGAAAATTAGAGAACTCATCTTATAAAAATATTCCTGGCTTGGCTGACACCACTGCATTTGATTAATATTGGCTTTGTTTACCTAAGGGATCTTCAACAATCATTTCACAGTTAGGTCAAGATTCAGGTTAATTGCTATTCTTGGATAATTCATAGCTTAGCTTGAATTAGTTGACAAAAGGGATGCTACCTAAAAACTCTTCATCATCACAAGGAGCCTCTTCACAAGGCACAGTTTTATTATAGAATGCAAGGATCTTTTCCCATGTTGTTGTCTGCCCATCCACAGAACGAAATCCACTGAAGTATCTGGGAGGAAGTATTCATCAACAAGGCTGTAAAGCTCCTTATTTATCTTAACTGATGAAAATGCAGTATTAAAAAAACAGTTTGAGCTCATCTAACTAGAAAGGGAGATAGAAAGGAATGAAACCAGAATAAAATATGGGATTTTTGTGGATAGTAAATTTACAAAGGTTGTGTGGATTTGGAATTGGCCCCACAGCTAGTGTGCAAGGAAAAATTTAGAGCTGGTGAAAATCCTCTTTTCTTCAGACCTGAACCCATTGCTCATTCAGTGGAGGGAAATTACCTTTTCTTAATTTATTTTTTTACCTCTTAGACAGTTCTCTGCAGAGCGTCAGGAAAGCTACAGGGAGACATAGGAGTTTTGCCAAATCTCTTTCCTGAATCCTTTCTTACTTCAGGGAACACCAGTACCGATTGGGAAGAGCAGAGTAACTGGAGGCAACAGGGGCCGCCCCAGCCCCAGGCATCAGGTCTGACCATGGGGATGGGTACAGGCCAAGGCTGGGCTGGGACATGGTCACCAGGTGAGTCAGATTTGCAGGGACTGTGGCCAGACAGGGCAGGGCTCTGGGGAGCTGGACTGGCCCTGCTGCGGTGTCATTGGTCCAGGGAGCTGAAATGGGATCCTGGGCCATGGGCAGGGTAGGGGGAGCCATGGAAAAAAATCTGCATCTTCAAGGGAGGAAGCCCATCAAAAAATAAATATGCATGAGAGGCAGAGTTAATCACCCTTTTTATGTGCTTATTTCCTTCCATCAAAACCAGTACGAAACAAGTTGGATAGAGCTATATTGATTAAGTTCCATTTTATCAATTTATAGGAGATACAGACAGACTAATTTCAAAGATAAACCAGCTATTAATTTTCAATATTTATTTTGGATGTTTTAACTTCACAGAGATGAGGTGTTTCATATCAATGGTAGGATGTAAAATGGAATTTATTGCTGCCATCACTATCGTTATGTGAAATGCTGCTGCTAATGGTTTTCATGCCACTTTTACAAAATATAAAAAAAAGAAAAAAGCACAAGTAAAAAATATTTGCATTGCAATCTGAAGCAGCAGAAATCATTCTATCATCTCTGCCTTATGGAACCTTAATCATATCCTATTCATCCACAAATAAACATCACTGTAACTTTAAAAGGGTACATTATCTTCATAAGGTCTGTGTGTCTAGATGTGACAATAGTGCATGACATCAGGGAGGAAACAGGATATACAGTTTTGGGGAAGGCTGGCAGCAAAAGTGCCCTCTTTTAATTGCTTTGACTTTTAAGCTGTTTTAAACTATTCGCCAAACTATAATCTCAGTGATTTCAGTATTTATCTGAAGATACTCCAGGAACTTTGATAGAGTTTGTTTGGTTTAAAAGTGTCTAAAGCAAATATGGCATCTTAAAAAGTACAAGTTTACTGCCTCTTTTAGCACAAATAATTAGTAAAAGCAGGATCACATCTCTGTCTCCTCTCAATCAGATTAGCTGCTGTTGCAATGAAAGCCTCCAGGCAAAATCCTGAAGTCATGTTTAAAAGCATTATAAAACTTTAGAAATTTTCTGACTTCATTAAATGGTGAAAAAACCAGAAAGTTTCATGAATTTTTCAGTTCAAGTTAATAGTTACTTCATTTCTATTATTGTGTACAAATTCTAAGGCCAAGTTGAAGTCTTCCAAATGGCCAGAGAGTCACAAACTGAAGCATTTTGTGTCCTTCCTTTTATCAGTGAGGAAGTTTTCTTTTGTGCATGTATGCATGTGAGTGTGGTTCAAGTGTTCAGGCAGATAAAGACAAGCTGGGCAAACAGAAGCAACCACAGCTCAATCACTTTCTTGTTTCATTTTCTAAATTTTTGCACAGTGGAAAGTCAGTGGTTGAAAAGAGCCTGGCAACAGATGCAGCAGGAAAATCAATCACAGAATCACAGGATCAGTTAGGTTGGAAAAGACCTTTGAGATCATCGAGCCCAACCTATGACCTAACACCACCATGTCACCTAGGCCAAGGCATCAAGTACCACATCCAGTCTTTCCTTAAACACCTCCAGGGACGGTAACTTCACCACCTCCCAGGGCAGCCCATTCTAAGGTCTAATCACTCTTTCGGAGTAGACATTCTTCCTCATGTCCAGCCTAAACCTCCCCTGGCTCAGCTTAAGACTGTGTTCTGTTGACCTATTGCTGGTTGCCTGGGAGAGGAGACCAATCCCCACCTGGCTACAGCTTCCTTTCAGGGAGATGTAAAGTGGTAATTTCTCCCCTGAGCCTCTGGAGGGGGCTGCTGCCTGATGTCCTCAAACAGTGAATTACGATAGAGGGCTCTGAGGAAACACCCTATGGACACTGGCAAATACGCCACATACATAGCCTTGCCTTTACCTTAAAGTGAAGCAGCAGCTGTTCACAATTGCTCAGTTGTGCTCAGCAATAGAATTGATGGACAGAATTGTTTTCTATTAGGAAAATCTTATAAGAGCTGCAGAAACCAATATGTCAGCAAACTTCCCCATGCTGGTCTCTGCACAGCATGATCTGCATCGCTGGAGGTCCATCTGATGCTGCAGGACCTGGGGTTCTCTGACACCTGGAAGCACATAGGATTATCTAAACTATCCTCTTTTTATTTCTCCTGATAGCTCCAATATATGGTGTTTTAAGCAATACCTTACAAAGTCTGAGTGCCCTTCTCACTGGGATTACAATAAGCACTCATACCAATGCATTAAATTGCCTTTTGAGATGATGAAAACTAGTGGCACTCACAAAGTCTAGAGCAAAATTCAGAGATTTTACTGTATAGCAATGGATTGATGATGCAGATGGCAGGAAGACCCCCTGTAATCCCTAGCTGAGCAACTGTCTCTCTCTTAGTGATAACAAGCAGAGAATCAAGTTGAGTATCACCACAAACTGCACCAAAAGAAGCTGGAAAGCACAACTGATTTGAGCCAATGTGACCCCCTGTCAAAGCCAGGATGAGCAGAGTTATTTTAGTTTAGACTGTAGCCACTGCATAATTCCACTGATCCCTCTGCAGAGCCCACAGACAACATGAGGGCAAAATGAAGCCCTTTTAGCTTTTGGTGGCCAGATTTTGTATCCCACCATAAAAATAGATATTAGATGTCCTTAAGAGAGTTCGGGAACTGACCTCAATACTTCATTCAAATGAATTAGTCTCAAGTGTTCAAATAAGTTCAAATATTTTTCATAATAATAGGAAGCTATTGTTTTTTTCTTTAGCCTCATTTTTATGAAAAATTAAAACTAGAATCTCAAATTTTGTTTAATTTTCTACAAATTCTTGCTTACAAAAACTCTTCACCTTGTCACAGCAAGAATTCTAACAAACACAACACAACTCACTGAACTTATAATTTGGGTACTGAAATTTATGTCAGAAATGAACAAAAAGAAATACAGAATAACAGATAATGTGAATTACCAGTATAGTAAGTGCTAAGATGTATATTAGGTAAACATCATTTGACATTCCAAAATATAAAGATAAGTTTGAGGAACACAGATATACTGTGTCTGAGTGGGACAAAGTTATCTCATAGCAGCCTATATAATGCTGTGTTTTGGATTTGTGCCTAAAACCACTGGCAGCACATTGTTGAACAATGCTTGCACAGCATCAAGGCTTTCTTTTTGCCCACTCTGTCCCCTGAGCAAATACTCTGAGGGTACACAAGAAGTTGGGACAGCTGACCCAAACTGGTAAAAGGGGTATTCTATACTCTACAGTGTCATGCTCAGCAATTAAAATTAAGGGTAGATGAAGAAAGTGTGGGTAAACGGGGGAGGGGAAGGGGTGGTGTATGTCTTCCAAGGTGGCTGTTGCTCAGAGATTGGGTGAGGATTGGTCAGCTCGGGGCAGAGAGTGTGTGATGGCAGGCTTAGCTGCTTGTCTGGGCAAACCAGTACAGAGGGTTGAATTCTTGAATTTGGGAAAATGTATCTTGGGTGTAGTAAAACTGATGGTGATCTAATTTTAAGAGGTTTTGGACAACTGGGGATGTACCAATAGGTGACCACATAGAGTTATACTGAAAAACTAATTTGACCGTTGACCTGTATTTTCTGAGGTACTTTTGGCTATCAGCAGCCATATCATTTACAAGACCTTATTTTCTGCTAAAGTCCATGAATGCTGCATAGTAATACACTTGTGAAAAGCATCATTTGTGGGGCTTTGTCTTGTATTAATTTCAGAATCACAGAATCACAGAATACTCTGAGTTGGAAGGGACCCACAAGGATCATAAAGTCCAACTCTTAAAGTAAATGACCTTTACAGGGATCAAACCTGTGACCTTGTCATTATTAGCACCATGCTTTAAACAACTGACACCTTGTTGTTAGATATCCCGAGAATAAATAAAACAGCTGTGGAAAATGGACAAATAATTCTAGTCTTGATAAGGCTGGCAAAGAGAAGGAGGAGCTCAGAACAACTGTAACTCATTAAAAAAGTCAAAAGCACAATATGCAAAGAGGTTAAAGAAATGCAATCCTAGCAAATGTACACCACTTAATAAAAGCAAAGGTTATATATAGCACAGTACAGTTGATTCAAATTAATCAAATCAATCAACTACTTCCTAAAGAAAATTAATAGTATCTGTAATCTATTCAAAAACAGTGGTGCATGCACATACTGTGATAAGTAAGTTCTCAAAGCAATCAAACCCTCTGCTATGTAATGCCCTTGATGGGTTTTAATGATTTCTGTTGCAAAGTAAATAGCAATAGAAGCCGAAACTCTTTAATATTCCTTTCCTGACAAGAAGTATTTCTATTTCCATATTGCACAATGTTTCATCTTCCTTGTTCCCTGTGTTTATCTGAACTGCAGTACTCAAACGTACGAGACTAGAAAAACATTATAAAGAAAAGGTAGCTACTGAGTTATTTTAGGGATAGATGACTGTCTGAAAAAGATAGGAAGGCAGAATACCAAATTCATTAGGAATACATAGGTAAAGGAACTGAGAAAAGGTAAGAAAAGCTCACCCAGGGAAGGTCAGATTTTACGAAGGAGGAAGCAAATTTTAAAAGGAATAAAAGATTTGGAGTTGACATTGGAAGACAATATAGTCAAAAGACACACTGGGAATGTCTCCCCTTATGAAAGATTTATGTTTATTAAAATTAGTATATTTAGGCATAATTTTCAACTGATTTACCTAAAAGTCTATAAAGTATTTCTTTCTATATTTCTGGGGTTTTTAAAAATATACCAGGTCATTTTCAGCAGTAGTTAACAGTTCTTCCTGAAGTGAATTACATTATACTACTGACTAGCAGACAAAGCAGACAGCAACAAATAAACAAAATCATGAAAATGTTTTTGAGAATCCTTACTGTCACTGTGTTACTGACATGCTGGTGTTTACCACAGTGATGGAAGGAATTTTGAGGTTAGTTTGTTTTCAGATGATGCAGTGATCATGTAATGGTTGTCCTACTGGTGATGACAAAGATTTTTCTTTGTGTGCTAGCATTGATTGGTGGTGATTTTTTCTCTTTAATGAAAAAAGAAAAAATTAAAAATTTATTTTAAAAAATCAGCAACACAAACACCCTCCAAAGCCAGGAACCAAATAGTAGAAACCTGCATATTAATAGGCATGAGAGTTGGAGCAATTTCTCCTAGGTAATCAGCTCTAATAGGCATAGACCAGGCAGTATGAGTACTTCATGAGCATGATAGTAGAAAAGTTAACTACAGCTCAACAATTAAATAAAGATGAGGAAGATAGGAGGGGTGCCAGCTGGGCTAGGGTGCAGAGTAATCTGCAACAGTGTGTCTAACAAGAGGGATGCTGTATGTGAGAGAAAAAAAAAGCATCTTCTATAGTAAGATCTTGAAATCACTTCCTGTGATTTCTCCTGTGATTTATTATTCCTGCCCACATATGCCTTTGAAGTCTAGGTTTAACTTTTTTTATGAGTGGGGGTTTAAAGAATTGCCTGAGTGTTTTGGCTGTGTAGGTATAGAGTACCTCACCTTAAAGCACCCATGGGAAGGGCAGAAGCACAATGGAGCAATCACATTTGTGTGTTTTTTCTCATATTTAGTAAACAAAAAGTCCTAATAAAGAGGGGGAAGGAAATTAATATCTTCATAACAAGTGGAGTAAAGAAATACTGGTGGTTGAATGCCTGGAGATCTGAATAGGTTAAACAGAGAGCCTCTAAATATGGGATTTACTTACTTCAAATGTAGAGTCCTTATTGATATATGTCTAAAGAGTAAAATCCAGGTATATGCAACAGTATTAGTATTAACATAATTAAATTCAACTTTCTATTACACTTTTTTACTCTGTACTATAACAAGGCTTTGATTCATAGCCTTCCCTACCTCCCCATCTGACTCTTCTCAGGCTCCAGCTGCCCTTTTCTGTTCTCCCTGCCACAGAAAATACACCTTTGTTTATCCTGTTTGGAGGTAGGAATGGATTGTGAATCTTTGCTTATTTACATCTAAACTCAGAAAGAGACAGCCAAGATGGGTATCCCTTGGCCCTATCTGGATCTCCCCTTTCAAAAAAGTTCAGATCTTATGCAGGTTCCTAAATAAAGTGCGTGAAAATTCATTAGAGCTACTCCAAACAATGCAGATGATAGTTGTGCAGCTAATTAGTCAACAGTTTGTAGTTTTCAGTCATTTCACCTCTATAGAAAAGGTAAAGCAAGAGTTCACTTCTGTTCCCAGTTAGAAAAAGAATTGCATGAGCTGTGTGCTATCAAAGCTCCAGGTACGGCTCAGAAGCACTTGACCACAATGAACAAGAAAACTCTGAGTAAAGAAAAAAAGTTCAGATATTTATATCTATATCTACATTTTAATAGATCTAACTTCTCTCAGTAAATAAAGAGTACAAAAATTATAAAGAATAATAGTCAAAGCACTGAACATCAAGGCAATCTGAAGCAGCTGCATGCTTTTAATATAACAAATCTTGCTCAGTATGGCTTTACTAGCACAGGTGGTACTGTACATTATTCTCCCTAGAAAATAGTTACGGTATTTCATTACAGCCATCGTTCAGAGTTACAGCATTCTTCTTTCCAAAGGAGGCAGCTGAGATGAGGTCTGCAACGTGAGCTGGAAGGGTGTTTGCTGGTACCTGGAAGATGATTAACAGCCATTCGATGCAACATGCAACATTTGCAAAAGTGAGAATAATAAAATCAGTGAGCCAAACAAATGAGCCATATGCTGAGTTATCTATCACCCAGGAGGTATACTAGGAAAAGGGTGCTGATCATCTCTCTGGGGATTTTCTCAGTATACATATTACCAATTTAAGGCTAGAATCTTTATGTGTGACGATCACTTGCACAATCATTTTGAGATTTTTTTTTTATTATTATTTCTTATTACTTGTATGGAGGAACATGAGCATTTTTCACCAATCTATAAGCACTATTAGCAAAGTAAGGAAATTTGACTTGCAGAAAATAAGGTTTTACTTTAATGTTCAAGAGTTCATTCAGTATGAAGAGAAATACAGTCTTGTTTTATCATATTTGAAAATAGATATCCTGAAGTTGAAAGCAATTAACAAAAAAAAAGGTGTAAAATTAAATGGGTGAAATTACTTCCTATTTGATTTTTCATTGCTGGTCCTTGAAACAAGAAGCAACTAAAGAAAAGTCTTTGACAATTTTTGAATGTTTCATGTTATTCATAGCACAATTGCAGTATAATACATATATCATATATATTATAGATATATATCATGTATTTTTTGTATCTATATATATCAATATTTTCATTTTTGTCAAATTTGAACAGTTTGAACTTGCTGTAACTGTTCTGCTCAGGTAAAGTGACAGCTTTTCTTCTTTGTTTTTTCCTATGTCCATCTGTGATTTTATTTTCTCTGGAAAAAAAACATATTTAAGATTATTTTTCCTTCTTTTATTACTGGACAAACGCAAACTTTTTTATGAGTAAGGAAGATTCAGATAAACTCAAATACTTTTCCTGCACATAGTCAACAACTTTCCTGCTCATAATGATTTCACATAATAATCTAGCAGAAATTTGTTCACATTAGCTGCAAATATGTTATTCCTTGTGACATATCGAAGCTATTTGTCAGAATTTATGACTTTGAAACTGCAAATAATAAAAATAGAACATACTCAAATTTCAAGCATCTTTATTTCAATAGGTTCTTCTGGATTCACAAATTTCAGCAGAAGAAAGATTAGCTTTCACTTTGTAAAATGCACGATTAAACTGCTTATATCTTGATTGCCTTTTACTTACCTGTTGATTTTTTTCACATAGACAAAAATTACATATAAAGCTTATAAACCTCTTTCTTTGTAAATACTGCTGTAAACTTCTTTTCCATTGTGCTCAGCAGCCAGGAGTTCAAGACCCAGCTATCATCTGGCCCAGCACCGTAATTTTGTATCTGACTTCTGAAAAACTTGTTAATTTAGAGAGATGTGAGAAAAGAGGACAGAAAAATAAGAAAGATCAAATTATAGCCAAAGGTACTTCTATTGAGACAAGAAAATTAGTGTCTCAAGCAGTCAAGGAGAAAAGCACCAGCATGGGAAAAAAAATACTAAAAAAAGAACTTGTACAGCTAGTTGAGTAGTTAGGAATCACCAGGGTGTCAAATTGACATTATCAGTGTCACCAGTAATGACAGAGCAGATGACACCTGGTGACTCAGAGCCACCTCACTGAGAACCTGCACAAGGAGTGATAGAGGCTGCTTTGAGCCTTCTGACTGAGGACTGTGAGGCCAACAGAAACTCTCTGCGTGCCTTAACAGTTCTGGTGAGGAAATTAATGCTTAGCCTAATGGATCATTAAATCATCAAATCTTAGCTGTGTTCTATGCATACTGAACTGGCAAATAATTGCTTCTTACTTTTCAAGTTGAGACTATATCTCATGCAGAGTTTCTTTGCACTCTACAAATGGTGACTCAATAAACTGATCCTAAAGAGGAGAGGTAGAAGAATTCAGTGAAAAATAATCCCACACTACATTTTTCTCACTGAGAACTGCATAAGGAAATCAGCAAATGAAAATAAGTCTAAATATGGGTAGTAGCCAAAATATCAAAAGTTTGGCCTGCTGTGGAAGAATTTTGTATTTTCTAAAACCTGCTTTCTACATACAGTTTTGAGTTTTTGTTTCTTAGTTACTTTTCCAGAGAGGTTGATGTATGGTAAGCAAAGGACAATTTAAAACTCCTGCATGTTTTCTCCCCATCTATAACATTCCCTGGGGTTTCTAAAAGCTACTGTTTTAGCAGAAGTGCTGGCAGCTAAAAGCTACGTGAACATTACTTTCTTTCTACAACTAGCTGAATAGCCAAGAGAACAGAAATGGAACTGCTTCTTGAAATTCTAGACCAAATTTCAGCTCATCCACATTCTTTACCTTTTCATGTTTGTTTTCCATGAATGTTTAAGTAGCTGAGATTAACTATATCAAACAGGCAGAAAGCAAAATGTCGTAGGAAAGATTATCAATGAATTTTTATAGGATAGCAATATTTGTAATTCGTGTCCAGTTCATTGGTTGCTGTGCTGAAAACACAAGAAGTGACCCACGAAGTGAGGTCTTGTGCTGTACCTCTGAGACTGTAATACAATACTTCTCTCTGTAAGGAGGAGGCAGATGTAACCCCAATTTAAGCTGAGTAGGCTACACAGCCAAAAGGCAAACAGTAATGCAGGAACAACAAGCATCAGCCGCCAGAAGTGAACATTTCTTCCTCCCTATGAACTTACACTGGTTAAACTTTGTGTGGAATGTAGGGGTACATTCTGGAAACTTGCAGCTACCTCTCCATTCACAATTCTTACCTTTTGTCTATCATTTAACATAGAAGTCAGAGCACACATAAATTTTAAAAGTTGCAAAAGTTATAGCAAAAGTTATTTGCAGGCCATCAAACACCTAAGAAGGGAGAGAGTGTACATGGAGCACTTGTAGTTGTTGCCCATGTTTACAGAACATTTCCTGTAAGACAAATACAAGGCTCACTTCTGAATCTTCCACGTTGACCATGGAATAAACACACAGAATAAAAAAGAAAGGGCAGTGATAAGAATTTTCTCCCTACTTAATATTTTTCTGCCCATTCATGGATGGGCTAATTTCATTTATGGGGCTAATTTCATTAATTTTATTTGTCAATAAAATTCAAAGGTATAACCACAATATGACCTTTGCAATCCAATGCTATGATCTTTCAGAATTAATGTGTAAGTGTGGTATTACCTAAAATGTAGTTTCTGGCATCTAAAATGATTTTCAGAAGCTTGTACTATGCCCCAAATTTCCACACTGTTCATGGAGAAAATATTGCCCATGGAGGTACTTCTGTCTATCAGAGAGTGTAGCTGCACTATGTAGGGGGACACCCCAACACCTCAAAGACTTAGTCTGTGCTTCTTAGAAGGCACTTGTTGACATTAATCTCTCACTGGAGAAGTCAAGTGGCACAGCGTCACAGAGAAGCATTGAAAGGGGATTTGGGATTTTGTTGTTTTGTTGGAGGTTTGGTTGTTTTGGGGCGTTTTCTTTATGATGGTATTCACACATCCCGGAATACAATTTATAATGGATTTTCTCCACAGTCCTCATGAAATCCTGATAGAATTCATACCCTCTCAGACAAAACAGGAATAAGGTTGTGTCAGGGGTGTCCAACAGGAACGCAGAGAGAGCTCTTGCACCAAAGCAGGACTGTGCATATGTATGCAGGAAGCACATGCCCAAACAGCCCTGAGACTTGCATGGTATGGACAAAGCCAGACTGCAGTGATGCAGTGAAGGCAAACAGATGTCCAATACACGTGCAAAAACTGTGGAAATATAAAATCAATATTCAGATAAAGAATAATGGCTAAAGAAATAATTTAGTATGCATTGAACCCTCAAGTGCTTTACCTAAGGCACACAGAGAAATACCTCCTTACATTCAGAATCCATCAAGTTGATGTTAACCCAGAAAAAAAGTATTGATGAATTCTTTTTCCAGTAACTGATTAGGTCTCACAGTTCTCTTTTATAAATCAAGGTGTGCTGGTAGTACTGCTCACTTTTCCTGCTTCATCCCACAAAGACTGAGAAGCTAACATTCAGTTTATGCCACTTCCTAAGAGGATTTACATATTGTAGCATACTGCTCTCAGCACCAGGGTAGTCCGTGAAACGTGGAAAACTGGTCATCCAGATCTGCTAGTCTTGCAGACCAGAGCACTTCTTTCTAAGGAATAAGGTAGTTTTCTTGCCTGTAACAGAAGGCTAAACTCTTGATGTTATCAAGGTTGTATTCAGTTTAGTTTGTGTACTGGTGACCAAAATAGATATAATACTGGCAAGAATCAGCCTGGGGATTCACACTGTGGAGGAAAAATTCAGTAATGTGATGGACTGCTAATCTACTGAGCACCAACAATTTTTCTCTGTTTTCTAGGTTCTAAATAAAGTTTGAAATTATTCTTTTAAATTTTCTCTCTTCAAACATATTTGTAGCATTTTTTCAGAAGATACAGTTTAGGATCGGGAAGAACAAGAATTTACCTTGGATCTCATTTCCCAAATGCATTATTCTCAGTAGCCAGCCATTCTGGTACAGCTGACATCAGTATCAAAGCCTCTATTTTAATTTTTAACTTAAGAAAGGAGTGATAACAACTGAGTTTGATGGCCTCAGACTCTTACATATGGATATTACCTATCCATAAACCCCTGCCAAGGCTTTAGACCTTTATTCCTTGTTCTCACACAGATAAAAGTGGATAAAGAATCTTACTTTTTTCATTGTGCTTGGCTGGAATTAGATACGTTTTTGTGTTTATGTATTGTATATCTGTCCTTTAGTTTCATCCCACAGGTTTCTCTGCTTTACATCTAATAGTTCCTTCACAGCTGATATACAATGCATAGAGAATATTTATGAGAAACCAAAAATTAAAAAATCAATAAATTCTTCCACATAGAATAGTCTCTTCATTATTAGTTCCCTCACTGACATGTGGAAACTGTGAAAATACCTGACACTATTAAATGTGTGAGCTAAAAAAGAAAAGAATAAACATATTTTTAGATAACTGAATTATTTTTGTGAGCAACACAGCTTGTATTTTTTTTCTTTTTTTCTTACCTATGTCATTGTCATCTTCATATATTAGTAACTTAAGAAAATGATGTTCATTGAATACCAGTCCCTGCCACCTTAGTCAAGCAATACTGTCTTTATTTCAAATTTCTACTGAGACTAAAAATGGCATCTTTCAGCTTTCCAAGTAATTTAAAACTGTTCTGTGTTCATCTACACCAGTTCAGTAGAGGAAATCAACCTGTCAAATAATAATGCCAGGTGACTTTTTTAGTCACAAAATTCCAGGAGCAGATAACATTTTCTAAGTCTTACTACAGAAACAGCAAGATGTATTGGACAGTGTCATCTTATGACAAGCTCTCTTCTGATTTCACAAGTCACAGCCTTTTAGTCCTTGCACTTTAGACCTTCAGTAAGTAACAGCCAACATAGATTAGTCAAGAGCAAATCATGTCAAACCAGTTTAATTCTTCCCAGGATAATGTAACAGGCCTTACAGACAAAAAGGAAGCAATATATTAGTTTTATATTTGGCTTCAGTAATGTTTTTTACAGTGTTTTTTTTTGGTGTCAACATCATATGCATGCAAAAGAAAATTGTTTAAATATATTCATGATAAGTGGATTGCAAAACTAATTGGAAACATGCAGTCAGAGAATCTTAATGGTTCACTGTCCAAGTGGAAGAATCCATCAAATTAAATTCCTATGGTGCTGTCCCTGGACAGCTGTTTTTCAGTATTTGACTTAATGACCTTACATCATGAATATGACTATTAATTTTCCATGTTGATATCAAAGTAGGATAAACTTCAAGTATATTAGAGGACAGAAACAGCATTCAGAGGGATTTTTAGATACTGAAAGGATGAATAAGAGGGTAAAATTTTACCTGACTCTATAGATTACATGAAGTACACTAAGTTTCGGAAGAAATAACTGCTATCAACAGCAAACAACCTGCTAGTTAGAAGTTCTGCAGAAGTTGAGGTGGGGATAAAGTAAATCATAAATAGTCTTGAGTCCTCATTGTCATTGGTAAAAAATAATGGCAAGATAATAAAACTCCAGTTTTTAGTGTGTCTGGAAAGGTTTGGATGTACTATTGCGGAAGTGTTTAGGAACTGACCAACAAAGATGTAGATATTATTATTTCTTTAAAGCAGAAAGATGGGATAAGCATCTATTTTATGTCCTTTCCAGCTTTAAATCTCCATGAAAGCTAATTTTAATGCACTTTGTTTTTTCTGTATAAGAGGAAGGCAGAGACCCCGCTGCTGTGAATCTCTGTTCTGCTCTATTTGTGTGATATGGTTGGCTTCATGGTCATGACTTCATTGACTACAACTAATTTACATCATTTCAGAATCTTGTCCCAAAGATGAAAAAATTGTCAACTGAAGAAAATAAATCTATTTCTAAAAGTGAATCCAATTTCATATGGAGGCAAATGCCACAGAGCGAAAGGAAAACAAACAAGCCCAAAGCATAAATTAAACTGGCATCTTATGAAACACCACATAAATAACTCATCTCCTTCTTACTAATAATATAAAATGAATTTCATATGATCTGAATGTGCATAAATATTCACATTTCATTTAAGGAGAATAAATTTGTGAATTTATCAGTTCATTTTAACTTTATAGATTTTTTATTAATATTTGACCTTGCCAAATAAATTATAAACTGTGATTGTACCTCAATCTTTGAGTAGCTGAAGATCTGATTCTTTTCTTCAGAACAAAGTCCAAAGCTTTTAAAGCACACCTTTCCTCCGCCTTTCCAATTGTTTGTTTTTAATTTCAGATGGTTTACAAATATTTTCCATGAAAGTGAAAAAATGAGTATTTTTAGTGAGGATAATTTTTTAGTCCCATTAAGTCATATTTGAATGTACTTTCCTCTAAGAATTCATAGACCAAATCAGGTTTTAGTATCCTAATACCATTGCATTGCAACACAATTTCCCAGCCTACTGATCCAGTTCTAGAAATGTGATGAACACAGAGCCTTCAATTCACAAATGGCACCAAGGAAAACAAAAAAGTGACAAGTAAAGTGAGTGATGTTTTATAAACAGAAACACTATTTTATAAACTAATACTGTATTCAATTAGTGGGGGATTTGCATGTTTGCATTATCTGTTCAAACAATTTATTTTAATATTTTATTTAATAGGCTATATGGTTTTTATTTTCAACATTTTAGCAACTTCTAAATTTCTCAAAATAAAGAAAACTGCTTAAAAAATGCATAAAAAATGGAATTTGCTACAAGATTGAGATACTGGAATTTAGGCATCTACATGTACAGTGTCTGTCTATGAACCAGCTCAACAATCTCCCCCTGTAATGCTAAAACCAAGTCACTCCCTTGGTTAGCTAAATGTTTTCCATACAATTATGAGCTAGAGGAAGGTATTGGGACTTGATTCAATTGTCTAAATAGATATCTAATGCTGACTGGGATACACCCAACATCCAGGGCTGGCAGGTATTACATAAAAATGAAGGGAAAATTATTTTCTTGGGATGGAACCTACAGATCCAATGGATATCCATGTGTCACCTCATCTAGACACCTGTGTTAAGATATATGTCTCAAACCCTTTCTGCACAGTCATCTAATCTGCTCTGAGAATCTGGCACTGACTCAGACCATGTTTAAAGTGCCTTTGCATATGGTGTTTGAGATGCAGTCTTACATGAACTTCTCAGAAGGATGTGAATTTCCTTACTTTCTGTATCTCTGTGATACCAGAGGGTATCTCAAATGGCACTAGACATTTACATTTAGGGAAAATGAATGAAGCCTTTAAATGGAGGATGATTAACTATTTTATATAACGATACTTACATAGAACCAGCTACATTTTAGCATCTTGATCTCAAAATAAATGCCAACAGAGTTGTTATTTTTAAAATTAAATATACTGTCTAGGCTTTGAGAAAACTACAGTCATATGAGCGAAGCTACATGGAGGCAACGTTATCTGGAGATAAAGGTAAATATAGTTAGATCTCATGCTGGTGAAACTAAAGGAAGAGGAGTCAAATGCACTGATAGTTTCATCGCAGAGCAAAGTTTCCTTTCAAACGCTCCCTGATCCATTTTCAACTATTCCATATCAAAAAGGGGGTATCAGCAATGTAGAATAAAAGATGGTCAGTGAATAAACCTGAGTGAACAAACCATCACACTAAAGAACTGGTATTATGCTTCTTGAATATTTTGGATTGCTCCAACTTTCTTTCTTAAAGAAAAAATCCTAGCACAATGTATCCAATAATGCAATCTCCTCTTGTGAGACTCCTCCCACGAGACCGAAAGAATATGATCACAGTAGACTTGGTCTTCAACATCAAAACAGTCTTGTAAGACTGTATCACAAACTTCTGCAGTCTCAGTGTCCCTAGCTACTGCTTTCTGCCACCTGGTCACACAACACATCTCTACATATTCAAGCTATTTAAAAAAAGCCATCTGAGTTTCAGCACAGCACTTACACCATTTCAGATATGTTGGATTTAAAAAAAAAAGACAAAAAAACCATACAAAAAAACAGAAAAAAAATTATATCTTGGAGCCATGGGGTACATCATGGTGCCAACAGAAACTTGGAGCCAAAGTCTATGTGCTGTGGTCACACCAGTCTGCTGTAAAAGAATAAATCCCAAAACACAGCAGAACTTTCTGCAGTTTGGCCTTGAGGCTAGAGATAATTTCCCAAAATAGGTGATTTCCTGAAAAGTGACTTTCAGAAACCACCCCATTCATGCCATTTAAGACTGGAACCTTCTACATTTTCTAAGATGTTCCTTTTCTTCTGGTAAGGTTCCCTAAATCTGTGCTACTTTATGAAAACCTGTATGATTTCCAACATAATATGCCAACTGGCAGAGTGTCTAATACCATTCACCAAGATATTCTCATGTATGTGTTGCCCTGACTACTTTAACCATGGTGTGTGATTTGAATTTTTTTTCAAGACATGGACTTGGCTTTTGAAAAATTAAAAAAAAAAACCAACAAAAAAAAGCATGGCCTGGAATATTACCTGAAGACAAAGTATGCAGACCAAACTTTCTGCTCTTTGTGACATGAGAAACATTCCTCTTTATGTTTTTCCCACTTAACATGACTCCTCAGTCACTGGGCTGTTTTAACCATAGTGCTTTGAGCTACTTGAGGTGATGACATGCTTTAAATTTGATCATTATAAGATTTTATATTTGATTAAATATTTACTGCAGCAAAAAGATAATTATATGATAACTTGCTTGTTATCATGATCCTAGAGGAGACTGAGGTTTTATTTTAATGAATACTGTAAGCAAACTTAAGTAGATAGGATGAAAATCAGTGAGACAGTCTCACTTCAGGACTGCTTATCATAGTGAAGTAGGGATATCTCTGCTTGGAGACCTCATTGTGCCTGTTCAATACTTAAAGAAGGCTTAAAAGAAAGACAGCAAGGGACATTTTGCTAGGACCTATATTCAGGGAATAGAAACAGAATCACATAGGTTGGAAAAGTCTTTTATAGTCATTTGAGTCCAACCAGTACCCTAGCACTGCCAGTCCACCACTAAACAGTGACAATAAGCACCACATCTACACATCTTTTATTTATCTCCAGGGATAGTGACTCAGCCACTTCTCTGAGCTGTCTGTTCTAATGCTTGACAAGCCTTTTGGTGAATAATTTTTTCTTAATATCCAATATAAACATCCCCTGGTGTGACTTGAGGCTATTTCCTCTTGTCTGCCACTTGTTACCTGGAAAAAGACACCCCCACCTCACTACAACCTCCTCTCAGGTAGTTGTAGAGAGCTAAAAGGTCCCCCTGACCTTTCTTTTTTCCAGGCCAACCAACCAGCTCCCTCAGCCATTTCTCATCAGTCTTACACTCCAGGTCCTTCACCAGCTCTGTTGCCCTTCTCTGGATATGCTCCGACACCTCAATGTCTTTCTTGTAGTGAGGGATCTAAAAAAGAACAAAGAATTCAAGGTATGGCCTCACCTGTGCTGGGTACAGGGGGCAAACCACTGCCCTGGTCCTGCTGGCCACACTATTGCTGATACAGGCCAGGATGCCGTTGGCCTTCTCGGCCACCTGGGCACATGCTGGTTCATGTTCAGCCAGCTGTCAAAGAGCATCCCCAGGTCCTTTTTGGCTGGGCTACTTTCCAGCCACTCTTTCCCCATCCTGTGTCTTTTCATGGGATTTTTGTGAGGCAAGCACAGGACCTGGGCTTTTTGAACCTCATCCAACTGGCCTTGGCCCATAGATCCAGCCTGTCCTACTCTCAGGCAGATACACATTTCCACCCAAGCTAGTCATCTGCCAGCTGACTGAGGGGGCACTTGATTCCCAGGATAGAACAAGAGGTAATGGTCTAGCACAACCCCCCTGCAATGAGCACGGACGTATTCCACAAGATCAGGTTGCTCAGAAGCCCATCCAACCTGACCTCGAATGCTTTCAGGAATGGAGCATCCATCATCTCTCTGGGCAACCTGTTCTAGTGTTCCGTCAGCATCATCATATAAACCTTCTTCCTTATTTCTAATCTAAATTTACCCTCCTTCAGTGTAAAACCATCACCTCTTGTATTTTCAAAACAGGACCTGCTAAAAACTTTTTCCCATCCTTCTTATATGCCCTCTTCAAGTACTGAAAGACTGCCACTGTTGTGACAGGGTTGAGTACCTCAGCCTTCTCATACACTGCTACCAGTTTGCCAGTCCTGCCTATGGGAGGGAAGATTTGTTTGACCTTCATAGAGGTAACAATTATAATAACATAAAGCCTTGTTTCCCTTACCTAATTTCATTGTGAACTCATGGTGTAGACTTCCGAAAAAATGGCTGAAATGAAGTCTCTGTCAAGAGGAGGGAAAAAAAATGTTGGGAAAAGATGTTTACAGGTAAGTAAAAGTCTCTTTCTTTGGATACTGAGCATTCAGGATTCACTAAACGATTGCACTCCCTCTTGATTAAGCAAGAGAGCAAAGTGGGAGTCTCTGGGCACATTGCAAGATGCACTTGTTCCGCTGGCTTGTCTTGGCAGCAGGAGGTTGATTTGAAAGCATAAAAAATGCTGACCATGAATATTCATTTACTTTATAAATCAACTTGCTCGACTATACTTACATCTGAGTTCATGTCTCACAAGCATTTTAATAAATAAGTTTACTTAAAAGAAGTTTGTTGAAACTGAGAATTGTTCTTGACTCTTTCAGGAATGATCTTAGAGGCTGAGCTTCAGAACTGTAATCTTAATCTTTAAAGCAGAACACTAATCAAGAACTCCACTGTACAGCTGATATATTGAATGAAAACTTATTGAAAGCTAAATGTTTGTAAAAAAAAACAGGGTTAAGAAAGTGATTCATCAAAAGAAATATTTTACAATAAATAAAATCAAGATATTTTAAAATTTGCTGCTATTTAGAGATATTGCGGAGAAACCGCTGTGAGTTGCTAGAAAGCGAAGAAACAAATAATAACAAGACAAATATTAAGGTTTTACATAATTTTACATCTAGTCTTTAAAGCACTTTTACTGCCAATAGGATTAATTCAATGTAGAGCTATAGTAAATGGTGAATTTGATATGAATTTTTCAAATGAATACTGGAGATCTACAAAACAAGATGGAGGGTGTTCTAGATTTTGGGTAGTTCACTGAATGTAGGAAAATAGTGTTGCTCTTACTAAGTACAAAATCCTCTATTAAACCTATGCCTCTTTAAAAATAATAATATGAACCAAAATTATTTAGAAAACCTAGTATCTAAAGAGATTCCTTTTCTGTTTTGTAACTCCATAAGATCTGAGGCAATAGAATAAACAGCTTCCTGAAAATCTTTAGCTTGCGTATCAAGACTTGTCTTGTTTACTTGTACAAAATATTGACAGCATAGAACAGACAGGAAGAGACGATATTGACTATACATCTACGGTCCACAGTATCTTAATAACATTCCTGTACCTGTATTTCCATTGTAACTAAAATTATTGAAGCAGAAAGGGGGAAAAAAAGATGAAAGAAACAAAGAAACATAACTTCTCAAATACAGGAAATTAGATTAAACTGGGGTTTGTTACATTGATAAATCAAGCATGAAGAGCTATTGTTTTAATTATTGTATGGAAAAACAGAAATTAGCCCAGAAGACATGAGTGACTAGAGACTTGAAGAGATAATGTGTGTTACATCTCCTTCAGGCTCAAGTACTCAGTTAAGTGAAAGAGTTAAAGGTTTCTACCTCTTAATAAAGACCACAAAAAATGTATTAAATTAATCATTTTTGTTGTTTGCAGGGTGTGATCACATCTGGGCTTTTCCAGGAAAACAGAGATTCTCAAAAACAGAGTTACCATGGAGTCACAAAATCAAAGAAAAATAATTATTATTTCGAGAAGAACCCAAATTTGCATTTTTCACTGGAGTTTAATAGGTGTTCTTCCTTCAAAAATCTCTATATTATAATTTCTAAAGTATCAGTGAGGAAGCAGATATCTAACAATTTTAATGTTCTTTATTTTTCTCATGAAGAAGAAATTTACTGGGCGTAATAGTAAAAACCGTGTAACTTATACCAGTTTCTCTGCTGAGGGTAGTTTCTCTGTCAAAAGTCCAGGGAAGGGGGTGTATGCTGTTCTACCAGGAAAAAAAGAGAGCAGAGAACAGATTTAATCATCTTGGAGTCCAGTTCTCCTAGACACTAATTTTGTGTTGAGCTCCTGCAGGATTCTCTTGCCAGACCATATTAACCAGGTATTATAAAAACTGGAAAAGATACTGGCTCATTACTGGTTTCAGAAAATGCTCAGCTTACGTGGATGCTAATCACCCACTAAGAGAGTTCAGAGAGCTGCTGAGATTTGTAAAATCGTTTCTCAACTTTTTGCAAATGCAGTATACTTTCGATGCCTATGTCTTTGTATGATCCTCCAGAAAGTAATCTTCCCCTCTCTAGCAGCTCACGCTTAAACCCAAGCTCAAGCCCAATCACGCATATAATGTTTTAAGATATGAAAAACTATCCAATTACTGCTACAGTGAGATGGGGAAGACAGTGTTAATTACTGATAAATGTCAGTAATTAATTAGCTTGAAGGCATGGTTTCAGTAAGCTACCAGTAATTGAAGATGTTTATTTCTGTTCTGGAGAAGCTGAGCTGCTGTTTTATTAAAAAGTCTATGATATTCTATATATGTGCACTTTTTTTCTGTCATTTTTCAACCTTTTTGAGAATCAATTACCTAAACTTTGTAAATCACATCACCACTATGTTAGTTGCAGAACCTGTCAGCTACTGTTCTTTCTTTGCAGATCTCTTCTTATCTTTAATCAGCATTTATTACGCATGCACCTAAATTTTGTGCCTGTAAATACAAAACATTTATTTTTCTGGAAACTTTTCATCCATGTCCACAGTTGTCACCAACAGAATGCCAGCAGACCTGACAGAATTCCAACAAGCTTATATTTTACCTTTCAATCATTGAACATATGTACAAAACTGAGATTAAATTGCCCATACTATCCAGATGAAAAAAAGTTTTGCATTACTTTTACACTAAATGCAAATTGAATTCTCTCTTAAGCTTTTTTTCTTTTTTTGCAGTCTGTAACTTAGAAAAGCATTTCAAGGAAAACTGTGGTACAAGGTAGAAGAAAGAAAAATTTGAGTGATGCTAAAAGCAACATGTAGAGTAGAACTTCACTTATTACGTTTTCTACTGCTGATATTCTTCTAATGCCTATTCAGCTGCCTGAATCAAATTCCTCTGTGTTTGCAATCACCTTTTTTTTTTTAATTTTTCCCTTCACATCCTGAGGTACAGGATCACCAACTGCCACCTTCAGGCATTCTTAGATCAAACCTCTTATTGTGCTGTCAAAGTTCAGATGACAGAATGGGAGCGGAACTGAATTTTGCAAGTGACGCCTTTTTGTTTCAGACCAGAAACAGCCACAGGGTTATCCTTAGTTAACCCAGGCACATTAGAACAGCAGCTGTGAAGTTTTTCAAGACCACGTATGAAACAAATGCAGGGATACAAGAGGCCTTAGAGCACAGATTCTTATTGTTTCAACAAATTAGAACCTTGCTTGACTGTTTAGTTTTCCCTGAAAGGCTGTTCATAGCATGTCAACATCACGGATGTCATGATACTCTTGTTGCTTGCCTTTAGGTTACCTTAGCAGTAGCATGTGGATAAACACATGTAAGTGCATTAAAGGCTTTTCATATCTTCTGTTCAGCATATTGCTGGCATCCTACAAAATTTCCATAATGTTCCACAGAAGACATATCACTGAGATGATAAACATCATTTTTTCAAATTATTTATCCTATCTGATTATCTTCTAATCCAATTTCTTTGAGAAGAGAAAATTGGAATTTTTTTTTTCTATAATCTCATATACTCATTGCTAGACCCACAAAAACAGAATAAAGTACAGATACAGGCATGACCTTTCTCACTCCTCTTCTACTTGCCAAAAACATTCTGGAGTCCTTAAGATCAAAAGCTTCTCTTTGAAAATGTAGTTTTAGCTCTCCATTCAGCTATTATCACCATTTGTACAAGCATGCAATATGTTTTTTGTCAAAGAATGACAATCCCTTTTATTATTATGCTAAAACAGACTCAACTCTGAAACAGTTTCCTGTGAGTCAGGCTTGCACTGGCTCCCTTCCTAATCTGTGCCAAAGATCTCATTACAATTAACTGATTTTATGAATAAATTAAAAGCTTTCTTCTGTGGTATATCCTAATTCTACCATCAAAGGATTGCACCTGTAGACAAAATGATCTCAAAAGATAGTTATGAAGAACCAAGGTGATATTTAATCTCACAAAACCGACAATCAAATTGTTACAGCTGCGGGATTTGACCCTGCTCTGCCTGCCATACCAGACTGAACTTTTCAAGTTCAAATGGAGTTAACATTACTGCAAAAGTCTCTCTGCACTAAACTATCTTTTATTCTGATAGAAGTGGGTTCAAGCCATACACAAAGCTTTGTTTCCTGATAGCATCTATCAAGAAAAAAAAAAAAAAAAGGGAAAACAGCAGAAACAAAGTCCTTGCATGAAAATCTCAGAATTTATTCAAACTCATTATGGAAGTGAGCTCTTATATAAAATCTGAATATCTGACTTTTAACTTGATAGTCGCTTGCATGCAAATTGGCTCTTTTTGATCCTCTCTTCTGTTCCCTTTGTGTTTATGGAGGTATCTTGTATTTTTAACTAAAAACAGAGCTAAAGAAGGAAAAGTAGAAGGTGAATTTCCTTTGTTTTATTTTCTTTCCTATGCACAATGACTAAAGTGTGTAACATTGCTCCTGAGAGTGCATAGTTGCAGAACTGTTACTGAAGATGCTTTTTAAAGAAATACATGTCAAGTGGGTGTGAAGGATTAATTTGATGTGAAAATGTACACTACTGATCATTATTTTATGTAAATAAGGAAGGACAGTTCAGTGATCAAGGCTCTGAGTAACTGAGGATAAGAGGCCTATCTTTCTTCTTTATTAAAATCAATTCTTTTTGTGATCTTCAGCTCCTCAGAGAAATATGTGAGGGTTGATTTTAAAAACCCTCCTCAGTCATTTATCTGAATTTTTTATATGATTAAGTACCTTTAAGACCCTGAGTGCAAGACTTTCAGGGTGTATATAGATTTTGCAGTCAGGCAGCTAGATCCATACCTGGGAAGATTACACTCATATGAGCATGACATTGACTAGGATGGGTGCAGTCAGCATTTTCACATCATGCTGTGTGACAGCAATCACACGTTTGCTTGGAGACAGAGTTGCCATTTTGATGAACTAGAAGGTAGCAATACTCCAGATATCTGTTTGCCACATGTGAAATGGTAACAGCAAAACTTGTGAATTCAAAAGGCTGTTTTAGTGATGAGCAGCATAAAGAGTTTTGATAAGTTAAATTTCATGGAAAAGGAACCATATAAATATTTGAATATATGACCATATAGGAAATGAAGTCAATAAAAGGTGAATGCAACTGTTTTGTGTCATAAGTAGCCTCATAAACATGATTCTGTTAGTGCCTGAACTTTGTCCACAGGAGAGACTGACTCTCATCAAACACGTACCATGTGATAGCATCATTTTGTGTTTTGTGTGTGCCAACAAAACTCGTAATATAAGCACAATGCAGAATTTATATCAGTAAATTATATTTACAGCAGTCTGTTAGCATTATAATCAAGAAATTACCAATTTTCTAACAACTATAGCATTCTAATAACTGTAGTATTCTAATAAATAGAATTCTCAGTATTCCAGTAATTACTAACATTTATAAACTGAATTACTATCGCAGCTAATTCTCATTAATAAAAAACAAGAGGTATTTGGGCAAAGCATTAGGCCAAATCATTTTCCACGAGGAGTATAATGTGTTTTTAGGGAGCTGTGGGGTGGTGTCTTCCTCCTTACTCTTGGGGTTTTTTGGGATATTTTCATGAGTTTTCTAACAGCACCTCCTTAATTGGTCTTTGATTCCACTTTCTGTCTGACCTACTCTGTGGTACATTTTCCATATGTTGGATACTTATTCTTTGTTTCCTGTTTTCATCTGTAAAACCAGCTGTACAGCTTGCACTCCAGTGGCAGCCACTAACTGACCACTGCTGTAACATTTGTAGCCCCGGGCTTCTGCTCTCCCTCCCTGTGCCACCCTCCCATGCCCATACTCCTCTATGCTGCATTTGTATTACAGGTTCATGGACAGTTCACACTGCACACAATGGCACAGTCAGTCCAGACAAAAACAAGGGAAGTCCTAATTCTGAGCTTTTGTCATGTTAAAACAGACCTGTGTGACTAAGTGTAACATAAAGACAACTCGACCTCTCCAGGCTGAATTTAGATCATGGTGCACTAGAAGACATACTTCAGCTACAAAAAATTGATATTTTAGGTATGGACATCACCCTAAAACAATAGATAACTCATATTGCCATGTGTACAATTATTTCAAGTCTAAATTCTTCTGCTGAGATCAGTGGCAAAAGTATACTAAAGTCAGTGGGATCTGTGCCACCATACACCCCACTTGGAGCAAAATACCTCTTTGGTATTCAGAATGAGCACCAGTATGCTGCACTCATGAAATACCACTCCAGAGCCTGATAGTGCTGCTGCAGCCTGCACCTTAGAATGCAAGAATTTTCATAGTCCTCTCCATGTCTCACACTTCCTCTCTGTAGATGGATGATTTTCAACAATACAAATGGTTGTAATTTTTGTAAAAATCCTTTGGGATTCTTTTTCGTGCTATTCATGCTTTTACAGCTGTCTCTGCTGATTTCAAATGGAACGAATCTATTTGAATGTTTATACTAATATGTTAATTTTTAATTAAATTTCACTACACAGCATTTTCTCCTCTACATATATGGGCTGGTGTAAACTCCATAGAACATTTCTTATTATTGGCTTTAATACTGAATGCAGTATGCCTTAGTACCTTTTATTTTTCATTTAAATTGAAGTAATGAAAATAAGCCTAGATACCATTAGCTGATGAATTTTTAGAGTAGATGGCATAAATTACACCTCAAATCAATTTTACTAGCAATTTGTTACTCTACAGACAGAATTAGGGATGTTCACTCATTTTGTGTCATAATATGCATTTCTGTTTGACCTATAGTGAAAATGCTTTTTCAAAAACAGCAAAATGAAGAGATAAGCAGACACCTTTTATTAATACAGTTTTTTTCTCTTACAAGTCTGCATAAATTTTCATAACTAAAATAATTTGCCTTTTTTCACAGCAATTATCTTCTTTCATTTTGTGAATTACTTGAGAGAGGTTAATTCATATGCAACAGAGCTAAGATTTTTAACGCAGAAAAAGACTTTATCAAAGAATCCTGAGCTCAGCTCCTAGCACAGATACCTATTGAAACAGGCTTTATGTTTTAGGGGGAAAAAAAAAAAAAAAAAAACAGAGATCAGTGAAGCAGCATGATTATCTTTTTTTTTCTCAGCAGAAAAAGCTATATTTACCTCTGTGCCGTACTTGAAATATTCACTTGCTGTTATGCTGGCATTTTCAAAAGAACTATTTTATTTTTTTCTAGAATACCATAAAGAGATTATTTTTACATGTGTGCCTCTCCTGGTTTTCATTTTCTGAGCCTTAGTTATAGTATAGAAATTGTCAGCTACTGAATTATGTGCTTCATTCAGTATTAACTGTTCTTAGGGTGTTGAGTAACCTGCACATCTGTGACACACAACAGCAGAGGAGGTGTTATCTCCTCATTTATGGGTACTCTTCTGTTTTAAATTAGTTCTTGAAAATTGCAGTCTAAGGCTGATATAGAAAATGTATTTCTGATAAACATTCAATTCCAGCATGTCCCTAAAAAGAAAAATCTCAGTGTAAAATTCAACTGTATGACTAAGTAGTAACTTTACCTGTCACCTCTTGAAGTTATTTTACTTTTTGACACAGTTTTACCACTGCATTTACAAGTTAGTTTGCAACCAGATGCGAAGTTGATTGGGGAAAAATAAGGAAGGAGGTACATAATCTTCAAAACAATTTCACAGAAGGATAATTGCGTTATTCATATGCATAGGTATTTATGACAATAATAGTCATCTTCCTGAAGGGCTGAAAGCCTCAGTAAGGGCCAGATCTCTCCTTTTCTTGTCCCCTTTAAGTTTAAATTACTTTGCCATTTGTATACTTATTTAGTTTTGGCTGATATGTACCTTATCAACATGTAATATGTAGTGCCAGTCCTTATACTTAGTTTCCTATCTCGAATTATATTAGTCTCTTTTCTTTTGTAGTCTGTTCTAGTTAAGAGACTGGTCTAAGCAACAGAGGAATATCCCTGAAGAAATATCTTTTTCCTGGATTGAGGCATTTGAATCTTTTCCATCTCCTGTTGTAGATATGCTTCTGTCACCAGCCTAAATGCCTGAGGATAACAGAGGAGAAAAGATTTAGTTAAAGAAAGCTTTGTATGCTAAAGTCAGTCCTCATGATACTTTTATCACTTCAGTGCTGACTTGGAAGTCAGGAGATAAGAGCCCATGTGGGTAAGAAATACATACCAACAGAAAGGTGAATATGCAGAGGTGCTAAATACTTTCAGAGCGTTTCAGAAGCCTCTCTAATGAAGACAGAGTATGGATTAAAATCACTCACGGGGAAAATCTGAGTGCACTAGAACTCCACCAAGTATGAAATTGTCTCCTGCCCTGCCGCTGCAAAATGTTCCCTTCCACAGCAAATAGACATCAAATCTGTGCCAAATGCTGCAATTCTGTTAAGTGTTGCACATTCAGACAAAAGTGTTCATTCAGACAAAAGCATTATTTTCTGTGTTTCTGTGTAAAAAATCCGTATGGACTTTGACATTGGGCCCATTGTTACTAATACTGGTATTATAGTATTTCTGGGAAGGTTTTATGAAGGGCAAAAGATATTAAAATATGTTCCTTCAGATTACAGGGGATTAGGACCATTTGTACGAGAAAGTGACAAGCAACACATAAATACCTTTTACAAGAATTTAATAACCCATATAAATGTGTAATGCTGAAACTGATAGCCCCATTTTATAAGCTTATTTTGTGGTGTTAAGCCCAGCTGGAGATGAAACACCTCACAACTGCTCACTCAAGCCCTCCTCTTTTGCGCCACCCAAGTGGACTGAGAATTGAAGCAAAACTTCTATGTTGAGATAAGAAGAGTTTAATAATTGAAAATAAAGTAAAATACAACAATAATGGTAAAGGATAATAATAATGATAACAAAAGGAAAAAAAAACAAGTTATGCACAATGCAATTGCTCACAAAAGCACAGCACTGTAACAGCCACTGAGACGAAATAAACTCTACCCTAGCTGAAACCAGGACACCTTAGTACATGGCTTTCATATGGACTTTTAGTATATTTAGCAAAGGATCACGTCACTTTTTTCTTCAGTGCATTGAGTAGGTAAATAAAGTAACTCAGAGGAAGCTATGTTCCCTATCCAATCAAAATAAATATGCATGTTATGAGACTATAAAAAAGAATTTTTTTTTTTACTTTCAGCTTTTGATATCACGAAGAATTGGCTTGGAACAAGTAAGGTAGAAGTGCAGGGCAAAACAAATCATTACTGAAATCATTACAAAATGGCACCATCCCTTTTATGATTTGTACATTTGTACTTCGGTGTAAGGGGTGCAGGTTGGTCACCAACTTGGTTTAAAATGACACATGATAACTAATGGGTAAAGTGACTGGTAAGGAGGTATTTACAGTAACTACCAAATACTCATTTCAGTACTCACAACTGAAAGATTGTAACATCACCTAAATAATCAGAAATATTATTTTATAAAATATTCCTATTTGAAACACCTGAAACTAACAAAGAATATTACACTTTCCACAAGTTTTAATATCCTAAATTCTCCCAACTTCTAGAAATTTCATTTTGCTATGGATATGGTTTTAATGTTCCTGATCATCCTGAAGCCAGGTAAGGTTTGATATACTTTCCCAGTCACTTATGAAGATTAAAGTATTAGCAATGATTCATTCTGATATTAACCATCAGAGAATATTTTTTATTTTATCCACTTGACTAATCATGATTATATAATTACATGTATAATAATCTAATTCAATAACCAACAAGAGCAAGACATTTATTAATAACTCAGTTTCTGGTCCTTCTGAGTTGTCCTGTAGATGTAACACTGAATTGCATTTTGGCATTTAATAATATTGCCATTTACAGAAAAAATAATGTTAAAATTCTTTTTACATTCTTAATTGCTCCTGATCTGTAGCAACTGAAGACCTGCATCTTTTAAAATTAGAATTTCATATAGTTAATTGATTTAAGTACAGAATCTTCATTGTTGTTTTGTACAGAAACAATCAAAATAATTGGATAATTTCTATTTCAAATTACTAATTAGACTGACAGGAAGATGAAAATAATTTTCTGACTCTCAGGAATCAAATTTGCTTTGAGAGAGCAAAAAACTATTAATCATTTGTAAGATCAGGTCTTCTTTATCAAACTTGAAGAATAAATAACACAGGTATAGCTCTTCAGTATTTTAATAGTCAAAAACAAACTCGCCTGATTCAGTGATTTAAGAATATACAAATGGATTAGGCAAACTATGTTGGAAGCATTCTTTTTCAGCTACAGGGAATCTGCTGATTGGTGTATGAGAAGTATACAAGATCAGCCACAGCTGATATGCCCTAAACTCAGCTTTAAGATCCTTTCCAGTTTACAGGTCCAAAAGGATAGATGAGCACACAAGAATTTCCACAACAAAATTCTGCAAAATTAACCAACACTTTATTCCCAGCCTTTTTTCAAGAACAATACTCTGGTTTCTCTAGATAGTTATACCAAAGTAAGTCTATTTAGAGGCCATTTTTTTAGGGTTATACATGGAAGAAAAAAAGAAAAAATATGTGAGAGGTAAAACTGAATTTTATATAAGGAAGTCTAAATTATGTTTGCTAAAAACCGCAGGTTATATTCCTAGATATGGTTAGGTCACAAGATCCTAGTATGTGCTTCTGTTCCTACTCAGAAGTAAAATTTTAGAAGAAGTTTAATCTCACAAGTGGAATTTGAATGGAAAATAGATGGTTTTCACAGAAAGAAATACAATCTTCAGGTATTTCAGAAAATGATTATGTAAATTAGTTTCTTGTGGTCTTGCTTCATCAGTAACACTGTAATTATGTTTTTATTACCAAAATATCTTTCCCCTTGCTACTGCTTTCAAGACTTTAATTTTCTTGGTTTTGACATCCAATATCAGGAAAATTGCTGAATCTGTTCATTTCTTTCTGTCAGGAGAACAAATATTCTAGGAAATTATCCCTCAGGATGCAAACCATCTAAACATCCAAAATGTTTTGTGTTACCATGACTTGAGAAGTATATGGAAAGTTCAATCAGTTTTTATTTCAAGGCAAGAACAGCTATTTACAGGATTTGGCTCATAAAGGCAGTGAATCTCCCAAACACATTTGTATTCTTGTCCTTTCCAAGTTCATCCTCCTGCATCTTTTTTCTGTCCTCTCCCCGTAAGTCTTGCCTAATTAATGAGGGAATTTGGGAAGCTGTGCAGCTTATAGACCACTACACTTTGACTTCCTTAGATAGAAGGAATTCCAGAGAGTATTAATATGTCTTTCTATATCTTGTGCCTTCCATAAATACAGCAAAACAGTAGTTCCCAGAGTATTGAAGGAACAGGATTTGAAAGTGACAACGTAACTGTGCTCCACCTTTCCAGAGCTGTTTGACAGGATCATGCTGGAGGGAGATATAAGCCTAAGCATATTACATGAGACTTAGCAAAGTGTAAGTTTGGCAAAATGGCTTTGAGGCAGTGAGGTTGGATATGACCAGTAAAAAGGGAAGCAAGTCCATTGAGAGAAGCTGAATGAAAGTGGATTAACTGGAATAACTCAAGTATATTACAATGGCCTCTGTGGAAATGTGGTGGGATGGACTGATGGAGAAGAGGGTTGCTCATCTCCTAAGAGCTTGTGCCTTTGTGTCTCATATACTGTCATCAGAGAGGTTGGATATTCCTATATTACACTTTTTGTGGTTTCATTTTACACCATAGGTAAGCTATGGCTTTTAAATCAAATCTGTTATATTTAACCTGTTTCCTGTAAAGCTGGTTCAGTTTTTAAATAGATATATATTTATACAATACATATTTTAAAATATTTATTTTTATTACAGCCTAAGTCTCACAAGATCCCTAACAAAAGTTTTTAGCTGATACTTCAAAAACTTATAGTAAGAAACTATCCCCAGTGCCACAAGCCTTACAATCATAATGTATACCAGTGACATAGGGAAATATGATCTGGAGAAAATCTTATTTTTGGCGGGTGGGTTGGTTGGTTGGCAATAATTTCTATATAGACAGCTTATTTTATTCAGAAAAAAAAACATATAGAAGATTGCTACACAGAAATATCCAGGCATATTCAGAAATCCTTGTTCCTATTTCTATGTATAGTGACTATTTAAGTCACATAAAAGGTTAGTTATCTCCTCTAGCTCTATTTGCTACAAGATTTATAATGCATATACAAAATGAAGACCAGATTTACTACTACTTTTTCTCTCATCTTTGTAAGATAATGTCATGCTTGAACATGCAGTAACATTTTAAATTTTTTTTCAAATTACTTTTTTCCTATTTCTGATTTAAGAACTGATTTAAATTGTTTTAATTTTTCCAGTTCCCACTTAATTTTAGTCTTCATATAAGTAATAAGAAAAGTCTGTGATGTTTGAATAGTTTACTAAGTATGAGCGATAGTTTGGGCATATACATATTTCCTAACAAAATAGCTACGTTCAGAAAAATAAATTCCATTTGAAAAGAATCCAGTGGCCTGAGTGCTCCATTTTTTCAACACAAAAGAAAGAACACTCCAAGGATGAGTTCACTAATTAAAACTGAAATCAGCTCTTCAAATGAAAATTTGTTAGTAAAAGTTTTTGTCTGAATTTTTTCCTTTTTGATACATACAGAGTGATACATATGGGGTAATTTCAGCTGTTGGTTGTATGATCTTCCCATGGGCATTTAAGAATATACATGTAAGCTTCTTACTTACCTGTCACAAAGGTATGTACCAAACAAGACAACAAAATAAGTGAGTACAGGATTTAAGTGAAAATGGAAATGTGAGTGAGCCAGTGAGGAATCCAAAAAACAAAAAAGTCAATTTTATTCTGGACAAGAGAGGAGCAGAAAAATAGAGAAAGGCACTGTTGCCTTAGATAACCGTTTTGGTTTATAATCTGTGTTTGTATTAGGTTAACAATCTCAGCTTGCCTTCACCTGTGACAATTTCTGAGTCCTGAAATTTCTGCAGGGTTTCTGATTGTGAGTCCACAAACAGGATGGATACAGAACCTGAGGAGACAGTTTGCCACCACTGCACAGAAATTTACCAGGGTCTCCACTGAGCTATGGGACTAAATTATCTTCCACCCTGAGTTAGAGGAAATTGTTAAGCAGAGTGTTGTGGGCAGTTGATTCAACGGGAGTGAAAGTGTTGAAGAGATCACATTACTGAGTAGCTAGGTAGAGTCATGACTTCTGGTGCTTTCCTCTACTAAAAGGAAGTTGAGTTATTTAAATTATTGACTTGCTATATCTGGGCTAAACCAAAGGAAAGAAAAAGATACTAAAAAGAACAATATCATTTCTTTCTTTGTGAAATTTGTACACAGCAATTTCAGATCAAAAGCATTGTGTACTTTTGATATTCTCATCCTGCCCAACAAGGACAAATGATGGGAAGGATTAGAATGTTCATGACAATGAACAAATATCAATTTAGAATGTCTTCTTTTTTCTTACTATCCCAAGAAAAAAAATCCAAACATTTCCTGTAGTAGGCAGTATATTTGTATAAATGTTTTTCTTTCTGTTCTTTTGAATAGGAAAACATATGCAAAAGCTAAACCCACAGGATATTGAGTGTGTAGGGACCCAGACTTCAGAACTGAAAAGTGTAAAGAAAAATCTGTGTTAGGATTGAAGTGTCCACTAATCCAATCAGAAATTTCTAAAGATTTATTCCTCTATTGTCTAGAAACATGTTTCTATCTACCAGCCTACAATTCTTTCCACAAGCATTATATAATTTTACTATTTTCTTTTCTTAATCCCTGATCTTTTTTAAAAATATACATGTAAAGAATACATATTTTTCTATAATTACTAGGGTTTTTTTCTTCTGATCTTCTTGCCTATCTGAACAATGGTGTATTGCAGGCTTGAAGTCTGAATTAATTTTTCTTAAATGGATAGGATCTAAATACATGTGCTCAGTGGCTAGCACGACATGAATAATTTCTTGTTTCGACTGGAAATATGTATTCTCATTCATCCAAGAACATTTGCTTTTCCGTTGTCATACCCTGTTAGTGATTCAAAATCACCATGTCTTCACACAATATGTCCTTTTTATCCTTTGATGTCTTCAGATTATGACCTTCAGGCCAATATCAGAAATTATACTTACTGTTTCTGAATTCTGTGACCAGCTACTTTACACTATTTAACTCCACTCTCTTCCTAATATTTCAGTCCTTCTTAAGGTCATCTGAAAGACCACATAGAATTCTTAGGATGTCCTCCTAATTTATTTTATTATCTATTTCCATTAGCAAATATTTAAAAGCCATTGCTACAATTCTTCAGTAAAATTTAGTTCAGGATGTCTTTTTTTTGTAAAGTAAACCCATTGATTTCTCTTTCCTTTCATGGTTTTACATGAACCAGATCAGCATTCCACTAAAAGAAAAATGAAGGCCTAGTTAAAACAGCCAGTGGAGCTTAAGGGTAGAGTGTATACACTTGAAGGCAGACAAGAAAGATGAGATTTGGTTATTAGATGCCTAACAATTCTTTGAGGCTACAATATCCATATCCACCACATCTTCAGCTGTCACTCCAAGGAAGCATGGATCTCCAATAGGTTCCATGCTATTGCAATCAGTTCCACATGAATATTTTGGATGCCCTATGGTATCCAGAAGATAATGAGGCATTTGAGTTCCACCCCTACACAAGTACACCTGGAATGGATTATTTGACCTTCAAAACAGCTGCCACCCTCTACGTGATGTTTCACTGATTACATTTCCGATATATAAATCAATGAGGTTTCCTTCATTTAATTAACCTAGAAAATCACCCAACTTATAAGATAAAAATATCAAGTTGTACTGGAATAGTCAATTTTGCAGGAGTCCATTTTGTATTTTAATTTATTTTACTTAGCAATATATGTATTCAAATATGACTCATATTAAAACTAGGGCTAAAGCCTACATGTTATTAAGGGCAGCTTGAGGAGATTTTAGCTGCTCAGTCTCTAAACCTGCATTACATCCTCTTATTTGCCTTCTGTAACCAGAATTCCTACTGCCAGAAAGTGTTTTCCAGATGGAAGATGTGATCTGGACTTAATTAGAGATCATAAAGTAGGATGGCCAAAAGAGGCCTAAAGGCCATCTGTCACAGCCTTGTCATTAGAAGTTTATAGGAAAGAGAGTGGCAGATCAAGGAAATTTTTTTTCTCATGGATTTCATTTTTGTATTTAAATCTATCTCTGAAATAATGAAAAGACAATTAATTTCCATATTCAAAAGAATATCTGATTATTATGCTCTATCTTATTATATTTTTTTACAGGTATGGTTATGTGTGACCCACCTATTATGTTTCATTTAATTTGACCTCAATTTAAACCCATGTATTTAACTGCAAATCCTTTGAAGTCATCCAATACTTACAAATATACCAAAAGGAGAAAAATTCTCTTTCTACATTCTGCTTTCCTACCATAAGATAGCTTATATTTCATTCTTATGTCTGTCTCAAATCATATTCTCCAAGACTAGAACACCCTGCTTGTGACATTGAAGGTAATAAGCACCTCCTTCTGCATTTCCTTAAGAAAGACTTTTCTTTCAAAGCTCTAGATAAATTAATGAGGGCATTTGTTCCAGTACTTCATATGCAGTATACCTAGATCACAGATAGCAATTAAGATTTCAATTTGTTCCATTAATTTGAGGTAGTTTCTCATATAGGTTCTTAATAAGCAGGCTTAACATTATAACATAAGATAAACTTTTTGCTGCAGTTCATGACAGCAATGAATTACGTGTTTTCAGTCAAGGGTACTCTGCTGTGAAACAGGTTAGAGAAGAGAAAACATTAAGGCAAAGGGTGTCTTATCTTCAAAACATGCTGCAAAATTCTTTTTTCCATACCATTCTCTTTTTTATTAAAGTCAATGGGCTTTGCCACAGTGTGTAATTGTAACATGGGAATGTTTACACCGATATGTACATAAGACTGTCTTGTTTGGTGTCCTATCTGTGATATGTGTCAGGCCAGGCATGTTACAGAAAAATGAAAATGATTCATAGCCTGAAGAATTAAGTTACAGCAAACACCTCTTAAATTTTGCCAATAAAATTAACCAGGAAAATATATCAATCAGTCAAAATGTAAACATTTATCCCTTGAAAGATTATGTAGCATTTTATTGGAACATTTCCTTAGAGGCTGGCTTCAAATTCTGACTAGTTTTCCATCCACTCATTCAAATGAATGCTTGACAATGAATCTGAGTAGATGTGTGGCAACATGCTGAAGTATTGCAGACACCGAAATTTCAGCATTTCCTAGCTTTGTTACCAAAGACTGAGAAATCCTTGGATTTTACTCCTAACTAACTAGAAGGGGGGTAGGGAGGAAGTTCTATAAAACTTAATTTCTTTATTGCAAACAACTCTGTCCAAAAGTATGAGGGTTTATCTATTTCCCTTTCTAATATAACAGGGTAAGTTTTGTGATTATCTATATAAATATTCAATTAGCCTTAATGATGTTTTATGGTGATTAGATTCACAGGCTGAAAATTATTATTGTTAGCGATACTCATGGGAAAAAATAAGGGAAAAATCAATTCTAACTTTGTATGCACAGTGAAGGACTCTGAACTAGCTTGTACTACAGAGGAAAGATATTTCAGAGTCATAATACATTATTCTATGAAAATAGAGTAATCATCTTAATGTTCAGAAGAAGTCAAACAAGTAAATTGAGTATTACAATTTATTAGGTAAGGAATGGAAAATTAATCAGAAAATATTGTGGCACTGTAGAATACACAATGTTCCTGGAACAGGAATATTTGGTTTAAATAAACCAAATCACCATTTCAAAAAAAACCCAACAAAACAAAGCAAAACAAAAACTTGGAAAATGTAGAGGGAAAGGTAACATGATGACCAAAAGCAGAAGAGCAGTAACTAGTGATTAAAATTATGCCATTTTTGTCATCCTAAGAAAAATATAAATAATTTTTTAAAAAATGATGGAACTTACTTCATGAAGACATTGTGCATGAAAAATTGTATATAAGACCAAGAGCAACTATAGAAATTCATGGAAGAGTTACCAAGAGTTAATAAACACAGTTCACCTACTCATACCAGTCTCAGACAGACCACTCAGTAGAGTCCAGAAAAGTACAACACAAAAACATTGCAGAATACTTACCTTGTTCTGGTATTCTTTATAAAATGAATTCTTTTAGTAATTCTTGATAGTAGAATTAGTCTGATCAGCATATGTGAGGATGTTATGTTATTGCAGAAGGAAGAGGATGAGAAGGAAATAGTTTTACAAAGGTTATGTAATAATTGTTATTTCTTTTACTTAAAATTATTATGTAATAATTATAACAGTACTATTGATGATAATAAACTGGGGGCGCTGTTGATTTTCTCAGGGAATAAGAGGCTCTGCAGCATTTTCTGGTACATTGGAACACTGGGCAACTACCAATGACATGACATGACATGACAATGACCGAATGCTGCATTCTACACCTGGAGAAACACCAGGAACAAATACAAAATGGGAGAGGAGTGGCTGGACAACAGACCTACAGAAAGTGATTTGGGGGTGCTGGTGGACAGCAGGCTCAATATGAGCCAGCAGTGTGCCCTGGCAGCCAAGAGGACAGATCGCATTCTTGGAGGCATCAAACACAGCATAACCAGCTGGGCAAAAGGGTTGATTACCATGCTGTATTCAGCGTTGGTGTGGTCTCACCTGGAGTACTGTGGGCCCCAGAATTCAAGAAGAATATGAGGGTCCATGCACCCAGAAGAAGCAACAGACCTAGTGAAAGAGCTTGAAGGAATGTGCTGAGGACTTTGGACCTGTCTACTTTGGAGAAAAGGAGGCTGAGAGGTGTTGCTCTTTACAGCTTCCTGAGGAGGGCAAGTGGAGTGGGAGATGCTGAGCTCTTCTGCCTGGGATCCAGTGACAGGATGCATGGATATGGTTAAAAGCACATCAAGGGATGCTTAGACTGGACTTTTAGACTGGAAGCATTTCTTTTCCAAGAGCATGGTCAAACATTGAAATAGGTTTCCTAGAGAGGTGGTTGATGCCTCAAGCCAGTCAAATGTTTAGGAGAAATTTGGACAACATACTTAACATTCTCTAACATTTGGTCAGCCCTGAAGTGGTCAGGCAGCTGGTCTAGATGATCATTGGAAGTTCCTTCCAACTGAAACTATTGTGCTCTATTCTACTCCTATTCTATTCTATTCTATTCTATTCTATTCTATTCACCTTTGATCACACAGCTGCTAAAGTTGTAGTTGTGCTTAAACCATGCATTATCCTACATATACCTTCATAAAAATATCACAGTTTAAAAGAAGTATATTCATCTTCTTAAATGGCATATAGGAAACTTACTCATTTTAAGTTCTTTCATGGTCTTGTCTTTCTCAGATTAATGTGCATAGCTTTAGAGACTTGCATTGAAAGTCCAGGGACTTATTTATTGATATATAGAAAACAATAATGAGGTAACTTGCCAAAATCTTCTTAAAATAGGAATTATATAATGCAAAATTACAGCTTTTAAAAAGACTGTTTTCCCTTACCTCAGAGTTTTTGCTCTTTCTAGCGCCTCAAAATTGTCAATATATGCCAGTAGATGCTGTCCATGCTTTTCTTTACATATTCACATCTGTTAAATTTTGTCTAATTTTGACTTAAGAACACAGAAGTCATGTAACAGCAACTATACAAATCAAGTGAAAAGTCTTTGTTTCTAAAGAAATGAAAAGACCTAGCTTGAGTAAGACAGGGAAAGTACGATGTATCCAGGCAGGTGAATCATGGAGATGTATGTTTGGTGTTGGGGGTTAAGGAAAACGATGAAGAATTGTGACTGGTTCCCAGCCAAAGCATTCACAAGCAGTATCCAGACATTGCAAGGAAACTCATGTGCCCATCTTCTGTTACTGACTAATGCTACTAATCCCTCAGAGATGAGTAGCTGCAGAGATAAAACCCCAGTCACAAAACAAGTCTATGCAATTTATTTCTACAAGACAAACATGAAGCTGACCTTGCCTACTCATGTCAGAGTTTGTCCCCCCAGCCTTGATACTCACTGTGTGCTTCAGACAACATTTGCTTTCATAGCTAACTCACTCCATGAGACAGATGGACTGAGGGTAAAACTGACTCAAAATTTTAGCCTCCAGGTATACTGTTTCAGGCCACTGAAAGACTTTTTAATCAGTCTAAAACTGTAAAGCCAAAACCAGAATGTGATATTTCTAGGATGAAAACAGAGAAAATATCAGATCAGACACTATGATTAAAAATTTAAAAAGAAACTGGAAATACCAATAATCTGAAGTAATTATTTATGGTACCTGCAGCCGTCTGTCTGATGCAATTTAACTGAGAATGATTCTCCAAAAATAAAAGTTGGTTTTGCCTCTAATGTTTTAAAGACTCTTATGTCCATAACATAATTGGCACACAATAGATGTGTTTTCAAGTGATTGCTTAAATGTATAAGCTTCATTTTTCACCGATTTCCTCAAACGTTTTGTGCTTTAGAGAAAATATGTGGAGAAGAGAAAGTGTAAATATTAGAGGATAGAAGCTAATGCTATTTTTAATGGTTGCAGTAAATGTGCTTGCAAATGACTTGGCAATGTAAAACTTGCAGTGAATTGTTTATCATAAATACCTGTGATGTTATTACAATAAATCCTCTTTTCAATGTCTTGTAGCATTTCCATGATAAATCAGCTAGGTTGAGTGAATTAAGCAACACCAGAAAGAACTTCTATCAGAGCCAATGATAGAACTCATGAACTTGCTGCTTTGTACTGAGGCTGTTAGACTGTAAATTTGAATTATGCTCTATGGTAGCGAAATTTGAAAATAACTCTACTTAATAATTTTACCTCAATTTTACTCTTTTGTATTCCAAAAGTGTGTCACTTTTGCAATCAGAAAAGTGATTAGTAACCAAGCTATCTAGAGTCCTGATAGCAACAAAGCTGTCTTGATACAAGGAAGTGCACATGTACGAGGTCCTGGGGTGTGCATGTATGAGGTTCTGAGGTATACACATTTTTTCAATTCTTCAGCTGGTGAGATAGAGACAACTTTATATGACAACATGCTTGCATGTGTCACAGCTACCTCCTTTGAGAGGAGATTGATGAGAATGGTCAAGTACAGTTCATTAGGGAACAGTTTATTTAATAGACGAAAAATATTGGAATAACTTGTAAATCAGGCACAATGAAATGTCCCTCAACAAAACCGTGGTGTGTCTTGTTGGCAAACTCTCTTCCCTTCCAAAATAGCTAACTTGTTTTCCTTGTGTCATCCCTCGACCAGGCTCAGGCAATGTCTGGGAGAATATTTCCTTCACAAGACAAATTTGGATCAAGGAACTCATGGAGAACTGTGCTTGAGACAGTGTTTGAACCCACTGGTATTATTTACCTAACTGGAACAGACATCATAGAAGTGATGGTTGGCCAGATAGATTATCACCTGTCTCTCTGGTGGTATTCTCCTGACACTAGTTAACCATGGCTTTTGGGTATATCTGGACCCACATCAGCACAGGCAGAAGAAAGCAAGACACTCAGAATCAGGGGTACAGAGCATATCAGATTTGCAAGCAGAGCAGTGAGGTGATGGGTGTACACACTTGCAAGCCATAGTGTAGCGTTTGGGCAGTGTTGCAGAAATAGAACTGAACTCCACTGAGACGTGATGCAAATCTGGTAAATCACTGTTGCTCAGTGGAAAAGTGTTTAGAAGAAGATTTTCTGGCCAGATTTGTCTCTGAACCAAATCTCAGTTTTCCCTGACCAGCCCTTCCCTCTTCTGCTTTTCTGCAACTCTGCAGCAGCAAAGAGACAAAGAGCTGCCACTGCCCTACTGAACAGACTGTTACCTCGTTCCACTACCTAGTTCATACTACCTTTCTTAGTGAAGAAAGGAGAAAGCCACATTTGGTCCATGATTTATGAAGAACCATGGACATGCAGCAGCTCCTGGTGCACCAGAAGGAGGTTAGAGCAGCGCAAAAGCTCTCAAATGCCTCTGAGTTGGGGAGCACTGAGCCCTCCTGCCCATGGTGCAAGCTGTTTCTCACAAAACTCAAGGAGGACCAAGGATAGTGATGTTCTGTCCTCAAGTTCTGTTTAACATTTCTGAAAAACATGTTTCAAGAACTTCCATGTAGCAAATGCTAGAAACTCACTATTTCATCATCATTATTAAACATTAATATATATTTTTACTCTTACTGATCCTATGTGAGCTTTGCTTAAATAAAGCCAGCTCTACATAAGATATGATAAACAAATGTGTGTCTTACTCCTACAGTATAAGTCTACAAATTATCTTCTCTTTTCTTTTGGAGAAGGTATTTCCTGTTTGCTTTTTCCCCTGTTTTCTTGTTTTATATATATACATATGCTGTGTCCTCATTATAAATTACTTGCTTAGAACTCCATATTCTCCAAAAGAAATTTTTTTTTTATATCTTGAAGGTTAAATCCAGATATAATTATAATTTAATGAGAAATATGAATTAGCTAATAGGAACAAACTGATTTTTTAGCTTATAAAGACCTGTGGTCTCTATTCCAATTAATATGCAATCACAATAATTTGCTGAATGCATCAGCAGCAGTGGAAAAATTTTGTGTTAGTGAATACATGGATTAAAGCTGATGTTCTGATGTGTAAACAAGTAGTCTTTTACCAGAAATTTCAAACTAAGAAAGACAGTTTCTTTTGACATCAAATCTGCTCCTGAAAAATACGGTCTGAAATCCATGGAAACACCTGGATATGCATATATGCCTTTAGGGATCAACAGATTTCACCTGTTGCAAGCACTTACAGCAAATCCTTACGAGAGTAGAAGTGCCCTAAGATGGTATAGAAATCACATTAACATTTGAAGAAAGGTAATCTTAACCCCTTATTTCTACATGCAAGCCAAGAAATATACTACAGAGTAAGACAAAGTGACACTTAAAATGGAATATTGACTTCCCCAAATTTAGGCCACTAATTTTCCTCTGCAAGTTTAGTACAAATACCTTTATTTCTATGTTTTGGGAACGTAAGAATTTTGTTGCATATTACCTGTATCTAACCATTGGCTCATGTACAGCATATTATTAAATAAAGTGAGTAAATGCTACTAATATGCAAAGAGATAACATAATGTTATGATTTTATTTTTTAAATCACTAAGGAAAGTTACTGCTTAACAAAATTGCAACAGCTTCTCATAACTGAACTCACATAATAAACCAGAAATTTAAATAATAAAACAAAATTCAGAAGTTTCCATACTTCTAGAGGCAATAAGCTGTATAAGTCCATGTAATAAAATAATTTTAAGATTTTTAAGATAAAAATACCATAAAACCCTAAATTAAAGTAAAACATTAAATGAAATGTTGACCTGTTCTTAGATTAAAACATTGAAGATGTAACAGAAAATAAAATGTACATTAAAAATCAAGTATTTTTCCAACATACGCATTTCAACAAAAGTGAAAACTTTGTTTTGGAAAATCCTAGTAAGACAAAGCATTCCTGACATCAAAATTCTGCTCTGGGAAAAGCAAAAGGCCCAGCTCTTGAAGATAGCTGCATATCTTCTACCAAAGGAAGGAGATACTCACTTGTGGAAAATCTCTCCATGCACAGAGCTCTGGAACACACTCTAGCTTTCTCTTTGCATTAGTTCAAGAAAAAACTGCCAGACCCTACTAAGGTATTGATCAAGTGTGCACAAGGGAGATTCCTCTTTCTCCTAGTGGAACTCTTTTACATCTGTGCCATTTTTGGATTGCTAAATTCTTGCAGTAAATATTATAATGACTACTGGGACCTTAAAAAATTCCTATAAATTCAGATTATACAGCTACAGATTTACACTTGAAAATTTGTTTTTCATTCCCTAACTTCTTTAACTACTGTATGTTACTGAACTAGAATACATATAGCAAGCTGATTTGGAAAAAAAACCAAATTAAATAAAGTTTTAATGCCTGTCTTTTTGTGTGTGAATTTTCTGTTTAAAATAATGATAATAATGAGAACAGTCTTTTGGAATTAAAAAATTTCAGTTGTACTATATTTACACCACTGTAAGTACTAATTTTTATTTTCATCTCCCTTTGCAGCAAATACAGATGTTAAAGGAAAATGGATTCCTATTAAAAAAGATATCTGTGTGACAGAGGAAGAACAGTATTTCATCTTGTATTGTGTCTTGTATTTTACTTTTCTTTGCATTATTCACATTATTATTTCATTGCTTAAAATAATGACTTTTCTGCTAGATATCAAAACATAGAGGTGATACTCCCTGCATACAACGAGATATGAAAACAAATTAAATAAGATAATTTAGTAATAGTACTATATTCTTTAGAATTACTTTGCCACAAGATAGTAGATTAAATTATTCTGACTACCATATAAACTAGCGTGAAAGTAAAGTAAAGAGTAGAGATTAATAATACTCTTCCATATATTTTTATGAGCTTTCTGGGAAAGAATGAATGTAATTTGGCAAGCAAAATTGCTTTGGCAATACACAGGAAGATGAGGAGAAAATAAGACTTTATGTTCTGCTTTATAAACAGCGACTAACAAGTAGATGAATATTAAGCAATTTTGTTATAAAAACTAAAATTATTGAATGATGGGTTTGCTAACTCAGAGGAAGGGAATTACCCACAATGCAAGATACCTAGCTTTAAACATTAGCACTAAGCTTCACTAGGGGCAGAACAAATTACTGCAGACTGAAATTAACAAGACCGATTCAGATTCACTTCAAAATCAAGATTCAGAGTTAGATGTAGGACTCTCCAGCTGTAAGCAAAAGTAGGTAGCACATGTTTTTCAGAGCAATTAAGTAGGTCAGTGAAGAGATCGTATAGTTTCTAAGTTGTAGAAATAAAAAATAAAAACACAGAAGATAGATCAGGGAAATTGTGGTGAACAACTGAAATATTCATGTCAAGCAATACGAGTAAGACCTGATCTCCTTTGGATCACTTCACTGAGCAGAAACCCACTGGCCACAGTCTTGATGATTTCTGACTGTCTAATAGACTGGTCAGAATTCTCACATGCCAGGTAATAGGAAGATGGCGTGAAATGTCTAATGACGAGCTGACCTTGGAAGCAACTTTTCAAGCAAGGAGCATGAGAGGACCATTACTTAATGACCATAAAGTGTACATTTTGGTATCTGGCATGCTTCAGGAAGTCCCAGTAGTTGTGTTCCTGGGAATAGAAAATGTGTTCCAGAGCCCTCAATAACTGCTGCCTGTTTATCAAGGGCTGTGAATCCCATCAAGGCTATAACTGCACTCAAAACCTAAAATCACAGACTGCTTCCAAGAGACCCAAAGCGCTTATCATTTCTGTCCCATTTTAAGCTTCTGTCATGGTTTAGGGCTGGTACTCCTGAATTTAGTGCTGCCACTGAGAATCTTCCAACCAGTTCTGTTTGCTTGATCCCCCTCTCCTCTTCACCCTCCCCTGCAGCTGGAGAGGAGAATTGGAATCACAAAACATAAAGATCACAGGTTGAGATAAGAACAATTTATTTGAAACAGCAATGAGATAAGAACATTTTAACAGTAACAGCAACAATACTGATAACAGAGAGTACAAAAAACTAACAATCCAGATGGAACCCCCTTAAAAATAGACAATATCTGACCTGAGCACTCCCTCTACCACACTATGCTGACCCAGAAGCCAACCCTTCCCTCATCCCTGGAAAATGATGTGACATGGTATCGCATAACCTCCAGGCCCTGGCCTTCCTGGCCCCTGCAAAAATTAATCATCCTGACCAGAACCAGCACAACCTGTTGTTTCTTTCAGCAGGAAGGAATCTCTCCGGGAACCACTCAAACCCAGTGAAAGAAATACATTTACAAGAGGGAAGCAGGACTTTCTTCAACAGACTCACAAGGTCTAAAAGCAGCACAACTAAAGTGAACAATTAATCCCTCCTCTCTTCCCATTTTCCCCATGCCATAAGGCAACGCACACATGTAAGAAATGCTTTTAACATTAAAGGTGCTAGTTCATATCAGGTGCTCTGCTATCAATGATTGAGAGTTTAATAATTTAATAATTTAATTTGCTGCAATAAATGTGATAAGAAAAACATTTTTAAACAGAAGAACAAATTCTGTGTATTATGTATTGTTTTAAAAAAGGAGTCTTAGTTTACTATTTACAGTTCTAATACAACACAATTTCATTTCCTGGGTATTTTCCTTCTGCATTTCTTCTGCACTGTTTTCAAGCTGTTCCTTAACTAACTGTACAACTTCACAGCTGTTTTCAAATCTGTGTCCCTAGTTTTCATCAGCTCATGTTCTGGTTCTTAAATTTGCTTTTTCCTGGTTATTTTATGTCCCAACCTGCAATAAATTATGGAAATCATATATGGCATACTTTTTTCTATTGTTATGTTCTCTCACAAGCAAAGTGCCAACATCAAGTTAATTTTATTAAAAAGTGTATTTCTTTTAATTAATATCAGGGGCAAAAATACACCCTTCAAATATCTTCATATCACGTAACAGACAGATGCTCATTTTCTTTTTAAAATTACATCAAGTTTAGAGTAATAGCACATTGCTTCCTAAGCACTAATCAAGATAACTCTGGAGTATATGAAGCAAATGATGGCTGCTGAGCTCTTGTTAATGCCAAGGACTTCTCTCAGAATCTCTGATTTTAGTCAGTAGTGAGTGACTTGACATTAATTGGCACTGTGGGAACCAGAAGTAATAATTAATTAATACCTTGCATTTATATTTTGATTTGTAGTTTGCTGTGAAATCTTGAAAAGAAAAAAAAACCTGGCATAAAATAATCTAACTATATATAGAAACTTACATTTATCTATGATTAAACTGTGCAGTGTGTGAGCTATATAATTTAATCTGAAAAGAGAATTTGTTACATCTGAGGAGAAATGTTCTGGTTCATCCCAAAGCTGTGTAGTTTGCTTTCAAAAATATTTCCTATGGGGCCCAAAGCTACACATTTATGCATTTACAGAAGTATTTTACTATTTATCTGTACTCTAAAGATATACTGGCAATATATGTATCTTTATCAAATGAGTCTAGGAGCTTTGGTCACAAAATATTGCCATCTGAAGTGAGAAATCCATCAAAATGCTACTAGAACTCCAAAGTAAATGGAGCTGATCTTGTGATGACTACACCTCAGGTCAGCCAGTTGAAATTAATGTATGTGATTAGGTTTTAAATGGTACTCTTTTTAGTCTATGTATTTTCTAAGAAACGATATAAAGAAATGACCTAAAACAAATGACCAAATAGCTATACAAATAATTTCTCTTATATATGAAAGCACTGTGTAGAAGAGTGGACAACAATTATATTAGAGGCTATTTGAGGACATTTTGTGGGAAATTACATCTGTAATGGATACACCCCCCAGCTTCTGTACACAGTCATTCTGGAAAATACCAGTATGTCAGAAATCATATAACCAGTAGGAGACATGGGGGAGCCAGGAAATAAGATCTTATGGTCTCATCAAATGCAACTAGGCTAAAGTTTGGTAAAACTCTCAAGTAATCCCTGCTGCCTGAAATATTCTCCATACTCTGTAACATCTATCAGAGAGCACCCAGAATATTTTCTCTAGCTGGCAGCAAGGATCAATCTACCAGGAGCTAATGCTGTTGTTTTTCCTAAAAAGAAGGGCCTGGGAAGGGTGTCACTATGCATATATACTCGAGGGCTCACAATACTTCTTGTATGAATTCATGCAAGCCACTAGCCTCTGAAGCCTATTTCGTTCTTTTCCTTGAGACCAATCTACATCTTCTCCTCAGCCAGAGATTGAATGCAGCCTGACAAAAATCTTTGTACATACCAAGCAGAATTTAATTTTAATTTTCTATCTTATAAACTGTAAGAGACAAGAACTAGAAATAGATAGAATTTTCTGTAATAGGACAAAGTCATATCATGTTCTTACATTTATGGAAGGAAATCATTCTCTGACAGCTTGACTATAAACTGCATGATTAGAATTTCATGATCTAATAGGACTGAAATGGGCACAGTGCTTTTTCCATATGCAAATATGTATAAACCATTACCATTCAATTCTACAGAATGTAATAAGGGAAATAGCTAGTGACAGAGAGCTTTCATAACCAGAAACAGTTATATCAACTTATTCCTGGAAGTTCCCACTTCAGGAGAGAACAGAGGAAAATAACTTGAGGAATAGGCTGAGTTTATACTTTCTAGTGATTAGGGCACTAGATGGAAGAAACCTGGCTTCCAAGCACTGCTCCAAAAAGTACTTGTAAATTTCTTTACAAGTACTTGCAAAACTTCAAGTTTCAGTGGGCAAATACAGAAGCAGTCCGGGGACCAGAGTCTGGAAAGGTAGCACAGCTATATGAGAAGAAACAGAGAAACACAGGGTATCTAACTGCAAGACTGTGCTATTAAAAGAATTAATAAAAATCACAGAATGACAGAATGTGCTGAGTTGGAAGAGACCAACAAGGATCATCAAGTCCAGCTCCTGGCCCTGCACAGGATACCCCAAGAATTGCAGCGTATGTCAGAGAGCATTGTCCAAACGCTTCTTGCACTCTGTCAGGCTTGGTGCTGTGACCACCTTCCTGGGGAGCCTGTTCCAGTGCTCAACCACACTCTGGGTGAAAAACTTCTTCTTTATATCCAACCTAAACCTCCGCAGCACAGTTACAGGCCACTTCCTCGGGTCACGTGTCACTCTATACCACAGAGATCAGTGTCTGCCCCTCCTCTTCCCCTCACAAGGAAGTTTTAACTGTGATGAGGTCTCTCCTCAGTCTCCTCTTCTCCAGGCTGAGCAAACTAAGTGACCTCAGCTGCTCCACATATGGCTTCCCATCATGGACCTTCACCATCTTCATTGCTCTCCTTTGGGCACTCTCTAATAGTTTCATGTCTTTCTTATGTTGTGGTACTCAAAACTGCACACAGGATTTGAGGTGAGGCTGCCCCAGTGCAGAGCAGAGTGGGACAATCCCCTCCCTTGCCTGGCTGGTGATGCTGTGCCTGATGCACCCCAGGAAAGGGTTGGCCCTTCTGGCTGCCAGGGCACTGCTGACTCATGTTCAACCTGCCATCCACCTGGACCCCCAGCTGTCTTTCACAGCACTACTCTGCAGCATCTCATCCCCCAGTCTGTACTCCTGTGTTGGTCTTGATGGAAATACTTGATGGAAAATTCAGTCTAGCTTGCCTCTTCTCAGACCAGCACTTGAACTACATACCTAAGGCTACCAGTTCACTTAGGGTTCATCATCCAGTAAGGTACAGGAACTTACACAGAAGAGCTCCCACTTTCTCAGTGCAGGTCAGACGCAGCAGGGAGAGAGGCTGAGAGATATTTGCCCAGAGTACTGCCCTGCGCTTGCTTGAGAACACTGAGCTCGTGGATATTGTTAATGTCAAACCATTCTTTTATTATTTATTTATTTATCTTTGTTTGTAAGCCTTGCTATCTTAGTTTTGTCTCAGTTTGGGTGCCTGATTCTTATTGACTCTAGCCTTATGTGCTTTACTGGATCATGAGATAGCTTTCACACAAATTAAATGGATTTATACTGCTTGAATTAATGATAAACTGAAGGGTTTTAAACCTTCAGAAGCCAATTTTCATTCTCTATAACTGACTAGTGAAATTTGATTTCTCTAAGCATTTTAGAAAATTTCCTGAAATTGGACTAGTGGTGGGTAAAAAAGGCAAAGAAGAGTTTCAGTTCAGTTGGGGTAATAAAAAAAAAGGTTGGATACTCTTTGACAGAATTAAAACATTATTAGAATTAATGCAGCAAAGTGGTAAGCTCCATCTCTGAGTATTTTAAAGAAATACATATTTCCTATTGAGATGGAGTCTTTTAATTGGTGAATTTACTTCACCACACAAGAAGTTCCTGGCAGTGCAAATTCTAGAGAGTGGGAGATAATCAAGGGATTTAAAAAAAAAAAAAAAAAAAAAAAGAGAAAGAAAAATTCCCAAACATTTTTTGAGCCAAGATTTGTGCAGGTTCTCGTTTGAAGAAATGGCTGTATATGAAGAAAGGGCTTCTTTGTCAGCAGTGGACTGTGTCCTTAATGAAGACTCTCCTACCCATTTAAAAATGTCTTTTAGCCCAGAAATGTACTGTATTGCTGGGTTTCTGTTGCTGAAACGTCACTAAAGGACAGTGCAGAATCACAAAGTGTCTGTGTAGGAAATGACCCCTGGAGAACTTTCTGTCCTACCCTCTACTGAAAGTAAACTTAGCTCAGGATGTTCAGGGCCCTGTGACTATGAACTATTGCCATTAATATGGGTGGAACTACTAAGTGCGATGTGAATTGTGTTAAAGAGCAAGGAGAGCACTGCTTTGCATATGTAGCCTACTGAGTTATTAAAGACCAGCTGCTATTAAAAAGACCAAAAACTTCTACACAGTTTTTCCTCTGCCGTTGTTTTCAGTCACGGTTGGACATAATTTGAATTTTAAGCTTTGATTTTCTGAAAAAAAACTTATCCTAATGAGATATATTTGAGCATAAATGCAGGTACGTATGCAAATTGTATGTATTATCCCTGAGAGCAAATCCTTGCATTTTTCATGTGCATACAAAGTGGAATTATTTTTAACATACTTTTTTGTAAGCATATTTATAAGAATTTTTTTCTTTCACTTTACAAGTAATATAGGAAAATAAAATAATCTGAAAAAAACATTGGAAGACTATGAAGAAAAGTAATAATTTTTATAGGTTGGAGTTTATAATGAGTATTTTACAGGAAAGCTATAGGAAAAGTATGAAAATATGGCTGTCCTTCCAAAACACAAATGTTTGCTATTTGATGGTTGAACAGAAAGTTACACTAAAATTCAAACTGCTTGTTCCTGGAGGGCAGAAAAGCAACGGAATAATCTTCATTTTAATGCAACTCTTACCAGAAGAGTAGTATGTTCCCTTAAAGTCACAAAACTTAAAGACTAATAAACGAGACTTATTACAATAAGGCTTGTTTTCATCTCAGTAGGTTAACCTAGTCTTTTAAAAACAGTAGTAGTTATAACAGACTACATCTATTTTAAGACCCAGCTCTCAGGTGAGATGATGTGACATCAAAACCCTGAAACGCGTCATGGCCTCATCCTAAAATGCCTATCAATCACATTGGTAAAAACATTGAAAGACAACCAGCTAATGTATTACATGGAAAAAATTTCTTCTGAATACAGTTGGAAAATGGTCATGATAACACAGAAGCAGAAATTGTATTTCTGTTACAAAAAAAAATAACATAAATTTAAGAAACTGTTGTTATGGTATGTATACAGAAATGAATATACAGAAGGAATGCAGTCATCTAATTTTCAAAACAACTTTAACATTGCTTCCATCTGAATGCAAAAAACCTTGGGTGTTTTCTGACAGATTTTTCAGCTCTGACTTGCAAGTAATAGTGGTGTAATTCCTAAAAATAATCAGTCTTTTTCTGTGAACTTTTGAGTTGAAAAAGTAGTATGTAGTCCGAGAAAATTAAATTTCAGAAAAGTGCCCATTTCAGCTCAGAAAATATCTTCCATCCTCTCTAGACAATAGTTAAAGCCATCCAGTTGATGAGGAGCTATAATCAAATGTGGAAGCACTTTGTACAAGATTTCACAGATTGAGGCAGGGGAATTTAGGAAAAAAGAAAAGGAACAAATATTAAGGAGTAATGCCTTTGAGTTTAGCCAATCAAGATAGAAAATATTCAGGACTTCAACCCACTTTTAAAAATTCTACCTTCTCTGTTATTCCCAAACTTTTCCAGCAAATTCATCTGAGAATCAGGAACGCATTTTAATAATAAATCTACCTCATCATTGTGGGAGTGAAATTACTCAGCTGGTTTTGAATTTTGGTAGTAAATCACCATAAGCCCTTCTTAATTATCTGAATAAGTTGGATTTATAGTTTCCATCATAGAAGCAGCACCAAGTATCAACTATAGAGGTTTTGAGCTTCTGAGAGCAAGAATCTCTCTTTGAGCAACCGGAATTAGAAAAAACTAGTGGTAATTTAATAATTTCCTTCATTATCAGACTGTCAATATGTGATGAGAGGCATGTTTCCAGATTCATCCATTTGCAAAAAGCATATCTCATCATACAGTTACAGTACATATTTTAACTGGTTTAAAGAATCCTTGAAAGGGAAAAAAATAAGAAAAAAAAACTCTAAACAGATGTGATCTTTTGTAAGATGACCATGAAACACAAATAAAAATGAGTTGATGTGCTCCACAGACATGAGCAGCATTTCAGTATAAGAATTAATGTCACAGAACAGCTGTCAAACAAACAGTTTATGGCAGTCAGGAAGCTCTGAAACCTGCTGATTTGAGCAAGACTGAAGAAAAGGGCACAGAGAACACACGGTGTGCTTCGTGTTCAGTGTCCTTTAGTTTTTACTCTCTCTGCGCAGCAAAACTCCTCAGTTATAAGATCACTGTCCTAAACTGTGTCCTAACAAAATGGAACATTTCAGTTCAGGAGTTCCTTTCTTCCAGAGGATGCACTCTTGGAGGAAAACACAGAATCAGATCCACCTCAGTGCACTGGCCACAGTGGAGGGGCCTGTAACTCATGTCTATACAAAACTGGGATAGTTTTGTATAGACATGAGTTACCTTCGGGTTCACATTCGGGTTACCTTCCATAGGTGCATGCCCTGGAGACTACCTTCAGCTTCCTTTACAGTCTTCAGTCTTAAATACAAAAAAATTTATATTTTTTATATTTAGGGGAGAAATGATGCCATGATGATTTTTTGCCTTTTCTTTTATACCTCTTTATACCCTTTTTTACAACTTCTGTATTCTTAGTGCTTTTTCCCTACATTCTTGGCCTTGTTTGTGAAACTAGGAGACTAAACATTTTGGAAGCTTTGTAGTTAGGGATCAGTGTGCCCCAGACCCCGAGGTCCTCTCCAGAACACATTCTGTAAACTAAGATAGAACCATCCAGGTTTCCAAACCATCCAAGATAGAAACCAAATGAAGATAGAACCATCCAACCTCCTCCCTTGGGGAGGGGGGCTCACTCGAGCCCCTCATTGGGGAATCTTTGATAGATATGCTAATTAATAAGACCTACAATGTTACACCAGATCTTTTGGGGGTGTGCACTGCGTGTGCATTTCGGTGCATTCAACCTGGACATAGTGCACCTAAGGATCCTTAAAATAAATACCGAGGTAAAATTCCTTTTCCCCTTCTAACCATGTTTGACTCCTTATTTTAAGACCAGGAAAAGACATCAGACCATTTCTCTACTCTTTTAGTAGTAAACCTACCTTAAACATACTGAAATTTTAAGACATTCAGGGTGAGTTTTTTGGTTGCTTTTTGGTTTTATTGTTTGCCTGTTTGTTTTGTTGCTTATAAACTGTAATTTTACAGGCACGTTGCTCTCTTTTTAATCTCCAGACCACTTTTTTTTTAGGATTATGATTTCTGTAAAATGGTTGCTTAGTTTTCCCAGCTTTTCATACTGTAAATGATTTGACCACCCACCAATTCCTTTTATATACTCTCATACTCTCTCTCTATAAAGCATCCCTTTTGATAATATCTACTGCACTAGAAATTGTTAGAAAGCTACTTAGCATAAAATTACTTTCCTGTTTCAGTTCAGCTGTTGTCTCTCCCTGCCTCCAACTCTCTCCACGTGGCTCATCTACTTGTTCAACCTTGTCATAGGCCAGACTATGAGTACTTCTGGGTATACCTTTTATTGCATGTCTGTTTTCTAGCTCTCACAATGAGGCTTTTTATCATGATTTGATCTTCTGTTGCAGTGTAATGGTGAGGTGCAATGACAGAAGAATTCTGCAGCTGGTCTTTTATTCAAAAGAAGCCAAAATAATGTCTTCAGGGTTCTATGACAATTTGAAGAACAATGCCCATCAAAACCAGAGATTACAGCTTGCAGATGTCCAACCTGACCAGATGGAATCCAGCAATGCATTATCTTGAAGCGCAAGCTTAGCATTAAAAAGAAAACAAAAACAAAATCATTGTTATGGTGGCCTTTGTTAGTTGTTCCTTCACATTTGTAGAGTTAAAATAGGTTGTAAAGAATAATCTTTAATTAACAACCATGCCAATATAAGACATTTTATATATGAAAAATAAAAGACATTCTATATATGTGAAATAAAGAGGAACTATTCAAAGTTTGGCAGAAAGCGTAGCCAGAATTCTGCATTTTTTGCTTCGGTAAATCCATTCTCCATCCAGAATCTATTTCCATCTTTCTTTCTGCATATGCCTTCAGTTATTTTAGCTCATTTAGGAGATACTATGGAAACTTGTCCTTCAAATTTATTGCAAATACAAAATAAATCATCCACTGTAAAATCATAAGAACACTACTGGGTAGGCTAAGTAGTAATGTGTTTCAAGATGAACAAGCAGATGGCACTATTTTCATTCTTACTCGTTTATTTTTAAAGTATTTTGTTCAATATTTATCAGGAAAAAATGTTCTCTGAATTACTGAGGGTAAAAATATAGCAGTCAAATATTTTAGGAAGAGGTTTATAATTTTTCATCAGCATTTTAATACATACGTAAAAAATTCTGGTTTAAAGCCAACAATAATCCCTTAATATTTGAATAATATTCTTATATAAAAGACAAAATTGTGGTCTCAAATTAAAACTTTGTTGCTAGATGGATTAAAATTCAGAATGCCACTTTCATATAGGTGTTCACTTAAACTAAATTGGATAAGAAAACGAGAGCTTCTGTACTAGGAGGTAATATTCTATAGCATACAAAGTCTTCATTTATTCAGTCTCTCATAGCCTACATGACATTTACCAATTACTATGTGTAAGCATAGAATGCTCGCTACCAAATGAGCACTGAGTATCCCAACCATGTGTTCCTTAAATTTTAACAAAATCTTTCCAGATAGAAGCATAATAAGAAAAGGCAATTGAACACAAAAAAAACCTGTCTCATCAGCAAGCCCAGGTCACATTAGACTCAACAAAGACAGTCAAGGACAGTCCCACCACTAAGTGACAGAAAAATTCCCAAACCTACTGCAGGCCTCTAGTAACTTTTGCTTCTTTAGTCACACTTCTCCAAGGTTAATGATTTTAGTAACAAACCTTTGAATACGTAGAATGTCTCAAATCTTCCTATGTCTTGTATTGGACACATATCCCACAGACAGATTTCATTCATCTGCCTTACAACACCTGTCCTAAGAAAAACACAGAAAACTTTGTGTCCACTTGAGTTACTGTTTTTCAGCTTCAACAAAATCACAGAATTCCCTGTTCAAGATTACTTGAACAATCTACTAACTACTAATAAGTGACTATTTTTCACATATCAATATGTTCAGGATGAGATTTGTAGGTAACAGGTAACTTGGAAATATCCTTTTAAAATTATGGAATACACTCATTGTGACTCTAAAGGAGAGCTCATCTGTTCATCCTGTTATCCCAGTTTAATAGCATACCTAGAAACAATAACTTTGAGAGGTTCAATACTGCTTCCAAGAAAGTAATAGATACCAATTAGTTTTACAGTAATTATATAGCCACTATAGATTATTATAAAGGTGGAAGAAAATTTATATTTCCACAATTAATTTCTTGAGCCCGGGGAGAGAATGGGGGAATGGAGGAGACTTAATTCTGTTATTAATCTGTGGAAGGGATGGTTGTCCTAGAGGTCAGTATCACCTGCATGTCTGGTCACATTTGGCTTATCATGAAGAGGATATGACTCTTCTGGTTTTTACTTTTAAGCATTAAATTTTATATATTCATCTTCGTGGACAATGAGGCTTTTTAATTGTTATTTTTGAATCTATAAGCAAAATATTTTAAATTGGTTTATAATTTATGTAAAGTCAAATTTGCATACATACACACATATATATATATTTATATAATCTTGATTTCTTATAGATTTATTTTTCATTAAAAAGTAATGACATATTAATGCCCTATAGTGATAGTCCTTAATTGTTAAAAAAACTCCTGTAAATTTTCTACTCATGCTCACTTCAGAGATTAAGGTACACAAAACCTCATTTGGATGTCAGCTCCACTGCAAATGGTGTCCTCATTTCCAAAGAACACCCATTTCAACTTTTTACTTTATTATGTCAAAACAGCATTAGACCCCAAACTGCATTATGAGCTGACATAAAACCGAAACCAGATTTATTTTTTTCTACTGTTGATTATTATGCATTAATACTTTCCAGTTAAGAAACTGGCTTTTTCTTTCCTTCTTTGATGTTGTTTTTTTTTTTCTCGGTGAAGCCTGTCTTTCAAACAACTGAAAGAGATTTTGTTTCTTGATAGGTACTTCCACTAATCTTGTTAGCTATCAGAAAAGCCAGGGCCTGCTGCTCTTTGAAATTTTCTGCACAATTCCAATTATAAAATTCCCTGAAATTACCATATGTCCAGCATATCCTCTGGACTCTTAAAAGTCAAAATATTACTGCTTTGCGATATTATCCAGTATTTCTACATGATCTATATGCAAGAACAGTTTCCTTGTTATATTTGTACTTCAAGTTGTCCTCCTTCCATAATTCATTGAAAAATTCCCTTCATAATCACCTAGAAGTAACTTTTTCTACCTGGAAGCATTTACTTTCAGTGCTCTGTGAATACAACAGGCTAAGAATTAGTCTTTCCAACTTGTGGTTCATTAAGAAAACCACATGTGTGAACATGTATAGGTGTGTATATAGGTATATGCAGTTTTTAATACGATTGCTCAGAATTCATGGAATAGTTCTAAACCTAAAAATTCCAGTTCACTAGTAGTGAAAAGGAAGCAGATAATTTTTGACTTTCACAAATTGTTAATACTGTCAAAGCACATATAGAATTATTTATAGGAAGCATACATCTATTATTTTGTCACATATGCCATTGTTTTTCCTGGTGCTATAAAGCCAATAAAAATAGTAGTTTATTTCTATGTGTTAATAAAACATAATTATTTACTGCAAAATATTAAACTCACTTTCATCTTCAGACATATGGGCAGAGGTAAGACTTTATATCCTTAATTATTCTAAAATAAGGTTCACTTATATGTTTGTAACTCCCTTCCTAGTCAGCAAAGAGGAATAAACACCTTTAAAGTACTACTCACACTATCTCATAATAGGTACAGGTGGTGGTCTGTTTACCCACTTCTTTTCTGATCCCGTATTTCCCCCCCCCCACTTTCCCCTGCCTGTAGCCCTGGCCACTCCCTCGGGCTCTCCCTGTTGGTTCCTGTACCCCAACTCCGCCCATGTACCGCCCCTGAGCCCCTGACAAAACCCCCCTGTGCCCAGATCACGAGGTCTCTCTGCCTCTGGGGATAGCCAGGACAAGATGTAACCATTAAAGCCCCTCTGAAACCCTCATGGAGAGACCCTTCTCGCCTCCTTCGCTGTCACTGGGTTGTAGAGCTGATAGCTGCCGGAGCAAAACTGCTGAGCCATCTGGAAAGGACTGTGGGAGGGCGACAATGGTCACACTGCCCTAGGCAGCTCCGCTGAGCTCTCAGGGAAAGCTGCAGCCTGCTAAACTAAACCTAGCATTGCAACAGGTACTTACTACCCAGTTAGTGGATGAGGGAGAGGCTGTGGATGTTATACATGGGTATTTTAGTAAAGCCTTTCAAGCTTTCCCGCAGCACTCTCCTGGAGTAACTGGTTGTTCATTGTTCACTGATGGCTGGGCCCAAAGAGTGGTCGTCAATGGAACCAAATCCAGTTGGCAGCCAGTCAAAAGTGCAGCTCCCCAGGCCTCAGTATTGGGGCCACCTCTGTTTGCTATCCTTATCAATGGTCTGAGTGAGGGCATTGAGAGCACCCTCAGTAAGACCACTGAAAACACTAAGTTGGGCCGGAGTGTTGATCTGCTGGAAGGGAGGAAGGCTCTGCAGAGGGATCTGGATGAGCTGCATCGATGAGTCGAGGCCATTTGGACAAGATCAGGTGCTGGGTCCTGCACTTGGGTCACAGCTACCCCCTGCAGTGCTACAGAATTGAGTGGTCAGAAAGATATTAGACCATTGGATAACTGAATTATTATTAGATACTGGATTATTGGATAAGTGGGAAAGATATTACTGGGGTGGAAAAGGAGGGAAGGTAGAGATTTGTGATTTTGCTGTGGCACAAACTTTCTTAAAGAATCAAGGGATTTTTCCTGCCCCACTCCACAGGATATCAACGAAGTAAAGTCATTTTCTACAGTCCTACACTCTGCTAACATTTGTCTGAGGCACATCACTAGAGACCTTGCCATTGACAGAAGGAGACAGTTTCTCTCATTTTTTGAATCACAAAGGAGGCCATTATTCTAAATAAGAGGAATAGTTATTTTGTTGGGTGTTTTAAATGTTTTGGAAATCTGCATTTCCTGAGGTTTGGAGGTAGTGCGACAGTTTATTGTGCTTTGGTTTTGGGAGGGAGGGGCGTTTCCCTTTTGTGTTATATTTTTGTGTATCTTGATATTCAAACAGAATGGCACAACAGGGTGTGCATTATGATATTCTAGTGACATATTCTGGTGATTATTACATAGCAAGAAGAGGACAGAATGCCAGCAACCTCACAGACATTTCATTATTAGTTCATAATCATAATTCATTCGCTGGAGTATCTCATCATGTTCATGAGCTTTTTAAAAAAGACAAAGAATTAGAAGAAAAATACCTGAAAATTTGACAGTTTTTTTTTTTAATTAGTCAAAATATGGTTCTACAAAAAATAATCACTGATACTTTCCAAGTGTTCATGATATTTTATGATTACAGCAAATTTTTGCATATTGTACATTACAGTTGAATGTAACATTTGTCATTTTTTAAAACTGTGAAAATGAGACAATATATATTCACAAAACATACAAACCAACAGAAGAAGTCTCAACTTTTAGAAATACTTAATACTGAAATAAAGACCTGCCTTATTGTACAAAGGGAATAAGATCTGCTTTCCTTAGGATACTATAATTTTTTCCAGGAACTTCCATCAGGAGCTGATGTTTGGTATTGGAACATCACATATGCCAAACTGAACAGTGTACTCATTCCCAGAAAAGAAAAACCTCTTTGTTCCAGGGGAAACAACATGATTGAAGACACTGTCTGCCTCTACACTTTTGAATGTATCTGCTCCAAGAAGCCATTCCTGGCTCCAAGCTTAATGAAGTAATACCTCTCCCCGTTACTCTTCAGTGTAGGGTAGCCTGTCATGCTTGCTTTAGCTGGGCAGCCACCTCCAGATTTTATAGCACTTGGTCTTAGACTTTCTTTGGTATCTGAATCCTCTGACATTTTCCTATAATTTTCATTACTGTGGTTTTTTGAGTTCTCAGTGGTTGAAAAAATGTGGTGGCTGAGCCACAGCTCAGCTGTTTCTTTTTTTAGAATGTGAAATGGCATTACATAGTTCTTTCCGACCAACAAAAATCAGGATAAAGCTGACCCAAATAGGTTTCTTCTTTGAAAATACTGCAAAAGCCATTATTATATTATATTATATTATTATAAGACATATTTTAATTAACACAATGCAATTACACCATCTCTCATGCATATGTGTTAGTATGTCTGCCTGTGTACAGAAGTTAAATGGGCCTCTTGTTTGCAATTATGAGTATATACAAACTGAAACAGAAGAAAAGTCACTCTAGGATTTGCTTATTCCTGGGAATTTCCTTTTTCCTTTTTTACTTTGAATGTTTATCGCAGTGTTTCGGAACTTCTTTTCACCATACATACAGTATGGCTGTTCTCAAAATATACATAATGAATAGTTAAAATGTACTACTTGAGTTACAGTGCTTATTTTGTTCTCTATGGTCAGAATAAGTTCAAGTACAATGATAAATGAATGGATTTGCTGATAGCAAGAAATTTCCAGTTTCCAACCTATCACTTGCATTTTTCATCTACTCAGAGGCAGAAGTGGAAGATTTGGAAGACAGATGCAACCTATGGATCTTACTTTCCTATGTTTAAAGCATCATAGGTTGCTCATATAACCACAATGCTGGTTGTCTGTTTACAAAAGAACTTTTGACATACCAGTTTTTGTTATAACTGGTACTTTTCAATGGATTGGTCTGTTTTTCTCAAGCCCAAGGTTATTTCTCTCTAAACTTTCTATTGGGAAATCTCCAGCACTACTAGATGTGTTTGTCCCACATAAACAGCAGCACCTGTCCGACCCCTTGGGTCATAGCCTCCATGACACTGAAACTATGCAACTCTTTTTCCCATCTGTGCCCACAATGTTTTACTTTATGAATAAGGTAGATTAAGATATTGTAAGCCACATTTTTTCCTGAATCACAGAATCACAGGATATGCTGAGTTGGAAGGGGATCCTTGAGGACCCACGAGGATCCTTGAAGTCCAACTCCTGCACAGCACCACCCCCAAAAGCCGTACCATGTGCCTGAGAGCATTGTCCAAACACTTCCTGAATTCTGCCAGGCTTGCTGCTGTGACCAATTCATGTGGAGCCCGTTCCAGTGCCCAACCACCCTCTGGGTGAATAATCTTTTCCTTATATCCAACTTAAACCTCCCCTGACACAGCTTCAGGCCATTCCCTCAGGTCCTGTCACTGGTAACCAGAGTGAAGAGATCAGTGTCTGGCCCTCCTCCTCCCCTCATGAGGAAGTTGTAGACTGAAATGAGGTCTCCCCTCAGTCTCCTCTTTTTTTGGATGTAGTAACAATTTTTGGAAGCCTACACACATTACTTAAGCATGTACAGAAACTGAGTTCCTGGAAAGCGAACATAGCTTTTCAAAATGATTTGAAAAAGTTGGATTATCTATTACCTGAAGATTTGAAATAATTTTGACCTCTAAGCACAGTGAGTCTTTATATAAATTGTTTTAGGTACTAGAGTATTCCACAAATTTGTACCTCAGAATGTTGAAACATTTGTTTTGGCAGTTATGATCAGAGAAAGCTTGGACATACTGAAATTACTGTTTCCATTGCAAATTCCTCAGAATTCAGAACTCTTGATTTTAAAACTCAAACTGTGTTTGTTTGCTTTGATTCTTTTGAGATCAATATAACATTCAAACTTATAATTGCAAAAGAATTTTTATGTCCCATTTTCCCACTGGGTATTTTTAGTGCAAAAAGCTTCACCAAATGCTAGTGCTCACTTTAGAGGAAATCAGGGCTTCCACAAAGGTCAGTAAAATATTCCTTATGAGGAAACAGTGATAATAAGTCATGAAGTTGTCGCAGCCTGCTTGCACTGGGAAAAATGAGTGACATAACTAGATGCTAACACCTAACCACACAAAAATCCACCCTTTGCTTGCCTTTCCTCTGTCATCCCCTCTCTTTACATGAACAAGTGCAGGAACCCCCAGGGACCTGTACTTTCAGGCATACATTATCTCATGGCTAGTGGTGGGGTGTGGGGGCCCTTGCCCACTTCTCATTCTGTAAAGCTCACAAGAAGCAGAGGATTGGGCGTAGAACACACCTTACGCATCACCATTTATCCTTCTCTTAAGTCAGCAGAGAAAGGACCAAACAGGAATTGAGTGGGGAAAGGAAGAAAATGGAATATTTTCATTTCCGCGTGGAAATAATTTAGCATTAAAGACATTGCGGTATTTTAAATGTTCCAGCATCTGTTGAACTGATGGGCATGTATGTACAGACTTTTTTGCTCTATGTGTTAGTTTTTGTCTTTCTTTTTAAAGGAATGGAAAGTTTCAAGAAAGCTTTTTTTATAGTATGTAGATTTCTAGTTTGAAATATCTACCCATGACTAAAAAAATTGGTTTAGCTGACAATACCATTTTTCCTCTTAAGCCTAGAAATCCAAACATCTTTTGAATTTCCAGTGTTTATAGAATGTTGTTCTCCTGTGTAACATAAAATAGAAAACACCCAATTAAAAACACTGTTTCAATGGATCCCACACCAGATAATCCGTATGCCTTATGACAGTGATATGACACTAGATTGTGAAGCACATTCTATTAAAAAGCCTATACAGGAAAATATTTGGTTTTAAATGTGTCTCATATTTTCTAGCTCTTTTTGAAAGTTGTCTTGAATCTCATTCTTTGATAGGACATTTGTAAACATAGACTATGTCAGCAAAAAAAAAGAAATTAAATAAAAAAAGCAACACTGTCCAGACAAGTCCTTCATTATGAAATTGGTAGATACAGGCAGTTCCAATAAACAAGAAATTTTGCATATTTTCATGTATACAGCCCTACTTCAGAGAAAGAGTATTTAACGACTGCAATCTTAAAAAAAATAGAGACAAAGGACAGACTGATTAAAGAGCCTCTGGGTAGCATCCCAGCTATAATTGTCTGTTCAGCTGCTTCACTAGTTGCCATTGAATTTATTAGCCCTTTGATGAAGTCACAAATGAACTCTCTATGAGAGCTCTCTCATAGATCTCCAACTGTTCTCCTCTGACATCCTCTCACTGTCTATCCATTCCTTCATCGATTATATGGGGAATCTATGACAACTTACTTAAAGTGTCTCAATTTAGAGTGGCGAAGTAGGTAGAGTTAATGAATATTCTAATTACTGCAGGTCATCAGGCACTTCCTTGGAAAAGTTTATCTGTTCTTTAGAAAAGCCTTTTGCCTTTTGCTGTTGTTATTTGCTTTAGGACACTAACCAGTCAATATACGAATATATTTTTTTTTTCTTGTAAGAAAGAACAATTAAGAAAGAATTACCTGAAACTGCCTGCAAACTTTCAAAAGCTATGCAAATGATAAAATATTAAACTAATCCCTGGTTTAAAGAAAGTATTCAGCAGTGAAATGACATATGGTTTTCTATAATATCATGGCTAATGACTGGGATTACAGATTGCAGGTGTAAAAGAGAAACTCCAATACAGCAATAAAAGCAATTTGATTATTCAGCTTTGAAAGTATTCAGACCACAGAGAAATAATGCAACAGAGTGCAGGTCAAAATCTGCAGAGACATTTTGGCATCAAGTTTCCACAGCTTTAAGAAGCAGATAAGCACCCAAATACCTGTTACACTTAATTCAGAGGATATGTAATAACACAGCTCTGTCTCATAGTAATAATTATTAAGATCCTATGCAGCCTTTACTTTAAGAAATTCCAATGATAATAAATAGAAAATTTATTTCAATAAACTAAGTAGAGACCTCATCAATCTGTAGAGGACAAGAGAATTCAATCTGCCATGAAACCAGCTAATTCACCTGAAGGAAAAAAAACAAACCTACAAGCCAATGCAAAGAAATGCAAACAGCCAAACTGTTATTCAGCAAAAAGTGAAGGATTAAAAAAACAGTGGTGCCTACAGATCTTTTGAGAATATAGAAGAACTAATGCAGCATCAATGCACTGAGACAGGATGGACAAAGTTAACAAGCTGGACTAGAACATATGATCCATATGCCAATGGAGAGATTGCATGTATGTCATTCTGCAGATATCTAAGTACTCTTATTCTATGACTACTTAGAAAAAATCAAGTCTCTTCTAGACTTTGACAAAAGAAAAATAAGAATTATTAGGATCAAGAAAAAAAAAGAATGTGAAAAGGCTACAATATGGACAATGTATATCACCAGCTATTTTCTATATGTATTGGTGAGTTTTATCTTCATATGCATGTTTTATTATGGATTTAATCTTTATTTCAGACAAAAGAAGACAGCTCTGCTTTGAGGATGGTAAAGTAGTATGGACTGTATATATGTATGAAACATAACAGAAAAGAATAAAAAGATTGCACAGAATGATCTGAGAGACTAAAACCAAAGTATAAGGGATCAAACAGAGAATTTTTTATCTTTTTATAGAAGAAATCATCAGCAGATGTGATATGCTAATTCTCCATTAATTTTAATGTTACTTGTAATGTCCATCAGTTTATACTGAATTTTCCCATGTAGCTTAAAAGGACATCTGTTGAGGTTGTATAGGCTCTTAAGATGAAACTCCAACTAATTCCATTAACAAAATAATATTAATCTGGTTTTATCTGGTCATTTAAACACCCTCTATTGAAAAAAAAATCATAAAATAATTCAGCTGTTCTTCACTATGCATCTTAGGAAGGGATCTCTGAGCTGTTTATAAAGGATGTAAAGATAATGAATATAGTAGTTTGCATAGTTGACTTGAAATTAAAAACGATACTATAATGACAGGCAAGGATATGAGCACCAAAAAAAATGTATAGGACTTTCTGCATTGTTTATAAGTTTCCTAGCTATTATTTCAGGAAAGAGACCCCATTTTCTCAACACTTCTTATCTACTTTCACTGTGAATATGCATTTCAACCTCTACATTGACAGTGGATTGCTTTCAATATTTTCAGTCATACAGCTTTATATGGTTTGTCATATCCTTTAAGTTTTATAATTTCTCTCTAGGGACCATGAGATAAAACATTGTTTTCTGTGTTATAGGTTGTGGAGGTTCTGAGTTACACAGAGAGAGATAACCATGACTGGAGAATGAAACAATCTCCTGCCTTCCATGTCACAAGACTGATGATTACATAGTAGTGAGAAAAGTATAACCCATCCTATGGATAGAAAGACTTAACCCATGGAAATAATACATCTCAGTTATTTTATATACAATTTTTCCTTCTTACAGCCATACATTAAATTGGCTTGGCAGTCGTGCAATATGTGAAGGACGTGATAATGTTTTTTATTTCATGAGATTATTTATATTTCTGTTAATTAAGAATGATACTAGAAACAGTTTGATTTATTTTCAGAAAATTAGAAGCCACTTAACATTTTACTTGGGCTGACGTTTGCCCAAATTTTTCTTGATTCTCAGTTCCTGAATAATTTTCTAACTGACTCACTTTTCATTACCTTGATTATTTTTCCCCTTTTATTCCTTTTGCAGTGCTCTGAGAGCTAATAATGTCCTAACTAGTTTACATTCTGCCTTTTGAAGAGTCTGAATTTCTATGCAGAAAATGCTGTTCACTGCAGATAACAAAACCATTAAAAACATTCTCTCTTACCCAGTCCACTACTGCTTTATGTGCAAGATGAATACTAAAAGAACCATTAACAGCAGAGACAGTTACCAATCACTTACTGACAATTACGCAATTAATTAAGTAGCTGCTTCACATTAACATTTTCAATCTGAGGGAATGTTTTCTGTTATGTATCTAAAACAAATATTTGTTGAACCGGAGGACAGGACCAATCGTAGTTGCTTCCTAACCAGAGATCTGCAGAAAACAAGAAGCGAGCATTATGCAGCACATGGCTTCGGTCTGCATTCATGACTCACAATCATGCTACACTCCTTGTACAGCAAAGGAACAGCACGTACTTTGCCACACACAAGAGACCACTGTCTTCTTCCTGGTGCTAATGCTTCTTTCTACTGTTATGGATAAAATGACACTCAAATTATCTTAAGAGTCAAAGATGTAAGAACAGAAATAAGCACAAATATATATCAGCTACACTTCTCACAAGGAAAATCCCAAACTTTTTAATATATGTGTTTATTTCTGTTTTTTGAGACTCTACCAAATGTACTACCTATTTAACTAAGACTTTGACCTAAGTGTTTCCACTGGAAAACATGGGTAGCAGGGCATCCTAAAAGTTTTCAAAAGAGAAATACCTTATATAAAATCTTGTGCCAGTAGGATGAGCACCATGTACTTCCCTCAAACTTCTTTCCTATTGATCTTACAAGCAGATAACAGAAATTCACAGTTACCTCTTTTGTTTGTATCCCGGTGCTGCTACTTCACTGTTCTGCAGCTTGAGAAAAACAGTGATTTGGGGGGTGGGGTGTGTGCTATGAGTATGGAGTAAAAGTACTTCACAGGTTGGTATTTCCAAAGTCCTGTTAAATGTAATGAATGTATTTTACTTTCTTTATATAGAAAGGCTCTGTAATATTGATTAAAAGGAAAATGGAGCATCATTGTAACGCATTTTTACACAACCAGCCCTGGAATACCTCTCAACACAGGAATACAACCAGATATATCAACCACTGTCTAATTCTTCACTTTCAGTGCTGACTTGACATCAAGAAAAAGCTCCTTCTGTAAGAAACTGAAACGTTTCTGTGTAACATTTACAAGCTCATGGAAAAATTTCCTGAAGGCTCAAAGATTTAAAGTTTTTTTGTCTAATAAACAATTTAAATAATCCTATTAATTTAATAAATCAATAAAAAATAAAACAGTGGAGACTCCTTTACATAACTTTAGGTGGAAAGCTACTCTTTATGCTTCTTTAAGCTAATACTGTAATGTATTCTCTCTGCCAGACAGTTATGAATATACCTGTCTCTAAAATTCCCTACTGGCAAATTGAAGTCTAAAAGAAGGCAATGAATCTAACCATTCGGGATTGAGGACTTATCAAGGTAACTACACAGACAGGGAAGGGGGAAAGCTGATGTATTAAAAATGCCTCTACTACTGCAACTCAGGGGAGAAGGTCTTTTAATCCAAGAGCAAGTTTTTAAAGTAAATAAAACCATTTATGTTCAGATCAGTGGTCATGTTGTCAATAAGCATCATTCATGAAGGCCCACTTACCTCTAACTGCCCATCTCTCTTCCAGCCACCTCTCATTTCTTCCTCACATTTCCACAAAATGTATTGCTGTGTCTACAACAGATTCCTCTTCTTCATGCCTCTTGCTACACACATTGTTTTCCTTAAGCTAAATGATATTCCTGGACACAGGATGATATTAATAGGAGATCGACTGGAGAGCTCTGATCTCTTTTTTCACCTCCTTCAGTCAATGAATGTCAAATTGTAGATGCTTTTTTGTTTGACTTCTTTTCTCTTTTTTTTTCTTTTCTTTCACTTAGTAGTGCCCTCCAGGTCACAAGGTCAGAAAATGAAAAGGGTAAGATTGCAAACATGCTAACTCCTCTGTATTGCACACTCTCCATAATAATTCTCTATTCTCACCTAGCCTTCAGAAGGTACTCAGCAGGGCGCAGGTCTCACAAGCATTCTGTGTGCTGTGCACCTTGCCATGTGCACAGCCTGGGTGCCAGAGTGTGTGAAATGGCAATGGGAGCTTTTGTTTTGTAAACTAAACTTATCAACATATTCGAAGATGTTAGAGAGGTTTTCAGCTGATCACTATAGGTATCTCACTTGCAAAGGAAGTACAGAGACAAGAAGGCCCAGAAACTTTTGGCTGTATTAACTTAATTTTCAGCAGCTGACCAAAATTCACTTTATGCCTCTAATGTAAAGCTGTAATTAAGAGGAAGTGCTAGCTTTCCTCTTTTCAAGATATCCTGGGTTTGTGAAAAGAATGTTCTCTGGCAGTCAAGCCTCTGCTGTGGCTTTGAGAGGTATACCAGCTTAGTGCCTTGGAGGATCTTCATTGGCTCCTCAGACTGTAATGCCATATGTAAGGGCTGTGTAAAGCCATAACACAGATCTCAATTGTCAAAACAAAAATATGAGCGAATCCTTTTGTAGCATTAACTTTTTTGCTTCAGATAATCTTCTTTTTATGTTAGGCACTACTACCAGAGTATAAGCATGTGCCACTAACATCTTTACTATGTCTGTGCATGCTCGTACACTGTAAAAATCTTTAGGTTCAGTTCTTGAAAGGGACCATAATGGAAGTAATTGTGACATTGTTGTGAGACAGAGATTTATCCCTGTTCTGAACAGCAGAGGAACTAATGTGGTATGCAACGGTAGAAACAAAGAAAAGAGGAAAATTGCAGAGAGCTTTACCATGGAACAAATCTGGAACAAATCCTGGAAATCTAAAAAAGCTACAGCAGTGTTGCATTGCAGAGAACGATTCTGAATTAGTATTTTGCAAAGGAAAAGACTTATAGGTAAAGGAACTGAAGACAGAAAATATTAATGTAAAGGACCAGTTTTATGTCATTTCCAATTGTTTGGCTTATTCCCTTCAAGCTATTTCAGAGAAGATATGAGAACATACTCCTTTTGTACAATTTAAACCTTCCAAAAAGCTGAAGTCAAAAGTGTTTCACACCCTGCCATTAAAACCATGACTGTTATGCTACTTTTATTTCTTCCACTTTATTTATTCTCAGAGCATCTCTAAAATACTAACCAACATCACAGAATGCAGTGATAATGAAGGGATTACAAGCTACTTTCATAACAGGACTTGAGGGGTCCAAGTTTCTTTTTTTGATTTGTCACTATCAGTGGAAACACATCTCTAATTACTACTCCTCAGCCAAGCCCATCGTTGCCTGAATGAGTGCTTCTCTCCCATTCCCCTGGAAAGCTAAACTGCCTTGTTAAATCTCAGGTGAGCCAAGTCCACCTCTGCCTTTGCAGCAAACCAGAAAAAGGTAATATTCTCTGAATCAAACATCTGTCTTAGCTGAAAGACAACAGCTTACACCATCACCAAACAGTTGAGTTGCTGGCTGAGTCAAGAAAGATCTAGAAGCAGTACGAGCAACCTCCCAGGCTGAAGACTGAGGTGCAAGGTGGCATTATATCCTGCAAATGAAAGATCCATTCTGGCTGAACAGATTCTGGGACTTTGGTCTTACCATACTTTGTAAAGCAATAATCAGATTATATTCCTGATGTGCTTCATATGATAACAGATGATAAAATAAGGTGTAGGCAGTGGAGAATCAACATCTTGGATCTGATTGATTTAGGCAATAACCAAATAATTAGACACTTTTGAAACTTCTTTTTTTTTTAATGCAATAAAATGCAATAAAATAATTTAAAAGATACTTTAACCTTAAGAGGTTTAAAAGGATCCAAGATGGCATGTTGCTACCATTTAAAATATATCTCCATACATTATAAATCAGGTTTTCATGGGTTTGTGACATTTAAAAACTTACTCAAGGCTTGTATTATAAATTCAGTACAAGAACATGTTTCAGGGAAAAACACAACAGAAATATTTTTCCCACTTCTGGGCTATATACATGAAGAGAAAAAAACCAAACATCAGTTTATCACTGAGAATGAAAGAAAACCATTTTACCAATTAGAGTCTATCTGCTGTGAAGTCTATGATTTCTGTATGCATATTTGCACATTTAATGGGTACCTAAGCAAAGCCTTCTTCCGTTAGCTGAATTTTTCAAGCCTGTGCAATAACAGATGACTTTGGGAACTTCTAAGAAGAGCAGGGAAGAAAATTAATGAGACATAAGCTTTATTGTTTATAGATATGTTTTCTATGTAAATACAGCTTCCTTTTTTTCCCCACAAAAATTTAACAGGAAACTTTACTTTGTGGACTAAAAGTGTAAAACCAGTAAATATAAAACCTAACAGCTCCTGTATGTACAAAAAACTACCCCAAACAAACCTAGTTCAAAGTGCTGATCCTTAACAAGTGTTAATTCATCCAGTTTTCTTGGCAGGCTAGAGGTTTTCAGTGGCCCTTATTCCATATGTTGTTTTGGTGAACATCTGAGGAACGTAACTTGTGGAAATCTCAGATGCAATTCTCTCACAACCCATAAATCAAATGTTATTTAAATATCACCTGATTCCAGTTATTAGTCGTGCATTTGCATCTATTATGATTATATTTCCTTGTTAGACCAAATTCTTGATTTAGTATTTGTTTTGATAGAGTCTGCAGTGAAATTATTTTAACATCCAGATTTATTTTAAACCAGACGACAAAATGTGTAAAACAAATACCCTGTAAATGTAACAAAAAATCCTCTACTTGTTTTGTTGACTTAAATGGAAGTAAAATAAAATGAAAAAACTGGCATGTATGCCCAATTATCTGTAAGATAAGGCTTACCCTTATAATCAGTTCTCTGTAGATGGGTCTTGACATCTTTTAAGGAACGCTATTGATTTTGAGGAGGCTCAAACAAATGACCAAACATGCAATGCACTGTGTGAGGTATTAAGGTAAAACTGTAAAAAATTCCATGGTAAGAATATTAGAGAAACAATCACAAGCATTTGAGGTATAACTGGTTTATTTATGCTAAAAATTGCTTATCTTGTTGTAGTTAATTATAATTATTACGCACTATTTAAATTGAAATTATTGGTATTCTTTAAATATCAGCAACTCATTAAGAAATTGCACTGCTTTATAATTATTATTCTTAGTTAACTTCCAGCTTTCTGTAGTCTCAAAAGTAAATTTACCTATCTGCCGATAAAAGCCAGCTTTTAGAAATTTTCTTTTAACTGCTTCCTGCTAATTTTTGCCTTCTTTTGTTTGCATTTTCCCACCTTCAAAGAGTCTGTACTAGTATAATCAGTCCTATTTGACAATGTTTAAAGCAAAATAACTAACAAGATGCTAATCCCATAGATTTAACTGAGCATTAGAGAAAAAATGCAGTGTTTAGAAGACAATTTAGATAATTTCCATTACATCCTCCTACGGTTTCACACTTTACTGAGCATGTCATAATTTCTTCTAATTTGTATAAGAACATAGCTGAGAAGGGTGCCATTCAAGTCCAGCCAAAAGCTTCAGAGCCATTGAATATCTGAAGAACAAACTCAGATTTATTTTATTCACTGTTTGTATTTTCCGTTTACATCCCTCAGTACACCTTCACTATTTTGAACAAAGTTTGCAAATTTTCATCATCCATTATTTTGATGGCATGACATTTAGTGTCTTTCCAGATGACCCATAAAGGCTTTAAATGCTAAATATACGAGGGGTGATTAATGACTCTTCTTCTGTACCATTGTATCTCTCTGAAAGCATTACCCTTCAGCACAGTGCTCATTTATATTTTGCAGCTAGTTCCCCACATACGTGAAATTCTAAGTTAACATTTTTGTTATATGCATGAAACTTTGAGCTAACATTTTCAGCAGTAGAGGTTGTCTTTGTCTACTGATCTCTCTTCTTTCATGAATGTTTTAAATGCTCTTTAGTCTTGTAATTAGTGCACTGAGAGAATTTCTTTGTAATTGAATGTTGTTCACACACCACAGTCATCACTTCTTGAAGTAAATTCACAGCTTTAAATTAAACAGAATATATCAAGATTTTGTGTATTGAAACAAGCATTCTTAATAAAGTCAGACTGCCTTTTAGTTAGAAATCTATTGTAATATTGAAGGGCATTTTAATTCTCTGGCAGAGTCTAGCTATCAGCATTTCTATGGGATAAATAAAAATCTGAATCAATCACAGTGTTCTTAATACCATGAATACTGAGTGCAATTTCAGGTGAAAACTGATCTAGACCATTTAGAGTTTACTTACTCTAAAAGCTGATTACTTGCTTATAGAGTTGTAGTTAACTATAATTATTATGCACTGTTTAAATTTTAATTTCTTTAAAGATAAGAAATTCATGAGGAAATTACACTAATTTATTAATTATGTGCTTTATGTGATTTTTTTAATTATGTGCCTTTTGCAACAGTTGAGTCAAGGACAGATTTCAACTACTGTCATAGAACAAAATCTGACATATATTGGCAGATAATTTTCATGTTTTACCCTTAATTCTGAATTTTTCCATTTGGAGTTATAAAAGAATATGGGAGTTTTAACTTTCCAAGACAGATGTAAAACATGTGTCTTTTCTCTAGCATTTCCTTGACAGTGTGTTTGTTATTCATTCAAATCCTGATATTTAGCTTTTGGGGAGAGCTAAGATCAATCAGAGTATTTATTTAAATTCTTATAAACATACACTATGATCCTGCCATGGGAGGTATCTCATAGTAGCCACATCTGCAAGGCATATCATCTCAAAGCCAAATTACTCTCTTTAATTATAGACTTGTAAGAGAAATAATGGGTTCTAGAGATATGAACCCCAGGATGGGCCCCCACATGTCAACAATCCCTCATCATAAATTACAAGATATTCCTAATTGATGTACTTCTGTGGATCTTATGTAAACCTTTCCACCATAAGTCTCTGTTCTCACATACAATGAGCCATACAACCAAAACTGTACTGTTGATCCATTCAAACATAGCTTATGGAAAACCATAAAGTGTCTGTTAACAAATAAAGGTTTGCATGAACTGATTTTATTGTGGGTTTCTCACATACTTAAATTCCACATGCTAAAGAAAGAATGGTTACAATTTTTTCTCAATTAATTTGCAAGTGTTGATGGAACAGTGCTCCTCAGATCCAGCTCCTCAGATACCTTGTCAGTTTTTCACAGCAAACAATCCCAAGTCAAACATTTTGGAACATGCTTGAAAGTTACCATGAATATTTGGTAAACGTTTCATTCACACATAACATAAACACATTTATAATAAAACACAGTTTGTTATTGTTTGAGTTCTAAGGATGTTATAGTCCCACTAAACTGTTTTTCTTTCAGCTATAGCATAAATATTCAAATAAAAGACATGAAGTGTGAATGTCATGTTCATTATCTTTGCAAGAATACCTGTAAATATGTATATTGCATTTAGAGTAAACACATTAATTTTATAGTTTATAGATAAACTTATACTGAAGTTATAAAATCACTGAATAAGAAAACAATTTTTTCCTCTAAAGTACTGCTTAAAGAAACTCATGCAAACCATGCAAAGTCTAATTGCTAAGCAAAATGTTGGCTTTCTGTGAAAAATAACTTGAAGCCTACTATGTTATTATACTATAATATTTTTCCTGGGCATACATTTAAAATAATAGTATTTGTGATGTAAGAAGTTGAAAAGTCTAATAATGTGTGGAAGTATGTGATCAATTGTTAACACAAACTTATAGCATATTAGATAAATTTCAAGCCAACAGAGTGTTAGGGTAATAACGCAGTTGCCATTACAGTGTTATTTCAGCATTCAGGTATTGAATTGACAAATCTAAAAGGATAAATACCTGTTTATGGCTCCACCCCAAAATGTACTTAACCAATCTCTAAGGACATCATGCAAGAGATGGGGTTGCAGCCCTTCCCTGAACGTTATTGCATTTAGTCCTTGAATTCCCTTCTGACCCTTTTTTATTTAACAGTGCAGAAATATCCGTACTACAAGGGAGAGAAGGCCGGTGCTTAGCATGCATCTTAAACTTAGTTTGGAAGTGTAAGTATAGCACTGTTCCAGAAAGTAATTCTGGTCCTGTGCTTGGGTTTCATAAAGCTGTTGGAAAAAGTTCCCTTAAGGATATGAAATACTGATAGTGCACATTTTTGGAAGCACTGCCAGTTTATCCGAGCTGAGTGTTGAGATACATCCACCTTATCAAAGCCGTTTTGGGATACAGAAAAAAGAGGGTATCCTCATGCCTAGACACCACAAAGGACTCAACTGGATAGATACACACAGAGTCTCTCCCAGCTTACAGCATAGCTGGGGTACCCATCTCCTTCAGAATAATGCTCTAATTAGGGCATTTGCTCTGAATTTTAGCCATAATTGAGCCTAAGGAGATTTGCCTCTACCACATTGTCTTCCAAGAACACTGTTCTAGCCACAAAAAACTCCAGACCCTCAAAATACCAAAAACCTCTCCTGTGTCAGAATGCTCCACTCTCCTGAAATTATGCTAAGGCTGAAAATAAGTGCACCTGCCTTGGTGCACTAGGAAGTGGATATGCGGTGATTTGAAATAGTCCCTTACCGTATTATATTGTATTATTTTATTTCTGTGAAAATGAAATCCTGAATCAAAAAAAACCCACATGAAATTAGAGAACACAGGTCATCCCAATACTCTTCTGTCTCAAATTGTTTTCTGGGGCTGTGAACAAAAACTGATGAAAAATCAGAGCTCGGTCTTGAAGATAGTTCATATTTTTGAGGTGAATGCAAATGCATACTTTCCCAGATTCCAGTTTGGGAAAGTGTAAGGAAAAGCAGTCTGCTTTCCAGTATTTAATATTTGAATGTTCCACAGGCCATTGAATGGATTACACACAAAAAGTGCTCAAATAAACTCAGCTTAACAAGTTTTAAAAAGTGTTTGTCATCTGCAGAAAACAGCTTAATCTTAGAAAAATACCAAGAAAAAACTTCAAGAAAAACAGTTAAGAAAGCTCCAGAAGTGCATCATAACACTTCTAATGCAGCTCTGCCGAGGTGGAAGCTTAAATCACCCTTGCACTCTGATTATCTTTGGGTTTGGTTTGACTTCTGATGCAAATAGAGCTGCTTTAGGGTTATTTTAGTCACTATTAACAATTAAGTCATGCACCTTCCAATTCTTCCCTTTTTATGGAACTTGTCAGATTATAGCAGTACACCTCCATCTGTACTTCCAGTGTCTCATATAAAATTCCTGATAAGAGAAAGCTAGCTGCTGCATAGAAAAAAACATTTTGATTTTACATTTTCACAAAGGAGGTATTCACCAAAAAGTAGGTAAGGGACTACTGCAGTAGTGCAAAGCCATAGAAGAACATAACACGTCCTGGATGTGTATTCTTCAGGGAAATCTTTTGGACATATTTGAAGCATACGTGTTTATTAATTCAAATCGCTTGGAGTTTTGCCCAAAGACAAGAATGAAGTAAGGACTGTGATTTTCTCTGTCTCATAATCAGACTCAAATTAAAACATTTGCAAGTGTTTTAGAGAATGATCAAGCAAAATTGACTACACTTTGCTTTTGAGCCAAGGAAAAATAAGACTTCTACTTTTAATCTCTGTCTTCTGTTAAATCCTTCATTGAGAACAAGTACTAACAGTCTGAACTCTCTAACCTCCTGGTGATGGGTATGTAGTATTTGAATAGTAAACTACCCAACTCTAAGAACTCTCCAGTGTGAAAGTGTTTACTTCTCTTCTAGCATAGGTACTTCAGAGAAAAGAAGCCTGATCTCAGTAACGTGTGTTTGGGGTTGTATAACAATATGGCTTGATAGCTACAAATGGGTTTTGTTTTAATTTAAGAAAATATTTTGTTCTTGTTCAGACAAATTGGGACCTAGCTGACAGATGACATGCAATGGTATCCAAGTGCTTCTGAATAGACATCATTGAAGATTTAGAGCTAAATCCATCTTACAATGACCAGTGATTCTAATGAAGTCTTTTAATATGATCAAGAGAAGTCTGAAATTGATTTGAGAAATGTTCTCGTCATGCACACAAAGAACACAAAACTTCAAAGACTGATTCTATAATTAGAGAAACACCCCAAAAGAAAAATAGAATGACTGAAAAATGAGCTATTGAATTAAAGCACATAAGAGACCTTTGAAAAGAACTTTGTAAGTTTCTAAACACAGCTTGCACTGAGAAGTAATGAAAACATGCTAACAGAGATGATTGAACATTAAAAGATTAATCTTCTGGCTTTTTCTCTAGGGTTTAGGCACCTTAGATCCAATCTTTAATAACTAGTCTTTCTGTATCAAGTGAGTTTCATAAATCTCTACCAACTTAACCAATACTTGTCTTCAAAGAAGATTTCAGGTTTTATAACCATCATTGCTTGAGGGTCACCTTTGTTGTACTAATTAAAGGAGAGCCAGAAATTGATGCAAGTGCAACTGAATGACTCAGGCCAGCTTAGCGCTTGCTCCACCTATACATGATCTTCATAGGAAATAGCCACTTGGAAGGATCCAAGGCAGTTGGTGATTAGGGCCTAGTACTCAAGCTCTTTCTCTATCCTATTTTCATTTGGCAGTGAATATTTATTCTCAAATATGCCCAGAAATCTTTCCCAGTGTCTGGGGAAGTGCTCCTGATACAATAGATTTGGCACAAAATCATAAAGCACACATTGTACAGCAGTAAATAAAAATAGAGCACATCTAGTACATGTTTAGTACACACTGGGCAGGGGAACCTCAGGCCATCCCACTCATACCAGTTTGATTCCAGGGACAGCAAGAGATGCCCAGAGCCTGGAGAAGGGTCAGCAGGAGAACACCTGGAGAGCTGCACAAAGGAATTCCAGCCACTCCAGCCAGTGAGTTGGCTTCATCAGGAGCCCAGAATAAATGCTTCTGTGCAGACACACGTAGTGTGGGAAATAAAAAAGAGGAGTTACAGAAATATGCGCAGCAAGCTCACTACCCTGGCCTTTGTGAGAGCAGACCTTGGCATCTTCAGGGACCTGCTTATTAGAGTACCATGGGATAAAGCCCTGGAGGGAAGAGCAGCACAAGAAAGCTGGTTAATATTCAGGGATCACCACCTCCAAGCTCAGCAGTGATGAATTCCAATGAATTCACACAATGTTGTGTGAATCAACGCAGAGCTCCTAGACAAACTCAAACACAAAAGGGAAGGAGTGACAGGTAGCCATGGAGGAATACACACTTTTACAAGGGCATGTAGTGACAGGCCAAGGAGGAAAGGCTTTAAACTGAGAGTGGGTTTAGATGATACATTAGAAAAAACTTCTTTACTCTGAGGGCAGAGAAGGAACAGGAATAGGTTGCCCAGAGAAGTGGTGGATGCCCCATTCCTGGAAGTGTTCAGGCCAGGCTGGATGGGGCTCTGAGCAGCCTGGTCTAATGGAAGGTGTCCCTGCCTGTGGCAAGGGGGTTGGAATATGATCTTTAGGGTTCATTCCGAACCAAACCATTCTATGATTCAATGATCTTTGGAAGAATCCCAAGTACTGGGTTCAATCATGCTTTAGTACATTTGAGTGCTTGAGGTCACTTAGTGTCAAACAAGTAGGGAATTTATTTAAAAAATACCTCATCAGAAAGTTTCACTTTGATGAAACATGCTGAAAAGAAAAAGCAGTAACTTTTTGATAGTACAGACATGAGCTGAAACCCACAAAACTCCAGTTCAATTTTTGTTCCCTGGAGGCTCATTTGATCTCAGAGAAAGTCTATTCCCCTCACAGTCTGATTGCACATGCTAACCACCAAGTTTTAAAAACCCTCTTCTTTCTATTTCTTCCTGGTTCAATGGTTATTTAGTTATATAAACAATGTGGAGGAGCTTTTTTGGAAGAAATGAGCAGATTTCTATTCTGAATAGTTTATGCCCAAAGGTTTCAGATTCCTTCTCTAGATTAGTCAGAGTAAGAACCTGAAATCTGATTCTATCTGTCCATGGCAAGCACCTTACCACCTGGCCCAGCTGGCCACATCCAATTAATGCACACTGGTGGATCATTTTTTCACAGACGTTTTTCAGACACATACCATTTGTGTAGGGAGATGGAATAAATCCTAGCTTGTTGCTTTTTCTTCTCCCAAAAATGAATAGGTTTGCTATTAGGCCAGGACTTACTGTGGTAGCCATGACAGGTTTGTGACACTTTCCTGTGGACAGTTATTTACCATCAGTGAGGTTTATCTCATATTAACCTTCAAGCTGTATAAACAAATTAAAGTAGATTTTCCCTAACTTCAGTAGCGAGGATGCTCCTGAAGATGAGCAGCTCAGAAGTTGTTTTTGTTTGGGTTTTGTAGTGAATCTGTTGCCTGTTTGAGCACAGACTAATTAATAGCCCTAAAACCCTTCAAGAATTCACACAGTATCATGAATAGTACATGCCTGCCTTTACCACTCAAGTAAGAAAACCACTTTTGCAGAGCACAAAAGGAAGTTAACTTCCTGAAACCTGTCTAAAATAGTCTTGACAATAACAGTAGTATTTGCACAGAAACAAATTATCAGATGTGAATATCTGCATTGTAAGGCTCTAATAGTTCTCATCTGGGGCTCTGCTTCTTGCTAGTTCATTATGACAAAGCAGCCCAAAATTAGAGAAAATTTGGCTCTGTTCATAAGCTTCCATTTCACAGCTTTTAGTGTCTAGCACAGAGTGCTCTTCCAGGGATGAACAACAGGACAGGATTTATCTGATGGACTTAAGGTTAATTTAATTCATGATAGGTCATAGCTGGCTGGGGTATTTACAAGCTCAGAAAAGCATGAAAGGATTTCAAAGTCTCATTAGTCCATGCCGTTCTTTCCATGCTGCTCTCAAACTCGACATAGCTGGAACAGATGATCAAGGTTGTCTTCTTAATATTCAGGGTGGCCGGAACAAATCACAAAGCAACGCCTGTGCAAAGCTGCTATGGTTTTGCTCATCTGACTGAAATGCTGTATTCAGATATTAAAACCTGCTCATGAGAATGTCTTAAAAGGCTTATTAGTTTGGGTGGTTGACTCAGCTGAAAACATAGCGATTCACATCCTTGTAATTATCTTTTGAAGACAAAACTAAGCAAGCTGAACTGCACACTTCTGAATGAAGACCAATATTAAATGAGGGCTTATTTAAAATAGTACTTCCTTTGGAACTAAAGAGAATTAGAGGGATTTATTGCAGCTAATATTAAGCATCTACAGTGCAAAAGATATCAAGGTTACTTCTGAGGAGAATCCCCAGCAAATATTTCTGTTGTATCCCTGAAGTAGCGCAATACACTTTTCTCTTTAAATGGGATATACTTTCTGAATTTATGAATGGGCCCTAGGTCTTGAGAATTTTATAGTTAATTTCCCTCCTCACACTCACACTTTTGTTCATACTTGCCTGTATAACTCAATCAGTTCCTTCTTGTATTAGCTTCAAGATTTTCTCAACATGACCTGGCACTGTGCACTTGCAGCCCAGAAATCCAACCATGCCTTGGGCTGCACCAAAAGCATTTGTCCAAAAGGGCCTCTCTGCTCTGCTGGGACCCCACCTGAGTATTCTGTTCAGCACTGGAGCTCCCAACATAAGAAGAGCACAATTCTGTTGAAGAGAGCGTATAGGAGGGCCATGAAGACAATTCTCTAGAGAGCTGGAGTACCTCTGCTTACAAGGACAGAGAGAGAATTGGAGCTGTTCAACGTGGGGAAGAGAAGGCTCCAGGGAGACCTTATCGCACCTTCCAGTGCCTGAAGGGCATTGCTACAAGAGAGATGGAAAGGGAATTTTTACAAATGCATGCAGTGATAGAACAAGGGAGAATGGCTTTAATCTGAGAGAATAGGTTTAGATCAGATATTAGGATGAGATTTTTTACTGTGAGGGTGGTGAAAAACTGGCAGAGGATGCCCAGAGAAGCTGTGGATGTCCCATCCCTGGAGTGTTCAATACCAGGTTGGGTGGTGCTTTGAGCAGCCTGGTCTAGTGGAAAGTGTCCCTGCCCATGGCAGAGGCCTTGGGAAAAGATGATCTATAAGGTCCCTTCAATGCACAGCATTCTGTAATTCTATGATTTTATGAATGATACTTAGCCTTTTGCAACTAAGAGCATGAATAAAGTTACAATAGTAAAAGACAATTGGACACTGCCCACAAAAAGTTGCCAGTCTGACAGAAAAATTTTACAGAATTAAAAAAAAAACAGGAAAGAATATCTTGTTTAGATTTCTCCCATGAAATGCTGTATCAAAATAAAGATCCTTCAATGCAAACAGGATAAAGAGCTAATATTCACCTATTCAGGAAATGAAGTTTGACACTAAAAGAAGAAATAAAATAGGACTTATCTCAAGAAACCTAGGAAAACTGGATATGTTCCTAAGTGCATGCTTTTAAGTCCTTAACAGACATCTGGAAATACAACATGTCACCCTATGTCCTGTATGGCTGAACAGGAGAGAAAAGGGCAGAGATACATTTAGACTGAACCTACTTACCCAAAGTTTAAACTTCTGCTGCTGTAGGATGAGATTAACACCAGTCTCCGTCTATGTTTTTACTTTTGAATTAAAGTCTGGGTACTAATCCTAAGTGACATCAAGCAATCCATATCAATACTTCTTAGGGTTTACTCCTTACATAGCAGAGCTGTGCAGGAGAGATAGAGGTTCAAGGCAAAGACAGAAAACAAGTTAAAATTTTTGTTGATTAGTGCTCAGTCTTCCTCCTTGAACTTCTTTAATTCAGATGTAAGAAAAAAATGTTCTGTAGGTGCCTGTTTCTCTCCATTAACTACTATAAAAGGAGTGAAGGATACAGATATCCAGAAACAGTTATTTACAATGTAAATATTTAGTGTAATGAGGTGAGACAAATTTCTGTTTTACACTACTACCCCTTGTGTTATTGGCTCATGGAGGCCCCAGAAATATCTCTACACTGAATGCAGTATTCAGTGGAGTAGGGGATAGTCTCATTGTTTGCATTTCAAGATAAAAGAGTAGGCCTGAGAGTAGAGATTTAATTGCCAATGCACTGTCTTTCAACTGTGAGGGAATCTCACTTTTATATAATCATCTCTTGAGTAATTCTAGGTCTAAAGAAATTAGCTGCTAACGAAACACTACCATTACTTCAAAAGAAGTTACAACAGTTGATTAAGTAAGTGTATGTCTTCACAAATGAGCAGAAATTGTCTCAGGGCTCTTTTAGAAGGGATTAATGTGACTAAAAGTGTACTGATAGTACATTTAAAAGGCTAGGAATATATAAATTGTTTATATCAAATTCATCTTTCTTTTCATAGTCATTTAATACTGTATTCATTAGTACTGTGGAATACAAACTGCTAAAAATTCTGTAAAGCGCAAAGCAAAAAGTAGTAGTATAACAAAATTGCATAGGAAAAATAATTAATCTCTGGCTCTATGTTTCTTCTTTAACTAGTTAGAGTTACAGACTGGGAATTCAGCAAAACTGTAAATGTTTGTTGAGCTGCCAATGCATTTGCTCAGGAATTTGTTAGCAAGGTATGTCCCACATCAGAATACTGTGTATCACAGAAATTGGGTGTTGATCAGCTGTATAAATTGTATAATTACCTTCTCTTGGATAAGTCTTGACTGCACCACTGTGGACTCCTCACAGTGCAGCTTATATAGAGCAGAGTTCAGTTCTTTCCTATTCTTGTAGCTTAATCCTGGTAGGCAGTTCAGTTCCACACAATCACTCACTTCCTGCCAGTGGGTTGGAGGAGAGAATCAGAAGGGTAAAAGTCCAAAAATGTATGAGTTGAAACAAAGGCAGTTTAATAGGTAAGGCAATATCCAGTATATACTTATTAACCCCCCACCACCCTTTGAGCTCAGGTTGGGTCACTACTGCACTTGTACTGCTTCCTGTGATGCTCATCCTCCACTGGTTCAGGTGGTTCTTCCTGTAAAATGCATCTTTAACCATGGCTTACAACAATTTAAAGGTATATCCACTACAGTCTTCAACCCCGATCGCTTTGGGTTAGGCCACAGGGTTAAACATTGCAGTGAACTCTTCCCCTTGCTCCTGCTCCAGCATGAGCTCATCTGCATCTCATCCACCATCTCTCAGGGGTGTATGCGCTCCAGTGTGACCTTATCCAAGGTCCACAGTATCTTCAGGGGTGTACCTGCTGTGCAGTGAATTAATCCATGGCCACTGAGAAATACTTCACAGTGTACCTGCTGTGGCATGGACTTACCTAGAGCAACAGATGCTTTGAGATGTACTTTCTCCAGCATGGATTTTTCCTAGGGCCATAATCCCTTCAGGGGGTAGGTACATTCATCTAGTGGAGCAATGTAACAGAAAAATATGACTGGTTTAAAAAGATCAGGAATAAGATGGAGAAAAGGGGTGGGCTATTTAAAATCAAAGGCATTTTTCTAAAAAGAAAAATAAAATCTGTAGAGACAAGACAGAGAACTTCCCAAATAATTCTAAGAAGCTGAAGGAGTTTCTGGAATGTGGAACAGATTCTGACAGTGAGATGTCCTGGACCATGACAGACTAGGAGCTAGACCCAGTAAAGGAAGTCTCCTACACTGACAAACAGTAGAGAATGACTGGTGCCTAACTTCATCAGCCTGAATCCTTTTTGGGGGGCACCTACTTCTTCCAGTCTACTATAGTGGGAAAATAGATATCTCAAGAACTTGTTACTTGGGTGAAAAGTCAGTATGGCCATGCAGAGGTGGGGAAAGAGAACTTCTCTCTAACAATCTATGCTGGTTCTGGCTGGTGTAGAATTAACTTTTTTCACAATGGCTGGTGTGGGGCTGTGTTTTGGATTTTTGCTGAATACAGGGTTGATAACACAGAGATGTTTTTGTTACTGCTGAGCAGAGCTTACACAGAGCCAATGCCTTTTCTGCTTTTTGTACTGCCACGCTGGGGAGAAGGCTGGCAGCGTGTGGGAGACTGGGAGGGGACACAGCCAGGAGAGGTGACCCAAACTGGCCAAAGGGATATTCCAGACCCTGTGAAATCATGCTTAGTATATAAAGTGGGGTGAAGAAGGAGGAAGGGGGGACGTTGGAGTGAGGGCACTTGTCTACCCATTACATGTAATGGATCTCTGCTTTCGTGGAGATGGCTGAACACCTGCCTGCCTGCAGGAAGCAGTGACTTAACTCCTTGTTTTTCTTTGCTTTTGTGTGTGCTTTTTGCTTTTCTCTATTAAACTGTCTTTATCTCAGCCCATAAGCTTTCTACCTCTTACTGTTCCAGTTCTCCTCCCAGTCATGCTGGTGGGGGAGTGAGCGAGCAGCTGCACAGTACTTGGTGGCTTGCTGGGGTTAAAGCATGACACACTCCCAGAAAAATTGCTGAACAAATTAGGCTACATACCAAACCCCAACCACCAAAACCCTTTTTTGATTAAGAGTTTAGCTTAAGAATTTGAAACATTAATTTTCTCAACATGAAGAAATTCAAGATGTGTTGACCACTTAATAGACTATTTCTTTATTCACGAGATCTTCAGCTCTTTTGGGACCACACTATTATTCATTCCTACTGTTGGTAACTGAGCTACTCTGTAGAAAGCCATTACAGATTCCACCAGGGTACAACTAAGCCTTTGTGGTCCTGTCCAGTCTCCCCAGGACCTCTCCTTACCCCTGTCCACAGACACAGGGGGGACATACACACCAACATCTGGGCACCCAAACCTGTCCTGAGCTACAGTGTAGGTGTACCTGCCTCCAACCCTGACTGTGTCACCATTTCCTCCTGCTCTTGACTAGTTGCAGTGGGGATACTGCAACATGCATATATCAAACCAGGAGTCCCGTGGAAAGGAAATATATATGGACAGACAGATTCTTGATAGCTGTTTCAGAGATGTTTATTTCCCCAGCCGCATGGCCGGGGCTCTGCCCAGGAACTGTTCCAGTCACCGGACCAAGGGTCCTTCTGCCCGCGCAGGGAACACAAACCAACCCATGGGAACGAGGCTGAGCAGGGGCAGGGAAACCCCGTGCCTGTGCCCTCAGGGCCCCTCTGCCAGGGCTACACGGCGGGGGGGAGGGCCCCAACACTTGACTGGCTCTCATGGTTGGACCCTGGACCTGGTTTATCACCTACCATGTTGGGGGCTGCCCATGGACCCTGTAACCAGCCCTGGGCTCTGCCCACCATGCTCAGACCCCACAGGACAGTCTCAGCTTGTGCTCCCTTGTCATGGAGCCCCACTTTTGCTGATATCTCTCAGATTCACAGGGACAAGGGAAGAGTGTGTAACCCAATTATGTTATTCAGTAAATCACTGGTTTTTGCTATTGTTTTTAAATTTTTATCCAATGCTACATAAAAATGCAAATTTATGAGGCAACTGAAGCAATTCTGATCAGGACTCAGTTTCATACTTCTTGGACCATGATACTTTTTACATAAAACACAATTTGGTAGGGGTCAAAATCTACGCTGCCAGAGTCTGCAATGAGTACCCAGTGGGACCAGCCAGTGAGTCAGGGACTCACGGAGGGGGTAAGGAGGGACCAGAATCCAGGCAGGAATCCAGGTCAGGGCTGACAGAGGGGCTGTGCTGGTGCTTAACTAATCTGAGTGTGTGCTGGTGAACCTGGGGAGTGTGGTGTGTGTGCGCTACACTTGTGGCCTTCCACCTCTGCCAGCCAGTTTGGTTTCCTGTTCATCTCTTCCCATAAGTATTCCTGTTACTCTTTCAGAAATTCCTATAAAGATAGCACCTATGTCAGTGGTCTGTAAGCATATCTCCATCCCTAATTCAAATCCCTCTGTAAGTCCTTTTTCTACCACATATATTATAAAGCCATCCATAAAATCTAAAAAAAAATTATCAAAAATTGTTCGTACAAAAAAAAGTTATAACACCATCATGTCAACTTTTCTGATCAAGCAGTCATCCCTTATGTAGTCCAATATGAGGCTAACCTCTACTTTGGTAGCTGGAAAAAATCTAGCACATTTTAAGTCCTCTCAGAGTTTAATAAACAGCAATGAATAACATCAATCACACTTGTCACATTTATCCAACAGTACAATGAAGGTCTCAGTTTCAGATCACTTAAGCTGTTTTCTAAAATAAAAGAAGTGCAAACTATTAAATGGCAGTGCCAAAAGAGCCCTTTAAAAGAGTGCAGTGGAGAGGGAGAGAGAGAGAGAAAATTCTATTAAGAAATGCAAGTGTTTTGATTAGAACATCAAGAATCAAAATGACTATATTAAAATTGAATATTTGAGTAAATAATCTACAGATATCCCCAGAAATCTTAAAATTATGCGAAGTCACTTATTAGAGTATTTGTCCTGCCTAAATTTGCACATCAAGACATCATTTGTCTAATCTGATAATCCCCATATGCTCCCTCCTCAGTAAAAAGTAAAATGCTCTCATCTTGGGTAGGAATTGTATTTTCTTTCCTTGATAATTTAGATGACTGAATTTTATCTGTTTATTGCCTGAATATTCATGTCTGAAGAGTATTTGTTTACATTTTTATACACTGCAGGCAGGATTTGCCAGTAAGCTGCAAGTGCCAGTGAGTCAAGAACCTGTATAAATAATGCCAGTATTTTTATTTTCAGTTGAAACAAGAAGTGCTTTGTAACTCGTACCTAGGCAATGCTTGTGTACATGACACAAATGACAATCTTGTTCATATATTTGTTATATATTCATAGCAGTATTTTTAAAAAAGAATAAAGCTAGAAACATCTGAGCTTTACCTAGGAGAGAAACCTTTTTTTCCATTTGAATAGTAATAGGAGACACCATAAACTTTTTCTTGAATATTTAATTGGTTTTTCTTGCCTTTTGAAATTGTTATTTTTCATTTATATACATCAATATATTAATATATTCTGATGTGCAGAATAAATTCTATTTGGTTCACAATTCCTAGTAGCTTTGAACCATTACTCTACGTGTTAACTGTATAGCCTAACATTAGTAAAACAATAAAGCTGAAGAGACACCTTCAAAATTCTTTTTACCCTCCAGTTTTTATGGGCAACATCAAAGTGTGCAGTTTATATCAGACATTCTCCACAACTCATTCAAATTTCTGATCATTTTGCGGTAAGACAATGTAATTGTTTGCGCTAAAATTGTTTTTTGTAATTGGGACAGTAGTGGAGAGACTGATTCTTGAAGAAACATGCATAGATATAATTCTCCATATATATAACAATGATGGCAAAGATCAGGCACTGATGAACAGAAAGATATTAAATTCAGATTGTTTGCTTGAATATGAAGCCCTTGATCCTCTGCCTAAACCTGGAGAATTGAGAACATCTGCTGCAAGCCTGAGCAGGAAGTTAGGGGAGAAAGAAAACAAGTGTACCCAGAAATCTAGAACAGGCCTTGCCTGACCTAATGCAGAAATCTACTTTAGATGATTTCTGTCATAAAAGATCTTGTTTCTTTCCACCAACTATACAAGAAGTACAGAAAAATTCTCAAAAATAGATACATTGCAGACATCTAAAGTGTGTGCAATCAACATGACCTTAGGCATCCAAGCAACATACTGGTCTCTGGGCATTTAAAAAAGACCTCAAATTCTCAGACTATGACTATATAAATGGATTAATAGAAACCTTCATTCATAGGGACTTTTTCACAGTTTCAGGAATCAGATCACCTCAAAGCCATTGTAGAATGACTCCATAATACGAGCTGTAGCATTTAAAGGAGCAAGTTTCCTCCCCAAAGATCTGGGAGTCAGTGTGGAGCCTTTATATGATAAAGTATTGGTTGTTTAAGGAAAAGTTCTTCTGCATAAACAGCAATAATTTTCAGGCTTTTTCAACTGATTTAAGAATATTGTATAAATGTAAATTACTAAGTGAAGTTTCCAATAATAATGAGTACCACTGATGATCTAGTTAAGAGTTTACACTCAATTTTGCAGTTAATTATAACCTGTCTGAACATTTTTCTTTTGTATTTCCTCAAAAATAATCTTTTCTGGAGGCATGCATAATAATGCATATGGATAAATATATATATATGGATATACATTATTTATGTGCACACATATATATCCATAGTATTTGCTCCTGGCTTCCCAACTGAACAATTTTGGTTGTTCAGGAAATTGGAAATAACTAATCCTATCCATTGTCTAGGTTATGGAGAAACAAATACAGTTCCTACCCAAGACTTTCTTTTCTTTTCCACTCAGAAATGAACATTTGTGTGCAGACATATGTTGTGCGCATATCAAACCTCTTAGGGGTTTATAAATATCATTAGCAAAGATAAATTGTGATTTTGTGATTCAGAAAATGAGAGGCAGTGTGGAAAAGGCCTTGGAAAAGCGTCAATAACACTGTCACTAAATCAGAGACCAAATGCTGGGAGTGCTTAAAACCTATGGCACAGGAAAATAAGCGTTAGTGGAAAAGGTCTACAACTAAAACATTTTCTCCCACAGTAGTTTGTAGATTGTTGGTCTTTTCTATTGATGTTGCTGTTTCTTTGCTTTTAAACAGGTTAGATACTATCTCCAGGTACCTTTCAAATCACTGCCCCTTCAGAAACACATTATTCCAAGTTTTCAAGCATACTGGGGTTTTACAATCTGGACAAAACTCACTTGATAGGGACATAAGAATACTAAGCTTGTAAATTTGTGATTCTGAAAATTGCTGATTATAATTCAGGAGAATTATAATGTTCAGGTCTGTTCTGTAATGGTTCTATATTATTAGCTCAACAGCTAATAATATAGCATAGCCTGGGACCGGCGATCAGAGAAAACATTTTTATACAAGTTTGTCTTGTCCATCTATCTATCTATCTAACCACCTAATCTCCTGGGTTTTTTAGTTTGGCTTCAGCTAATAGAAGCAATAAACTCTGACTTTTCTGAAAGCTTTGCCCAGAAAATTCCATCTTCAATGAATCATTCAGGTGCTCACATGATGTGAGTCTTATCAGGCTGGAAATTTCACTCCATGAATCATGTTGAATTCTTCAAGGAATATAATGCATAACATTTCCAGGTATTCAAAGTAGCCATACTTCTTCACATGAGATAGCTACAAATGATTGCTTATGACCAAAAACCAGGCCAGCTGTTATTCATGCTAATTGCTGACATCATTCCAAACAACAAATATATTTGAGTAAATCATAATGGTTTTCTGGAAAAATCATGTATGTAAGAACAGGTGAAGTTTCCCTCATGATAATATTTCAGTTTCTCAAGGCTGTATAGTGTACCAGGAGAGTACTAAGATTGGTTTTTTATGCTAGTCTCTTGAATGTCAGTAACAGACTACTCCACAAAAAAAAACAAAAACAAACCTACACTAGTTGCCAGCATAGCTCAGATCATATATGCTTTGGGCATATTTTTTTCATAAATATACATAAAATAATGATAAAAACTAATAAAAAAACACCAACCCTACCCCGTAAATACCAAAGCACTTTTACTACAACTCTAAGCTAATTTTATCATTCATCTGGAAAAGATTTCCCTTTCCTACAATTTGTTTATTCAGAGTTTATCTTAGGAGACAGTCCATGGAATCAATGTGCTGTGCAATAACTAGCTGACTGCATGATCTAATTAACACAAACTTGTTATTTCCTTCTTTCTATTTTTGTCATGGTCATTCCTAGTGTTTCCACTCACTGCAGATAAACCTTAACTCCTCAGAGCAGGATCTGTGGCATCCTCAGTGTTCATGATTCACCTGTTATATACAGCTGCCAAACCTTGTAGGACTTCTTTTTCTTTAACCATTGCATTATTAAAAAACCATATCAATAGCTCTCCTTGATTTGAGTAGTGATAACTAAAAAAAGTCCATCCAAGTATCAAATCAAAATAATCAGATATTAGAAAGAAGTAGAAAGAGAAAAAAAAAAAAAAAAAAAGAGAGAGACATTAATTCATTTTTACCTTGAAAGCACAAAATCTTCTTAGAAACAGATGGAACTGATGCTATAGATACAGTATAAAGTTTTGTTGCTTTTTCCTTTTTGTGGCAAATGATGCATTTGTTCCTACTATGTTTAGTCCATCAGATAACCTGTATTAGAAGAAACCAAATATAAGTGCTTCAGTGCTGAAAGAACTTTGTTAATTTATTGATAATCAAAAGTGGAAGACAGAAAACATTAAGTATTATAATTTAAAATGTTTCAGTGTGCCTTTTTATAGAAAAAGTAATTGCATCAATGTTAAATATTCACACTGCAAAGTAGTTTTGAAAAATTGCCCATGCTAAATTTGTCTCCCACCAAATTTCTATTTTCTAACATTACAACACAGTCCAAGAAATATTTAAGTTTGACTTGTTCTTTTGATATTAATGCAGGCTATAAGAAAACCATCTCAAAGAATCATCAAGTTTATTTTTCAGTCTTGCCACAAGATGACCACTCTATTGAGACTGTGGTGACCTCACTGTGACTATTAAATGAGTCTGTAATGCTTCACAGTGAAGCTTTTTACTTTATGCTAATCAGCATTCATTATTTGCACTTAAAAACATGTGCTTTTATCATTTCACAAACATTTGATTGTGACAGCTAATTCAATGCTGGCTTTGTCTTCAGTTTAGAAGTAGTGTAAACCAATTGAATCACAGATACTGTGATGACATAAAATTACTATTACAGATACAGACAATTATCTTATTGCAATGTTAAGGGACCAATGTAGGTCGTACTTTTCCGGGGGTTTACATCCTAGCACAGTAATGTCATATAGCTCTATTAATCTACATACTCTGGTATCTTTTATCTAAGCAGTCTCTGTAGTTATCAGTAATGCCTCTGTTAAACTTTTTTATAGTTTTTCAAAGAAAAGCACCTATTCATCTTACAAATGACATCATTATACTTTGAGAACATGAAAAAGCTTTATTAAATAATTTCTATGTTTTATTTAAAGAAAACATTAGGATTTTAAAAATATTAGACATATATTTAAAATACTTCTTTGCTGGGACAATTTGTATATGAGATTCCATTTTCTTTATAGACATTTATAATTTCTTTTCTGTATTACTATTTCATATATAATGCTAAAACTTAGGCAGAAAGCATCATTTTTTCACTGTCTGTGGATGATGCCAAAAAGTTTCTAAAATCTTCAACATTGACACAAGCTCTATTATATTCCTCTTCATCTCTTTGTATTTATGTGAATGTAATGATGCCTACGAGGTATTTTAAATTTCAAGTTTGTCTATCAGCTATTTCAAGTAACCAGTTAGTTTTTCAAAAATTGCCTTCTGCTTCATTGCATTTGAAGTCTACCATCTCCCTTCTTTCTAGTGTTTTGCAAAGATACTAGCTGGCTGAGAATCAATGAAATAAACAATATCTCTTATTCCAATCACTGGAAGAGGCAGCAGGTGAGTATATGTTACAGACCAAGGAAATTCCCTGTTGCCACATCCAGTATCCATGTAGACGATATCACACCAATCTGTACTCAGCTAAATAAAAATCAGCACAAATATAAACATTTGCTTTTATTTATGGATAATTCTAGTGTTGAAACTGGTATCCATAATTTGAAACAAAATGCCTATCATTTTGAAAAGGTAGATGTTTATACACACCTTTGTTGTCAGATATGCCAGAAAAGCAAAAGCATGTCCTTTGCTAATGAGCTTTTGAGTTTTGTTTTAAAGGCCCATAGAGATCTGCTGAGACAATCCTCTGTGAGCTATAACACCTCTAATTCACCTCTGTTAGGTGAATACCTTCTTGACACCAAAATTCCAGAATCTTAGTAAAAATATTCTGCTGTGGCAGCACTGAAGGACATTCTCACTCTAAAAAAAATGCAGAATCTCCTTTGTTCTTTTTTAATTTCATGTAACAAATTGTTTATTGTCCTAAGGAAAATAAATTAACATGTCACCTATTGAGACCCTGCAAAGTGGTTGTTTTGAGGTGGCCATAAACTGCTACCCACAAGTCTTTCCTCAGCATCAGCCAGTATTTAAGAATAAGTGCCAACTAACAATTATCCAGTTTCATCAGTCCAAATTTCAATTAGTTTGTTAAATACTACCACTATTGGTTTCATGCAATCTAAGATAGTTTCAATGATTCTCTGAAAATACTGTGTCCAAGATACTTCATGGATCCTAACAGCAGTGGAAAAATTGACCATCTTTTTTCATCGACCTACACATGTTTCACAAGTGGTCTTACAGGATCTTTAAAAAAACTTAATTTGTACATATAACTTACACTGATAATTTTTTGTTAAATTGTTTTCTTAAGAAAGAAATACAGTGAAAGAATGATGTAAGAATAGAGAAAAGCATGGGGAAGGGTTAATATATTGGTGTAGGAATATATAAGCCACACCATGGTTGCCCAGGCCAAATCAATAAAAGACAGAACTTGAGAAAAGCAGTTTAGGAAAGACACGGATTTATTTACTAAGTTCTATTGATTACAAAAAGAGATGAGAAATATTATTTAATTAATCACAAACATTGGCATTTCTGCCACCTTCCCCAAATTTCTCTCAGCTACTAGTTAATCAAATGCAAAAATTATACCTGTAGCTGTCCAGAAGATCTCGTTCCATGATTTCAGCTGATGATTCATGTTTTAATGACCACCACGCTGGGTGAATGGGCTTCAGAACTAGCATGGGTCTCTCATCATAATACAGTGAAAGGCTTTCTTCATCATCAGTGTTGTCTTTGTAATTGCAGGAGTATTCTACTCAGTTCTCTTCATTTGCACAGAACCCTGAGTCAAAGTCATACCGTCATTCTACAAGGAAGTTCAGTTCCATGTAACTTACAAGGTATCTTCCATCCCAGTAATCCTTTAGATTCTAAAAAAAATCTAAAGGCTGCACTTACTCAATTTAATTTTCTATAGTCACGACAGGTATTATAGCCATGAGGAAGAAAGAAGATAGAAAAGAGGAATCAAATAATCCAGTCACTACTTCAGAGTAAAGAAGTCAAATTACACCATCAGGAAAAATTTAAAACTTAGATGGCAATAAGGAGCTTGTGTGAAAAAAATCTGAGGATCCTGTCAGAGGAAGAAATACATATTACCAGTAACTTTTCTATAGAGACAGTGCAATGGTAGTGGCACTGCCCAAGAGCAGATGACAGCTTCATGGAGACTTCTTCAAGCCTGAAAAATGTCACTGGCAGCAGATTTTCTTACTGCATTGTGCAGACATGATTGTTTCTATATTATTTTGCTAACAGTTGATCTGGAAAAAAGGGGGTTGATTTTAAAAGAGTCAATTTTAATAAATTAAGGATATTTGTTAGGATATCATTGTAAGATTTCTGGTGGGTTTCTCAGGCCTTCTACCCTCTCTTGAGCTGTTTCTGAGTAGAGTGAAGAGTAGACAGTATAAGGATCTGTACTAGTTTGAAAACAAACCAGTGGGAGGCACCAAGTCAGAATAACAATTTAATGGGGAAATTTAAAAAAAAAAATAAAGGCAGAAAACACTGGTTTAAACTGACAGAGTCAGGATACAACCTGACACCCTGTTAGTCAGGGTGGCAGTAGCAGTCTGATAAAATGGTGGCTGCAGTCCTCCTGAAGTGGTGGATGTGGTTCTGTTGAAGCAGTGATCCTGTAGAAAGGGTCTGCTCTTCCTCAGAGGGTCCAGTGGTGGCTGTGTAGCTCCTGTCCTCTGGAAATCCAGTGGAAAGGGTGTCAGTGGTGTTTGAAATCTCAGATTATATCCAGGATGGAATGCTTGGTTCCTCCCTCTGGGTGGAGCATCTCACAATGGGATGATGAGTCAGGAGGCCAGGTATTGATGGGCTCATTAACAGAAGATAGTCCAGAGGGAGGAGGCAAGGAAACACTGCCCCACCTGGTTTCAACAGCTCATGAGGATGGTAATAGAATACACTGCAACCTAGGACAGGATCTATATATATGTGAACTGTACCCTACAATTATGAGAGTTGGCTTTTTTAATCTTTCCTATATCACATGTCAGAAAGTATTTTCTTGACTGGGCATGTCTGCATACCTGTGACACTCTCAGAGCACAAAGGTCACAATTTAGTCTGACTACTGGGTCTTCAAGAGTCTATGAAGCAAGAAGCAGCCTTCCTATGAAGCTAGAAATAATGGTTTGAAAGGCTCTTAACAAAAGGTGTCCTTTCTAGTCTGATTTTCCAGGAAAAAAGTATTGACTGCTGGATGCTCTCTTTGCAGTGCCTGATGCTGAACATATTACTTTTTGCCTTAAAATGAACATGGGAAAGAGGACTCTACTCAAGTACAGGCAGGAATGAACAGAACATTGGGCGCAGAAAAGGTAAAGGAGAGGGAACAAAGAGGAGTCAACAGCAGGAATGAAATGAGAGCATTTTATCAGCCCACAGCTATCCACCCAGCCTAGTCAAGTTAAAAGGCAACATTCAGGCAGACCATCAACTCATCCAAACATAGTCTCTCAAGCGTAAAGAAGAATTTTCCATTTGGCCTGTGGGAAGGGAGCTGTTGCAAAAATGCAAGCAATTCTTTTGAAAATCTATGTAAATGCACTTTAGGTAACTAACTTAGGAAAGAGGAGCCTGGGTTTGAAAATTATCTGCAGACCTCTATAAGAGGTGGTGCCTGTAAGGTAAAAAAACTATTTCTAATGTTTTTCTGTCAACTTGGATGCTGTTTTAGAACAACAGACATATATTTAGCTAACTTCTTGTCACTAAACAAACAATGGAGATTTGGGTTGTTTTTTTGACTAAAGGATGGCAGAATGGAGAAAGTGTTATCAGACCAACGTCATCTATCTATTTCAACTGAATTTTATAGTAGAAAACATTTTAGCTCCCAGTGAAACCTCTTCCATACCACTGTGTGTTCATAGTTTATAAGCTGATAGTTGCAAGATTTATTAAACTTGAAATCATTTGGGGAAAAAAATAAAAAAACCTAATGTGAGGGGCATAGTTCCTTACAGTCTATAAAATATAGTTGCTTGTGGTGTCTGGGGATTGGAGTCAAGAGTCCCTTAGGTCTCTTCCAAACCTTTCTTCTTGACTAATCACTTTGCTATCTCACAAAGGCCCCAGACCTAACTAGGACCTGGTATGTTCCCATTCCCCAGCCATACCTTGGTTTCCCTAGTCATGTGCATTCTTTCCAGGTAAGCCAGAACCATGCCTGCTGCTCAGAATAGAGTTTTATATTATGTATCTCTTAATAAATACATGTTTTCTTGCTTGTTTTTTTCAGCTGTGAAAACAATGGCTCAGATACAAGAAATCTACAGGACCATCCTATACATTCTCCATTCTCAAGGGGAAAAAATATTGGAGCTAATACAACCAACAATATGCTTGGAAAAGGAGCATATTTGACATTAAATAAATTCAGAAACAAACATTTCCTTTTTCTTTGTTTTTTTTTCCTCACAAATAAACTCCAAGTTTGGTTTACTGGATGAGTGAAAAAGAGATGGGATATTTATTGTCACCACTAAAAAATGTCTCGGCCACTGACTTTTGTTGTCATTAGTAAGCAAGATCAGGGAATTTTGTAGGCCTTTTGGAATTGCCTTTATCATGTCTGCGAAACCAATAGAAAGATTTTCTTTTGGGTCTCATTCATTAGTTACTCTTCCTTTACTTTCTGGGAGTCAAATACTACATGTCTTTCTTCTTTCTATTTAACAGAATTTTAAAACAAAAGGATCTCTTTATCAATTAGCTCTTTTTTAAGTCATAATCAAAACTCCATGAATTCTACTGCCTGGAAGAATTAAATCTCAGCTTACAAAGAGCAATTATCTCAATTTTGTCACACATATGTGAGATCCTAAAGTGTCAATTATCTTCTGTCTCCTGAAATATGTTGAAACATCACATATACGAGTTGCCATTAACACCTCCTGCTGTTGCTGTGAATTGCTTCAGCCCCATAGTTAAAAACAGGAACACACTCCCAGTTCTAAAGTGATTTCAGCTCTCATTATGTGGCCTAAAGCATAGGCGTCCATGGGTAGAGCGCACCCCAATTGTCGAAGGAAGTAGAGCAGGAGGGCTCCCGGTCTGCGACGATCGCTGGTGCTGCAGAGGTGGCCCTGGATCTTTGTCTTCAGAGCAGGGATGTTTCCGATGTTCAGGGTCGAGCGGCATGCCTCATTGACCTGGATGCCCCCTTTTTATACTGTTTTTTGTCCTTTTGGATTGGTCTCTGTTTGGATCCTTCATTTGCATGAAGGTTAAGGCGCTGATTGGTTCTTAAGGGTTTTGTCCAGGCTGGCTGTTGCTTGGGGGGTGTGCACTAACACAGTACCCCTTTTATAATACAATGACCAAATCTTTTAACAGTACATGCATTATTAACATAACAATTATTAACTATTTAACAATATTACTATGAACAATATAACAGTTTCTAACCTATTTTTGACAATTCCCCCCTCTAACTGTTTGATCAGGCTTCTAGCCTGGATCAACTTTTTAAAGTTCAACTTCTATTTTTCTCAGTTTCTCGTACTGTTCAAGCATATCTTTGGCATTTTGATCACTCCGTTCTTTTATTAACATTACTTTTTCACCATTTTTCCCTTCCACGTTACCTTGCAGCATGATGCTACTTTGGACAATGCTGGTTACTATCTGGACTAGACAGGGAATTACACATGGTAGAAATATTATACTTGCTAGTGCACACACAACAAAGATGACCAATTTCTTCCACCATTTACCATTCCAGGTGAACAAGTTGTCCCAACAATTGGAGTTTCCAAAGAAGGGGGTCCATTTTTGAGTTCCAACATAGGTTAGTTTTCTAATATTTTGAGTAATGTTTTTAATTACATGACTGTGGTCATTGATCTCTAGGCAGCATTCTGAAGTATTAAATTTCCCGCAGATCCCTCCTTCCTCTGCGAGGAGGTAGTCCACTGCCAATCGGATCTGATAAATTACTGATCGTGTTTGTTGTTGCTGCTGGTTAAAGAGATCAATAGTCATAATTGTCTGATTTGACATTATTTCAAGTACTGCTTGAAGACAGATGATTCAATTGAGTATGTATACTGGGCTTCTGTACCCCCAGGATCCATCTTGGGCCCAGGTGACCAGCCCATAAGTATCGATAATCTTTTGAGGGGTCCAAATTTCATTGTTCCATTTTTGGGTTCTGCCAATTAAACTCCTTTTCTTTCTGGCCAGATCAGCACATACTGGGACTCCCAAGTCTGATTTCGCATCCTTAGGCAGTGAGAAAAAGGATGGTTTTATTGCTCCAATTGCACAACTCCCGGTTCACCCTCCCAGTAACTTCACATATGCCGTGTTACCACAGATCCAAAATAAATTTTTAGGTGCCTCCCAGAAATTAAATTCTTGACTTGTTATATGTTTCTAAAATTTGGATATGTTTTCTATAGCCCAGAATGGTTTAATATAATCTCCTAAGCATTCAAACATATTTTCTTTTTCACGGTATACACATCTACTTTCAGTTTTTTCTATTGACCAATATGAATGGGCCATTTCTGGGATCCACCCGGTGTATGTCTCATTTGCTGCTAGATATCTTTTACATGGGATTTCTCCCACTTCTATAGTATACATTTTCCCTTTTCTTGATAAACACTCTCCCCCTATTATTGTTGATTTTAGCTTCCACTCTCCTTCCCTTCTTTTGAGTACTACCATGCTTTTTCTCAATGCAGTCCATTTTAAAATGTCTCAGGGACCTAAACTGATACCATCCCATGGCCAAATTTCACTTAAGTGTGTCCCCCCCGTGTTACAGTGGGGATACTGCAACACGGGTATCAGACAACGAGGCCCGTGGAAAAGAAATATATATGGACTGATTCTTGGTAGATGTTTCAGAGATGTTCATTCCTCCAGCTGCATGGCCAGGGCTCTGCTGAGGAACTTCTCAATCACAGGACCCGAGGGTCTTTGCCCACGCAGGGGAACACAAAACAACCAATGGGGAACGAGGCTGACCAGGGGCTAGGGAAAACCTGTGCCTCCCCCCCAGGGCCCCTCTCCCAGGACCACATGGCAGGAGGGGGACGCCAACATCCACGCACACCCAACAATCAGTCAAATTAAATTCTTTTGTAATCTTTTCCACCATATCAATAAAAAGATTCTTTCCATATATTTGTCCCTCTTTATCCTTTTGTCTTTTCACTTGCACTTCTTTCTCTTTCAATGTATCTTCTAAGTTGGTTTCACTTTCTTGTTGAAAACATACCCATCTTTCTTTCATAGGGCACTCTCCTGGCATCCTCTGGCTTGGGTTTGCAATGTTTTTAGCTAGCCAATATATTTTATTATCTTCTTTATAGGTTGTTAACTGGGAGTGATCGATACATTTGGGATTCATGTTTGCATGTACTCTGATTAATACACTTACTGTATCTCCTCTATACAAGGGATAGTAACACTTCTCACAAGTGTTTCCTCCACTTCCTTTGAAGTGAGTGAGTAGTAGCATTGCTACTAGTGGGAGTCTGGTACGGGCTGGCCTCCTCACCTCTCAATCAGGAGTTTTCTTGGTGCCCTGAGAGTTTTTCCTGGAGGTAGTTCCTGATCCAGCCTTGCCTCCCACCTCTGGTTTTCCCTTCTTCTGGAGATACTCTTCCATGACCCGTATCGTACCGACTCCCTTTCCTCAGTTTGGTCCCAATTAGGGTTGCAAGGAGAGTGCTCTATGGAACAGTATCAGAAACTGAGAGGTTATTTTGATTATCAATTCCTAGCTGTACAAAGCTTGAACTTGTACTATAATTACAACAAATATTAACAAACTTTAAGGATATAAGGATAACAATGCGGGTGCTTCCCATGTGGGGGGGTAGTGTTCAGAGTCCTGCTTCTTTTGGCATTTTCCTCAGGACCAATTTCAAGTCTTTATCGTTCCTATTGGCTATAGTCCATTTGCTTGCCTCAGCTGAGACTTGTACTGGACCCTTCACTCAACTTGCATGAGCCCACCCCCACTCCTTTGTTCTTACTGCAGTGTTTGTCATAAGCAGCACCTGGAAGGGGTCTTCAAAGTGAGCAGTTAGTGGGAGGTTTTTCCAGGATTTAGTCAATACCCAGTCTCCCAGGTTAATACTATGTATTTTATAGTTCAATGGGGAAGTTTGGGGGAGGTAGCCCTTTTTTCTTAGTTCTTCTAGGGTTGTTGTTACTGTTTATATATATTTTTGCATTGTTGTTCCCCCTTCTTGATGTTCTCCAATACTGTACAGGGTTAGCAAGAAAGGCAGCCCAAACAACATTTCATAAGGAGAGACCCCTAGATCTGATCAGGGTCTCATTCTTATTCGTAATAGGGCTAGTGGTAAACATTTGACCCAGTTCCATTGGGTTTCTAAGGCCAATTTTGTTAAGATATTCTTTAAGGTTTGAGTCACCCTCTCAACCCTCCCAGAACTCTGAGGGTGCCAAGGGGTGTGTAACTCCCACTTTATTCTCAGGGCCCTGATGAGTTGTTGCAGAACACTGGATGTAAAGTGGGGGCCACGGTCCAAATCAATAATATTTACTAGCCCGTATCTTGGAATAATTTTTTCCAAGAGCACTTTTGTCACAGTTTGGGCTGTCTCCCTTCTCGTGGGGAACGCTTCAAACCAGTGGGTTAGATGGTCAACTATGACCAATGGGTGTTTATATCCCCGGGCTGGAGTTAATTCAGTAAAATCAACCTGAATACTCTGGAAAGGTCTTATGGCTAATTTCCTCCCTCCGGGAGTGGTTTTTTGCATTACCTTTTCATTGGCTTTTTGGCAGGTTAGACATTCTCCAGTGATGGATCTGGCTATTTCATATATTCCCATTCCCATGTAATATTTCAGGAAATTATCACATATTCCTTGTGTTCCCCAGTGAGTTAATCGCTGGATCTCTTCCGTCACTTTCCTGGTTATTATTTGGTTGAATATTTGTCGCCCATCTGGAGTCTACCACTTTCCATCCTCTGTTTTTACCCCTCCCATCTGCTCTATTTCTTTTAGCTCTTTGTCATTGAAAATTGGTACCTCTTCTTCCCTTATTCTTCCCTGGTCTTCTTTTTCATTAGGACTATGACTGGGTCCCCCATTTCTAAGGCTGCTTCTTTGGCCACCAGGCCTGCTAATTTGTTTCCTTGGATTTCAGAGGTATCCCCTTTTTGGTGGCCTTTAGTATGGACTATGGCAATTTCTTTTGGTCCTCTGAGTGATTTGAGTACTTCCCTGATCAGATTTTCCTGTGCCAGACCTTTTGAGTTAAGGTATCCCCTCTCTTTCCAGATTTTTCCAAAGGTATGAGCTATCCTAAAGGCATATCAAGAATCTGTGTAGATTGTCCCTATATCGTCTACTAATAAATCTAAACCTCTCTTTAGGGCATATATCTCGCAGTTTTGTGCAGACCAGTTCAAGGGTAATTTTCCTTTTTCTTTGATTTCCCCTGCCTCAGTAATGGCATATCCTGACGCCCTTTTTCCCATTACCATTTGAGAGGATCCATCTATATACAGGACCCTTCCATATGGTAAGGGGTCTTCTAAGTCTTCTCTTACTTTTGTTTGTATCTCAATTAGCTCTATACAGTTGTGCTCTAAATTTTCCATTGGATCCCCAGTTAAGAATTGAGCAGGATTTACACATTTTGAGGTGACAAACTCTAGATTCTCAATATTCATCAGGGTTATTTCATACCTCAGGATTTGGCTGTCTGCTAGCCACTGAGGAGCTTTTTGGCTTAACACTGTCCTCAAGTCGTGGGGTGTGTGTACTCGAACCCTCCCATTGAATGTAAGCTTTTGAGTGTCTTCCAATAAGGTAGTTGTGGCTGCCACAGCTTGAATACAGGCTGGCCACCCTCTTGCTACCAGGTCCAACAATTTTGACAGATAAGCCACTGGCTTCCTGCTTCCCCCCCAATCTTGGGTTATTACTCCATGTGCTATCCCCTCATTAACATTAACAAATAGATCAAATTGTTTTCTTAAATTTGGCAGACTCAAAACTGGGGCTTTTGTCAATCAAGCTTTTAAGTCTTGGAACTGTTCAGTATCCTCCAGAGTCCAGGTCACAGGTTCTGTGCTTATTAATTTTTCATACAAAAATTTTACAGTTTGTGTATACTTACCAATCCATAATTTAAATAGCCAATTAAACCTAATAGCTTTCTTACATCTCTTTCAGTCTTGGGTGGTGGAATTGACAGAATCCCCACAACTCTTTCAGGACTGAGCTTTTTGTACCCTTTTCCGATTAAATGCCCCAGGTACTTTATCTCTTCTTCTACAAATTGGAGTTTTTTCTTTTATACCTTTAATCCTTTTTCTCCAAGAAAATTTAGTACACTTATACTGGCCTGTTGGACTTGTTTTTGATCTTTGCCTGATATTAGTAGGTCATCCACATTTTGTAGAATTTGTATCTCTTCCCTGGGTACAATGGATTTCTTAAGATCTTCTAAAGCTTGTCCAAATTGGTTAGGGGACTCTGTGAATCCCTGTGGGAGGTGGGTCCACCTATGTTGCTGTTTACGTTTTGCAGTCTGGGTCTTCCCATTCATAGGCAAACCACTTCCTGCTCCCCTCCTCTAATGGACAGGCACAGAAGGCATCCTTTAAATCTATTACTGAGAACCATGCATGTTCTCATGGAATTTGACTAAGAGAAGTATAGAGATTTGATACTATTAGATACCTGGAAATAGTTCGTTTGTTAATTTCTCTCAAATCTTGCACCAATCTATAGGTTCGATCAGTTTTCTTGACAGCCAGAACTGGTGTATTTTGTGGTGACATGCATGGTTCTAGTATGCCTTCTCCCATGAGTCCCTGTATTATAGGTGTTAGTCCTTTCTGGCCTTCAGGGGAGATGGGTTATTGTTTTACCCAAACAGGAGGAATTCGTGACTGCATTTCTATCTGTTGGGGTTTTAGTTTAGTCCTAGTTTTTTTCCTGTTAAAGGAATTTTTTCCCATATGCATGTTGCTAGGGGACAAATGGCCATACTTAAGAGAAGACAAAAGACCTGGCTACTCTTTTGTTTTCACCTGGGTGTGGGGTCAGTTCACTCTCGGCGTTCTCGGGGAGAGAAGCCTGGTTCTTTTCGGCCGCTTTTCTTTCTGCGGAGAAAGATCCCAGGACCCCCGGCCCACCTTCCCTGTCCCACTGGAGGTCGGGCTGTGGCTGCCCTGCCCCGCCGCTGATTGGAGCCTTCGCTGCGTTGTAGCCGTGCTCGCCCTGCCTGGACCTCCAAGGGGTTCCCCACTTGGATACATCGCATCTGCCACCCGGGATCTGTGCTCATCCCTGCTGCTTCAGCTTGCCGCTCCAGCCTGCCATTCCAGCCTGCCGTTCCAGCCTGCTGTTTCCCGAGGCTCCAGCTGGACACCAGGGCCAGCTGTCTGGGGTTTGTGAAGCCTTTGTTCCATCCTTCCCGGGATCCCCGGGCGCCAGTGCCGCGTGCTCCCCGAGCTCGCTCCGGAGCGCCCCCTGCAGCCGCGGGGGAACCATCGCACCTGCCCTGCTCACCGGGAGCCGCCAGCGCCCCTGCCGGCTGCGAGCGGAACTGCACCCGAGGGGAAAGGGCCCGACAGCCGAGAAGGCTGGCACTGGGTTTGTGATTGTTTGCTGTTACTGCCATAGTTATTGTTGTTTGTTTGACTGGTTATATACATACATATATATATATATATAAAATAAAGAACTGTTATTCCTATTTCCCACATCTTTGCCTAAAGGCCCTTGATTTCAAAATTATAGTAACTCGGAGGAAAAGGGGTTATATCTGCCACTTCAAGGGAGGCTTCTGCCTTCCTTAGCAGACACCTGTCTTTCAAAACCAAGACACTATCTTAATTGGAGGGATATTTAACTACCCTCACCCTCCTCCTTCTGCCCAGACTATTGGGTTAATTTTTCCCATATCCTGTTCAGTTAATAACATTATGTGGGCTATCATCCTCCCCTCCTTTAGCACTACTCCAGTTCCCCACTTACTTGCAGGTCTCGCACCAATAAGTTACAACCTAGTTTCGGGATATAAAGGAAATCAGCCCTGCATTCTCTTGAATTGCCTTTTACAATTATGCTCTCTATAACCTGGGCTCTGAATGGTTCCCCTTTTGCTCCCTGCACTTGGCAGATCTTTTTGCTTAGCTGAGCCCCCCTAGGGAACTTTGTCACACAGGATTGATCAGCACCTGTGTCCACTAAAAACTCATATTCTTCGCTCTGGGGGCCAATTTCTAAGTTTACCAGGGGCTCTATCTGGTGTCCGATCTCATCCCCCAGAGCGTAGAGCCCCTGACACTCCTAATCATCATCTCTTCTCAGAATCTTCTGCAGAGTGTCCTGTTCTCTCTCAATCGCTTCATCAATTTGTAATTTTTTACAGGATCGCTTCAAGTGTCCTTTCTCTCCACGATAATAACAATACACATCATCTAATGGTGGTTTTTTCCATTTACCCAGCTTCCCTTTATTTTCTGCTCCCCCTTTTGGCTCCTCTCTTCCCACTCCTACACTTTCTCTTGCTACTGCCACCATAATTTTTGCTTTTGTTCGTTTTTTCTCCTCATCTCTCCTTAAATAAATTTTCAGAGCTTCTCTTACCAGGTCGTTAATTCCCCTTTCTTGCCAGTCTTCCAATTTTTCTAATTTCTGTCTAATGCCAGGCCAAGCTTTGGTAACAAACTGTACTTTTAATAATACTTGTCCCTCTGGTCCATCAGGATCAATGTTGGAATGTAACTGAAAATTTCATTTTAATTGATTTAGCCATGCCCCTGGGGACTCCTCTTTTTCTTGACTCCCATCAAATGCCAATTTGGTATTGCTGCTTTTGGGTACAGACTCTTTTATGACTCTTATAATTAGGGTCCTGTAGTCTTGCATGTTTCTCCAGCCCCCTTCCCAGTTGGAATCCCAATTTGGGTCCTCTACAGGGAATTTTTGCTCACCTGGGGCACCAGTGCGATTTTCCTTCTCCCAGATCTTCATACCTGCTGACCTTATGAGGTGTATTTCTTCTGGGGAGAAGATGTTCATAATAGAATGCAGCTCCACCCAGGTATATATATTGGGACCCAGGAACTAATCTATTTGTTGTGCTGTCCCAATTGGATCTTCCACCAGGTTACTCAGTTCTTTTTTGAACGCCCTCACTTCAGAGGCTGTCAGTGGTGCATTTATAAGGCGTATTCCTCCGACTGCCCCCGCTAATGGAATTTCCCTCAGGGGAAATAGGTTATCAGGTTTTACCTCTGGTCTTACACCACTTTTTGATCTGGTATTACAGTAAAGGCCAGTCATCCGACGGGCTCAGTAGTTCTTTGTTATCATGTTGGGAGGGTACAGTTGTTAGGTTGGAGGATATCTCCAGAGGTTTTTTCAAAAGGAAAGGTGTTGTATTCTGACTTAAACATTCAGCATGCTGCAGGTTAGTAGGGATAGAGGGCAGAGAGGGAAAACGTCATGGAGATTCCCTGAGGAGACAGAGGAGAGGCGGGGATCATTGGGGGAGGTAAAGGCAGGTTTTGAGAAGCAGGAGGCTAGGAGTTAAGGGGGGGGGGGGGGGTAGGGGGGGCTTGGTAGTCTGGAGGAAGAGTTGGTGGGGCTACATAATCAAGGGGATCCCACCTCTTTTGAATAGCTCTCTCATTTTCTTTATTTTCTTCCTCTGACTTCTGTTCTTTATCCTTTTTTAGTTTATATACCTTAGAATCCCCATCCCTAGATACATATTTGACCCAGCAAGTTACATACTCCTCCTGAATTAGGGTTTTCTTGGTTACTTGATGATATAATAACTTACATAACCACTTACCTCTGCTTGCATACCAGGGCCACTTTAAAGATTTTTGTTGTAATTTCCATTTTGGGCAATGTTCCGCACAGTAATAAATCATCCTCACTTGAGCTAACTTTTCAGTGTTTCCCACCTATTCCAGTCATTCAGTATATCACCAAGGGGGCTACCAGGCAGAATATTCTTATTCTTTATCTTGGGTCGCCCTCTTCATCTGCTGTGGCCCTGGCCCATGGTGACCTTTAGTTATTATAAGCTTTTGGGCCAATGAATAAAACTGCCAAGGTAATACCAACTTACTATTACTGGCCCTTTAAAAAGATTTGTCTTGCTTTTTAACTTAAAAGAGGGAGAAGTTCTCTGAATTAAAAATAGCTCCCTCTTATCTTTCTGTTTACACAACAGGTCTCCCTGTCCTAAATAATCAACTTTAGTGCCCCTGGGCACTCTTATCTGGCATTCTTATCTAACGACCACTTATCCTTAGCTCACTCACAAGTTCCTACACACCCTCATGAAAGGTGGTGCAGGGGACAAAGAAAAAAAAAAAATAAAAAGGAAAAAGAAAAAGGAAAATAAAAGAATTTTCACTCACTCAGTTTCTCAGACCTGTTCACAAGCATGCACCTTGACTTCTGAGTCGAGTCCTGTCTCTGATGCCTCACCCACCTGGATTTTGCGTACTTTTTCGACACTTCAGAGCCCCCAAGTACTAAACCCTAGGTTTTCCCACTGACCTAGGTTTAGCACTCCCTTTTATTTCCCTTTTCTTTTATTGGACAGAGGAAGGAAACTTTAGCAAGCCTCTTAGACTTACACGAAGCAGACCCCTGTTGCCAGGGAATCACTGGTCTGTGTACGCCCCAACCCTGACCCCTTCCACCTCCCCTGAGGTTTGGCTATCTCTCTTCCCTAGAGATAGCCTCAGAGTCAGGGGTTCGAACCTCTGCACCTTGCCCAAACTGGACTTCCCACCCTGGAACCCTGAGGAATGGGCCACACGACTGCCCATCTCACGGCCGCGGTGCTTTAAAGGTCCTATGATACTGTGGCCCCCCTCGCCTTGGGGTCGGCTTCTCTGGGCTCCAGTACCACCAGGCCTTAGGGAAGGACCCTGAATCTGGTCGCCTCTTGTGCTGGTGTGTCCACCAGTTCATCTGTGACCCTGTTTGTGTGTCACTCACACCTTCACCCCAGCTCTGACACACCTGAGGATCTGTGGCTAATTTGCGTATGACTCACTCCCTTACCACAGCCCCCTACACACCCAGGGGACAATGGCTCACCAAGCTCTAACGGGGCCTGCCCGGGTGATCAGACTGTAGGAACAAGGAGGGGGGTGCCTCATTCACTCTTCCCTCTTTCGCTTCCCTCCATTCCCAGATTGTATTGTTGTGGAGAAGCCAGAACCATGGTACTAGGAAGTCTGCACTCAATTCGGGGCTCAGAGCTACTGGTCCTGTTTCACACACTCTCCACACACTTGCGCCCCTGGTCCTCCTACCCGGGATGGGTGATACTCAAGAGCTGGGGTCCCGCTCTGCTGTGCCTCACGGGCCTCAGGCCTTTTCCGGATATCAACGCAAGGTTCCTCGGTGGACCTGGAGAGTACAGGCAGCCGTCCTGTCCTCTGGCGCTAGTCAGGTGAGGTCATATCCCGGACAGGTCCCCAAAATGTTGAAACAGGAACGCGCTCCCGGTTCTAAAGTGATTTCAGCTTTTATTATGTGGCCTAAAGCGTAGGGGTCCACTGGTAGAGTGCATGCAGATAGTCCAGGGAAGTAGAGCAGGAGGGCTCCCATCAAGCGACAAGTGTGGATGCTGGAGGGCTGGCGCTGGATCTTCGTCTTCAGAGCAGGCATGTTTCCGATGTTCAAGGCTGAGCGGCATGCCTCATTGAACTGGATGCCCCCTTATTATACTGTTTTTTGTCCCTTTGGATTGGTCTCTGTTTGGATGCTTCATTTGCATGAAGGTTAAGGCACTGATTGGTTGTTAAGGGTTTTGTCCAGGCTGGCTGTAGCTGGGGGGGGTGGTGCAGAGAAGCAGTACATCTTTTATAATATAATAACCAAACCTTTTAACAGTACATGCATTATTAACATAACAATTATTAACTATATAATAATAAAACGATGAACAGTATAAGAGTTTCTGAATTATTGTTGAGAGGGTTAGGGTCAGGGTTGGGGTTACGCTGAGGGTTAGGGTTCAGAAAACCACACAGCCCAGAGCTCCAGGGACACAGACAATGCAAAAGGAATGCCAAATGCAGTGCGGCACTGCCCCATAAAGGAAGCCATCCTGTGTTCCTCATTGGAACTCGCATCAGTCCAATGCTTTTTCTTAGGCTGAGCCTAGAGTTCGGGTTAGGGTTAGAATTGAGCCAACAGTTAGGGTTCAGAATACCACAGAGCCCAGAGCTTCAGGGACACTGACAATGATAAACGCATGCCTAAGGAGGCACGGAACTGCCGGAACCTTGCAGCCTTCCTTTTTTCCCAACTAGAGCTTGCCTCAGCCCAGTGCTATTTTTTAGGCTGAGCATAGGGTTAGGGTTAGGATTAGCATTAGGGTTAGGGTTAGGGTTGGGCCTAGGGTTAGGGTTCAGAAAACCACACAGCCCAGAGCTCCAGGGACACTGACAATGATAAAGGCATGCCAAAGGAATCACAACACTGCCTTATCCTTGCAGCCTTCATGATTCCCAGTTGGAGCTCACCTCAACCCAGTACTGTTTCTTAGGCTGAGCATAAGGTTAGGGTTAGGGTTGAGCCTAGGGTTAGGATTCAGAAAACCACACAGCCCAGAGCCCCAGGGACACTGACAAGGATGAAGGCACGCCAAGGGAAGCCCAACATTGCCTGAGCCGTGCAGCCTTCGTGTTTTCCTAATTGGAACTCGCCTCAGCCCAGGGCTGTTTCTTATGCTGAGCCTAGGGATAGGGTTAGGGTTGAGCCTAGGGTTAGGATTCAGAAAACCACACAGCCCAGAGCTCCAGGGACACTGACAATGATAAAGGCATGCCTAAGGAAGATCGGAACTGATGAACCTTGCAGCCTTCATCTTTTCCCAATTGGATCTCGCCTCGGCCCAGTGATGTCTCTTAGGCTGAGCCTGGGGTTAGGGTTAGGGTTGGGCCTAGGGTTAGGGTTCAGAAAACCACACAGCCTAGAGCTCCAGGGAGACTGACAATGATAAAGGCATGCCAAAGGAATCACAACACTGCCTGATCCTTGCAGCCTTCGTGTTTCCCAGTTGGAGCTCACCTCAACCCAGTACTGTTTCTTAGTCTGAGCCTAGGGTTAGGGTTAGGGTTGAGCCTAGGGTTAGGGTTCAGAAAACCACACAGCCCAGACCTCCAGGGGCACTGACAGTGCGTAAGGCATGCCAAGTGCAGTGCGGCACTGCCCCAAACATGCAGCCGTCCTGTGTTCCTGACTGGAACACCCATCAGTCCACTGCTTTTTCTTAGGCTGTTCCTAGGATTGGAGTTAGGGTTAGGGTTGAGCCTAGGGTTAGGATTCAGAAAACCACACAGCCCAGAGCTCCAGGGACACTGACAGTGATAAAGGCATGCCAAGGAAAGCACAACACTGTCTGAACCTTGCAGCCTTCGTCTTTTCCTAATTGGAACTTGCCTCAGCCCGGTGCTGTCTCTGAGGCTGAGCCTGGGGTTAGGGTTAGGGTTAGGGTTGGGCCTAGGGTTAGGGTTCAGAAAACCACACAGCCCAGAGCTCCAGGGACACTGACAATGATAAAGGCATGCCAAGGGAAGCGCAACACTGCCTGAGCCGTGCAGCCTTCATCTTTTCCCAACTGGAGCTTGCCTCAGCCCAGTGCCGTTTCTTATGCTGAGCCTAGGGTTAGGGTTAGGGTTGAGCCTAGGGTTAGGATTCAGAAATCCACACAGCCCAGAGCTCCAGGGACACTGACAGTGATAAAGGCATGCCAAGGAAAGCGCAACACTGTCTGAACCTTGCAGCCTTCGTCTTTTCCTAATTGGAACTTGCCTCAGCCCGGTGCTGTCTCTGAGGCTGAGCCTGGGGTTAGGGTTCGGATTAGGGGTGAGCCTCGGGTTAGGGTTCAGAAAACCACACAGCCCAGAGCTCCAGGGACACTGACAATGATAAACACATGCCTAAGGAAGATCGGAACTGATGAACCTTGCAGCCTTCATCTTTTCCCAATTGGATCTCGCCTCGGCCCAGTGATGTCTCTGAGGCTGAGCCTGGGGTTAGGGTTAGGGTTGGGCCTAGGGTTAGGATTCAGAAAACCACACAGCCCAGAGCTCCAGGGACACTGACAGTGATAAAGGCATGCCAAGGAAAGCGCAACACTGCCTGAACCTTGCAGCCTTCGTCTTTTCCCAATTGGAACTCGCCTCAGCCCAGTGATGTCTCTGAGGCTGAGCCTGGGGTTAGGGTTAGGGTTGGGCCTAGGGTTAGGGTTCAGAAAACCACACAGCCCAGAGCTCCAGGGACACTGACAAGGATAAAGGCATGCCAAGGAAAGCGCAACACTGCCTGAACCTTGCAGCCTTCGTTTTTTCCTAATTGGAACTTGCCTCAGCCCGGTGCTGTCTCTGAGGCTGAGCCTGGGGTTAGGGTTCGGATTAGGGGTGAGCCTCGGGTTAGGGTTCAGGAAACCACACAGCCCAGAGCCCCAGGGACACTGACAATGATAAAGGCACGCCAAGGGAAGCCCAACATTGCCTGAGCCGTGCAGCCTTCGTGTTTTCCTAATTGGAACTTGCCTCAGCCCAGGGCTGTTTCTTATGCTGAGCCTAGGGTTAGGGTTGAGCCTAGGGTTAGGATTCAGAAAACCACACAGCCCAGAGCTCCAGGGACACTGACAATGATAAAGGCATGCCAAAGGAATCACAACACTGCCTGATCCTTGCAGCCTTCGTGTTTCCCTGTTGGAGCTTGCCTCAACCCAGTACTGTTTCTTAGGCTGAGCCTAGGGTTAGGGTTAGGGTTGAGCCTAGGGTTAGGGTTCAGAAAACCACACAGCCCAGAGCTCCAGGGACACTGACAATGATAAACGCATGCCTAAGGAAGATCGGAACTGATGAACCTTGCAGCCTTCATCTTTTCCCAATTGGAACTCGCCTCGGCCCAGTGATGTCTCTTAGGCTGAGCCTGGGGTTAGGGTTAGGGTTGGGCCTAGGGTTAGGGTTCAGAAAACCACACAGCCCAGAGCTCCAGGGACACTGACAATGATAAAGGCACGCCAAGGGAAGCGCAACACTGCCTGATCCTTGCAGCCTTCGTGTTTTCCTAATTGGAACTCGCCTCAGCCCAGGGCTGTTTCTTATGCTGAGCCTAGGGATAGGGTTAGGGTTGAGCCTAGGGTTAGGATTCAGAAAACCACACAGCCCAGAGCTCCAGGGGCACTGACAGTGATAAAGGCATGCCAAGGAAAGCGCAACACTGTCTGAACCTTGCAGCCTTCGTCTTTTCCTAATTGGAACTTGCCTCAGCCCGGTGCTGTCTCTGAGGCTGAGCCTGGTGTTAGGGTTCGGATTAGGGGTGAGCCTCGGGTTAGGGTTCAGAAAACCACACAGCCCAGAGCCCCAGGGACACTGACAATGATAAAGGCATGCCAAGGAAAGCGCAACACTGCCTGAACCTTGCAGCCTTCATCTTTTCCCAACTGGAGCTTGCCTCAGCCCAGTGCCGTTCCTTATGCTGAGCCTAGGGTTAGGGTTAGGGTTGAGCCTAGGGTTAGGGTTCAGAAAACCACACAGCCCAGAGCTCCAGGGACACTGACAATGATAAACGCATGCCTAAGGAAGATCGGAACTGATGAACCTTGCAGCCTTCATCTTTTCCCAATTGGAACTCGCCTCAGCCCAGTGATGTCTCTTAGGCTGAGCCTGGGGTTAGGGTTAGGGTTGGGCCTAGGGTTAGGGTTCAGAAAACCACACAGCCCAGAGCTCCAGGGACACTGACAGTGATAAAGGCATGCCAAGGAAAGCGCAACACTGCCTGAACCTTGCAGCCTTCGTCTTTTCCTAATTGGAACTTGCCTCAGCCCGGTGCTGTCTCTGAGGCTGAGCCTGGGGTTAGGGTTCGGATTAGGGGTGAGCCTCGGGTTAGGGTTCAGAAAACCACACAGCCCAGAGCTCCAGGGACACTGACAATGATAAAGGCATGCCAAAGGAATCACAACACTGCCTGATCCTTGCAGCCTTCATGTTTCCCAGTTGGAGCTCACCTCAACCCAGTACTGTTTCTTAGGCTGAGCCTAGGGTTAGGGTTACGGTTGAACCTAGGGTTAGGGTTCAGAAAACCACACAGCCCAGAGCTCCAGGGGCACTGACAGTGCGTAAGGCATGCCAAGTGCAGTGCGGCACTGCCCCAAACATGCAGCCGTCCTGTGTTCCTGATTGGAACTCCCATCAGTCCACTGCTTTTTCTTAGGCTGTTCCTAGGATTGGAGTTAGGGTTAGGGTTGAGCCTAGGGTTAGGGTTCAGAAAACCACACAGCCCAGAGCTCCAGGGACACTGACAAGGATAAAGGCATGCCAAGGGAAGCCCAACATTGCCTGAGCCGTGCAGCCTTCGTGTTTTCCTAATTGGAACTCGCCTCAGCCCAGGGCTGTTTCTTATGCTGAGCCTAGGGATAGGGTTAGGGTTGAGCCTAGGGTTAGGATTCAGAAAACCACACAGCCCAGAGCTCCAGGGACACTGACAATGATAAACGCATGCCTAAGGAAGATCGGAACTGATGAACCTTGCAGCCTTCATCTTTTCCCAATTGGATCTCGCCTCGGCCAGGTGATGTCTCTGAGGCTGAGCCTGGGGTTAGGGTTAGGGTTGGGCCTAGGGTTAGGGTTCAGAAAACCACACAGCCCAGAGCTCCAGGGACACTGACAATGATAAAGGCATGCCAAGGGAAGCGCAACATTGCCTGAACCTTGCAGCCTTCATCTTTTCCCAACTGGAGCTTGCCTCAGCCCAGTGCCGTTTCTTATGCTGAGCCTAGGGTTAGGGTTAGGGTTGAGCCTAGGGTTAGGGTTCAGAAAACCACACAGCCCAGAGCTCCAGGGACACTGACAATGATAAACGCATGCCTAAGGAAGATCGGAACTGATGAACCTTGCAGCCTTCATCTTTTCCCAATTGGAACTCGCCTCGGCCCAGTGATGTCTCTTAGGCTGAGCCTGGGGTTAGGGTTAGGGTTGGGCCTAGGGTTAGGGTTCAGAAAACCACACAGCCCAGAGCTCCAGGGACACTGACAATGATAAAGGCACGCCAAGGGAAGCGCAACACTGCCTGATCCTTGCAGCCTTCGTGTTTTCCTAATTGGAACTCGCCTCAGCCCAGGGCTGTTTCTTATGCTGAGCCTAGGGATAGGGTTAGGGTTGAGCCTAGGGTTAGGATTCAGAAAACCACACAGCCCAGAGCTCCAGGGGCACTGACAGTGATAAAGGCATGCCAAGGAAAGCGCAACACTGTCTGAACCTTGCAGCCTTCGTCTTTTCCTAATTGGAACTTGCCTCAGCCCGGTGCTGTCTCTGAGGCTGAGCCTGGTGTTAGGGTTCGGATTAGGGGTGAGCCTCGGGTTAGGGTTCAGAAAACCACACAGCCCAGAGCTCCAGGGACACTGACAATGATAAAGGCATGCCTAAGGAAGATCGGAACTGATGAACCTTGCAGCCTTCATCTTTTCCCAATTGGATCTCGCCTCGGCCCAGTGATGTCTCTTAGGCTGAGCCTGGGGTTAGGGTTAGGGTTGGGCCTAGGGTTAGGGTTCAGAAAACCACACAGCCCAGAGTTCCAGGGACACTGACAGTGATAAAGGCATGCCAAGGAAAGCGCAACACTGTCTGAACCTTGCAGCCTTCGTCTTTTCCTAATTGGAACTTGCCTCAGCCCGGTGCTGTCTCTGAGGCTGAGCCTGGGGTTAGGGTTCGGATTAGGGGTGAGCCTCGGGTTAGGGTTCAGAAAACCACACAGCCCAGAGCTCCAGGGACACTGACAATGATAAACGCATGCCTAAGGAAGATCGGAACTGATGAACCTTGCAGCCTTCATCTTTTCCCAATTGGATCTCGCCTCGGCCCAGTGATGTCTCTGAGGCTGAGCCTGGGGTTAGGGTTAGGGTTGGGCCTAGGGTTAGGGTTCAGAAAACCACACAGCCCAGAGCTCCAGGGACACTGACAATGATAAAGGCATGCCAAGGGAAGCGCAACATTGCCTGAACCTTGCAGCCTTCATCTTTTCCCAACTGGAGCTTGCCTCAGCCCAGTGCCGTTTCTTATGCTGAGCCTAGGGTTAGGGTTAGGGTTGGGCCTAGGGTTAGGGTTCAGAAAACCACACAGCCCAGAGCTCCAGGGACACTGACAATGATAAAGGCACGCCAAGGGAAGCGCAACACTGCCTGAGCCGTGCAGCCTTCGTGTTTTCCTAATTGGAACTCGCCTCAGCCCAGGGCTGTTTCTTATGCTGAGCCTAGGGTTAGGGTTAGGGTTGAGCCTAGGGTTAGGATTCAGAAAACCACACAGCCCAGAGCTCCAGGGACACTGACAATGATAAACGCATGCCTAAGGAAGATCGGAACTGATGAACCTTGCAGCCTTCATCTTTTCCCAATTGGATCTCGCCTCGGCCCAGTGATGTCTCTTAGGCTGAGCCTGGGGTTAGGGTTAGGGTTGGGCCTAGGGTTAGGGTTCAGAAAACCACACAGCCCAGAGCTCCAGGGACACTGACAGTGATAAAGGCATGCCAAGGAAAGCGCAACACTGTCTGAACCTTGCAGCCTTCGTCTTTTCCTAATTGGAACTTGCCTCAGCCCGGTGCTGTCTCTGAGGCTGAGCCTGGGGTTAGGGTTAGGGTTAGGGGTGAGCCTCGGGTTAGGGTTCAGGAAACCACACAGCCCAGAGCCCCAGGGACACTGACAATGATAAAGGCACGCCAAGGGAAGCCCAACATTGCCTGAGCCGTGCAGCCTTCGTGTTTTCCTAATTGGAACTTGCCTCAGCCCAGGGCTGTTTCTTATGCTGAGCCTAGGGTTAGGGTTGAGCCTAGGGTTAGGATTCAGAAAACCACACAGCCCAGAGCTCCAGGGACACTGACAATGATAAAGGCATGCCTAAGGAAGATCGGAACTGATGAACCTTGCAGCCTTCATCTTTTCCCAATTGGATCTCGCCTCAGCCCGGTGCTGTCTCTGAGGCTGAGCCTGGGGTTAGGGTTCGGATTAGGGTTGGGCCTAGGGTTAGGGTTCAGAAAACCACACAGCCCAGAGCTCCAGGGACACTGACAATGATAAACGCATGCCTAAGGAAGATCGGAACTGATGAACCTTGCAGCCTTCATCTTTTCCCTATTGGAACTCGCCTCGGTCCAGTGATGTCTCTTAGGCTGAGCCTGGGGTTAGGGTTAGGGTTGGGCCTCGGGTTAGGGTTCAGAAAACCACACAGCCCAGAGCCCCAGGGACACTGACAGGGCGTAACGCATGCCAAGTGCAGTGCGGCACTGCCCCAAACATGCAGCCGTCCTGTGTTCCTGATTGGAACTCCCATCAGTCCACTGCTTTTTCTTAGGCTGTTCCTAGGATTGGAGTTAGGGTTAGGGTTGAGCCTAGGGTTAGGGTTCAGAAAACCACACAGCCCAGAGCTCCAGGGACACTGACAGTTGTGGGATATGCCCAGCCACTGCCCTGGAGGGATGTCTGCTGAGATAAGAGATTTTGCAATCACCCAGCAGGACTCCCTGGAAAGGAAAGGACTTTTGAGTCATGGTGAGGAAAAGTAGACCCACAATCCTTTGGGAGACCCTATGCAGATCATTCTGTAACCCATTGGTCTGTCCCAGACCCTCTGTAACCCATTGGTCCCCTTGCTGATCCCCTGTATCCCTATAAAAGAAGACAAGTTCGCCTCTGTAAGGGAGAGCTCGTCACTGGCCTTCCCTTCGCCGGAGGGAACCACCAATAAAGCTACCTTCGTGCGGAACCAGCCACACGGGTCTTCTCGTCTCTCTCTCTGGTCTGGTTTGGCCTTAGAGGCAGCCCTGCAGAGCTGAGCTGAAATCACGAGCTGATAATCACTAAAGAGCTGATAGCTTCTGCAAGGGCTCCTCTGCCAGCAGCTGAGAGGAAGATACCAGACTTCGGGCAGGCGATTCCTTTCGGGACCATCTCCCCGGACCGGTCATATCTTCCTGGGTCGCAGCCACGGACCCCATCACCAGCTGCAATAACTGGCGCCCGAACAGCCTTGGATCCTGGACAACCCGGACCTGGCCTGAGCTGCGTCTTGATCACCAAGACAGAACCAGCCGTTCGTGTGCTGCTCCTCTGAAGATAGACCTACGTTTTAGCAGGCCTTTCGGACGGGGACAGTTCGAGTCCCTCATCTACCACCGAAGACAAAAGTCCCTGAGGATCGAACTGCCAGACCATCCCCCCAGCAGACTTTTCCAGGAGCCAGCCCCACCAGAAACGGGATTTGTAAGTTTAAACCTGGGGCTCTGCTCTCGTCTTGCGCGCATTTTAAGTTTTTTTTGTTTTTTCTCTTTTTCTGCTGAGGGAGGAACTAAGATGGGACAAAGGCAAACTAAACCCAGCCTTTCCCAATCTGAGAGAGACCTATACCCCTTTCTTCTGACTCTTCTCTTAAAATCTGACTTTAAATTCTGTAAAGGTGTTCTTTCTAAGAAAAATCTCAAATCTTTCAGTAATTGGCTATCTCTAAATTTCCCTGAAGCTACCATCGATTCTGTTCTTTCTGATTCTTTCTGGGACAGAGTGGGGAACAAACTGTATTCCTCTCAAGCCTCGGGAAACCTGTCAGTTTCCAAATTCATTCCTTTATTTCATTTACTGGTTACAACGTGTCGTGCGAAAACCCCCCCTCAGCCAAACCCTTTCTCTGCCCTTCCCCCCTCCCACCCCCCCCCTCCGCCTCTGGCACTGGCCAGCCACAGCGCGGACCCAGCCAGCTGCCCCGGCCCTGGCCCGGCTGGGTCGCCGGCCCCCTCACTTCCCTTCCCCGATCCCCTGTTCCCGGCGGTCCCCCTGTACCCGGCCCCCCCCGCTCGCCCCGTCGGTTCCGCTGTCACCCCCCAGGCAGCGCACGCGGTACCCACCCCAGACTCATCCCCCCTCCCCGGCGTGGATGACTCTGAACCCCCCCCAGCCCCGTCTCCCTGTGCCCCTGGCATCCCGCAACCCTCCCCGCACGACACCACCCTTCCCCCTCTCGCACCGGTCCGCGGTGCCTCCGACCCCCCCCACCCCACCGCGTCCCAGTTTCCTGCCGCGTCTGCCCCTCTCGCCGCCGGCGGAACGCAGCTATCCGTGGCACCGCCTCAGGCTATCGCCCATAGAATGGAATCTCCCTCCCCCCTTCCCCCACCGCACATGGCCCTGGCACCCTGGCAGGCGCCGGCACACCCGCTCTCCCCCCACCCAGCTGCATCTTGCGCAATCCCTGCTGATGTTCCCCCTCTCCCTGCACCCCCCCCTCCCCCTACTACGGGTTCTTGCGCAATCCCCATTCCCCCCGCTGCTGTCCTAGAGCCTACTGCCCCCCCCCATCCTCCTATCGCCCACCCCGACTCCACATGGAATTGCGAAACCGGAACTACCTGTAATCCACCCCCCCAAACGACCTGCTGCTGTACAACCTCTTCACCCACTTGCTGCCATAACAGGACCCCTTCCTACCCCTCAAAGCACCCCCGACCCCCCGCCATTCCCACCCTGGGTAAAGCTGAGCCGGCATTTCAAAAACGCCGCGCTACGCCTGTATCCCAGCCCCGCCCTGCCATGGCCTATCCTTTCTGTTCAGATGACAGTAGCAGCAGCTCTGACTCTGAATCTGAAGACCGGTGGGCACAGACACGCAGAGAAGCAAACCGGGAGGGGGATTGGGAGTTGGCTCAGAAAATTTCAGCTTTTCCAGTCATTATAGGGAGAGGGAGGAGGGGTGGCCTCTCTACAAAAACATGGGAGCCTTTCCCATACAGAGAAATCAAAGAGCTTAGCAAGGCAGCAAAAGACCATGGGAGAGGATCACATTTCTTTAGAAACTTATTGGAAGCCACTTTCTCTGCCTATACATTAGTACCACATGATATTAAAAACATTATTAACTGCATCCTTTCCCCTGCCGAATATATGTTATGGGAAAGGCATTGGAAAAGACACTTAAAAACACTATCTGACACTTATGCTAAAGATGCAAATCAGACAAATTGGACAATAGAACAACTGGCTGGAGAAGGTGACCTCCAAAAACCCTTAGATCAAGCTACAACCTTACCTGAAGTAGCATTACAAGATATAGCTATTGCAGCTAAGACATCGCTGTTTCTCACCCCTGATGATTCTGTTCCCACACAATATTTCTCTAACATCAAACAGTCAGCAAATGAAAGCTTCATTCAGTTTGTTGATCGTTTGAAAGCTAGCTTAGAAAAACAGATAGAAAGTCCGGATGGACGAAAAGAACTCTTGAGCAAACTTGCCATGGTAAATGCTAATGAACAATGTAAGATCATCTTGAGGGCCCTACCCATGGACACAGAACCCACAATAGAACAAATGATAGAGACCTGTACTAGACACACATCCACAGAGAACACAATGACCCAAGCAGTTGTAAAGGGCATCACAGAGGGAGTTTCCAGTGCATTTGCTGCAGCAGTCTCTAAGGAGAATGCCCGCTGTTTCTATTGTGGCGAACTTGGACACTTTATAAAGGACTGCCCACAAAGGTTACCCACCCAGGACCATCGCGCCGCCTACCAAAGGCACCAGAGACAGCAACAGCACCAGCAGCGTCCAAAAAACTTCTATCGGAGCGCGGTGTCAAGGCCCCGCGCTCAGACAACAAATCAAAGGCCATACTACCCCGCTTCAGCTGTGAACTCCACATCGGACCACCGAGAGCAGACAGCTGGACCTCACCCGGCACCATCATCCCAGGCGATCCCAGAACACATGAGAAGGATCCAACACACGGAGCGCTACCGATCGGAACGAGACGCCAACTGGTAACATCACTGCCATTTAACTTTGTTGACAAGCGTTTTTATCGTATCCCCACAGGAAAGTATGGACCGCATGACGGCCCATGGGACATTCTTATCCTAAGCGATACCATCCATGGTCCAGAACAACTCTTTGTATTACCTGAGATACAAACAGTGCACCCTGGACAAGAGATTCTTGTCCAGCTTTGCTGCACGGACACACCTTTCTTTCTCCCACAGGGAACACCGATTGCTCAAGCTTTTTTACTTCCACAGAACCGCCCAGAACAGCTTCCCCTCAATCCTACAGCAATGTGGATAGAGATCGTGGGCTCAAACAAACCGACCATTGAGTGCAGCTTGTTCTGTAAAGGAGAGAGGGTCTACCGCCCAGGGATGCTGGACACCGGAGCAGACGTGACCATCATCGCCCGCTCCGAGTGGCCAGAGAATTGGGAACTGGAGCCAGTGGCAGGTATGATCTCCGGGATTGGTGGAGTTGCAGTATCCATGAGAAGCAAACGGAATGTTGTCATTGAAGGACCTGAGGGCAAGATAGCGACCACCCGACCATTCGTGGTAAGAGCCCCCATCACCTTATGGGGCAGAGACCTTCTATCCCAGTGGGGTGCCACTCTTACCATTCCCAGCCAGGATTTCTGACTGGGGCCACTGAGAAACGCGCGCTGCCATCTACTCCCCCACTCACCTGGAAGACTGACAACCCAAAGTGGACAAGGCAGTGGCCCCTTGATAAAGAAAAACTCAGCGCGCTGGAAGCCCTGGTGGAAGAGCAACTTGCCAAAGGTCATATCACTGAGACTACAAGTCCTTGGAATTCACCTGTCTTTGTACTGAAAAAGCCCGGCACAAACAAATGGAGACTACTCCATGACCTACGAAAGATCAATGAGGTCATTGAAGACATGGGTCCCCTCCAACCCGGCCTGCCATCACCATCAATGCTGCCCCGAGACTGGCTGCTGGCCATCATAGACATTAAAGACTGTTTCTTTAACATCCCGCTCCATCCCCAGGATGCACCACGGTTCGCGTTCTCCATCCCTTCTCTTAACAATAAAGCCCCACTCAGAAGGTACCATTGGCTCGTCCTCCCACAAGGCATGAAGAACAGCCCGACCATCTGCCAGTGGTATGTCGCCCACATTCTATCCCCCATCAGAAGCCTGTTTCCAGAAGCAATCATTTACCACTATATGGATGACATATTAATCTGTGCATCAGAAAAAACTTACTTGGACAGAACTCTTAAAAAGACAATTGAAGCCATAGAAGAAGCAGGGTTCGAGATTCGTGAAGACAAAGTGCAGCACTCCAGCCCATGGACTTACCTCGGCCTCCAGATCCGTGAGAGAACCATCGTACCCCAGCAACTCTCCATCAAAAAGGACCCTAAAACCCTAAGGGACTTACACAGCCTGTGTGGATCCATAAATTGGATACGCCCCCTACTGGGAGTTACAAATGAAGACCTTGATCCCCTGTTCAACCTCCTCCGCGGCAGCAAAGACTTGGACTCTCCATGTGTCCTCACACCTGAAGCCCGAGATACCATCACTAAAGTTCAAGAAGCCCTGTCTTCACGCCAAACCCATCGCATTGAACCCAGCCTGCCTCTTCAGTTTGCAGTTTTGGGTAAAGCTCCCTGTTTCCATGGACTGATCTTCCAATGGGACCCTAAACTCAGAGACCCTTTGCTGATACTTGAATGGGTCTTCACAAGCCATCAACCTACAAAGAGATTAACCACCTTCCAAGAAGTAATGGCACATTTAATAAAAAAGGCCAGAACTCGTCTCCGCTCTCTTGCAGGGTGTGAGTTCACATGCATATACTTGCCATTGACCACTGAAGATCTGAAGCTGTTGCTTCGGACCAATGAGAGCCTCCAGTTAGCCCTAGATAGCTACACAGGCCAAATTTCCGTTCACATGCCAAAACATAGACTTTTCTACCGTGAAGCAGCTTTTAAATTGATTCCAAAATTAATCCAAAGTAGGAAACCTCTTAAAGCTCTGACCGTCTTTACTGATGGTTCATCACATCGGTCTGTCATGACATGGAGACAACCCAATACCCAGAAATGGGAATCTGATATCCAAATAGTAGAGGGATCTCCACAGATTGCTGAATTAGCAGCTGTTGTCAGAGCCTTTGAGAAGTTTAAAGATGAACCTTTTAATCTGGTCACAGATTCGGCTTATGTCGCTGGTATAGCTATGAGGGCTGAACATGCTTTTCTAAAGGAGGTCTCCAACCAAAAACTATACCAATTGGTTTCTACATTAATCCATTTAATCTCGCACAGAAAACAGCCTTACTACATCATGCATGTGAGGTCACACACTGACCTCCCTGGCCCCATTGCTGAAGGGAACAGGAGAGCAGATGCACTGGCCATGCCAGCAGAGACTGCAAACGTCCCTGACATCTTTGCCCAGGCAAAGTTGTCACATGCATTTTTTCACCAAAACATTCCTGCACTCGTCAGAATGTTCAAGCTTTCAAAAGATCAAGCAAAAGCTATCATTGCAACGTGCCCGAACTGCCAGAACTACCAAATACCATCTATGGGTACCGGAGTCAACCCCCGCGGTCTGAACAGCTGCCAATTGTGGCAAACTGATGTAACCCACTTCCCATCCTTTGGGAGATCCAAATACGTGCACGTGTCAGTTGACACATTTTCTGGGGCAGTGTTTGCATCGGCCCATGCAGGAGAAAGTACCATCCACGTCATCAAGCATTTTCTCCTTGCCTTCGCCACCCTGGGAGTTCCTGAAGAAATCAAAACAGATAATGGGCCTGCCTACACCTCTCACAAGTTAAAAGATTTCTTCAACCAATGGGGAATAAAACACAAGACAGGCATACCTAGCAATCCCACAGGACAATCCATTGTAGAAAGGACCCACCAAACCCTCAAAAGAGTCCTCAACCAGCAACGGAGAGAAACGGAAATCTTGTCTCCTGTTGAAAGACTCTGTAAGGCTCTCTATGTCATTAACTTCCTAAATGGTACCTCGTCAGAGCCGGACCCACCAGTACTCCGCCACTTCTCAAATTCAACCCAAGCTAAGCTCACGGAGAAGCCACCAGTGCTGGTGAAGGACCCTGAAACACACCAGGTATCTGGGCCTTTCCAATTGATTACCTGGGGGAGAGGCTACGCCTGTGTCCAGCTACCATCTGGCCCAAAGTGGTTCCCAGGAAAAAGCATTAAACCATACTTAGGCCCTACAAACACTGCTCCTGCAAACACCAAGAACTCTCCTGAGACAAATACAGGACCTCCACAAAACCAGACCAGCTCGGCATGGAGACGAAAACGTCGCCAGATGCCCACCAACCAGGAAAAAGATCGTCCCACCACACGACAGCAGACGAAACAGAAAGCTGAACAAGAAGCTACAGCAAACAGTCAAGCCGTAGGCCAGACACAGCCTGGAAAAACTGATCCCTAGTTTATATGTTATCACCCCTTGCTACCCCAAAATATCCCCTTCCCTCAACCCTTGTCAAACTTCCCTAAACCCCAAAACCTCCCCTCTCACCACAAAGCTAACAAAATCTTGCTTGTATTCCCTCTCAGAAGCCCCATCCCTGCCCAAAGATGAAATGTATCTACATTGATGCTCTCCTCACCACAGCCTTGATGACCTAAAAGTAGACAATGACTTTTTGGACGATGGGGAATAATGGGATGGATTGCATCTTTCATTAAGGGAGCTTTGTGGGTATTCATTGTAATTATTACTATGTTACTTATGTTCTCTTGCCTCCTACGTTGCTGCAGAAAGGCTGCTGGGAATGCCCTTTTAATAAATACAGAAGGGGGAGTTGTGGGATATGCCCAGCCACTGCCCTGGAGGGATGTCTGCTGAGATAAGAGATTTCGCAATCACCCAGCAGGACTCCCTGGAAAGGAAAGGACTTTTGAGTCATGGTGAGGAAAAGTAGACCCACAATCCTTTGGGAGACCCTATGCAGATCATTCTGTAACCCATTGGTCTGTCCCAGACCCTCTGTAACCCATTGGTCCCCTTGCTGATCCCCTGTATCCCTATAAAAGAAGACAAGTTCGCCTCTGTAGAGAGAGCTCGTCCCTGGCCTTCCCTTCGCCGGAGGGAACCACCAATAAAGCTACCTTCGTGCGGAACCAGCCACACGGGTCTTCTCGTCTCTCTCTCTGGTCTGGTTTGGCCTTAGAGGCAGCCCTGCAGAGCTGAGCTGAAATCACGAGCTGATAATCACTAAAGAGCTGATAGCTTCTGCAAGGGCTCCTCTGCCAGCAGCTGAGAGGAAGATACCAGACTTCGGGCAGGCGATTCCTTTCGGGACCATCTCCCCGGACCGGTCATATCTTCCTGGGTCGCAGCCACGGACCCCATCACCAGCTGCAATAGACAGTGATAAAGGCATGCCAAGGAAAGCGCAACACTGCCTGAGCCGTGCAGCCTTCGTGTTTTCCTAATTGGAACTCGCCTCAGCCCAGGGCTGTTTCTTATGCTGAGCCTAGGGTTAGGGTTAGGGTTGAGCCTAGGGTTAGGATTCAGAAAACCACACAGCCCAGAGCTCCAGGGACACGGACAATGATAAAGGCATGCCAAAGGAATCACAACACTGCCTGATCCTTGCAGCCTTCGTGTTTCCCTGTTGGAGCTTGCCTCAACCCAGTACTGTTTCTTAGGCTGAGCCTAAGGATAGGGTTAGGGTTGAGCCTAGGGTTAGGGTTCAGAAAACCACACAGCCCAGAGCTCCAGGGACACTGACAATGATAAACGCATGCCTAAGGAAGATCGGAACTGATGAACCTTGCAGCCTTCATCTTTTCCCAATTGGAACTCGCCTCGGCCCAGTGATGTCTCTTAGGCTGAGCCTGGGGTTAGGGTTAGGGTTGGGCCTAGGGTTAGGGTTCAGAAAACCACACAGCCCAGAGCTCCAGGGACACTGACAATGATAAAGGCACGCCAAGGGAAGCGCAACACTGCCTGATCCTTGCAGCCTTCGTGTTTTCCTAATTGGAACTCGCCTCAGCCCAGGGCTGTTTCTTATGCTGAGCCTAGGGATAGGGTTAGGGTTGAGCCTAGGGTTAGGATTCAGAAAACCACACAGCCCAGAGCTCCAGGGGCACTGACAGTGATAAAGGCATGCCAAGGAAAGCGCAACACTGTCTGAACCTTGCAGCCTTCGTCTTTTCCTAATTGGAACTTGCCTCAGCCCGGTGCTGTCTCTGAGGCTGAGCCTGGTGTTAGGGTTCGGATTAGGGGTGAGCCTCGGGTTAGGGTTCAGAAAACCACACAGCCCAGAGCCCCAGGGACACTGACAATGATAAAGGCATGCCAAGGAAAGCGCAACACTGCCTGAACCTTGCAGCCTTCATCTTTTCCCAACTGGAGCTTGCCTCAGCCCAGTGCCGTTCCTTATGCTGAGCCTAGGGTTAGGGTTAGGGTTGAGCCTAGGGTTAGGATTCAGAAAACCACACAGCCCAGAGCTCCAGGGACACTGACAGTGATAAAGGCATGCCAAGGAAAGCACAACACTGTCTGAACCTAGCAGCCTTCGTCTTTTCCTAATTGGAACTTGCTTCAGCCCGGTGCTGTCTCTGAGGCTGAGCCTGGGGTTAGGGTTCGGATTAGGGGTGAGCCTCGGGTTAGGGTCAGAAAACCACACAGCCCAGAGCTCCAGGGACACTGACAATGATAAACGCATGCCTAAGGAAGATCGGAACTGATGAACCTTGCAGCCTTCATCTTTTCCCAATTGGAACTCGCCTCAGCCCAGTGATGTCTCTGAGGCTGAGCCTGGGGTTAGGGTTAGGGTTGGGCCTAGGGTTAGGGTTCAGAAAACCACACAGCCCAGAGCTCCAGGGACACTGACAGTGATAAAGGCATGCCAAGGAAAGCGCAACACTGCCTGAACCTTGCAGCCTTCATGTTTCCCTGTTGGAGCTCACCTCAACCCAGTACTGTTTCTTAGGCTGAGCCTAGGGTTAGGGTTACGGTTGAACCTAGGGTTAGGGTTCAGAAAACCACCCAGCCCAGAGCTCCAGGGACACTGACAATGATAAAGGCATGCCAAAGGAATCACAACACTGCCTGATCCTTGCAGCCTTCATGTTTCCCAGTTGGAGCTCACCTCAACCCAGTACTGTTTCTTAGGCTGAGCCTAGGGTTAGGGTTACGGTTGAACCTAGGGTTAGGGTTCAGAAAACCACACAGCCCAGAGCTCCAGGGACACTGACAGGGCGTAACGCATGCCAAGTGCAGTGCGGCACTGCCCCAAACATGCAGCCGTCCTGTGTTCCTGATTGGAACTCCCATCAGTCCACTGCTTTTTCTTAGGCTGTTCCTAGGATTGGAGTTAGGGTTAGGGTTGAGCCTAGGGTTAGGGTTCAGAAAACCACACAGCCCAGAGCTCCAGGGACACTGACAAGGATAAAGGCATGCCAAGGGAAGCCCAACATTGCCTGAGCCGTGCAGCCTTCGTGTTTTCCTAATTGGAACTCGCCTCAGCCCAGGGCTGTTTCTTATGCTGAGCCTAGGGATAGGGTTAGGGTTGAGCCTAGGGTTAGGATTCAGAAAACCACACAGCCCAGAGCTCCAGGGACACTGACAATGATAAACGCATGCCTAAGGAAGATCGGAACTGATGAACCTTGCAGCCTTCATCTTTTCCCAATTGGATCTCGCCTCGGCCCAGTGATGTCTCTGAGGCTGAGCCTGGGGTTAGGGTTAGGGTTGGGCCTAGGGTTAGGGTTCAGAAAACCACACAGCCCAGAGCTCCAGGGACACTGACAATGATAAAGGCATGCCAAGGGAAGCGCAACATTGCCTGAACCTTGCAGCCTTCATCTTTTCCCAACTGGAGCTTGCCTCAGCCCCGTGCCGTTTCTTATGCTGAGCCTAGGGTTAGGGTTAGGGTTGAGCCTAGGGTTAGGGTTCAGAAAACCACACAGCCCAGAGCTCCAGGGACACTGACAATGATAAACGCATGCCTAAGGAAGATCGGAACTGATGAACCTTGCAGCCTTCATCTTTTCCCAATTGGAACTCGCCTCGGCCCAGTGATGTCTCTTAGGCTGAGCCTGGGGTTAGGGTTAGGGTTGGGCCTAGGGTTAGGGTTCAGAAAACCACACAGCCCAGAGCTCCAGGGACACTGACAATGATAAAGGCACGCCAAGGGAAGCGCAACACTGCCTGATCCTTGCAGCCTTCGTGTTTTCCTAATTGGAACTCGCCTCAGCCCAGGGCTGTTTCTTATGCTGAGCCTAGGGATAGGGTTAGGGTTGAGCCTAGGGTTAGGATTCAGAAAACCACACAGCCCAGAGCTCCAGGGGCACTGACAGTGATAAAGGCATGCCAAGGAAAGCGCAACACTGTCTGAACCTTGCAGCCTTCGTCTTTTCCTAATTGGAACTTGCCTCAGCCCGGTGCTGTCTCTGAGGCTGAGCCTGGGGTTAGGGTTTGGATTAGGGGTGAGCCTCGGGTTAGGGTTCAGAAAACCACACAGCCCAGAGCTCCAGGGACACTGACAAGGATAAAGGCACGCCAAAGGAAGCCCAACATTGCCTGAGCCGTGCAGCCTTCGTGTTTTCCTAATTGGAACTCGCCTCAGCCCAGGGCTGTTTCTTATGCTGAGCCTAGGGATAGGGTTAGGGTTGAGCCTAGGGTTAGGATTCAGAAAACCACACAGCCCAGAGCTCCAGGGACACTGACAATGATAAAGGCATGCCAAAGGAATCACAACACTGCCTGATCCTTGCAGCCTTCATGTTTCCCAGTTGGAGCTCACCTCAACCCAGTACTGTTTCTTAGGCTGAGCCTAGGGTTAGGGTTAGGGTTGAGCCTAGGGTTAGGGTTCAGAAAACCACACAGCCCAGAGCCCCAGGGACACTGACAATGATAAAGGCATGCCAAGGAAAGCGCAACACTGCCTGAACCTTGCAGCCTTCATCTTTTCCCAACTGGAGCTTGCCTCAGCCCAGTGCCGTTCCTTATGCTGAGCCTAGGGTTAGGGTTAGGGTTGAGCCTAGGGTTAGGATTCAGAAAACCACACAGCCCAGAGCTCCAGGGACACTGACAGTGATAAAGGCATGCCAAGGAAAGCACAACACTGTCTGAACCTTGCAGCCTTCGTGTTTTCCTAATTGGAACTTGCCTCAGCCCGGTGCTGTCTCTGAGGCTGAGCCTGGGGTTAGGGTTCGGATTAGGGGTGAGCCTCGGGTTAGGGTTCAGAAAACCACACAGCCCAGAGCCCCAGGGGCACTGACAGTGCGTAAGGCATGCCAAGTTCAGTGCGGCACTGCCCCAAACATGCAGCCGTCCTGTGTTCCTGATTGGAACTCCCATCAGTCCACTGCTTTTTCTTAGGCTGTTCCTAGGATTGGAGTTAGGGTTAGGGTTGAGCCTAGGGTTAGGGTTCAGAAAACCACACAGCCCAGAGCTCCAGGGACACTGACAAGGATAAAGGCATGCCAAGGGAAGCCCAACATTGCCTGAGCCGTGCAGCCTTCGTGTTTTCCTAATTGGAACTCGCCTCAGCCCAGGGCTGTTTCTTATGCTGAGCCTAGGGATAGGGTTAGGGTTGAGCCTAGGGTTAGGATTCAGAAAACCACACAGCCCAGAGCTCCAGGGACACTGACAATGATAAACGCATGCCTAAGGAAGATCGGAACTGATGAACCTTGCAGCCTTCATCTTTTCCCAATTGGATCTCGCCTCGGCCCAGTGATGTCTCTTAGGCTGAGCCTGGGGTTAGGGTTAGGGTTGGGCCTAGGGTTAGGGTTAGGGTTGGGCCTAGGGTTAGGGTTCAGAAAACCACACAGCCCAGAGCTCCAGGGACACTGACAATGATAAAGGCATGCCAAGGAAAGCGCAACACTGCCTGAACCTTGCAGCCTTCATGTTTCCCTGTTGGAGCTCACCTCAACCCAGTACTGTTTCTTAGGCTGAGCCTAGGGTTAGGGTTACGGTTGAACCTAGGGTTAGGGTTCAGAAAACCACCCAGCCCAGAGCTCCAGGGACACTGACAATGATAAAGGCATGCCAAAGGAATCACAACACTGCCTGATCCTTGCAGCCTTCATGTTTCCCAGTTGGAGCTCACCTCAACCCAGTACTGTTTCTTAGGCTGAGCCTAGGGTTAGGGTGACGGTTGAACCTAGGGTTAGGGTTCAGAAAACCACACAGCCCAGAGCTCCAGGGGCACTGACAGTGCGTAAGGCATGCCAAGTGCAGTGCGGCACTGCCCCAAACATGCAGCCGTCCTGTGTTCCTGATTGGAACTCCCATCAGTCCACTGCTTTTTCTTAGGCTGTTCCTAGGATTGGAGTTAGGGTTAGGGTTGAGCCTAGGGTTAGGGTTCAGAAAACCACACAGCCCAGAGCTCCAGGGACACTGACAGTGATAAAGGCATGCCAAGGAAAGCGCAACACTGTCTGAACCTTGCAGCCTTCGTCTTTTCCTAATTGGAACTTGCCTCAGCCCGGTGCTGTCTCTGAGGCTGAGCCTGGGGTTAGGGTTCGGATTAGGGGTGAGCCTCGGGTTAGGGTTCAGAAAACCACACAGCCCAGAGCTCCAGGGGCACTGACAGTGCGTAAGGCATGCCAAGTGCAGTGCGGCACTGCCCCAAACATGCAGCCGTCCTGTGTTCCTGATTGGAACTCCCATCAGTCCACTGCTTTTTCTTAGGCTGTTCCTAGGATTGGAGTTAGGGTTAGGGTTGAGCCTAGGGTTAGGGTTCAGAAAACCACACAGCCCAGAGCTCCAGGGACACTGACAAGGATAAAGGCATGCCAAGGGAAGCCCAACATTGCCTGAGCCGTGCAGCCTTCGTGTTTTCCTAATTGGAACTCGCCTCAGCCCAGGGCTGTTTCTTATGCTGAGCCTAGGGATAGGGTTAGGGTTGAGCCTAGGGTTAGGATTCAGAAAACCACACAGCCCAGAGCTCCAGGGACACTGACAATGATAAACGCATGCCTAAGGAAGATCGGAACTGATGAACCTTGCAGCCTTCATCTTTTCCCAATTGGATCTCGCCTCGGCCCAGTGATGTCTCTGAGGCTGAGCCTGGGGTTAGGGTTAGGGTTGGGCCTCGGGTTAGGGTTCAGAAAACCACACAGCCCAGAGCTCCAGGGACACTGACAATGATAAAGGCATGCCAAGGGAAGCGCAACATTGCCTGAACCTTGCAGCCTTCATCTTTTCCCAACTGGAGCTTGCCTCAGCGCAGTGCCGTTTCTTATGCTGAGCCTAGGGTTAGGGTTAGGGTTGGGCCTAGGGTTAGGGTTCAGAAAACCACACAGCCCAGAGCTCCAGGGACACTGACAATGATAAAGGCACGCCAAGGGAAGCGCAACACTGCCTGAGCCGTGCAGCCTTCGTGTTTTCCTAATTGGAACTCGCCTCAGCCCAGGGCTGTTTCTTATGCTGAGCCTAGGGTTAGGGTTAGGGTTGAGCCTAGGGTTAGGATTCAGAAAACCACACAGCCCAGAGCTCCAGGGACACTGACAATGATAAACGCATGCCTAAGGAAGATCGGAACTGATGAACCTTGCAGCCTTCATCTTTTCCCAATTGGATCTCGCCTCGGCCCAGTGATGTCTCTTAGGCTGAGCCTGGGGTTAGGGTTAGGGTTGGGCCTAGGGTTAGGGTTCAGAAAACCACACAGCCCAGAGCTCCAGGGACACTGACAGTGATAAAGGCATGCCAAGGAAAGCGCAACACTGTCTGAACCTTGCAGCCTTCGTCTTTTCCTAATTGGAACTTGCCTCAGCCCGGTGCTGTCTCTGAGGCTGAGCCTGGGGTTAGGGTTAGGGTTAGGGGTGAGCCTCAGGTTAGGGTTCAGGAAACCACACAGCCCAGAGCCCCAGGGACACTGACAATGATAAAGGCACGCCAAGGGAAGCCCAACATTGCCTGAGCCGTGCAGCCTTCGTGTTTTCCTAATTGGAACTTGCCTCAGCCCAGGGCTGTTTCTTATGCTGAGCCTAGGGTTAGGGTTGAGCCTAGGGTTAGGATTCAGAAAACCACACAGCCCAGAGCTCCAGGGACACTGACAATGATAAAGGCATGCCTAAGGAAGATCGGAACTGATGAACCTTGCAGCCTTCATCTTTTCCCAATTGGATCTCGCCTCAGCCCGGTGCTGTCTCTGAGGCTGAGCCTGGGGTTAGGGTTCGGATTAGGGTTGGGCCTAGGGTTAGGGTTCAGAAAACCACACAGCCCAGAGCTCCAGGGACACTGACAATGATAAACGCATGCCTAAGGAAGATCGGAACTGATGAACCTTGCAGCCTTCATCTTTTCCCTATTGGAACTCGCCTCGGCCCAGTGATGTCTCTTAGGCTGAGCCTGGGGTTAGGGTTAGGGTTGGGCCTAGGGTTAGGGTTCAGAAAACCACACAGCCCAGAGCCCCAGGGACACTGACAGGGCGTAACGCATGCCAAGTGCAGTGCGGCACTGCCCCAAACATGCAGCCGTCCTGTGTTCCTGATTGGAACTCCCATCAGTCCACTGCTTTTTCTTAGGCTGTTCCTAGGATTGGAGTTAGGGTTAGGGTTGAGCCTAGGGTTAGGGTTCAGAAAACCACACAGCCCAGAGCTCCAGGGACACTGACAGTGATAAAGGCATGCCAAGGAAAGCGCAACACTGCCTGAGCCGTGCAGCCTTCGTGTTTTCCTAATTGGAACTCGCCTCAGCCCAGGGCTGTTTCTTATGCTGAGCCTAGGGTTAGGGTTAGGGTTGAGCCTAGGGTTAGGATTCAGAAAACCACACAGCCCAGAGCTCCAGGGACACGGACAATGATAAAGGCATGCCAAAGGAATCACAACACTGCCTGATCCTTGCAGCCTTCGTGTTTCCCTGTTGGAGCTTGCCTCAACCCAGTACTGTTTCTTAGGCTGAGCCTAAGGATAGGGTTAGGGTTGAGCCTAGGGTTAGGGTTCAGAAAACCACACAGCCCAGAGCTCCAGGGACACTGACAATGATAAACGCATGCCTAAGGAAGATCGGAACTGATGAACCTTGCAGCCTTCATCTTTTCCCAATTGGAACTCGCCTCGGCCCAGTGATGTCTCTTAGGCTGAGCCTGGGGTTAGGGTTAGGGTTGGGCCTAGGGTTAGGGTTCAGAAAACCACACAGCCCAGAGCTCCAGGGACACTGACAATGATAAAGGCACGCCAAGGGAAGCGCAACACTGCCTGATCCTTGCAGCCTTCGTGTTTTCCTAATTGGAACTCGCCTCAGCCCAGGGCTGTTTCTTATGCTGAGCCTAGGGATAGGGTTAGGGTTGAGCCTAGGGTTAGGATTCAGAAAACCACACAGCCCAGAGCTCCAGGGGCACTGACAGTGATAAAGGCATGCCAAGGAAAGCGCAACACTGTCTGAACCTTGCAGCCTTCGTCTTTTCCTAATTGGAACTTGCCTCAGCCCGGTGCTGTCTCTGAGGCTGAGCCTGGTGTTAGGGTTCGGATTAGGGGTGAGCCTCGGGTTAGGGTTCAGAAAACCACACAGCCCAGAGCCCCAGGGACACTGACAATGATAAAGGCATGCCAAGGAAAGCGCAACACTGCCTGAACCTTGCAGCCTTCATGTTTCCCTGTTGGAGCTCACCTCAACCCAGTACTGTTTCTTAGGCTGAGCCTAGGGTTAGGGTTACGGTTGAACCTAGGGTTAGGGTTCAGAAAACCACCCAGCCCAGAGCTCCAGGGACACTGACAATGATAAAGGCATGCCAAAGGAATCACAACACTGCCTGATCCTTGCAGCCTTCATGTTTCCCAGTTGGAGCTCACCTCAACCCAGTACTGTTTCTTAGGCTGAGCCTAGGGTTAGGGTTACGGTTGAACCTAGGGTTAGGGTTCAGAAAACCACACAGCCCAGAGCTCCAGGGGCACTGACAGTGCGTAAGGCATGCCAAGTGCAGTGCGGCACTGCCCCAAACATGCAGCCGTCCTGTGTTCCTGATTGGAACTCCCATCAGTCCACTGCTTTTTCTTAGGCTGTTCCTAGGATTGGAGTTAGGGTTAGGGTTGAGCCTAGGGTTAGGGTTCAGAAAACCACACAGCCCAGAGCTCCAGGGACACTGACAAGGATAAAGGCATGCCAAGGGAAGCCCAACATTGCCTGAGCCGTGCAGCCTTCGTGTTTTCCTAATTGGAACTCGCCTCAGCCCAGGGCTGTTTCTTATGCTGAGCCTAGGGATAGGGTTAGGGTTGAGCCTAGGGTTAGGATTCAGAAAACCACACAGCCCAGAGCTCCAGGGACACTGACAATGATAAACGCATGCCTAAGGAAGATCGGAACTGATGAACCTTGCAGCCTTCATCTTTTCCCAATTGGATCTCGCCTCGGCCCAGTGATGTCTCTGAGGCTGAGCCTGGGGTTAGGGTTAGGGTTGGGCCTCGGGTTAGGGTTCAGAAAACCACACAGCCCAGAGCTCCAGGGACACTGACAATGATAAAGGCATGCCAAGGGAAGCGCAACATTGCCTGAACCTTGCAGCCTTCATCTTTTCCCAACTGGAGCTTGCCTCAGCGCAGTGCCGTTTCTTATGCTGAGCCTAGGGTTAGGGTTACGGTTGAACCTAGGGTTAGGGTTCAGAAAACCACCCAGCCCAGAGCTCCAGGGACACTGACAATGATAAAGGCATGCCAAAGGAATCACAACACTGCCTGATCCTTGCAGCCTTCATGTTTCCCAGTTGGAGCTCACCTCAACCCAGTACTGTTTCTTAGGCTGAGCCTAGGGTTAGGGTTACGGTTGAACCTAGGGTTAGGGTTCAGAAAACCACACAGCCCAGAGCTCCAGGGGCACTGACAGTGCGTAAGGCATGCCAAGTGCAGTGCGGCACTGCCCCAAACATGCAGCCGTCCTGTGTTCCTGATTGGAACTCCCATCAGTCCACTGCTTTTTCTTAGGCTGTTCCTAGGATTGGAGTTAGGGTTAGGGTTGAGCCTAGGGTTAGGGTTCAGAAAACCACACAGCCCAGAGCTCCAGGGACACTGACAAGGATAAAGGCATGCCAAGGGAAGCCCAACATTGCCTGAGCCGTGCAGCCTTCGTGTTTTCCTAATTGGAACTCGCCTCAGCCCAGGGCTGTTTCTTATGCTGAGCCTAGGGATAGGGTTAGGGTTGAGCCTAGGGTTAGGATTCAGAAAACCACACAGCCCAGAGCTCCAGGGACACTGACAATGATAAACGCATGCCTAAGGAAGATCGGAACTGATGAACCTTGCAGCCTTCATCTTTTCCCAATTGGATCTCGCCTCGGCCCAGTGATGTCTCTGAGGCTGAGCCTGGGGTTAGGGTTAGGGTTGGGCCTCGGGTTAGGGTTCAGAAAACCACACAGCCCAGAGCTCCAGGGACACTGACAATGATAAAGGCATGCCAAGGGAAGCGCAACATTGCCTGAACCTTGCAGCCTTCATCTTTTCCCAACTGGAGCTTGCCTCAGCGCAGTGCCGTTTCTTATGCTGAGCCTAGGGTTAGGGTTAGGGTTGGGCCTAGGGTTAGGGTTCAGAAAACCACACAGCCCAGAGCTCCAGGGACACTGACAATGATAAAGGCACGCCAAGGGAAGCGCAACACTGCCTGAGCCGTGCAGCCTTCGTGTTTTCCTAATTGGAACTCGCCTCAGCCCAGGGCTGTTTCTTATGCTGAGCCTAGGGTTAGGGTTAGGGTTGAGCCTAGGGTTAGGGTTCAGAAAACCACACAGCCCAGAGCTCCAGGGACACTGACAATGATAAACGCATGCCTAAGGAAGATCGGAACTGATGAACCTTGCAGCCTTCATCTTTTCCCAATTGGATCTCGCCTCGGCCCAGTGATGTCTCTTAGGCTGAGCCTGGGGTTAGGGTTAGGGTTGGGCCTAGGGTTAGGGTTCAGAAAACCACACAGCCCAGAGCTCCAGGGACACTGACAGTGATAAAGGCATGCCAAGGAAAGCGCAACACTGTCTGAACCTTGCAGCCTTTGTCTTTTCCTAATTGGAACTTGCCTCAGCCCGGTGCTGTCTCTGAGGCTGAGCCTGGGGTTAGGGTTAGGGTTAGGGGTGAGCCTCGGGTTAGGGTTCAGGAAACCACACAGCCCAGAGCCCCAGGGACACTGACAATGATAAAGGCACGCCAAGGGAAGCCCAACATTGCCTGAGCCGTGCAGCCTTCGTGTTTTCCTAATTGGAACTTGCCTCAGCCCAGGGCTGTTTCTTATGCTGAGCCTAGGGTTAGGGTTGAGCCTAGGGTTAGGATTCAGAAAACCACACAGCCCAGAGCTCCAGGGACACTGACAATGATAAAGGCATGCCTAAGGAAGATCGGAACTGATGAACCTTGCAGCCTTCATCTTTTCCCAATTGGATCTCGCCTCAGCCCGGTGCTGTCTCTGAGGCTGAGCCTGGGGTTAGGGTTCGGATTAGGGTTGGGCCTAGGGTTAGGGTTCAGAAAACCACACAGCCCAGAGCTCCAGGGACACTGACAATGATAAACGCATGCCTAAGGAAGATCGGAACTGATGAACCTTGCAGCCTTCATCTTTTCCCTATTGGAACTCGCCTCGGCCCAGTGATGTCTCTTAGGCTGAGCCTGGGGTTAGGGTTAGGGTTGGGCCTAGGGTTAGGGTTCAGAAAACCACACAGCCCAGAGCCCCAGGGACACTGACAGGGCGTAACGCATGCCAAGTGCAGTGCGGCACTGCCCCAAACATGCAGCCGTCCTGTGTTCCTGATTGGAACTCCCATCAGTCCACTGCTTTTTCTTAGGCTGTTCCTAGGATTGGAGTTAGGGTTAGGGTTGAGCCTAGGGTTAGGGTTCAGAAAACCACACAGCCCAGAGCTCCAGGGACACTGACAGTGATAAAGGCATGCCAAGGAAAGCGCAACACTGCCTGAGCCGTGCAGCCTTCGTGTTTTCCTAATTGGAACTCGCCTCAGCCCAGGGCTGTTTCTTATGCTGAGCCTAGGGTTAGGGTTAGGGTTGAGCCTAGGGTTAGGATTCAGAAAACCACACAGCCCAGAGCTCCAGGGACACGGACAATGATAAAGGCATGCCAAAGGAATCACAACACTGCCTGATCCTTGCAGCCTTCGTGTTTCCCTGTTGGAGCTTGCCTCAACCCAGTACTGTTTCTTAGGCTGAGCCTAAGGATAGGGTTAGGGTTGAGCCTAGGGTTAGGGTTCAGAAAACCACACAGCCCAGAGCTCCAGGGACACTGACAATGATAAACGCATGCCTAAGGAAGATCGGAACTGATGAACCTTGCAGCCTTCATCTTTTCCCAATTGGAACTCGCCTCGGCCCAGTGATGTCTCTTAGGCTGAGCCTGGGGTTAGGGTTAGGGTTGGGCCTAGGGTTAGGGTTCAGAAAACCACACAGCCCAGAGCTCCAGGGACACTGACAATGATAAAGGCACGCCAAGGGAAGCGCAACACTGCCTGATCCTTGCAGCCTTCGTGTTTTCCTAATTGGAACTCGCCTCAGCCCAGGGCTGTTTCTTATGCTGAGCCTAGGGATAGGGTTAGGGTTGAGCCTAGGGTTAGGATTCAGAAAACCACACAGCCCAGAGCTCCAGGGGCACTGACAGTGATAAAGGCATGCCAAGGAAAGCGCAACACTGTCTGAACCTTGCAGCCTTCGTCTTTTCCTAATTGGAACTTGCCTCAGCCCGGTGCTGTCTCTGAGGCTGAGCCTGGTGTTAGGGTTCGGATTAGGGGTGAGCCTCGGGTTAGGGTTCAGAAAACCACACAGCCCAGAGCCCCAGGGACACTGACAATGATAAAGGCATGCCAAGGAAAGCGCAACACTGCCTGAACCTTGCAGCCTTCATGTTTCCCTGTTGGAGCTCACCTCAACCCAGTACTGTTTCTTAGGCTGAGCCTAGGGTTAGGGTTACGGTTGAACCTAGGGTTAGGGTTCAGAAAACCACCCAGCCCAGAGCTCCAGGGACACTGACAATGATAAAGGCATGCCAAAGGAATCACAACACTGCCTGATCCTTGCAGCCTTCATGTTTCCCAGTTGGAGCTCACCTCAACCCAGTACTGTTTCTTAGGCTGAGCCTAGGGTTAGGGTTACGGTTGAACCTAGGGTTAGGGTTCAGAAAACCACACAGCCCAGAGCTCCAGGGGCACTGACAGTGCGTAAGGCATGCCAAGTGCAGTGCGGCACTGCCCCAAACATGCAGCCGTCCTGTGTTCCTGATTGGAACTCCCATCAGTCCACTGCTTTTTCTTAGGCTGTTCCTAGGATTGGAGTTAGGGTTAGGGTTGAGCCTAGGGTTAGGGTTCAGAAAACCACACAGCCCAGAGCTCCAGGGACACTGACAAGGATAAAGGCATGCCAAGGGAAGCCCAACATTGCCTGAGCCGTGCAGCCTTCGTGTTTTCCTAATTGGAACTCGCCTCAGCCCAGGGCTGTTTCTTATGCTGAGCCTAGGGATAGGGTTAGGGTTGAGCCTAGGGTTAGGATTCAGAAAACCACACAGCCCAGAGCTCCAGGGACACTGACAATGATAAACGCATGCCTAAGGAAGATCGGAACTGATGAACCTTGCAGCCTTCATCTTTTCCCAATTGGATCTCGCCTCGGCCCAGTGATGTCTCTGAGGCTGAGCCTGGGGTTAGGGTTAGGGTTGGGCCTAGGGTTAGGGTTCAGAAAACCACACAGCCCAGAGCTCCAGGGACACTGACAATGATAAAGGCATGCCAAGGGAAGCGCAACATTGCCTGAACCTTGCAGCCTTCATCTTTTCCCAACTGGAGCTTGCCTCAGCCCCGTGCCGTTTCTTATGCTGAGCCTAGGGTTAGGGTTAGGGTTGAGCCTAGGGTTAGGGTTCAGAAAACCACACAGCCCAGAGCTCCAGGGACACTGACAATGATAAACGCATGCCTAAGGAAGATCGGAACTGATGAACCTTGCAGCCTTCATCTTTTCCCAATTGGAACTCGCCTCGGCCCAGTGATGTCTCTTAGGCTGAGCCTGGGGTTAGGGTTAGGGTTGGGCCTAGGGTTAGGGTTCAGAAAACCACACAGCCCAGAGCTCCAGGGACACTGACAATGATAAAGGCACGCCAAGGGAAGCGCAACACTGCCTGATCCTTGCAGCCTTCGTGTTTTCCTAATTGGAACTCGCCTCAGCCCAGGGCTGTTTCTTATGCTGAGCCTAGGGATAGGGTTAGGGTAGAGCCTAGGGTTAGGATTCAGAAAACCACACAGCCCAGAGCTCCAGGGACACTGACAATGATAAAGGCACGCCAAGGGAAGCGCAACACTGCCTGATCCTTGCAGCCTTCGTGTTTTCCTAATTGGAACTCGCCTCAGCCCAGGGCTGTTTCTTATGCTGAGCCTAGGGATAGGGTTAGGGTTGAGCCTAGGGTTAGGATTCAGAAAACCACACAGCCCAGAGCTCCAGGGGCACTGACAATGATAAAGGCATGCCAAGGAAAGCGCAACACTGTCTGAACCTTGCAGCCTTCGTCTTTTCCTAATTGGAACTTGCCTCAGCCCGGTGCTGTCTCTGAGGCTGAGCCTGGGGTTAGGGTTCGGATTAGGGGTGAGCCTCGGGTTAGGGTTCAGAAAACCACACAGCCCAGAGCTCCAGGGACACTGACAAGGATAAAGGCACGCCAAGGGAAGCCCAACACTGCCTGATCCTTGCAGCCTTCATGTTTCCCAGTTGGAGCTCACCTCAACCCAGTACTGTTTCTTAGGCTGAGCCTAGGGTTAGGGTTAGGGTTGAGCCTAGGGTTAGGGTTCAGAAAACCACACAGCCCAGAGCCCCAGGGACACTGACAATGATAAAGGCATGCCAAGGAAAGCGCAACACTGCCTGAACCTTGCAGCCTTCATCTTTTCCCAACTGGAGCTTGCCTCAGCCCAGTGCCGTTCCTTATGCTGAGCCTAGGGTTAGGGTTAGGGTTGAGCCTAGGGTTAGGATTCAGAAAACCACACAGCCCAGAGCTCCAGGGACACTGACAGTGATAAAGGCATGCCAAGGAAAGCACAACACTGTCTGAACCTTGCAGCCTTCGTGTTTTCCTAATTGGAACTTGCCTCAGCCCGGTGCTGTCTCTGAGGCTGAGCCTGGGGTTAGGGTTCGGATTAGGGGTGAGCCTCGGGTTAGGGTTCAGAAAACCACACAGCCCAGAGCCCCAGGGGCACTGACAGTGCGTAAGGCATGCCAAGTGCAGTGCGGCACTGCCCCAAACATGCAGCCGTCCTGTGTTCCTGATTGGAACTCCCATCAGTCCACTGCTTTTTCTTAGGCTGTTCCTAGGATTGGAGTTAGGGTTAGGGTTGAGCCTAGGGTTAGGGTTCAGAAAACCACACAGCCCAGAGCTCCAGGGACACTGACAAGGATAAAGGCATGCCAAGGGAAGCCCAACATTGCCTGAGCCGTGCAGCCTTCGTGTTTTCCTAATTGGAACTCGCCTCAGCCCAGGGCTGTTTCTTATGCTGAGCCTAGGGATAGGGTTAGGGTTGAGCCTAGGGTTAGGATTCAGAAAACCACACAGCCCAGAGCTCCAGGGACACTGACAATGATAAACGCATGCCTAAGGAAGATCGGAACTGATGAACCTTGCAGCCTTCATCTTTTCCCAATTGGATCTCGCCTCGGCCCAGTGATGTCTCTGAGGCTGAGCCTGGGGTTAGGGTTAGGGTTGGGCCTAGGGTTAGGGTTCAGAAAACCACACAGCCCAGAGCTCCAGGGACACTGACAGTGATAAAGGCATGCCAAGGAAAGCGCAACACTGTCTGAACCTTGCAGCCTTCGTCTTTTCCTAATTGGAACTTGCCTCAGCCCGGTGCTGTCTCTGAGGCTGAGCCTGGGGTTAGGGTTTGGATTAGGGGTGAGCCTCGGGTTAGGGTTCAGAAAACCACACAGCCCAGAGCTCCAGGGACACTGACAATGATAAACGCATGCCTAAGGAAGATCGGAACTGATGAACCTTGCAGCCTTCATCTTTTCCCAATTGGATCTCGCCTCGGCCCAGTGATGTCTCTGAGGCTGAGCCTGGGGTTAGGGTTAGGGTTGGGCCTAGGGTTAGGGTTCAGAAAACCACACAGCCCAGAGCTCCAGGGACACTGACAATGATAAAGGCATGCCAAAGGAATCACAACACTGCCTGATCCTTGCAGCCTTCATGTTTCCCAGTTGGAGCTCACCTCAGCCCAGGGCTGTTTCTTATGCTGAGCCTAGGGTTAGGGTTAGGGTTGAGCCTCGGGTTAGGGTTCAGAAAACCACACAGCCCAGACCTCCAGGGGCACTGACAGTGCGTAAGGCATGCCAAGTGCAGTGCGGCACTGCCCCAAACATGCAGCCGTCCTGTGTTCCTGACTGGAACTCCCATCAGTCCACTGCTTTTTCTTAGGCTGTTCCTAGGATTGGAGTTAGGGTTAGGGTTGAGCCTAGGGTTAGGGTTCAGAAAACCACACAGCCCAGAGCTCCAGGGACACTGTCAGTGATAAAGGCATGCCAAGGAAAGCGCAACACTGCCTGAACCTTGCAGCCTTCGTCTTTCCCCAACTGGAGCTTGCCTCAGCCCAGTGCCGTTTCTTCTGCTGAGCCTAGGTTTAGGGTTAGGGTTGAGCCTAGGGTTAGGATTCAGAAAACCACACAGCCCAGAGCTCCAGGGACACTGACAATGATAAAGGCATGCCAAGGAAAGCGCAACACTGTCTGAACCTTGCAGCCTTCGTCTTTTCCCAACTGGAGCTTGCCTCAGCCCAGTGCCGTTCCTTATGCTGAGCCTAGGGTTAGGGTTAGGGTTGAGCCTAGGGTTAGGATTCAGAAAACCACACAGCCCAGAGCTCCAGGGACACTGACAATGATAAAGGCATGCCTAAGGAAGATCGGAACTGATGAACCGTGCAGCCTTCATCTTTTCCCAATTGGATCTAGCCTCGGCCCAGTGATGTCTCTTAGGCTGAGCCTGGGGTTAGGGTTAGGGTTGGGCCTAGGGTTAGGGTTCAGAAAACCACACAGCCCAGAGCTCCAGGGACACTGACAGTGATAAAGGCATGCCAAGGAAAGCGCAACACTGTCTGAACCTTGCAGCCTTCATGTTTCCCAGTTGGAGCTCACCTCAACCCAGTACTGTTTCTTAGGCTGAGCCTAGGGTTAGGGTTACGGTTGAACCTAGGGTTAGGGTTCAGAAAACCACACAGCCCAGAGCTCCAGGGGCACTGACAGTGCGTAAGGCATGCCAAGTGCAGTGCGGCACTGCCCCAAACATGCAGCCGTCCTGTGTTCCTGATTGGAACTCCCATCAGTCCACTGCTTTTTCTTAGGCTGTTCCTAGGATTGGAGTTAGGGTTAGGGTTGAGCCTAGGGTTAGGGTTCAGAAAACCACACAGCCCAGAGCTCCAGGGACACTGACAAGGATAAAGGCATGCCAAGGGAAGCCCAACATTGCCTGAGCCGTGCAGCCTTCGTGTTTTCCTAATTGGAACTCGCCTCAGCCCAGGGCTGTTTCTTATGCTGAGCCTAGGGATAGGGTTAGGGTTGAGCCTAGGGTTAGGATTCAGAAAACCACACAGCCCAGAGCTCCAGGGACACTGACAATGATAAACGCATGCCTAAGGAAGATCGGAACTGATGAACCTTGCAGCCTTCATCTTTTCCCAATTGGATCTCGCCTCGGCCCAGTGATGTCTCTGAGGCTGAGCCTGGGGTTAGGGTTAGGGTTGGGCCTAGGGTTAGGGTTCAGAAAACCACACAGCCCAGAGCTCCAGGGACACTGACAATGATAAAGGCATGCCAAGGGAAGCGCAACACTGCCTGAACCTTGCAGCCTTCATCTTTTCCCAACTGGAGCTTGCCTCAGCCCAGTGCCGTTTCTTATGCTGAGCCTAGGGTTAGGGTTAGGGTTGAGCCTAGGGTTAGGATTCAGAAAACCACACAGCCCAGAGCTCCAGGGACACTGACAATGATAAACGCATGCCTAAGGAAGATCGGAACTGATGAACCTTGCAGCCTTCATCTTTTCCCAATTGGATCTCGCCTCGGCCCAGTGATGTCTCTGAGGCTGAGCCTGGGGTTAGGGTTAGGGTTGAGCCTAGGGTTAGGGTTCAGAAAACCACACAGCCCAGAGCTCCAGGGACACTGACAGTGATAAAGGCATGCCAAGGAAAGCGCAACACTGTCTGAACCTTGCAGCCTTCGTCTTTTCCTAATTGGAACTTGCCTCAGCCCGGTGCTGTCTCTGAGGCTGAGCCTGGGGTTAGGGTTTGGATTAGGGGTGAGCCTCGGGTTAGGGTTCAGAAAACCACACAGCCCAGAGCTCCAGGGACACTGACAATGATAAACGCATGCCTAAGGAAGATCGGAACTGATGAACCTTGCAGCCTTCATCTTTTCCCAATTGGAACTCGCCTCAGCCCAGTGATGTCTCTTAGGCTGAGCCTGGGGTTAGGGTTAGGGTTGGGCCTAGGGTTAGGGTTCAGAAAACCACACAGCCCAGAGCTCCAGGGACACTGACAGTGATAAAGGCATGCCAAGGAAAGCGCAACACTGCCTGAACCTTGCAGCCTTCGTCTTTTCCCAATTGGAACTCGCCTCAGCCCAGTGATGTCTCTTAGGCTGAGCCTGGGGTTTGGATTAGGGGTGAGCCTCGGGTTAGGGTTCAGAAAACCACACAGCCCAGAGCCCCAGGGGCACTGACAGTGCGTAAGGCATGCCAAGTGCAGTGCGGCACTGCCCCAAACATGCAGCCGTCCTGTGTTCCTGATTGGAACTCCCATCAGTCCACTGCTTTTTCTTAGGCTGTTCCTAGGATTGGAGTTAGGGTTAGGGTTGAGCCTAGGGTTAGGGTTCAGAAAACCACACAGCCCAGAGCTCCAGGGACACTGACAAGGATAAAGGCATGCCAAGGGAAGCCCAACATTGCCTGAGCCGTGCAGCCTTCGTGTTTTCCTAATTGGAACTCGCCTCAGCCCAGGGCTGTTTCTTATGCTGAGCCTAGGGTTAGGGTTAGGGTTGAGCCTAGGGTTAGGATTCAGAAAACCACACAGCCCAGAGCTCCAGGGACACTGACAATGATAAACGCATGCCTAAGGAAGATCGGAACTGATGAACCTTGCAGCCTTCGTGTTTTCCCAATTGGATCTCGCCTCGGCCCAGTGATGTCCCTGAGGCTGAGCCTGGGGTTAGGGTTAGGGTTGGGCCTAGGGTTAGGGTTCAGAAAACCACACAGCCCAGAGCTCCAGGGACACTGACAGTGATAAAGGCATGCCAAGGAAAGCGCAACACTGTCTGAACCTTGCAGCCTTCGTCTTTTCCTAATTGGAACTTGCCTCAGCCCGGTGCTGTCTCTGAGGCTGAGCCTGGGGTTAGGGTTTGGATTAGGGGTGAGCCTCGGGTTAGGGTTCAGAAAACCACACAGCCCAGAGCTCCAGGGACACTGACAATGATAAACGCATGCCTAAGGAAGATCGGAACTGATGAACCTTGCAGCCTTCATCTTTTCCCAATTGGATCTCGCCTCGGCCCAGTGATGTCTCTGAGGCTGAGCCTGGGGTTAGGGTTAGGGTTGGGCCTAGGGTTAGGGTTCAGAAAACCACACAGCCCAGAGCTCCAGGGACACTGACAATGATAAAGGCATGCCAAAGGAATCACAACACTGCCTGATCCTTGCAGCCTTCATGTTTCCCAGTTGGAGCTCACCTCAGCCCAGGGCTGTTTCTTATGCTGAGCCTAGGGTTAGGGTTAGGGTTGAGCCTCGGGTTTGGGTTCAGAAAACCACACAGCCCAGACCTCCAGGGGCACTGACAGTGCGTAAGGCATGCCAAGTGCAGTGCGGCACTGCCCCAAACATGCAGCCGTCCTGTGTTCCTGACTGGAACTCCCATCAGTCCACTGCTTTTTCTTAGGCTGTTCCTAGGATTGGAGTTAGGGTTAGGGTTGAGCCTAGGGTTAGGGTTCAGAAAACCACACAGCCCAGAGCTCCAGGGACACTGTCAGTGATAAAGGCATGCCAAGGAAAGCGCAACACTGCCTGAACCTTGCAGCCTTCGTCTTTCCCCAACTGGAGCTTGCCTCAGCCCAGTGCCGTTTCTTCTGCTGAGCCTAGGTTTAGGGTTAGGGTTGAGCCTAGGGTTAGGATTCAGAAAACCACACAGCCCAGAGCTCCAGGGACACTGACAATGATAAAGGCATGCCAAGGAAAGCGCAACACTGTCTGAACCTTGCAGCCTTCGTCTTTTCCCAACTGGAGCTTGCCTCAGCCCAGTGCCGTTCCTTATGCTGAGCCTAGGGTTAGGGTTAGGGTTGAGCCTAGGGTTAGGATTCAGAAAACCACACAGCCCAGAGCTCCAGGGACACTGACAATGATAAAGGCATGCCTAAGGAAGATCGGAACTGATGAACCGTGCAGCCTTCATCTTTTCCCAATTGGATCTCGCCTCGGCCCAGTGATGTCTCTTAGGCTGAGCCTGGGGTTAGGGTTAGGGTTGGGCCTAGGGTTAGGGTTCAGAAAACCACACAGCCCAGAGCTCCAGGGACACTGACAGTGATAAAGGCATGCCAAGGAAAGCGCAACACTGTCTGAACCTTGCAGCCTTCATGTTTCCCAGTTGGAGCTCACCTCAACCCAGTACTGTTTCTTAGGCTGAGCCTAGGGTTAGGGTTACGGTTGAACCTAGGGTTAGGGTTCAGAAAACCACACAGCCCAGAGCTCCAGGGGCACTGACAGTGCGTAAGGCATGCCAAGTGCAGTGCGGCACTGCCCCAAACATGCAGCCGTCCTGTGTTCCTGATTGGAACTCCCATCAGTCCACTGCTTTTTCTTAGGCTGTTCCTAGGATTGGAGTTAGGGTTAGGGTTGAGCCTAGGGTTAGGGTTCAGAAAACCACACAGCCCAGAGCTCCAGGGACACTGACAAGGATAAAGGCATGCCAAGGGAAGCCCAACATTGCCTGAGCCGTGCAGCCTTCGTGTTTTCCTAATTGGAACTCGCCTCAGCCCAGGGCTGTTTCTTATGCTGAGCCTAGGGATAGGGTTAGGGTTGAGCCTAGGGTTAGGATTCAGAAAACCACACAGCCCAGAGCTCCAGGGACACTGACAATGATAAACGCATGCCTAAGGAAGATCGGAACTGATGAACCTTGCAGCCTTCATCTTTTCCCAATTGGATCTCGCCTCGGCCCAGTGATGTCTCTGAGGCTGAGCCTGGGGTTAGGGTTAGGGTTGGGCCTAGGGTTAGGGTTCAGAAAACCACACAGCCCAGAGCTCCAGGGACACTGACAATGATAAAGGCATGCCAAGGAAAGCGCAACACTGTCTGAACCTTGCAGCCTTCGTCTTTTCCTAATTGGAACTTGCCTCAGCCCGGTGCTGTCTCTGAGGCTGAGCCTGGGGTTAGGGTTTGGATTAGGGGTGAGCCTCGGGTTAGGGTTCAGAAAACCACACAGCCCAGAGCTCCAGGGACAGTGACAATGATAAACGCATGCCTAAGGAAGATCGGAACTGATGAACCTTGCAGCCTTCATCTTTTCCCAATTGGAACTCGCCTCAGCCCAGTGATGTCTCTTAGGCTGAGCCTGGGGTTAGGGTTAGGGTTGGGCCTAGGGTTAGGGTTCAGAAAACCACACAGCCCAGAGCTCCAGGGACACTGACAGTGATAAAGGCATGCCAAGGAAAGCGCAACACTGCCTGAACCTTGCAGCCTTCGTCTTTTCCTAATTGGAACTTGCCTCAGCCCGGTGCTGTCTCTGAGGCTGAGCCTGGGGTTAGGGTTCAGATTAGGGGTGAGCCTCGGGTTAGGGTTCAGAAAACCACACAGCCCAGAGCCCCAGGGACACTGACAATGATAAAGGCACGCCAAGGGAAGCGCAACACTGCCTGAGCCGTGCAGCCTTCGTGTTTTCCTAATTGGAACTCGCCTCAGCCCAGGGCTGTTTCTTATGCTGAGCCTAGGGATAGGGTTAGGGTTGAGCCTAGGGTTAGGATTCAGAAAACCACACAGCCCAGAGCTCCAGGGACACTGACAATGATAAAGGCATGCCAAGGGAAGCGCAACACTGCCTGAACCTTGCAGCCTTCATCTTTTCCCAACTGGAGCTTGCCTCAGCCCCGTGCCGTTTCTTATGCTGAGCCTAGGCTTAGGGTTAGGGTTGAGCCTAGGGTTAGGATTCAGAAAACCACACAGCCCAGAGCTCCAGGGACACTGACAATGATAAACGCATGCCTAAGGAAGATCGGAACTGATGAACCTTGCAGCCTTCATCTTTTCCCAATTGGATCTCGCCTCGGCCCAGTGATGTCTCTGAGGCTGAGCCTGGGGTTAGGGTTAGGGTTGGGCCTAGGGTTAGGGTTCAGAAAACCACACAGCCCAGAGCTCCAGGGACACTGACAATGATAAAGGCACGCCAAGGGAAGCGCAACACTGCCTGATCCTTGCAGCCTTCGTGTTTTCCTAATTGGAACTCGCCTCAGCCCAGGGCTGTTTCTTATGCTGAGCCTAGGGATAGGGTTAGGGTTGAGCCTAGGGTTAGGATTCAGAAAACCACACAGCCCAGAGCTCCAGGGACACTGACAATGATAAAGGCACGCCAAGGGAAGCGCAACACTGCCTGATCCTTGCAGCCTTCGTGTTTTCCTAATTGGAACTCGCCTCAGCCCAGGGCTGTTTCTTATGCTGAGCCTAGGGATAGGGTTAGGGTTGAGCCTAGGGTTAGGATTCAGAAAACCACACAGCCCAGAGCTCCAGGGGCACTGACAATGATAAAGGCATGCCAAGGAAAGCGCAACACTGTCTGAACCTTGCAGCCTTCGTCTTTTCCTAATTGGAACTTGCCTCAGCCCGGTGCTGTCTCTGAGGCTGAGCCTGGGGTTAGGGTTCGGATTAGGGGTGAGCCTCGGGTTAGGGTTCAGAAAACCACACAGCCCAGAGCTCCAGGGACACTGACAAGGATAAAGGCACGCCAAGGGAAGCCCAACACTGCCTGATCCTTGCAGCCTTCATGTTTCCCAGTTGGAGCTCACCTCAACCCAGTACTGTTTCTTAGGCTGAGCCTAGGGTTAGGGTTAGGGTTGAGCCTAGGGTTAGGGTTCAGAAAACCACACAGCCCAGAGCCCCAGGGACACTGACAATGATAAAGGCATGCCAAGGAAAGCGCAACACTGCCTGAACCTTGCAGCCTTCATCTTTTCCCAACTGGAGCTTGCCTCAGCCCAGTGCCGTTCCTTATGCTGAGCCTAGGGATAGGGTTAGGGTTGAGCCTAGGGTTAGGATTCAGAAAACCACACAGCCCAGAGCTCCAGGGACACTGACAGTGATAAAGGCATGCCAAGGAAAGCACAACACTGTCTGAACCTTGCAGCCTTCGTGTTTTCCTAATTGGAACTTGCCTCAGCCCGGTGCTGTCTCTGAGGCTGAGCCTGGGGTTAGGGTTCGGATTAGGGGTGAGCCTCGGGTTAGGGTTCAGAAAACCACACAGCCCAGAGCCCCAGGGGCACTGACAGTGCGTAAGGCATGCCAAGTGCAGTGCGGCACTGCCCCAAACATGCAGCCGTCCTGTGTTCCTGATTGGAACTCCCATCAGTCCACTGCTTTTTCTTAGGCTGTTCCTAGGATTGGAGTTAGGGTTAGGGTTGAGCCTAGGGTTAGGGTTCAGAAAACCACACAGCCCAGAGCTCCAGGGACACTGACAAGGATAAAGGCATGCCAAGGGAAGCCCAACATTGCCTGAGCCGTGCAGCCTTCGTGTTTTCCTAATTGGAACTCGCCTCAGCCCAGGGCTGTTTCTTATGCTGAGCCTAGGGATAGGGTTAGGGTTGAGCCTAGGGTTAGGGTTCAGAAAACCACACAGCCCAGAGCTCCAGGGACACTGACAATGATAAACGCATGCCTAAGGAAGATCGGAACTGATGAACCTTGCAGCCTTCATCTTTTCCCAATTGGAACTCGCCTCGGCCCAGTGATGTCTCTTAGGCTGAGCCTGGGGTTAGGGTTAGGGTTGGGCCTAGGGTTAGGGTTCAGAAAACCACACAGCCCAGAGCTCCAGGGGCACTGACAGTGATAAAGGCATGCCAAGGAAAGCGCAACACTGTCTGAACCTTGCAGCCTTCGTCTTTTCCTAATTGGAACTTGCCTCAGCCCGGTGCTGTCTCTGAGGCTGAGCCTGGTGTTAGGGTTCGGATTAGGGGTGAGCCTCGGGTTAGGGTTCAGAAAACCACACAGCCCAGAGCCCCAGGGACACTGACAATGATAAAGGCATGCCAAGGAAAGCGCAACACTGCCTGAACCTTGCAGCCTTCATGTTTCCCTGTTGGAGCTCACCTCAACCCAGTACTGTTTCTTAGGCTGAGCCTAGGGTTAGGGTTACGGTTGAACCTAGGGTTAGGGTTCAGAAAACCACCCAGCCCAGAGCTCCAGGGACACTGACAATGATAAAGGCATGCCAAAGGAATCACAACACTGCCTGATCCTTGCAGCCTTCATGTTTCCCAGTTGGAGCTCACCTCAACCCAGTACTGTTTCTTAGGCTGAGCCTAGGGTTAGGGTTACGGTTGAACCTAGGGTTAGGGTTCAGAAAACCACACAGCCCAGAGCTCCAGGGGCACTGACAGTGCGTAAGGCATGCCAAGTGCAGTGCGGCACTGCCCCAAACATGCAGCCGTCCTGTGTTCCTGATTGGAACTCCCATCAGTCCACTGCTTTTTCTTAGGCTGTTCCTAGGATTGGAGTTAGGGTTAGGGTTGAGCCTAGGGTTAGGGTTCAGAAAACCACACAGCCCAGAGCTCCAGGGACACTGACAAGGATAAAGGCATGCCAAGGGAAGCCCAACATTGCCTGAGCCGTGCAGCCTTCGTGTTTTCCTAATTGGAACTCGCCTCAGCCCAGGGCTGTTTCTTATGCTGAGCCTAGGGATAGGGTTAGGGTTGAGCCTAGGGTTAGGATTCAGAAAACCACACAGCCCAGAGCTCCAGGGACACTGACAATGATAAACGCATGCCTAAGGAAGATCGGAACTGATGAACCTTGCAGCCTTCATCTTTTCCCAATTGGATCTCGCCTCGGCCCAGTGATGTCTCTGAGGCTGAGCCTGGGGTTAGGGTTAGGGTTGGGCCTAGGGTTAGGGTTCAGAAAACCACACAGCCCAGAGCTCCAGGGACACTGACAATGATAAAGGCATGCCAAGGGAAGCGCAACATTGCCTGAACCTTGCAGCCTTCATCTTTTCCCAACTGGAGCTTGCCTCAGCCCCGTGCCGTTTCTTATGCTGAGCCTAGGGTTAGGGTTAGGGTTGAGCCTAGGGTTAGGGTTCAGAAAACCACACAGCCCAGAGCTCCAGGGACACTGACAATGATAAAGGCATGCCTAAGGAAGATCGGAACTGATGAACCTTGCAGCCTTCATCTTTTCCCAATTGGATCTCGCCTCGGCCCAGTGATGTCTCTTAGGCTGAGCCTGGGGTTAGGGTTAGGGTTGGGCCTAGGGTTAGGGTTCAGAAAACCACACAGCCCAGAGCTCCAGGGGCACTGACAGTGATAAAGGCATGCCAAGGAAAGCGCAACACTGTCTGAACCTTGCAGCCTTCGTCTTTTCCTAATTGGAACTTGCCTCAGCCCGGTGCTGTCTCTGAGGCTGAGCCTGGTGTTAGGGTTCGGATTAGGGGTGAGCCTCGGGTTAGGGTTCAGAAAACCACACAGCCCAGAGCCCCAGGGACACTGACAATGATAAAGGCATGCCAAGGAAAGCGCAACACTGCCTGAACCTTGCAGCCTTCATGTTTCCCTGTTGGAGCTCACCTCAACCCAGTACTGTTTCTTAGGCTGAGCCTAGGGTTAGGGTTACGGTTGAACCTAGGGTTAGGGTTCAGAAAACCACCCAGCCCAGAGCTCCAGGGACACTGACAATGATAAAGGCATGCCAAAGGAATCACAACACTGCCTGATCCTTGCAGCCTTCATGTTTCCCAGTTGGAGCTCACCTCAACCCAGTACTGTTTCTTAGGCTGAGCCTAGGGTTAGGGTTACGGTTGAACCTAGGGTTAGGGTTCAGAAAACCACACAGCCCAGAGCTCCAGGGGCACTGACAGTGCGTAAGGCATGCCAAGTGCAGTGCGGCACTGCCCCAAACATGCAGCCGTCCTGTGTTCCTGATTGGAACTCCCATCAGTCCACTGCTTTTTCTTAGGCTGTTCCTAGGATTGGAGTTAGGGTTAGGGTTGAGCCTAGGGTTAGGGTTCAGAAAACCACACAGCCCAGAGCTCCAGGGACACTGACAAGGATAAAGGCATGCCAAGGGAAGCCCAACATTGCCTGAGCCGTGCAGCCTTCGTGTTTTCCTAATTGGAACTCGCCTCAGCCCAGGGCTGTTTCTTATGCTGAGCCTAGGGATAGGGTTAGGGTTGAGCCTAGGGTTAGGATTCAGAAAACCACACAGCCCAGAGCTCCAGGGACACTGACAATGATAAACGCATGCCTAAGGAAGATCGGAACTGATGAACCTTGCAGCCTTCATCTTTTCCCAATTGGATCTCGCCTCGGCCCAGTGATGTCTCTGAGGCTGAGCCTGGGGTTAGGGTTAGGGTTGGGCCTAGGGTTAGGGTTCAGAAAACCACACAGCCCAGAGCTCCAGGGACACTGACAATGATAAAGGCATGCCAAGGGAAGCGCAACATTGCCTGAACCTTGCAGCCTTCATCTTTTCCCAACTGGAGCTTGCCTCAGCCCCGTGCCGTTTCTTATGCTGAGCCTAGGGTTAGGGTTAGGGTTGAGCCTAGGGTTAGGGTTCAGAAAACCACACAGCCCAGAGCTCCAGGGACACTGACAATGATAAACGCATGCCTAAGGAAGATCGGAACTGATGAACCTTGCAGCCTTCATCTTTTCCCAATTGGAACTCGCCTCGGCCCAGTGATGTCTCTTAGGCTGAGCCTGGGGTTAGGGTTAGGGTTGGGCCTAGGGTTAGGGTTCAGAAAACCACACAGCCCAGAGCTCCAGGGACACTGACAATGATAAAGGCACGCCAAGGGAAGCGCAACACTGCCTGATCCTTGCAGCCTTCGTGTTTTCCTAATTGGAACTCGCCTCAGCCCAGGGCTGTTTCTTATGCTGAGCCTAGGGATAGGGTTAGGGTTGAGCCTAGGGTTAGGATTCAGAAAACCACACAGCCCAGAGCTCCAGGGACACTGACAATGATAAAGGCACGCCAAGGGAAGCGCAACACTGCCTGATCCTTGCAGCCTTCGTGTTTTCCTAATTGGAACTCGCCTCAGCCCAGGGCTGTTTCTTATGCTGAGCCTAGGGATAGGGTTAGGGTTGAGCCTAGGGTTAGGATTCAGAAAACCACACAGCCCAGAGCTCCAGGGGCACTGACAATGATAAAGGCATGCCAAGGAAAGCGCAACACTGTCTGAACCTTGCAGCCTTCGTCTTTTCCTAATTGGAACTTGCCTCAGCCCGGTGCTGTCTCTGAGGCTGAGCCTGGGGTTAGGGTTCGGATTAGGGGTGAGCCTCGGGTTAGGGTTCAGAAAACCACACAGCCCAGAGCTCCAGGGACGCTGACAAGGATAAAGGCACGCCAAGGGAAGCCCAACACTGCCTGATCCTTGCAGCCTTCATGTTTCCCAGTTGGAGCTCACCTCAACCCAGTACTGTTTCTTAGGCTGAGCCTAGGGTTAGGGTTAGGGTTGAGCCTAGGGTTAGGGTTCAGAAAACCACACAGCCCAGAGCCCCAGGGACACTGACAATGATAAAGGCATGCCAAGGAAAGCGCAACACTGCCTGAACCTTGCAGCCTTCATCTTTTCCCAACTGGAGCTTGCCTCAGCCCAGTGCCGTTCCTTATGCTGAGCCTAGGGTTAGGGTTAGGGTTGAGCCTAGGGTTAGGATTCAGAAAACCACACAGCCCAGAGCTCCAGGGACACTGACAGTGATAAAGGCATGCCAAGGAAAGCACAACACTGTCTGAACCTTGCAGCCTTCGTGTTTTCCTAATTGGAACTTGCCTCAGCCCGGTGCTGTCTCTGAGGCTGAGCCTGGGGTTAGGGTTCGGATTAGGGGTGAGCCTCGGGTTAGGGTTCAGAAAACCACACAGCCCAGAGCCCCAGGGGCACTGACAGTGCGTAAGGCATGCCAAGTGCAGTGCGGCACTGCCCCAAACATGCAGCCGTCCTGTGTTCCTGATTGGAACTCCCATCAGTCCACTGCTTTTTCTTAGGCTGTTCCTAGGATTGGAGTTAGGGTTAGGGTTGAGCCTAGGGTTAGGGTTCAGAAAACCACACAGCCCAGAGCTCCAGGGACACTGACAAGGATAAAGGCATGCCAAGGGAAGCCCAACATTGCCTGAGCCGTGCAGCCTTCGTGTTTTCCTAATTGGAACTCGCCTCAGCCCAGGGCTGTTTCTTATGCTGAGCCTAGGGATAGGGTTAGGGTTGAGCCTAGGGTTAGGATTCAGAAAACCACACAGCCCAGAGCTCCAGGGACACTGACAATGATAAACGCATGCCTAAGGAAGATCGGAACTGATGAACCTTGCAGCCTTCATCTTTTCCCAATTGGAACTCGCCTCGGCCCAGTGATGTCTCTTAGGCTGAGCCTGGGGTTAGGGTTAGGGTTGGGCCTAGGGTTAGGGTTCAGAAAACCACACAGCCCAGAGCTCCAGGGGCACTGACAGTGATAAAGGCATGCCAAGGAAAGCGCAACACTGTCTGAACCTTGCAGCCTTCGTCTTTTCCTAATTGGAACTTGCCTCAGCCCGGTGCTGTCTCTGAGGCTGAGCCTGGTGTTAGGGTTCGGATTAGGGGTGAGCCTCGGGTTAGGGTTCAGAAAACCACACAGCCCAGAGCCCCAGGGACACTGACAATGATAAAGGCATGCCAAGGAAAGCGCAACACTGCCTGAACCTTGCAGCCTTCATGTTTCCCTGTTGGAGCTCACCTCAACCCAGTACTGTTTCTTAGGCTGAGCCTAGGGTTAGGGTTACGGTTGAACCTAGGGTTAGGGTTCAGAAAACCACCCAGCCCAGAGCTCCAGGGACACTGACAATGATAAAGGCATGCCAAAGGAATCACAACACTGCCTGATCCTTGCAGCCTTCATGTTTCCCAGTTGGAGCTCACCTCAACCCAGTACTGTTTCTTAGGCTGAGCCTAGGGTTAGGGTTACGGTTGAACCTAGGGTTAGGGTTCAGAAAACCACACAGCCCAGAGCTCCAGGGGCACTGACAGTGCGTAAGGCATGCCAAGTGCAGTGCGGCACTGCCCCAAACATGCAGCCGTCCTGTGTTCCTGATTGGAACTCCCATCAGTCCACTGCTTTTTCTTAGGCTGTTCCTAGGATTGGAGTTAGGGTTAGGGTTGAGCCTAGGGTTAGGGTTCAGAAAACCACACAGCCCAGAGCTCCAGGGACACTGACAAGGATAAAGGCATGCCAAGGGAAGCCCAACATTGCCTGAGCCGTGCAGCCTTCGTGTTTTCCTAATTGGAACTCGCCTCAGCCCAGGGCTGTTTCTTATGCTGAGCCTAGGGATAGGGTTAGGGTTGAGCCTAGGGTTAGGATTCAGAAAACCACACAGCCCAGAGCTCCAGGGACACTGACAATGATAAACGCATGCCTAAGGAAGATCGGAACTGATGAACCTTGCAGCCTTCATCTTTTCCCAATTGGATCTCGCCTCGGCCCAGTGATGTCTCTGAGGCTGAGCCTGGGGTTAGGGTTAGGGTTGGGCCTAGGGTTAGGGTTCAGAAAACCACACAGCCCAGAGCTCCAGGGACACTGACAATGATAAAGGCATGCCAAGGGAAGCGCAACATTGCCTGAACCTTGCAGCCTTCATCTTTTCCCAACTGGAGCTTGCCTCAGCCCCGTGCCGTTTCTTATGCTGAGCCTAGGGTTAGGGTTAGGGTTGAGCCTAGGGTTAGGGTTCAGAAAACCACACAGCCCAGAGCTCCAGGGACACTGACAATGATAAACGCATGCCTAAGGAAGATCGGAACTGATGAACCTTGCAGCCTTCATCTTTTCCCAATTGGAACTCGCCTCGGCCCAGTGATGTCTCTTAGGCTGAGCCTGGGGTTAGGGTTAGGGTTGGGCCTAGGGTTAGGGTTCAGAAAACCACACAGCCCAGAGCTCCAGGGACACTGACAATGATAAAGGCACGCCAAGGGAAGCGCAACACTGCCTGATCCTTGCAGCCTTCGTGTTTTCCTAATTGGAACTCGCCTCAGCCCAGGGCTGTTTCTTATGCTGAGCCTAGGGATAGGGTTAGGGTTGAGCCTAGGGTTAGGATTCAGAAAACCACACAGCCCAGAGCTCCAGGGACACTGACAATGATAAAGGCACGCCAAGGGAAGCGCAACACTGCCTGATCCTTGCAGCCTTCGTGTTTTCCTAATTGGAACTCGCCTCAGCCCAGGGCTGTTTCTTATGCTGAGCCTAGGGATAGGGTTAGGGTTGAGCCTAGGGTTAGGATTCAGAAAACCACACAGCCCAGAGCTCCAGGGGCACTGACAATGATAAAGGCATGCCAAGGAAAGCGCAACACTGTCTGAACCTTGCAGCCTTCGTCTTTTCCTAATTGGAACTTGCCTCAGCCCGGTGCTGTCTCTGAGGCTGAGCCTGGGGTTAGGGTTCGGATTAGGGGTGAGCCTCGGGTTAGGGTTCAGAAAACCACACAGCCCAGAGCTCCAGGGACACTGACAAGGATAAAGGCACGCCAAGGGAAGCCCAACACTGCCTGATCCTTGCAGCCTTCATGTTTCCCAGTTGGAGCTCACCTCAACCCAGTACTGTTTCTTAGGCTGAGCCTAGGGTTAGGGTTAGGGTTGAGCCTAGGGTTAGGGTTCAGAAAACCACACAGCCCAGAGCCCCAGGGACACTGACAATGATAAAGGCATGCCAAGGAAAGCGCAACACTGCCTGAACCTTGCAGCCTTCATCTTTTCCCAACTGGAGCTTGCCTCAGCCCAGTGCCGTTCCTTATGCTGAGCCTAGGGTTAGGGTTAGGGTTGAGCCTAGGGTTAGGATTCAGAAAACCACACAGCCCAGAGCTCCAGGGACACTGACAGTGATAAAGGCATGCCAAGGAAAGCACAACACTGTCTGAACCTTGCAGCCTTCGTGTTTTCCTAATTGGAACTTGCCTCAGCCCGGTGCTGTCTCTGAGGCTGAGCCTGGGGTTAGGGTTCGGATTAGGGGTGAGCCTCGGGTTAGGGTTCAGAAAACCACACAGCCCAGAGCCCCAGGGGCACTGACAGTGCGTAAGGCATGCCAAGTGCAGTGCGGCACTGCCCCAAACATGCAGCCGTCCTGTGTTCCTGATTGGAACTCCCATCAGTCCACTGCTTTTTCTTAGGCTGTTCCTAGGATTGGAGTTAGGGTTAGGGTTGAGCCTAGGGTTAGGGTTCAGAAAACCACACAGCCCAGAGCTCCAGGGACACTGACAAGGATAAAGGCATGCCAAGGGAAGCCCAACATTGCCTGAGCCGTGCAGCCTTCGTGTTTTCCTAATTGGAACTCGCCTCAGCCCAGGGCTGTTTCTTATGCTGAGCCTAGGGATAGGGTTAGGGTTGAGCCTAGGGTTAGGATTCAGAAAACCACACAGCCCAGAGCTCCAGGGACACTGACAATGATAAACGCATGCCTAAGGAAGATCGGAACTGATGAACCTTGCAGCCTTCATCTTTTCCCAATTGGATCTCGCCTCGGCCCAGTGATGTCTCTGAGGCTGAGCCTGGGGTTAGGGTTAGGGTTGGGCCTAGGGTTAGGGTTCAGAAAACCACACAGCCCAGAGCTCCAGGGACACTGACAGTGATAAAGGCATGCCAAGGAAAGCGCAACACTGTCTGAACCTTGCAGCCTTCGTCTTTTCCTAATTGGAACTTGCCTCAGCCCGGTGCTGTCTCTGAGGCTGAGCCTGGGGTTAGGGTTTGGATTAGGGGTGAGCCTCGGGTTAGGGTTCAGAAAACCACACAGCCCAGAGCTCCAGGGACACTGACAATGATAAACGCATGCCTAAGGAAGATCGGAACTGATGAACCTTGCAGCCTTCATCTTTTCCCAATTGGATCTCGCCTTGGCCCAGTGATGTCTCTGAGGCTGAGCCTGGGGTTAGGGTTAGGGTTGGGCCTAGGGTTAGGGTTCAGAAAACCACACAGCCCAGAGCTCCAGGGACACTGACAATGATAAAGGCATGCCAAAGGAATCACAACACTGCCTGATCCTTGCAGCCTTCATGTTTCCCAGTTGGAGCTCACCTCAGCCCAGGGCTGTTTCTTATGCTGAGCCTAGGGTTAGGGTTAGGGTTGAGCCTCGGGTTAGGGTTCAGAAAACCACACAGCCCAGACCTCCAGGGGCACTGACAGTGCGTAAGGCATGCCAAGTGCAGTGCGGCACTGCCCCAAACATGCAGCCGTCCTGTGTTCCTGACTGGAACTCCCATCAGTCCACTGCTTTTTCTTAGGCTGTTCCTAGGATTGGAGTTAGGGTTAGGGTTGAGCCTAGGGTTAGGGTTCAGAAAACCACACAGCCCAGAGCTCCAGGGACACTGTCAGTGATAAAGGCATGCCAAGGAAAGCGCAACACTGCCTGAACCTTGCAGCCTTCGTCTTTCCCCAACTGGAGCTTGCCTCAGCCCAGTGCCGTTTCTTCTGCTGAGCCTAGGTTTAGGGTTAGGGTTGAGCCTAGGGTTAGGATTCAGAAAACCACACAGCCCAGAGCTCCAGGGACACTGACAATGATAAAGGCATGCCAAGGAAAGCGCAACACTGTCTGAACCTTGCAGCCTTCGTCTTTTCCCAACTGGAGCTTGCCTCAGCCCAGTGCCGTTCCTTATGCTGAGCCTAGGGTTAGGGTTAGGGTTGAGCCTAGGGTTAGGATTCAGAAAACCACACAGCCCAGAGCTCCAGGGACACTGACAATGATAAAGGCATGCCTAAGGAAGATCGGAACTGATGAACCGTGCAGCCTTCATCTTTTCCCAATTGGATCTAGCCTCGGCCCAGTGATGTCTCTTAGGCTGAGCCTGGGGTTAGGGTTAGGGTTGGGCCTAGGGTTAGGGTTCAGAAAACCACACAGCCCAGAGCTCCAGGGACACTGACAGTGATAAAGGCATGCCAAGGAAAGCGCAACACTGTCTGAACCTTGCAGCCTTCATGTTTCCCAGTTGGAGCTCACCTCAACCCAGTACTGTTTCTTAGGCTGAGCCTAGGGTTAGGGTTACGGTTGAACCTAGGGTTAGGGTTCAGAAAACCACACAGCCCAGAGCTCCAGGGGCACTGACAGTGCGTAAGGCATGCCAAGTGCAGTGCGGCACTGCCCCAAACATGCAGCCGTCCTGTGTTCCTGATTGGAACTCCCATCAGTCCACTGCTTTTTCTTAGGCTGTTCCTAGGATTGGAGTTAGGGTTAGGGTTGAGCCTAGGGTTAGGGTTCAGAAAACCACACAGCCCAGAGCTCCAGGGACACTGACAAGGATAAAGGCATGCCAAGGGAAGCCCAACATTGCCTGAGCCGTGCAGCCTTCGTGTTTTCCTAATTGGAACTCGCCTCAGCCCAGGGCTGTTTCTTATGCTGAGCCTAGGGATAGGGTTAGGGTTGAGCCTAGGGTTAGGATTCAGAAAACCACACAGCCCAGAGCTCCAGGGACACTGACAATGATAAACGCATGCCTAAGGAAGATCGGAACTGATGAACCTTGCAGCCTTCATCTTTTCCCAATTGGATCTCGCCTCGGCCCAGTGATGTCTCTGAGGCTGAGCCTGGGGTTAGGGTTAGGGTTGGGCCTAGGGTTAGGGTTCAGAAAACCACACAGCCCAGAGCTCCAGGGACACTGACAATGATAAAGGCATGCCAAGGGAAGCGCAACACTGCCTGAACCTTGCAGCCTTCATCTTTTCCCAACTGGAGCTTGCCTCAGCCCAGTGCCGTTTCTTATGCTGAGCCTAGGGTTAGGGTTAGGGTTGAGCCTAGGGTTAGGATTCAGAAAACCACACAGCCCAGAGCTCCAGGGACACTGACAATGATAAACGCATGCCTAAGGAAGATCGGAACTGATGAACCTTGCAGCCTTCATCTTTTCCCAATTGGATCTCGCCTCGGCCCAGTGATGTCTCTGAGGCTGAGCCTGGGGTTAGGGTTAGGGTTGAGCCTAGGGTTAGGGTTCAGAAAACCACACAGCCCAGAGCTCCAGGGACACTGACAGTGATAAAGGCATGCCAAGGAAAGCGCAACACTGTCTGAACCTTGCAGCCTTCGTCTTTTCCTAATTGGAACTTGCCTCAGCCCGGTGCTGTCTCTGAGGCTGAGCCTGGGGTTAGGGTTTGGATTAGGGGTGAGCCTCGGGTTAGGGTTCAGAAAACCACACAGCCCAGAGCTCCAGGGACACTGACAATGATAAACGCATGCCTAAGGAAGATCGGAACTGATGAACCTTGCAGCCTTCATCTTTTCCCAATTGGAACTCGCCTCAGCCCAGTGATGTCTCTTAGGCTGAGCCTGGGGTTAGGGTTAGGGTTGGGCCTAGGGTTAGGGTTCAGAAAACCACACAGCCCAGAGCTCCAGGGACACTGACAGTGATAAAGGCATGCCAAGGAAAGCGCAACACTGCCTGAACCTTGCAGCCTTCGTCTTTTCCCAATTGGAACTCGCCTCAGCCCAGTGATGTCTCTTAGGCTGAGCCTGGGGTTTGGATTAGGGGTGAGCCTCGGGTTAGGGTTCAGAAAACCACACAGCCCAGAGCCCCAGGGGCACTGACAGTGCGTAAGGCATGCCAAGTGCAGTGCGGCACTGCCCCAAACATGCAGCCGTCCTGTGTTCCTGATTGGAACTCCCATCAGTCCACTGCTTTTTCTTAGGCTGTTCCTAGGATTGGAGTTAGGGTTAGGGTTGAGCCTAGGGTTAGGGTTCAGAAAACCACACAGCCCAGAGCTCCAGGGACACTGACAAGGATAAAGGCATGCCAAGGGAAGCCCAACATTGCCTGAGCCGTGCAGCCTTCGTGTTTTCCTAATTGGAACTCGCCTCAGCCCAGGGCTGTTTCTTATGCTGAGCCTAGGGTTAGGGTTAGGGTTGAGCCTAGGGTTAGGATTCAGAAAACCACACAGCCCAGAGCTCCAGGGACACTGACAATGATAAACGCATGCCTAAGGAAGATCGGAACTGATGAACCTTGCAGCCTTCGTGTTTTCCCAATTGGATCTCGCCTCGGCCCAGTGATGTCCCTGAGGCTGAGCCTGGGGTTAGGGTTAGGGTTGGGCCTAGGGTTAGGGTTCAGAAAACCACACAGCCCAGAGCTCCAGGGACACTGACAGTGATAAAGGCATGCCAAGGAAAGCGCAACACTGTCTGAACCTTGCAGCCTTCGTCTTTTCCTAATTGGAACTTGCCTCAGCCCGGTGCTGTCTCTGAGGCTGAGCCTGGGGTTAGGGTTTGGATTAGGGGTGAGCCTCGGGTTAGGGTTCAGAAAACCACACAGCCCAGAGCTCCAGGGACACTGACAATGATAAACGCATGCCTAAGGAAGATCGGAACTGATGAACCTTGCAGCCTTCATCTTTTCCCAATTGGATCTCGCCTCGGCCCAGTGATGTCTCTGAGGCTGAGCCTGGGGTTAGGGTTAGGGTTGGGCCTAGGGTTAGGGTTCAGAAAACCACACAGCCCAGAGCTCCAGGGACACTGACAATGATAAAGGCATGCCAAAGGAATCACAACACTGCCTGATCCTTGCAGCCTTCATGTTTCCCAGTTGGAGCTCACCTCAGCCCAGGGCTGTTTCTTATGCTGAGCCTAGGGTTAGGGTTAGGGTTGAGCCTCGGGTTTGGGTTCAGAAAACCACACAGCCCAGACCTCCAGGGGCACTGACAGTGCGTAAGGCATGCCAAGTGCAGTGCGGCACTGCCCCAAACATGCAGCCGTCCTGTGTTCCTGACTGGAACTCCCATCAGTCCACTGCTTTTTCTTAGGCTGTTCCTAGGATTGGAGTTAGGGTTAGGGTTGAGCCTAGGGTTAGGGTTCAGAAAACCACACAGCCCAGAGCTCCAGGGACACTGTCAGTGATAAAGGCATGCCAAGGAAAGCGCAACACTGCCTGAACCTTGCAGCCTTCGTCTTTCCCCAACTGGAGCTTGCCTCAGCCCAGTGCCGTTTCTTCTGCTGAGCCTAGGTTTAGGGTTAGGGTTGAGCCTAGGGTTAGGATTCAGAAAACCACACAGCCCAGAGCTCCAGGGACACTGACAATGATAAAGGCATGCCAAGGAAAGCGCAACACTGTCTGAACCTTGCAGCCTTCGTCTTTTCCCAACTGGAGCTTGCCTCAGCCCAGTGCCGTTCCTTATGCTGAGCCTAGGGTTAGGGTTAGGGTTGAGCCTAGGGTTAGGATTCAGAAAACCACACAGCCCAGAGCTCCAGGGACACTGACAATGATAAACGCATGCCTAAGGAAGATCGGAACTGATGAACCGTGCAGCCTTCATCTTTTCCCAATTGGATCTCGCCTCGGCCCAGTGATGTCTCTTAGGCTGAGCCTGGGGTTAGGGTTAGGGTTGGGCCTAGGGTTAGGGTTCAGAAAACCACACAGCCCAGAGCTCCAGGGACACTGACAGTGATAAAGGCATGCCAAGGAAAGCGCAACACTGTCTGAACCTTGCAGCCTTCATGTTTCCCAGTTGGAGCTCACCTCAACCCAGTACTGTTTCTTAGGCTGAGCCTAGGGTTAGGGTTACGGTTGAACCTAGGGTTAGGGTTCAGAAAACCACACAGCCCAGAGCTCCAGGGGCACTGACAGTGCGTAAGGCATGCCAAGTGCAGTGCGGCACTGCCCCAAACATGCAGCCGTCCTGTGTTCCTGATTGGAACTCCCATCAGTCCACTGCTTTTTCTTAGGCTGTTCCTAGGATTGGAGTTAGGGTTAGGGTTGAGCCTAGGGTTAGGGTTCAGAAAACCACACAGCCCAGAGCTCCAGGGACACTGACAAGGATAAAGGCATGCCAAGGGAAGCCCAACATTGCCTGAGCCGTGCAGCCTTCGTGTTTTCCTAATTGGAACTCGCCTCAGCCCAGGGCTGTTTCTTATGCTGAGCCTAGGGATAGGGTTAGGGTTGAGCCTAGGGTTAGGATTCAGAAAACCACACAGCCCAGAGCTCCAGGGACACTGACAATGATAAACGCATGCCTAAGGAAGATCGGAACTGATGAACCTTGCAGCCTTCATCTTTTCCCAATTGGATCTCGCCTCGGCCCAGTGATGTCTCTGAGGCTGAGCCTGGGGTTAGGGTTAGGGTTGGGCCTAGGGTTAGGGTTCAGAAAACCACACAGCCCAGAGCTCCAGGGACACTGACAATGATAAAGGCATGCCAAGGAAAGCGCAACACTGTCTGAACCTTGCAGCCTTCGTCTTTTCCTAATTGGAACTTGCCTCAGCCCGGTGCTGTCTCTGAGGCTGAGCCTGGGGTTAGGGTTTGGATTAGGGGTGAGCCTCGGGTTAGGGTTCAGAAAACCACACAGCCCAGAGCTCCAGGGACACTGACAATGATAAACGCATGCCTAAGGAAGATCGGAACTGATGAACCTTGCAGCCTTCATCTTTTCCCAATTGGAACTCGCCTCAGCCCAGTGATGTCTCTTAGGCTGAGCCTGGGGTTAGGGTTAGGGTTGGGCCTAGGGTTAGGGTTCAGAAAACCACACAGCCCAGAGCTCCAGGGACACTGACAGTGATAAAGGCATGCCAAGGAAAGCGCAACACTGCCTGAACCTTGCAGCCTTCGTCTTTTCCTAATTGGAACTTGCCTCAGCCCGGTGCTGTCTCTGAGGCTGAGCCTGGGGTTAGGGTTCAGATTAGGGGTGAGCCTCGGGTTAGGGTTCAGAAAACCACACAGCCCAGAGCCCCAGGGACACTGACAATGATAAAGGCACGCCAAGGGAAGCGCAACACTGCCTGAGCCGTGCAGCCTTCGTGTTTTCCTAATTGGAACTCGCCTCAGCCCAGGGCTGTTTCTTATGCTGAGCCTAGGGATAGGGTTAGGGTTGAGCCTAGGGTTAGGATTCAGAAAACCACACAGCCCAGAGCTCCAGGGACACTGACAATGATAAAGGCATGCCAAGGGAAGCGCAACACTGCCTGAACCTTGCAGCCTTCGTGTTTTCCCAACTGGAGCTTGCCTCAGCCCCGTGCCGTTTCTTATGCTGAGCCTAGGCTTAGGGTTAGGGTTGAGCCTAGGGTTAGGATTCAGAAAACCACACAGCCCAGAGCTCCAGGGACACTGACAATGATAAACGCATGCCTAAGGAAGATCGGAACTGATGAACCTTGCAGCCTTCATCTTTTCCCAATTGGATCTCGCCTCGGCCCAGTGATGTCTCTGAGGCTGAGCCTGGGGTTAGGGTTAGGGTTGGGCCTAGGGTTAGGGTTCAGAAAACCACACAGCCCAGAGCTCCAGGGACACTGACAATGATAAAGGCATGCCAAAGGAATCACAACACTGCCTGATCCTTGCAGCCTTCATGTTTCCCAGTTGGAGCTCACCTCAGCCCAGGGCTGTTTCTTATGCTGAGCCTAGGGTTAGGGTTAGGGTTGAGCCTCGGGTTAGGGTTCAGAAAACCACACAGCCCAGACCTCCAGGGGCACTGACAATGATAAAGGCATGCCAAGGAAAGCGCAACACTGTCTGAACCTTGCAGCCTTCGTCTTTTCCCAACTGGAGCTTGCCTCAGCCCAGTGCCGTTCCTTATGCTGAGCCTAGGGTTAGGGTTAGGGTTGAGCCTAGGGTTAGGATTCAGAAAACCACACAGCCCAGAGCTCCAGGGACACTGACAAGGATAAACGCATGCCTAAGGAAAGCACAACACTGTCTGAACCTTGCAGCCTTCGTCTTTTCCTAATTGGAACTCGCCTCAGCCCGGTGCTGTCTCTGAGGCTGAGCCTCGGGTTAGGGTTCGGATTAGGGGTGAGCCTCGGGTTAGGGTTCAGAAAACCACACAGCCCAGAGCTCCAGGGGCACTGACAGTGCGTAAGGCATGCCTAAGGAAGATCGGAACTGATGAACCTTGCAGCCTTCATCTTTTCCCAATTGGATCTCGCCTCGGCCCAGTGATGTCTCTGAGGCTGAGCCTGGGGTTAGGGTTAGGGTTGGGCCTAGGGTTAGGGTTCAGAAAACCACACAGCCCAGAGCTCCAGGGACACTGACAATGATAAAGGCATGCCAAGGGAAGCGCAACCCTGTCTGAACCTTGCAGCCTTCGTCTTTTCCTAATTGGAACTTGCCTCAGCCCGGTGCTGTCTCTGAGGCTGAGCCTGGGGTTAGGGTTCGGATTAGGGGTGAGCCTCGGGTTAGGGTTCAGAAAACCACACAGCCCAGAGCCCCAGGGACACTGACAATGATAAAGGCACGCCAAGGGAAGCGCAACACTGCCTGAGCCGTGCAGCCTTCGTGTTTTCCTAATTGGAACTCGCCTCAGCCCAGGGCTGTTTCTTATGCTGAGCCTAGGGTTAGGGTTAGGGTTGAGCCTAGGGTTAGGATTCAGAAAACCACACAGCCCAGAGCTCCAGGGACACTGACAATGATAAACGCATGCCTAAGCAAGATCGGAACTGATGAACCGTGCAGCCTTCATCTTTTCCCAATTGGATCTCGCCTCGGCCCAGTGATGTCTCTTAGGCTGAGCCTGGGGTTAGGGTTAGGGTTGGGCCTAGGGTTAGGGTTCAGAAAACCACACAGCCCAGAGCTCCAGGGACACTGACAGTGATAAAGGCATGCCCAGGAAAGCGCAACACTGTCTGAACCTTGCAGCCTTCGTCTTTTCCTAATTGGAACTTGCCTCAGCCCGGTGCTGTCTCTGAGGCTGAGCCTGGGGTTAGGGTTCGGATTAGGGGTGAGCCTCGGGTTAGGGTTCAGAAAACCACACAGCCCAGAGCTCCAGGGGCACTGACAATGATAAACGCATGCCTAAGGAAGATCGGAACTGATGAACCTTGCAGCCTTCATCTTTTCCCAATTGGAACTCGCCTCAGCCCAGTGATGTCTCTTAGGCTGAGCCTGGGGTTAGGGTTAGGGTTGGGCCTAGGGTTAGGGTTCAGAAAACCACACAGCCCAGAGCTCCAGGGACACTGACAGTGATAAAGGCATGCCAAGGAAAGCGCAACACTGCCTGAACCTTGCAGCCTTCGTCTTTTCCTAATTGGAACTTGCCTCAGCCCGGTGCTGTCTCTGAGGCTGAGCCTGGGGTTAGGGTTCAGATTAGGGGTGAGCCTCGGGTTAGGGTTCAGAAAACCACACAGCCCAGAGCTCCAGGGACACTGACAATGATAAAGGCATGCCAAGGGAAGCGCAACACTGCCTGAACCTTGCAGCCTTCATCTTTTCCCAACTGGAGCTTGCCTCAGCCCCGTGCCGTTTCTTATGCTGAGCCTAGGGTTAGGGTTAGGGTTGAGCCTAGGGTTAGGATTCAGAAAACCACACAGCCCAGAGCTCCAGGGACACTGACAATGATAAACGCATGCCTAAGGAAGATCGGAACTGATGAACCTTGCAGCCTTCATCTTTTCCCAATTGGATCTCGCCTCGGCCCAGTGATGTCTCTGAGGCTGAGCCTGGGGTTAGGGTTAGGGTTGGGCCTAGGGTTAGGGTTCAGAAAACCACACAGCCCAGAGCTCCAGGGACACTGACAATGATAAAGGCATGCCAAAGGAATCACAACACTGCCTGATCCTTGCAGCCTTCATGTTTCCCAGTTGGAGCTCACCTCAGCCCAGGGCTGTTTCTTATGCTGAGCCTAGGGTTAGGGTTAGGGTTGAGCCTCGGGTTAGGGTTCAGAAAACCACACAGCCCAGACCTCCAGGGGCACTGACAGTGCGTAAGGCATGCCAAGTGCAGTGCGGCACTGCCCCAAACATGCAGCCGTCCTGTGTTCCTGACTGGAACTCCCATCAGTCCACTGCTTTTTCTTAGGCTGTTCCTAGGATTGGAGTTAGGGTTAGGGTTGAGCCTAGGGTTAGGGTTCAGAAAACCACACAGCCCAGAGCTCCAGGGACACTGTCAGTGATAAAGGCATGCCAAGGAAAGCGCAACACTGCCTGAACCTTGCAGCCTTCGTCTTTCCCCACCTGGAGCTTGCCTCAGCCCAGTGCCGTTTCTTCTGCTGAGCCTAGGTTTAGGGTTAGGGTTGAGCCTAGGGTTAGGATTCAGAAAACCACACAGCCCAGAGCTCCAGGGACACTGACAATGATAAAGGCATGCCAAGGAAAGCGCAACACTGTCTGAACCTTGCAGCCTTCGTCTTTTCCCAACTGGAGCTTGCCTCAGCCCAGTGCCGTTCCTTATGCTGAGCCTAGGGTTAGGGTTAGGGTTGAGCCTAGGGTTAGGATTCAGAAAACCACACAGCCCAGAGCTCCAGGGACACTGACAAGGATAAACGCATGCCTAAGGAAAGCACAACACTGTCTGAACCTTGCAGCCTTCGTCTTTTCCTAATTGGAACTCGCCTCAGCCCGGTGCTGTCTCTGAGGCTGAGCCTCGGGTTAGGGTTCGGATTAGGGGTGAGCCTCGGGTTAGGGTTCAGAAAACCACACAGCCCAGAGCTCCAGGGGCACTGACAGTGCGTAAGGCATGCCTAAGGAAGATCGGAACTGATGAACCTTGCAGCCTTCATCTTTTCCCAATTGGATCTCGCCTCGGCCCAGTGATGTCTCTGAGGCTGAGCCTGGGGTTAGGGTTAGGGTTGGGCCTAGGGTTAGGGTTCAGAAAACCACACAGCCCAGAGCTCCAGGGACACTGACAATGATAAAGGCATGCCAAGGGAAGCGCAACCCTGTCTGAACCTTGCAGCCTTCGTCTTTTCCTAATTGGAACTTGCCTCAGCCCGGTGCTGTCTCTGAGGCTGAGCCTGGGGTTAGGGTTCGGATTAGGGGTGAGCCTCGGGTTAGGGTTCAGAAAACCACACAGCCCAGAGCCCCAGGGACACTGACAATGATAAAGGCACGCCAAGGGAAGCGCAACACTGCCTGAGCCGTGCAGCCTTCGTGTTTTCCTAATTGGAACTCGCCTCAGCCCAGGGCTGTTTCTTATGCTGAGCCTAGGGTTAGGGTTAGGGTTGAGCCTAGGGTTAGGATTCAGAAAACCACACAGCCCAGAGCTCCAGGGACACTGACAATGATAAACGCATGCCTAAGCAAGATCGGAACTGATGAACCGTGCAGCCTTCATCTTTTCCCAATTGGATCTCGCCTCGGCCCAGTGATGTCTCTTAGGCTGAGCCTGGGGTTAGGGTTAGGGTTGGGCCTAGGGTTAGGGTTCAGAAAACCACACAGCCCAGAGCTCCAGGGGCACTGACAGTGCGTAAGGCATGCCAAGTGCAGTGCGGCACTGCCCCAAACATGCAGCCGTCCTGTGTTCCTGATTGGAACTCCCATCAGTCCACTGCTTTTTCTTAGGCTGTTCCTAGGATTGGAGTTAGGGTTAGGGTTGAGCCTAGGGTTAGGGTTCAGAAAACCACACAGCCCAGAGCTCCAGGGACACTGACAATGATAAAGGCATGCCAAGGGAAGCGCAACACTGCCTGAACCTTGCAGCCTTCATCTTTTCCTAATTGGAACTTGCCTCAGCCCGGTGCTGTCTCTGAGGCTGAGCCTGGGGTTAGGGTTCGGATTAGGGGTGAGCCTAGGGTTAGGGTTCAGAAAACCACACAGCCCAGAGCTCCAGGGGCACTGACAGTGCGTAAGGCATGCCTAAGGAAGATCGGAACTGATGAACCTTGCAGCCTTCATCTTTTCCCAATTGGATCTCGCCTCGGCCCAGTGATGTCTCTGAGGCTGAGCCTGGGGTTAGGGTTACGGTTGGGCCTAGGGTTAGGGTTCAGAAAACCACACAGCCCAGAGCTCCAGGGACACTGACAATGATAAAGGCATGCCAAGGGAAGCGCAACACTGCCTGAACCTTGCAGCCTTCATCTTTTCCCAACTGGAGCTTGCCTCAGCCCAGTGCCGTTTCTTATGCTGAGCCTAGGGTTAGGGTTAGGGTTGAGCCTAGGGTTAGGATTCAGAAAACCACACAGCCCAGAGCTCCAGGGACACTGACAGTGATAAAGGCATGCCAAGGAAAGCGCAACACTGTCTGAACCTTGCAGCCTTCGTCTTTTCCTAATTGGAACTTGCCTCAGCCCGGTGCTCTCTCTGAGGCTGAGCCTGGTGTTAGGGTTCGGATTAGGGGTGAGCCTCGGGTTAGGGTTCAGAAAACCACACAGCCCAGAGCCCCAGGGACACTGACAAGGATAAAGGCACGCCAAAGGAAGCCCAACATTGCCTGAGCCGTGCAGCCTTCGTGTTTTCCTAATTGGAACTCGCCTCAGCCCAGGGCTGTTTCTTATGCTGAGCCTAGGGATAGGGTTAGGGTTGAGCCTAGGGTTAGGATTCAGAAAACCACACAGCCCAGAGCTCCAGGGACACTGACAATGATAAACGCATGCCTAAGGAAGATCGGAACTGATGAACCTTGCAGCCTTCATCTTTTCCCAATTGGATCTCGCCTCGGCCCAGTGATGTCTCTGAGGCTGAGCCTGGGGTTAGGGTTAGGGTTGGGCCTAGGGTTAGGGTTCAGAAAACCACACAGCCCAGAGCTCCAGGGACACTGACAATGATAAAGGCATGCCAAAGGAATCACAACACTGCCTGATCCTTGCAGCCTTCATGTTTCCCAGTTGGAGCTCACCTCAGCCCAGGGCTGTTTCTTATGCTGAGCCTAGGGTTAGGGTTAGGGTTGAGCCTCGGGTTAGGGTTCAGAAAACCACACAGCCCAGACCTCCAGGGGCACTGACAGTGCGTAAGGCATGCCAAGTGCAGTGCGGCACTGCCCCAAACATGCAGCCGTCCTGTGTTCCTGACTGGAACTCCCATCAGTCCACTGCTTTTTCTTAGGCTGTTCCTAGGATTGGAGTTAGGGTTAGGGTTGAGCCTAGGGTTAGGGTTCAGAAAACCACACAGCCCAGAGCTCCAGGGACACTGTCAGTGATAAAGGCATGCCAAGGAAAGCGCAACACTGCCTGAACCTTGCAGCCTTCGTCTTTCCCCAACTGGAGCTTGCCTCAGCCCAGTGCCGTTTCTTCTGCTGAGCCTAGGTTTAGGGTTAGGGTTGAGCCTAGGGTTAGGATTCAGAAAACCACACAGCCCAGAGCTCCAGGGACACTGACAATGATAAAGGCATGCCAAGGAAAGCGCAACACTGTCTGAACCTTGCAGCCTTCGTCTTTTCCCAACTGGAGCTTGCCTCAGCCCAGTGCCGTTCCTTATGCTGAGCCTAGGGTTAGGGTTAGGGTTGAGCCTAGGGTTAGGATTCAGAAAACCACACAGCCCAGAGCTCCAGGGACACTGACAATGATAAAGGCATGCCTAAGGAAGATCGGAACTGATGAACCGTGCAGCCTTCATCTTTTCCCAATTGGATCTAGCCTCGGCCCAGTGATGTCTCTTAGGCTGAGCCTGGGGTTAGGGTTAGGGTTGGGCCTAGGGTTAGGGTTCAGAAAACCACACAGCCCAGAGCTCCAGGGACACTGACAGTGATAAAGGCATGCCAAGGAAAGCGCAACACTGTCTGAACCTTGCAGCCTTCATGTTTCCCAGTTGGAGCTCACCTCAACCCAGTACTGTTTCTTAGGCTGAGCCTAGGGTTAGGGTTACGGTTGAACCTAGGGTTAGGGTTCAGAAAACCACACAGCCCAGAGCTCCAGGGGCACTGACAGTGCGTAAGGCATGCCAAGTGCAGTGCGGCACTGCCCCAAACATGCAGCCGTCCTGTGTTCCTGATTGGAACTCCCATCAGTCCACTGCTTTTTCTTAGGCTGTTCCTAGGATTGGAGTTAGGGTTAGGGTTGAGCCTAGGGTTAGGGTTCAGAAAACCACACAGCCCAGAGCTCCAGGGACACTGACAAGGATAAAGGCATGCCAAGGGAAGCCCAACATTGCCTGAGCCGTGCAGCCTTCGTGTTTTCCTAATTGGAACTCGCCTCAGCCCAGGGCTGTTTCTTATGCTGAGCCTAGGGATAGGGTTAGGGTTGAGCCTAGGGTTAGGATTCAGAAAACCACACAGCCCAGAGCTCCAGGGACACTGACAATGATAAACGCATGCCTAAGGAAGATCGGAACTGATGAACCTTGCAGCCTTCATCTTTTCCCAATTGGATCTCGCCTCGGCCCAGTGATGTCTCTGAGGCTGAGCCTGGGGTTAGGGTTAGGGTTGGGCCTAGGGTTAGGGTTCAGAAAACCACACAGCCCAGAGCTCCAGGGACACTGACAATGATAAAGGCATGCCAAGGGAAGCGCAACACTGCCTGAACCTTGCAGCCTTCATCTTTTCCCAACTGGAGCTTGCCTCAGCCCAGTGCCGTTTCTTATGCTGAGCCTAGGGTTAGGGTTAGGGTTGAGCCTAGGGTTAGGATTCAGAAAACCACACAGCCCAGAGCTCCAGGGACACTGACAATGATAAACGCATGCCTAAGGAAGATCGGAACTGATGAACCTTGCAGCCTTCATCTTTTCCCAATTGGATCTCGCCTCGGCCCAGTGATGTCTCTGAGGCTGAGCCTGGGGTTAGGGTTAGGGTTGAGCCTAGGGTTAGGGTTCAGAAAACCACACAGCCCAGAGCTCCAGGGACACTGACAGTGATAAAGGCATGCCAAGGAAAGCGCAACACTGTCTGAACCTTGCAGCCTTCGTCTTTTCCTAATTGGAACTTGCCTCAGCCCGGTGCTGTCTCTGAGGCTGAGCCTGGGGTTAGGGTTTGGATTAGGGGTGAGCCTCGGGTTAGGGTTCAGAAAACCACACAGCCCAGAGCTCCAGGGACACTGACAATGATAAACGCATGCCTAAGGAAGATCGGAACTGATGAACCTTGCAGCCTTCATCTTTTCCCAATTGGAACTCGCCTCAGCCCAGTGATGTCTCTTAGGCTGAGCCTGGGGTTAGGGTTAGGGTTGGGCCTAGGGTTAGGGTTCAGAAAACCACACAGCCCAGAGCTCCAGGGACACTGACAGTGATAAAGGCATGCCAAGGAAAGCGCAACACTGCCTGAACCTTGCAGCCTTCGTCTTTTCCCAATTGGAACTCGCCTCAGCCCAGTGATGTCTCTTAGGCTGAGCCTGGGGTTTGGATTAGGGGTGAGCCTCGGGTTAGGGTTCAGAAAACCACACAGCCCAGAGCCCCAGGGGCACTGACAGTGCGTAAGGCATGCCAAGTGCAGTGCGGCACTGCCCCAAACATGCAGCCGTCCTGTGTTCCTGATTGGAACTCCCATCAGTCCACTGCTTTTTCTTAGGCTGTTCCTAGGATTGGAGTTAGGGTTAGGGTTGAGCCTAGGGTTAGGGTTCAGAAAACCACACAGCCCAGAGCTCCAGGGACACTGACAAGGATAAAGGCATGCCAAGGGAAGCCCAACATTGCCTGAGCCGTGCAGCCTTCGTGTTTTCCTAATTGGAACTCGCCTCAGCCCAGGGCTGTTTCTTATGCTGAGCCTAGGGTTAGGGTTAGGGTTGAGCCTAGGGTTAGGATTCAGAAAACCACACAGCCCAGAGCTCCAGGGACACTGACAATGATAAACGCATGCCTAAGGAAGATCGGAACTGATGAACCTTGCAGCCTTCGTGTTTTCCCAATTGGATCTCGCCTCGGCCCAGTGATGTCCCTGAGGCTGAGCCTGGGGTTAGGGTTAGGGTTGGGCCTAGGGTTAGGGTTCAGAAAACCACACAGCCCAGAGCTCCAGGGACACTGACAGTGATAAAGGCATGCCAAGGAAAGCGCAACACTGTCTGAACCTTGCAGCCTTCGTCTTTTCCTAATTGGAACTTGCCTCAGCCCGGTGCTGTCTCTGAGGCTGAGCCTGGGGTTAGGGTTTGGATTAGGGGTGAGCCTCGGGTTAGGGTTCAGAAAACCACACAGCCCAGAGCTCCAGGGACACTGACAATGATAAACGCATGCCTAAGGAAGATCGGAACTGATGAACCTTGCAGCCTTCATCTTTTCCCAATTGGATCTCGCCTCGGCCCAGTGATGTCTCTGAGGCTGAGCCTGGGGTTAGGGTTAGGGTTGGGCCTAGGGTTAGGGTTCAGAAAACCACACAGCCCAGAGCTCCAGGGACACTGACAATGATAAAGGCATGCCAAAGGAATCACAACACTGCCTGATCCTTGCAGCCTTCATGTTTCCCAGTTGGAGCTCACCTCAGCCCAGGGCTGTTTCTTATGCTGAGCCTAGGGTTAGGGTTAGGGTTGAGCCTCGGGTTTGGGTTCAGAAAACCACACAGCCCAGACCTCCAGGGGCACTGACAGTGCGTAAGGCATGCCAAGTGCAGTGCGGCACTGCCCCAAACATGCAGCCGTCCTGTGTTCCTGACTGGAACTCCCATCAGTCCACTGCTTTTTCTTAGGCTGTTCCTAGGATTGGAGTTAGGGTTAGGGTTGAGCCTAGGGTTAGGGTTCAGAAAACCACACAGCCCAGAGCTCCAGGGACACTGTCAGTGATAAAGGCATGCCAAGGAAAGCGCAACACTGCCTGAACCTTGCAGCCTTCGTCTTTCCCCAACTGGAGCTTGCCTCAGCCCAGTGCCGTTTCTTCTGCTGAGCCTAGGTTTAGGGTTAGGGTTGAGCCTAGGGTTAGGATTCAGAAAACCACACAGCCCAGAGCTCCAGGGACACTGACAATGATAAAGGCATGCCAAGGAAAGCGCAACACTGTCTGAACCTTGCAGCCTTCGTCTTTTCCCAACTGGAGCTTGCCTCAGCCCAGTGCCGTTCCTTATGCTGAGCCTAGGGTTAGGGTTAGGGTTGAGCCTAGGGTTAGGATTCAGAAAACCACACAGCCCAGAGCTCCAGGGACACTGACAATGATAAACGCATGCCTAAGGAAGATCGGAACTGATGAACCGTGCAGCCTTCATCTTTTCCCAATTGGATCTCGCCTCGGCCCAGTGATGTCTCTTAGGCTGAGCCTGGGGTTAGGGTTAGGGTTGGGCCTAGGGTTAGGGTTCAGAAAACCACACAGCCCAGAGCTCCAGGGACACTGACAGTGATAAAGGCATGCCAAGGAAAGCGCAACACTGTCTGAACCTTGCAGCCTTCATGTTTCCCAGTTGGAGCTCACCTCAACCCAGTACTGTTTCTTAGGCTGAGCCTAGGGTTAGGGTTACGGTTGAACCTAGGGTTAGGGTTCAGAAAACCACACAGCCCAGAGCTCCAGGGGCACTGACAGTGCGTAAGGCATGCCAAGTGCAGTGCGGCACTGCCCCAAACATGCAGCCGTCCTGTGTTCCTGATTGGAACTCCCATCAGTCCACTGCTTTTTCTTAGGCTGTTCCTAGGATTGGAGTTAGGGTTAGGGTTGAGCCTAGGGTTAGGGTTCAGAAAACCACACAGCCCAGAGCTCCAGGGACACTGACAAGGATAAAGGCATGCCAAGGGAAGCCCAACATTGCCTGAGCCGTGCAGCCTTCGTGTTTTCCTAATTGGAACTCGCCTCAGCCCAGGGCTGTTTCTTATGCTGAGCCTAGGGATAGGGTTAGGGTTGAGCCTAGGGTTAGGATTCAGAAAACCACACAGCCCAGAGCTCCAGGGACACTGACAATGATAAACGCATGCCTAAGGAAGATCGGAACTGATGAACCTTGCAGCCTTCATCTTTTCCCAATTGGATCTCGCCTCGGCCCAGTGATGTCTCTGAGGCTGAGCCTGGGGTTAGGGTTAGGGTTGGGCCTAGGGTTAGGGTTCAGAAAACCACACAGCCCAGAGCTCCAGGGACACTGACAATGATAAAGGCATGCCAAGGAAAGCGCAACACTGTCTGAACCTTGCAGCCTTCGTCTTTTCCTAATTGGAACTTGCCTCAGCCCGGTGCTGTCTCTGAGGCTGAGCCTGGGGTTAGGGTTTGGATTAGGGGTGAGCCTCGGGTTAGGGTTCAGAAAACCACACAGCCCAGAGCTCCAGGGACACTGACAATGATAAACGCATGCCTAAGGAAGATCGGAACTGATGAACCTTGCAGCCTTCATCTTTTCCCAATTGGAACTCGCCTCAGCCCAGTGATGTCTCTTAGGCTGAGCCTGGGGTTAGGGTTAGGGTTGGGCCTAGGGTTAGGGTTCAGAAAACCACACAGCCCAGAGCTCCAGGGACACTGACAGTGATAAAGGCATGCCAAGGAAAGCGCAACACTGCCTGAACCTTGCAGCCTTCGTCTTTTCCTAATTGGAACTTGCCTCAGCCCGGTGCTGTCTCTGAGGCTGAGCCTGGGGTTAGGGTTCAGATTAGGGGTGAGCCTCGGGTTAGGGTTCAGAAAACCACACAGCCCAGAGCCCCAGGGACACTGACAATGATAAAGGCACGCCAAGGGAAGCGCAACACTGCCTGAGCCGTGCAGCCTTCGTGTTTTCCTAATTGGAACTCGCCTCAGCCCAGGGCTGTTTCTTATGCTGAGCCTAGGGATAGGGTTAGGGTTGAGCCTAGGGTTAGGATTCAGAAAACCACACAGCCCAGAGCTCCAGGGACACTGACAATGATAAAGGCATGCCAAGGGAAGCGCAACACTGCCTGAACCTTGCAGCCTTCGTGTTTTCCCAACTGGAGCTTGCCTCAGCCCCGTGCCGTTTCTTATGCTGAGCCTAGGCTTAGGGTTAGGGTTGAGCCTAGGGTTAGGATTCAGAAAACCACACAGCCCAGAGCTCCAGGGACACTGACAATGATAAACGCATGCCTAAGGAAGATCGGAACTGATGAACCTTGCAGCCTTCATCTTTTCCCAATTGGATCTCGCCTCGGCCCAGTGATGTCTCTGAGGCTGAGCCTGGGGTTAGGGTTAGGGTTGGGCCTAGGGTTAGGGTTCAGAAAACCACACAGCCCAGAGCTCCAGGGACACTGACAATGATAAAGGCATGCCAAAGGAATCACAACACTGCCTGATCCTTGCAGCCTTCATGTTTCCCAGTTGGAGCTCACCTCAGCCCAGGGCTGTTTCTTATGCTGAGCCTAGGGTTAGGGTTAGGGTTGAGCCTCGGGTTAGGGTTCAGAAAACCACACAGCCCAGACCTCCAGGGGCACTGACAATGATAAAGGCATGCCAAGGAAAGCGCAACACTGTCTGAACCTTGCAGCCTTCGTCTTTTCCCAACTGGAGCTTGCCTCAGCCCAGTGCCGTTCCTTATGCTGAGCCTAGGGTTAGGGTTAGGGTTGAGCCTAGGGTTAGGATTCAGAAAACCACACAGCCCAGAGCTCCAGGGACACTGACAAGGATAAACGCATGCCTAAGGAAAGCACAACACTGTCTGAACCTTGCAGCCTTCGTCTTTTCCTAATTGGAACTCGCCTCAGCCCGGTGCTGTCTCTGAGGCTGAGCCTCGGGTTAGGGTTCGGATTAGGGGTGAGCCTCGGGTTAGGGTTCAGAAAACCACACAGCCCAGAGCTCCAGGGGCACTGACAGTGCGTAAGGCATGCCTAAGGAAGATCGGAACTGATGAACCTTGCAGCCTTCATCTTTTCCCAATTGGATCTCGCCTCGGCCCAGTGATGTCTCTGAGGCTGAGCCTGGGGTTAGGGTTAGGGTTGGGCCTAGGGTTAGGGTTCAGAAAACCACACAGCCCAGAGCTCCAGGGACACTGACAATGATAAAGGCATGCCAAGGGAAGCGCAACCCTGTCTGAACCTTGCAGCCTTCGTCTTTTCCTAATTGGAACTTGCCTCAGCCCGGTGCTGTCTCTGAGGCTGAGCCTGGGGTTAGGGTTCGGATTAGGGGTGAGCCTCGGGTTAGGGTTCAGAAAACCACACAGCCCAGAGCCCCAGGGACACTGACAATGATAAAGGCACGCCAAGGGAAGCGCAACACTGCCTGAGCCGTGCAGCCTTCGTGTTTTCCTAATTGGAACTCGCCTCAGCCCAGGGCTGTTTCTTATGCTGAGCCTAGGGTTAGGGTTAGGGTTGAGCCTAGGGTTAGGATTCAGAAAACCACACAGCCCAGAGCTCCAGGGACACTGACAATGATAAACGCATGCCTAAGCAAGATCGGAACTGATGAACCGTGCAGCCTTCATCTTTTCCCAATTGGATCTCGCCTCGGCCCAGTGATGTCTCTTAGGCTGAGCCTGGGGTTAGGGTTAGGGTTGGGCCTAGGGTTAGGGTTCAGAAAACCACACAGCCCAGAGCTCCAGGGACACTGACAGTGATAAAGGCATGCCCAGGAAAGCGCAACACTGTCTGAACCTTGCAGCCTTCGTCTTTTCCTAATTGGAACTTGCCTCAGCCCGGTGCTGTCTCTGAGGCTGAGCCTGGGGTTAGGGTTCGGATTAGGGGTGAGCCTCGGGTTAGGGTTCAGAAAACCACACAGCCCAGAGCTCCAGGGGCACTGACAATGATAAACGCATGCCTAAGGAAGATCGGAACTGATGAACCTTGCAGCCTTCATCTTTTCCCAATTGGAACTCGCCTCAGCCCAGTGATGTCTCTTAGGCTGAGCCTGGGGTTAGGGTTAGGGTTGGGCCTAGGGTTAGGGTTCAGAAAACCACACAGCCCAGAGCTCCAGGGACACTGACAGTGATAAAGGCATGCCAAGGAAAGCGCAACACTGCCTGAACCTTGCAGCCTTCGTCTTTTCCTAATTGGAACTTGCCTCAGCCCGGTGCTGTCTCTGAGGCTGAGCCTGGGGTTAGGGTTCAGATTAGGGGTGAGCCTCGGGTTAGGGTTCAGAAAACCACACAGCCCAGAGCTCCAGGGACACTGACAATGATAAAGGCATGCCAAGGGAAGCGCAACACTGCCTGAACCTTGCAGCCTTCATCTTTTCCCAACTGGAGCTTGCCTCAGCCCCGTGCCGTTTCTTATGCTGAGCCTAGGGTTAGGGTTAGGGTTGAGCCTAGGGTTAGGATTCAGAAAACCACACAGCCCAGAGCTCCAGGGACACTGACAATGATAAACGCATGCCTAAGGAAGATCGGAACTGATGAACCTTGCAGCCTTCATCTTTTCCCAATTGGATCTCGCCTCGGCCCAGTGATGTCTCTGAGGCTGAGCCTGGGGTTAGGGTTAGGGTTGGGCCTAGGGTTAGGGTTCAGAAAACCACACAGCCCAGAGCTCCAGGGACACTGACAATGATAAAGGCATGCCAAAGGAATCACAACACTGCCTGATCCTTGCAGCCTTCATGTTTCCCAGTTGGAGCTCACCTCAGCCCAGGGCTGTTTCTTATGCTGAGCCTAGGGTTAGGGTTAGGGTTGAGCCTCGGGTTAGGGTTCAGAAAACCACACAGCCCAGACCTCCAGGGGCACTGACAGTGCGTAAGGCATGCCAAGTGCAGTGCGGCACTGCCCCAAACATGCAGCCGTCCTGTGTTCCTGACTGGAACTCCCATCAGTCCACTGCTTTTTCTTAGGCTGTTCCTAGGATTGGAGTTAGGGTTAGGGTTGAGCCTAGGGTTAGGGTTCAGAAAACCACACAGCCCAGAGCTCCAGGGACACTGTCAGTGATAAAGGCATGCCAAGGAAAGCGCAACACTGCCTGAACCTTGCAGCCTTCGTCTTTCCCCACCTGGAGCTTGCCTCAGCCCAGTGCCGTTTCTTCTGCTGAGCCTAGGTTTAGGGTTAGGGTTGAGCCTAGGGTTAGGATTCAGAAAACCACACAGCCCAGAGCTCCAGGGACACTGACAATGATAAAGGCATGCCAAGGAAAGCGCAACACTGTCTGAACCTTGCAGCCTTCGTCTTTTCCCAACTGGAGCTTGCCTCAGCCCAGTGCCGTTCCTTATGCTGAGCCTAGGGTTAGGGTTAGGGTTGAGCCTAGGGTTAGGATTCAGAAAACCACACAGCCCAGAGCTCCAGGGACACTGACAAGGATAAACGCATGCCTAAGGAAAGCACAACACTGTCTGAACCTTGCAGCCTTCGTCTTTTCCTAATTGGAACTCGCCTCAGCCCGGTGCTGTCTCTGAGGCTGAGCCTCGGGTTAGGGTTCGGATTAGGGGTGAGCCTCGGGTTAGGGTTCAGAAAACCACACAGCCCAGAGCTCCAGGGGCACTGACAGTGCGTAAGGCATGCCTAAGGAAGATCGGAACTGATGAACCTTGCAGCCTTCATCTTTTCCCAATTGGATCTCGCCTCGGCCCAGTGATGTCTCTGAGGCTGAGCCTGGGGTTAGGGTTAGGGTTGGGCCTAGGGTTAGGGTTCAGAAAACCACACAGCCCAGAGCTCCAGGGACACTGACAATGATAAAGGCATGCCAAGGGAAGCGCAACCCTGTCTGAACCTTGCAGCCTTCGTCTTTTCCTAATTGGAACTTGCCTCAGCCCGGTGCTGTCTCTGAGGCTGAGCCTGGGGTTAGGGTTCGGATTAGGGGTGAGCCTCGGGTTAGGGTTCAGAAAACCACACAGCCCAGAGCCCCAGGGACACTGACAATGATAAAGGCACGCCAAGGGAAGCGCAACACTGCCTGAGCCGTGCAGCCTTCGTGTTTTCCTAATTGGAACTCGCCTCAGCCCAGGGCTGTTTCTTATGCTGAGCCTAGGGTTAGGGTTAGGGTTGAGCCTAGGGTTAGGATTCAGAAAACCACACAGCCCAGAGCTCCAGGGACACTGACAATGATAAACGCATGCCTAAGCAAGATCGGAACTGATGAACCGTGCAGCCTTCATCTTTTCCCAATTGGATCTCGCCTCGGCCCAGTGATGTCTCTTAGGCTGAGCCTGGGGTTAGGGTTAGGGTTGGGCCTAGGGTTAGGGTTCAGAAAACCACACAGCCCAGAGCTCCAGGGGCACTGACAGTGCGTAAGGCATGCCAAGTGCAGTGCGGCACTGCCCCAAACATGCAGCCGTCCTGTGTTCCTGATTGGAACTCCCATCAGTCCACTGCTTTTTCTTAGGCTGTTCCTAGGATTGGAGTTAGGGTTAGGGTTGAGCCTAGGGTTAGGGTTCAGAAAACCACACAGCCCAGAGCTCCAGGGACACTGACAATGATAAAGGCATGCCAAGGGAAGCGCAACACTGCCTGAGCCGTGCAGCCTTCATCTTTTCCTAATTGGAACTTGCCTCAGCCCGGTGCTGTCTCTGAGGCTGAGCCTGGGGTTAGGGTTCGGATTAGGGGTGAGCCTAGGGTTAGGGTTCAGAAAACCACACAGCCCAGAGCTCCAGGGGCACTGACAGTGCGTAAGGCATGCCTAAGGAAGATCGGAACTGATGAACCTTGCAGCCTTCATCTTTTCCCAATTGGATCTCGCCTCGGCCCAGTGATGTCTCTGAGGCTGAGCCTGGGGTTAGGGTTACGGTTGGGCCTAGGGTTAGGGTTCAGAAAACCACACAGCCCAGAGCTCCAGGGACACTGACAATGATAAAGGCATGCCAAGGGAAGCGCAACACTGCCTGAACCTTGCAGCCTTCATCTTTTCCCAACTGGAGCTTGCCTCAGCCCAGTGCCGTTTCTTATGCTGAGCCTAGGGTTAGGGTTAGGGTTGAGCCTAGGGTTAGGATTCAGAAAACCACACAGCCCAGAGCTCCAGGGACACTGACAGTGATAAAGGCATGCCAAGGAAAGCGCAACACTGTCTGAACCTTGCAGCCTTCGTCTTTTCCTAATTGGAACTTGCCTCAGCCCGGTGCTCTCTCTGAGGCTGAGCCTGGTGTTAGGGTTCGGATTAGGGGTGAGCCTCGGGTTAGGGTTCAGAAAACCACACAGCCCAGAGCCCCAGGGACACTGACAAGGATAAAGGCACGCCAAAGGAAGCCCAACATTGCCTGAGCCGTGCAGCCTTCGTGTTTTCCTAATTGGAACTCGCCTCAGCCCAGGGCTGTTTCTTATGCTGAGCCTAGGGATAGGGTTAGGGTTGAGCCTAGGGTTAGGATTCAGAAAACCACACAGCCCAGAGCTCCAGGGACACTGACAATGATAAACGCATGCCTAAGGAAGATCGGAACTGATGAACCTTGCAGCCTTCATCTTTTCCCAATTGGATCTCGCCTCGGCCCAGTGATGTCTCTGAGGCTGAGCCTGGGGTTAGGGTTAGGGTTGGGCCTAGGGTTAGGGTTCAGAAAACCACACGGCCCAGAGCTCCAGGGACACTGACAGTGATAAAGGCATGCCAAGGAAAGCGCAACACTGTCTGAACCTTGCAGCCTTCATGTTTCCCAGTTGGAGCTCACCTCAACCCAGTACTGTTTCTTAGGCTGAGCCTAGGGTTAGGGTTAGGGTTGAGCCTCGGGTTAGGGTTCAGAAAACCACACAGCCCAGAGCTCCAGGGGCACTGACAGTGATAAAGGCATGCCAAGGAAAGCGCAACAGTGCCTGAACCTTGCAGCCTTCGTCTTTTCCTAATTGGAACTTGCCTCAGCCCGGTGCTGTCTCTGAGGCTGAGCCTGGGGTTAGGGTTAGGGTTAGGGTTGGGCCTAGGGTTAGGGTTCAGAAAACCACACAGCCCAGAGCCCCAGGGACACTGACAATGATAAAGGCATGCCAAGGAAAGCGCAACACTGTATGAACCTTGCAGCGTTCGTCTTTTCCCAACTGGAGCTTGCCTCAGCCCAGTGCCGTTTCTTCTCCTGAGCCTAGGTTTAGGGTTAGGGTTGAGCCTAGGGATAGGATTCAGAAAACCACACAGCCCAGAGCTCCAGGGACACTGACAATGATAAACGCATGCCTAAGGAAGATCGGAACTGATGAACCTTGCAGCCTTCATCTTTTGCTAATTGGATCTCGCCTCAGCCCAGTGATGTCTCTTAGGCTGAGCCTGGGGTTAGGGTTAGGGTTGGGCCTAGGGTTAGGGTTCAGAAAACCACACAGCCCAGAGCTCCAGGGACACTGACAGTGATAAAGGCATGCCAAGGAAAGCGCAACACTGTCTGAACCTTGCAGCCTTCGTCTTTTCCTAATTGGAACTTGCCTCAGCCCGGTGCTGTCTCTGAGGCTGAGCCTGGTGTTAGGGTTCGGATTAGGGGTGAGCCTCGGGTTAGGGTTCAGAAAACCACACAGCCCAGACCTCCAGGGGCACTGACAGTGCGTAAGGCATGCCAAGTGCAGTGCGGCACTGCCCCAAACATGCAGCCGTCCTGTGTTCCTGACTGGAACTCCCATCAGTCCACTGCTTTTTCTTAGGCTGTTCCTAGGATTGGAGTTAGGGTTAGGGTTGAGCCTAGGGTTAGGGTTCAGAAAACCACACAGCCCAGAGCCCCAGGGACACTGACAAGGATAAAGGCACGCCAAAGGAAGCCCAACATTGCCTGATCCTTGCAGCCTTCATGTTTCCCAGTTGGAGCTCACCTCAACCCGGTACTGTTTCTTAGGCTGAGCCTAGGGATAGGGTTAGGGTTGGGCCTAGGGTTAGGGTTCAGAAAACCACACAGCCCAGAGCTCCAGGGGCACTGACAGTGCGTAAGGCATGCCAAGTGCAGTGCGGCACTGCCCCAAACATGCAGCCGTCCTGTGTTCCTGATTGGAACTCCCATCAGTCCACTGCTTTTTCTTAGGCTGTTCCTAGGATTGGAGTTAGGGTTAGGGTTGAGCCTAGGGTTAGGGTTCAGAAAACCACACAGCCCAGAGCTCCAGGGACACTGACAATGATAAAGGCATGCCAAGGGAAGCGCAACACAGCCTGAACCTTGCAGCCTTCATCTTTTCCCAACTGGAGCTTGCCTCAGCCCAGTGCCGTTCCTTATGCTGAGCCTAGGGTTAGGGTTAGGGTTGAGCCTAGGGTTAGGATTCAGAAAACCACACAGCCCAGAGCTCCAGGGACACTGACAATGATAAAGGCATGCCTAAGGAAGATCGGAACTGATGAACCTTGCAGCCTTCATCTTTTCCCAATTGGATCTCGCCTCGGCCCAGTGATGTCTCTTAGGCTGAGCCTGGGGTTAGGGTTAGGGTTGGGCCTAGGGTTAGGGTTCAGAAAACCACACAGCCCAGAGCTCCAGGGACACTGACAGTGATAAAGGCATGCCAAGGGAAGCGCAACACTGTCTGAACCTTGCAGCCTTCGTCTTTTCCTAATTGGAACTTGCCTCAGCCCGGTGCTGTCTCTGAGGCTGAGCCTGGGGTTAGGGTTCGGATTAGGGGTGAGCCTCGGGTTAGGGTTCAGAAAACCACACAGCCCAGAGCCCCAGGGACACTGACAATGATAAAGGCACGCCAAGGGAAGCGCAACACTGCCTGAGCCGTGCAGCCTTCGTGTTTTCCTAATTGGAACTCGCCTCAGCCCAGGGCTGTTTCTTATGCTGAGCCTAGGGATAGGGTTAGGGTTGAGCCTAGGGTTAGGATTCAGAAAACCACACAGCCCAGAGCTCCAGGGACACTGACAATGATAAACGCATGCCTAAGGAAGATCGGAACTGATGAACCTTGCAGCCTTCATCTTTTCCCAATTGGATCTCGCCTCGGCCCAGTGATGTCTCTGAGGCTGAGCCTGGGGTTAGGGTTAGGGTTGGGCCTAGGGTTAGGGTTCAGAAAACCACACAGCCCAGAGCTCCAGGGGCACTGACAGTGCGTAAGGCATGCCAAGTGCAGTGCAGCACTGCCCCAAACATGCAGCCGTCCTGTGTTCCTGACTGGAACTCCCATCAGTCCACTGCTTTTTCTTAGGCTGTTCCTAGGATTGGAGTTAGGGTTAGGGTTGAGCCTAGGGTTAGGGTTCAGAAAACCACACAGCCCAGAGCTCCAGGGACACTGACAGTGATAAAGGCATGCCAAGGAAAGCGCAACACTGCCTGAACCTTGCAGCCTTCGTCTTTTCCTAATTGGAACTTGCCTCAGCCCGGTGCTGTATCTGAGGCTGAGCCTGGGGTTAGGGTTAGGGTTAGGGTTGAGACTAGGGTTAGGGTTCAGAAAACCACACAGCCCAGAGCCCCAGGGACACTGACAATGATAAAGGCATGCCAAGGAAAGCGCAACACTGTCTGAACCTTGCAGCCTTCGTCTTTTCCCAACTGGAGCTTGCCTCAGCCCAGTGCCGTTTCTTCTGCTGAGCCTAGGTTTAGGGTTAGGGTTGAGCCTAGGGTTAGGATTCAGAAAACCACACAGCCCAGAGCTCCAGGGACACTGACAATGATAAACGCATGCCTAAGGAAGATTGGAACTGATGAACCTTGCAGCCTTCATCTTTTGCCAATTGGATCTCGCCTCAGCCCAGTGATGTCTCTGAGGCTGAGCCTGGGGTTAGGGTTAGGGTTGGGCCTAGGGTTAGGGTTCAGAAAACCACACAGCCCAGAGCTCCAGGGACACTGACAGTGATAAAGGCATGCCAAGGGAAGCGCAACACTGTCTGAACCTTGCAGCCTTCGTCTTTTCCTAATTGGAACTTGCCTCAGCCTGGTGCTGTCTCTGAGGCTGAGCCTGGGGTTAGGGTTCGGATTAGGGGTGAGCCTCGGGTTAGGGTTCAGAAAACCACCCAGCCCAGAGCTCCAGGGACACTGACAGTGATAAAGGCATGCCAAGGGAAGCGCAACACTGCCTGAAGCTTGCAGCCTTCATCTTTTCCCAACTGGAGCTTGCCTCAGCCCAGTGCCGTTCCTTATGCTGAGCCTAGGGTTAGGGTTAGGGTTGAGCCTAGGGTTAGGATTCAGAAAACCACACAGCCCAGAGCTCCAGGGACACTGACAATGATAAAGGCATGCCAAAGGAATCACAACACTGCCTGATCCTTGCAGCCTTCGTCTTTTCCTAATTGGAACTTGCCTCAGCCCGGTGCTGTCTCTGAGGCTGAGCCTGGGGTTAGGGTTTGGATTAGGGGTGAGCCTCGGGTTAGGGTTCAGAAAACCACACAGCCCAGAGCTCCAGGGACACTGACAATGATAAACGCATGCCTAAGGAAGATCGGAACTGATGAACCTTGCAGCCTTCATCTTTTCCCAATTGGAACTCGCCTCGGCCCAGTGATGTCTCTTAGGCTGAGCCTGGGGTTAGGGTTAGGGTTGGGCCTAGGGTTAGGGTTCAGAAAACCACACAGCCCAGAGCTCCAGGGACACTGACAATGATAAAGGCACGCCAAGGGAAGCGCAACACTGCCTGAGCCGTGCAGCCTTCGTGTTTTCCTAATTGGAACTCGCCTCAGCCCAGGGCTGTTTCTTAGGCTGAGCCTAGGGATAGGGTTAGGGTTGAGCCTAGGGTTAGGATTCAGAAAACCACACAGCCCAGAGCTCCAGGGACACTGACAGTGATAAAGGCATGCCAAGGAAAGCGCAACACTGTCTGAACCTTGCAGCCTTCGTCTTTTCCTAATTGGAACTTGCCTCAGCCCGGTGCTGTCTCTGAGGCTGAGCCTGGTGTTAGGGTTCGGATTAGGGGTGAGCCTCGGGTTAGGGTTCAGAAAACCACACAGCCCAGAGCCCCAGGGACACTGACAATGATAAACGCATGCCAAGTGCAGTGCGGCACTGCCCCAAACATGCAGCCGTCCTGTGTTCCTGATTGGAACTCCCATCAGTCCACTGCTTTTTCTTAGGCTGTTCCTAGGATTGGAGTTAGGGTTAGGGTTGAGCCTAGGGTTAGGGTTCAGAAAACCACACAGCCCAGAGCTCCAGGGACACTGACAGTGATAAAGGCATGCCAAGGAAAGCGCAACACTGTCTGAACCTTGCAGCCTTCGTCTTTTCCTAATTGGAACTTGCCTCAGCCCGGTGCTGTCTCTGAGGCTGAGCCTGGCGTTAGGGTTCGGATTAGGGGTGAGCCTCGGGTTAGGGTTCAGAAAACCACACAGCCCAGAGCCCCAGGGACACTGACAAGGATAAAGGCACGCCAAAGGAAGCCCAAGATTGCCTGAGCCGTGCAGCCTTCGTGTTTTCCTAATTGGAACTCGCCTCAGCCCAGGGCTGTTTCTTATGCTGAGCCTAGGGATAGGGTTAGGGTTGAGCCTAGGGTTAGGGTTCAGAAAACCACACAGCCCAGAGCTCCAGGGACACTGACAATGATAAACGCATGCCTAAGGAAGATCGGAACTGATGAACCTTGCAGCCTTCATCTTTTCCCAATTGGATCTCGCCTCGGCCCAGTGATGTCTCTGAGGCTGAGCCTGGGGTTAGGGTTAGGGTTGGGCCTAGGGTTAGGGTTCAGAAAACCACACAGCCCAGAGCTCCAGGGACACTGACAATGATAAAGGCATGCCAAAGGAATCACAACACTGCCTGATCCTTGCAGCCTTCATGTTTCCCAGTTGGAGCTCACCTCAACCCAGTACTGTTTCTTAGGCTGAGCCTAGGGTTAGGGTTAGGGTTGAGCCTAGGGTTAGGGTTCAGAAAACCACACAGCCCAGAGCCCCAGGGACACTGACAATGATAAAGGCATGCCAAGGAAAGCGCAACACTGCCTGAACCTTGCAGCCTTCATCTTTTCCCAACTGGAGCTTGCCTCAGCCCAGTGCCGTTCCTTATGCTGAGCCTAGGGTTAGGGTTAGGGTTGAGCCTAGGGTTAGGATTCAGAAAACCACACAGCCCAGAGCTCCAGGGACACTGACAGTGATAAAGGCATGCCAAGGAAAGCACAACACTGTCTGAACCTTGCAGCCTTCATCTTTTCCTAATTGGAACTTGCCTCAGCCCGGTGCTGTCTCTGAGGCTGAGCCTGGGGTTAGGGTTCGGATTAGGGGTGAGCCTCGGGTTAGGGTTCAGAAAACCACACAGCCCAGAGCTCCAGGGACACTGACAATGATAAAGGCATGCCAAAGGAATCACAACACTGCCTGATCCTTGCAGCCTTCATGTTTCCCAGTTGGAGCTCACCTCAACCCAGTACTGTTTCTTAGGCTGAGCCTAGGGTTAGGGTTAGGGTTGAGCCTAGGGTTAGGGTTCAGAAAACCACACAGCCCAGAGCTCCAGGGGCACTGACAGTGCGTAAGGCATGCCAAGTGCAGTGCGGCACTGCCCCAAACATGCAGCCGTCCTGTGTTCCTGATTGGAACTCCCATCAGTCCACTGCTTTTTCTTAGGCTGTTCCTAGGATTGGAGTTAGGGTTAGGGTTGAGCCTAGGGTTAGGGTTCAGAAAACCACACAGCCCAGAGCTCCAGGGACACTGACAATGATAAAGGCACGCCAAGGGAAGGGCAACACTGCCTGAGCCGTGCAGCCTTCGTGTTTTCCTAATTGGAACTCGCCTCAGCCCAGGGCTGTTTCTTATGCTGAGCCTAGGGATAGGGTTAGGGTTGAGCCTAGGGTTAGGATTCAGAAAACCACACAGCCCAGAGCTCCAGGGACACTGACAATGATAAACGCATGCCTAAGGAAGATCGGAACTGATGAACCTTGCAGCCTTCATCTTTTCCCAATTGGATCTCGCCTCGGCCCAGTGATGTCTCTTAGGCTGAGCCTGGGGTTAGGGTTAGGGTTGGGCCTAGGGTTAGGGTTCAGAAAACCACACAGCCCAGAGCTCCAGGGACACTGACAGTGATAAAGGCACGCCAAGGAAAGCGCAACACTGTCTGAACCTTGCAGCCTTCGTCTTTTCCTAATTGGAACTTGCCTCAGCCCGGTGCTGTCTCTGAGGCTGAGCCTGGGGTTAGGGTTCGGATTAGGGGTGAGCCTCGGGTTAGGGTTCAGAAAACCACACAGCCCAGAGCCCCAGGGACACTGACAATGATAAAGGCACGCCAAGGGAAGCGCAACACTGCCTGAGCCGTGCAGCCTTCGTGTTTTCCTAATTGGAACTCGCCTCAGCCCAGTGCCCTTTCTTATGCTGAGCCTAGGGTTAGGGTTAGGGTTGAGCCTAGGGTTAGGATTCAGAAAACCACACAGCCCAGAGCTCCAGGGACACTGACAATGATAAACGCATGCCTAAGGAAGATCGGAACTGATGAACCTTGCAGCCTTCATCTTTTCCCAATTGGAACTCGCCTCGGCCCAGTGATGTCTCTGAGGCTGAGCCTGGGGTTAGGGTTAGGGTTGGGCCTAGGGTTAGGGTTCAGAAAACCACACAGCCCAGAGCTCCAGGGACACTGACAATGATAAAGGCACGCCAAGGGAAGCGCAGCACTGCCTGAGCCGTGCAGCCTTCGTGTTTTCCTAATTGGAACTCGCCTCAGCCCAGGGCTGTTTCTTAGGCTGAGCCTAGGGATAGGGTTAGGGTTGAGCCTAGGGTTAGGATTCAGAAAACCACACAGCCCAGAGCTCCAGGGACACTGACAGTGATAAAGGCATGCCAAGGAAAGCGCAACAGTGTCTGAACCTTGCAGCCTTCGTCTTTTCCTAATTGGAACTTGCCTCAGCCCGGTGCTGTCTCTGAGGCTGAGCCTGGTGTTAGGGTTCGGATTAGGGGTGAGCCTCGGGTTAGGGTTCAGAAAACCACACAGCCCAGAGCCCCAGGGACACTGACAGGGCGTAACGCATGCCAAGTGCAGTGCGGCACTGCCCCAAACATGCAGCCGTCCTGTGTTCCTGACTGGAAATCCAATCAGTCCCCTGCTTTTTCTTAGGCTGTTCCTTGGATTGGAGTTAGGGTTAGGGTTGGGCCTAGGGTTAGGGTTCAGAAAACCACACAGCCCAGAGCTCCAGGGACACTGACAATGATAAAGGCATGCCAAGGGAAGCGCAACACTGCCTGAACCTTGCAGCCTTCATCTTTTCCCAACTGGAGCTTGCCTCAGCCCAGTGCCGTTTCTTATGCTGAGCCTAGGGTTAGGGTTAGGGTTGAGCCTAGGGTTAGGATTCAGAAAACCACACAGCCCAGAGCTCCAGGGACACTGACAGTGATAAAGGCATGCCAAGGAAAGCGCAACACTGTCTGAACCTTGCAGCCTTCGTCTTTTCCTAATTGGAACTTGCCTCAGCCCGGTGCTGTCTCTGAGGCTGAGCCTGGGGTTAGGGTTCGGATTAGGGGTGAGCCTCGGGTTAGGGTTCAGAAAACCACACAGCCCAGAGCCCCAGGGACACTGACAAGGATAAAGGCACGCCAAAGGAAGCCCAACATTGCCTGAGCCGTGCAGCCTTCGTGTTTTCCTAATTGGAACTCGCCTCAGCCCAGGGCTGTTTCTTAGGCTGAGCCTAGGGATAGGGTTAGGGTTGAGCCTAGGGTTAGGATTCAGAAAACCACACAGCCCAGAGCTCCAGGGACACTGACAATGATAAACGCATGCCTAAGGAAGATCGGAACTGATGAACCTTGCAGCCTTCATCTTTTCCCAATTGGATCTCGCCTCGGCCCAGTGATGTCTCTGAGGCTGAGCCTGGGGTTAGGGTTAGGGTTGGGCCTAGGGTTAGGGTTCAGAAAACCACACAGCCCAGAGCTCCAGGGACACTGACAATGATAAAGGCATGCCAAAGGAATCACAACACTGCCTGATCCTTGCAGCCTTCATGTTTCCCAGTTGGAGCTCACCTCAACCCAGTACTGTTTCTTAGGCTGAGCCTAGGGTTAGGGTTAGGGTTGAGCCTCGGGTTAGGGTTCAGAAAACCACACAGCCCAGAGCTCCAGGGGCACTGACAGTGATAAAGGCATGCCAAGGAAAGCGCAACAGTGCCTGAACCTTGCAGCCTTCGTCTTTTCCTAATTGGATCTCGCCTCAGCCCGGTGCTGTCTCTGAGGCTGAGCCTGGGGTTAGGGTTAGGGTTAGGGTTGGGCCTAGGGTTAGGGTTCAGAAAACCACACAGCCCAGAGCCCCAGGGACACTGACAATGATAAAGGCATGCCAAGGAAAGCGCAACACTGTATGAACCTTGCAGCGTTCGTCTTTTCCCAACTGGAGCTTGCCTCAGCCCAGTGCCGTTTCTTCTCCTGAGCCTAGGTTTAGGGTTAGGGTTGAGCCTAGGGATAGGATTCAGAAAACCACACAGCCCAGAGCTCCAGGGACACTGACAATGATAAACGCATGCCTAAGGAAGATCGGAACAGATGAACCTTGCAGCCTTCATCTTTTCCCAATTGGATCTCGCCTCGGCCCAGTGATGTCTCTTAGGCTGAGCCTGGGGTTAGGGTTAGGGTTGGGCCTAGGGTTAGGGTTCAGAAAACCACACAGCCCAGAGCTCCAGGGACACTGACAGTGATAAAGGCATGCCAAGGAAAGCGCAACACTGTCTGAACCTTGCAGCCTTCGTCTTTTCCTAATTGGAACTTGCCTCAGCCCGGTGCTGTCTCTGAGGCTGAGCCTGGTGTTAGGGTTCGGATTAGGGGTGAGCCTCGGGTTAGGGTTCAGAAAACCACACAGCCCAGACCTCCAGGGGCACTGACAGTGCGTAAGGCATGCCAAGTGCAGTGCGGCACTGCCCCAAACATGCAGCCGTCCTGTGTTCCTGACTGGAACTCCCATCAGTCCACTGCTTTTTCTTAGGCTGTTCCTAGGATTGGAGTTAGGGTTAGGGTTGAGCCTAGGGTTAGGGTTCAGAAAACCACACAGCCCAGAGCTCCAGGGACACTGACAATGATAAAGGCATGCCAAGGGAAGCGCAACACTGCCTGAACCTTGCAGCCTTCATCTTTTCCCAACTGGAGCTTGCCTCAGCCCAGTGCCGTTTCTTATGCTGAGCCTAGGGTTAGGGTTAGGGTTGGGCCTGGGGTTAGGATTCAGAAAACCACACAGCCCAGAGCTCCAGGGACACTGACAGTGATAAAGGCATGCCAAGGAAAGCGCAACACTGTCTGAACCTTGCAGCCTTCGTCTTTTCCTAATTGGAACTTGCCTCAGCCCGGTGCTGTCTCTGAGGCTGAGCCTGGGGTTAGGGTTTGGATTAGGGGTGAGCCTCGGGTTAGGGTTCAGAAAACCACACAGCTCAGAGCCCCAGGGACACTGACAAGGATAAAGGCACGCCAAAGGAAGCCCAACATTGCCTGATCCTTGCAGCCTTCATGTTTCCCAGTTGGAGCTCACCTCAACCCAGTACTGTTTCTTAGGCTGAGCCTAGGGTTAGGGTTAGGGTTGGGCCTAGGGTTAGGGTTCAGAAAACCACACAGCCCAGAGCTCCAGGGGCACTGACAGTGCGTAAGGCATGCCAAGTGCAGTGCGGCACTGCCCCAAACATGCAGCCGTCCTGTGTTCCTGATTGGAACTCCCATCAGTCCACTGCTTTTTCTTAGGCTGTTCCTAGGATTGGAGTTAGGGTTAGGGTTGAGCCTAGGGTTAGGGTTCAGAAAACCACACAGCCCAGAGCTCCAGGGACACTGACAATGATAAAGGCATGCCAAGGGAAGCGCAACACTGCCTGAACCTTGCAGCCTTCATCTTTTCCCAACTGGAGCTTGCCTCAGCCCAGTGACGTTCCTTATGCTGAGCCTAGGGTTAGGGTTAGGGTTGAGCCTAGGGTTAGGATTCAGAAAACCACACAGCCCAGAGCTCCAGGGACACTGACAATGATAAAGGCATGCCTAAGGAAGATCGGAACTGATGAACCTTGCAGCCTTCATCTTTTCCCAATTGGATCTCGCCTCGGCCCAGTGATGTCTCTTAGGCTGAGCCTGGGGTTAGGGTTAGGGTTGGGCCTAGGGTTAGGGTTCAGAAAACCACACAGCCCAGAGCTCCAGGGACACTGACAGTGATAAAGGCATGCCAAGGAAAGCGCAACACTGTCTGAACCTTGCAGCCTTCGTCTTTTCCTAATTGGAACTTGCCTCAGCCCGGTGCTCTCTCTGAGGCTGAGCCTGGGGTTAGGGTTCGGATTAGGGGTGAGCCTCGGGTTAGGGTTCAGAAAACCACACAGCCCAGAGCCCCAGGGACACTGACAATGATAAAGGCACGCCAAGGGAAGCGCAACACTGCCTGAGCCGTGCAGCCTTCGTGTTTTCCTAATTGGAACTCGCCTCAGCCCAGGGCTGTTTCTTATGCTGAGCCTAGGGATAGGGTTAGGGTTGAGCCTAGGGTTAGGATTCAGAAAACCACACAGCCCAGAGCTCCAGGGACACTGACAATGATAAAGGCATGCCTAAGGAAGATCGGAACTGATGAACGTTGCAGCCTTCATCTTTTCCCAATTGGATCTCGCCTCGGCCCAGTGATGTCTCTGAGGCTGAGCCTGGGGTTAGGGTTAGGGTTGGGCCTAGGGTTAGGGTTCAGAAAACCACACAGCCCAGAGCTCCAGGGACACTGACAATGATAAAGGCATGCCAAAGGAATCACAACACTGCCTGATCCTTGCAGCCTTCATGTTTCCCAGTTGGAGCTCACCTCAACCCAGTACTGTTTCTTAGGCTGAGCCTAGGGTTAGGGTTAGGGTTGAACCTAGGGTTAGGGTTCAGAAAACCACACAGCCCAGAGCTCCAGGGGCACTGACAGTGCGTAAGGCATGCCAAGTGCAGTGCGGCACTGCCCCAAACATGCAGCCGTCCTGTGTTCCTGATTGGAACTCCCATCAGTCCACTGCTTTTTCTTAGGCTGTTCCTAGGATTGGAGTTAGGGTTAGGGTTGAGCCTAGGGTTAGGGTTCAGAAAACCACACAGCCCAGAGCTCCAGGGACACTGACAGTGATAAAGGCATGCCAAGGAAAGCGCAACACTGCCTGAACCTTGCAGCCTTCGTCTTTTCCTAATTGGAACTTGCCTCAGCCCGGTGCTGTCTCTGAGGCTGAGCCTGGGGTTAGGGTTAGGGTTAGGGTTGAGACTAGGGTTAGGGTTCAGAAAACCACACAGCCCAGAGCCCCAGGGACACTGACAATGATAAAGGCATGCCAAGGAAAGCGCAACACTGTCTGAACCTTGCAGCCTTCGTCTTTTCCCAACTGGAGCTTGCCTCAGCCCAGTGCCGTTTCTTCTGCTGAGCCTAGGTTTAGGGTTAGGGTTGAGCCTAGGGTTAGGATTCAGAAAACCACACAGCCCAGAGCTCCAGGGACACTGACAATGATAAACGCATGCCTAAGGAAGATTGGAACTGATGAACCTTGCAGCCTTCATCTTTTGCCAATTGGATCTCGCCTCAGCCCAGTGATGTCTCTTAGGCTGAGCCTGGGGTTAGGGTTAGGGTTGGGCCTAGGGTTAGGGTTCAGAAAACCACACAGCCCAGAGCTCCAGGGACACTGACAGTGATAAAGGCATGCCAAGGAAAGCGCAACACTGTCTGAACCTTGCAGCCTTCGTCTTTTCCTAATTGGAACTTGCCTCAGCCTGGTGCTGTCTCTGAGGCTGAGCCTGGGGTTAGGGTTCGGATTAGGGGTGAGCCTCGGGTTAGGGTTCAGAAAACCACCCAGCCCAGAGCTCCAGGGACACTGACAGTGATAAAGGCATGCCAAGGGAAGCGCAACACTGCCTGAAGCTTGCAGCCTTCATCTTTTCCCAACTGGAGCTTGCCTCAGCCCAGTGCCGTTTCTTATGCTGAGCCTAGGGTTAGGGTTAGGGTTGAGCCTAGGGTTAGGATTCAGAAAACCACACAGCCCAGAGCTCCAGGGACACTGACAATGATAAACGCATGCCTAAGGAATCACAACACTGCCTGATCCTTGCAGCCTTCATGTTTCCCAGTTGGAGCACACCTCAACCCAGTACTGTTTCTTAGGCTGAGCCTGGGGTTAGGGTTAGGGTTGGGCCTAGGGTTAGGGTTCAGAAAACCACACAGCCCAGAGCTCCAGGGACACTGACAGTGATAAAGGCATGCCAAGGAAAGCGCAACACTGTCTGAACCTTGCAGCCTTCGTCTTTTCCTAATTGGAACTTGCCTCAGCCCGGTGCTGTCTCTGAGGCTGAGCCTGGGGTTAGGGTTTGGATTAGGGGTGAGCCTCGGGTTAGGGTTCAGAAAACCACACAGCCCAGAGCTCCAGGGACACTGACAATGATAAACGCATGCCTAAGGAAGATCGGAACTGATGAACCTTGCAGCCTTCATCTTTTCCCAATTGGAACTCGCCTCGGCCCAGTGATGTCTCTTAGGCTGAGCCTGGGGTTAGGGTTAGGATTGGGCCTAGGGTTAGGGTTCAGAAAACCACACAGCCCAGAGCTCCAGGGACACTGACAGTGATAAAGGCATGCCAAGGAAAGCGCAACACTGCCTGAACCTTGCAGCCTTCGTCTTTTCCTAATTGGAACTTGCCTCAGCCCGGTGCTGTCTCTGAGGCTGAGCCTGGGGTTAGGGTTCGGATTAGGGGTGAGCCTCGGGTTAGGGTTCAGAAAACCACACAGCCCAGAGCTCCAGGGACACTGACAATGATAAACGCATGCCTAAGGAAGATCGGAACTGATGAACCTTGCAGCCTTCATCTTTTCCCAATTGGATCTCGCCTCAGCCCAGTGATGTCTCTGAGGCTGAGCCTGGGGTTAGGGTTAGGGTTGGGCCTAGGGATAGGGTTAGGGTTGAGCCTAGGGTTAGGATTCAGAAAACCACACAGCCCAGAGCTCCAGGGACACTGACAGTGATAAAGGCATGCCAAGGAAAGCGCAACAGTGTCTGAACCTTGCAGCCTTCGTCTTTTCCTAATTGGAACTTGCCTCAGCCCGGTGCTGTCTCTGAGGCTGAGCCTGGGGTTAGGGTTCGGATTAGGGGTGAGCCTCGGGTTAGGGTTCAGAAAACCACACAGCCCAGAGCTCCAGGGACACTGACAGGGCGTAACGCATGCCAAGTGCAGTGCGGCACTGCCCCAAACATGCAGCCGTCCTGTGTTCCTGACTGGAAATCCAGTCAGTCCCCTGCTTTTTCTTAGGCTGTTCCTTGGATTGGAGTTAGGGTTAGGGTTGAGCCTAGGGTTAGGGTTCAGAAAACCACACGGCCCAGTGCTCCAGGGACACTGACAATGATAAAGGCACGCCAAGGGAAGCGCAACACTGCCTGAATCGTACAGCCTTCGTGTTTTCCTAATTGGAACTTGCCTCAGCCCAGGGCTGTTTCTTATGCTGAGCCTAGGGTTAGGGTTAGGGTTGAGCCTAGGGTTAGGATTCAGAAAACCACACAGCCCAGAGCTCCAGGGACACTGACAGTGATAAAGGCATGCCAAGGAAAGCGCAACACTGTCTGAACCTTGCAGCCTTCGTCTTTTCCTAATTGGAACTTGCCTCAGCCCGGTGCTGTCTCTGAGGCTGAGCCTGGGGTTAGGGTTCGGATTAGGGGTGAGCCTCGGGTTAGGGTTCAAAAAACCACACAGCCCAGAGCTCCAGGGGCACTGACAGTGCGTAAGGCATGCCAAGTGCAGTGCGGCACTGCCCCAAACATGCAGCCGTCCTGTGTTCCTGATTGGAACTCCCATCAGTCCACTGCTTTTTTTTAGGCTGTTCCTAGGATTGGAGTTAGGGTTAGGGTTGAGCCTAGGGTTAGGGTTCAGAAAACCACACAGCCCAGAGCTCCAGGGACACTGACAAGGATAAAGGCATGCCAAGGGAAGCCCAACATTGCCTGAGCCGTGCAGCCTTCGTGTTTTCCTAATTGGAACTCGCCTCAGCCCAGGGCTGTTTCTTAGGCTGAGCCTAGGGATAGGGTTAGGGTTGAGCCTAGGGTTAGGATTCAGAAAACCACACAGCCCAGAGCTCCAGGGACACTGACAGTGATAAAGGCATGCCAAGGAAAGCACAACAGTGTCTGAACCTTGCAGCCTTCGTCTTTTCCTAATTGGAACTTGCCTCAGCCCGGTGCTGTCTCTGAGGCTGAGCCTGGGGTTAGGGTTCGGATTAGGGGTGAGCCTCGGGTTAGGGTTCAGAAAACCACACAGCCCAGAGCTCCAGGGACACTGACAATGATAAACGCATGCCTAAGGAAGATCGGAACTGATGAACCTTGCAGCCTTCATCTTTTCCCAATTGGAACTCGCCTCGGCCCAGTGATGTCTCTTAGGCTGAGCCTGGGGTTAGGGTTAGGGTTGGGCCTAGGGTTAGGGTTCAGAAAACCACACAGCCCAGAGCTCCAGGGACACTGACAATGATAAAGGCACGCCAAGGGAAGCGCAACACTGCCTGAGCCGTGCAGCCTTCGTGTTTTCCTAATTGGAACTCGCCTCAGCCCAGGGCTGTTTCTTAGGCTGAGCCTAGGGATAGGGTTAGGGTTGAGCCTAGGGTTAGGATTCAGAAAACCACACAGCCCAGAGCTCCAGGGACACTGACAGTGATAAAGGCATGCCAAGGAAAGCGCAACACTGTCTGAACCTTGCAGCCTTCGTCTTTTCCTAATTGGAACTTGCCTCAGCCCGGTGCTGTCTCTGAGGCTGAGCCTGGTGTTAGGGTTCGGATTAGGGGTGAGCCTCGGGTTAGGGTTCAGAAAACCACACAGCCCAGAGCCCCAGGGACACTGACAATGATAAACGCATGCCAAGTGCAGTGCGGCACTGCCCCAAACATGCAGCCGTCCTGTGTTCCTGATTGGAACTCCCATCAGTCCACTGCTTTTTCTTAGGCTGTTCCTAGGATTGGAGTTAGGGTTAGGGTTGAGCCTAGGGTTAGGGTTCAGAAAACCACACAGCCCAGAGCTCCAGGGACACTGACAATGATAAAGGCATGCCAAGGGAAGCGCAACACTGCCTGAACCTTGCAGCCTTCATCTTTTCCCAACTGGAGCTTGCCTCAGCCCAGTGCCGTTCCTTATGCTGAGCCTAGGGTTAGGGTTAGGGTTGAGCCTAGGGTTAGGATTCAGAAAACCACACAGCCCAGAGCTCCAGGGACACTGACAGTGATAAAGGCATGCCAAGGAAAGCACAACACTGTCTGAACCTTGCAGCCTTCATCTTTTCCTAATTGGAACTTGCCTCAGCCCGGTGCTGTCTCTGAGGCTGAGCCTGGGGTTAGGGTTCGGATTAGGGGTGAGCCTCGGGTTAGGGTTCAGAAAACCACACAGCCCAGAGCTCCAGGGACACTGACAATGATAAAGGCATGCCAAAGGAATCACAACACTGCCTGATCCTTGCAGCCTTCATGTTTCCCAGTTGGAGCTCACCTCAACCCAGTACTGTTTCTTAGGCTGAGCCTAGGGTTAGGGTTAGGGTTGAGCCTAGGGTTAGGGTTCAGAAAACCACACAGCCCAGAGCTCCAGGGGCACTGACAGTGCGTAAGGCATGCCAAGTGCAGTGCGGCACTGCCCCAAACATGCAGCCGTCCTGTGTTCCTGATTGGAACTCCCATCAGTCCACTGCTTTTTCTTAGGCTGTTCCTAGGATTGGAGTTAGGGTTAGGGTTGAGCCTAGGGTTAGGGTTCAGAAAACCACACAGCCCAGAGCTCCAGGGACACTGACAATGATAAAGGCACGCCAAGGGAAGCGCAACACTGCCTGAGCCGTGCAGCCTTCGTGTTTTCCTAATTGGAACTCGCCTCAGCCCAGTGCCCTTTCTTATGCTGAGCCTAGGGTTAGGGTTAGGGTTGAGCCTAGGGTTAGGATTCAGAAAACCACACAGCCCAGAGCTCCAGGGACACTGACAGTGATAAAGGCATGCCAAGGAAAGCGCAACACTGTCTGAACCTTGCAGCCTTCGTCTTTTCCTAATTGGAACTTGCCTCAGCCCGGTGCTCTCTCTGAGGCTGAGCCTGGGGTTAGGGTTCGGATTAGGGGTGAGCCTCGGGTTAGGGTTCAGAAAACCACACAGCCCAGAGCCCCAGGGACACTGACAATGATAAAGGCACGCCAAGGGAAGCGCAACACTGCCTGAGCCGTGCAGCCTTCGTGTTTTCCTAATTGGAACTCGCCTCAGCCCAGGGCTGTTTCTTATGCTGAGCCTAGGGATAGGGTTAGGGTTGAGCCTAGGGTTAGGATTCAGAAAACCACACAGCCCAGAGCTCCAGGGACACTGACAATGATAAAGGCATGCCTAAGGAAGATCGGAACTGATGAACCTTGCAGCCTTCATCTTTTCCCAATTGGATCTCGCCTCGGCCCAGTGATGTCTCTGAGGCTGAGCCTGGGGTTAGGGTTAGGGTTGGGCCTAGGGTTAGGGTTCAGAAAACCACACAGCCCAGAGCTCCAGGGGCACTGACAGTGCGTAAGGCATGCCAAGTGCAGTGCAGCACTGCCCCAAACATGCAGCCGTCCTGTGTTCCTGACTGGAACTCCCATCAGTCCACTGCTTTTTCTTAGGCTGTTCCTAGGATTGGAGTTAGGGTTAGGGTTGAGCCTAGGGTTAGGGTTCAGAAAACCACACAGCCCAGAGCTCCAGGGACACTGACAGTGATAAAGGCATGCCAAGGAAAGCGCAACACTGCCTGAACCTTGCAGCCTTCGTCTTTTCCTAATTGGAACTTGCCTCAGCCCGGTGCTGTCTCTGAGGCTGAGCCTGGGGTTAGGGTTAGGGTTAGGGTTAGGGTTGAGACTAGGGTTAGGGTTCAGAAAACCACACAGCCCAGAGCCCCAGGGACACTGACAATGATAAAGGCATGCCAAGGAAAGCGCAACACTGTCTGAACCTTGCAGCCTTCGTCTTTTCCCAACTGGAGCTTGCCTCAGCCCAGTGCCGTTTCTTCTGCTGAGCCTAGGTTTAGGGTTAGGGTTGAGCCTAGGGTTAGGATTCAGAAAACCACACAGCCCAGAGCTCCAGGGACACTGACAATGATAAAGGCATGCCAAAGGAATCACAACACTGCCTGATCCTTGCAGCCTTCATGTTTCCCAGTTGGAGCTCACCTCAACCCAGTACTGTTTCTTAGGCTGAGCCTGGGGTTAGGGTTAGGGTTGGGCCTAGGGTTAGGGTTCAGAAAACCACACAGCCCAGAGCTCCAGGGACACTGACAGTGATAAAGGCATGCCAAGGAAAGCGCAACACTGTCTGAACCTTGCAGCCTTCGTCTTTTCCTAATTGGAACTCGCCTCAGCCCAGTGCCCTTTCTTATGCTGAGCCTAGGGTTAGGGTTAGGGTTGAGCCTAGGGTTAGGATTCAGAAAACCACACAGCCCAGAGCTCCAGGGACACTGACAGTGATAAAGGCATGCCAAGGAAAGCGCAACAGTGTCTGAACCTTGCAGCCTTCGTCTTTTCCTAATTGGAACTTGCCTCATCCCGGTGCTGTCTCTGAGGCTGAGCCTGGTGTTAGGGTTTGGATTAGGGGTGAGCCTCGGGTTAGGATTCAGAAAACCACACAGCCCAGAGCTCCAGGGACACTGACAATGATAAACGCATGCCTAAGGAAGATCGGAACTGATGAACCTTGCAGCCTTCATCTTTTCCCAATTGGAACTCGCCTCGGCCCAGTGATGTCTCTGAGGCTGAGCCTGGGGTTAGGGTTAGGGTTGGGCCTAGGGTTAGGGTTCAGAAAACCACACAGCCCAGAGCTCCAGGGACACTGACAATGATAAAGGCACGCCAAGGGAAGCGCAACACTGCCTGAGCCGTGCAGCCTTCGTGTTTTCCTAATTGGAACTCGCCTCAGCCCAGGGCTGTTTCTTAGGCTGAGCCTAGGGATAGGGTTAGGGTTGAGCCTAGGGTTAGGATTCAGAAAACCACACAGCCCAGAGCTCCAGGGACACTGACAGTGATAAAGGCATGCCAAGGAAAGCGCAACAGTGTCTGAACCTTGCAGCCTTCGTCTTTTCCTAATTGGAACTTGCCTCAGCCTGGTGCTGTCTCTGAGGCTGAGCCTGGTGTTAGGGTTCGGATTAGGGGTGAGCCTCGGGTTAGGGTTCAGAAAACCACACAGCCCAGAGCCCCAGGGACACTGACAGGGCGTAACGCATGCCAAGTGCAGTGCGGCACTGCCCCAAACATGCAGCCGTCCTGTGTTCCTGACTGGAAATCCAATCAGTCCCCTGCTTTTTCTTAGGCTGTTCCTTGGATTGGAGTTAGGGTTAGGGTTGGGCCTAGGGTTAGGGTTCAGAAAACCACACAGCCCAGAGCTCCAGGGACACTGACAATGATAAAGGCATGCCAAGGGAAGCGCAACACTGCCTGAACCTTGCAGCCTTCATCTTTTCCCAACTGGAGCTTGCCTCAGCCCAGTGCCGTTTCTTATGCTGAGCCTAGGGTTAGGGTTAGGGTTGAGCCTAGGGTTAGGATTCAGAAAACCACACAGCCCAGAGCTCCAGGGACACTGACAGTGATAAAGGCATGCCAAGGAAAGCGCAACACTGTCTGAACCTTGCAGCCTTCGTCTTTTCCTAATTGGAACTTGCCTCAGCCCGGTGCTGTCTCTGAGGCTGAGCCTGGGGTTAGGGTTCGGATTAGGGGTGAGCCTCGGGTTAGGGTTCAGAAAACCACACAGCCCAGAGCCCCAGGGACACTGACAAGGATAAAGGCACGCCAAAGGAAGCCCAACATTGCCTGAGCCGTGCAGCCTTCGTGTTTTCCTAATTGGAACTCGCCTCAGCCCAGGGCTGTTTCTTATGCTGAGCCTAGGGATAGGGTTAGGGTTGAGCCTAGGGTTAGGATTCAGAAAACCACACAGCCCAGAGCTCCAGGGACACTGACAATGATAAACGCATGCCTAAGGAAGATCGGAACTGATGAACCTTGCAGCCTTCATCTTTTCCCAATTGGATCTCGCCTCGGCCCAGTGATGTCTCTGAGGCTGAGCCTGGGGTTAGGGTTAGGGTTGGGCCTAGGGTTAGGGTTCAGAAAACCACACAGCCCAGAGCTCCAGGGACACTGACAATGATAAAGGCATGCCAAAGGAATCACAACACTGCCTGATCCTTGCAGCCTTCATGTTTCCCAGTTGGAGCTCACCTCAACCCAGTACTGTTTCTTAGGCTGAGCCTAGGGTTAGGGTTAGGGTTGAGCCTCGGGTTAGGGTTCAGAAAACCACACAGCCCAGAGCTCCAGGGGCACTGACAGTGATAAAGGCATGCCAAGGAAAGCGCAACAGTGCCTGAACCTTGCAGCCTTCGTCTTTTCCTAATTGGATCTCGCCTCAGCCCGGTGCTGTCTCTGAGGCTGAGCCTGGGGTTAGGGTTAGGGTTAGGGTTGGGCCTAGGGTTAGGGTTCAGAAAACCACACAGCCCAGAGCCCCAGGGACACTGACAATGATAAAGGCATGCCAAGGAAAGCGCAACACTGTATGAACCTTGCAGCGTTCGTCTTTTCCCAACTGGAGCTTGCCTCAGCCCAGTGCCGTTTCTTCTCCTGAGCCTAGGTTTAGGGTTAGGGTTGAGCCTAGGGATAGGATTCAGAAAACCACACAGCCCAGAGCTCCAGGGACACTGACAATGATAAACGCATGCCTAAGGAAGATCGGAACAGATGAACCTTGCAGCCTTCATCTTTTCCCAATTGGATCTCGCCTCGGCCCAGTGATGTCTCTTAGGCTGAGCCTGGGGTTAGGGTTAGGGTTGGGCCTAGGGTTAGGGTTCAGAAAACCACACAGCCCAGAGCTCCAGGGACACTGACAGTGATAAAGGCATGCCAAGGAAAGCGCAACAGTGTCTGAACCTTGCAGCCTTCGTCTTTTCCTAATTGGAACTTGCCTCATCCCGGTGCTGTCTCTGAGGCTGAGCCTGGGGTTAGGGTTTGGATTAGGGGTGAGCCTCGGGTTAGGATTCAGAAAACCACACAGCCCAGAGCTCCAGGGACACTGACAATGATAAACGCATGCCTAAGGAAGATCGGAACTGATGAACCTTGCAGCCTTCATCTTTTCCCAATTGGAACTCGCCTCGGCCCAGTGATGTCTCTTAGGCTGAGCCTGGGGTTAGGGTTAGGGTTGGGCCTAGGGTTAGGGTTCAGAAAACCACACAGCCCAGAGCTCCAGGGACACTGACAATGATAAAGGCACGCCAAGGGAAGCGCAACACTGCCTGAGCCGTGCAGCCTTCGTGTTTTCCTAATTGGAACTCGCCTCAGCCCAGGGCTGTTTCTTAGGCTGAGCCTAGGGATAGGGTTAGGGTTGAGCCTAGGGTTAGGATTCAGAAAACCACACAGCCCAGAGCTCCAGGGACACTGACAGTGATAAAGGCATGCCAAGGAAAGCGCAACACTGTCTGAACCTTGCAGCCTTCGTCTTTTCCTAATTGGAACTTGCCTCAGCCCGGTGCTGTCTCTGAGGCTGAGCCTGGTGTTAGGGTTCGGATTAGGGGTGAGCCTCGGGTTAGGGTTCAGAAAACCACACAGCCCAGAGCCCCAGGGACACTGACAATGATAAACGCATGCCAAGTGCAGTGCGGCACTGCCCCAAACATGCAGCCGTCCTGTGTTCCTGATTGGAACTCCCATCAGTCCACTGCTTTTTCTTAGGCTGTTCCTAGGATTGGAGTTAGGGTTAGGGTTGAGCCTAGGGTTAGGGTTCAGAAAACCACACAGCCCAGAGCTCCAGGGACACTGACAATGATAAAGGCATGCCAAGGGAAGCGCAACACTGCCTGAACCTTGCAGCCTTCATCTTTTCCCAACTGGAGCTTGCCTCAGCCCAGTGCCGTTCCTTATGCTGAGCCTAGGGTTAGGGTTAGGGTTGAGCCTAGGGTTAGGATTCAGAAAACCACACAGCCCAGAGCTCCAGGGACACTGACAGTGATAAAGGCATGCCAAGGAAAGCACAACACTGTCTGAACCTTGCAGCCTTCATCTTTTCCCAATTGGAACTTGCCTCAGCCCGGTGCTGTCTCTGAGGCTGAGCCTGGGGTTAGGGTTCGGATTAGGGGTGAGCCTCGGGTTAGGGTTCAGAAAACCACACAGCCCAGAGCTCCAGGGACACTGACAATGATAAAGGCATGCCAAAGGAATCACAACACTGCCTGATCCTTGCAGCCTTCATGTTTCCCAGTTGGAGCTCACCTCAACCCAGTACTGTTTCTTAGGCTGAGCCTAGGGTTAGGGTTAGGGTTGAGCCTAGGGTTAGGGTTCAGAAAACCACACAGCCCAGAGCTCCAGGGACACTGACAATGATAAAGGCACGCCAAGGGAAGCGCAACACTGCCTGAGCCGTGCAGCCTTCGTGTTTTCCTAATTGGAACTCGCCTCAGCCCAGGGCTGTTTCTTATGCTGAGCCTAGGGATAGGGTTAGGGTTGAGCCTAGGGTTAGGATTCAGAAAACCACACAGCCCAGAGCTCCAGGGACACTGACAATGATAAACGCATGCCTAAGGAAGATCGGAACTGATGAACCTTGCAGCCTTCATCTTTTCCCAATTGGATCTCGCCTCGGCCCAGTGATGTCTCTTAGGCTGAGCCTGGGGTTAGGGTTAGGGTTGGGCCTAGGGTTAGGGTTCAGAAAACCACACAGCCCAGAGCTCCAGGGACACTGACAGTGATAAAGGCATGCCAAGGAAAGCGCAACACTGTCTGAACCTTGCAGCCTTCGTCTTTTCCTAATTGGAACTTGCCTCAGCCCGGTGCTGTCTCTGAGGCTGAGCCTGGGGTTAGGGTTCGGATTAGGGGTGAGCCTCGGGTTAGGGTTCAGAAAACCACACAGCCCAGAGCCCCAGGGACACTGACAAGGATAAAGGCACGCCAAGGGAAGCGCAACACTGCCTGAGCCGTGCAGCCTTCGTCTTTTCCTAATTGGAACTCGCCTCAGCCCAGGGCTGTTTCTTATGCTGAGCCTAGGGATAGGGTTAGGGTTGAGCCTAGGGTTAGGATTCAGAAAACCACACAGCCCAGAGCTCCAGGGACACTGACAATGATAAACGCATGCCTAAGGAAGATCGGAACTGATGAACCTTGCAGCCTTCATCTTTTCCCAATTGGAACTCGCCTCGGCCCAGTGATGTCTCTGAGGCTGAGCCTGGGGTTAGGGTTAGGGTTGGGCCTAGGGTTAGGGTTCAGAAAACCACACAGCCCAGAGCTCCAGGGACACTGACAATGATAAAGGCACGCCAAGGGAAGCGCAACACTGCCTGAGCCGTGCAGCCTTCGTGTTTTCCTAATTGGAACTCGCCTCAGCCCAGGGCTGTTTCTTAGGCTGAGCCTAGGGATAGGGTTAGGGTTGAGCCTAGGGTTAGGATTCAGAAAACCACACAGCCCAGAGCTCCAGGGACACTGACAGTGATAAAGGCATGCCAAGGAAAGCGCAACAGTGTCTGAACCTTGCAGCCTTCGTCTTTTCCTAATTGGAACTTGCCTCAGCCCGGTGCTGTCTCTGAGGCTGAGCCTGGTGTTAGGGTTCGGATTAGGGGTGAGCCTCGGGTTAGGGTTCAGAAAACCACACAGCCCAGAGCCCCAGGGACACTGACAGGGCGTAACGCATGCCAAGTGCAGTGCGGCACTGCCCCAAACATGCAGCCGTCCTGTGTTCCTGACTGGAAATCCAATCAGTCCCCTGCTTTTTCTTAGGCTGTTCCTTGGATTGGAGTTAGGGTTAGGGTTGGGCCTAGGGTTAGGGTTCAGAAAACCACACAGCCCAGAGCTCCAGGGACACTGACAATGATAAAGGCATGCCAAGGGAAGCGCAACACTGCCTGAACCTTGCAGCCTTCATCTTTTCCCAACTGGAGCTTGCCTCAGCCCAGTGCCGTTTCTTATGCTGAGCCTAGGGTTAGGGTTAGGGTTGAGCCTAGGGTTAGGATTCAGAAAACCACACAGCCCAGAGCTCCAGGGACACTGACAGTGATAAAGGCATGCCAAGGAAAGCGCAACACTGTCTGAACCTTGCAGCCTTCGTCTTTTCCTAATTGGAACTTGCCTCAGCCCGGTGCTGTCTCTGAGGCTGAGCCTGGGGTTAGGGTTCGGATTAGGGGTGAGCCTCGGGTTAGGGTTCAGAAAACCACACAGCCCAGAGCCCCAGGGACACTGACAAGGATAAAGGCACGCCAAAGGAAGCCCAACATTGCCTGAGCCGTGCAGCCTTCGTGTTTTCCTAATTGGAACTCGCCTCAGCCCAGGGCTGTTTCTTATGCTGAGCCTAGGGATAGGGTTAGGGTTGAGCCTAGGGTTAGGATTCAGAAAACCACACAGCCCAGAGCTCCAGGGACACTGACAATGATAAACGCATGCCTAAGGAAGATCGGAACTGATGAACCTTGCAGCCTTCATCTTTTCCCAATTGGATCTCGCCTCGGCCCAGTGATGTCTCTGAGGCTGAGCCTGGGGTTAGGGTTAGGGTTGGGCCTAGGGTTAGGGTTCAGAAAACCACACAGCCCAGAGCTCCAGGGACACTGACAATGATAAAGGCATGCCAAAGGAATCACAACACTGCCTGATCCTTGCAGCCTTCATGTTTCCCAGTTGGAGCTCACCTCAACCCAGTACTGTTTCTTAGGCTGAGCCTAGGGTTAGGGTTAGGGTTGAGCCTCGGGTTAGGGTTCAGAAAACCACACAGCCCAGAGCTCCAGGGGCACTGACAGTGATAAAGGCATGCCAAGGAAAGCGCAACAGTGCCTGAACCTTGCAGCCTTCGTCTTTTCCTAATTGGATCTCGCCTCAGCCCGGTGCTGTCTCTGAGGCTGAGCCTGGGGTTAGGGTTAGGGTTAGGGTTGGGCCTAGGGTTAGGGTTCAGAAAACCACACAGCCCAGAGCCCCAGGGACACTGACAATGATAAAGGCATGCCAAGGAAAGCGCAACACTGTATGAACCTTGCAGCGTTCGTCTTTTCCCAACTGGAGCTTGCCTCAGCCCAGTGCCGTTTCTTCTCCTGAGCCTAGGTTTAGGGTTAGGGTTGAGCCTAGGGATAGGATTCAGAAAACCACACAGCCCAGAGCTCCAGGGACACTGACAATGATAAACGCATGCCTAAGGAAGATCGGAACAGATGAACCTTGCAGCCTTCATCTTTTCCCAATTGGATCTCGCCTCGGCCCAGTGATGTCTCTTAGGCTGAGCCTGGGGTTAGGGTTAGGGTTGGGCCTAGGGTTAGGGTTCAGAAAACCACACAGCCCAGAGCTCCAGGGACACTGACAGTGATAAAGGCATGCCAAGGAAAGCGCAACAGTGTCTGAACCTTGCAGCCTTCGTCTTTTCCTAATTGGAACTTGCCTCATCCCGGTGCTGTCTCTGAGGCTGAGCCTGGGGTTAGGGTTTGGATTAGGGGTGAGCCTCGGGTTAGGATTCAGAAAACCACACAGCCCAGAGCTCCAGGGACACTGACAATGATAAACGCATGCCTAAGGAAGATCGGAACTGATGAACCTTGCAGCCTTCATCTTTTCCCAATTGGAACTCGCCTCGGCCCAGTGATGTCTCTTAGGCTGAGCCTGGGGTTAGGGTTAGGGTTGGGCCTAGGGTTAGGGTTCAGAAAACCACACAGCCCAGAGCTCCAGGGACACTGACAATGATAAAGGCACGCCAAGGGAAGCGCAACACTGCCTGAGCCGTGCAGCCTTCGTGTTTTCCTAATTGGAACTCGCCTCAGCCCAGGGCTGTTTCTTAGGCTGAGCCTAGGGATAGGGTTAGGGTTGAGCCTAGGGTTAGGATTCAGAAAACCACACAGCCCAGAGCTCCAGGGACACTGACAGTGATAAAGGCATGCCAAGGAAAGCGCAACACTGTCTGAACCTTGCAGCCTTCGTCTTTTCCTAATTGGAACTTGCCTCAGCCCGGTGCTGTCTCTGAGGCTGAGCCTGGTGTTAGGGTTCGGATTAGGGGTGAGCCTCGGGTTAGGGTTCAGAAAACCACACAGCCCAGAGCCCCAGGGACACTGACAATGATAAACGCATGCCAAGTGCAGTGCGGCACTGCCCCAAACATGCAGCCGTCCTGTGTTCCTGATTGGAACTCCCATCAGTCCACTGCTTTTTCTTAGGCTGTTCCTAGGATTGGAGTTAGGGTTAGGGTTGAGCCTAGGGTTAGGGTTCAGAAAACCACACAGCCCAGAGCTCCAGGGACACTGACAATGATAAAGGCATGCCAAGGGAAGCGCAACACTGCCTGAACCTTGCAGCCTTCATCTTTTCCCAACTGGAGCTTGCCTCAGCCCAGTGCCGTTTCTTATGCTGAGCCTAGGGTTAGGGTTAGGGTTGAGCCTAGGGTTAGGATTCAGAAAACCACACAGCCCAGAGCTCCAGGGACACTGACAGTGATAAAGGCATGCCAAGGAAAGCACAACACTGTCTGAACCTTGCAGCCTTCATCTTTTCCCAATTGGAACTTGCCTCAGCCCGGTGCTGTCTCTGAGGCTGAGCCTGGGGTTAGGGTTCGGATTAGGGGTGAGCCTCGGGTTAGGGTTCAGAAAACCACACAGCCCAGAGCTCCAGGGACACTGACAATGATAAAGGCATGCCAAAGGAATCACAACACTGCCTGATCCTTGCAGCCTTCATGTTTCCCAGTTGGAGCTCACCTCAACCCAGTACTGTTTCTTAGGCTGAGCCTAGGGTTAGGGTTAGGGTTGAGCCTAGGGTTAGGGTTCAGAAAACCACACAGCCCAGAGCTCCAGGGACACTGACAATGATAAAGGCACGCCAAGGGAAGCGCAACACTGCCTGAGCCGTGCAGCCTTCGTGTTTTCCTAATTGGAACTCGCCTCAGCCCAGGGCTGTTTCTTATGCTGAGCCTAGGGATAGGGTTAGGGTTGAGCCTAGGGTTAGGATTCAGAAAACCACACAGCCCAGAGCTCCAGGGACACTGACAATGATAAACGCATGCCTAAGGAAGATCGGAACTGATGAACCTTGCAGCCTTCATCTTTTCCCAATTGGATCTCGCCTCGGCCCAGTGATGTCTCTTAGGCTGAGCCTGGGGTTAGGGTTAGGGTTGGGCCTAGGGTTAGGGTTCAGAAAACCACACAGCCCAGAGCTCCAGGGACACTGACAGTGATAAAGGCATGCCAAGGAAAGCGCAACACTGTCTGAACCTTGCAGCCTTCGTCTTTTCCTAATTGGAACTTGCCTCAGCCCGGTGCTGTCTCTGAGGCTGAGCCTGGGGTTAGGGTTCGGATTAGGGGTGAGCCTCGGGTTAGGGTTCAGAAAACCACACAGCCCAGAGCCCCAGGGACACTGACAATGATAAAGGCACGCCAAGGGAAGCGCAACACTGCCTGAGCCGTGCAGCCTTCGTGTTTTCCTAATTGGAACTCGCCTCAGCCCAGGGCTGTTTCTTAGGCTGAGCCTAGGGATAGGGTTAGGGTTGAGCCTAGGGTTAGGATTCAGAAAACCACACAGCCCAGAGCTCCAGGGACACTGACAGTGATAAAGGCATGCCAAGGAAAGCGCAACAGTGTCTGAACCTTGCAGCCTTCGTCTTTTCCTAATTGGAACTTGCCTCAGCCCGGTGCTGTCTCTGAGGCTGAGCCTGGTGTTAGGGTTCGGATTAGGGGTGAGCCTCGGGTTAGGGTTCAGAAAACCACACAGCCCAGAGCCCCAGGGACACTGACAGGGCGTAACGCATGCCAAGTGCAGTGCGGCACTGCCCCAAACATGCAGCCGTCCTGTGTTCCTGACTGGAAATCCAATCAGTCCCCTGCTTTTTCTTAGGCTGTTCCTTGGATTGGAGTTAGGGTTAGGGTTGGGCCTAGGGTTAGGGTTCAGAAAACCACACAGCCCAGAGCTCCAGGGACACTGACAATGATAAAGGCATGCCAAGGGAAGCGCAACACTGCCTGAACCTTGCAGCCTTCATCTTTTCCCAACTGGAGCTTGCCTCAGCCCAGTGCCGTTTCTTATGCTGAGCCTAGGGTTAGGGTTAGGGTTGAGCCTAGGGTTAGGATTCAGAAAACCACACAGCCCAGAGCTCCAGGGACACTGACAGTGATAAAGGCATGCCAAGGAAAGCGCAACACTGTCTGAACCTTGCAGCCTTCGTCTTTTCCTAATTGGAACTTGCCTCAGCCCGGTGCTGTCTCTGAGGCTGAGCCTGGGGTTAGGGTTCGGATTAGGGGTGAGCCTCGGGTTAGGGTTCAGAAAACCACACAGCCCAGAGCCCCAGGGACACTGACAAGGATAAAGGCACGCCAAAGGAAGCCCAACATTGCCTGAGCCGTGCAGCCTTCGTGTTTTCCTAATTGGAACTCGCCTCAGCCCAGGGCTGTTTCTTATGCTGAGCCTAGGGATAGGGTTAGGGTTGAGCCTAGGGTTAGGATTCAGAAAACCACACAGCCCAGAGCTCCAGGGACACTGACAATGATAAACGCATGCCTAAGGAAGATCGGAACTGATGAACCTTGCAGCCTTCATCTTTTCCCAATTGGATCTCGCCTCGGCCCAGTGATGTCTCTGAGGCTGAGCCTGGGGTTAGGGTTAGGGTTGGGCCTAGGGTTAGGGTTCAGAAAACCACACAGCCCAGAGCTCCAGGGACACTGACAATGATAAAGGCATGCCAAAGGAATCACAACACTGCCTGATCCTTGCAGCCTTCATGTTTCCCAGTTGGAGCTCACCTCAACCCAGTACTGTTTCTTAGGCTGAGCCTAGGGTTAGGGTTAGGGTTGAGCCTCGGGTTAGGGTTCAGAAAACCACACAGCCCAGAGCTCCAGGGGCACTGACAGTGATAAAGGCATGCCAAGGAAAGCGCAACAGTGCCTGAACCTTGCAGCCTTCGTCTTTTCCTAATTGGATCTCGCCTCAGCCCGGTGCTGTCTCTGAGGCTGAGCCTGGGGTTAGGGTTAGGGTTAGGGTTGGGCCTAGGGTTAGGGTTCAGAAAACCACACAGCCCAGAGCCCCAGGGACACTGACAATGATAAAGGCATGCCAAGGAAAGCGCAACACTGTATGAACCTTGCAGCGTTCGTCTTTTCCCAACTGGAGCTTGCCTCAGCCCAGTGCCGTTTCTTCTCCTGAGCCTAGGTTTAGGGTTAGGGTTGAGCCTAGGGATAGGATTCAGAAAACCACACAGCCCAGAGCTCCAGGGACACTGACAATGATAAACGCATGCCTAAGGAAGATCGGAACAGATGAACCTTGCAGCCTTCATCTTTTCCCAATTGGATCTCGCCTCGGCCCAGTGATGTCTCTTAGGCTGAGCCTGGGGTTAGGGTTAGGGTTGGGCCTAGGGTTAGGGTTCAGAAAACCACACAGCCCAGAGCTCCAGGGACACTGACAGTGATAAAGGCATGCCAAGGAAAGCGCAACAGTGTCTGAACCTTGCAGCCTTCGTCTTTTCCTAATTGGAACTTGCCTCATCCCGGTGCTGTCTCTGAGGCTGAGCCTGGGGTTAGGGTTTGGATTAGGGGTGAGCCTCGGGTTAGGATTCAGAAAACCACACAGCCCAGAGCTCCAGGGACACTGACAATGATAAACGCATGCCTAAGGAAGATCGGAACTGATGAACCTTGCAGCCTTCATCTTTTCCCAATTGGAACTCGCCTCGGCCCAGTGATGTCTCTTAGGCTGAGCCTGGGGTTAGGGTTAGGGTTGGGCCTAGGGTTAGGGTTCAGAAAACCACACAGCCCAGAGCTCCAGGGACACTGACAATGATAAAGGCACGCCAAGGGAAGCGCAACACTGCCTGAGCCGTGCAGCCTTCGTGTTTTCCTAATTGGAACTCGCCTCAGCCCAGGGCTGTTTCTTAGGCTGAGCCTAGGGATAGGGTTAGGGTTGAGCCTAGGGTTAGGATTCAGAAAACCACACAGCCCAGAGCTCCAGGGACACTGACAGTGATAAAGGCATGCCAAGGAAAGCGCAACACTGTCTGAACCTTGCAGCCTTCGTCTTTTCCTAATTGGAACTTGCCTCAGCCCGGTGCTGTCTCTGAGGCTGAGCCTGGTGTTAGGGTTCGGATTAGGGGTGAGCCTCGGGTTAGGGTTCAGAAAACCACACAGCCCAGAGCCCCAGGGACACTGACAATGATAAACGCATGCCAAGTGCAGTGCGGCACTGCCCCAAACATGCAGCCGTCCTGTGTTCCTGATTGGAACTCCCATCAGTCCACTGCTTTTTCTTAGGCTGTTCCTAGGATTGGAGTTAGGGTTAGGGTTGAGCCTAGGGTTAGGGTTCAGAAAACCACACAGCCCAGAGCTCCAGGGACACTGACAATGATAAAGGCATGCCAAGGGAAGCGCAACACTGCCTGAACCTTGCAGCCTTCATCTTTTCCCAACTGGAGCTTGCCTCAGCCCAGTGCCGTTCCTTATGCTGAGCCTAGGGTTAGGGTTAGGGTTGAGCCTAGGGTTAGGATTCAGAAAACCACACAGCCCAGAGCTCCAGGGACACTGACAGTGATAAAGGCATGCCAAGGAAAGCACAACACTGTCTGAACCTTGCAGCCTTCATCTTTTCCCAATTGGAACTTGCCTCAGCCCGGTGCTGTCTCTGAGGCTGAGCCTGGGGTTAGGGTTCGGATTAGGGGTGAGCCTCGGGTTAGGGTTCAGAAAACCACACAGCCCAGAGCTCCAGGGACACTGACAATGATAAAGGCATGCCAAAGGAATCACAACACTGCCTGATCCTTGCAGCCTTCATGTTTCCCAGTTGGAGCTCACCTCAACCCAGTACTGTTTCTTAGGCTGAGCCTAGGGTTAGGGTTAGGGTTGAGCCTAGGGTTAGGGTTCAGAAAACCACACAGCCCAGAGCTCCAGGGACACTGACAATGATAAAGGCACGCCAAGGGAAGCGCAACACTGCCTGAGCCGTGCAGCCTTCGTGTTTTCCTAATTGGAACTCGCCTCAGCCCAGGGCTGTTTCTTATGCTGAGCCTAGGGATAGGGTTAGGGTTGAGCCTAGGGTTAGGATTCAGAAAACCACACAGCCCAGAGCTCCAGGGACACTGACAATGATAAACGCATGCCTAAGGAAGATCGGAACTGATGAACCTTGCAGCCTTCATCTTTTCCCAATTGGATCTCGCCTCGGCCCAGTGATGTCTCTTAGGCTGAGCCTGGGGTTAGGGTTAGGGTTGGGCCTAGGGTTAGGGTTCAGAAAACCACACAGCCCAGAGCTCCAGGGACACTGACAGTGATAAAGGCATGCCAAGGAAAGCGCAACACTGTCTGAACCTTGCAGCCTTCGTCTTTTCCTAATTGGAACTTGCCTCAGCCCGGTGCTGTCTCTGAGGCTGAGCCTGGGGTTAGGGTTCGGATTAGGGGTGAGCCTCGGGTTAGGGTTCAGAAAACCACACAGCCCAGAGCCCCAGGGACACTGACAATGATAAAGGCACGCCAAGGGAAGCGCAACACTGCCTGAGCCGTGCAGCCTTCGTGTTTTCCTAATTGGAACTCGCCTCAGCCCAGGGCTGTTTCTTATGCTGAGCCTAGGGATAGGGTTAGGGTTGAGCCTAGGGTTAGGATTCAGAAAACCACACAGCCCAGAGCTCCAGGGACACTGACAATGATAAAGGCATGCCTAAGGAAGATCGGAACTGATGAACCTTGCAGCCTTCATCTTTTCCCAATTGGATCTCGCCTCGGCCCAGTGATGTCTCTGAGGCTGAGCCTGGGGTTAGGGTTAGGGTTGGGCCTAGGGTTAGGGTTCAGAAAACCACACAGCCCAGAGCTCCAGGGACACTGACAGTGATAAAGGCATGCCAAGGAAAGCGCAACACTGCCTGAACCTTGCAGCCTTCGTCTTTTCCTAATTGGAACTTGCCTCAGCCCGGTGCTGTCTCTGAGGCTGAGCCTGGGGTTAGGGTTAGGGTTAGGGTTGAGACTAGGGTTAGGGTTCAGAAAACCACACAGCCCAGAGCCCCAGGGACACTGACAATGATAAAGGCATGCCAAGGAAAGCGCAACACTGTCTGAACCTTGCAGCCTTCGTCTTTTCCCAACTGGAGCTTGCCTCAGCCCAGTGCCGTTTCTTCTGCTGAGCCTAGGTTTAGGGTTAGGGTTGAGCCTAGGGTTAGGATTCAGAAAACCACACAGCCCAGAGCTCCAGGGACACTGACAATGATAAAGGCATGCCAAAGGAATCACAACACTGCCTGATCCTTGCAGCCTTCATGTTTCCCAGTTGGAGCTCACCTCAACCCAGTACTGTTTCTTAGGCTGAGCCTGGGGTTAGGGTTAGGGTTGGGCCTAGGGTTAGGGTTCAGAAAACCACACAGCCCAGAGCTCCAGGGACACTGACAGTGATAAAGGCATGCCAAGGAAAGCGCAACACTGTCTGAACCTTGCAGCCTTCGTCTTTTCCTAATTGGAACTTGCCTCATCCCGGTGCTGTCTCTGAGGCTGAGCCTGGGGTTAGGGTTTGGATTAGGGGTGAGCCTCGGGTTAGGGTTCAGAAAACCACACAGCCCAGAGCTCCAGGGACACTGACAATGATAAACGCATGCCTAAGGAAGATCGGAACTGATGAACCTTGCAGCCTTCATCTTTTCCCAATTGGAACTCGCCTCGGCCCAGTGATGTCTCTTAGGCTGAGCCTGGGGTTAGGGTTAAGATTGGGCCTAGGGTTAGGGTTCAGAAAACCACACAGCCCAGAGCTCCAGGGACACTGACAGTGATAAAGGCATGCCAAGGAAAGCGCAACACTGCCTGAACCTTGCAGCCTTCGTCTTTTCCTAATTGGAACTTGCCTCAGCCCGGTGCTGTCTCTGAGGCTGAGCCTGGGGTTAGGGTTCGGATTAGGGGTGAGCCTCGGGTTAGGGTTCAGAAAACCACACAGCCCAGAGCTCCAGGGGCACTGACAGTGCGTAAGGCATGCCAAGTGCAGTGCGGCACTGCCCCAAACATGCAGCCGTCCTGTGTTCCTGATTGGAACTCCCATCAGTCCACTGCTTTTTCTTAGGCTGTTCCTAGGATTGGAGTTAGGGTTAGGGTTGAGCCTAGGGTTAGGGTTCAGAAAACCACACAGCCCAGAGCTCCAGGGACACTGACAATGATAAAGGCATGCCAAGGGAAGCGCAACACTGCCTGAACCTTGCAGCCTTCATCTTTTCCCAACTGGAGCTTGCCTCAGCCCAGTGCCGTTCCTTATGCTGAGCCTAGGGTTAGGGTTAGGGTTGAGCCTAGGGTTAGGATTGAGAAAACCACACAGCCCAGAGCTCCAGGGACACTGACAGTGATAAAGGCATGCCAAGGAAAGCACAACACTGTCTGAACCTTGCAGCCTTCATCTTTTCCTAATTGGAACTTGCCTCAGCCCGGTGCTGTCTCTGAGGCTGAGCCTGGGGTTAGGGTTCGGATTAGGGGTGAGCCTCGGGTTAGGGTTCAGAAAACCACACAGCCCAGAGCTCCAGGGACACTGACAATGATAAAGGCATGCCAAAGGAATCACAACACTGCCTGATCCTTGCAGCCTTCATGTTTCCCAGTTGGAGCTCACCTCAACCCAGTACTGTTTCTTAGGCTGAGCCTAGGGTTAGGGTTAGGGTTGAGCCTAGGGTTAGGGTTCAGAAAACCACACAGCCCAGAGCTCCAGGGGCACTGACAGTGCGTAAGGCATGCCAAGTGCAGTGCGGCACTGCCCCAAACATGCAGCCGTCCTGTGTTCCTGATTGGAACTCCCATCAGTCCACTGCTTTTTCTTAGGCTGTTCCTAGGATTGGAGTTAGGGTTAGGGTTGAGCCTAGGGTTAGGGTTCAGAAAACCACACAGCCCAGAGCTCCAGGGACACTGACAATGATAAAGGCATGCCAAGGGAAGCGCAACACTGCCTGAACCTTGCAGCCTTCATCTTTTCCCAACTGGAGCTTGCCTCAGCCCAGTGCTGTTTCTTATGCTGAGCCTAGGGTTAGGGTTAGGGTTGAGCCTAGGGTTAGGATTCAGAAAACCACACAGCCCAGAGCTCCAGGGACACTGACAGTGATAAAGGCATGCCAAGGAAAGCGCAACACTGTCTGAACCTTGCAGCCTTCGTCTTTTCCTAATTGGAACTTGCCTCAGCCCGGTGCTGTCTCTGAGGCTGAGCCTGGGGTTAGGGTTCGGATTAGGGGTGAGCCTCGGGTTAGGGTTCAGAAAACCACACAGCCCAGAGCCCCAGGGACACTGACAATGATAAAGGCACGCCAAGGGAAGCGCAACACTGCCTGAGCCGTGCAGCCTTCGTGTTTTCCTAATTGGAACTCGCCTCAGCCCAGTGCCCTTTCTTATGCTGAGCCTAGGGTTAGGGTTAGGGTTGAGCCTAGGGTTAGGATTCAGAAAACCACACAGCCCAGAGCTCCAGGGACACTGACAGTGATAAAGGCATGCCAAGGAAAGCGCAACACTGTCTGAACCTTGCAGCCTTCGTCTTTTCCTAATTGGAACTCGCCTCATCCCGGTGCTGTCTCTGAGGCTGAGCCTGGGGTTAGGGTTTGGATTAGGGGTGAGCCTCGGGTTAGGGTTCAGAAAACCACACAGCCCAGAGCTCCAGGGACACTGACAATGATAAAGGCATGCCAAGGGAAGCGCAACACTGCCTGAGCCGTGCAGCCTTCGTGTTTTCCTAATTGGAACTCGCCTCAGGCCAGGGCTGTTTCTTAGGCTGAGCCTAGGGATAGGGTTAGGGTTGAGCCTAGGGTTAGGATTCAGAAAACCACACAGCCCAGAGCTCCAGGGACACTGACAGTGATAAAGGCATGCCAAAGGAATCACAACACTGCCTGATCTTTGCAGCCTTCATGTTTCCCTGTTGGAGCTCACCTCAACCCAGTACTGTTTCTTAGGCTGAGCCTAGGGTTAGGGTTAGGGTTGAGCCTAGGGTTAGGGTTCAGAAAACCACACAGCCCAGAGCTCCAGGGACACTGACAATGATAAAGGCATGCCTAAGGAAGATCGGAACTGATGAACCTTGCAGCCTTCATCTTTTCCCAATTGGATCTCGCCTCGGCCCAGTGATGTCTCTTAGGCTGAGCCTGGGGTTAGGGTTAGGGTTGGGCCTAGGGTTAGGGTTCAGAAAACCACACAGCCCAGAGCTCCAGGGACACTGACAGTGATAAAGGCATGCCAAGGAAAGCGCAACACTGTCTGAACCTTGCAGCCTTCGTCTTTTCCTAATTGGAACTTGCCTCAGCCCGGTGCTGTCTCTGAGGCTGAGCCTGGTGTTAGGGTTCGGATTAGGGGTGAGCCTCGGGTTAGGGTTCAGAAAACCACACAGCCCAGAGCCCCAGGGACACTGACAGGGCGTAACACATGCCAAGTGCAGTGCGGCACTGCCCCAAACATGCAGCCGTCCTGTGTTCCTGATTGGAACTCCCATCAGTCCACTGCTTTTTCTTAGGCTGTTCCTAGGATTGGAGTTAGGGTTAGGGTTGAGCCTAGGGTTAGGGTTCAGAAAACCACACAGCCCAGAGCTCCAGGGACACTGACAAGGATAAAGGCATGCCAAGGGAAGCGCAACACTGCCTGAACCTTGCAGCCTTCATCTTTTCCCAACTGGAGCTTGCCTCAGCCCAGTGCCGTTCCTTATGCTGAGCCTAGGGTTAGGGTTAGGGTTGAGCCTAGGGTTAGGATTCAGAAAACCACACAGCCCAGAGCTCCAGGGACACTGACAATGATAAAGGCATGCCTAAGGAAGATCGGAACTGATGAACCTTGCAGCCTTCATCTTTTCCCAATTGGATCTCGCCTCGGCCCAGTGATGTCTCTTAGGCTGAGCCTGGGGTTAGGGTTAGGGTTGGGCCTAGGGTTAGGGTTCAGAAAACCACACAGCCCAGAGCTCCAGGGACACTGACAGTGATAAAGGCATGCCAAGGAAAGCGCAACACTGTCTGAACCTTGCAGCCTTCGTCTTTTCCTAATTGGAACTTGCCTCAGCCCGGTGCTGTCTCTGAGGCTGAGCCTGGGGTTAGGGTTCGGATTAGGGGTGAGCCTCGGGTTAGGGTTCAGAAAACCACACAGCCCAGAGCCCCAGGGACACTGACAATGATAAAGGCACGCCAAGGGAAGCGCAACACTGCCTGAGCCGTGCAGCCTTCGTGTTTTCCTAATTGGAACTCGCCTCAGCCCAGGGCTGTTTCTTATGCTGAGCCTAGGGATAGGGTTAGGGTTGAGCCTAGGGTTAGGATTCAGAAAACCACACAGCCCAGAGCTCCAGGGACACTGACAATGATAAACGCATGCCTAAGGAAGATCGGAACTGATGAACCTTGCAGCCTTCATCTTTTCCCAATTGGATCTCGCCTCGGCCCAGTGATGTCTCTGAGGCTGAGCCTGGGGTTAGGGTTAGGGTTGGGCCTCGGGTTAGGGTTCAGAAAACCACACAGCCCAGAGCTCCAGGGGCACTGACAGTGCGTAAGGCATGCCAAGTGCAGTGCAGCACTGCCCCAAACATGCAGCCGTCCTGTGTTCCTGACTGGAACTCCCATCAGTCCACTGCTTTTTCTTAGGCTGTTCCTAGGATTGGAGTTAGGGTTAGGGTTGAGCCTAGGGTTAGGGTTCAGAAAACCACACAGCCCAGAGCTCCAGGGACACTGACAGTGATAAAGGCATGCCAAGGAAAGCGCAACACTGTCTGAACCTTGCAGCCTTCGTCTTTTCCTAATTGGAACTTGCCTCAGCCCGGTGCTGTCTCTGAGGCTGAGCCTGGGGTTAGGGTTAGGGTTAGGGTTGAGCCTCGGGTTAGGGTTCAGAAAACCACACAGCCCAGAGCCCCAGGGACACTGACAATGATAAAGGCATGCCAAGGAAAGCGCAACACTGTCTGAACCTTGCAGCCTTCGTCTTTTCCCAACTGGAGCTTGCCTCAGCCCAGTGCCGTTTCTTCTGCTGAGCCTAGGTTTAGGGTTAGGGTTGAGCCTAGGGTTAGGATTCAGAAAACCACACAGCCCAGAGCTCCAGGGACACTGACAAGGATAAAGGCACGCCAAGGGAAGCGCAACACTGCCTGAGCCGTGCAGCCTTCGTGTTTTCCTAATTGGAACTCGCCTCAGCCCAGGGCTGTTTCTTATGCTGAGCCTAGGGATAGGGTTAGGGTTGAGCCTAGGGTTAGGATTCAGAAAACCACACAGCCCAGAGCTCCAGGGACACTGACAATGATAAAGGCATGCCAAAGGAATCACAACACTGCCTGATCCTTGCAGCCTTCATGTTTCCCAGTTGGAGCTCACCTCAACCCAGTACTGTTTCTTAGGCTGAGCCTAGGGTTAGGGTTAGGGTTGAGCCTAGGGTTAGGGTTCAGAAAACCACACAGCCCAGAGCTCCAGGGACACTGACAGTGATAAAGGCATGCCAAAGGAATCACAACACTGCCTGATCCTTGCAGCCTTCATGTTTCCCAGTTGGAGCTCACCTCAACCCAGTACTGTTTCTTAGGCTGAGCCTGGGGTTAGGGTTAGGGTTGGGCCTAGGGTTAGGGTTCAGAAAACCACACAGCCCAGAGCTCCAGGGACACTGACAGTGATAAAGGCATGCCAAGGAAAGCGCAACACTGTCTGAACCTTGCAGCCTTCGTCTTTTCCTAATTGGAACTCGCCTCAGCCCAGTGCCCTTTCTTATGCTGAGCCTAGGGTTAGGGTTAGGGTTGAGCCTAGGGTTAGGATTCAGAAAACCACACAGCCCAGAGCTCCAGGGACACTGACAGTGATAAAGGCATGCCAAAGGAATCACAACACTGCCTGATCCTTGCAGCCTTCATGTTTCCCAGTTGGAGCTCACCTCAACCCAGTACTGTTTCTTAGGCTGAGCCTGGGGTTAGGGTTAGGGTTGGGCCTAGGGTTAGGGTTCAGAAAACCACACAGCCCAGAGCTCCAGGGACACTGACAGTGATAAAGGCATGCCAAGGAAAGCGCAACACTGTCTGAACCTTGCAGCCTTCGTCTTTTCCTAATTGGAACTCGCCTCAGCCCAGTGCCCTTTCTTATGCTGAGCCTAGGGTTAGGGTTAGGGTTGAGCCTAGGGTTAGGATTCAGAAAACCACACAGCCCAGAGCTCCAGGGACACTGACAGTGATAAAGGCATGCCAAGGAAAGCGCAACAGTGTCTGAACCTTGCAGCCTTCGTCTTTTCCTAATTGGAACTTGCCTCATCCCGGTGCTGTCTCTGAGGCTGAGCCTGGGGTTAGGGTTTGGATTAGGGGTGAGCCTCGGGTTAGGATTCAGAAAACCACACAGCCCAGAGCTCCAGGGACACTGACAATGATAAACGCATGCCTAAGGAAGATCGGAACTGATGAACCTTGCAGCCTTCATCTTTTCCCAATTGGAACTCGCCTCGGCCCAGTGATGTCTCTGAGGCTGAGCCTGGGGTTAGGGTTAGGGTTGGGCCTAGGGTTAGGGTTCAGAAAACCACACAGCCCAGAGCTCCAGGGACACTGACAATGATAAAGGCACGCCAAGGGAAGCGCAACACTGCCTGAGCCGTGCAGCCTTCGTGTTTTCCTAATTGGAACTCGCCTCAGCCCAGGGCTGTTTCTTAGGCTGAGCCTAGGGTTAGGGTTAGGGTTGAGCCTAGGGTTAGGATTCAGAAAACCACACAGCCCAGAGCTCCAGGGACACTGACAGTGATAAAGGCATGCCAAGGAAAGCGCAACAGTGTCTGAACCTTGCAGCCTTCGTCTTTTCCTAATTGGAACTTGCCTCAGCCCGGTGCTGTCTCTGAGGCTGAGCCTGGTGTTAGGGTTCGGATTAGGGGTGAGCCTCGGGTTAGGGTTCAGAAAACCACACAGCCCAGAGCCCCAGGGACACTGACAGGGCGTAACGCATGCCAAGTGCAGTGCGGCACTGCCCCAAACATGCAGCCGTCCTGTGTTCCTGACTGGAAATCCAATCAGTCCCCTGCTTTTTCTTAGGCTGTTCCTTGGATTGGAGTTAGGGTTAGGGTTGGGCCTAGGGTTAGGGTTCAGAAAACCACACAGCCCAGAGCTCCAGGGACACTGACAATGATAAAGGCATGCCAAGGGAAGCGCAACACTGCCTGAACCTTGCAGCCTTCATCTTTTCCCAACTGGAGCTTGCCTCAGCCCAGTGCCGTTTCTTATGCTGAGCCTAGGGTTAGGGTTAGGGTTGAGCCTAGGGTTAGGATTCAGAAAACCACACAGCCCAGAGCTCCAGGGACACTGACAGTGATAAAGGCATGCCAAGGAAAGCGCAACACTGTCTGAACCTTGCAGCCTTCGTCTTTTCCTAATTGGAACTTGCCTCAGCCCGGTGCTGTCTCTGAGGCTGAGCCTGGTGTTAGGGTTCGGATTAGGGGTGAGCCTCGGGTTAGGGTTCAGAAAACCACACAGCCCAGAGCCCCAGGGACACTGACAATGATAAACGCATGCCAAGTGCAGTGCGGCACTGCCCCAAACATGCAGCCGTCCTGTGTTCCTGATTGGAACTCCCATCAGTCCACTGCTTTTTCTTAGGCTGTTCCTAGGATTGGAGTTAGGGTTAGGGTTGAGCCTAGGGTTAGGGTTCAGAAAACCACACAGCCCAGAGCTCCAGGGACACTGACAATGATAAAGGCACGCCAAGGGAAGCGCAACACTGCCTGAGCCGTGCAGCCTTCGTGTTTTCCTAATTGGAACTCGCCTCAGCCCAGGGCTGTTTCTTATGCTGAGCCTAGGGATAGGGTTAGGGTTGAGCCTAGGGTTAGGATTCAGAAAACCACACAGCCCAGAGCTCCAGGGACACTGACAATGATAAAGGCATGCCTAAGGAAGATCGGAACTGATGAACCTTGCAGCCTTCATCTTTTCCCAATTGGATCTCGCCTCGGCCCAGTGATGTCTCTGAGGCTGAGCCTGGGGTTAGGGTTAGGGTTGGGCCTAGGGTTAGGGTTCAGAAAACCACACAGCCCAGAGCTCCAGGGACACTGACAGTGATAAAGGCATGCCAAGGAAAGCGCAACACTGCCTGAACCTTGCAGCCTTCGTCTTTTCCTAATTGGAACTTGCCTCAGCCCGGTGCTGTCTCTGAGGCTGAGCCTGGGGTTAGGGTTAGGGTTAGGGTTGAGCCTAGGGTTAGGGTTCAGAAAACCACACAGCCCAGAGCCCCAGGGACACTGACAATGATAAAGGCATGCCAAGGAAAGCGCAACACTGTCTGAACCTTGCAGCCTTCGTCTTTTCCCAACTGGAGCTTGCCTCAGCCCAGTGCCGTTTCTTCTGCTGAGCCTAGGTTTAGGGTTAGGGTTGAGCCTAGGGTTAGGATTCAGAAAACCACACAGCCCAGAGCTCCAGGGACACTGACAATGATAAAGGCATGCCAAAGGAATCACAACACTGCCTGATCCTTGCAGCCTTCATGTTTCCCAGTTGGAGCTCACCTCAACCCAGTACTGTTTCTTAGGCTGAGCCTGGGGTTAGGGTTAGGGTTGGGCCTAGGGTTAGGGTTCAGAAAACCACACAGCCCAGAGCTCCAGGGACACTGACAGTGATAAAGGCATGCCAAGGAAAGCGCAACACTGTCTGAACCTTGCAGCCTTCGTCTTTTCCTAATTGGAACTTGCCTCAGCCCGGTGCTGTCTCTGAGGCTGAGCCTGGGGTTAGGGTTTGGATTAGGGGTGAGCCTCGGGTTAGGGTTCAGAAAACCACACAGCCCAGAGCTCCAGGGACACTGACAATGATAAATGCATGCCTAAGGAAGATCGGAACTGATGAACCTTGCAGCCTTCATCTTTTCCCAATTGGAACTCGCCTCGGCCCAGTGATGTCTCTTAGGCTGAGCCTGGGGTTAGGGTTAGGATTGGGCCTAGGGTTAGGGTTCAGAAAACCACACAGCCCAGAGCTCCAGGGACACTGACAGTGATAAAGGCATGCCAAGGAAAGCGCAACACTGCCTGAACCTTGCAGCCTTCGTCTTTTCCTAATTGGAACTTGCCTCAGCCCGGTGCTGTCTCTGAGGCTGAGCCTGGGGTTAGGGTTCGGATTAGGGGTGAGCCTCGGGTTAGGGTTCAGAAAACCACACAGCCCAGAGCTCCAGGGGCACTGACAGTGCGTAAGGCATGCCAAGTGCAGTGCGGCACTGCCCCAAACATGCAGCCGTCCTGTGTTCCTGATTGGAACTCCCATCAGTCCACTGCTTTTTCTTAGGCTGTTCCTAGGATTGGAGTTAGGGTTAGGGTTGAGCCTAGGGTTAGGGTTCAGAAAACCACACAGCCCAGAGCTCCAGGGACACTGACAATGATAAAGGCATGCCAAGGGAAGCGCAACACTGCCTGAACCTTGCAGCCTTCATCTTTTCCCAACTGGAGCTTGCCTCAGCCCAGTGCCGTTCCTTATGCTGAGCCTAGGGTTAGGGTTAGGGTTGAGCCTAGGGTTAGGATTGAGAAAACCACACAGCCCAGAGCTCCAGGGACACTGACAGTGATAAAGGCATGCCAAGGAAAGCACAACACTGTCTGAACCTTGCAGCCTTCATCTTTTCCTAATTGGAACTTGCCTCAGCCCGGTGCTGTCTCTGAGGCTGAGCCTGGGGTTAGGGTTCGGATTAGGGGTGAGCCTCGGGTTAGGGTTCAGAAAACCACACAGCCCAGAGCTCCAGGGACACTGACAATGATAAAGGCATGCCAAAGGAATCACAACACTGCCTGATCCTTGCAGCCTTCATGTTTCCCAGTTGGAGCTCACCTCAACCCAGTACTGTTTCTTAGGCTGAGCCTAGGGTTAGGGTTAGGGTTGAGCCTAGGGTTAGGGTTCAGAAAACCACACAGCCCAGAGCTCCAGGGGCACTGACAGTGCGTAAGGCATGCCAAGTGCAGTGCGGCACTGCCCCAAACATGCAGCCGTCCTGTGTTCCTGATTGGAACTCCCATCAGTCCACTGCTTTTTCTTAGGCTGTTCCTAGGATTGGAGTTAGGGTTAGGGTTGAGCCTAGGGTTAGGGTTCAGAAAACCACACAGCCCAGAGCTCCAGGGACACTGACAATGATAAAGGCATGCCAAGGGAAGCGCAACACTGCCTGAACCTTGCAGCCTTCATCTTTTCCCAACTGGAGCTTGCCTCAGCCCAGTGCCGTTTCTTATGCTGAGCCTAGGGTTAGGGTTAGGGTTGAGCCTAGGGTTAGGATTCAGAAAACCACACAGCCCAGAGCTCCAGGGACACTGACAGTGATAAAGGCATGCCAAGGAAAGCGCAACACTGTCTGAACCTTGCAGCCTTCGTCTTTTCCTAATTGGAACTTGCCTCAGCCCGGTGCTGTCTCTGAGGCTGAGCCTGGGGTTAGGGTTCGGATTAGGGGTGAGCCTCGGGTTAGGGTTCAGAAAACCACACAGCCCAGAGCCCCAGGGACACTGACAATGATAAAGGCACGCCAAGGGAAGCGCAACACTGCCTGAGCCGTGCAGCCTTCGTGTTTTCCTAATTGGAACTCGCCTCAGCCCAGTGCCCTTTCTTATGCTGAGCCTAGGGTTAGGGTTAGGGTTGAGCCTAGGGTTAGGATTCAGAAAACCACACAGCCCAGAGCTCCAGGGACACTGACAGTGATAAAGGCATGCCAAGGAAAGCGCAACACTGTCTGAACCTTGCAGCCTTCGTCTTTTCCTAATTGGAACTCGCCTCATCCCGGTGCTGTCTCTGAGGCTGAGCCTGGGGTTAGGGTTCGGATTAGGGGTGAGCCTCGGGTTAGGGTTCAGAAAACCACACAGCCCAGAGCCCCAGGGACACTGACAATGATAAAGGCATGCCAAGGGAAGCGCAACACTGCCTGAGCCGTGCAGCCTTCGTGTTTTCCTAATTGGAACTCGCCTCAGGCCAGGGCTGTTTCTTAGGCTGAGCCTAGGGATAGGGTTAGGGTTGAGCCTAGGGTTAGGATTCAGAAAACCACACAGCCCAGAGCTCCAGGGACACTGACAGTGATAAAGGCATGCCAAAGGAATCACAACACTGCCTGATCTTTGCAGCCTTCATGTTTCCCTGTTGGAGCTCACCTCAACCCAGTACTGTTTCTTAGGCTGAGCCTAGGGTTAGGGTTAGGGTTGAGCCTAGGGTTAGGGTTCAGAAAACCACACAGCCCAGAGCTCCAGGGACACTGACAATGATAAAGGCATGCCTAAGGAAGATCGGAACTGATGAACCTTGCAGCCTTCATCTTTTCCCAATTGGATCTCGCCTCGGCCCAGTGATGTCTCTTAGGCTGAGCCTGGGGTTAGGGTTAGGGTTGGGCCTAGGGTTAGGGTTCAGAAAACCACACAGCCCAGAGCTCCAGGGACACTGACAGTGATAAAGGCATGCCAAGGAAAGCGCAACACTGTCTGAACCTTGCAGCCTTCATCTTTTCCTAATTGGAACTTGCCTCAGCCCGGTGCTCTCTCTGAGGCTGAGCCTGGGGTTAGGGTTCGGATTAGGGGTGAGCCTCGGGTTAGGGTTCAGAAAACCACACAGCCCAGAGCCCCAGGGACACTGACAATGATAAAGGCACGCCAAGGGAAGCGCAACACTGCCTGAGCCGTGCAGCCTTCGTGTTTTCCTAATTGGAACTCGCCTCAGCCCAGGGCTGTTTCTTATGCTGAGCCTAGGGATAGGGTTAGGGTTGAGCCTAGGGTTAGGATTCAGAAAACCACACAGCCCAGAGCTCCAGGGACACTGACAATGATAAACGCATGCCTAAGGAAGATCGGAACTGATGAACCTTGCAGCCTTCATCTTTTCCCAATTGGATCTCGCCTCGGCCCAGTGATGTCTCTGAGGCTGAGCCTGGGGTTAGGGTTAGGGTTGGGCCTAGGGTTAGGGTTCAGAAAACCACACAGCCCAGAGCTCCAGGGGCACTGACAGTGCGTAAGGCATGCCAAGTGCAGTGCAGCACTGCCCCAAACATGCAGCCATCCTGTGTTCCTGACTGGAACTCCCATCAGTCCACTGCTTTTTCTTAGGCTGTTCCTAGGATTGGAGTTAGGGTTAGGGTTGAGCCTAGGGTTAGGGTTCAGAAAACCACACAGCCCAGAGCCCCAGGGACACTGACAATGATAAAGGCACGCCAAGGGAAGCGCAACACTGCCTGAGCCGTGCAGCCATCGTGTTTTCCTAATTGGAACTCGCCTCAGCCCAGTGCCCTTTCTTATGCTGAGCCTAGGGTTAGGGTTAGGGTTGAGCCTAGGGTTAGGATTCAGAAAACCACACAGCCCAGAGCTCCAGGGACACTGACAGTGATAAAGGCATGCCAAGGAAAGCGCAACACTGTCTGAACCTTGCAGCCTTCGTCTTTTCCTAATTGGAACTCGCCTCATCCCGGTGCTGTCTCTGAGGCTGAGCCTGGGGTTAGGGTTTGGATTAGGGGTGAGCCTCGGGTTAGGATTCAGAAAACCACACAGCCCAGAGCTCCAGGGACACTGACAATGATAAAGGCACGCCAAGGGAAGCGCAACACTGCCTGAGCCGTGCAGCCTTCGTGTTTTCCTAATTGGAACTCGCCTCAGCCCAGGGCTGTTTCTTAGGCTGAGCCTAGGGATAGGGTTAGGGTTGAGCCTAGGGTTAGGATTCAGAAAACCACACAGCCCAGAGCTCCAGGGACACTGACAGTGATAAAGGCATGCCAAGGAAAGCGCAACACTGTCTGAACCTTGCAGCCTTCGTCTTTTCCTAATTGGAACTTGCCTCAGCCCGGTGCTGTCTCTGAGGCTGAGCCTGGTGTTAGGGTTCGGATTAGGGGTGAGCCTCGGGTTAGGGTTCAGAAAACCACACAGCCCAGAGCTCCAGGGGCACTGACAGTGCGTAACGCATGCCAAGTGCAGTGCGGCACTGCCCCAAACATGCAGCCGTCCTGTGTTCCTGATTGGAACTCCCATCAGTCCACTGCTTTTTCTTAGGCTGTTCCTAGGATTGGAGTTAGGGTTAGGGTTGAGCCTAGGGTTAGGGTTCAGAAAACCACACAGCCCAGAGCTCCAGGGACACTGACAAGGATAAAGGCATGCCAAGGGAAGCGCAACACTGCCTGAACCTTGCAGCCTTCATCTTTTCCCAACTGGAGCTTGCCTCAGCCCAGTGCCGTTCCTTATGCTGAGCCTAGGGTTAGGGTTAGGGTTGAGCCTAGGGTTAGGATTCAGAAAACCACACAGCCCAGAGCTCCAGGGACACTGACAATGATAAAGGCATGCCTAAGGAAGATCGGAACTGATGAACCTTGCAGCCTTCATCTTTTCCCAATTGGATCTCGCCTCGGCCCAGTGATGTCTCTTAGGCTGAGCCTGGGGTTAGGGTTAGGGTTGGGCCTAGGGTTAGGGTTCAGAAAACCACACAGCCCAGAGCTCCAGGGACACTGACAGTGATAAAGGCATGCCAAGGAAAGCGCAACACTGTCTGAACCTTGCAGCCTTCGTCTTTTCCTAATTGGAACTTGCCTCAGCCCGGTGCTCTCTCTGAGGCTGAGCCTGGGGTTAGGGTTCGGATTAGGGGTGAGCCTCGGGTTAGGGTTCAGAAAACCACACAGCCCAGAGCCCCAGGGACACTGACAATGATAAAGGCACGCCAAGGGAAGCGCAACACTGCCTGAGCCGTGCAGCCTTCGTGTTTTCCTAATTGGAACTCGCCTCAGCCCAGGGCTGTTTCTTATGCTGAGCCTAGGGATAGGGTTAGGGTTGAGCCTAGGGTTAGGATTCAGAAAACCACACAGCCCAGAGCTCCAGGGACACTGACAATGATAAACGCATGCCTAAGGAAGATCGGAACTGATGAACCTTGCAGCCTTCATCTTTTCCCAATTGGAACTCGCCTCGGCCCAGTGATGTCTCTGAGGCTGATCCTGGGGTTAGGGTTAGGGTTGGGCCTAGGGTTAGGGTTCAGAAAACCACACAGCCCAGAGCTCCAGGGACACTGACAAGGATAAAGGCATGCCAAGGGAAGCGCAACACTGCCTGAACCTTGCAGCCTTCATCTTTTCCCAACTGGAGCTTGCCTCAGCCCAGTGCCGTTCCTTATGCTGAGCCTAGGGTTAGGGTTAGGGTTGAGCCTAGGGTTAGGATTCAGAAAACCACACAGCCCAGAGCTCCAGGGACACTGACAATGATAAAGGCATGCCTAAGGAAGATCGGAACTGATGAACCTTGCAGCCTTCATCTTTTCCCAATTGGATCTCGCCTCGGCCCAGTGATGTCTCTTAGGCTGAGCCTGGGGTTAGGGTTAGGGTTGGGCCTAGGGTTAGGGTTCAGAAAACCACACAGCCCAGAGCTCCAGGGACACTGACAGTGATAAAGGCATGCCAAGGAAAGCGCAACACTGTCTGAACCTTGCAGCCTTCGTCTTTTCCTAATTGGAACTTGCCTCAGCCCGGTGCTCTCTCTGAGGCTGAGCCTGGGGTTAGGGTTCGGATTAGGGGTGAGCCTCGGGTTAGGGTTCAGAAAACCACACAGCCCAGAGCCCCAGGGACACTGACAATGATAAAGGCACGCCAAGGGAAGCGCAACACTGCCTGAGCCGTGCAGCCTTCGTGTTTTCCTAATTGGAACTCGCCTCAGCCCAGGGCTGTTTCTTATGCTGAGCCTAGGGATAGGGTTAGGGTTGAGCCTAGGGTTAGGATTCAGAAAACCACACAGCCCAGAGCTCCAGGGACACTGACAATGATAAACGCATGCCTAAGGAAGATCGGAACTGATGAACCTTGCAGCCTTCATCTTTTCCCAATTGGATCTCGCCTCGGCCCAGTGATGTCTCTGAGGCTGAGCCTGGGGTTAGGGTTAGGGTTGGGCCTCGGGTTAGGGTTCAGAAAACCACACAGCCCAGAGCTCCAGGGGCACTGACAGTGCGTAAGGCATGCCAAGTGCAGTGCAGCACTGCCCCAAACATGCAGCCGTCCTGTGTTCCTGACTGGAACTCCCATCAGTCCACTGCTTTTTCTTAGGCTGTTCCTAGGATTGGAGTTAGGGTTAGGGTTGAGCCTAGGGTTAGGATTCAGAAAACCACACAGCCCAGAGCTCCAGGGACACTGACAGTGATAAAGGCATGCCAAGGAAAGCGCAACACTGCCTGAACCTTGCAGCCTTCGTCTTTTCCTAATTGGAACTTGCCTCAGCCCGGTGCTGTCTCTGAGGCTGAGCCTGGGGTTAGGGTTAGGGTTAGGGTTGAGCCTCGGGTTAGGGTTCAGAAAACCACACAGCCCAGAGCCCCAGGGACACTGACAATGATAAAGGCATGCCAAGGAAAGCGCAACACTGTCTGAACCTTGCAGCCTTCGTCTTTTCCCAACTGGAGCTTGCCTCAGCCCAGTGCCGTTTCTTCTGCTGAGCCTAGGTTTAGGGTTAGGGTTGAGCCTAGGGTTAGGATTCAGAAAACCACACAGCCCAGAGCTCCAGGGACACTGACAAGGATAAAGGCACGCCAAGGGAAGCGCAACACTGCCTGAGCCGTGCAGCCTTCGTGTTTTCCTAATTGGAACTCGCCTCAGCCCAGGGCTGTTTCTTATGCTGAGCCTAGGGATAGGGTTAGGGTTGAGCCTAGGGTTAGGATTCAGAAAACCACACAGCCCAGAGCTCCAGGGACACTGACAGTGATAAAGGCATGCCAAGGAAAGCGCAACACTGTCTGAACCTTGCAGCCTTCGTCTTTTCCTAATTGGAACTTGCCTCAGCCCGGTGCTGTCTCTGAGGCTGAGCCTGGTGTTAGGGTTCGGATTAGGGGTGAGCCTCGGGTTAGGGTTCAGAAAACCACACAGCCCAGAGCCCCAGGGACACTGACAAGGATAAAGGCACGCCAAAGGAAGCCCAACATTGCCTGAGCCGTGCAGCCTTCGTGTTTTCCTAATTGGAACTCGCCTCAGCCCAGGGCTGTTTCTTATGCTGAGCCTAGGGATAGGGTTAGGGTTGAGCCTAGGGTTAGGATTCAGAAAACCACACAGCCCAGAGCTCCAGGGACACTGACAATGATAAAGGCATGCCAAAGGAATCACAACACTGCCTGATCCTTGCAGCCTTCATGTTTCCCAGTTGGAGCTCACCTCAACCCAGTACTGTTTCTTAGGCTGAGCCTAGGGTTAGGGTTAGGGTTGAGCCTAGGGTTAGGGTTCAGAAAACCACACAGCCCAGAGCCCCAGGGACACTGACAATGATAAAGGCATGCCAAGGAAAGCGCAACACTGCCTGAACCTTGCAGCCTTCATCTTTTCCCAACTGGAGCTTGCCTCAGCCCAGTGCCGTTCCTTATGCTGAGCCTAGGGTTAGGGTTAGGGTTGAGCCTAGGGTTAGGATTCAGAAAACCACACAGCCCAGAGCTCCAGGGACACTGACAGTGATAAAGGCATGCCAAGGAAAGCACAACACTGTCTGAACCTTGCAGCCTTCGTCTTTTCCTAATTGGAACTTGCCTCAGCCCGGTGCTGTCTCTGAGGCTGAGCCTGGGGTTAGGGTTCGGATTAGGGGTGAGCCTCGGGTTAGGGTTCAGAAAACCACACAGCCCAGAGCCCCAGGGACACTGACAATGATAAAGGCACGCCAAGGGAAGCGCAACACTGCCTGAGCCGTGCAGCCTTCGTGTTTTCCTAATTGGAACTCGCCTCAGCCCAGGGCTGTTTCTTATGCTGAGCCTAGGGTTAGGGTTAGGGTTGAGCCTAGGGTTAGGGTTCAGAAAACCACACAGCCCAGAGCTCCAGGGACACTGACAATGATAAAGGCATGCCTAAGGAAGATCGGAACTGATGAACCTTGCAGCCTTCATCTTTTCCCAATTGGATCTCGCCTCGGCCCAGTGATGTCTCTTAGGCTGAGCCTGGGGTTAGGGTTAGGGTTGGGCCTAGGGTTAGGGTTCAGAAAACCACACAGCCCAGAGCTCCAGGGACACTGACAGTGATAAAGGCATGCCAAGGAAAGCGCAACACTGTCTGAACCTTGCAGCCTTCGTCTTTTCCTAATTGGAACTTGCCTCAGCCCGGTGCTGTCTCTGAGGCTGAGCCTGGGGTTAGGGTTCGGATTAGGGGTGAGCCTCGGGTTAGGGTTCAGAAAACCACACAGCCTAGAGCTCCAGGGACACTGACAATGATAAACGCATGCCTAAGGAAGATCGGAACTGATGAACCTTGCAGCCTTCATCTTTTCCCAATTGGAACTCGCCTCGGCCCAGTGATGTCTCTGAGGCTGAGCCTGGGGTTAGGGTTAGGGTTGGGCCTAGGGTTAGGGTTCAGAAAACCACACAGCCCAGAGCTCCAGGGACACTGACAATGATAAAGGCATGCCAAGGAAAGCGCAACAGTGTCTGAACCTTGCAGCCTTCGTCTTTTCCTAATTGGAACTTGCCTCAGCCCGGTGCTGTCTCTGAGGCTGAGCCTGGGGTTAGGGTTTGGATTAGGGGTGAGCCTCGGGTTAGGGTTCAGAAAACCACACAGCCCAGAGCTCCAGGGACACTGACAATGATAAACGCATGCCTAAGGAAGATCGGAACTGATGAACCTTGCAGCCTTCATCTTTTCCCAATTGGATCTCGCCTCGGCCCAGTGATGTCTCTGAGGCTGAGCCTGGGGTTAGGGTTAGGGTTGGGCCTAGGGATAGGGTTAGGGTTGAGCCTAGGGTTAGGATTCAGAAAACCACACAGCCCAGAGCTCCAGGGACACTGACAGTGATAAAGGCATGCCAAGGAAAGCGCAACACTGTCTGAACCTTGCAGCCTTCGTCTTTTCCTAATTGGAACTTGCCTCAGCCCGGTGCTGTCTCTTAGGCTGAGCCTGGGGTTAGGGTTCGGATTAGGGGTGAGCCTCGGGTTAGGGTTCAGAAAACCACACAGCCCAGAGCCCCAGGGACACTGACAGGGCGTAACGCATGCCAAGTGCAGTGCGGCACTGCCCCAAACATGCAGCCGTCCTGTGTTCCTGACTGGAAATCCAATCAGTCCCCTGCTTTTTCTTAGGCTGTTCCTTGGATTGGAGTTAGGGTTAGGGTTGAGCCTAGGGTTAGGGTTCAGAAAACCACACGGCCCAGAGCTCCAGGGACACTGGCAATGATAAAGGCACGCCAAGGGAAGCGCAACACTGCCTGAACCGTGCAGCCTTCGTGTTTTCCTAATTGGAACTTGCCTCAGCCCAGGGCTGTTTCTTAGGCTGAGCCTAGGGTTAGGGTTAGGGTTGAGCCTAGGGTTAGGATTCAGAAAACCACACAGCCCAGAGCTCCAGGGACACTGACAGTGATAAAGGCATGCCAAGGAAAGCGCAACACTGTCTGAACCTTGCAGCCTTCGTCTTTTCCTAATTGGAACTTGCCTCAGCCCGGTGCTGTCTCTTAGGCTGAGCCTGGGGTTAGGGTTCGGATTAGGGGTGAGCCTCGGGTTAGGGTTCAGAAAACCACACAGCCCAGAGCCCCAGGGACACTGACAGTGCGTAACGCATGCCAAGTGCAGTGCGGCACTGCCCCAAACATGCAGCCGTCCTGTGTTCCTGACTGGAAATCCAATCAGTCCCCTGCTTTTTCTTAGGCTGTTCCTTGGATTGGAGTTAGGGTTAGGGTTGAGCCTAGGGTTAGGGTTCAGAAAACCACACGGCCCAGAGCTCCAGGGACACTGACAATGATAAAGGCACGCCAAGGGAAGCGCAACACTGCCTGAGCCGTGCAGCCTTCGTGTTTTCCTAATTGGAACTTGCCTCAGCCCAGGGCTGTTTCTTATGCTGAGCCTAGGGTTAGGGTTAGGGTTGAGCCTAGGGTTAGGATTCAGAAAACCACACAGCCCAGAGCTCCAGGGACACTGACAGTGATAAAGGCATGCCAAGGAAAGCGCAACACTGTCTGAACCTTGCAGCCTTCGTCTTTTCCTAATTGGAACTTGCCTCAGCCCGGTGCTGTCTCTGAGGCTGAGCCTGGGGTTAGGGTTCGGATTAGGGGTGAGCCTCGGGTTAGGGTTCAGAAAACCACACAGCCCAGAGCTCCAGGGGCACTGACAGTGCGTAAGGCATGCCAAGTGCAGTGCGGCACTGCCCCAAACATGCAGCCGTCCTGTGTTCCTGATTGGAACTCCCATCAGTCCACTGCTTTTTCTTAGGCTGTTCCTAGGATTGGAGTTAGGGTTAGGGTTGAGCCTAGGGTTAGGGTTCAGAAAACCACACAGCCCAGAGCTCCAGGGACACTGACAAGGATAAAGGCATGCCAAGGGAAGCCCAACATTGCCTGAGCCGTGCAGCCTTCGTGTTTTCCTAATTGGAACTCGCCTCAGCCCAGGGCTGTTTCTTATGCTGAGCCTAGGGATAGGGTTAGGGTTGAGCCTAGGGTTAGGATTCAGAAAACCACACAGCCCAGAGCTCCAGGGACACTGACAATGATAAAGGCATGCCTAAGGAAGATCGGAACTGATGAACCTTGCAGCCTTCATCTTTTCCCAATTGGATCTCGCCTCGGCCCAGTGATGTCTCTGAGGCTGAGCCTGGGGTTAGGGTTAGGGTTGGGCCTAGGGTTAGGGTTCAGAAAACCACACAGCCCAGAGCTCCAGGGACACTGACAATGATAAAGGCATGCCAAAGGAATCACAACACTGCCTGATCCTTGCAGCCTTCATCTTTTCCCAACTGGAGCTTGCCTCAGCCCAGTGCCGTTCCTTATGCTGAGCCTAGGGTTAGGGTTAGGGTTGAGCCTAGGGTTAGGGTTCAGAAAACCACACAGCCCAGAGCTCCAGGGACACTGACAATGATAAAGGCATGCCAAGGGAAGCGCAACACTGCCTGAACCTTGCAGCCTTCATCTTTTCCCAACTGGAGCTTGCCTCAGCCCAGTGCCGTTCCTTATGCTGAGCCTAGGGTTAGGGTTAGGGTTGAGCCTAGGGTTAGGATTCAGAAAACCACACAGCCCAGAGCTCCAGGGACACTGACAATGATAAAGGCATGCCTAAGGAAGATCGGAACTGATGAACCTTGCAGCCTTCATCTTTTCCCAATTGGATCTCGCCTCGGCCCAGTGATGTCTCTTAGGCTGAGCCTGGGGTTAGGGTTAGGGTTGGGCCTAGGGTTAGGGTTCAGAAAACCACACAGCCCAGAGCTCCAGGGACACTGACAGTGATAAAGGCATGCCAAGGAAAGCGCAACACTGTCTGAACCTTGCAGCCTTCGTCTTTTCCTAATTGGAACTTGCCTCAGCCCGGTGCTCTCTCTGAGGCTGAGCCTGGGGTTAGGGTTCGGATTAGGGGTGAGCCTCGGGTTAGGGTTCAGAAAACCACACAGCCCAGAGCCCCAGGGACACTGACAATGATAAAGGCACGCCAAGGGAAGCGCAACACTGCCTGAGCCGTGCAGCCTTCGTGTTTTCCTAATTGGAACTCGCCTCAGCCCAGGGCTGTTTCTTATGCTGAGCCTAGGGATAGGGTTAGGGTTGAGCCTAGGGTTAGGATTCAGAAAACCACACAGCCCAGAGCTCCAGGGACACTGACAATGATAAACGCATGCCTAAGGAAGATCGGAACTGATGAACCTTGCAGCCTTCATCTTTTCCCAATTGGATCTCGCCTCGGCCCAGTGATGTCTCTGAGGCTGAGCCTGGGGTTAGGGTTAGGGTTGGGCCTCGGGTTAGGGTTCAGAAAACCACACAGCCCAGAGCTCCAGGGGCACTGACAGTGCGTAAGGCATGCCAAGTGCAGTGCAGCACTGCCCCAAACATGCAGCCGTCCTGTGTTCCTGACTGGAACTCCCATCAGTCCACTGCTTTTTCTTAGGCTGTTCCTAGGATTGGAGTTAGGGTTAGGGTTGAGCCTAGGGTTAGGGTTCAGAAAACCACACAGCCCAGAGCTCCAGGGACACTGACAGTGATAAAGGCATGCCAAGGAAAGCGCAACACTGCCTGAACCTTGCAGCCTTCGTCTTTTCCTAATTGGAACTTGCCTCAGCCCGGTGCTGTCTCTGAGGCTGAGCCTGGGGTTAGGGTTAGGGTTAGGGTTGAGCCTCGGGTTAGGGTTCAGAAAACCACACAGCCCAGAGCCCCAGGGACACTGACAATGATAAAGGCATGCCAAGGAAAGCGCAACACTGTCTGAACCTTGCAGCCTTCGTCTTTTCCCAACTGGAGCTTGCCTCAGCCCAGTGCCGTTTCTTCTGCTGAGCCTAGGTTTAGGGTTAGGGTTGAGCCTAGGGTTAGGATTCAGAAAACCACACAGCCCAGAGCTCCAGGGACACTGACAAGGATAAAGGCACGCCAAGGGAAGCGCAACACTGCCTGAGCCGTGCAGCCTTCGTGTTTTCCTAATTGGAACTCGCCTCAGCCCAGGGCTGTTTCTTATGCTGAGCCTAGGGATAGGGTTAGGGTTGAGCCTAGGGTTAGGATTCAGAAAACCACACAGCCCAGAGCTCCAGGGACACTGACAGTGATAAAGGCATGCCAAGGAAAGCGCAACACTGTCTGAACCTTGCAGCCTTCGTCTTTTCCTAATTGGAACTTGCCTCAGCCCGGTGCTGTCTCTGAGGCTGAGCCTGGTGTTAGGGTTCGGATTAGGGGTGAGCCTCGGGTTAGGGTTCAGAAAACCACACAGCCCAGAGCCCCAGGGACACTGACAAGGATAAAGGCACGCCAAAGGAAGCCCAACATTGCCTGAGCCGTGCAGCCTTCGTGTTTTCCTAATTGGAACTCGCCTCAGCCCAGGGCTGTTTCTTATGCTGAGCCTAGGGATAGGGTTAGGGTTGAGCCTAGGGTTAGGATTCAGAAAACCACACAGCCCAGAGCTCCAGGGACACTGACAATGATAAAGGCATGCCAAAGGAATCACAACACTGCCTGATCCTTGCAGCCTTCATGTTTCCCAGTTGGAGCTCACCTCAACCCAGTACTGTTTCTTAGGCTGAGCCTAGGGTTAGGGTTAGGGTTGAGCCTAGGGTTAGGGTTCAGAAAACCACACAGCCCAGAGCCCCAGGGACACTGACAATGATAAAGGCATGCCAAGGAAAGCGCAACACTGCCTGAACCTTGCAGCCTTCATCTTTTCCCAACTGGAGCTTGCCTCAGCCCAGTGCCGTTCCTTATGCTGAGCCTAGGGTTAGGGTTAGGGTTGAGCCTAGGGTTAGGATTCAGAAAACCACACAGCCCAGAGCTCCAGGGACACTGACAGTGATAAAGGCATGCCAAGGAAAGCACAACACTGTCTGAACCTTGCAGCCTTCGTCTTTTCCTAATTGGAACTTGCCTCAGCCCGGTGCTGTCTCTGAGGCTGAGCCTGGGGTTAGGGTTCGGATTAGGGGTGAGCCTCGGGTTAGGGTTCAGAAAACCACACAGCCCAGAGCCCCAGGGACACTGACAATGATAAAGGCACGCCAAGGGAAGCGCAACACTGCCTGAGCCGTGCAGCCTTCGTGTTTTCCTAATTGGAACTCGCCTCAGCCCAGGGCTGTTTCTTATGCTGAGCCTAGGGTTAGGGTTAGGGTTGAGCCTAGGGTTAGGGTTCAGAAAACCACACAGCCCAGAGCTCCAGGGACACTGACAATGATAAAGGCATGCCTAAGGAAGATCGGAACTGATGAACCTTGCAGCCTTCATCTTTTCCCAATTGGATCTCGCCTCGGCCCAGTGATGTCTCTTAGGCTGAGCCTGGGGTTAGGGTTAGGGTTGGGCCTAGGGTTAGGGTTCAGAAAACCACACAGCCCAGAGCTCCAGGGACACTGACAGTGATAAAGGCATGCCAAGGAAAGCGCAACACTGTCTGAACCTTGCAGCCTTCGTCTTTTCCTAATTGGAACTTGCCTCAGCCCGGTGCTGTCTCTGAGGCTGAGCCTGGGGTTAGGGTTCGGATTAGGGGTGAGCCTCGGGTTAGGGTTCAGAAAACCACACAGCCTAGAGCTCCAGGGACACTGACAATGATAAACGCATGCCTAAGGAAGATCGGAACTGATGAACCTTGCAGCCTTCATCTTTTCCCAATTGGAACTCGCCTCGGCCCAGTGATGTCTCTGAGGCTGAGCCTGGGGTTAGGGTTAGGGTTGGGCCTAGGGTTAGGGTTCAGAAAACCACACAGCCCAGAGCTCCAGGGACACTGACAATGATAAAGGCATGCCAAGGAAAGCGCAACAGTGTCTGAACCTTGCAGCCTTCGTCTTTTCCTAATTGGAACTTGCCTCAGCCCGGTGCTGTCTCTGAGGCTGAGCCTGGGGTTAGGGTTTGGATTAGGGGTGAGCCTCGGGTTAGGGTTCAGAAAACCACACAGCCCAGAGCTCCAGGGACACTGACAATGATAAACGCATGCCTAAGGAAGATCGGAACTGATGAACCTTGCAGCCTTCATCTTTTCCCAATTGGATCTCGCCTCGGCCCAGTGATGTCTCTGAGGCTGAGCCTGGGGTTAGGGTTAGGGTTGGGCCTAGGGATAGGGTTAGGGTTGAGCCTAGGGTTAGGATTCAGAAAACCACACAGCCCAGAGCTCCAGGGACACTGACAGTGATAAAGGCATGCCAAGGAAAGCGCAACACTGTCTGAACCTTGCAGCCTTCGTCTTTTCCTAATTGGAACTTGCCTCAGCCCGGTGCTGTCTCTTAGGCTGAGCCTGGGGTTAGGGTTCGGATTAGGGGTGAGCCTCGGGTTAGGGTTCAGAAAACCACACAGCCCAGAGCCCCAGGGACACTGACAGGGCGTAACGCATGCCAAGTGCAGTGCGGCACTGCCCCAAACATGCAGCCGTCCTGTGTTCCTGACTGGAAATCCAATCAGTCCCCTGCTTTTTCTTAGGCTGTTCCTTGGATTGGAGTTAGGGTTAGGGTTGAGCCTAGGGTTAGGGTTCAGAAAACCACACGGCCCAGAGCTCCAGGGACACTGGCAATGATAAAGGCACGCCAAGGGAAGCGCAACACTGCCTGAACCGTGCAGCCTTCGTGTTTTCCTAATTGGAACTTGCCTCAGCCCAGGGCTGTTTCTTAGGCTGAGCCTAGGGTTAGGGTTAGGGTTGAGCCTAGGGTTAGGATTCAGAAAACCACACAGCCCAGAGCTCCAGGGACACTGACAGTGATAAAGGCATGCCAAGGAAAGCGCAACACTGTCTGAACCTTGCAGCCTTCGTCTTTTCCTAATTGGAACTTGCCTCAGCCCGGTGCTGTCTCTTAGGCTGAGCCTGGGGTTAGGGTTCGGATTAGGGGTGAGCCTCGGGTTAGGGTTCAGAAAACCACACAGCCCAGAGCCCCAGGGACACTGACAGTGCGTAACGCATGCCAAGTGCAGTGCGGCACTGCCCCAAACATGCAGCCGTCCTGTGTTCCTGACTGGAAATCCAATCAGTCCCCTGCTTTTTCTTAGGCTGTTCCTTGGATTGGAGTTAGGGTTAGGGTTGAGCCTAGGGTTAGGGTTCAGAAAACCACACGGCCCAGAGCTCCAGGGACACTGACAATGATAAAGGCACGCCAAGGGAAGCGCAACACTGCCTGAGCCGTGCAGCCTTCGTGTTTTCCTAATTGGAACTTGCCTCAGCCCAGGGCTGTTTCTTATGCTGAGCCTAGGGTTAGGGTTAGGGTTGAGCCTAGGGTTAGGATTCAGAAAACCACACAGCCCAGAGCTCCAGGGACACTGACAGTGATAAAGGCATGCCAAGGAAAGCGCAACACTGTCTGAACCTTGCAGCCTTCGTCTTTTCCTAATTGGAACTTGCCTCAGCCCGGTGCTGTCTCTGAGGCTGAGCCTGGGGTTAGGGTTCGGATTAGGGGTGAGCCTCGGGTTAGGGTTCAGAAAACCACACAGCCCAGAGCTCCAGGGGCACTGACAGTGCGTAAGGCATGCCAAGTGCAGTGCGGCACTGCCCCAAACATGCAGCCGTCCTGTGTTCCTGATTGGAACTCCCATCAGTCCACTGCTTTTTCTTAGGCTGTTCCTAGGATTGGAGTTAGGGTTAGGGTTGAGCCTAGGGTTAGGGTTCAGAAAACCACACAGCCCAGAGCTCCAGGGACACTGACAAGGATAAAGGCATGCCAAGGGAAGCCCAACATTGCCTGAGCCGTGCAGCCTTCGTGTTTTCCTAATTGGAACTCGCCTCAGCCCAGGGCTGTTTCTTATGCTGAGCCTAGGGATAGGGTTAGGGTTGAGCCTAGGGTTAGGATTCAGAAAACCACACAGCCCAGAGCTCCAGGGACACTGACAATGATAAAGGCATGCCTAAGGAAGATCGGAACTGATGAACCTTGCAGCCTTCATCTTTTCCCAATTGGATCTCGCCTCGGCCCAGTGATGTCTCTGAGGCTGAGCCTGGGGTTAGGGTTAGGGTTGGGCCTAGGGTTAGGGTTCAGAAAACCACACAGCCCAGAGCTCCAGGGACACTGACAATGATAAAGGCATGCCAAAGGAATCACAACACTGCCTGATCCTTGCAGCCTTCATCTTTTCCCAACTGGAGCTTGCCTCAGCCCAGTGCCGTTCCTTATGCTGAGCCTAGGGTTAGGGTTAGGGTTGAGCCTAGGGTTAGGGTTCAGAAAACCACACAGCCCAGAGCTCCAGGGACACTGACAATGATAAAGGCATGCCAAGGGAAGCGCAACACTGCCTGAACCTTGCAGCCTTCATCTTTTCCCAACTGGAGCTTGCCTCAGCCCAGTGCCGTTCCTTATGCTGAGCCTAGGGTTAGGGTTAGGGTTGAGCCTAGGGTTAGGATTCAGAAAACCACACAGCCCAGAGCTCCAGGGACACTGACAATGATAAAGGCATGCCTAAGGAAGATCGGAACTGATGAACCTTGCAGCCTTCATCTTTTCCCAATTGGATCTCGCCTCGGCCCAGTGATGTCTCTTAGGCTGAGCCTGGGGTTAGGGTTAGGGTTGGGCCTAGGGTTAGGGTTCAGAAAACCACACAGCCCAGAGCTCCAGGGACACTGACAGTGATAAAGGCATGCCAAGGAAAGCGCAACACTGTCTGAACCTTGCAGCCTTCGTCTTTTCCTAATTGGAACTTGCCTCAGCCCGGTGCTCTCTCTGAGGCTGAGCCTGGGGTTAGGGTTCGGATTAGGGGTGAGCCTCGGGTTAGGGTTCAGAAAACCACACAGCCCAGAGCCCCAGGGACACTGACAATGATAAAGGCACGCCAAGGGAAGCGCAACACTGCCTGAGCCGTGCAGCCTTCGTGTTTTCCTAATTGGAACTCGCCTCAGCCCAGGGCTGTTTCTTAGGCTGAGCCTAGGGATAGGGTTAGGGTTGAGCCTAGGGTTAGGATTCAGAAAACCACACAGCCCAGAGCTCCAGGGACACTGACAGTGATAAAGGCATGCCAAAGGAATCACAACACTGCCTGATCTTTGCAGCCTTCATGTTTCCCTGTTGGAGCTCACCTCAACCCAGTACTGTTTCTTAGGCTGAGCCTAGGGTTAGGGTTAGGGTTGAGCCTAGGGTTAGGGTTCAGAAAACCACACAGCCCAGAGCTCCAGGGACACTGACAATGATAAAGGCATGCCTAAGGAAGATCGGAACTGATGAACCTTGCAGCCTTCATCTTTTCCCAATTGGATCTCGCCTCGGCCCAGTGATGTCTCTTAGGCTGAGCCTGGGGTTAGGGTTAGGGTTGGGCCTAGGGTTAGGGTTCAGAAAACCACACAGCCCAGAGCTCCAGGGACACTGACAGTGATAAAGGCATGCCAAGGAAAGCGCAACACTGTCTGAACCTTGCAGCCTTCGTCTTTTCCTAATTGGAACTTGCCTCAGCCCGGTGCTGTCTCTGAGGCTGAGCCTGGGGTTAGGGTTCGGATTAGGGGTGAGCCTCGGGTTAGGGTTCAGAAAACCACACAGCCCAGAGCCCCAGGGACACTGACAATGATAAAGGCACGCCAAGGGAAGCGCAACACTGCCTGAGCCGTGCAGCCTTCGTGTTTTCCTAATTGGAACTCGCCTCAGCCCAGGGCTGTTTCTTATGCTGAGCCTAGGGATAGGGTTAGGGTTGAGCCTAGGGTTAGGATTCAGAAAACCACACAGCCCAGAGCTCCAGGGACACTGACAATGATAAACGCATGCCTAAGGAAGATCGGAACTGATGAACCTTGCAGCCTTCATCTTTTCCCAATTGGATCTCGCCTCGGCCCAGTGATGTCTCTGAGGCTGAGCCTGGGGTTAGGGTTAGGGTTGGGCCTAGGGTTAGGGTTCAGAAAACCACACAGCCCAGAGCTCCAGGGGCACTGACAGTGCGTAAGGCATGCCAAGTGCAGTGCAGCACTGCCCCAAACATGCAGCCATCCTGTGTTCCTGACTGGAACTCCCATCAGTCCACTGCTTTTTCTTAGGCTGTTCCTAGGATTGGAGTTAGGGTTAGGGTTGAGCCTAGGGTTAGGGTTCAGAAAACCACACAGCCCAGAGCCCCAGGGACACTGACAATGATAAAGGCACGCCAAGGGAAGCGCAACACTGCCTGAGCCGTGCAGCCTTCGTGTTTTCCTAATTGGAACTCGCCTCAGCCCAGTGCCCTTTCTTATGCTGAGCCTAGGGTTAGGGTTAGGGTTGAGCCTAGGGTTAGGATTCAGAAAACCACACAGCCCAGAGCTCCAGGGACACTGACAGTGATAAAGGCATGCCAAGGAAAGCGCAACACTGTCTGAACCTTGCAGCCTTCGTCTTTTCCTAATTGGAACTCGCCTCATCCCGGTGCTGTCTCTGAGGCTGAGCCTGGGGTTAGGGTTTGGATTAGGGGTGAGCCTCGGGTTAGGATTCAGAAAACCACACAGCCCAGAGCTCCAGGGACACTGACAATGATAAACGCATGCCTAAGGAAGATCGGAACTGATGAACCTTGCAGCCTTCATCTTTTCCCAATTGGAACTTGCCTCAGCCCGGTGCTGTCTCTGAGGCTGAGCCTGGGGTTAGGGTTCGGATTAGGGGTGAGCCTCGGGTTAGGGTTCAGAAAACCACACAGCCCAGAGCCCCAGGGACACTGACAATGATAAAGGCACGCCAAGGGAAGCGCAACACTGCCTGAGCCGTGCAGCCTTCGTGTTTTCCTAATTGGAACTCGCCTCAGCCCAGGGCTGTTTCTTATGCTGAGCCTAGGGATAGGGTTAGGGTTGAGCCTAGGGTTAGGATTCAGAAAACCACACAGCCCAGAGCTCCAGGGACACTGACAATGATAAACGCATGCCTAAGGAAGATCGGAACTGATGAACCTTGCAGCCTTCATCTTTTCCCAATTGGATCTCGCCTCGGCCCAGTGATGTCTCTGAGGCTGAGCCTGGGGTTAGGGTTAGGGTTGGGCCTAGGGTTAGGGTTCAGAAAACCACACAGCCCAGAGCTCCAGGGGCACTGACAGTGCGTAAGGCATGCCAAGTGCAGTGCAGCACTGCCCCAAACATGCAGCCGTCCTGTGTTCCTGACTGGAACTCCCATCAGTCCACTGCTTTTTCTTAGGCTGTTCCTAGGATTGGAGTTAGGGTTAGGGTTGAGCCTAGGGTTAGGATTCAGAAAACCACACAGCCCAGAGCTCCAGGGACACTGACAGTGATAAAGGCATGCCAAGGAAAGCGCAACACTGTCTGAACCTTGCAGCCTTCGTCTTTTCCTAATTGGAACTCGCCTCATCCCGGTGCTGTCTCTGAGGCTGAGCCTGGGGTTAGGGTTTGGATTAGGGGTGAGCCTCGGGTTAGGGTTCAGAAAACCACACAGCCCAGAGCTCCAGGGACACTGACAATGATAAAGGCACGCCAAGGGAAGCGCAACACTGCCTGAGCCGTGCAGCCTTCGTGTTTTCCTAATTGGAACTCGCCTCAGCCCAGGGCTGTTTCTTAGGCTGAGCCTAGGGATAGGGTTAGGGTTGAGCCTAGGGTTAGGATTCAGAAAACCACACAGCCCAGAGCTCCAGGGACACTGACAGTGATAAAGGCATGCCAAAGGAATCACAACACTGCCTGATCTTTGCAGCCTTCATGTTTCCCTGTTGGAGCTCACCTCAACCCAGTACTGTTTCTTAGGCTGAGCCTAGGGTTAGGGTTAGGGTTGAGCCTAGGGTTAGGGTTCAGAAAACCACCCAGCCCAGAGCTCCAGGGACACTGACAATGATAAAGGCATGCCTAAGGAAGATCGGAACTGATGAACCTTGCAGCCTTCATCTTTTCCCAATTGGATCTCGCCTCGGCCCAGTGATGTCTCTTAGGCTGAGCCTGGGGTTAGGGTTAGGGTTGGGCCTAGGGTTAGGGTTCAGAAAACCACACAGCCCAGAGCTCCAGGGACACTGACAGTGATAAAGGCATGCCAAGGAAAGCGCAACACTGTCTGAACCTTGCAGCCTTCGTCTTTTCCTAATTGGAACTTGCCTCAGCCCGGTGCTCTCTCTGAGGCTGAGCCTGGGGTTAGGGTTCGGATTAGGGGTGAGCCTCGGGTTAGGGTTCAGAAAACCACACAGCCCAGAGCCCCAGGGACACTGACAATGATAAAGGCACGCCAAGGGAAGCGCAACACTGCCTGAGCCGTGCAGCCTTCGTGTTTTCCTAATTGGAACTCGCCTCAGCCCAGGGCTGTTTCTTATGCTGAGCCTAGGGATAGGGTTAGGGTTGAGCCTAGGGTTAGGATTCAGAAAACCACACAGCCCAGAGCTCCAGGGACACTGACAATGATAAACGCATGCCTAAGGAAGATCGGAACTGATGAACCTTGCAGCCTTCATCTTTTCCCAATTGGATCTCGCCTCGGCCCAGTGATGTCTCTGAGGCTGAGCCTGGGGTTAGGGTTAGGGTTGGGCCTAGGGTTAGGGTTCAGAAAACCACACAGCCCAGAGCTCCAGGGGCACTGACAGTGCGTAAGGCATGCCAAGTGCAGTGCAGCACTGCCCCAAACATGCAGCCGTCCTGTGTTCCTGACTGGAACTCCCATCAGTCCACTGCTTTTTCTTAGGCTGTTCCTAGGATTGGAGTTAGGGTTAGGGTTGAGCCTAGGGTTAGGATTCAGAAAACCACACAGCCCAGAGCTCCAGGGACACTGACAGTGATAAAGGCATGCCAAGGAAAGCGCAACACTGTCTGAACCTTGCAGCCTTCGTCTTTTCCTAATTGGAACTCGCCTCATCCCGGTGCTGTCTCTGAGGCTGAGCCTGGGGTTAGGGTTTGGATTAGGGGTGAGCCTCGGGTTAGGGTTCAGAAAACCACACAGCCCAGAGCTCCAGGGACACTGACAATGATAAAGGCACGCCAAGGGAAGCGCAACACTGCCTGAGCCGTGCAGCCTTCGTGTTTTCCTAATTGGAACTCGCCTCAGCCCAGGGCTGTTTCTTAGGCTGAGCCTAGGGATAGGGTTAGGGTTGAGCCTAGGGTTAGGATTCAGAAAACCACACAGCCCAGAGCTCCAGGGACACTGACAGTGATAAAGGCATGCCAAAGGAATCACAACACTGCCTGATCTTTGCAGCCTTCATGTTTCCCTGTTGGAGCTCACCTCAACCCAGTACTGTTTCTTAGGCTGAGCCTAGGGTTAGGGTTAGGGTTGAGCCTAGGGTTAGGGTTCAGAAAACCACACAGCCCAGAGCTCCAGGGACACTGACAATGATAAAGGCATGCCTAAGGAAGATCGGAACTGATGAACCTTGCAGCCTTCATCTTTTCCCAATTGGATCTCGCCTCGGCCCAGTGATGTCTCTTAGGCTGAGCCTGGGGTTAGGGTTAGGGTTGGGCCTAGGGTTAGGGTTCAGAAAACCACACAGCCCAGAGCTCCAGGGACACTGACAGTGATAAAGGCATGCCAAGGAAAGCGCAACACTGTCTGAACCTTGCAGCCTTCGTCTTTTCCTAATTGGAACTTGCCTCAGCCCGGTGCTCTCTCTGAGGCTGAGCCTGGGGTTAGGGTTCGGATTAGGGGTGAGCCTCGGGTTAGGGTTCAGAAAACCACACAGCCCAGAGCCCCAGGGACACTGACAATGATAAAGGCACGCCAAGGGAAGCGCAACACTGCCTGAACCGTGCAGCCTTCGTGTTTTCCTAATTGGAACTTGCCTCAGCCCAGGGCTGTTTCTTATGCTGAGCCTAGGGATAGGGTTAGGGTTGAGCCTAGGGTTAGGATTCAGAAAACCACACAGCCCAGAGCTCCAGGGACACTGACAATGATAAACGCATGCCTAAGGAAGATCGGAACTGATGAACCTTGCAGCCTTCATCTTTTCCCAATTGGATCTCGCCTCGGCCCAGTGATGTCTCTGAGGCTGAGCCTGGGGTTAGGGTTAGGGTTGGGCCTAGGGTTAGGGTTCAGAAAACCACACAGCCCAGAGCTCCAGGGGCACTGACAGTGCGTAAGGCATGCCAAGTGCAGTGCAGCACTGCCCCAAACATGCAGCCATCCTGTGTTCCTGACTGGAACTCCCATCAGTCCACTGCTTTTTCTTAGGCTGTTCCTAGGATTGGAGTTAGGGTTAGGGTTGAGCCTAGGGTTAGGGTTCAGAAAACCACACAGCCCAGAGCCCCAGGGACACTGACAATGATAAAGGCACGCCAAGGGAAGCGCAACACTGCCTGAGCCGTGCAGCCTTCGTGTTTTCCTAATTGGAACTCGCCTCAGCCCAGTGCCCTTTCTTATGCTGAGCCTAGGGTTAGGGTTAGGGTTGAGCCTAGGGTTAGGATTCAGAAAACCACACAGCCCAGAGCTCCAGGGACACTGACAGTGATAAAGGCATGCCAAGGAAAGCGCAACACTGTCTGAACCTTGCAGCCTTCGTCTTTTCCTAATTGGAACTCGCCTCATCCCGGTGCTGTCTCTGAGGCTGAGCCTGGGGTTAGGGTTTGGATTAGGGGTGAGCCTCGGGTTAGGATTCAGAAAACCACACAGCCCAGAGCTCCAGGGACACTGACAATGATAAACGCATGCCTAAGGAAGATCGGAACTGATGAACCTTGCAGCCTTCATCTTTTCCCAATTGGAACTCGCCTCGGCCCAGTGATGTCTCTGAGGCTGATCCTGGGGTTAGGGTTAGGGTTGGGCCTAGGGTTAGGGTTCAGAAAACCACACAGCCCAGAGCTCCAGGGACACTGACAATGATAAAGGCACGCCAAGGGAAGCGCAACACTGCCTGAGCCGTGCAGCCTTCGTGTTTTCCTAATTGGAACTCGCCTCAGCCCAGGGCTGTTTCTTAGGCTGAGCCTAGGGATAGGGTTAGGGTTGAGCCTAGGGTTAGGATTCAGAAAACCACACAGCCCAGAGCTCCAGGGACACTGACAGTGATAAAGGCATGCCAAGGAAAGCGCAACACTGTCTGAACCTTGCAGCCTTCGTCTTTTCCTAATTGGAACTTGCCTCAGCCCGGTGCTGTCTCTGAGGCTGAGCCTGGTGTTAGGGTTCGGATTAGGGGTGAGCCTCGGGTTAGGGTTCAGAAAACCACACAGCCCAGAGCTCCAGGGACACTGACAATGATAAACGCATGCCTAAGGAAGATCGGAACTGATGAACCTTGCAGCCTTCATCTTTTCCCAATTGGATCTCGCCTCGGCCCAGTGATGTCTCTGAGGCTGAGCCTGGGGTTAGGGTTAGGGTTGGGCCTAGGGTTAGGGTTCAGAAAACCACACAGCCCAGAGCTCCAGGGACACTGACAGTGCGTAAGGCATGCCAAGTGCAGTGCAGCACTGCCCCAAACATGCAGCCGTCCTGTGTTCCTGACTGGAACTCCCATCAGTCCACTGCTTTTTCTTAGGCTGTTCCTAGGATTGGAGTTAGGGTTAGGGTTGAGCCTAGGGTTAGGGTTCAGAAAACCACACAGCCCAGAGCTCCAGGGACACTGACAGTGATAAAGGCATGCCAAGGAAAGCGCAACACTGCCTGAACCTTGCAGCCTTCGTCTTTTCCTAATTGGAACTTGCCTCAGCCCGGTGCTGTCTCTGAGGCTGAGCCTGGGGTTAGGGTTAGGGTTAGGGTTGAGCCTCGGGTTAGGGTTCAGAAAACCACACAGCCCAGAGCCCCAGGGACACTGACAATGATAAAGGCATGCCAAGGAAAGCGCAACACTGTCTGAACCTTGCAGCCTTCGTCTTTTCCCAACTGGAGCTTGCCTCAGCCCAGTGCCGTTTCTTCTGCTGAGCCTAGGTTTAGGGTTAGGGTTGAGCCTAGGGTTAGGATTCAGAAAACCACACAGCCCAGAGCTCCAGGGACACTGACAATGATAAAGGCACGCCAAGGGAAGCGCAACACTGCCTGAGCCGTGCAGCCTTCGTGTTTTCCTAATTGGAACTCGCCTCAGCCCAGGGCTGTTTCTTATGCTGAGCCTAGGGATAGGGTTAGGGTTGAGCCTAGGGTTAGGATTCAGAAAACCACACAGCCCAGAGCTCCAGGGACACTGACAGTGATAAAGGCATGCCAAGGAAAGCGCAACACTGTCTGAACCTTGCAGCCTTCGTCTTTTCCTAATTGGAACTTGCCTCAGCCCGGTGCTGTCTCTGAGGCTGAGCCTGGTGTTAGGGTTCGGATTAGGGGTGAGCCTCGGGTTAGGGTTCAGAAAACCACACAGCCCAGAGCCCCAGGGACACTGACAAGGATAAAGGCACGCCAAAGGAAGCCCAACATTGCCTGAGCCGTGCAGCCTTCGTGTTTTCCTAATTGGAACTCGCCTCAGCCCAGGGCTGTTTCTTATGCTGAGCCTAGGGATAGGGTTAGGGTTGAGCCTAGGGTTAGGATTCAGAAAACCACACAGCCCAGAGCTCCAGGGACACTGACAATGATAAAGGCATGCCAAAGGAATCACAACACTGCCTGATCCTTGCAGCCTTCATGTTTCCCAGTTGGAGCTCACCTCAACCCAGTACTGTTTCTTAGGCTGAGCCTAGGGTTAGGGTTAGGGTTGAGCCTAGGGTTAGGGTTCAGAAAACCACACAGCCCAGAGCCCCAGGGACACTGACAATGATAAAGGCATGCCAAGGAAAGCGCAACACTGCCTGAACCTTGCAGCCTTCATCTTTTCCCAACTGGAGCTTGCCTCAGCCCAGTGCCGTTCCTTATGCTGAGCCTAGGGTTAGGGTTAGGGTTGAGCCTAGGGTTAGGATTCAGAAAACCACACAGCCCAGAGCTCCAGGGACACTGACAGTGATAAAGGCATGCCAAGGAAAGCACAACACTGTCTGAACCTTGCAGCCTTCGTCTTTTCCTAATTGGAACTTGCCTCAGCCCGGTGCTGTCTCTGAGGCTGAGCCTGGGGTTAGGGTTCGGATTAGGGGTGAGCCTCGGGTTAGGGTTCAGAAAACCACACAGCCCAGAGCCCCAGGGACACTGACAATGATAAAGGCACGCCAAGGGAAGCGCAACACTGCCTGAGCCGTGCAGCCTTCGTGTTTTCCTAATTGGAACTCGCCTCAGCCCAGGGCTGTTTCTTATGCTGAGCCTAGGGTTAGGGTTAGGGTTGAGCCTAGGGTTAGGGTTCAGAAAACCACACAGCCCAGAGCTCCAGGGACACTGACAATGATAAAGGCATGCCTAAGGAAGATCGGAACTGATGAACCTTGCAGCCTTCATCTTTTCCCAATTGGATCTCGCCTCGGCCCAGTGATGTCTCTTAGGCTGAGCCTGGGGTTAGGGTTAGGGTTGGGCCTAGGGTTAGGGTTCAGAAAACCACACAGCCCAGAGCTCCAGGGACACTGACAATGATAAAGGCATGCCAAGGAAGATCGGAACTGATGAACCTTGCAGCCTTCATCTTTTCCCAATTGGAACTCGCCTCGGCCCAGTGATGTCTCTTAGGCTGAGCCTGGGGTTAGGGTTAGGGTTGGGCCTAGGGTTAGGGTTCAGAAAACCACACAGCCCAGAGCTCCAGGGACACTGACAGTGATAAAGGCATGCCAAGGAAAGCGCAACACTGTCTGAACCTTGCAGCCTTCGTCTTTTCCTAATTGGAACTTGCCTCAGCCCGGTGCTGTCTCTGAGGCTGAGCCTGGGGTTAGGGTTTGGATTAGGGGTGAGCCTCGGGTTAGGGTTCAGAAAACCACACAGCCCAGAGCCCCAGGGACACTGACAGGGCGTAACGCATGCCAAGTGCAGTGCGGCACTGCCCCAAACATGCAGCCGTCCTGTGTTCCTGACTGGAAATCCAATCAGTCCCCTGCTTTTTCTTAGGCTGTTCCTTGGATTGGAGTTAGGGTTAGGGTTGAGCCTAGGGTTAGGGTTCAGAAAACCACACGGCCCAGAGCTCCAGGGACACTGGCAATGATAAAGGCACGCCAAGGGAAGCGCAACACTGCCTGAACCGTGCAGCCTTCGTGTTTTCCTAATTGGAACTTGCCTCAGCCCAGGGCTGTTTCTTAGGCTGAGCCTAGGGTTAGGGTTAGGGTTGAGCCTAGGGTTAGGATTCAGAAAACCACACAGCCCAGAGCTCCAGGGACACTGACAGTGATAAAGGCATGCCAAGGAAAGCGCAACACTGTCTGAACCTTGCAGCCTTCGTCTTTTCCTAATTGGAACTTGCCTCAGCCCGGTGCTGTCTCTGAGGCTGAGCCTGGGGTTAGGGTTCGGATTAGGGGTGAGCCTCGGGTTAGGGTTCAGAAAACCACACAGCCCAGAGCTCCAGGGGCACTGACAGTGCGTAAGGCATGCCAAGTGCAGTGCGGCACTGCCCCAAACATGCAGCCGTCCTGTGTTCCTGATTGGAACTCCCATCAGTCCACTGCTTTTTCTTAGGCTGTTCCTAGGATTGGAGTTAGGGTTAGGGTTGAGCCTAGGGTTAGGGTTCAGAAAACCACACAGCCCAGAGCTCCAGGGACACTGACAAGGATAAAGGCATGCCAAGGGAAGCCCAACATTGCCTGAGCCGTGCAGCCTTCGTGTTTTCCTAATTGGAACTCGCCTCAGCCCAGGGCTGTTTCTTATGCTGAGCCTAGGGATAGGGTTAGGGTTGAGCCTAGGGTTAGGATTCAGAAAACCACACAGCCCAGAGCTCCAGGGACACTGACAATGATAAAGGCATGCCTAAGGAAGATCGGAACTGATGAACCTTGCAGCCTTCATCTTTTCCCAATTGGATCTCGCCTCGGCCCAGTGATGTCTCTGAGGCTGAGCCTGGGGTTAGGGTTAGGGTTGGGCCTAGGGTTAGGGTTCAGAAAACCACACAGCCCAGAGCTCCAGGGACACTGACAATGATAAAGGCATGCCAAAGGAATCACAACACTGCCTGATCCTTGCAGCCTTCATGTTTCCCAGTTGGAGCTCACCTCAACCCAGTACTGTTTCTTAGGCTGAGCCTAGGGTTAGGGTTAGGGTTGAGCCTAGGGTTAGGGTTCAGAAAACCACACAGCCCAGAGCTCCAGGGGCACTGACAGTGCGTAAGGCATGCCAAGTGCAGTGCGGCACTGCCCCAAACATGCAGCCGTCCTGTGTTCCTGATTGGAACTCCCATCAGTCCACTGCTTTTTCTTAGGCTGTTCCTAGGATTGGAGTTAGGGTTAGGGTTGAGCCTAGGGTTAGGGTTCAGAAAACCACACAGCCCAGAGCTCCAGGGACACTGACAATGATAAAGGCATGCCAAGGGAAGCGCAACACTGCCTGAACCTTGCAGCCTTCATCTTTTCCCAACTGGAGCTTGCCTCAGCCCAGTGCCGTTCCTTATGCTGAGCCTAGGGTTAGGGTTAGGGTTGAGCCTAGGGTTAGGATTCAGAAAACCACACAGCCCAGAGCTCCAGGGACACTGACAATGATAAAGGCATGCCTAAGGAAGATCGGAACTGATGAACCTTGCAGCCTTCATCTTTTCCCAATTGGATCTCGCCTCGGCCCAGTGATGTCTCTTAGGCTGAGCCTGGGGTTAGGGTTAGGGTTGGGCCTAGGGTTAGGGTTCAGAAAACCACACAGCCCAGAGCTCCAGGGACACTGACAGTGATAAAGGCATGCCAAGGAAAGCGCAACACTGTCTGAACCTTGCAGCCTTCGTCTTTTCCTAATTGGAACTTGCCTCAGCCCGGTGCTCTCTCTGAGGCTGAGCCTGGGGTTAGGGTTCGGATTAGGGGTGAGCCTCGGGTTAGGGTTCAGAAAACCACACAGCCCAGAGCCCCAGGGACACTGACAATGATAAAGGCACGCCAAGGGAAGCGCAACACTGCCTGAGCCGTGCAGCCTTCGTGTTTTCCTAATTGGAACTCGCCTCAGCCCAGGGCTGTTTCTTATGCTGAGCCTAGGGATAGGGTTAGGGTTGAGCCTAGGGTTAGGATTCAGAAAACCACACAGCCCAGAGCTCCAGGGACACTGACAATGATAAACGCATGCCTAAGGAAGATCGGAACTGATGAACCTTGCAGCCTTCATCTTTTCCCAATTGGATCTCGCCTCGGCCCAGTGATGTCTCTGAGGCTGAGCCTGGGGTTAGGGTTAGGGTTGGGCCTAGGGTTAGGGTTCAGAAAACCACACAGCCCAGAGCTCCAGGGGCACTGACAGTGCGTAAGGCATGCCAAGTGCAGTGCAGCACTGCCCCAAACATGCAGCCGTCCTGTGTTCCTGACTGGAACTCCCATCAGTCCACTGCTTTTTCTTAGGCTGTTCCTAGGATTGGAGTTAGGGTTAGGGTTGAGCCTAGGGTTAGGGTTCAGAAAACCACACAGCCCAGAGCTCCAGGGACACTGACAATGATAAAGGCATGCCAAGGAAAGCGCAACACTGTCTGAACCTTGCAGCCTTCGTCTTTTCCCAATTGGAGCTTGCCTCAGCCCAGTGCCGTTTCTTCTGCTGAGCCTAGGTTTAGGGTTAGGGTTGAGCCTAGGGTTAGGATTCAGAAAACCACACAGCCCAGAGCTCCAGGGACACTGACAATGATAAAGGCACGCCAAGGGAAGCGCAACACTGCCTGAGCCGTGCAGCCTTCGTGTTTTCCTAATTGGAACTCGCCTCAGCCCAGGGCTGTTTCTTATGCTGAGCCTAGGGATAGGGTTAGGGTTGAGCCTAGGGTTAGGATTCAGAAAACCACACAGCCCAGAGCTCCAGGGACACTGACAGTGATAAAGGCATGCCAAGGAAAGCGCAACACTGTCTGAACCTTGCAGCCTTCGTCTTTTCCTAATTGGAACTTGCCTCAGCCCGGTGCTCTCTCTGAGGCTGAGCCTGGTGTTAGGGTTCGGATTAGGGGTGAGCCTCGGGTTAGGGTTCAGAAAACCACACAGCCCAGAGCCCCAGGGACACTGACAAGGATAAAGGCACGCCAAAGGAAGCCCAACATTGCCTGAGCCGTGCAGCCTTCGTGTTTTCCTAATTGGAACTCGCCTCAGCCCAGGGCTGTTTCTTATGCTGAGCCTAGGGATAGGGTTAGGGTTGAGCCTAGGGTTAGGATTCAGAAAACCACACAGCCCAGAGCTCCAGGGACACTGACAATGATAAAGGCATGCCAAAGTAATCACAACAGTGCCTGATCCTTGCAGCCTTCATGTTTCCCAGTTGGAGCTCACCTCAACCCAGTACTGTTTCTTAGGCTGAGCCTAGGGTTAGGGTTAGGGTTGAGCCTAGGGTTAGGGTTCAGAAAACCACACAGCCCAGAGCCCCAGGGACACTGACAATGATAAAGGCACGCCAAGGGAAGCGCAGCACTGCCTGAGCCGTGCAGCCTTCGTGTTTTCCTAATTGGAACTCGCCTCAGCCCAGGGCTGTTTCTTATGCTGAGCCTAGGGATAGGGTTAGGGTTGAGCCTAGGGTTAGGATTCAGAAAACCACACAGCCCAGAGCCCCAGGGACACTGACAGGGCGTAACGCATGCCAAGTGCAGTGCGGCACTGCCCCAAACATGCAGCCGTCCTGTGTTCCTGACTGGAAATCCAATCAGTCCCCTGCTTTTTCTTAGGCTGTTCCTTGGATTGGAGTTAGGGTTAGGGTTGAGCCTAGGGTTAGGGTTCAGAAAACCACACGGCCCAGAGCTCCAGGGACACTGGCAATGATAAAGGCACGCCAAGGGAAGCGCAACACTGCCTGAACCTTGCAGCCTTCGTGTTTTCCTAATTGGAACTTGCCTCAGCCCAGGGCTGTTTCTTAGGCTGAGCCTAGGGTTAGGGTTAGGGTTGAGCCTAGGGTTAGGATTCAGAAAACCACACAGCCCAGAGCTCCAGGGACACTGACAGTGATAAAGGCATGCCAAGGAAAGCGCAACACTGTCTGAACCTTGCAGCCTTCGTCTTTTCCTAATTGGAACTTGCCTCAGCCCGGTGCTGTCTCTTAGGCTGAGCCTGGGGTTAGGGTTCGGATTAGGGGTGAGCCTCGGGTTAGGGTTCAGAAAACCACACAGCCCAGAGCCCCAGGGACACTGACAGTGCGTAACGCATGCCAAGTGCAGTGCGGCACTGCCCCAAACATGCAGCCGTCCTGTGTTCCTGACTGGAAATCCAATCAGTCCCCTGCTTTTTCTTAGGCTGTTCCTTGGATTGGAGTTAGGGTTAGGGTTGAGCCTAGGGTTAGGGTTCAGAAAACCACACGGCCCAGAGCTCCAGGGACACTGACAATGATAAAGGCACGCCAAGGGAAGCGCAACACTGCCTGAGCCGTGCAGCCTTCGTGTTTTCCTAATTGGAACTTGCCTCAGCCCAGGGCTGTTTCTTATGCTGAGCCTAGGGTTAGGGTTAGGGTTGAGCCTAGGGTTAGGATTCAGAAAACCACACAGCCCAGAGCTCCAGGGACACTGACAGTGATAAAGGCATGCCAAGGAAAGCGCAACACTGTCTGAACCTTGCAGCCTTCGTCTTTTCCTAATTGGAACTTGCCTCAGCCCGGTGCTGTCTCTGAGGCTGAGCCTGGGGTTAGGGTTCGGATTAGGGGTGAGCCTCGGGTTAGGGTTCAGAAAACCACACAGCCCAGAGCTCCAGGGGCACTGACAGTGCGTAAGGCATGCCAAGTGCAGTGCGGCACTGCCCCAAACATGCAGCCGTCCTGTGTTCCTGATTGGAACTCCCATCAGTCCACTGCTTTTTCTTAGGCTGTTCCTAGGATTGGAGTTAGGGTTAGGGTTGAGCCTAGGGTTAGGGTTCAGAAAACCACACAGCCCAGAGCTCCAGGGACACTGACAAGGATAAAGGCATGCCAAGGGAAGCCCAACATTGCCTGAGCCGTGCAGCCTTCGTGTTTTCCTAATTGGAACTCGCCTCAGCCCAGGGCTGTTTCTTATGCTGAGCCTAGGGATAGGGTTAGGGTTGAGCCTAGGGTTAGGATTCAGAAAACCACACAGCCCAGAGCTCCAGGGACACTGACAATGATAAAGGCATGCCTAAGGAAGATCGGAACTGATGAACCTTGCAGCCTTCGTCTTTTCCCAATTGGATCTCGCCTCGGCCCAGTGATGTCTCTGAGGCTGAGCCTGGGGTTAGGGTTAGGGTTGGGCCTAGGGTTAGGGTTCAGAAAACCACACAGCCCAGAGCTCCAGGGACACTGACAATGATAAAGGCATGCCAAAGGAATCACAACACTGCCTGATCCTTGCAGCCTTCATGTTTCCCAGTTGGAGCTCACCTCAACCCAGTACTGTTTCTTAGGCTGAGCCTAGGGTTAGGGTTAGGGTTGAGCCTAGGGTTAGGGTTCAGAAAACCACACAGCCCAGAGCCCCAGGGACACTGACAATGATAAAGGCACGCCAAGGGAAGCGCAGCACTGCCTGAGCCGTGCAGCCTTCGTGTTTTCCTAATTGGAACTCGCCTCAGCCCAGGGCTGTTTCTTATGCTGAGCCTAGGGATAGGGTTAGGGTTGAGCCTAGGGTTAGGATTCAGAAAACCACACAGCCCAGAGCCCCAGGGACACTGACAGGGCGTAACGCATGCCAAGTGCAGTGCGGCACTGCCCCAAACATGCAGCCGTCCTGTGTTCCTGACTGGAAATCCAATCAGTCCCCTGCTTTTTCTTAGGCTGTTCCTTGGATTGGAGTTAGGGTTAGGGTTGAGCCTAGGGTTAGGGTTCAGAAAACCACACGGCCCAGAGCTCCAGGGACACTGGCAATGATAAAGGCACGCCAAGGGAAGCGCAACACTGCCTGAACCTTGCAGCCTTCGTGTTTTCCTAATTGGAACTTGCCTCAGCCCAGGGCTGTTTCTTAGGCTGAGCCTAGGGTTAGGGTTAGGGTTGAGCCTAGGGTTAGGATTCAGAAAACCACACAGCCCAGAGCTCCAGGGACACTGACAGTGATAAAGGCATGCCAAGGAAAGCGCAACACTGTCTGAACCTTGCAGCCTTCGTCTTTTCCTAATTGGAACTTGCCTCAGCCCGGTGCTGTCTCTTAGGCTGAGCCTGGGGTTAGGGTTCGGATTAGGGGTGAGCCTCGGGTTAGGGTTCAGAAAACCACACAGCCCAGAGCCCCAGGGACACTGACAGTGCGTAACGCATGCCAAGTGCAGTGCGGCACTGCCCCAAACATGCAGCCGTCCTGTGTTCCTGACTGGAAATCCAATCAGTCCCCTGCTTTTTCTTAGGCTGTTCCTTGGATTGGAGTTAGGGTTAGGGTTGAGCCTAGGGTTAGGGTTCAGAAAACCACACGGCCCAGAGCTCCAGGGACACTGACAATGATAAAGGCACGCCAAGGGAAGCGCAACACTGCCTGAGCCGTGCAGCCTTCGTGTTTTCCTAATTGGAACTTGCCTCAGCCCAGGGCTGTTTCTTATGCTGAGCCTAGGGTTAGGGTTAGGGTTGAGCCTAGGGTTAGGATTCAGAAAACCACACAGCCCAGAGCTCCAGGGACACTGACAGTGATAAAGGCATGCCAAGGAAAGCGCAACACTGTCTGAACCTTGCAGCCTTCGTCTTTTCCTAATTGGAACTTGCCTCAGCCCGGTGCTGTCTCTGAGGCTGAGCCTGGGGTTAGGGTTCGGATTAGGGGTGAGCCTCGGGTTAGGGTTCAGAAAACCACACAGCCCAGAGCTCCAGGGGCACTGACAGTGCGTAAGGCATGCCAAGTGCAGTGCGGCACTGCCCCAAACATGCAGCCGTCCTGTGTTCCTGATTGGAACTCCCATCAGTCCACTGCTTTTTCTTAGGCTGTTCCTAGGATTGGAGTTAGGGTTAGGGTTGAGCCTAGGGTTAGGGTTCAGAAAACCACACAGCCCAGAGCTCCAGGGACACTGACAAGGATAAAGGCATGCCAAGGGAAGCCCAACATTGCCTGAGCCGTGCAGCCTTCGTGTTTTCCTAATTGGAACTCGCCTCAGCCCAGGGCTGTTTCTTATGCTGAGCCTAGGGATAGGGTTAGGGTTGAGCCTAGGGTTAGGATTCAGAAAACCACACAGCCCAGAGCTCCAGGGACACTGACAATGATAAAGGCATGCCTAAGGAAGATCGGAACTGATGAACCTTGCAGCCTTCATCTTTTCCCAATTGGATCTCGCCTCGGCCCAGTGATGTCTCTGAGGCTGAGCCTGGGGTTAGGGTTAGGGTTGGGCCTAGGGTTAGGGTTCAGAAAACCACACAGCCCAGAGCTCCAGGGACACTGACAATGATAAAGGCATGCCAAAGGAATCACAACACTGCCTGATCCTTGCAGCCTTCATGTTTCCCAGTTGGAGCTCACCTCAACCCAGTACTGTTTCTTAGGCTGAGCCTAGGGTTAGGGTTAGGGTTGAGCCTAGGGTTAGGGTTCAGAAAACCACACAGCCCAGAGCTCCAGGGGCACTGACAGTGCGTAAGGCATGCCAAGTGCAGTGCGGCACTGCCCCAAACATGCAGCCGTCCTGTGTTCCTGATTGGAACTCCCATCAGTCCACTGCTTTTTCTTAGGCTGTTCCTAGGATTGGAGTTAGGGTTAGGGTTGAGCCTAGGGTTAGGGTTCAGAAAACCACACAGCCCAGAGCTCCAGGGACACTGACAATGATAAAGGCATGCCAAGGGAAGCGCAACACTGCCTGAACCTTGCAGCCTTCATCTTTTCCCAACTGGAGCTTGCCTCAGCCCAGTGCCGTTCCTTATGCTGAGCCTAGGGTTAGGGTTAGGGTTGAGCCTAGGGTTAGGATTCAGAAAACCACACAGCCCAGAGCTCCAGGGACACTGACAATGATAAAGGCATGCCTAAGGAAGATCGGAACTGATGAACCTTGCAGCCTTCATCTTTTCCCAATTGGATCTCGCCTCGGCCCAGTGATGTCTCTTAGGCTGAGCCTGGGGTTAGGGTTAGGGTTGGGCCTAGGGTTAGGGTTCAGAAAACCACACAGCCCAGAGCTCCAGGGACACTGACAGTGATAAAGGCATGCCAAGGAAAGCGCAACACTGTCTGAACCTTGCAGCCTTCGTCTTTTCCTAATTGGAACTTGCCTCAGCCCGGTGCTCTCTCTGAGGCTGAGCCTGGGGTTAGGGTTCGGATTAGGGGTGAGCCTCGGGTTAGGGTTCAGAAAACCACACAGCCCAGAGCCCCAGGGACACTGACAATGATAAAGGCACGCCAAGGGAAGCGCAACACTGCCTGAGCCGTGCAGCCTTCGTGTTTTCCTAATTGGAACTCGCCTCAGCCCAGGGCTGTTTCTTATGCTGAGCCTAGGGATAGGGTTAGGGTTGAGCCTAGGGTTAGGATTCAGAAAACCACACAGCCCAGAGCTCCAGGGACACTGACAATGATGAACGCATGCCTAAGGAAGATCGGAACTGATGAACCTTGCAGCCTTCATCTTTTCCCAATTGGATCTCGCCTCGGCCCAGTGATGTCTCTGAGGCTGAGCCTGGGGTTAGGGTTAGGGTTGGGCCTAGGGTTAGGGTTCAGAAAACCACACAGCCCAGAGCTCCAGGGGCACTGACAGTGCGTAAGGCATGCCAAGTGCAGTGCAGCACTGCCCCAAACATGCAGCCGTCCTGTGTTCCTGACTGGAACTCCCATCAGTCCACTGCTTTTTCTTAGGCTGTTCCTAGGATTGGAGTTAGGGTTAGGGTTGAGCCTAGGGTTAGGATTCAGAAAACCACACAGCCCAGAGCTCCAGGGACACTGACAGTGATAAAGGCATGCCAAGGAAAGCGCAACACTGCCTGAACCTTGCAGCCTTCGTCTTTTCCTAATTGGAACTCGCCTCATCCCGGTGCTGTCTCTGAGGCTGAGCCTGGGGTTAGGGTTTGGATTAGGGGTGAGCCTCGGGTTAGGGTTCAGAAAACCACACAGCCCAGAGCTCCAGGGACACTGACAATGATAAAGGCACGCCAAGGGAAGCGCAACACTGCCTGAGCCGTGCAGCCTTCGTGTTTTCCTAATTGGAACTCGCCTCAGCCCAGGGCTGTTTCTTAGGCTGAGCCTAGGGATAGGGTTAGGGTTGAGCCTAGGGTTAGGATTCAGAAAACCACACAGCCCAGAGCTCCAGGGACACTGACAGTGATAAAGGCATGCCAAAGGAATCACAACACTGCCTGATCTTTGCAGCCTTCATGTTTCCCTGTTGGAGCTCACCTCAACCCAGTACTGTTTCTTAGGCTGAGCCTAGGGTTAGGGTTAGGGTTGAGCCTAGGGTTAGGGTTCAGAAAACCACACAGCCCAGAGCTCCAGGGACACTGACAATGATAAAGGCATGCCTAAGGAAGATCGGAACTGATGAACCTTGCAGCCTTCATCTTTTCCCAATTGGATCTCGCCTCGGCCCAGTGATGTCTCTTAGGCTGAGCCTGGGGTTAGGGTTAGGGTTGGGCCTAGGGTTAGGGTTCAGAAAACCACACAGCCCAGAGCTCCAGGGACACTGACAGTGATAAAGGCATGCCAAGGAAAGCGCAACACTGTCTGAACCTTGCAGCCTTCGTCTTTTCCTAATTGGAACTTGCCTCAGCCCGGTGCTGTCTCTGAGGCTGAGCCTGGGGTTAGGGTTCGGATTAGGGGTGAGCCTCGGGTTAGGGTTCAGAAAACCACACAGCCCAGAGCCCCAGGGACACTGACAATGATAAAGGCACGCCAAGGGAAGCGCAACACTGCCTGAGCCGTGCAGCCTTCGTGTTTTCCTAATTGGAACTCGCCTCAGCCCAGGGCTGTTTCTTATGCTGAGCCTAGGGATAGGGTTAGGGTTGAGCCTAGGGTTAGGATTCAGAAAACCACACAGCCCAGAGCTCCAGGGACACTGACAATGATAAACGCATGCCTAAGGAAGATCGGAACTGATGAACCTTGCAGCCTTCATCTTTTCCCAATTGGATCTCGCCTCGGCCCAGTGATGTCTCTGAGGCTGAGCCTGGGGTTAGGGTTAGGGTTGGGCCTAGGGTTAGGGTTCAGAAAACCACACAGCCCAGAGCTCCAGGGGCACTGACAGTGCGTAAGGCATGCCAAGTGCAGTGCAGCACTGCCCCAAACATGCAGCCATCCTGTGTTCCTGACTGGAACTCCCATCAGTCCACTGCTTTTTCTTAGGCTGTTCCTAGGATTGGAGTTAGGGTTAGGGTTGAGCCTAGGGTTAGGGTTCAGAAAACCACACAGCCCAGAGCCCCAGGGACACTGACAATGATAAAGGCACGCCAAGGGAAGCGCAACACTGCCTGAGCCGTGCAGCCTTCGTGTTTTCCTAATTGGAACTCGCCTCAGCCCAGTGCCCTTTCTTATGCTGAGCCTAGGGTTAGGGTTAGGGTTGAGCCTAGGGTTAGGATTCAGAAAACCACACAGCCCAGAGCTCCAGGGACACTGACAGTGATAAAGGCATGCCAAGGAAAGCGCAACACTGTCTGAACCTTGCAGCCTTCGTCTTTTCCTAATTGGAACTCGCCTCATCCCGGTGCTGTCTCTGAGGCTGAGCCTGGGGTTAGGGTTTGGATTAGGGGTGAGCCTCGGGTTAGGATTCAGAAAACCACACAGCCCAGAGCTCCAGGGACACTGACAATGATAAACGCATGCCTAAGGAAGATCGGAACTGATGAACCTTGCAGCCTTCATCTTTTCCCAATTGGAACTTGCCTCAGCCCGGTGCTGTCTCTGAGGCTGAGCCTGGGGTTAGGGTTCGGATTAGGGGTGAGCCTCGGGTTAGGGTTCAGAAAACCACACAGCCCAGAGCCCCAGGGACACTGACAATGATAAAGGCACGCCAAGGGAAGCGCAACACTGCCTGAGCCGTGCAGCCTTCGTGTTTTCCTAATTGGAACTCGCCTCAGCCCAGGGCTGTTTCTTATGCTGAGCCTAGGGATAGGGTTAGGGTTGAGCCTAGGGTTAGGATTCAGAAAACCACACAGCCCAGAGCTCCAGGGACACTGACAATGATAAACGCATGCCTAAGGAAGATCGGAACTGATGAACCTTGCAGCCTTCATCTTTTCCCAATTGGATCTCGCCTCGGCCCAGTGATGTCTCTGAGGCTGAGCCTGGGGTTAGGGTTAGGGTTGGGCCTAGGGTTAGGGTTCAGAAAACCACACAGCCCAGAGCTCCAGGGGCACTGACAGTGCGTAAGGCATGCCAAGTGCAGTGCAGCACTGCCCCAAACATGCAGCCATCCTGTGTTCCTGACTGGAACTCCCATCAGTCCACTGCTTTTTCTTAGGCTGTTCCTAGGATTGGAGTTAGGGTTAGGGTTGAGCCTAGGGTTAGGGTTCAGAAAACCACACAGCCCAGAGCCCCAGGGACACTGACAATGATAAAGGCACGCCAAGGGAAGCGCAACACTGCCTGAGCCGTGCAGCCTTCGTGTTTTCCTAATTGGAACTCGCCTCAGCCCAGTGCCCTTTCTTATGCTGAGCCTAGGGTTAGGGTTAGGGTTGAGCCTAGGGTTAGGATTCAGAAAACCACACAGCCCAGAGCTCCAGGGACACTGACAGTGATAAAGGCATGCCAAGGAAAGCGCAACACTGTCTGAACCTTGCAGCCTTCGTCTTTTCCTAATTGGAACTCGCCTCATCCCGGTGCTGTCTCTGAGGCTGAGCCTGGGGTTAGGGTTTGGATTAGGGGTGAGCCTCGGGTTAGGATTCAGAAAACCACACAGCCCAGAGCTCCAGGGACACTGACAATGATAAACGCATGCCTAAGGAAGATCGGAACTGATGAACCTTGCAGCCTTCATCTTTTCCCAATTGGAACTTGCCTCAGCCCGGTGCTGTCTCTGAGGCTGAGCCTGGGGTTAGGGTTCGGATTAGGGGTGAGCCTCGGGTTAGGGTTCAGAAAACCACACAGCCCAGAGCCCCAGGGACACTGACAATGATAAAGGCACGCCAAGGGAAGCGCAACACTGCCTGAGCCGTGCAGCCTTCGTGTTTTCCTAATTGGAACTCGCCTCAGCCCAGGGCTGTTTCTTATGCTGAGCCTAGGGATAGGGTTAGGGTTGAGCCTAGGGTTAGGATTCAGAAAACCACACAGCCCAGAGCTCCAGGGACACTGACAATGATAAACGCATGCCTAAGGAAGATCGGAACTGATGAACCTTGCAGCCTTCATCTTTTCCCAATTGGATCTCGCCTCGGCCCAGTGATGTCTCTGAGGCTGAGCCTGGGGTTAGGGTTAGGGTTGGGCCTAGGGTTAGGGTTCAGAAAACCACACAGCCCAGAGCTCCAGGGGCACTGACAGTGCGTAAGGCATGCCAAGTGCAGTGCAGCACTGCCCCAAACATGCAGCCGTCCTGTGTTCCTGACTGGAACTCCCATCAGTCCACTGCTTTTTCTTAGGCTGTTCCTAGGATTGGAGTTAGGGTTAGGGTTGAGCCTAGGGTTAGGATTCAGAAAACCACACAGCCCAGAGCTCCAGGGACACTGACAGTGATAAAGGCATGCCAAGGAAAGCGCAACACTGTCTGAACCTTGCAGCCTTCGTCTTTTCCTAATTGGAACTCGCCTCATCCCGGTGCTGTCTCTGAGGCTGAGCCTGGGGTTAGGGTTTGGATTAGGGGTGAGCCTCGGGTTAGGGTTCAGAAAACCACACAGCCCAGAGCTCCAGGGACACTGACAATGATAAAGGCACGCCAAGGGAAGCGCAACACTGCCTGAGCCGTGCAGCCTTCGTGTTTTCCTAATTGGAACTCGCCTCAGCCCAGGGCTGTTTCTTAGGCTGAGCCTAGGGATAGGGTTAGGGTTGAGCCTAGGGTTAGGATTCAGAAAACCACACAGCCCAGAGCTCCAGGGACACTGACAGTGATAAAGGCATGCCAAAGGAATCACAACACTGCCTGATCTTTGCAGCCTTCATGTTTCCCTGTTGGAGCTCACCTCAACCCAGTACTGTTTCTTAGGCTGAGCCTAGGGTTAGGGTTAGGGTTGAGCCTAGGGTTAGGGTTCAGAAAACCACACAGCCCAGAGCTCCAGGGACACTGACAATGATAAAGGCATGCCTAAGGAAGATCGGAACTGATGAACCTTGCAGCCTTCATCTTTTCCCAATTGGATCTCGCCTCGGCCCAGTGCCCTTTCTTATGCTGAGCCTAGGGTTAGGGTTAGGGTTGAGCCTAGGGTTAGGATTCAGAAAACCACACAGCCCAGAGCTCCAGGGACACTGACAGTGATAAAGGCATGCCAAGGAAAGCGCAACACTGTCTGAACCTTGCAGCCTTCGTCTTTTCCTAATTGGAACTCGCCTCATCCCGGTGCTGTCTCTGAGGCTGAGCCTGGGGTTAGGGTTTGGATTAGGGGTGAGCCTCGGGTTAGGATTCAGAAAACCACACAGCCCAGAGCTCCAGGGACACTGACAATGATAAACGCATGCCTAAGGAAGATCGGAACTGATGAACCTTGCAGCCTTCATCTTTTCCCAATTGGAACTCGCCTCGGCCCAGTGATGTCTCTGAGGCTGATCCTGGGGTTAGGGTTAGGGTTGGGCCTAGGGTTAGGGTTCAGAAAACCACACAGCCCAGAGCTCCAGGGACACTGACAATGATAAAGGCACGCCAAGGGAAGCGCAACACTGCCTGAGCCGTGCAGCCTTCGTGTTTTCCTAATTGGAACTCGCCTCAGCCCAGGGCTGTTTCTTAGGCTGAGCCTAGGGATAGGGTTAGGGTTGAGCCTAGGGTTAGGATTCAGAAAACCACACAGCCCAGAGCTCCAGGGACACTGACAGTGATAAAGGCATGCCAAGGAAAGCGCAACACTGTCTGAACCTTGCAGCCTTCGTCTTTTCCTAATTGGAACTTGCCTCAGCCCGGTGCTGTCTCTGAGGCTGAGCCTGGTGTTAGGGTTCGGATTAGGGGTGAGCCTCGGGTTAGGGTTCAGAAAACCACACAGCCCAGAGCTCCAGGGACACTGACAATGATAAACGCATGCCTAAGGAAGATCGGAACTGATGAACCTTGCAGCCTTCATCTTTTCCCAATTGGATCTCGCCTCGGCCCAGTGATGTCTCTGAGGCTGAGCCTGGGGTTAGGGTTAGGGTTGGGCCTCGGGTTAGGGTTCAGAAAACCACACAGCCCAGAGCTCCAGGGGCACTGACCGTGCGTAAGGCATGCCAAGTGCAGTGCAGCACTGCCCCAAACATGCAGCCGTCCTGTGTTCCTGACTGGAACTCCCATCAGTCCACTGCTTTTTCTTAGGCTGTTCCTAGGATTGGAGTTAGGGTTAGGGTTGAGCCTAGGGTTAGGGTTCAGAAAACCACACAGCCCAGAGCTCCAGGGACACTGACAGTGATAAAGGCATGCCAAGGAAAGCGCAACACTGCCTGAACCTTGCAGCCTTCGTCTTTTCCTAATTGGAACTTGCCTCAGCCCGGTGCTGTCTCTGAGGCTGAGCCTGGGGTTAGGGTTAGGGTTAGGGTTGAGCCTCGGGTTAGGGTTCAGAAAACCACACAGCCCAGAGCCCCAGGGACACTGACAATGATAAAGGCATGCCAAGGAAAGCGCAACACTGTCTGAACCTTGCAGCCTTCGTCTTTTCCCAACTGGAGCTTGCCTCAGCCCAGTGCCGTTTCTTCTGCTGAGCCTAGGTTTAGGGTTAGGGTTGAGCCTAGGGTTAGGATTCAGAAAACCACACAGCCCAGAGCTCCAGGGACACTGACAAGGATAAAGGCACGCCAAGGGAAGCGCAACACTGCCTGAGCCGTGCAGCCTTCGTGTTTTCCTAATTGGAACTCGCCTCAGCCCAGGGCTGTTTCTTATGCTGAGCCTAGGGATAGGGTTAGGGTTGAGCCTAGGGTTAGGATTCAGAAAACCACACAGCCCAGAGCTCCAGGGACACTGACAGTGATAAAGGCATGCCAAGGAAAGCGCAACACTGTCTGAACCTTGCAGCCTTCGTCTTTTCCTAATTGGAACTTGCCTCATCCCGGTGCTGTCTCTGAGGCTGAGCCTGGTGTTAGGGTTCGGATTAGGGGTGAGCCTCGGGTTAGGGTTCAGAAAACCACACAGCCCAGAGCCCCAGGGACACTGACAAGGATAAAGGCACGCCAAAGGAAGCCCAACATTGCCTGAGCCGTGCAGCCTTCGTGTTTTCCTAATTGGAACTCGCCTCAGCCCAGGGCTGTTTCTTATGCTGAGCCTAGGGATAGGGTTAGGGTTGAGCCTAGGGTTAGGATTCAGAAAACCACACAGCCCAGAGCTCCAGGGACACAGACAATGATAAAGGCATGCCAAAGGAATCACAACACTGCCTGATCCTTGCAGCCTTCATGTTTCCCAGTTGGAGCTCACCTCAACCCAGTACTGTTTCTTAGGCTGAGCCTAGGGTTAGGGTTAGGGTTGAGCCTAGGGTTAGGGTTCAGAAAACCACACAGCCCAGAGCCCCAGGGACACTGACAATGATAAAGGCATGCCAAGGAAAGCGCAACACTGCCTGAACCTTGCAGCCTTCATCTTTTCCCAACTGGAGCTTGCCTCAGCCCAGTGCCGTTCCTTATGCTGAGCCTAGGGTTAGGGTTAGGGTTGAGCCTAGGGTTAGGATTCAGAAAACCACACAGCCCAGAGCTCCAGGGACACTGACAGTGATAAAGGCATGCCAAGGAAAGCACAACACTGTCTGAACCTTGCAGCCTTCGTCTTTTCCTAATTGGAACTTGCCTCAGCCCGGTGCTGTCTCTGAGGCTGAGCCTGGGGTTAGGGTTCGGATTAGGGGTGAGCCTCGGGTTAGGGTTCAGAAAACCACACAGCCCAGAGCCCCAGGGACACTGACAATGATAAAGGCACGCCAAGGGAAGCGCAACACTGCCTGAGCCGTGCAGCCTTCGTGTTTTCCTAATTGGAACTCGCCTCAGCCCAGGGCTGTTTCTTATGCTGAGCCTAGGGTTAGGGTTAGGGTTGAGCCTAGGGTTAGGGTTCAGAAAACCACACAGCCCAGAGCTCCAGGGACACTGACAATGATAAAGGCATGCCTAAGGAAGATCGGAACTGATGAACCTTGCAGCCTTCATCTTTTCCCAATTGGATCTCGCCTCGGCCCAGTGATGTCTCTTAGGCTGAGCCTGGGGTTAGGGTTAGGGTTGGGCCTAGGGTTAGGGTTCAGAAAACCACACAGCCCAGAGCTCCAGGGACACTGACAATGATAAAGGCATGCCAAGGAAGATCGGAACTGATGAACCTTGCAGCCTTCATCTTTTCCCAATTGGAACTCGCCTCGGCCCAGTGATGTCTCTTAGGCTGAGCCTGGGGTTAGGGTTAGGGTTGGGCCTAGGGTTAGGGTTCAGAAAACCACACAGCCCAGAGCTCCAGGGACACTGACAGTGATAAAGGCATGCCAAGGAAAGCGCAACACTGTCTGAACCTTGCAGCCTTCGTCTTTTCCTAATTGGAACTTGCCTCAGCCCGGTGCTGTCTCTGAGGCTGAGCCTGGGGTTAGGGTTTGGATTAGGGGTGAGCCTCGGGTTAGGGTTCAGAAAACCACACAGCCCAGAGCCCCAGGGACACTGACAGGGCGTAACGCATGCCAAGTGCAGTGCAGCACTGCCCCAAACATGCAGCCGTCCTGTGTTCCTGACTGGAAATCCAATCAGTCCCCTGCTTTTTCTTAGGCTGTTCCTTGGATTGGAGTTAGGGTTAGGGTTGAGCCTAGGGTTAGGGTTCAGAAAACCACACGGCCCAGAGCTCCAGGGACACTGGCAATGATAAAGGCACGCCAAGGGAAGCGCAACACTGCCTGAACCGTGCAGCCTTCGTGTTTTCCTAATTGGAACTTGCCTCAGCCCAGGGCTGTTTCTTAGGCTGAGCCTAGGGTTAGGGTTAGGGTTGAGCCTAGGGTTAGGATTCAGAAAACCACACAGCCCAGAGCTCCAGGGACACTGACAGTGATAAAGGCATGCCAAGGAAAGCGCAACACTGTCTGAACCTTGCAGCCTTCGTCTTTTCCTAATTGGAACTTGCCTCAGCCCGGTGCTGTCTCTGAGGCTGAGCCTGGGGTTAGGGTTCGGATTAGGGGTGAGCCTCGGGTTAGGGTTCAGAAAACCACACAGCCCAGAGCTCCAGGGGCACTGACAGTGCGTAAGGCATGCCAAGTGCAGTGCGGCACTGCCCCAAACATGCAGCCGTCCTGTGTTCCTGATTGGAACTCCCATCAGTCCACTGCTTTTTCTTAGGCTGTTCCTAGGATTGGAGTTAGGGTTAGGGTTGAGCCTAGGGTTAGGGTTCAGAAAACCACACAGCCCAGAGCTCCAGGGACACTGACAAGGATAAAGGCACGCCAAGGGAAGCCCAACATTGCCTGAGCCGTGCAGCCTTCGTGTTTTCCTAATTGGAACTCGCCTCAGCCCAGGGCTGTTTCTTATGCTGAGCCTAGGGATAGGGTTAGGGTTGAGCCTAGGGTTAGGATTCAGAAAACCACACAGCCCAGAGCTCCAGGGACACTGACAATGATAAAGGCATGCCTAAGGAAGATCGGAACTGATGAACCTTGCAGCCTTCATCTTTTCCCAATTGGATCTCGCCTCGGCCCAGTGATGTCTCTGAGGCTGAGCCTGGGGTTAGGGTTAGGGTTGGGCCTAGGGTTAGGGTTCAGAAAACCACACAGCCCAGAGCTCCAGGGACACTGACAATGATAAAGGCATGCCAAAGGAATCACAACACTGCCTGATCCTTGCAGCCTTCATGTTTCCCAGTTGGAGCTCACCTCAACCCAGTACTGTTTCTTAGGCTGAGCCTAGGGTTAGGGTTAGGGTTGAGCCTAGGGTTAGGGTTCAGAAAACCACACAGCCCAGAGCTCCAGGGGCACTGACAGTGCGTAAGGCATGCCAAGTGCAGTGCGGCACTGCCCCAAACATGCAGCCGTCCTGTGTTCCTGATTGGAACTCCCATCAGTCCACTGCTTTTTCTTAGGCTGTTCCTAGGATTGGAGTTAGGGTTAGGGTTGAGCCTAGGGTTAGGGTTCAGAAAACCACACAGCCCAGAGCTCCAGGGACACTGACAATGATAAAGGCATGCCAAGGGAAGCGCAACACTGCCTGAACCTTGCAGCCTTCATCTTTTCCCAACTGGAGCTTGCCTCAGCCCAGTGCCGTTCCTTATGCTGAGCCTAGGGTTAGGGTTAGGGTTGAGCCTAGGGTTAGGATTCAGAAAACCACACAGCCCAGAGCTCCAGGGACACTGACAATGATAAAGGCATGCCTAAGGAAGATCGGAACTGATGAACCTTGCAGCCTTCATCTTTTCCCAATTGGATCTCGCCTCGGCCCAGTGATGTCTCTTAGGCTGAGCCTGGGGTTAGGGTTAGGGTTGGGCCTAGGGTTAGGGTTCAGAAAACCACACAGCCCAGAGCTCCAGGGACACTGACAGTGATAAAGGCATGCCAAGGAAAGCGCAACACTGTCTGAACCTTGCAGCCTTCGTCTTTTCCTAATTGGAACTTGCCTCAGCCCGGTGCTCTCTCTGAGGCTGAGCCTGGGGTTAGGGTTAGGGTTGGGCCTAGGGTTAGGGTTCAGAAAACCACACAGCCCAGAGCTCCAGGGGCACTGACAGTGCGTAAGGCATGCCAAGTGCAGTGCAGCACTGCCCCAAACATGCAGCCGTCCTGTGTTCCTGACTGGAACTCCCATCAGTCCACTGCTTTTTCTTAGGCTGTTCCTAGGATTGGAGTTAGGGTTAGGGTTGAGCCTAGGGTTAGGGTTCAGAAAACCACACAGCCCAGAGCTCCAGGGACACTGACAGTGATAAAGGCATGCCAAGGAAAGCGCAACACTGCCTGAACCTTGCAGCCTTCGTGTTTTCCTAATTGGAACTTGCCTCAGCCCGGTGCTGTCTCTGAGGCTGAGCCTGGGGTTAGGGTTAGGGTTAGGGTTGAGCCTCGGGTTAGGGTTCAGAAAACCACACAGCCCAGAGCCCCAGGGACACTGACAATGATAAAGGCATGCCAAGGAAAGCGCAACACTGTCTGAACCTTGCAGCCTTCGTCTTTTCCCAATTGGAGCTTGCCTCAGCCCAGTGCCGTTTCTTCTGCTGAGCCTAGGTTTAGGGTTAGGGTTGAGCCTAGGGTTAGGATTCAGAAAACCACACAGCCCAGAGCTCCAGGGACACTGACAATGATAAAGGCACGCCAAGGGAAGCGCAACACTGCCTGAGCCGTGCAGCCTTCGTGTTTTCCTAATTGGAACTCGCCTCAGCCCAGGGCTGTTTCTTATGCTGAGCCTAGGGATAGGGTTAGGGTTGAGCCTAGGGTTAGGATTCAGAAAACCACACAGCCCAGAGCTCCAGGGACACTGACAGTGATAAAGGCATGCCAAGGAAAGCGCAACACTGTCTGAACCTTGCAGCCTTCGTCTTTTCCTAATTGGAACTTGCCTCAGCCCGGTGCTCTCTCTGAGGCTGAGCCTGGTGTTAGGGTTCGGATTAGGGGTGAGCCTCGGGTTAGGGTTCAGAAAACCACACAGCCCAGAGCCCCAGGGACACTGACAAGGATAAAGGCACGCCAAAGGAAGCCCAACATTGCCTGAGCCGTGCAGCCTTCGTGTTTTCCTAATTGGAACTCGCCTCAGCCCAGGGCTGTTTCTTATGCTGAGCCTAGGGATAGGGTTAGGGTTGAGCCTAGGGTTAGGATTCAGAAAACCACACAGCCCAGAGCTCCAGGGACACTGACAATGATAAAGGCATGCCAAAGTAATCACAACAGTGCCTGATCCTTGCAGCCTTCATGTTTCCCAGTTGGAGCTCACCTCAACCCAGTACTGTTTCTTAGGCTGAGCCTAGGGTTAGGGTTAGGGTTGAGCCTAGGGTTAGGGTTCAGAAAACCACACAGCCCAGAGCTCCAGGGACACTGACAAGGATAAAGGCACGCCAAGGGAAGCGCAGCACTGCCTGAGCCGTGCAGCCTTCGTGTTTTCCTAATTGGAACTCGCCTCAGCCCAGGGCTGTTTCTTATGCTGAGCCTAGGGATAGGGTTAGGGTTGAGCCTAGGGTTAGGATTCAGAAAACCACACAGCCCAGAGCTCCAGGGACACTGACAATGATAAAGGCATGCCTAAGGAAGATCGGAACTGATGAACCTTGCAGCCTTCATCTTTTCCCAATTGGATCTCGCCTCGGCCCAGTGATGTCTCTTAGGCTGAGCCTGGGGTTAGGGTTAGGGTTGGGCCTAGGGTTAGGGTTCAGAAAACCACACAGCCCAGAGCTCCAGGGACACTGACAGTGATAAAGGCATGCCAAGGAAAGCGCAACACTGCCTGAACCTTGCAGCCTTCGTCTTTTCCTAATTGGAACTTGCCTCAGCCCGGTGCTGTCTCTGAGGCTGAGCCTGGGGTTAGGGTTTGGATTAGGGGTGAGCCTCGGGTTAGGGTTCAGAAAACCACACAGCCCAGAGCTCCAGGGACACTGACAATGATAAACGCATGCCTAAGGAAGATCAGAACTGATGAACCTTGCAGCCTTCATCTTTTCCCAATTGGATCTCGCCTCGGCCCAGTGATGTCTCTGAGGCTGAGCCTGGGGTTAGGGTTAGGGTTGGGCCTAGGGTTAGGGTTCAGAAAACCACACAGCCCAGAGCTCCAGGGACACTGACAGTGATAAAGGCATGCCAAGGAAAGCGCCACACTGCCTGAACCTTGCAGCCTTCGTCTTTTCCTAATTGGAACTTGCCTCAGCCCGGTGCTGTCTCTGAGGCTGAGCCTGGGGTTAGGGTTCGGATTAGGGGTGAGCCTCGGGTTAGGGTTCAGAAAACCACACAGCCCAGAGCTCCAGGGACACTGACAATGATAAACGCATGCCTAAGGAAGATCGGAACTGATGAACCTTGCAGCCTTCATCTTTTCCCAATTGGATCTCGCCTCGGCCCAGTGATGTCTCTGAGGCTGAGCCTGGGGTTAGGGTTAGGGTTGGGCCTAGGGATAGGGTTAGGGTTGAGCCTAGGGTTAGGATTCAGAAAACCACACAGCCCAGAGCTCCAGGGACACTGACAGTGATAAAGGCATGCCAAGGAAAGCGCAACACTGCCTGAACCTTGCAGCCTTCGTCTTTTCCTAATTGGAACTTGCCTCAGCCCGGTGCTGTCTCTGAGGCTGAGCCTGGGGTTAGGGTTCGGATTAGGGGTGAGCCTCGGGTTAGGGTTCAGAAAACCACACAGCCCAGAGCTCCAGGGGCACTGACAGTGCGTAAGGCATGCCAAGTGCAGTGCGGCACTGCCCCAAACATGCAGCCGTCCTGTGTTCCTGATTGGAACTCCCATCAGTCCACTGCTTTTTCTTAGGCTGTTCCTAGGATTGGAGTTAGGGTTAGGGTTGAGCCTAGGGTTAGGGTTCAGAAAACCACACAGCCCAGAGCTCCAGGGACACTGACAGTGATAAAGGCATGCCAAGGGAAGCGCAACACTGCCTGAACCTTGCAGCCTTCATCTTTTCCCAACTGGAGCTTGCCTCAGCCCAGTGCCGTTTCTTATGCTGAGCCTAGGGTTAGGGTTAGGGTTGAGCCTAGGGTTAGGATTCAGAAAACCACACAGCCCAGAGCTCCAGGGACACTGACAGTGATAAAGGCATGCCAAGGAAAGCGCAACACTGTCTGAACCTTGCAGCCTTCGTCTTTTCCTAATTGGAACTTGCCTCAGCCCGGTGCTGTCTCTGAGGCTGAGCCTGGGGTTAGGGTTCGGATTAGGGGTGAGCCTCGGGTTAGGGTTCAGAAAACCACACAGCCCAGAGCCCCAGGGACACTGACAAGGATAAAGGCACGCCAAAGGAAGCCCAACATTGCCTGAGCCGTGCAGCCTTCGTGTTTTCCTAATTGGAACTCGCCTCAGCCCAGGGCTGTTTCTTATGCTGAGCCTAGGGATAGGGTTAGGGTTGAGCCTAGGGTTAGGATTCAGAAAACCACACAGCCCAGAGCTCCAGGGACACTGACAATGATAAAGGCATGCCAAAGGAATCACAACACTGCCTGATCCTTGCAGCCTTCGTCTTTTCCTAATTGGAACTTGCCTCAGCCCGGTGCTCTCTCTGAGGCTGAGCCTGGGGTTAGGGTTCGGATTAGGGGTGAGCCTCGGGTTAGGGTTCAGAAAACCACACAGCCCAGAGCTCCAGGGGCACTGACAGTGCGTAAGGCATGCCAAGTGCAGTGCAGCACTGCCCCAAACATGCAGCCGTCCTGTGTTCCTGACTGGAACTCCCATCAGTCCACTGCTTTTTCTTAGGCTGTTCCTAGGATTGGAGTTAGGGTTAGGGTTGAGCCTAGGGTTAGGGTTCAGAAAACCACACAGCCCAGAGCTCCAGGGACACTGACAGTGATAAAGGCATGCCAAGGAAAGCGCAACACTGCCTGAACCTTGCAGCCTTCGTGTTTTCCTAATTGGAACTTGCCTCAGCCCGGTGCTGTCTCTGAGGCTGAGCCTGGGGTTAGGGTTAGGGTTAGGGTTGAGCCTCGGGTTAGGGTTCAGAAAACCACACAGCCCAGAGCCCCAGGGACACTGACAATGATAAAGGCATGCCAAGGAAAGCGCAACACTGTCTGAACCTTGCAGCCTTCGTCTTTTCCCAATTGGAGCTTGCCTCAGCCCAGTGCCGTTTCTTCTGCTGAGCCTAGGTTTAGGGTTAGGGTTGAGCCTAGGGTTAGGATTCAGAAAACCACACAGCCCAGAGCTCCAGGGACACTGACAATGATAAAGGCACGCCAAGGGAAGCGCAACACTGCCTGAGCCGTGCAGCCTTCGTGTTTTCCTAATTGGAACTCGCCTCAGCCCAGGGCTGTTTCTTATGCTGAGCCTAGGGATAGGGTTAGGGTTGAGCCTAGGGTTAGGATTCAGAAAACCACACAGCCCAGAGCTCCAGGGACACTGACAGTGATAAAGGCATGCCAAGGAAAGCGCAACACTGTCTGAACCTTGCAGCCTTCGTCTTTTCCTAATTGGAACTTGCCTCAGCCCGGTGCTCTCTCTGAGGCTGAGCCTGGTGTTAGGGTTCGGATTAGGGGTGAGCCTCGGGTTAGGGTTCAGAAAACCACACAGCCCAGAGCCCCAGGGACACTGACAAGGATAAAGGCACGCCAAAGGAAGCCCAACATTGCCTGAGCCGTGCAGCCTTCGTGTTTTCCTAATTGGAACTCGCCTCAGCCCAGGGCTGTTTCTTATGCTGAGCCTAGGGATAGGGTTAGGGTTGAGCCTAGGGTTAGGATTCAGAAAACCACACAGCCCAGAGCTCCAGGGACACTGACAATGATAAAGGCATGCCAAAGTAATCACAACAGTGCCTGATCCTTGCAGCCTTCATGTTTCCCAGTTGGAGCTCACCTCAACCCAGTACTGTTTCTTAGGCTGAGCCTAGGGTTAGGGTTAGGGTTGAGCCTAGGGTTAGGGTTCAGAAAACCACACAGCCCAGAGCCCCAGGGACACTGACAATGATAAAGGCACGCCAAGGGAAGCGCAGCACTGCCTGAGCCGTGCAGCCTTCGTGTTTTCCTAATTGGAACTCGCCTCAGCCCAGGGCTGTTTCTTATGCTGAGCCTAGGGATAGGGTTAGGGTTGAGCCTAGGGTTAGGATTCAGAAAACCACACAGCCCAGAGCTCCAGGGACACTGACAATGATAAAGGCATGCCTAAGGAAGATCGGAACTGATGAACCTTGCAGCCTTCATCTTTTCCCAATTGGATCTCGCCTCGGCCCAGTGATGTCTCTTAGGCTGAGCCTGGGGTTAGGGTTAGGGTTGGGCCTAGGGTTAGGGTTCAGAAAACCACACAGCCCAGAGCTCCAGGGACACTGACAGTGATAAAGGCATGCCAAGGAAAGCGCAACACTGCCTGAACCTTGCAGCCTTCGTCTTTTCCTAATTGGAACTTGCCTCAGCCCGGTGCTGTCTCTGAGGCTGAGCCTGGGGTTAGGGTTTGGATTAGGGGTGAGCCTCGGGTTAGGGTTCAGAAAACCACACAGCCCAGAGCTCCAGGGACACTGACAATGATAAACGCATGCCTAAGGAAGATCAGAACTGATGAACCTTGCAGCCTTCATCTTTTCCCAATTGGATCTCGCCTCGGCCCAGTGATGTCTCTGAGGCTGAGCCTGGGGTTAGGGTTAGGGTTGGGCCTAGGGATAGGGTTAGGGTTGAGCCTAGGGTTAGGATTCAGAAAACCACACAGCCCAGAGCTCCAGGGACACTGACAGTGATAAAGGCATGCCAAGGAAAGCGCAACACTGCCTGAACCTTGCAGCCTTCGTCTTTTCCTAATTGGAACTTGCCTCAGCCCGGTGCTGTCTCTGAGGCTGAGCCTGGGGTTAGGGTTCGGATTAGGGGTGAGCCTCGGGTTAGGGTTCAGAAAACCACACAGCCCAGAGCTCCAGGGGCACTGACAGTGCGTAAGGCATGCCAAGTGCAGTGCGGCACTGCCCCAAACATGCAGCCGTCCTGTGTTCCTGATTGGAACTCCCATCAGTCCACTGCTTTTTCTTAGGCTGTTCCTAGGATTGGAGTTAGGGTTAGGGTTGAGCCTAGGGTTAGGGTTCAGAAAACCACACAGCCCAGAGCTCCAGGGACACTGACAGTGATAAAGGCATGCCAAGGGAAGCGCAACACTGCCTGAACCTTGCAGCCTTCATCTTTTCCCAACTGGAGCTTGCCTCAGCCCAGTGCCGTTTCTTATGCTGAGCCTAGGGTTAGGGTTAGGGTTGAGCCTAGGGTTAGGATTCAGAAAACCACACAGCCCAGAGCTCCAGGGACACTGACAGTGATAAAGGCATGCCAAGGAAAGCGCAACACTGTCTGAACCTTGCAGCCTTCGTCTTTTCCTAATTGGAACTTGCCTCAGCCCGGTGCTGTCTCTGAGGCTGAGCCTGGGGTTAGGGTTCGGATTAGGGGTGAGCCTCGGGTTAGGGTTCAGAAAACCACACAGCCCAGAGCCCCAGGGACACTGACAAGGATAAAGGCACGCCAAAGGAAGCCCAACATTGCCTGAGCCGTGCAGCCTTCGTGTTTTCCTAATTGGAACTCGCCTCAGCCCAGGGCTGTTTCTTATGCTGAGCCTAGGGATAGGGTTAGGGTTGAGCCTAGGGTTAGGATTCAGAAAACCACACAGCCCAGAGCTCCAGGGACACTGACAATGATAAAGGCATGCCAAAGGAATCACAACACTGCCTGATCCTTGCAGCCTTCATGTTTCCCAGTAGGAGCTCACCTCAACCCAGTACTGTTTCTTAGGCTGAGCCTAGGGTTAGGGTTAGGGTTGAGCCTAGGGTTAGGGTTCAGAAAACCACACAGCCCAGAGCCCCAGGGACACTGACAATGATAAAGGCATGCCAAGGAAAGCGCAACACTGCCTGAACCTTGCAGCCTTCATCTTTTCCCAACTGGAGCTTGCCTCAGCCCAGTGCCGTTCCTTATGCTGAGCCTAGGGTTAGGGTTAGGGTTGAGCCTAGGGTTAGGATTCAGAAAACCACACAGCCCAGAGCTCCAGGGACACTGACAGTGATAAAGGCATGCCAAGGAAAGCACAACACTGTCTGAACCTTGCAGCCTTCGTCTTTTCCTAATTGGAACTTGCCTCAGCCCGGTGCTGTCTCTGAGGCTGAGCCTGGGGTTAGGGTTCGGATTAGGGGTGAGCCTCGGGTTAGGGTTCAGAAAACCACACAGCCCAGAGCCCCAGGGACACTGACAATGATAATGGCACGCCAAGGGAAGCGCAACACTGCCTGAGCCGTGCAGCCTTCGTGTTTTCCTAATTGGAACTCGCCTCAGCCCAGGGCTGTTTCTTATGCTGAGCCTAGGGTTAGGGTTAGGGTTGAGCCTAGGGTTAGGGTTCAGAAAACCACACAGCCCAGAGCTCCAGGGACACTGACAATGATAAAGGCATGCCTAAGGAAGATCGGAACTGATGAACCTTGCAGCCTTCATCTTTTCCCAATTGGATCTCGCCTCGGCCCAGTGATGTCTCTTAGGCTGAGCCTGGGGTTAGGGTTAGGGTTGGGCCTAGGGTTAGGGTTCAGAAAACCACACAGCCCAGAGCTCCAGGGACACTGACAGTGATAAAGGCATGCCAAGGAAAGCGCAACACTGTCTGAACCTTGCAGCCTTCGTCTTTTCCTAATTGGAACTTGCCTCAGCCCGGTGCTGTCTCTGAGGCTGAGCCTGGGGTTAGGGTTCGGATTAGGGGTGAGCCTCGGGTTAGGGTTCAGAAAACCACACAGCCCAGAGCTCCAGGGACACTGACAATGATAAAGGCATGCCAAAGGAATCACAACACTGCCTGAACCTTGCAGCCTTCATGTTTCCCAGTTGGAGCTCACCTCAACCCAGTACTGTTTCTTAGGCTGAGCCTAGGGTTAGGGTTAGGGTTGAGCCTAGGGTTAGGGTTCAGAAAACCACACAGTCCAGAGCTCCAGGGGCACTGACAGTGCGTAAGGCATGCCAAGTGCAGTGCGGCACTGCCCCAAACATGCAGCCGTCCTGTGTTCCTGATTGGAACTCCCATCAGTCCACTGCTTTTTCTTAGGCTGTTCCTAGGATTGGAGTTAGGGTTAGGGTTGAGCCTAGGGTTAGGGTTCAGAAAACCACACAGCCCAGAGCTCCAGGGACACTGACAATGATAAAGGCATGCCAAGGGAAGCGCAACACTGCCTGAACCTTGCAGCCTTCATCTTTTCCCAACTGGAGCTTGCCTCAGCCCAGTGCCATTCCTTATGCTGAGCCTAGGGTTAGGGTTAGGGTTGAGCCTAGGGTTAGGATTCAGAAAACCACACAGCCCAGAGCTCCAGGGACACTGACAATGATAAACGCATGCCTAAGGAAGATCGGAACTGATGAACCTTGCAGCCTTCATCTTTTCCCAATTGGATCTCGCCTCGGCCCAGTGATGTCTCTTAGGCTGAGCCTGGGGTTAGGGTTAGGGTTGGGCCTAGGGTTAGGGTTCAGAAAACCACACAGCCCAGAGCTCCAGGGACACTGACAGTGATAAAGGCATGCCAAGGAAAGCGCAACACTGTCTGAACCTTGCAGCCTTCGTCTTTTCCTAATTGGAACTTGCCTCAGCCCGGTGCTGTCTCTGAGGCTGAGCCTGGGGTTAGGGTTTGGATTAGGGGTGAGCCTCGGGTTAGGGTTCAGAAAACCACACAGCCCAGAGCCCCAGGGACACTGACAGGGCGTAACGCATGCCAAGTGCAGTGCGGCACTGCCCCAAACATGCAGCCGTCCTGTGTTCCTGACTGGAAATCCAATCAGTCCCCTGCTTTTTCTTAGGCTGTTCCTTGGATTGGAGTTAGGGTTAGGGTTGAGCCTAGGGTTAGGGTTCAGAAAACCACACGGCCCAGAGCTCCAGGGACACTGGCAATGATAAAGGCACGCCAAGGGAAGCGCAACACTGCCTGAACCGTGCAGCCTTCGTGTTTTCCTAATTGGAACTTGCCTCAGCCCAGGGCTGTTTCTTAGGCTGAGCCTAGGGTTAGGGTTAGGGTTGAGCCTAGGGTTAGGATTCAGAAAACCACACAGCCCAGAGCTCCAGGGACACTGACAATGATAAAGGCATGCCTAAGGAAGATCGGAACTGATGAACCTTGCAGCCTTCATCTTTTCCCAATTGGATCTCGCCTCGGCCCAGTGATGTCTCTGAGGCTGAGCCTGGGGTTAGGGTTAGGGTTGGGCCTAGGGTTAGGGTTCAGAAAACCACACAGCCCAGAGCTCCAGGGACACTGACAATGATAAAGGCATGCCAAAGGAATCACAACACTGCCTGATCCTTGCAGCCTTCATGTTTCCCAGTTGGAGCTCACCTCAACCCAGTACTGTTTCTTAGGCTGAGCCTAGGGTTAGGGTTAGGGTTGAGCCTAGGGTTAGGGTTCAGAAAACCACACAGCCCAGAGCTCCAGGGGCACTGACAGTGCGTAAGGCATGCCAAGTGCAGTGCGGCACTGCCCCAAACATGCAGCCGTCCTGTGTTCCTGATTGGAACTCCCATCAGTCCACTGCTTTTTCTTAGGCTGTTCCTAGGATTGGAGTTAGGGTTAGGGTTGAGCCTAGGGTTAGGGTTCAGAAAACCACACAGCCCAGAGCTCCAGGGACACTGACAATGATAAAGGCATGCCAAGGGAAGCGCAACACTGCCTGAACCTTGCAGCCTTCATCTTTTCCCAACTGGAGCTTGCCTCAGCCCAGTGCCGTTCCTTATGCTGAGCCTAGGGTTAGGGTTAGGGTTGAGCCTAGGGTTAGGGTTCAGAAAACCACACAGCCCAGAGCTCCAGGGACACTGACAATGATAAAGGCATGCCTAAGGAAGATCGGAACTGATGAACCTTGCAGCCTTCATCTTTTCCCAATTGGATCTCGCCTCGGCCCAGTGATGTCTCTTAGGCTGAGCCTGGGGTTAGGGTTAGGGTTGGGCCTAGGGTTAGGGTTCAGAAAACCACACAGCCCAGAGCTCCAGGGACACTGACAGTGATAAAGGCATGCCAAGGAAAGCGCAACACTGTCTGAACCTTGCAGCCTTCGTCTTTTCCTAATTGGAACTTGCCTCAGCCCGGTGCTCTCTCTGAGGCTGAGCCTGGGGTTAGGGTTCGGATTAGGGGTGAGCCTCGGGTTAGGGTTCAGAAAACCACACAGCCCAGAGCCCCAGGGACACTGACAATGATAAAGGCACGCCAAGGGAAGCGCAACACTGCCTGAGCCGTGCAGCCTTCGTGTTTTCCTAATTGGAACTCGCCTCAGCCCAGGGCTGTTTCTTATGCTGAGCCTAGGGATAGGGTTAGGGTTGAGCCTAGGGTTAGGATTCAGAAAACCACACGGCCCAGAGCTCCAGGGACACTGACAATGATAAAGGCACGCCAAGGGAAGCGCAACACTGCCTGAGCCGTGCAGCCTTCGTGTTTTCCTAATTGGAACTCGCCTCAGCCCAGGGCTGTTTCTTATGCTGAGCCTAGGGATAGGGTTAGGGTTGAGCCTAGGGTTAGGATTCAGAAAACCACACGGCCCAGAGCTCCAGGGACACTGACAATGATAAAGGCACGCCAAGGGAAGCGCAACACTGCCTGAGCCGTGCAGCCTTCGTGTTTTCCTAATTGGAACTCGCCTCAGCCCAGGGCTGTTTCTTATGCTGAGCCTAGGGATAGGGTTAGGGTTGAGCCTAGGGTTAGGATTCAGAAAACCACACAGCCCAGAGCTCCAGGGACACTGACAGTGATAAAGGCATGCCAAGGAAAGCGCAACACTGTCTGAACCTTGCAGCCTTCGTCTTTTCCTAATTGGAACTTGCCTCAGCCCGGTGCTCTCTCTGAGGCTGAGCCTGGGGTTAGGGTTCGGATTAGGGGTGAGCCTCGGGTTAGGGTTCAGAAAACCACACAGCCCAGAGCTCCAGGGGCACTGACAGTGCGTAAGGCATGCCAAGTGCAGTGCAGCACTGCCCCAAACATGCAGCCGTCCTGTGTTCCTGACTGGAACTCCCATCAGTCCACTGCTTTTTCTTAGGCTCTTCCTAGGATTGGAGTTAGGGTTAGGGTTGAGCCTAGGGTTAGGGTTCAGAAAACCACACAGCCCAGAGCTCCAGGGACACTGACAGTGATAAAGGCATGCCAAGGAAAGCGCAACACTGCCTGAACCTTGCAGCCTTCGTGTTTTCCTAATTGGAACTTGCCTCAGCCCGGTGCTGTCTCTGAGGCTGAGCCTGGGGTTAGGGTTAGGGTTAGGGTTGAGCCTCGGGTTAGGGTTCAGAAAACCACACAGCCCAGAGCCCCAGGGACACTGACAATGATAAAGGCATGCCAAGGGAAGCGCAACACTGTCTGAACCTTGCAGCCTTCGTCTTTTCCCAATTGGAGCTTGCCTCAGCCCAGTGCCGTTTCTTCTGCTGAGCCTAGGTTTAGGGTTAGGGTTGAGCCTAGGGTTAGGATTCAGAAAACCACACAGCCCAGAGCTCCAGGGACACTGACAATGATAAAGGCACGCCAAGGGAAGCGCAACACTGCCTGAGCCGTGCAGCCTTCGTGTTTTCCTAATTGGAACTCGCCTCAGCCCAGGGCTGTTTCTTATGCTGAGCCTAGGGATAGGGTTAGGGTTGAGCCTAGGGTTAGGATTCAGAAAACCACACAGCCCAGAGCTCCAGGGACACTGACAGTGATAAAGGCATGCCAAGGAAAGCGCAACACTGTCTGAACCTTGCAGCCTTCGTCTTTTCCTAATTGGAACTTGCCTCAGCCCGGTGCTGTCTCTGAGGCTGAGCCTGGTGTTAGGGTTCGGATTAGGGGTGAGCCTCGGGTTAGGGTTCAGAAAACCACACAGCCCAGAGCCCCAGGGACACTGACAAGGATAAAGGCACGCCAAAGGAAGCCCAACATTGCCTGAGCCGTGCAGCCTTCGTGTTTTCCTAATTGGAACTCGCCTCAGCCCAGGGCTGTTTCTTATGCTGAGCCTAGGGATAGGGTTAGGGTTGAGCCTAGGGTTAGGATTCAGAAAACCACACAGCCCAGAGCTCCAGGGACACTGACAATGATAAAGGCATGCCAAAGTAATCACAACAGTGCCTGATCCTTGCAGCCTTCATGTTTCCCAGTTGGAGCTCACCTCAACCCAGTACTGTTTCTTAGGCTGAGCCTAGGGTTAGGGTTAGGGTTGAGCCTAGGGTTAGGGTTCAGAAAACCACACAGCCCAGAGCCCCAGGGACACTGACAATGATAAAGGCACGCCAAGGGAAGCGCAGCACTGCCTGAGCCGTGCAGCCTTCGTGTTTTCCTAATTGGAACTCGCCTCAGCCCAGGGCTGTTTCTTATGCTGAGCCTAGGGATAGGGTTAGGGTTGAGCCTAGGGTTAGGATTCAGAAAACCACACAGCCCAGAGCTCCAGGGACACTGACAATGATAAACGCATGCCTAAGGAAGATCGGAACTGATGAACCTTGCAGCCTTCATCTTTTCCCAATTGGATCTCGCCTCGGCCCAGTGATGTCTCTTAGGCTGAGCCTGGGGTTAGGGTTAGGGTTGGGCCTAGGGTTAGGGTTCAGAAAACCACACAGCCCAGAGCTCCAGGGACACTGACAGTGATAAAGGCATGCCAAGGAAAGCGCAACACTGTCTGAACCTTGCAGCCTTCGTCTTTTCCTAATTGGAACTTGCCTCAGCCCGGTGCTGTCTCTGAGGCTGAGCCTGGGGTTAGGGTTTGGATTAGGGGTGAGCCTCGGGTTAGGGTTCAGAAAACCACACAGCCCAGAGCCCCAGGGACACTGACAGGGCGTAACGCATGCCAAGTGCAGTGCGGCACTGCCCCAAACATGCAGCCGTCCTGTGTTCCTGACTGGAAATCCAATCAGTCCCCTGCTTTTTCTTAGGCTGTTCCTTGGATTGGAGTTAGGGTTAGGGTTGAGCCTAGGGTTAGGGTTCAGAAAACCACACGGCCCAGAGCTCCAGGGACACTGGCAATGATAAAGGCACGCCAAGGGAAGCGCAACACTGCCTGAACCGTGCAGCCTTCGTGTTTTCCTAATTGGAACTTGCCTCAGCCCAGGGCTGTTTCTTAGGCTGAGCCTAGGGTTAGGGTTAGGGTTGAGCCTAGGGTTAGGATTCAGAAAACCACACAGCCCAGAGCTCCAGGGACACTGACAGTGATAAAGGCATGCCAAGGAAAGCGCAACACTGTCTGAACCTTGCAGCCTTCGTCTTTTCCTAATTGGAACTTGCCTCAGCCCGGTGCTGTCTCTGAGGCTGAGCCTGGGGTTAGGGTTCGGATTAGGGGTGAGCCTCGGGTTAGGGTTCAGAAAACCACACAGCCCAGAGCTCCAGGGGCACTGACAGTGCGTAAGGCATGCCAAGTGCAGTGCGGCACTGCCCCAAACATGCAGCCGTCCTGTGTTCCTGATTGGAACTCCCATCAGTCCACTGCTTTTTCTTAGGCTGTTCCTAGGATTGGAGTTAGGGTTAGGGTTGAGCCTAGGGTTAGGGTTCAGAAAACCACACAGCCCAGAGCTCCAGGGACACTGACAAGGATAAAGGCATGCCAAGGGAAGCCCAACATTGCCTGAGCCGTGCAGCCTTCGTGTTTTCCTAATTGGAACTCGCCTCAGCCCAGGGCTGTTTCTTATGCTGAGCCTAGGGATAGGGTTAGGGTTGAGCCTAGGGTTAGGATTCAGAAAACCACACAGCCCAGAGCTCCAGGGACACTGACAATGATAAAGGCATGCCTAAGGAAGATCGGAACTGATGAACCTTGCAGCCTTCATCTTTTCCCAATTGGATCTCGCCTCGGCCCAGTGATGTCTCTGAGGCTGAGCCTGGGGTTAGGGTTAGGGTTGGGCCTAGGGTTAGGGTTCAGAAAACCACACAGCCCAGAGCTCCAGGGACACTGACAATGATAAAGGCATGCCAAAGGAATCACAACACTGCCTGATCCTTGCAGCCTTCATGTTTCCCAGTTGGAGCTCACCTCAACCCAGTACTGTTTCTTAGGCTGAGCCTAGGGTTAGGGTTAGGGTTGAGCCTAGGGTTAGGGTTCAGAAAACCACACAGCCCAGAGCTCCAGGGGCACTGACAGTGCGTAAGGCATGCCAAGTGCAGTGCGGCACTGCCCCAAACATGCAGCCGTCCTGTGTTCCTGATTGGAACTCCCATCAGTCCACTGCTTTTTCTTAGGCTGTTCCTAGGATTGGAGTTAGGGTTAGGGTTGAGCCTAGGGTTAGGGTTCAGAAAACCACACAGCCCAGAGCTCCAGGGACACTGACAATGATAAAGGCATGCCAAGGGAAGCGCAACACTGCCTGAACCTTGCAGCCTTCATCTTTTCCCAACTGGAGCTTGCCTCAGCCCAGTGCCGTTCCTTATGCTGAGCCTAGGGTTAGGGTTAGGGTTGAGCCTAGGGTTAGGGTTCAGAAAACCACACAGCCCAGAGCTCCAGGGACACTGACAATGATAAAGGCATGCCTAAGGAAGATCGGAACTGATGAACCTTGCAGCCTTCATCTTTTCCCAATTGGATCTCGCCTCGGCCCAGTGATGTCTCTTAGGCTGAGCCTGGGGTTAGGGTTAGGGTTGGGCCTAGGGTTAGGGTTCAGAAAACCACACAGCCCAGAGCTCCAGGGACACTGACAGTGATAAAGGCATGCCAAGGAAAGCGCAACACTGTCTGAACCTTGCAGCCTTCGTCTTTTCCTAATTGGAACTTGCCTCAGCCCGGTGCTCTCTCTGAGGCTGAGCCTGGGGTTAGGGTTCGGATTAGGGGTGAGCCTCGGGTTAGGGTTCAGAAAACCACACAGCCCAGAGCCCCAGGGACACTGACAGGGCGTAACGCATGCCAAGTGCAGTGCGGCACTGCCCCAAACATGCAGCCGTCCTGTGTTCCTGACTGGAAATCCAATCAGTCCCCTGCTTTTTCTTAGGCTGTTCCTTGGATTGGAGTTAGGGTTAGGGTTGAGCCTAGGGTTAGGGTTCAGAAAACCACACGGCCCAGAGCTCCAGGGACACTGGCAATGATAAAGGCACGCCAAGGGAAGCGCAACACTGCCTGAACCGTGCAGCCTTCGTGTTTTCCTAATTGGAACTTGCCTCAGCCCAGGGCTGTTTCTTAGGCTGAGCCTAGGGTTAGGGTTAGGGTTGAGCCTAGGGTTAGGATTCAGAAAACCACACAGCCCAGAGCTCCAGGGACACTGACAATGATAAAGGCATGCCTAAGGAAGATCGGAACTGATGAACCTTGCAGCCTTCATCTTTTCCCAATTGGATCTCGCCTCGGCCCAGTGATGTCTCTGAGGCTGAGCCTGGGGTTAGGGTTAGGGTTGGGCCTAGGGTTAGGGTTCAGAAAACCACACAGCCCAGAGCTCCAGGGACACTGACAATGATAAAGGCATGCCAAAGGAATCACAACACTGCCTGATCCTTGCAGCCTTCATGTTTCCCAGTTGGAGCTCACCTCAACCCAGTACTGTTTCTTAGGCTGAGCCTAGGGTTAGGGTTAGGGTTGAGCCTAGGGTTAGGGTTCAGAAAACCACACAGCCCAGAGCTCCAGGGGCACTGACAGTGCGTAAGGCATGCCAAGTGCAGTGCGGCACTGCCCCAAACATGCAGCCGTCCTGTGTTCCTGATTGGAACTCCCATCAGTCCACTGCTTTTTCTTAGGCTGTTCCTAGGATTGGAGTTAGGGTTAGGGTTGAGCCTAGGGTTAGGGTTCAGAAAACCACACAGCCCAGAGCTCCAGGGACACTGACAATGATAAAGGCATGCCAAGGGAAGCGCAACACTGCCTGAACCTTGCAGCCTTCATCTTTTCCCAACTGGAGCTTGCCTCAGCCCAGTGCCGTTCCTTATGCTGAGCCTAGGGTTAGGGTTAGGGTTGAGCCTAGGGTTAGGGTTCAGAAAACCACACAGCCCAGAGCTCCAGGGACACTGACAATGATAAAGGCATGCCTAAGGAAGATCGGAACTGATGAACCTTGCAGCCTTCATCTTTTCCCAATTGGATCTCGCCTCGGCCCAGTGATGTCTCTTAGGCTGAGCCTGGGGTTAGGGTTAGGGTTGGGCCTAGGGTTAGGGTTCAGAAAACCACACAGCCCAGAGCTCCAGGGACACTGACAGTGATAAAGGCATGCCAAGGAAAGCGCAACACTGTCTGAACCTTGCAGCCTTCGTCTTTTCCTAATTGGAACTTGCCTCAGCCCGGTGCTCTCTCTGAGGCTGAGCCTGGGGTTAGGGTTCGGATTAGGGGTGAGCCTCGGGTTAGGGTTCAGAAAACCACACAGCCCAGAGCCCCAGGGACACTGACAATGATAAAGGCACGCCAAGGGAAGCGCAACACTGCCTGAGCCGTGCAGCCTTCGTGTTTTCCTAATTGGAACTCGCCTCAGCCCAGGGCTGTTTCTTATGCTGAGCCTAGGGATAGGGTTAGGGTTGAGCCTAGGGTTAGGATTCAGAAAACCACACGGCCCAGAGCTCCAGGGACACTGACAATGATAAAGGCACGCCAAGGGAAGCGCAACACTGCCTGAGCCGTGCAGCCTTCGTGTTTTCCTAATTGGAACTCGCCTCAGCCCAGGGCTGTTTCTTATGCTGAGCCTAGGGATAGGGTTAGGGTTGAGCCTAGGGTTAGGATTCAGAAAACCACACGGCCCAGAGCTCCAGGGACACTGACAATGATAAAGGCACGCCAAGGGAAGCGCAACACTGCCTGAGCCGTGCAGCCTTCGTGTTTTCCTAATTGGAACTCGCCTCAGCCCAGGGCTGTTTCTTATGCTGAGCCTAGGGATAGGGTTAGGGTTGAGCCTAGGGTTAGGATTCAGAAAACCACACAGCCCAGAGCTCCAGGGACACTGACAGTGATAAAGGCATGCCAAGGAAAGCGCAACACTGTCTGAACCTTGCAGCCTTCGTCTTTTCCTAATTGGAACTTGCCTCAGCCCGGTGCTCTCTCTGAGGCTGAGCCTGGGGTTAGGGTTCGGATTAGGGGTGAGCCTCGGGTTAGGGTTCAGAAAACCACACAGCCCAGAGCTCCAGGGGCACTGACAGTGCGTAAGGCATGCCAAGTGCAGTGCAGCACTGCCCCAAACATGCAGCCGTCCTGTGTTCCTGACTGGAACTCCCATCAGTCCACTGCTTTTTCTTAGGCTCTTCCTAGGATTGGAGTTAGGGTTAGGGTTGAGCCTAGGGTTAGGGTTCAGAAAACCACACAGCCCAGAGCTCCAGGGACACTGACAGTGATAAAGGCATGCCAAGGAAAGCGCAACACTGCCTGAACCTTGCAGCCTTCGTGTTTTCCTAATTGGAACTTGCCTCAGCCCGGTGCTGTCTCTGAGGCTGAGCCTGGGGTTAGGGTTAGGGTTAGGGTTGAGCCTCGGGTTAGGGTTCAGAAAACCACACAGCCCAGAGCCCCAGGGACACTGACAATGATAAAGGCATGCCAAGGGAAGCGCAACACTGTCTGAACCTTGCAGCCTTCGTCTTTTCCCAATTGGAGCTTGCCTCAGCCCAGTGCCGTTTCTTCTGCTGAGCCTAGGTTTAGGGTTAGGGTTGAGCCTAGGGTTAGGATTCAGAAAACCACACAGCCCAGAGCTCCAGGGACACTGACAATGATAAAGGCACGCCAAGGGAAGCGCAACACTGCCTGAGCCGTGCAGCCTTCGTGTTTTCCTAATTGGAACTCGCCTCAGCCCAGGGCTGTTTCTTATGCTGAGCCTAGGGATAGGGTTAGGGTTGAGCCTAGGGTTAGGATTCAGAAAACCACACAGCCCAGAGCTCCAGGGACACTGACAGTGATAAAGGCATGCCAAGGAAAGCGCAACACTGTCTGAACCTTGCAGCCTTCGTCTTTTCCTAATTGGAACTTGCCTCAGCCCGGTGCTGTCTCTGAGGCTGAGCCTGGTGTTAGGGTTCGGATTAGGGGTGAGCCTCGGGTTAGGGTTCAGAAAACCACACAGCCCAGAGCCCCAGGGACACTGACAAGGATAAAGGCACGCCAAAGGAAGCCCAACATTGCCTGAGCCGTGCAGCCTTCGTGTTTTCCTAATTGGAACTCGCCTCAGCCCAGGGCTGTTTCTTATGCTGAGCCTAGGGATAGGGTTAGGGTTGAGCCTAGGGTTAGGATTCAGAAAACCACACAGCCCAGAGCTCCAGGGACACTGACAATGATAAAGGCATGCCAAAGTAATCACAACAGTGCCTGATCCTTGCAGCCTTCATGTTTCCCAGTTGGAGCTCACCTCAACCCAGTACTGTTTCTTAGGCTGAGCCTAGGGTTAGGGTTAGGGTTGAGCCTAGGGTTAGGGTTCAGAAAACCACACAGCCCAGAGCCCCAGGGACACTGACAATGATAAAGGCACGCCAAGGGAAGCGCAGCACTGCCTGAGCCGTGCAGCCTTCGTGTTTTCCTAATTGGAACTCGCCTCAGCCCAGGGCTGTTTCTTATGCTGAGCCTAGGGATAGGGTTAGGGTTGAGCCTAGGGTTAGGATTCAGAAAACCACACAGCCCAGAGCTCCAGGGACACTGACAATGATAAACGCATGCCTAAGGAAGATCGGAACTGATGAACCTTGCAGCCTTCATCTTTTCCCAATTGGATCTCGCCTCGGCCCAGTGATGTCTCTTAGGCTGAGCCTGGGGTTAGGGTTAGGGTTGGGCCTAGGGTTAGGGTTCAGAAAACCACACAGCCCAGAGCTCCAGGGACACTGACAGTGATAAAGGCATGCCAAGGAAAGCGCAACACTGTCTGAACCTTGCAGCCTTCGTCTTTTCCTAATTGGAACTTGCCTCAGCCCGGTGCTGTCTCTGAGGCTGAGCCTGGGGTTAGGGTTTGGATTAGGGGTGAGCCTCGGGTTAGGGTTCAGAAAACCACACAGCCCAGAGCCCCAGGGACACTGACAGGGCGTAACGCATGCCAAGTGCAGTGCGGCACTGCCCCAAACATGCAGCCGTCCTGTGTTCCTGACTGGAAATCCAATCAGTCCCCTGCTTTTTCTTAGGCTGTTCCTTGGATTGGAGTTAGGGTTAGGGTTGAGCCTAGGGTTAGGGTTCAGAAAACCACACGGCCCAGAGCTCCAGGGACACTGGCAATGATAAAGGCACGCCAAGGGAAGCGCAACACTGCCTGAACCGTGCAGCCTTCGTGTTTTCCTAATTGGAACTTGCCTCAGCCCAGGGCTGTTTCTTAGGCTGAGCCTAGGGTTAGGGTTAGGGTTGAGCCTAGGGTTAGGATTCAGAAAACCACACAGCCCAGAGCTCCAGGGACACTGACAGTGATAAAGGCATGCCAAGGAAAGCGCAACACTGTCTGAACCTTGCAGCCTTCGTCTTTTCCTAATTGGAACTTGCCTCAGCCCGGTGCTGTCTCTGAGGCTGAGCCTGGGGTTAGGGTTCGGATTAGGGGTGAGCCTCGGGTTAGGGTTCAGAAAACCACACAGCCCAGAGCTCCAGGGGCACTGACAGTGCGTAAGGCATGCCAAGTGCAGTGCGGCACTGCCCCAAACATGCAGCCGTCCTGTGTTCCTGATTGGAACTCCCATCAGTCCACTGCTTTTTCTTAGGCTGTTCCTAGGATTGGAGTTAGGGTTAGGGTTGAGCCTAGGGTTAGGGTTCAGAAAACCACACAGCCCAGAGCTCCAGGGACACTGACAAGGATAAAGGCATGCCAAGGGAAGCCCAACATTGCCTGAGCCGTGCAGCCTTCGTGTTTTCCTAATTGGAACTCGCCTCAGCCCAGGGCTGTTTCTTATGCTGAGCCTAGGGATAGGGTTAGGGTTGAGCCTAGGGTTAGGATTCAGAAAACCACACAGCCCAGAGCTCCAGGGACACTGACAATGATAAAGGCATGCCTAAGGAAGATCGGAACTGATGAACCTTGCAGCCTTCATCTTTTCCCAATTGGATCTCGCCTCGGCCCAGTGATGTCTCTGAGGCTGAGCCTGGGGTTAGGGTTAGGGTTGGGCCTAGGGTTAGGGTTCAGAAAACCACACAGCCCAGAGCTCCAGGGACACTGACAATGATAAAGGCATGCCAAAGGAATCACAACACTGCCTGATCCTTGCAGCCTTCATGTTTCCCAGTTGGAGCTCACCTCAACCCAGTACTGTTTCTTAGGCTGAGCCTAGGGTTAGGGTTAGGGTTGAGCCTAGGGTTAGGGTTCAGAAAACCACACAGCCCAGAGCTCCAGGGGCACTGACAGTGCGTAAGGCATGCCAAGTGCAGTGCGGCACTGCCCCAAACATGCAGCCGTCCTGTGTTCCTGATTGGAACTCCCATCAGTCCACTGCTTTTTCTTAGGCTGTTCCTAGGATTGGAGTTAGGGTTAGGGTTGAGCCTAGGGTTAGGGTTCAGAAAACCACACAGCCCAGAGCTCCAGGGACACTGACAATGATAAAGGCATGCCAAGGGAAGCGCAACACTGCCTGAACCTTGCAGCCTTCATCTTTTCCCAACTGGAGCTTGCCTCAGCCCAGTGCCGTTCCTTATGCTGAGCCTAGGGTTAGGGTTAGGGTTGAGCCTAGGGTTAGGGTTCAGAAAACCACACAGCCCAGAGCTCCAGGGACACTGACAATGATAAAGGCATGCCTAAGGAAGATCGGAACTGATGAACCTTGCAGCCTTCATCTTTTCCCAATTGGATCTCGCCTCGGCCCAGTGATGTCTCTTAGGCTGAGCCTGGGGTTAGGGTTAGGGTTGGGCCTAGGGTTAGGGTTCAGAAAACCACACAGCCCAGAGCTCCAGGGACACTGACAGTGATAAAGGCATGCCAAGGAAAGCGCAACACTGCCTGAACCTTGCAGCCTTCGTGTTTTCCTAATTGGAACTCGCCTCAGCCCGGTGCTGTCTCTGAGGCTGAGCCTGGGGTTAGGGTTAGGGTTAGGGTTGAGCCTCGGGTTAGGGTTCAGAAAACCACACAGCCCAGAGCCCCAGGGACACTGACAATGATAAAGGCATGCCAAGGGAAGCGCAACACTGTCTGAACCTTGCAGCCTTCGTCTTTTCCCAATTGGAGCTTGCCTCAGCCCAGTGCCGTTTCTTCTGCTGAGCCTAGGGATAGGGTTAGGGTTGAGCCTAGGGTTAGGATTCAGAAAACCACACAGCCCAGAGCTCCAGGGACACTGACAATGATAAAGGCACGCCAAGGGAAGCGCAACACTGCCTGAGCCGTGCAGCCTTCGTGTTTTCCTAATTGGAACTCGCCTCAGCCCAGGGCTGTTTCTTATGCTGAGCCTAGGGATAGGGTTAGGGTTGAGCCTAGGGTTAGGATTCAGAAAACCACACAGCCCAGAGCTCCAGGGACACTGACAGTGATAAAGGCATGCCAAGGAAAGCGCAACACTGTCTGAACCTTGCAGCCTTCGTCTTTTCCTAATTGGAACTTGCCTCAGCCCGGTGCTGTCTCTGAGGCTGAGCCTGGTGTTAGGGTTCGGATTAGGGGTGAGCCTCGGGTTAGGGTTCAGAAAACCACACAGCCCAGAGCCCCAGGGACACTGACAAGGATAAAGGCACGCCAAAGGAAGCCCAACATTGCCTGAGCCGTGCAGCCTTCGTGTTTTCCTAATTGGAACTCGCCTCAGCCCAGGGCTGTTTCTTATGCTGAGCCTAGGGATAGGGTTAGGGTTGAGCCTAGGGTTAGGATTCAGAAAACCACACAGCCCAGAGCTCCAGGGACACTGACAATGATAAAGGCATGCCAAAGTAATCACAACAGTGCCTGATCCTTGCAGCCTTCATGTTTCCCAGTTGGAGCTCACCTCAACCCAGTACTGTTTCTTAGGCTGAGCCTAGGGTTAGGGTTAGGGTTGAGCCTAGGGTTAGGGTTCAGAAAACCACACAGCCCAGAGCCCCAGGGACACTGACAATGATAAAGGCACGCCAAGGGAAGCGCAGCACTGCCTGAGCCGTGCAGCCTTCGTGTTTTCCTAATTGGAACTCGCCTCAGCCCAGGGCTGTTTCTTATGCTGAGCCTAGGGATAGGGTTAGGGTTGAGCCTAGGGTTAGGATTCAGAAAACCACACAGCCCAGAGCTCCAGGGACACTGACAATGATAAACGCATGCCTAAGGAAGATCGGAACTGATGAACCTTGCAGCCTTCATCTTTTCCCAATTGGATCTCGCCTCGGCCCAGTGATGTCTCTTAGGCTGAGCCTGGGGTTAGGGTTAGGGTTGGGCCTAGGGTTAGGGTTCAGAAAACCACACAGCCCAGAGCTCCAGGGACACTGACAGTGATAAAGGCATGCCAAGGAAAGCGCAACACTGCCTGAACCTTGCAGCCTTCGTCTTTTCCTAATTGGAACTTGCCTCAGCCCGGTGCTGTCTCTGAGGCTGAGCCTGGGGTTAGGGTTTGGATTAGGGGTGAGCCTCGGGTTAGGGTTCAGAAAACCACACAGCCCAGAGCTCCAGGGACACTGACAATGATAAACGCATGCCTAAGGAAGATCAGAACTGATGAACCTTGCAGCCTTCATCTTTTCCCAATTGGATCTCGCCTCGGCCCAGTGATGTCTCTGAGGCTGAGCCTGGGGTTAGGGTTAGGGTTGGGCCTAGGGTTAGGGTTCAGAAAACCACACAGCCCAGAGCTCCAGGGACACTGACAGTGATAAAGGCATGCCAAGGAAAGCGCCACACTGCCTGAACCTTGCAGCCTTCGTCTTTTCCTAATTGGAACTTGCCTCAGCCCGGTGCTGTCTCTGAGGCTGAGCCTGGGGTTAGGGTTCGGATTAGGGGTGAGCCTCGGGTTAGGGTTCAGAAAACCACACAGCCCAGAGCTCCAGGGACACTGACAATGATAAACGCATGCCTAAGGAAGATCGGAACTGATGAACCTTGCAGCCTTCATCTTTTCCCAATTGGATCTCGCCTCGGCCCAGTGATGTCTCTGAGGCTGAGCCTGGGGTTAGGGTTAGGGTTGGGCCTAGGGATAGGGTTAGGGTTGAGCCTAGGGTTAGGATTCAGAAAACCACACAGCCCAGAGCTCCAGGGACACTGACAGTGATAAAGGCATGCCAAGGAAAGCGCAACAGTGTCTGAACCTTGCAGCCTTCGTCTTTTCCTAATTGGAACTTGCCTCAGCCCGGTGCTGTCTCTTAGGCTGAGCCTGGGGTTAGGGTTCGGATTAGGGGTGAGCCTCGGGTTAGGGTTCAGAAAACCACACAGCCCAGAGCCCCAGGGACACTGACAATGATAAACGCATGCCAAGTGCAGTGCGGCACTGCCCCAAACATGCAGCCGTCCTGTGTTCCTGACTGGAAATCCAATCAGTCCCCTGCTTTTTCTTAGGCTGTTCCTTGGATTGGAGTTAGGGTTAGGGTTGAGCCTAGGGTTAGGGTTCAGAAAACCACACGGCCCAGAGCTCCAGGGACACTGACAATGATAAAGGCACGCCAAGGGAAGCGCAACATTGCCTGAACCGTGCAGCCTTCGTGTTTTCCTAATTGGAACTTGCCTCAGCCCAGGGCTGTTTCTTATGCTGAGCCTAGGGTTAGGGTTAGGGTTGAGCCTAGGGTTAGGATTCAGAAAACCACACAGCCCAGAGCTCCAAGGACACTGACAGTGATAAAGGCATGCCAAGGAAAGCGCAACACTGTCTGAACCTTGCAGCCTTCGTCTTTTCCTAATTGGAACTTGCCTCAGCCCGGTGCTGTCTCTGAGGCTGAGCCTGGGGTTAGGGTTCGGATTAGGGGTGAGCCTCGGGTTAGGGTTCAGAAAACCACACAGCCCAGAGCTCCAGGGGCACTGACAGTGCGTAAGGCATGCCAAGTGCAGTGCGGCACTGCCCCAAACATGCAGCCGTCCTGTGTTCCTGATTGGAACTCCCATCAGTCCACTGCTTTTTCTTAGGCTGTTCCTAGGATTGGAGTTAGGGTTAGGGTTGAGCCTAGGGTTAGGGTTCAGAAAACCACACAGCCCAGAGCTCCAGGGACACTGACAGTGATAAAGGCATGCCAAGGGAAGCGCAACACTGCCTGAACCTTGCAGCCTTCATCTTTTCCCAACTGGAGCTTGCCTCAGCCTAGTGCCGTTTCTTATGCTGAGCCTAGGGTTAGGGTTAGGGTTGAGCCTAGGGTTAGGATTCAGAAAACCACACAGCCCAGAGCTCCAGGGACACTGACAGTGATAAAGGCATGCCAAGGAAAGCGCAACACTGTCTGAACCTTGCAGCCTTCGTGTTTTCCTAATTGGAACTTGCCTCAGCCCGGTGCTGTCTCTGAGGCTGAGCCTGGGGTTAGGGTTCGGATTAGGGGTGAGCCTCGGGTTAGGGTTCAGAAAACCACACAGCCCAGAGCCCCAGGGACACTGACAAGGATAAAGGCACGCCAAAGGAAGCCCAACATTGCCTGAGCCGTGCAGCCTTCGTGTTTTCCTAATTGGAACTCGCCTCAGCCCAGGGCTGTTTCTTATGCTGAGCCTAGGGATAGGGTTAGGGTTGAGCCTAGGGTTAGGATTCAGAAAACCACACAGCCCAGAGCTCCAGGGACACTGACAATGATAAAGGCATGCCAAAGGAATCACAACACTGCCTGATCCTTGCAGCCTTCATGTTTCCCAGTAGGAGCTCACCTCAACCCAGTACTGTTTCTTAGGCTGAGCCTAGGGTTAGGGTTAGGGTTGAGCCTAGGGTTAGGGTTCAGAAAACCACACAGCCCAGAGCCCCAGGGACACTGACAATGATAAAGGCATGCCAAGGAAAGCGCAACACTGCCTGAACCTTGCAGCCTTCATCTTTTCCCAACTGGAGCTTGCCTCAGCCCAGTGCCGTTCCTTATGCTGAGCCTAGGGTTAGGGTTAGGGTTGAGCCTAGGGTTAGGATTCAGAAAACCACACAGCCCAGAGCTCCAGGGACACTGACAGTGATAAAGGCATGCCAAGGAAAGCACAACACTGTCTGAACCTTGCAGCCTTCGTCTTTTCCTAATTGGAACTTGCCTCAGCCCGGTGCTGTCTCTGAGGCTGAGCCTGGGGTTAGGGTTTGGATTAGGGGTGAGCCTCGGGTTAGGGTTCAGAAAACCACACAGCCCAGAGCCCCAGGGACACTGACAATGATAAAGGCACGCCAAGGGAAGCGCAACACTGCCTGAGCCGTGCAGCCTTCGTGTTTTCCTAATTGGAACTCGCCTCAGCCCAGGGCTGTTTCTTATGCTGAGCCTAGGGTTAGGGTTAGGGTTGAGCCTAGGGTTAGGGTTCAGAAAACCACACAGCCCAGAGCTCCAGGGACACTGACAATGATAAAGGCATGCCTAAGGAAGATCGGAACTGATGAACCTTGCAGCCTTCATCTTTTCCCAATTGGAACTCGCCTCGGCCCAGTGATGTCTCTTAGGCTGAGCCTGGGGTTGGGGTTAGGGTTGGGCCTAGGGTTAGGGTTCAGAAAACCACACAGCCCAGAGCTCCAGGGACACTGACAGTGATAAAGGCATGCCAAGGAAAGCGCAACACTGTCTGAACCTTGCAGCCTTCGTCTTTTCCTAATTGGAACTTGCCTCAGCCCGGTGCTGTCTCTGAGGCTGAGCCTGGGGTTAGGGTTTGGATTAGGGGTGAGCCTCGGGTTAGGGTTCAGAAAACCACACAGCCCAGAGCTCCAGGGACACTGACAATGATAAACGCATGCCTAAGGAAGATCAGAACTGATGAACCTTGCAGCCTTCATCTTTTCCCAATTGGATCTCGCCTCGGCCCAGTGATGTCTCTTAGGCTGAGCCTGGGGTTAGGGTTAGGGTTGGGCCTAGGGATAGGGTTAGGGTTGAGCCTAGGGTTAGGATTCAGAAAACCACACAGCCCAGAGCCCCAGGGACACTGACAGTGCGTAACGCATGCCAAGTGCAGTGCGGCACTGCCCCAAACATGCAGCCGTCCTGTGTTCCTGACTGGAAATCCAATCAGTCCCCTGCTTTTTCTTAGGCTGTTCCTTGGATTGGAGTTAGGGTTAGGGTTGAGCCTAGGGTTAGGGTTCAGAAAACCACACGGCCCAGAGCTCCAGGGACACTGGCAATGATAAAGGCACGCCAAGGGAAGCGCAACACTGCCTGAACCGTGCAGCCTTCGTGTTTTCCTAATTGGAACTTGCCTCAGCCCAGGGCTGTTTCTTAGGCTGAGCCTAGGGTTAGGGTTAGGGTTGAGCCTAGGGTTAGGATTCAGAAAACCACACAGCCCAGAGCTCCAGGGACACTGACAGTGATAAAGGCATGCCAAGGAAAGCGCAACACTGTCTGAACCTTGCAGCCTTCGTCTTTTCCTAATTGGAACTTGCCTCAGCCCGGTGCTGTCTCTGAGGCTGAGCCTGGGGTTAGGGTTCGGATTAGGGGTGAGCCTCGGGTTAGGGTTCAGAAAACCACACAGCCCAGAGCTCCAGGGACACTGACAATGATAAACGCATGCCTAAGGAAGATCGGAACTGATGAACCTTGCAGCCTTCATCTTTTCCCAATTGGATCTCGCCTCGGCCCAGTGATGTCTCTGAGGCTGAGCCTGGGGTTAGGGTTAGGGTTGGGCCTAGGGATAGGGTTAGGGTTGAGCCTCGGGTTAGGATTCAGAAAACCACACAGCCCAGAGCCCCAGGGACACTGACAGTGCGTAACGCATGCCAAGTGCAGTGCGGCACTGCCCCAAACATGCAGCCGTCCTGTGTTCCTGACTGGAAATCCAATCAGTCCCCTGCTTTTTCTTAGGCTGTTCCTTGGATTGGAGTTAGGGTTAGGGTTGAGCCTAGGGTTAGGGTTCAGAAAACCACACGGCCCAGAGCTCCAGGGACACTGGCAATGATAAAGGCACGCCAAGGGAAGCGCAACACTGCCTGAACCGTGCAGCCTTCGTGTTTTCCTAATTGGAACTTGCCTCAGCCCAGGGCTGTTTCTTAGGCTGAGCCTAGGGTTAGGGTTAGGGTTGAGCCTAGGGTTAGGATTCAGAAAACCACACAGCCCAGAGCTCCAGGGACACTGACAGTGATAAAGGCATGCCAAGGAAAGCGCAACACTGTCTGAACCTTGCAGCCTTCGTCTTTTCCTAATTGGAACTTGCCTCAGCCCGGTGCTGTCTCTGAGGCTGAGCCTGGGGTTAGGGTTCGGATTAGGGGTGAGCCTCGGGTTAGGGTTCAGAAAACCACACAGCCCAGAGTTCCAGGGACACTGACAATGATAAAGGCATGCCAAAGGAATCACAACACTGCCTGATCCTTGCAGCCTTCGTGTTTCCCAGTTGGAGCTCACCTCAACCCAGTACTGTTTCTTAGGCTGAGCCTAGGGTTAGGGTTAGGGTTGAGCCTAGGGTTAGGGTTCAGAAAACCACACAGCCCAGAGCTCCAGGGGCACTGACAGTGCGTAAGGCATGCCAAGTGCAGTGCGGCACTGCCCCAAACATGCAGCCGTCCTGTGTTCCTGATTGGAACTCCCATCAGTCCACTGCTTTTTCTTAGGCTGTTCCTAGGATTGGAGTTAGGGTTAGGGTTGAGCCTAGGGTTAGGGTTCAGAAAACCACACAGCCCAGAGCTCCAGGGACACTGACAGTGATAAAGGCATGCCAAGGAAAGCGCAACACTGCCTGAACCTTGCAGCCTTCGTCTTTTCCTAATTGGATCTCGCCTCAGCCCGGTGCTGTCTCTGAGGCTGAGCCTGGGGTTAGGGTTAGGGTTAGGGTTGAGCCTCGGGTTAGGGTTCAGAAAACCACACAGCCCAGAGCTCCAGGGACACTGACAATGATAAAGGCATGCCAAGGAAAGCGCAACACTGTCTGAACCTTGCAGCCTTCGTCTTTTCCCAACTGGAGCTTGCCTCAGCCCAGTGCCGTTTCTTCTGCTGAGCCTAGGTTTAGGGTTAGGGTTGAGCCTAGGGTTAGGATTCAGAAAACCACACAGCCCAGAGCTCCAGGGACACTGACAATGATAAAGGCACGCCAAGGGAAGCGCAACACTGCCTGAGCCGTGCAGCCTTCGTGTTTTCCTAATTGGAACTCGCCTCAGCCCAGGGCTGTTTCTTATGCTGAGCCTAGGGTTAGGGTTAGGGTTGAGCCTAGGGTTAGGATTCAGAAAACCACACAGCCCAGAGCTCCAGGGACACTGACAGTGATAAAGGCATGCCAAGGAAAGCGCAACACTGTCTGAACCTTGCAGCCTTCGTCTTTTCCTAATTGGAACTTGCCTCAGCCCGGTGCTGTCTCTGAGGCTGAGCCTGGGGTTAGGGTTCGGATTAGGGGTGAGCCTCGGGTTAGGGTTCAGAAAACCACACAGCCCAGAGCCCCAGGGACACTGACAATGATAATGGCACGCCAAGGGAAGCGCAGCACTGCCTGAGCCGTGCAGCCTTCGTGTTTTCCTAATTGGAACTCGCCTCAGCCCAGGGCTGTTTCTTATGCTGAGCCTAGGGATAGGGTTAGGGTTGAGCCTAGGGTTAGGATTCAGAAAACCACACAGCCCAGAGCTCCAGGGACACTGACAATGATAAAGGCATGCCTAAGGAAGATCGGAACTGATGAACCTTGCAGCCTTCATCTTTTCCCAATTGGATCTCGCCTCGGCCCAGTGATGTCTCTTAGGCTGAGCCTGGGGTTAGGGTTAGGGTTGGGCCTAGGGTTAGGGTTCAGAAAACCACACAGCCCAGAGCTCCAGGGACACTGACAGTGATAAAGGCATGCCAAGGAAAGCGCCACACTGCCTGAACCTTGCAGCCTTCGTCTTTTCCTAATTGGAACTTGCCTCAGCCCGGTGCTGTCTCTGAGGCTGAGCCTGGGGTTAGGGTTCGGATTAGGGGTGAGCCTCGGGTTAGGGTTCAGAAAACCACACAGCCCAGAGCTCCAGGGACACTGACAATGATAAACGCATGCCTAAGGAAGATCGGAACTGATGAACCTTGCAGCCTTCATCTTTTCCCAATTGGATCTCGCCTCGGCCCAGTGATGTCACTGAGGCTGAGCCTGGGGTTAGGGTTAGGGTTGGGCCTAGGGATAGGGTTAGGGTTGAGCCTAGGGTTAGGATTCAGAAAACCACACAGCCCAGAGCTCCAGGGACACTGACAGTGATAAAGGCATGCCAAGGAAAGCGCAACACTGCCTGAACCTTGCAGCCTTCGTCTTTTCCTAATTGGAACTTGCCTCAGCCCGGTGCTGTCTCTTAGGCTGAGCCTGGGGTTAGGGTTCGGATTAGGGGTGAGCCTCGGGTTAGGGTTCAGAAAACCACACAGCCCAGAGCCCCAGGGACACTGACAGGGCGTAAGGCATGCCAAGTGCAGTGCGGCACTGCCCCAAACATGCAGCCGTCCTGTGTTCCTGACTGGAAATCCAATCAGTCCCCTGCTTTTTCTTAGGCTGTTCCTTGGATTGGAGTTAGGGTTAGGGTTGAGCCTAGGGTTAGGGTTCAGAAAACCACCCGGCCCAGAGCTCCAGGGACACTGACAATGATAAAGGCACGCCAAGGGAAGCGCAACACTGCCTGAACCGTGCAGCCTTCGTGTTTTCCTAATTGGAACTTGCCTCAGCCCAGGGCTGTTTCTTATGCTGAGCCTAGGGTTAGGGTTAGGGTTGAGCCTAGGGTTAGGATTCAGAAAACCACACAGCCCAGAGCTCCAGGGACACTGACAGTGATAAAGGCATGCCAAGGAAAGCGCAACACTGTCTGAACCTTGCAGCCTTCGTCTTTTCCTAATTGGAACTTGCCTCAGCCCGGTGCTGTCTCTGAGGCTGAGCCTGGGGTTAGGGTTCGGATTAGGGGTGAGCCTCGGGTTAGGGTTCAGAAAACCACACAGCCCAGAGCTCCAGGGGCACTGACAGTGCGTAAGGCATGCCAAGTGCAGTGCGGCACTGCCCCAAACATGCAGCCGTCCTGTGTTCCTGATTGGAACTCCCATCAGTCCACTGCTTTTTCTTAGGCTGTTCCTAGGATTGGAGTTAGGGTTAGGGTTGAGCCTAGGGTTAGGGTTCAGAAAACCACACAGCCCAGAGCTCCAGGGACACTGACAAGGATAAAGGCATGCCAAGGGAAGCCCAACATTGCCTGAGCCGTGCAGCCTTCGTGTTTTCCTAATTGGAACTCGCCTCAGCCCAGGGCTGTTTCTTATGCTGAGCCTAGGGATAGGGTTAGGGTTGAGCCTAGGGTTAGGATTCAGAAAACCACACAGCCCAGAGCTCCAGGGACACTGACAATGATAAACGCATGCCTAAGGAAGATCGGAACTGATGAACCTTGCAGCCTTTATCTTTTCCCAATTGGATCTCGCCTCGGCCCAGTGATGTCTCTGAGGCTGAGCCTGGGGTTAGGGTTAGGGTTGGGCCTAGGGTTAGGGTTCAGAAAACCACACAGCCCAGAGCTCCAGGGACACTGACAATGATAAAGGCATGCCAAAGGAATCACAACACTGCCTGATCCTTGCAGCCTTCATGTTTCCCTGTTGGAGCTCACCTCAACCCAGTACTGTTTCTTAGGCTGAGCCTAGGGTTAGGGTTAGGGTTGAGTCTAGGGTTAGGGTTCAGAAAACCACACAGCCCAGAGCTCCAGGGGCACTGACAGTGCGTAAGGTATGCCAAGTGCAGTGCGGCACTGCCCCAAACATGCAGCCGTCCTGTGTTCCTGATTGGAACTCCCATCAGTCCACTGCTTTTTCTTAGGCTGTTCCTAGGATTGGAGTTAGGGTTAGGGTTGAGCCTAGGGTTAGGGTTCAGAAAACCACACAGCCCAGAGCTCCAGGGACACTGACAATGATAAAGGCATGCCAAGGGAAGCGCAACACTGCCTGAACCTTGCAGCCTTCATCTTTTCCCAACTGGAGCTTGCCTCAGCCCAGTGCCGTTCCTTATGCTGAGCCTAGGGTTAGGGTTAGGGTTGAGCCTAGGGTTAGGATTCAGAAAACCACACAGCCCAGAGCTCCAGGGACACTGACAGTGATAAAGGCATGCCAAGGAAAGCACAACAGTGTCTGAACCTTGCAGCCTTCGTCTTTTCCTAATTGGAACTTGCCTCAGCCCGGTGCTGTCTCTGAGGCTGAGCCTGGGGTTAGGGTTCGGATTAGGGGTGAGCCTCGGGTTAGGGTTCAGAAAACCACACAGCCCAGAGCCCCAGGGACACTGACAGTGATAAAGGCACGCCAAGGGAAGCGCAGCACTGCCTGAGCCGTGCAGCCTTCGTGTTTTCCTAATTGGAACTCGCCTCAGCCCAGGGCTGTTTCTTATGCTGAGCCTAGGGTTAGGGTTAGGGTTGAGCCTAGGGTTAGGATTCAGAAAACCACACAGCCCAGAGCTCCAGGGACACTGACAATGATAAACGCATGCCTAAGGAAGATCGGAACTGATGAACCTTGCAGCCTTCATCTTTTCCCAATTGGATCTCGCCTCGGCCCAGTGATGTCTCTTAGGCTGAGCCTGGGGTTAGGGTTAGGGTTGGGCCTAGGGTTAGGGTTCAGAAAACCACACAGCCCAGAGCTCCAGGGACACTGACAAGGATAAAGGCACGCCAAAGGAAGCCCAACATTGCCTGAGCCGTGCAGCCTTCGTGTTTTCCTAATTGGAACTCGCCTCAACCCAGGGCTGTTTCTTATGCTGAGCCTAGGGTTAGGGTTAGGGTTGAGCCTAGGGTTAGGATTCAGAAAACCACACAGCCCAGAGCTCCAGGGACACTGACAGTGATAAAGGCATGCCAAGGAAAGCGCCACACTGCCTGAACCTTGCAGCCTTCGTCTTTTCCTAATTGGAACTTGCCTCAGCCCGGTGCTGTCTCTGAGGCTGAGCCTGGGGTTAGGGTTCGGATTAGGGGTGAGCCTAGGGTTAGGGTTCAGAAAACCACACAGCCCAGAGCTCCAGGGGCACTGACAGTGCGTAAGGCATGCCAAGTGCAGTGCGGCACTGCCCCAAACATGCAGCCGTCCTGTGTTCCTGATTGGAACTCCCATCAGTCCACTGCTTTTTCTTAGGCTGTTCCTAGGATTGGAGTTAGGGTTAGGGTTGAGCCTAGGGTTAGGGTTCAGAAAACCACACAGCCCAGAGCTCCAGGGACACTGACAATGATAAAGGCATGCCAAGGGAAGCGCAACACTGCCTGAACCTTGCAGCCTTCATCTTTTCCCAACTGGAGCTTGCCTCAGCCCAGTGCCGTTCCTTATGCTGAGCCTAGGGTTAGGGTTAGGGTTGAGCCTAGGGTTAGGATTCAGAAAACCACACAGCCCAGAGCTCCAGGGACACTGACAGTGATAAAGGCATGCCAAGGAAAGCACAACACTGTCTGAACCTTGCAGCCTTCGTCTTTTCCTAATTGGAACTTGCCTCAGCCCGGTGCTCTCTCTGAGGCTGAGCCTGGGGTTAGGGTTCGGATTAGGGGTGAGCCTCGGGTTAGGGTTCAGAAAACCACACAGCCCAGAGCCCCAGGGACACTGACAATGATAAAGGCACGCCAAGGGAAGCGCAACACTGCCTGAGCCGTGCAGCCTTCGTGTTTTCCTAATTGGAACTCGCCTCAGCCCAGGGCTGTTTCTTATGCTGAGCCTAGGGTTAGGGTTAGGGTTGAGCCTAGGGTTAGGATTCAGAAAACCACACAGCCCAGAGCTCCAGGGACACTGACAATGATAAACGCATGCCTAAGGAAGATCGGAACTGATGAACCTTGCAGCCTTCATCTTTTCCCAATTGGATTTCGCCTCGGCCCAGTGATGTCTCTTAGGCTGAGCCTGGGGTTAGGGTTAGGGTTGGGCCTAGGGTTAGGGTTCAGAAAACCACACAGCCCAGAGCTCCAGGGACACTGACAAGGATAAAGGCACGCCAAAGGAAGCCCAACATTGCCTGAGCCGTGCAGCCTTCGTGTTTTCCTAATTGGAACTCGCCTCAACCCAGGGCTGTTTCTTATGCTGAGCCTAGGGTTAGGGTTAGGGTTGAGCCTAGGGTTAGGATTCAGAAAACCACACAGCCCAGAGCTCCAGGGACACTGACAGTGATAAAGGCATGCCAAGGAAAGCGCAACACTGTCTGAACCTTGCAGCCTTCGTCTTTTCCTAATTGGAACTTGCCTCAGCCCGGTGCTGTCTCTGAGGCTGAGCCTGGGGTTAGGGTTCGGATTAGGGGTGAGCCTCGGGTTAGGGTTCAGAAAACCACACAGCCCAGAGCTCCAGGGACACTGACAATGATAAAGGCATGCCTAAGGAAGATCGGAACTGATGAACCTTGCAGCCTTCATCTTTTCCCAATTGGATCTCGCCTCGGCCCAGTGATGTCTCTTAGGCTGAGCCTGGGGTTAGGGTTAGGGTTGGGCCTAGGGTTAGGGTTCAGAAAACCACACAGCCCAGAGCTCCAGGGACACTGACAGTGATAAAGGCATGCCAAGGAAAGCGCAACACTGTCTGAACCTTGCAGCCTTCGTCTTTTCCTAATTGGAACTTGCCTCAGCCCGGTGCTGTCTCTGAGGCTGAGCCTGGGGTTAGGGTTAGGGTTAGGGTTGAGCCTCGGGTTAGGGTTCAGAAAACCACACAGCCCAGAGCTCCAGGGACACTGACAATGATAAAGGCATGCCTAAGGAAGATCGGAACTGATGAACCTTGCAGCCTTCATCTTTTCCCAATTGGATCTCGCCTCGGCCCAGTGATGTCTCTGAGGCTGAGCCTGGGGTTAGGGTTAGGGTTGGGCCTAGGGTTAGGGTTCAGAAAACCACACAGCCCAGAGCTCCAGGGACACTGACAGTGATAAAGGCATGCCAAGGAAAGCGCAACACTGTCTGAACCTTGCAGCCTTCATCTTTTCCCAATTGGAACTTGCCTCAGCCCGGTGCTCTCTCTGAGGCTGAGCCTGGGGTTAGGGTTCGGATTAGGGGTGAGCCTCGGGTTAGGGTTCAGAAAACCACACAGCCCAGAGCCCCAGGGACACTGACAATGATAAAGGCACGCCAAGGGAAGCGCAACACTGCCTGAGCCGTGCAGCCTTCGTGTTTTCCTAATTGGAACTCGCCTCAGCCCAGTGCCGTTCCTTATGCTGAGCCTAGGGTTAGGGTTAGGGTTGAGCCTAGGGTTAGGATTCAGAAAACCACACAGCCCAGAGCTCCAGGGACACTGACAATGATAAAGGCATGCCTAAGGAAGATCGGAACTGATGAACCTTGCAGCCTTCATCTTTTCCCAATTGGATCTCGCCTCGGCCCAGTGATGTCTCTTAGGCTGAGCCTGGGGTTAGGGTTAGGGTTGGGCCTAGGGTTAGGGTTCAGAAAACCACACAGCCCAGAGCTCCAGGGACACTGACAGTGATAAAGGCATGCCAAGGAAAGCGCAACACTGCCTGAACCTTGCAGCCTTCGTCTTTTCCTAATTGGAACTTGCCTCAGCCCGGTGCTGTCTCTGAGGCTGAGCCTGGGGTTAGGGTTAGGGTTAGGGTTGAGCCTCGGGTTAGGGTTCAGAAAACCACACAGCCCAGAGCCCCAGGGACACTGACAATGATAAAGGCACGCCAAGGGAAGCGCAACACTGCCTGAGCCGTGCAGCCTTCGTGTTTTCCTAATTGGAACTCGCCTCAGCCCAGGGCTGTTTCTTATGCTGAGCCTAGGGATAGGGTTAGGGTTGAGCCTAGGGTTAGGATTCAGAAAACCACACAGCCCAGAGCTCCAGGGACACTGACAATGATAAACGCATGCCTAAGGAAGATCGGAACTGATGAACCTTGCAGCCTTCATCTTTTCCCAATTGGATCTCGCCTCGGCCCAGTGATGTCTCTGAGGCTGAGCCTGGGGTTAGGGTTAGGGTTGGGCCTAGGGTTAGGGTTCAGAAAACTACACAGCCCAGAGCTCCAGGGGCACTGACAGTGCGTAAGGCATGCCAAGTGCAGTGCAGCACTGCCCCAAACATGCAGCCGTCCTGTGTTCCTGACTGGAACTCCCATCAGTCCACTGCTTTTTCTTAGGCTGTTCCTAGGATTGGAGTTAGGGTTAGGGTTGAGCCTAGGGTTAGGGTTCAGAAAACCACACAGCCCAGAGCTCCAGGGACACTGACAGTGATAAAGGCATGCCAAGGAAAGCGCAACACTGCCTGAACCTTGCAGCCTTCGTCTTTTCCTAATTGGAACTTGCCTCAGCCCGGTGCTGTCTCTGAGGCTGAGCCTGGGGTTAGGGTTAGGGTTAGGGTTGAGCCTCGGGTTAGGGTTCAGAAAACCACACAGCCCAGAGCTCCAGGGGCACTGACAGTGCGTAAGGCATGCCAAGTGCAGTGCGGCACTGCCCCAAACATGCAGCCGTCCTGTGTTCCTGATTGGAACTCCCATCAGTCCACTGCTTTTTCTTAGGCTGTTCCTAGGATTGGAGTTAGGGTTAGGGTTGAGCCTAGGGTTAGGGTTCAGAAAACCACACAGCCCAGAGCTCCAGGGACACTGACAATGATAAAGGCATGCCAAGGGAAGCGCAACACTGCCTGAACCTTGCAGCCTTCATCTTTTCCCAACTGGAGCTTGCCTCAGCCCAGTGCCGTTCCTTATGCTGAGCCTAGGGTTAGGGTTAGGGTTAGGGTTGAGCCTAGGGTTAGGATTCAGAAAACCACACAGCCCAGAGCTCCAGGGACACTGACAATGATAAAGGCATGCCTAAGGAAGATCGGAACTGATGAACCTTGCAGCCTTCATCTTTTCCCAATTGGATCTCGCCTCGGCCCAGTGATGTCTCTTAGGCTGAGCCTGGGGTTAGGGTTAGGGTTGGGCCTAGGGTTAGGGTTCAGAAAACCACACAGCCCAGAGCTCCAGGGACACTGACAGTGATAAAGGCATGCCAAGGAAAGCGCAACAGTGTCTGAACCTTGCAGCCTTCGTCTTTTCCTAATTGGAACTTGCCTCAGCCCGGTGCTGTCTCTGAGGCTGAGCCTGGGGTTAGGGTTCGGATTAGGGGTGAGCCTAGGGTTAGGGTTCAGAAAACCACACAGCCCAGAGCTCCAGGGGCACTGACAGTGCGTAAGGCATGCCAAGTGCAGTGCGGCACTGCCCCAAACATGCAGCCGTCCTGTGTTCCTGATTGGAACTCCCATCAGTCCACTGCTTTTTCTTAGGCTGTTCCTAGGATTGGAGTTAGGGTTAGGGTTGAGCCTAGGGTTAGGGTTCAGAAAACCACACAGCCCAGAGCTCCAGGGACACTGACAATGATAAAGGCATGCCAAGGGAAGCGCAACACTGCCTGAACCTTGCAGCCTTCATCTTTTCCCAACTGGAGCTTGCCTCAGCCCAGTGCCGTTCCTTATGCTGAGCCTAGGGTTAGGGTTAGGGTTGAGCCTAGGGTTAGGATTCAGAAAACCACACAGCCCAGAGCTCCAGGGACACTGACAATGATAAAGGCATGCCTAAGGAAGATCGGAACTGATGAACCTTGCAGCCTTCATCTTTTCCCAATTGGATCTCGCCTCGGCCCAGTGATGTCTCTTAGGCTGAGCCTGGGGTTAGGGTTAGGGTTGGGCCTAGGGTTAGGGTTCAGAAAACCACACAGCCCAGAGCTCCAGGGACACTGACAGTGATAAAGGCATGCCAAGGAAAGCGCAACACTGTCTGAACCTTGCAGCCTTCGTCTTTTCCTAATTGGAACTTGCCTCAGCCCGGTGCTCTCTCTGAGGCTGAGCCTGGGGTTAGGGTTCGGATTAGGGGTGAGCCTCGGGTTAGGGTTCAGAAAACCACACAGCCCAGAGCCCCAGGGACACTGACAATGATAAAGGCACGCCAAGGGAAGCGCAACACTGCCTGAGCCGTGCAGCCTTCGTGTTTTCCTAATTGGAACTCGCCTCAGCCCAGGGCTGTTTCTTATGCTGAGCCTAGGGATAGGGTTAGGGTTGAGCCTAGGGTTAGGATTCAGAAAACCACACAGCCCAGAGCTCCAGGGACACTGACAATGATAAACGCATGCCTAAGGAAGATCGGAACTGATGAACCTTGCAGCCTTCATCTTTTCCCAATTGGATCTCGCCTCGGCCCAGTGATGTCTCTGAGGCTGAGCCTGGGGTTAGGGTTAGGGTTGGGCCTAGGGTTAGGGTTCAGAAAACCACACAGCCCAGAGCTCCAGGGACACTGACAGTGATAAAGGCATGCCAAGGAAAGCGCAACACTGCCTGAACCTTGCAGCCTTCATCTTTTCCCAACTGGAGCTTGCCTCAGCCCAGTGCCGTTCCTTATGCTGAGCCTAGGGTTAGGGTTAGGGTTGAGCCTAGGGTTAGGATTCAGAAAACCACACAGCCCAGAGCTCCAGGGACACTGACAATGATAAAGGCATGCCTAAGGAAGATCGGAACTGATGAACCTTGCAGCCTTCATCTTTTCCCAATTGGATCTCGCCTCGGCCCAGTGATGTCTCTTAGGCTGAGCCTGGGGATAGGGTTAGGGTTGGGCCTAGGGTTAGGGTTCAGAAAACCACACAGCCCAGAGCTCCAGGGACACTGACAGTGATAAAGGCATGCCAAGGAAAGCGCAACACTGTCTGAACCTTGCAGCCTTCGTCTTTTCCTAATTGGAACTTGCCTCAGCCCGGTGCTGTCTCTGAGGCTGAGCCTGGGGTTAGGGTTCGGATTAGGGGTGAGCCTAGGGTTAGGGTTCAGAAAACCACACAGCCCAGAGCTCCAGGGGCACTGACAGTGCGTAAGGCATGCCAAGTGCAGTGCGGCACTGCCCCAAACATGCAGCCGTCCTGTGTTCCTGATTGGAACTCCCATCAGTCCACTGCTTTTTCTTAGGCTGTTCCTAGGATTGGAGTTAGGGTTAGGGTTGAGCCTAGGGTTAGGGTTCAGAAAACCACACAGCCCAGAGCTCCAGGGACACTGACAATGATAAAGGCATGCCAAGGGAAGCGCAACACTGCCTGAACCTTGCAGCCTTCATCTTTTCCCAACTGGAGCTTGCCTCAGCCCAGTGCCGTTCCTTATGCTGAGCCTAGGGTTAGGGTTAGGGTTGAGCCTAGGGTTAGGATTCAGAAAACCACACAGCCCAGAGCTCCAGGGACACTGACAATGATAAAGGCATGCCTAAGGAAGATCGGAACTGATGAACCTTGCAGCCTTCATCTTTTCCCAATTGGATCTCGCCTCGGCCCAGTGATGTCTCTTAGGCTGAGCCTGGGGTTAGGGTTAGGGTTGGGCCTAGGGTTAGGGTTCAGAAAACCACACAGCCCAGAGCTCCAGGGACACTGACAGTGATAAAGGCATGCCAAGGAAAGCGCAACACTGTCTGAACCTTGCAGCCTTCGTCTTTTCCTAATTGGAACTTGCCTCAGCCCGGTGCTGTCTCTGAGGCTGAGCCTGGGGTTAGGGTTCGGATTAGGGGTGAGCCTCGGGTTAGGGTTCAGAAAACCACACAGCCCAGAGCCCCAGGGACACTGACAATGATAAAGGCACGCCAAGGGAAGCGCAACACTGCCTGAGCCGTGCAGCCTTCGTGTTTTCCTAATTGGAACTCGCCTCAGCCCAGGGCTGTTTCTTATGCTGAGCCTAGGGATAGGGTTAGGGTTGAGCCTAGGGTTAGGATTCAGAAAACCACACAGCCCAGAGCTCCAGGGACACTGACAATGATAAAGGCATGCCTAAGGAAGATCGGAACTGATGAACCTTGCAGCCTTCATCTTTTCCCAATTGGATCTCGCCTCGGCCCAGTGATGTCTCTGAGGCTGAGCCTGGGGTTAGGGTTAGGGTTGGGCCTAGGGTTAGGGTTCAGAAAACCACACAGCCCAGAGCTCCAGGGACACTGACAGTGATAAAGGCATGCCAAGGAAAGCGCAACACTGCCTGAACCTTGCAGCCTTCATCTTTTCCCAACTGGAGCTTGCCTCAGCCCAGTGCCGTTCCTTATGCTGAGCCTAGGGTTAGGGTTAGGGTTGAGCCTAGGGTTAGGATTCAGAAAACCACACAGCCCAGAGCTCCAGGGACACTGACAATGATAAAGGCATGCCTAAGGAAGATCGGAACTGATGAACCTTGCAGCCTTCATCTTTTCCCAATTGGATCTCGCCTCGGCCCAGTGATGTCTCTTAGGCTGAGCCTGGGGTTAGGGTTAGGGTTGGGCCTAGGGTTAGGGTTCAGAAAACCACACAGCCCAGAGCTCCAGGGACACTGACAGTGATAAAGGCATGCCAAGGAAAGCGCAACACTGTCTGAACCTTGCAGCCTTCGTCTTTTCCTAATTGGAACTTGCCTCAGCCCGGTGCTGTCTCTGAGGCTGAGCCTGGGGTTAGGGTTCGGATTAGGGGTGAGCCTCGGGTTAGGGTTCAGAAAACCACACAGCCCAGAGCCCCAGGGACACTGACAATGATAAAGGCACGCCAAGGGAAGCGCAACACTGCCTGAGCCGTGCAGCCTTCGTGTTTTCCTAATTGGAACTCGCCTCAGCCCAGGGCTGTTTCTTATGCTGAGCCTAGGGATAGGGTTAGGGTTGAGCCTAGGGTTAGGATTCAGAAAACCACACAGCCCAGAGCTCCAGGGACACTGACAATGATAAACGCATGCCTAAGGAAGATCGGAACTGATGAACCTTGCAGCCTTCATCTTTTCCCAATTGGATCTCGCCTCGGCCCAGTGATGTCTCTGAGGCTGAGCCTGGGGTTAGGGTTAGGGTTGGGCCTAGGGTTAGGGTTCAGAAAACCACACAGCCCAGAGCTCCAGGGGCACTGACAGTGCGTAAGGCATGCCAAGTGCAGTGCAGCACTGCCCCAAACATGCAGCCGTCCTGTGTTCCTGACTGGAACTCCCATCAGTCCACTGCTTTTTCTTAGGCTGTTCCTAGGATTGGAGTTAGGGTTAGGGTTGAGCCTAGGGTTAGGGTTCAGAAAACCACACAGCCCAGAGCTCCAGGGACACTGACAGTGATAAAGGCATGCCAAGGAAAGCGCAACACTGCCTGAACCTTGCAGCCTTCGTCTTTTCCTAATTGGAACTTGCCTCAGCCCGGTGCTGTCTCTGAGGCTGAGCCTGGGGTTAGGGTTCGGATTAGGGGTGAGCCTAGGGTTAGGGTTCAGAAAACCACACAGCCCAGAGCTCCAGGGGCACTGACAGTGCGTAAGGCATGCCAAGTGCAGTGCGGCACTGCCCCAAACATGCAGCCGTCCTGTGTTCCTGATTGGAACTCCCATCAGTCCACTGCTTTTTCTTAGGCTGTTCCTAGGATTGGAGTTAGGGTTAGGGTTGAGCCTAGGGTTAGGGTTCAGAAAACCACACAGCCCAGAGCTCCAGGGACACTGACAATGATAAAGGCATGCCAAGGGAAGCGCAACACTGCCTGAACCTTGCAGCCTTCATCTTTTCCCAACTGGAGCTTGCCTCAGCCCAGTGCCGTTCCTTATGCTGAGCCTAGGGTTAGGGTTAGGGTTGAGCCTAGGGTTAGGATTCAGAAAACCACACAGCCCAGAGCTCCAGGGACACTGACAATGATAAAGGCATGCCTAAGGAAGATCGGAACTGATGAACCTTGCAGCCTTCATCTTTTCCCAATTGGATCTCGCCTCGGCCCAGTGATGTCTCTTAGGCTGAGCCTGGGGTTAGGGTTAGGGTTGGGCCTAGGGTTAGGGTTCAGAAAACCACACAGCCCAGAGCTCCAGGGACACTGACAGTGATAAAGGCATGCCAAGGAAAGCGCAACACTGTCTGAACCTTGCAGCCTTCGTCTTTTCCTAATTGGAACTTGCCTCAGCCCGGTGCTGTCTCTGAGGCTGAGCCTGGGGTTAGGGTTCGGATTAGGGGTGAGCCTATGGTTAGGGTTCAGAAAACCACACAGCCCAGAGCTCCAGGGGCACTGACAGTGCGTAAGGCATGCCAAGTGCAGTGCGGCACTGCCCCAAACATGCAGCCGTCCTGTGTTCCTGATTGGAACTCCCATCAGTCCACTGCTTTTTCTTAGGCTGTTCCTAGGATTGGAGTTAGGGTTAGGGTTGAGCCTAGGGTTAGGGTTCAGAAAACCACACAGCCCAGAGCTCCAGGGACACTGACAATGATAAAGGCATGCCAAGGGAAGCGCAACACTGCCTGAACCTTGCAGCCTTCATCTTTTCCCAACTGGAGCTTGCCTCAGCCCAGTGCCGTTCCTTATGCTGAGCCTAGGGTTAGGGTTAGGGTTGAGCCTAGGGTTAGGATTCAGAAAACCACACAGCCCAGAGCTCCAGGGACACTGACAATGATAAAGGCATGCCTAAGGAAGATCGGAACTGATGAACCTTGCAGCCTTCATCTTTTCCCAATTGGATCTCGCCTCGGCCCAGTGATGTCTCTTAGGCTGAGCCTGGGGTTAGGGTTAGGGTTGGGCCTAGGGTTAGGGTTCAGAAAACCACACAGCCCAGAGCTCCAGGGACACTGACAGTGATAAAGGCATGCCAAGGAAAGCGCAACACTGTCTGAACCTTGCAGCCTTCGTCTTTTCCTAATTGGAACTTGCCTCAGCCCGGTGCTCTCTCTGAGGCTGAGCCTGGGGTTAGGGTTCGGATTAGGGGTGAGCCTCGGGTTAGGGTTCAGAAAACCACACAGCCCAGAGCCCCAGGGACACTGACAATGATAAAGGCACGCCAAGGGAAGCGCAACACTGCCTGAGCCGTGCAGCCTTCGTGTTTTCCTAATTGGAACTCGCCTCAGCCCAGGGCTGTTTCTTATGCTGAGCCTAGGGATAGGGTTAGGGTTGAGCCTAGGGTTAGGATTCAGAAAACCACACAGCCCAGAGCTCCAGGGACACTGACAATGATAAACGCATGCCGAAGGAAGATCGGAACTGATGAACCTTGCAGCCTTCATCTTTTCCCAATTGGATCTCGCCTCGGCCCAGTGATGTCTCTGAGGCTGAGCCTGGGGTTAGGGTTAGGGTTGGGCCTAGGGTTAGGGTTCAGAAAACCACACAGCCCAGAGCTCCAGGGACACTGACAGTGATAAAGGCATGCCAAGGAAAGCGCAACACTGCCTGAACCTTGCAGCCTTCATCTTTTCCCAACTGGAGCTTGCCTCAGCCCAGTGCCGTTCCTTATGCTGAGCCTAGGGTTAGGGTTAGGGTTGAGCCTAGGGTTAGGATTCAGAAAACCACACAGCCCAGAGCTCCAGGGACACTGACAATGATAAAGGCATGCCTAAGGAAGATCGGAACTGATGAACCTTGCAGCCTTCATCTTTTCCCAATTGGATCTCGCCTCGGCCCAGTGATGTCTCTTAGGCTGAGCCTGGGGTTAGGGTTAGGGTTGGGCCTAGGGTTAGGGTTCAGAAAACCACACAGCCCAGAGCTCCAGGGACACTGACAGTGATAAAGGCATGCCAAGGAAAGCGCAACAGTGTCTGAACCTTGCAGCCTTCGTCTTTTCCTAATTGGAACTTGCCTCAGCCCGGTGCTGTCTCTGAGGCTGAGCCTGGGGTTAGGGTTCGGATTAGGGGTGAGCCTAGGGTTAGGGTTCAGAAAACCACACAGCCCAGAGCTCCAGGGGCACTGACAGTGCGTAAGGCATGCCAAGTGCAGTGCGGCACTGCCCCAAACATGCAGCCGTCCTGTGTTCCTGATTGGAACTCCCATCAGTCCACTGCTTTTTCTTAGGCTGTTCCTAGGATTGGAGTTAGGGTTAGGGTTGAGCCTAGGGTTAGGGTTCAGAAAACCACACAGCCCAGAGCTCCAGGGACACTGACAATGATAAAGGCATGCCAAGGGAAGCGCAACACTGCCTGAACCTTGCAGCCTTCATCTTTTCCCAACTGGAGCTTGCCTCAGCCCAGTGCCGTTCCTTATGCTGAGCCTAGGGTTAGGGTTAGGGTTGAGCCTAGGGTTAGGATTCAGAAAACCACACAGCCCAGAGCTCCAGGGACACTGACAATGATAAAGGCATGCCTAAGGAAGATCGGAACTGATGAACCTTGCAGCCTTCATCTTTTCCCAATTGGATCTCGCCTCGGCCCAGTGATGTCTCTTAGGCTGAGCCTGGGGTTAGGGTTAGGGTTGGGCCTAGGGTTAGGGTTCAGAAAACCACACAGCCCAGAGCTCCAGGGACACTGACAGTGATAAAGGCATGCCAAGGAAAGCACAACACTGTCTGAACCTTGCAGCCTTCGTCTTTTCCTAATTGGAACTTGCCTCAGCCCGGTGCTCTCTCTGAGGCTGAGCCTGGGGTTAGGGTTCGGATTAGGGGTGAGCCTCGGGTTAGGGTTCAGAAAACCACACAGCCCAGAGCCCCAGGGACACTGACAATGATAAAGGCACGCCAAGGGAAGCGCAACACTGCCTGAGCCGTGCAGCCTTCGTGTTTTCCTAATTGGAACTCGCCTCAGCCCAGGGCTGTTTCTTATGCTGAGCCTAGGGATAGGGTTAGGGTTGAGCCTAGGGTTAGGATTCAGAAAACCACACAGCCCAGAGCTCCAGGGACACTGACAATGATAAACGCATGCCTAAGGAAGATCGGAACTGATGAACCTTGCAGCCTTCATCTTTTCCCAATTGGATCTCGCCTCGGCCCAGTGATGTCTCTGAGGCTGAGCCTGGGGTTAGGGTTAGGGTTGGGCCTAGGGTTAGGGTTCAGAAAACCACACAGCCCAGAGCTCCAGGGGCACTGACAGTGCGTAAGGCATGCCAAGCGCAGTGCAGCACTGCCCCAAACATGCAGCCGTCCTGTGTTCCTGACTGGAACTCCCATCAGTCCACTGCTTTTTCTTAGGCTGTTCCTAGGATTGGAGTTAGGGTTAGGGTTGAGCCTAGGGTTAGGGTTCAGAAAACCACACAGCCCAGAGCTCCAGGGACACTGACAGTGATAAAGGCATGCCAAGGAAAGCGCAACACTGCCTGAACCTTGCAGCCTTCGTCTTTTCCTAATTGGAACTTGCCTCAGCCCGGTGCTGTCTCTGAGGGTGAGCCTGGGGTTAGGGTTAGGGTTAGGGTTGAGCCTCGGGTTAGGGTTCAGAAAACCACACAGCCCAGAGCCCCAGGGACACTGACAATGATAAAGGCATGCCAAGGAAAGCGCAACAGTGTCTGAACCTTGCAGCCTTCGTCTTTTCCCAACTGGAGCTTGCCTCAGCCCAGTGCCGTTTCTTCTGCTGAGCCTAGGTTTAGGGTTAGGGTTGAGCCTAGGGTTAGGATTCAGAAAACCACACAGCCCAGAGCTCCAGGGACACTGACAATGATAAAGGCACGCCAAGGGAAGCGCAACACTGCCTGAGCCGTGCAGCCTTCGTGTTTTCCTAATTGGAACTCGCCTCAGCCCAGGGCTGTTTCTTATGCTGAGCCTAGGGATAGGGTTAGGGTTGAGCCTAGGGTTAGGATTCAGAAAACCACACAGCCCAGAGCTCCAGGGACACTGACAGTGATAAAGGCATGCCAAGGAAAGCGCAACACTGTCTGAACCTTGCAGCCTTCGTCTTTTCCTAATTGGAACTTGCCTCAGCCCGGTGCTGTCTCTGAGGCTGAGCCTGGGGTTAGGGTTCGGATTAGGGGTGAGCCTCGGGTTAGGGTTCAGAAAACCACACAGCCCAGAGCCCCAGGGACACTGACAATGATAATGGCACGCCAAGGGAAGCGCAGCACTGCCTGAGCCGTGCAGCCTTCGTGTTTTCCTAATTGGAACTCGCCTCAGCCCAGGGCTGTTTCTTAGGCTGAGCCTAGGGATAGGGTTAGGGTTGAGCCTAGGGTTAGGATTCAGAAAACCACACAGCCCAGAGCTCCAGGGACACTGACAATGATAAACGCATGCCTAAGGAAGATCGGAACTGATGAACCTTGCAGCCTTCATCTTTTCCCAATTGGATCTCGCCTCGGCCCAGTGATGTCTCTTAGGCTGAGCCTGGGGTTAGGGTTAGGGTTGGGCCTAGGGTTAGGGTTCAGAAAACCACACAGCCCAGAGCTCCAGGGACACTGACAGTGATAAAGGCATGCCAAGGAAAGCGCCACACTGCCTGAACCTTGCAGCCTTCGTCTTTTCCTAATTGGAACTTGCCTCAGCCCGGTGCTGTCTCTGAGGCTGAGCCTGGGGTTAGGGTTCGGATTAGGGGTGAGCCTCGGGTTAGGGTTCAGAAAACCACACAGCCCAGAGCTCCAGGGACACTGACAATGATAAAGGCATGCCTAAGGAAGATCGGAACTGATGAACCTTGCAGCCTTCATCTTTTCCCAATTGGATCTCGCCTCGGCCCAGTGATGTCACTGAGGCTGAGCCTGGGGTTAGGGTTAGGGTTGGGCCTAGGGATAGGGTTAGGGTTGAGCCTAGGGTTAGGATTCAGAAAACCACACAGCCCAGAGCTCCAGGGACACTGACAGTGATAAAGGCATGCCAAGGAAAGCGCAACAGTGTCTGAACCTTGCAGCCTTCGTCTTTTCCTAATTGGAACTTGCCTCAGCCCGGTGCTGTCTCTTAGGCTGAGCCTGGGGTTAGGGTTCGGATTAGGGGTGAGCCTCGGGTTAGGGTTCAGAAAACCACACAGCCCAGAGCCCCAGGGACACTGACAGGGCGTAACGCATGCCAAGTGCAGTGCGGCACTGCCCCAAACATGCAGCCGTCCTGTGTTCCTGACTGGAAATCCAATCAGTCCCCTGCTTTTTCTTAGGCTGTTCCTTGGATTGGAGTTAGGGTTAGGGTTGAGCCTAGGGTTAGGGTTCAGAAAACCACACGGCCCAGAGCTCCAGGGACACTGACAATGATAAAGGCACGCCAAGGGAAGCGCAACACTGCCTGAGCCGTGCAGCCTTCGTGTTTTCCTAATTGGAACTTGCCTCAGCCCAGGGCTGTTTCTTATGCTGAGCCTAGGGTTAGGGTTAGGGTTGAGCCTAGGGTTAGGATTCAGAAAACCACACAGCCCAGAGCTCCAGGGACACTGACAGTGATAAAGGCATGCCAAGGAAAGCGCAACACTGTCTGAACCTTGCAGCCTTCGTCTTTTCCTAATTGGAACTTGCCTCAGCCCGGTGCTGTCTCTGAGGCTGAGCCTGGGGTTAGGGTTCGGATTAGGGGTGAGCCTCGGGTTAGGGTTCAGAAAACCACACAGCCCAGACCTCCAGGGGCACTGACAGTGCGTAAGGCATGCCAAGTGCAGTGCGGCACTGCCCCAAACATGCAGCCGTCCTGTGTTCCTGATTGGAACTCCCATCAGTCCACTGCTTTTTCTTAGGCTGTTCCTAGGATTGGAGTTAGGGTTAGGGTTGAGCCTAGGGTTAGGGTTCAGAAAACCACACAGCCCAGAGCTCCAGGGACACTGACAAGGATAAAGGCATGCCAAGGGAAGCCCAACATTGCCTGAGCCGTGCAGCCTTCGTGTTTTCCTAATTGGAACTCGCCTCAGCCCAGGGCTGTTTCTTATGCTGAGCCTAGGGATAGGGTTAGGGTTGAGCCTAGGGTTAGGATTCAGAAAACCACACAGCCCAGAGCTCCAGGGACACTGACAATGATAAACGCATGCCTAAGGAAGATCGGAACTGATGAACCTTGCAGCCTTCATCTTTTCCCAATTGGATCTCGCCTCGGCCCAGTGATGTCTCTGAGGCTGAGCCTGGGGTTAGGGTTAGGGTTGGGCCTAGGGTTAGGGTTCAGAAAACCACACAGCCCAGAGCTCCAGGGACACTGACAATGATAAAGGCATGCCAAAGGAATCACAACACTGCCTGATCCTTGCAGCCTTCATGTTTCCCTGTTGGAGCTCACCTCAACCCAGTACTGTTTCTTAGGCTGAGCCTAGGGTTAGGGTTAGGGTTGAGTCTAGGGTTAGGGTTCAGAAAACCACACAGCCCAGAGCTCCAGGGGCACTGACAGTGCGTAAGGCATGCCAAGTGCAGTGCGGCACTGCCCCAAACATGCAGCCGTCCTGTGTTCCTGATTGGAACTCCCATCAGTCCACTGCTTTTTCTTAGGCTGTTCCTAGGATTGGAGTTAGGGTTAGGGTTGAGCCTAGGGTTAGGGTTCAGAAAACCACACAGCCCAGAGCTCCAGGGACACTGACAATGATAAAGGCATGCCAAGGGAAGCGCAACACTGCCTGAACCTTGCAGCCTTCATCTTTTCCCAACTGGAGCTTGCCTCAGCCAGTGCCGTTCCTTATGCTGAGCCTAGGGTTAGGGTTAGGGTTGAGCCTAGGGTTAGGATTCAGAAAACCACACAGCCCAGAGCTCCAGGGACACTGACAGTGATAAAGGCATGCCAAGGAAAGCACAACACTGTCTGAACCTTGCAGCCTTCGTCTTTTCCTAATTGGAACTTGCCTCAGCCCGGTGCTGTCTCTGAGGCTGAGCCTGGGGTTAGGGTTCGGATTAGGGGTGAGCCTCGGGTTAGGGTTCAGAAAACCACACAGCCCAGAGCCCCAGGGACACTGACAGTGATAAAGGCACGCCAAGGGAAGCGCAACACTGCCTGAGCCGTGCAGCCTTCGTGTTTTCCTAATTGGAACTCGCCTCAGCCCAGGGCTGTTTCTTATGCTGAGCCTAGGGATAGGGTTAGGGTTGAGCCTAGGGTTAGGATTCAGAAAACCACACAGCCCAGAGCTCCAGGGACACTGACAATGATAAACGCATGCCTAAGGAAGATCGGAACTGATGAACCTTGCAGCCTTCATCTTTTCCCAATTGGATCTCGCCTCGGCCCAGTGATGTCTCTGAGGCTGAGCCTGGGGTTAGGGTTAGGGTTGGGCCTAGGGATAGGGTTAGGGTTGAGCCTAGGGTTAGGATTCAGAAAACCACACAGCCCAGAGCTCCAGGGACACTGACAGTGATAAAGGCATGCCAAGGAAAGCGCAACACTGTCTGAACCTTGCAGCCTTCGTCTTTTCCTAATTGGAACTTGCCTCAGCCCGGTGCTGTCTCTGAGGCTGAGCCTGGGGTTAGGGTTCGGATTAGGGGTGAGCCTCGGGTTAGGGTTCAGAAAACCACACAGCCCAGAGCTCCAGGGACACTGACAAGGATAAAGGCACGCCAAAGGAAGCCCAACATTGCCTGAGCCGTGCAGCCTTCGTGTTTTCCTAATTGGAACTCGCCTCAACCCAGGGCTGTTTCTTATGCTGAGCCTAGGGTTAGGGTTAGGGTTGAGCCTAGGGTTAGGATTCAGAAAACCACACAGCCCAGAGCTCCAGGGACACTGACAGTGATAAAGGCATGCCAAGGAAAGCGCCACACTGCCTGAACCTTGCAGCCTTCGTCTTTTCCTAATTGGAACTTGCCTCAGCCCGGTGCTGTCTCTGAGGCTGAGCCTGGGGTTAGGGTTCGGATTAGGGGTGAGCCTAGGGTTAGGGTTCAGAAAACCACACAGCCCAGAGCTCCAGGGGCACTGACAGTGCGTAAGGCATGCCAAGTGCAGTGCGGCACTGCCCCAAACATGCAGCCGTCCTGTGTTCCTGATTGGAACTCCCATCAGTCCACTGCTTTTTCTTAGGCTGTTCCTAGGATTGGAGTTAGGGTTAGGGTTGAGCCTAGGGTTAGGGTTCAGAAAACCACACAGCCCAGAGCTCCAGGGACACTGACAATGATAAAGGCATGCCAAGGGAAGCGCAACACTGCCTGAACCTTGCAGCCTTCATCTTTTCCCAACTGGAGCTTGCCTCAGCCCAGTGCCGTTCCTTATGCTGAGCCTAGGGTTAGGGTTAGGGTTGAGCCTAGGGTTAGGATTCAGAAAACCACACAGCCCAGAGCTCCAGGGACACTGACAATGATAAACGCATGCCTAAGGAAGATCGGAACTGATGAACCTTGCAGCCTTCATCTTTTCCCAATTGGATCTCGCCTCGGCCCAGTGATGTCTCTGAGGCTGAGCCTGGGGTTAGGGTTAGGGTTGGGCCTAGGGTTAGGGTTCAGAAAACCACACAGCCCAGAGCTCCAGGGACACTGACAGTGATAAAGGCATGCCAAGGAAAGCGCAACACTGCCTGAACCTTGCAGCCTTCGTCTTTTCCTAATTGGAACTTGCCTCAGCCCAGTGCTGTCTCTGAGGCTGAGCCTGGGGTTAGGGTTCGGATTAGGGGTGAGCCTCGGGTTAGGGTTCAGAAAACCACACAGCCCAGAGCTCCAGGGACACTGACAATGATAAACGCATGCCTAAGGAAGATCGGAACTGATGAACCTTGCAGCCTTCATCTTTTCCCAATTGGATCTCGCCTCGGCCCAGTGATGTCTCTGAGGCTGAGCCTGGGGTTAGGGTTAGGGTTGGGCCTAGGGATAGGGTTAGGGTTGAGCCTAGGGTTAGGATTCAGAAAACCACACAGCCCAGAGCTCCAGGGACACTGACAGTGATAAAGGCATGCCAAGGAAAGCGCAACACTGTCTGAACCTTGCAGCCTTCGTCTTTTCCTAATTGGAACTTGCCTCAGCCCGGTGCTGTCTCTTAGGCTGAGCCTGGGGTTAGGGTTCGGATTAGGGGTGAGCCTCGGGTTAGGGTTCAGAAAACCACACAGCCCAGAGCCCCAGGGACACTGACAGGGCGTAACGCATGCCAAGTGCAGTGCGGCACTGCCCCAAACATGCAGCCGTCCTGTGTTCCTGACTGGAAATCCAATCAGTCCCCTGCTTTTTCTTAGGCTGTTCCTTGGATTGGAGTTAGGGTTAGGGTTGAGCCTAGGGTTAGGGTTCAGAAAACCACACGGCCCAGAGCTCCAGGGACACTGACAATGATAAAGGCACGCCAAGGGAAGCGCAACACTGCCTGAACCGTGCAGCCTTCGTGTTTTCCTAATTGGAACTTGCCTCAGCCCAGGGCTGTTTCTTATGCTGAGCCTAGGGTTAGGGTTAGGGTTGAGCCTAGGGTTAGGATTCAGAAAACCACACAGCCCAGAGCTCCAGGGACACTGACAGTGATAAAGGCATGCCAAGGAAAGCGCAACACTGTCTGAACCTTGCAGCCTTCGTCTTTTCCTAATTGGAACTTGCCTCAGCCCGGTGCTGTCTCTGAGGCTGAGCCTGGGGTTAGGGTTCGGATTAGGGGTGAGCCTAGGGTTAGGGTTCAGAAAACCACACAGCCCAGAGCTCCAGGGGCACTGACAGTGCGTAAGGCATGCCAAGTGCAGTGCGGCACTGCCCCAAACATGCAGCCGTCCTGTGTTCCTGATTGGAACTCCCATCAGTCCACTGCTTTTTCTTAGGCTGTTCCTAGGATTGGAGTTAGGGTTAGGGTTGAGCCTAGGGTTAGGGTTCAGAAAACCACACAGCCCAGAGCTCCAGGGACACTGACAATGATAAAGGCATGCCAAGGGAAGCGCAACACTGCCTGAACCTTGCAGCCTTCATCTTTTCCCAACTGGAGCTTGCCTCAGCCCAGTGCCGTTCCTTATGCTGAGCCTAGGGTTAGGGTTAGGGTTGAGCCTAGGGTTAGGATTCAGAAAACCACACAGCCCAGAGCTCCAGGGACACTGACAATGATAAAGGCATGCCTAAGGAAGATCGGAACTGATGAACCTTGCAGCCTTCATCTTTTCCCAATTGGATCTCGCCTCGGCCCAGTGATGTCTCTGAGGCTGAGCCTGGGGTTAGGGTTAGGGTTGGGCCTAGGGTTAGGGTTCAGAAAACCACACAGCCCAGAGCTCCAGGGACACTGACAGTGATAAAGGCATGCCAAGGAAAGCGCAACACTGTCTGAACCTTGCAGCCTTCGTCTTTTCCTAATTGGAACTTGCCTCAGCCCGGTGCTCTCTCTGAGGCTGAGCCTGGGGTTAGGGTTCGGATTAGGGGTGAGCCTCGGGTTAGGATTCAGAAAACCACACAGCCCAGAGCTCCAGGGACACTGACAATGATAAACGCATGCCTAAGGAAGATCGGAACTGATGAACCTTGCAGCCTTCATCTTTTCCCAATTGGATCTCGCCTCGGCCCAGTGATGTCTCTGAGGCTGAGCCTGGGGTTAGGGTTAGGGTTGGGCCTAGGGTTAGGGTTCAGAAAACCACACAGCCCAGAGCTCCAGGGGCACTGACAGTGCGTAAGGCATGCCAAGTGCAGTGCAGCACTGCCCCAAACATGCAGCCGTCCTGTGTTCCTGACTGGAACTCCCATCAGTCCACTGCTTTTTCTTAGGCTGTTCCTAGGATTGGAGTTAGGGTTAGGGTTGAGCCTAGGGTTAGGGTTCAGAAAACCACACAGCCCAGAGCTCCAGGGACACTGACAGTGATAAAGGCATGCCAAGGAAAGTGCAACACTGCCTGAACCTTGCAGCCTTCGTCTTTTCCTAATTGGAACTTGCCTCAGCCCGGTGCTGTCTCTGAGGCTGAGCCTGGGGTTAGGGTTAGGGTTAGGGTTGAGCCTCGGGTTAGGGTTCAGAAAACCACACAGCCCAGAGCCCCAGGGGCACTGACAATGATAAAGGCATGCCAAGGAAAGCGCAACACTGTCTGAACCTTGCAGCCTTCGTCTTTTCCCAACTGGAGCTTGCCTCAGCCCAGTGCCGTTTCTTCTGCTGAGCCTAGGTTTAGGGTTAGGGTTGAGCCTAGGGTTAGGATTCAGAAAACCACACAGCCCAGAGCTACAGGGACACTGACAATGATAAAGGCACGCCAAGGGAAGCGCAACACTGCCTGAGCCGTGCAGCCTTCGTGTTTTCCTAATTGGAACTCACCTCAGCCCAGGGCTGTTTCTTATGCTGAGCCTAGGGATAGGGTTAGGGTTTAGCCTAGGGTTAGGATTCAGAAAACCACACAGCCCAGAGCTCCAGGGACACTGACAGTGATAAAGGCATGCCAAGGAAAGCGCAACACTGTCTGAACCTTGCAGCCTTCGTCTTTTCCTAATTGGAACTTGCCTCAGCCCGGTGCTGTCTCTGAGGCTGAGCCTGGGGTTAGGGTTCGGATTAGGGGTGAGCCTCGGGTTAGGGTTCAGAAAACCACACAGCCCAGAGCCCCAGGGACACTGACAAGGATAAAGGCACGCCAAAGGAAGCCCAACATTGCCTGAGCCGGGCAGCCTTCGTGTTTTCCTAATTGGAACTCGCCTCAGCCCAGGGCTGTTTCTTATGCTGAGCCTAGGGATAGGGTTAGGGTTGAGCCTAGGGTTAGGATTCAGAAAACCACACAGCCCAGATCTCCAGGGACACTGACAATGATAAAGGCATGCCAAAGGAATCACAACACTGCCTGATCCTTGCAGCCTTCATGTTTCCCAGTTGGAGCTCACCTCAACCCAGTACTGTTTCTTAGGCTGAGCCTAGGGTTAGGGTTAGGGTTGAGCCTAGGGTTAGGGTTCAGAAAACCACACAGCCCAGAGCTCCAGGGACACTGACAATGATAAAGGCATGCCAAGGGAAGCGCAACACTGCCTGAACCTTGCAGCCTTCATCTTTTCCCAACTGGAGCTTGCCTCAGCCCAGTGCCGTTCCTTATGCTGAGCCTAGGGTTAGGGTTAGGGTTGAGCCTAGGGTTAGGATTCAGAAAACCACACAGCCCAGAGCTCCAGGGACACTGACAATGATAAACGCATGCCTAAGGAAGATCGGAACTGATGAACCTTGCAGCCTTCATCTTTTCCCAATTGGATCTCGCCTCGGCCCAGTGATGTCTCTTAGGCTGAGCCTGGGGTTAGGGTTAGGGTTGGGCCTAGGGTTAGGGTTCAGAAAACCACACAGCCCAGAGCTCCAGGGACACTGACAGTGATAAAGGCATGCCAAGGAAAGCGCAACACTGTCTGAACCTTGCAGCCTTCGTCTTTTCCTAATTGGAACTTGCCTCAGCCCGGTGCTGTCTCTGAGGCTGAGCCTGGGGTTAGGGTTCGGATTAGGGGTGAGCCTCGGGTTAGGGTTCAGAAAACCACACAGCCCAGAGCCCCAGGGACACTGACAATGATAAAGGCATGCCTAAGGAAGATCGGAACTGATGAACCTTGCAGCCTTCATCTTTTCCCAATTGGATCTCGCCTCGGCCCAGTGATGTCTCTTAGGCTGAGCCTGGGGTTAGGGTTAGGGTTGGGCCTAGGGTTAGGGTTCAGAAAACCACACAGCCCAGAGCTCCAGGGACACTGACAGTGATAAAGGCATGCCAAGGAAAGCGCAACAGTGTCTGAACCTTGCAGCCTTCGTCTTTTCCTAATTGGAACTTGCCTCAGCCCGGTGCTGTCTCTGAGGCTGAGCCTGGGGTTAGGGTTCGGATTAGGGGTGAGCCTCGGGTTAGGGTTCAGAAAACCACACAGCCCAGAGCTCCAGGGGCACTGACAGTGCGTAAGGCATGCCAAGTGCAGTGCGGCACTGCCCCAAACATGCAGCCGTCCTGTGTTCCTGATTGGAACTCCCATCAGTCCACTGCTTTTTCTTAGGCTGTTCCTAGGATTGGAGTTAGGGTTAGGGTTGAGCCTAGGGTTAGGGTTCAGAAAACCACACAGCCCAGAGCCCCAGGGACACTGACAAGGATAAAGGCACGCCAAGGGAAGCGCAACACTGCCTGAGCCGTGCAGCCTTCGTCTTTTCCTAATTGGAACTCGCCTCAGCCCAGGGCTGTTTCTTATGCTGAGCCTAGGGATAGGGTTAGGGTTGAGCCTAGGGTTAGGATTCAGAAAACCACACAGCCCAGAGCTCCAGGGACACTGACAATGATAAACGCATGCCTAAGGAAGATCGGAACTGATGAACCTTGCAGCCTTCATCTTTTCCCAATAGGAACTCGCCTCGGCCCAGTGATGTCTCTTAGGCTGAGCCTGGGGTTAGGGTTAGGGTTGAGCCTAGGGTTAGGATTCAGAAAACCACACAGCCCAGAGCCCCAGGGACACTGACAATGATAAAGGCATGCCAAGGAAAGCGCAACACTGTCTGAACCTTGCAGCCTTCGTGTTTTCCTAATTGGAACTCGCCTCAGCCCAGGGCTGTTTCTTATGCTGAGCCTAGGGATAGGGTTAGGGTTGAGCCTAGGGTTAGGATTCAGAAAACCACACAGCCCAGAGCTCCAGGGACACTGACAGAGATAAAGGCATGCCAAGGAAAGCGCAACACTGTCTGAACCTTGCAGCCTTCGTCTTTTCCTAATTGGAACTTGCCTCAGCCCGGTGCTGTCTCTGAGGCTGAGCCTGGTGTTAGGGTTCGGATTAGGGGTGAGCCTCGGGTTAGGGTTCAGAAAACCACACAGCCCAGAGCCCCAGGGACACTGACAATGATAAAGGCACGCCAAGGGAAGCGCAACACTGCCTGAGCCGTGCAGCCTTCGTGTTTTCCTAATTGGAACTCGCCTCAGCCCAGGGCTGTTTCTTATGCTGAGCCTAGGGTTAGGGTTAGGGTTGAGCCTAGGGTTAGGATTCAGAAAACCACACAGCCCAGAGCTCCAGGGACACTGACAATGATAAACGCATGCCTAAGGAAGATCGGAACTGATGAACCTTGCAGCCTTCATCTTTTCCCAATTGGATCTCGCCTCGGCCCAGTGATGTCTCTTAGGCTGAGCCTGGGGTTAGGGTTAGGGTTGGGCCTAGGGTTAGGGTTCAGAAAACCACACAGCCCAGAGCTCCAGGGACACTGACAGTGATAAAGGCATGCCAAGGAAAGCGCAACACTGTCTGAACCTTGCAGCCTTCGTCTTTTCCTAATTGGAACTTGCCTCAGCCCGGTGCTGTCTCTGAGGCTGAGCCTGGGGTTAGGGTTCGGATTAGGGGTGAGCCTCGGGTTAGGGTTCAGAAAACCACACAGCCCAGAGCTCCAGGGGCACTGACAGTGCGTAAGGCATGCCAAGTGCAGTGCGGCACTGCCCCAAACATGCAGCCGTCCTGTGTTCCTGATTGGAACTCCCATCAGTCCACTGCTTTTCCTTAGGCTGTTCCTAGGATTGGAGTTAGGGTTAGGGTTGAGCCTAGGGTTAGGGTTCAGAAAACCACACAGCCCAGAGCTCCAGGGACACTGACAAGGATAAAGGCATGCCAAGGGAAGCCCAACATTGCCTGAGCCGTGCAGCCTTCGTGTTTTCCTAATTGGAACTCGCCTCAGCCCAGGGCTGTTTCTTATGCTGAGCCTAGGGTTAGGGTTAGGGTTGAGCCTAGGGTTAGGATTCAGAAAACCACACAGCCCAGAGCTCCAGGGACACTGACAATGATAAACGCATGCCTAAGGAAGATCGGAACTGATGAACCTTGCAGCCTTCATCTTTTCCCAATTGGATCTCGCCTCGGCCCAGTGATGTCTCTTAGGCTGAGCCTGGGGTTAGGGTTAGGGTTGAGCCTAGGGTTAGGGTTCAGAAAACCACACGGCCCAGAGCTCCAGGGACACTGACAATGATAAAGGCACGCCAAGGGAAGCGCAACACTGCCTGAACCGTGCAGCCTTCGTGTTTTCCTAATTGGAACTTGCCTCAGCCCAGGGCTGTTTCTTATGCTGAGCCTAGGGTTAGGGTTAGGGTTGAGCCTAGGGTTAGGATTCAGAAAACCACACAGCCCAGAGCTCCAGGGACACTGACAGTGATAAAGGCATGCCAAGGAAAGCGCAACACTGTCTGAACCTTGCAGCCTTCGTCTTTTCCTAATTGGAACTTGCCTCAGCCCGGTGCTGTCTCTGAGGCTGAGCCTGGGGTTAGGGTTCGGATTAGGGGTGAGCCTCGGGTTAGGGTTCAGAAAACCACACAGCCCAGAGCCCCAGGGACACTGACAAGGATAAAGGCACGCCAAAGGAAGCCCAACATTGCCTGAGCCGGGCAGCCTTCGTGTTTTCCTAATTGGAACTCGCCTCAGCCCAGGGCTGTTTCTTATGCTGAGCCTAGGGATAGGGTTAGGGTTGAGCCTAGGGTTAGGATTCAGAAAACCACACAGCCCAGAGCTCCAGGGACACTGACAATGATAAAGGCATGCCAAAGGAATCACAACACTGCCTGATCCTTGCAGCCTTCATGTTTCCCAGTTGGAGCTCACCTCAACCCAGTACTGTTTCTTAGGCTGAGCCTAGGGTTAGGGTTAGGGTTGAGCCTAGGGTTAGGGTTCAGAAAACCACACAGCCCAGAGCTCCAGGGACACTGACAATGATAAAGGCATGCCAAGGGAAGCGCAACACTGCCTGAACCTTGCAGCCTTCATCTTTTCCCAACTGGAGCTTGCCTCAGCCCAGTGCCGTTCCTTATGCTGAGCCTAGGGTTAGGGTTAGGGTTGAGCCTAGGGTTAGGATTCAGAAAACCACACAGCCCAGAGCTACAGGGACACTGACAATGATAAAGGCACGCCAAGGGAAGCGCAACACTGCCTGAGCCGTGCAGCCTTCGTGTTTTCCTAATTGGAACTCACCTCAGCCCAGGGCTGTTTCTTATGCTGAGCTTAGGGATAGGGTTAGGGTTGAGCCTAGGGTTAGGATTCAGAAAACCACACAGCCCAGAGCTCCAGGGACACTGACAGTGATAAAGGCATGCCAAGGAAAGCGCAACACTGTCTGAACCTTGCAGCCTTCGTCTTTTCCTAATTGGAACTTGCCTCAGCCCGGTGCTGTCTCTGAGGCTGAGCCTGGGGTTAGGGTTCGGATTAGGGGTGAGCCTCGGGTTAGGGTTCAGAAAACCACACAGCCCAGAGCCCCAGGGACACTGACAAGGATAAAGGCACGCCAAAGGAAGCCCAACATTGCCTGAGCCGGGCAGCCTTCGTGTTTTCCTAATTGGAACTCGCCTCAGCCCAGGGCTGTTTCTTATGCTGAGCCTAGGGATAGGGTTAGGGTTGAGCCTAGGGTTAGGATTCAGAAAACCACACAGCCCAGAGCTCCAGGGACACTGACAATGATAAAGGCATGCCAAAGGAATCACAACACTGCCTGATCCTTGCAGCCTTCATGTTTCCCAGTTGGAGCTCACCTCAACCCAGTACTGTTTCTTAGGCTGAGCCTAGGGTTAGGGTTAGGGTTGAGCCTAGGGTTAGGGTTCAGAAAACCACACAGCCCAGAGCTCCAGGGACACTGACAATGATAAAGGCATGCCAAGGGAAGCGCAACACTGCCTGAACCTTGCAGCCTTCATCTTTTCCCAACTGGAGCTTGCCTCAGCCCAGTGCCGTTCCTTATGCTGAGCCTAGGGTTAGGGTTAGGGTTGAGCCTAGGGTTAGGATTCAGAAAACCACACAGCCCAGAGCTCCAGGGACACTGACAATGATAAACGCATGCCTAAGGAAGATCGGAACTGATGAACCTTGCAGCCTTCATCTTTTCCCAATTGGATCTCGCCTCGGCCCAGTGATGTCTCTTAGGCTGAGCCTGGGGTTAGGGTTAGGGTTGGGCCTAGGGTTAGGGTTCAGAAAACCACACAGCCCAGAGCTCCAGGGACACTGACAGTGATAAAGGCATGCCAAGGAAAGCGCAACACTGTCTGAACCTTGCAGCCTTCGTCTTTTCCTAATTGGAACTTGCCTCAGCCCGGTGCTCTCTCTGAGGCTGAGCCTGGGGTTAGGGTTCGGATTAGGGGTGAGCCTCGGGTTAGGGTTCAGAAAACCACACAGCCCAGAGCCCCAGGGGCACTGACAATGATAAAGGCATGCCTAAGGAAGATCGGAACTGATGAACCTTGCAGCCTTCATCTTTTCCCAATAGGAACTCGCCTCGGCCCAGTGATGTCTCTTAGGCTGAGCCTGGGGTTAGGGTTAGGGTTGGGCCTAGGGTTAGGGTTCAGAAAACCACACAGCCCAGAGCCCCAGGGACACTGACAATGATAAAGGCATGCCAAGGAAAGCGCAACACTGTCTGAACCTTGCAGCCTTCGTGTTTTCCTAATTGGAACTCGCCTCAGCCCAGGGCTGTTTCTTATGCTGAGCCTAGGGATAGGGTTAGGGTTGAGCCTAGGGTTAGGATTCAGAAAACCACACAGCCCAGAGCTCCAGGGACACTGACAGAGATAAAGGCATGCCAAGGAAAGCGCAACACTGTCTGAACCTTGCAGCCTTCGTCTTTTCCTAATTGGAACTTGCCTCAGCCCGGTGCTGTCTCTGAGGCTGAGCCTGGTGTTAGGGTTCGGATTAGGGGTGAGCCTCGGGTTAGGGTTCAGAAAACCACACAGCCCAGAGCCCCAGGGACACTGACAATGATAAAGGCACGCCAAGGGAAGCGCAACACTGCCTGAGCCGTGCAGCCTTCGTGTTTTCCTAATTGGAACTCGCCTCAGCCCAGGGCTGTTTCTTATGCTGAGCCTAGGGTTAGGGTTAGGGTTGAGCCTAGGGTTAGGATTCAGAAAACCACACAGCCCAGAGCTCCAGGGACACTGACAATGATAAACGCATGCCTAAGGAAGATCGGAACTGATGAACCTTGCAGCCTTCATCTTTTCCCAATTGGATCTCGCCTCGGCCCAGTGATGTCTCTTAGGCTGAGCCTGGGGTTAGGGTTAGGGTTGGGCCTAGGGTTAGGGTTCAGAAAACCACACAGCCCAGAGCTCCAGGGACACTGACAGTGATAAAGGCATGCCAAGGAAAGAGCAACACTGTCTGAACCTTGCAGCCTTCGTCTTTTCCTAATTGGAACTTGCCTCAGCCCGGTGCCGTCTCTGAGGCTGAGCCTGGGGTTAGGGTTCGGATTAGGGGTGAGCCTCGGGTTAGGGTTCAGAAAACCACACAGCCCAGAGCCTCAGGGGCACTGACAGTGCGTAAGGCATGCCAAGTGCAGTGCGGCACTGCCCCAAACATGCAGCCGTCCTGTGTTCCTGATTGGAACTCCCATCAGTCCACTGCTTTTTCTTAGGCTGTTCCTAGGATTGGAGTTAGGGTTAGGGTTGAGCCTAGGGTTAGGGTTCAGAAAACCACACAGCCCAGAGCTCCAGGGACACTGACAAGGATAAAGGCATGCCAAGGGAAGCCCAACATTGCCTGAGCCGTGCAGCCTTCGTGTTTTCCTAATTGGAACTCGCCTCAGCCCAGGGCTGTTTCTTATGCTGAGCCTAGGGATAGGGTTAGGGTTGAGCCTAGGGTTAGGATTCAGAAAACCACACAGCCCAGAGCTCCAGGGACACTGACAATGATAAACACATGCCTAAGGAAGATCGGAACTGATGAACCTTGCAGCCTTCATCTTTTCCCAATTGGATCTCGCCTCGGCCCAGTGATGTCTCTGAGGCTGAGCCTGGGGTTAGGGTTAGGGTTGGGCCTAGGGTTAGGGTTAGGGTTGGGCCTAGGGTTAGGGTTCAGAAAACCACACAGCCCAGAGCTCCAGGGACACTGACAATGATAAAGGCATGCCAAAGGAATCACAACACTGCCTGATCCTTGCAGCCTTCATGTTTCCCAGTTGGAGCTCACCTCAACCCAGTACTGTTTCTTAGGCTGAGCCTAGGGTTAGGGTTAGGGTTGAACCTAGGGTTAGGGTTCAGAAAACCACACAGCCCAGAGCTCCAGGGGCACTGACAGTGCGTAAGGCATGCCAAGTGCAGTGCGGCACTGCCCCAAACATGCAGCCGTCCTGTGTTCCTGATTGGAACTCCCATCAGTCCACTGCTTTTTCTTAGGCTGTTCCTAGGATTGGAGTTAGGGTTAGGGTTGAGCCTAGGGTTAGGGTTCAGAAAACCACACAGCCCAGAGCTCCAGGGACACTGACAGTGATAAAGGCATGCCAAGGAAAGCGCAACACTGTCTGAACCTTGCAGCCTTTGTCTTTTCCTAATTGGAACTTGCCTCAGCCCGGTGCTGTCTCTGAGGCTGAGCCTGGGGTTAGGGTTCGGATTAGGGGTGAGCCTCGGGTTAGGGTTCAGAAAACCACACAGCCCAGAGCTCCAGGGACACTGACAATGATAAAGGCACGCCAAGGGAAGCGCAACACTGCCTGAGCCGTGCAGCCTTCGTGTTTTCCTAATTGGAACTCGCCTCAGCCCAGTGCCCTTTCTTATGCTGAGCCTAGGGTTAGGGTTAGGGTTGAGCCTAGGGTTAGGATTCAGAAAACCACACAGCCCAGAGCTCCAGGGACACTGACAATGATAAAGGCATGCCTAAGGAAGATCGGAACTGATGAACCTTGCAGCCTTCATCTTTTCCCGATTGGAACTCGCCTCAGCCCAGTGATGTCTCTGAGGCTGAGCCTGGGGTTAGGGTTAGGGTTGGGCCTAGGGTTAGGGTTCAGAAAACCACACAGCCCAGAGCTCCAGGGACACTGACAGTGATAAAGGCATGCCAAGGAAAGCGCAACACTGCCTGAACCTTGCAGCCTTCGTCTTTTCCTAATTGGAACTTGCCTCAGCCCGGTGCTGTCTCTGAAGCTGAGCCTGGGGTTAGGGTTCGGATTAGGGGTGAGCCTCGGGTTAGGGTTCAGAAAACCACACAGCCCAGACCTCCAGGGGCACTGACAGTGCGTAAGGCATGCCAAGTGCAGTGCGGCACTGCCCCAAACATGCAGCCGTCCTGTGTTCCTGACTGGAACTCCCATCAGTCCCCTGCTTTTTCTTAGGCTGTTCCTAGGATTGGAGTTAGGGTTAGGGTTGAGCCTAGGGTTAGGATTCAGAAAACCACACAGCCCAGAGCTCCAGGGACACTGACAATGATAAACGCATGCCTAAGGAAGATCGGAACTGATGAACCTTGCAGCCTTCATCTTTTCCCAATTGGATCTCGCCTCGGCCCAGTGATGTCTCTGAGGCTGAGCCTGGGGTTAGGGTTAGGGTTGGGCCTAGGGTTAGGGTTCAGAAAACCACACAGCCCAGAGTTCCAGGGACACTGACAATGATAAAGGCATGCCAAAGGAATCACAACACTGCCTGATCCTTGCAGCCTTCGTGTTTCCCAGTTGGAGCTCACCTCAACCCAGTACTGTTTCTTAGGCTGAGCCTAGGGTTAGGGTTAGGGTTGAGCCTAGGGTTAGGGTTCAGAAAACCACACAGCCCAGAGCTCCAGGGGCACTGACAGTGCGTAAGGCATGCCAAGTGCAGTGCGGCACTGCCCCAAACATGCAGCCGTCCTGTGTTCCTGATTGGAACTCCCATCAGTCCACTGCTTTTTCTTAGGCTGTTCCTAGGATTGGAGTTAGGGTTAGGGTTGAGCCTAGGGTTAGGGTTCAGAAAACCACACAGCCCAGAGCTCCAGGGACACTGACAAGGATAAAGGCATGCCAAGGGAAGCCCAACATTGCCTGAGCCGTGCAGCCTTTGTGTTTTCCTAATTGGAACTCGCCTCAGCCCAGGGCTGTTTCTTAGGCTGAGCCTAGGGATAGGGTTGGGGTTGAGCCTAGGGTTAGGATTCAGAAAACCACACAGCCCAGAGCTCCAGGGACACTGACAATGATAAACGCATGCCTAAGGAAGATCGGAACTGATGAACCTTGCAGCCTTCATCTTTTCCCAATTGGATCTCGCCTCGGCCCAGTGATGTCTCTGAGGCTGAGCCTGGGGTTAGGGTTAGGGTTGGGCCTAGGGTTAGGGTTCAGAAAACCACACAGCCCAGAGCTCCAGGGACACTGACAATGATAAAGGCATGCCAAAGGAATCACAACACTGCCTGATCCTTGCAGCCTTCATGTTTCCCAGTTGGAGCTCACCTCAACCCAGTACTGTTTCTTAGGCTGAGCCTAGGGTTAGGGTTAGGGTTGAACCTAGGGTTAGGGTTCAGAAAACCACACAGCCCAGAGCTCCAGGGGCACTGACAGTGCGTAAGGCATGCCAAGTGCAGTGCGGCACTGCCCCAAACATGCAGCCGTCCTGTGTTCCTGATTGGAACTCCCATCAGTCCACTGCTTTTTCTTAGGCTGTTCCTAGGATTGGAGTTAGGGTTAGGGTTGAGCCTAGGGTTAGGGTTCAGAAAACCACACAGCCCAGAGCTCCAGGGACACTGACAGTGATAAAGGCATGCCAAGGAAAGCGCAACACTGTCTGAACCTTGCAGCCTTTGTCTTTTCCTAATTGGAACTTGCCTCAGCCCGGTGCTGTCTCTGAGGCTGAGCCTGGGGTTAGGGTTCGGATTAGGGGTGAGCCTCGGGTTAGGGTTCAGAAAACCACACAGCCCAGAGCTCCAGGGACACTGACAATGATAAAGGCACGCCAAGGGAAGCGCAACACTGCCTGAGCCGTGCAGCCTTCGTGTTTTCCTAATTGGAACTCGCCTCAGCCCAGTGCCCTTTCTTATGCTGAGCCTAGGGTTAGGGTTAGGGTTGAGCCTAGGGTTAGGATTCAGAAAACCACACAGCCCAGAGCTCCAGGGACACTGACAATGATAAACGCATGCCTAAGGAAGATCGGAACTGATGAACCTTGCAGCCTTCATCTTTTCCCAATTGGATCTCGCCTCAGCCCAGTGATGTCTCTTAGGCTGAGCCTGGGGTTAGGGTTAGGGTTGGGCCTAGGGTTAGGGTTCAGAAAACCACACAGCCCAGAGCTCCAGGGACACTGACAGTGATAAAGGCATGCCAAGGAAAGCGCAACACTGCCTGAACCTTGCAGCCTTCGTCTTTTCCTAATTGGAACTTGCCTCAGCCCGGTGCTGTCTCTGAAGCTGAGCCTGGGGTTAGGGTTCGGATTAGGGGTGAGCCTCGGGTTAGGGTTCAGAAAACCACACAGCCCAGACCTCCAGGGGCACTGACAGTGCGTAAGGCATGCCAAGTGCAGTGCGGCACTGCCCCAAACATGCAGCCGTCCTGTGTTCCTGATTGGAACTCCCATCAGTCCCCTGCTTTTTCTTAGGCTGTTCCTAGGATTGGAGTTAGGGTTAGGGTTGAGCCTAGGGTTAGGATTCAGAAAACCACACAGCCCAGAGCTCCAGGGACACTGACAATGATAAACGCATGCCTAAGGAAGATCGGAACTGATGAACCTTGCAGCCTTCATCTTTTCCCAATTGGATCTCGCCTCGGCCCAGTGATGTCTCTTAGGCTGAGCCTAAGGTTAGGGTTAGGGTTGGGCCTAGGGTTAGGGTTCAGAAAACCACACAGCCCAGACCTCCAGGGACACTGACAATGATAAAGGCATGCCAAAGGAATCACAACACTGCCTGATCCTTGCAGCCTTCGTATTTCCCAGTTGGAGCTCACCTCAACCCAGTACTGTTTCTTAGGCTGAGCCTAGGGTTAGGGTTAGGGTTGAGCCTAGGGTTAGGGTTCAGAAAACCACACAGCCCAGAGCTCCAGGGACACTGACAATGATAAAGGCACGCCAAGGGAAGCGCAACACTGCCTGAACCTTGCAGCCTTCGCCTTTTCCCAACTGGAGCTTGCCTCAGCCCAGTGCCGTTTCTTATGCTGAGCCTAGGGTTAGGGTTAGGGTTGAGCCTAGGGTTAGGATTCAGAAAACCACACAGCCCAGAGCTCCAGGGACACTGACAGTGATAAAGGCATGCCAAGGGAAGCGCAACACTGTCTGAACCTTGCAGCCTTCGTTTTTTCCTAATTGGAACTTGCCTCAGCCCGGTGCTGTCTCTTAGGCTGAGCCTGGGGTTAGGGTTAGGGTTGAGCCTAGGGTTAGGATTCAGAAAACCACACAGCCCAGAGCTCCAGGGACACTGACAGTGATAAAGGCATGCCAAGGAAAGCGCAACACTGCCTGAACCTTGCAGCCTTCATCTTTTCCCAACTGGAGCTTGCCTCAGCCCAGTGCCGTTTCTTATGCTGAGCCTAGGGTTAGGGTTAGGGTTGAGCCTAGGGTTAGGATTCAGAAAACCACACAGCCCAGAGCTCCAGGGACACTGACAGTGATAAAGGCATGCCAAGGAAAGAGCAACACTGTCTGAACCTTGCAGCCTTCGTGTTTTCCTAATTGGAACTTGCCTCAGCCCGGTGCCGTCTCTGAGGCTGAGCCTGGGGTTAGGGTTCGGATTAGGGGTGAGCCTCGGGTTAGGGTTCAGAAAACCACACAGCCCAGAGCCTCAGGGGCACTGACAGTGCGTAAGGCATGCCAAGTGCAGTGCGGCACTGCCCCAAACATGCAGCCGTCCTGTGTTCCTGATTGGAACTCCCATCAGTCCACTGCTTTTTCTTAGGCTGTTCCTAGGATTGGAGTTAGGGTTAGGGTTGAGCCTAGGGTTAGGGTTCAGAAAACCACACAGCCCAGAGCTCCAGGGACACTGACAAGGATAAAGGCATGCCAAGGGAAGCCCAACATTGCCTGAGCCGTGCAGCCTTCGTGTTTTCCTAATTGGAACTCGCCTCAGCCCAGGGCTGTTTCTTATGCTGAGCCTAGGGATAGGGTTAGGGTTGAGCCTAGGGTTAGGATTCAGAAAACCACACAGCCCAGAGCTCCAGGGACACTGACAATGATAAACGCATGCCTAAGGAAGATCGGAACTGATGAACCTTGCAGCCTTCATCTTTTCCCAATTGGATCTCGCCTCGGCCCAGTGATGTCTCTGAGGCTGAGCCTGGGGTTAGGGTTAGGGTTGGGCCTAGGGTTAGGGTTAGGGTTGGGCCTAGGGTTAGGGTTAGGGTTCAGAAAACCACACAGCCCAGAGCTCCAGGGACACTGACAATGATAAAGGCATGCCAAAGGAATCACAACACTGCCTGATCCTTGCAGCCTTCATGTTTCCCAGTTGGAGCTCACCTCAACCCAGTACTGTTTCTTAGGCTGAGCCTAGGGTTAGGGTTAGGGTTGAACCTAGGGTTAGGGTTCAGAAAACCACACAGCCCAGAGCTCCAGGGGCACTGACAGTGCGTAAGGCATGCCAAGTGCAGTGCGGCACTGCCCCAAACATGCAGCCGTCCTGTGTTCCTGATTGGAACTCCCATCAGTCCACTGCTTTTTCTTAGGCTGTTCCTAGGATTGGAGTTAGGGTTAGGGTTGAGCCTAGGGTTAGGGTTCAGAAAACCACACAGCCCAGAGCTCCAGGGACACTGACAGTGATAAAGGCATGCCAAGGAAAGCGCAACACTGTCTGAACCTTGCAGCCTTCGTCTTTTCCTAATTGGAACTTGCCTCAGCCCGGTGCTGTCTCTTAGGCTGAGCCTGGGGTTAGGGTTCGGATTAGGGGTGAGCCTCGGGTTAGGGTTCAGAAAACCACACAGCCCAGAGCCCCAGGGACACTGACAGGGCGTAACGCATGCCAAGTGCAGTGCGGCACTGCCCCAAACATGCAGCCGTCCTGTGTTCCTGACTGGAAATCCAATCAGTCCCCTGCTTTTTCTTAGGCTGTTCCTTGGATTGGAGTTAGGGTTAGGGTTGAGCCTAGGGTTAGGGTTCAGAAAACCACACGGCCCAGAGCTCCAGGGACACTGACAATGATAAAGGCACGCCAAGGGAAGCGCAACACTGCCTGAACCGTGCAGCCTTCGTGTTTTCCTAATTGGAACTTGCCTCAGCCCAGTGCCGTTTCTTCTGCTGAGCCTAGGTTTAGGGTTAGGGTTGAGCCTAGGGTTAGGATTCAGAAAACCACACAGCCCAGAGCTACAGGGACACTGACAATGATAAAGGCACGCCAAGGGAAGCGCAACACTGCCTGAGCCGTGCAGCCTTCGTGTTTTCCTAATTGGAACTCACCTCAGCCCAGGGCTGTTTCTTATGCTGAGCCTAGGGATAGGGTTAGGGTTTAGCCTAGGGTTAGGATTCAGAAAACCACACAGCCCAGAGCTCCAGGGACACTGACAGTGATAAAGGCATGCCAAGGAAAGCGCAACACTGTCTGAACCTTGCAGCCTTCGTCTTTTCCTAATTGGAACTTGCCTCAGCCCGGTGCTGTCTCTGAGGCTGAGCCTGGGGTTAGGGTTCGGATTAGGGGTGAGCCTCGGGTTAGGGTTCAGAAAACCACACAGCCCAGAGCCCCAGGGACACTGACAAGGATAAAGGCACGCCAAAGGAAGCCCAACATTGCCTGAGCCGGGCAGCCTTCGTGTTTTCCTAATTGGAACTCGCCTCAGCCCAGGGCTGTTTCTTATGCTGAGCCTAGGGATAGGGTTAGGGTTGAGCCTAGGGTTAGGATTCAGAAAACCACACAGCCCAGATCTCCAGGGACACTGACAATGATAAAGGCATGCCAAAGGAATCACAACACTGCCTGATCCTTGCAGCCTTCATGTTTCCCAGTTGGAGCTCACCTCAACCCAGTACTGTTTCTTAGGCTGAGCCTAGGGTTAGGGTTAGGGTTGAGCCTAGGGTTAGGGTTCAGAAAACCACACAGCCCAGAGCTCCAGGGACACTGACAATGATAAAGGCATGCCAAGGGAAGCGCAACACTGCCTGAACCTTGCAGCCTTCATCTTTTCCCAACTGGAGCTTGCCTCAGCCCAGTGCCGTTCCTTATGCTGAGCCTAGGGTTAGGGTTAGGGTTGAGCCTAGGGTTAGGATTCAGAAAACCACACAGCCCAGAGCTCCAGGGACACTGACAATGATAAACGCATGCCTAAGGAAGATCGGAACTGATGAACCTTGCAGCCTTCATCTTTTCCCAATTGGATCTCGCCTCGGCCCAGTGATGTCTCTTAGGCTGAGCCTGGGGTTAGGGTTAGGGTTGGGCCTAGGGTTAGGGTTCAGAAAACCACACAGCCCAGAGCTCCAGGGACACTGACAGTGATAAAGGCATGCCAAGGAAAGCGCAACACTGTCTGAACCTTGCAGCCTTCGTCTTTTCCTAATTGGAACTTGCCTCAGCCCGGTGCTCTCTCTGAGGCTGAGCCTGGGGTTAGGGTTCGGATTAGGGGTGAGCCTCGGGTTAGGGTTCAGAAAACCACACAGCCCAGAGCCCCAGGGACACTGACAATGATAAAGGCATGCCTAAGGAAGATCGGAACTGATGAACCTTGCAGCCTTCATCTTTTCCCAATTGGATCTCGCCTCGGCCCAGTGATGTCTCTTAGGCTGAGCCTGGGGTTAGGGTTAGGGTTGGGCCTAGGGTTAGGGTTCAGAAAACCACACAGCCCAGAGCTCCAGGGACACTGACAGTGATAAAGGCATGCCAAGGAAAGCGCAACAGTGTCTGAACCTTGCAGCCTTCGTCTTTTCCTAATTGGAACTTGCCTCAGCCCGGTGCTGTCTCTGAGGCTGAGCCTGGGGTTAGGGTTCGGATTAGGGGTGAGCCTCGGGTTAGGGTTCAGAAAACCACACAGCCCAGAGCTCCAGGGGCACTGACAGTGCGTAAGGCATGCCAAGTGCAGTGCGGCACTGCCCCAAACATGCAGCCGTCCTGTGTTCCTGATTGGAACTCCCATCAGTCCACTGCTTTTTCTTAGGCTGTTCCTAGGATTGGAGTTAGGGTTAGGGTTGAGCCTAGGGTTAGGGTTCAGAAAACCACACAGCCCAGAGCCCCAGGGACACTGACAAGGATAAAGGCACGCCAAGGGAAGCGCAACACTGCCTGAGCCGTGCAGCCTTCGTCTTTTCCTAATTGGAACTCGCCTCAGCCCAGTGCCCTTTCTTATGCTGAGCCTAGGGATAGGGTTAGGGTTGAGCCTAGGGTTAGGATTCAGAAAACCACACAGCCCAGAGCTCCAGGGACACTGACAATGATAAACGCATGCCTAAGGAAGATCGGAACTGATGAACCTTGCAGCCTTCATCTTTTCCCAATAGGAACTCGCCTCGGCCCAGTGATGTCTCTTAGGCTGAGCCTGGGGTTAGGGTTAGGGTTGAGCCTAGGGTTAGGATTCAGAAAACCACACAGCCCAGAGCCCCAGGGACACTGACAATGATAAAGGCATGCCAAGGAAAGCGCAACACTGTCTGAACCTTGCAGCCTTCGTGTTTTCCTAATTGGAACTCGCCTCAGCCCAGGGCTGTTTCTTATGCTGAGCCTAGGGTTAGGGTTAGGGTTGAGCCTAGGGTTAGGATTCAGAAAACCACACAGCCCAGAGCTCCAGGGACACTGACAGAGATAAAGGCATGCCAAGGAAAGCGCAACACTGTCTGAACCTTGCAGCCTTCGTCTTTTCCTAATTGGAACTTGCCTCAGCCCGGTGCTGTCTCTGAGGCTGAGCCTGGTGTTAGGGTTCGGATTAGGGGTGAGCCTCGGGTTAGGGTTCAGAAAACCACACAGCCCAGAGCCCCAGGGACACTGACAATGATAAAGGCACGCCAAGGGAAGCGCAACACTGCCTGAGCCGTGCAGCCTTCGTGTTTTCCTAATTGGAACTCGCCTCAGCCCAGGGCTGTTTCTTATGCTGAGCCTAGGGTTAGGGTTAGGGTTGAGCCTAGGGTTAGGATTCAGAAAACCACACAGCCCAGAGCTCCAGGGACACTGACAATGATAAACGCATGCCTAAGGAAGATCGGAACTGATGAACCTTGCAGCCTTCATCTTTTCCCAATTGGATCTCGCCTCGGCCCAGTGATGTCTCTTAGGCTGAGCCTGGGGTTAGGGTTAGGGTTGGGCCTAGGGTTAGGGTTCAGAAAACCACACAGCCCAGAGCTCCAGGGACACTGACAGTGATAAAGGCATGCCAAGGAAAGCGCAACAGTGTCTGAACCTTGCAGCCTTCGTCTTTTCCTAATTGGAACTTGCCTCAGCCCGGTGCTGTCTCTGAGGCTGAGCCTGGGGTTAGGGTTCGGATTAGGGGTGAGCCTCGGGTTAGGGTTCAGAAAACCACACAGCCCAGAGCTCCAGGGGCACTGACAGTGCGTAAGGCATGCCAAGTGCAGTGCGGCACTGCCCCAAACATGCAGCCGTCCTGTGTTCCTGATTGGAACTCCCATCAGTCCACTGCTTTTTCTTAGGCTGTTCCTAGGATTGGAGTTAGGGTTAGGGTTGAGCCTAGGGTTAGGGTTCAGAAAACCACACAGCCCAGAGCTCCAGGGACACTGACAAGGATAAAGGCATGCCAAGGGAAGCCCAACATTGCCTGAGCCGTGCAGCCTTCGTGTTTTCCTAATTGGAACTCGCCTCAGCCCAGGGCTGTTTCTTATGCTGAGCCTAGGGTTAGGGTTAGGGTTGAGCCTAGGGTTAGGATTCAGAAAACCACACAGCCCAGAGCTCCAGGGACACTGACAATGATAAACGCATGCCTAAGGAAGATCGGAACTGATGAACCTTGCAGCCTTCATCTTTTCCCAATTGGATCTCGCCTCGGCCCAGTGATGTCTCTTAGGCTGAGCCTGGGGTTAGGGTTAGGGTTGAGCCTAGGGTTAGGGTTCAGAAAACCACACGGCCCAGAGCTCCAGGGACACTGACAATGATAAAGGCACGCCAAGGGAAGCGCAACACTGCCTGAGCCGTGCAGCCTTCGTGTTTTCCTAATTGGAACTTGCCTCAGCCCAGGGCTGTTTCTTATGCTGAGCCTAGGGTTAGGGTTAGGGTTGAGCCTAGGGTTAGGATTCAGAAAACCACACAGCCCAGAGCTCCAGGGACACTGACAGTGATAAAGGCATGCCAAGGAAAGCGCAACACTGTCTGAACCTTGCAGCCTTCGTCTTTTCCTAATTGGAACTTGCCTCAGCCCGGTGCTGTCTCTGAGGCTGAGCCTGGGGTTAGGGTTCGGATTAGGGGTGAGCCTCGGGTTAGGGTTCAGAAAACCACACAGCCCAGAGCTCCAGGGGCACTGACAGTGCGTAAGGCATGCCAAGTGCAGTGCGGCACTGCCCCAAACATGCAGCCGTCCTGTGTTCCTGATTGGAACTCCCATCAGTCCCCTGCTTTTTCTTAGGCTGTTCCTAGGATTGGAGTTAGGGTTAGGGTTGAGCCTAGGGTTAGGGTTCAGAAAACCACACAGCCCAGAGCTCCAGGGACACTGACAATGATAAACGCATGCCAAGGGAAGCCCAACATTGCCTGAGCCGTGCAGCCTTCGTGTTTTCCTAATTGGAACTCGCCTCAGCCCAGGGCTGTTTCTTATGCTGAGCCTAGGGATAGGGTTAGGGTTGAGCCTAGGGTTAGGATTCAGAAAACCACACAGCCCAGAGCTCCAGGGACACTGACAATGATAAACGCATGCCTAAGGAAGATCGGAACTGATGAACCTTGCAGCCTTCATCTTTTCCCAATTGGATCTCGCCTCGGCCCAGTGATGTCTCTGAGGCTGAGCCTGGGGTTAGGGTTAGGGTTGGGCCTAGGGTTAGGGTTCAGAAAACCACACAGCCCAGAGCTCCAGGGACACTGACAATGATAAAGGCATGCCAAAGGAATCACAACACTGCCTGATCCTTGCAGCCTTCATGTTTCCCAGTTGGAGCTCACCTCAACCCAGTACTGTTTCTTAGGCTGAGCCTAGGGTTAGGGTTAGGGTTGAGCCTAGGGTTAGGGTTCAGAAAACCACACAGCCCAGAGCTCCAGGGGCACTGACAGTGCGTAAGGCATGCCAAGTGCAGTGCGGCACTGCCCCAAACATGCAGCCGTCCTGTCTTCCTATTTGGAACTCCCATCAGTCCACTGCTTTTTCTTAGGCTGTTCCTAGCATTGGAGTTAGGGTTAGGGTTGAGCCTAGGGTTAGGGTTCAGAAAACCACACAGCCCAGAGCTCCAGGGACACTGACAATGATAAAGGCATGCCAAGGGAAGCGCAACACTGCCTGAACCTTGCAGCCTTCATCTTTTCCCAACTGGAGCTTGCCTCAGCCCAGTGCCGTTCCTTATGCTGAGCCTAGGGTTAGGGTTAGGGTTGAGCCTAGGGTTAGGATTCAGAAAACCACACAGCCCAGAGCTCCAGGGACACTGACAATGATAAAGGCATGCCTAAGGAAGATCGGAACTGATGAACCTTGCAGCCTTCATCTTTTCCCAATTGGATCTCGCCTCGGCCCAGTGATGTCTCTTAGGCTGAGCCTGGGGTTAGGGTTAGGGTTAGGGTTCAGAAAACCACACAGCCCAGAGCTCCAGGGACACTGACAGTGATAAAGGCATGCCAAGGAAAGCGCAACACTGTCTGAACCTTGCAGCCTTCGTCTTTTCCTAATTGGAACTTGCCTCAGCCCGGTGCTCTCTCTGAGGCTGAGCCTGGGGTTAGGGTTCGGATTAGGGGTGAGCCTCGGGTTAGGGTTCAGAAAACCACACAGCCCAGAGCCCCAGGGACACTGACAATGATAAAGGCACGCCAAGGGAAGCGCAACACTGCCTGAGCCGTGCAGCCTTCGTGTTTTCCTAATTGGAACTCGCCTCAGCCCAGGGCTGTTTCTTATGCTGAGCCTAGGGATAGGGTTAGGGTTGAGCCTAGGGTTAGGATTCAGAAAACCACACAGCCCAGAGCTCCAGGGACACTGACAATGATAAACGCATGCCTAAGGAAGATCGGAACTGATGAACCTTGCAGCCTTCATCTTTTCCCAATTGGATCTCGCCTCGGCCCAGTGATGTCTCTGAGGCTGAGCCTGGGGTTAGGGTTAGGGTTGGGCCTAGGGTTAGGGTTCAGAAAACCACACAGCCCAGAGCTCCAGGGGCACTGACAGTGCGTAAGGCATGCCAAGTGCAGTGCAGCACTGCCCCAAACATGCAGCCGTCCTGTGTTCCTGACTGGAACTCCCATCAGTCCACTGCTTTTTCTTAGGCTGTTCCTAGGATTGGAGTTAGGGTTAGGGTTGAGCCTAGGGTTAGGGTTCAGAAAACCACACAGCCCAGAGCTCCAGGGACACTGACAGTGATAAAGGCATGCCAAGGAAAGTGCAACACTGCCTGAACCTTGCAGCCTTCGTCTTTTCCTAATTGGAACTTGCCTCAGCCCGGTGCTGTCTCTGAGGCTGAGCCTGGGGTTAGGGTTAGGGTTAGGGTTGAGCCTCGGGTTAGGGTTCAGAAAACCACACAGCCCAGAGCCCCAGGGGCACTGACAATGATAAAGGCATGCCAAGGAAAGCGCAACACTGTCTGAACCTTGCAGCCTTCGTCTTTTCCCAACTGGAGCTTGCCTCAGCCCAGTGCCGTTTCTTCTGCTGAGCCTAGGTTTAGGGTTAGGGTTGAGCCTAGGGTTAGGATTCAGAAAACCACACAGCCCAGAGCTACAGGGACACTGACAATGATAAAGGCACGCCAAGGGAAGCGCAACACTGCCTGAGCCGTGCAGCCTTCGTGTTTTCCTAATTGGAACTCACCTCAGCCCAGGGCTGTTTCTTATGCTGAGCCTAGGGATAGGGTTAGGGTTGAGCCTAGGGTTAGGATTCAGAAAACCACACAGCCCAGAGCTCCAGGGACACTGACAGTGATAAAGGCATGCCAAGGAAAGCGCAACACTGTCTGAACCTTGCAGCCTTCGTCTTTTCCTAATTGGAACTTGCCTCAGCCCGGTGCTGTCTCTGAGGCTGAGCCTGGGGTTAGGGTTCGGATTAGGGGTGAGCCTCGGGTTAGGGTTCAGAAAACCACACAGCCCAGAGCCCCAGGGACACTGACAAGGATAAAGGCACGCCAAAGGAAGCCCAACATTGCCTGAGCCGGGCAGCCTTCGTGTTTTCCTAATTGGAACTCGCCTCAGCCCAGGGCTGTTTCTTATGCTGAGCCTAGGGATAGGGTTAGGGTTGAGCCTAGGGTTAGGATTCAGAAAACCACACAGCCCAGAGCTCCAGGGACACTGACAATGATAAAGGCATGCCAAAGGAATCACAACACTGCCTGATCCTTGCAGCCTTCATGTTTCCCAGTTGGAGCTCACCTCAACCCAGTACTGTTTCTTAGGCTGAGCCTAGGGTTAGGGTTAGGGTTGAGCCTAGGGTTAGGATTCAGAAAACCACACAGCCCAGAGCTCCAGGGACACTGACAATGATAAACGCATGCCTAAGGAAGATCGGAACTGATGAACCTTGCAGCCTTCATCTTTTCCCAATTGGATCTCGCCTCGGCCCAGTGATGTCTCTTAGGCTGAGCCTGGGGTTAGGGTTAGGGTTGGGCCTAGGGTTAGGGTTCAGAAAACCACACAGCCCAGAGCTCCAGGGACACTGACAGTGATAAAGGCATGCCAAGGAAAGCGCAACACTGTCTGAACCTTGCAGCCTTCGTCTTTTCCTAATTGGAACTTGCCTCAGCCCGGTGCTCTCTCTGAGGCTGAGCCTGGGGTTAGGGTTCGGATTAGGGGTGAGCCTCGGGTTAGGGTTCAGAAAACCACACAGCCCAGAGCCCCAGGGGCACTGACAATGATAAAGGCATGCCTAAGGAAGATCGGAACTGATGAACCTTGCAGCCTTCATCTTTTCCCAATAGGAACTCGCCTCGGCCCAGTGATGTCTCTTAGGCTGAGCCTGGGGTTAGGGTTAGGGTTGGGCCTAGGGTTAGGGTTCAGAAAACCACACAGCCCAGAGCCCCAGGGACACTGACAATGATAAAGGCATGCCAAGGAAAGCGCAACACTGTCTGAACCTTGCAGCCTTCGTGTTTTCCTAATTGGAACTCGCCTCAGCCCAGGGCTGTTTCTTATGCTGAGCCTAGGGATAGGGTTAGGGTTGAGCCTAGGGTTAGGATTCAGAAAACCACACAGCCCAGAGCTCCAGGGACACTGACAGAGATAAAGGCATGCCAAGGAAAGCGCAACACTGTCTGAACCTTGCAGCCTTCGTCTTTTCCTAATTGGAACTTGCCTCAGCCCGGTGCTGTCTCTGAGGCTGAGCCTGGTGTTAGGGTTCGGATTAGGGGTGAGCCTCGGGTTAGGGTTCAGAAAACCACACAGCCCAGAGCCCCAGGGACACTGACAATGATAAAGGCACGCCAAGGGAAGCGCAACACTGCCTGAGCCGTGCAGCCTTCGTGTTTTCCTAATTGGAACTCGCCTCAGCCCAGGGCTGTTTCTTATGCTGAGCCTAGGGTTAGGGTTAGGGTTGAGCCTAGGGTTAGGATTCAGAAAACCACACAGCCCAGAGCTCCAGGGACACTGACAATGATAAACGCATGCCTAAGGAAGATCGGAACTGATGAACCTTGCAGCCTTCATCTTTTCCCAATTGGATCTCGCCTCGGCCCAGTGATGTCTCTTAGGCTGAGCCTGGGGTTAGGGTTAGGGTTGGGCCTAGGGTTAGGGTTCAGAAAACCACACAGCCCAGAGCTCCAGGGACACTGACAGTGATAAAGGCATGCCAAGGAAAGAGCAACACTGTCTGAACCTTGCAGCCTTCGTCTTTTCCTAATTGGAACTTGCCTCAGCCCGGTGCCGTCTCTGAGGCTGAGCCTGGGGTTAGGGTTCGGATTAGGGGTGAGCCTCGGGTTAGGGTTCAGAAAACCACACAGCCCAGAGCCTCAGGGGCACTGACAGTGCGTAAGGCATGCCAAGTGCAGTGCGGCACTGCCCCAAACATGCAGCCGTCCTGTGTTCCTGATTGGAACTCCCATCAGTCCACTGCTTTTTCTTAGGCTGTTCCTAGGATTGGAGTTAGGGTTAGGGTTGAGCCTAGGGTTAGGGTTCAGAAAACCACACAGCCCAGAGCTCCAGGGACACTGACAAGGATAAAGGCATGCCAAGGGAAGCCCAACATTGCCTGAGCCGTGCAGCCTTCGTGTTTTCCTAATTGGAACTCGCCTCAGCCCAGGGCTGTTTCTTATGCTGAGCCTAGGGATAGGGTTAGGGTTGAGCCTAGGGTTAGGATTCAGAAAACCACACAGCCCAGAGCTCCAGGGACACTGACAATGATAAACGCATGCCTAAGGAAGATCGGAACTGATGAACCTTGCAGCCTTCATCTTTTCCCAATTGGATCTCGCCTCGGCCCAGTGATGTCTCTGAGGCTGAGCCTGGGGTTAGGGTTAGGGTTGGGCCTAGGGTTAGGGTTAGGGTTGGGCCTAGGGTTAGGGTTCAGAAAACCACACAGCCCAGAGCTCCAGGGACACTGACAATGATAAAGGCATGCCAAAGGAATCACAACACTGCCTGATCCTTGCAGCCTTCATGTTTCCCAGTTGGAGCTCACCTCAACCCAGTACTGTTTCTTAGGCTGAGCCTAGGGTTAGGGTTAGGGTTGAACCTAGGGTTAGGGTTCAGAAAACCACACAGCCCAGAGCTCCAGGGGCACTGACAGTGCGTAAGGCATGCCAAGTGCAGTGCGGCACTGCCCCAAACATGCAGCCGTCCTGTGTTCCTGATTGGAACTCCCATCAGTCCACTGCTTTTTCTTAGGCTGTTCCTAGGATTGGAGTTAGGGTTAGGGTTGAGCCTAGGGTTAGGGTTCAGAAAACCACACAGCCCAGAGCTCCAGGGACACTGACAGTGATAAAGGCATGCCAAGGAAAGCGCAACACTGTCTGAACCTTGCAGCCTTTGTCTTTTCCTAATTGGAACTTGCCTCAGCCCGGTGCTGTCTCTGAGGCTGAGCCTGGGGTTAGGGTTCAGATTAGGGGTGAGCCTCGGGTTAGGGTTCAGAAAACCACACAGCCCAGAGCTCCAGGGACACTGACAATGATAAAGGCACGCCAAGGGAAGCGCAACACTGCCTGAGCCGTGCAGCCTTCGTGTTTTCCTAATTGGAACTCGCCTCAGCCCAGTGCCCTTTCTTATGCTGAGCCTAGGGTTAGGGTTAGGGTTGAGCCTAGGGTTAGGATTCAGAAAACCACACAGCCCAGAGCTCCAGGGACACTGACAATGATAAAGGCATGCCTAAGGAAGATCGGAACTGATGAACCTTGCAGCCTTCATCTTTTCCCGATTGGAACTCGCCTCAGCCCAGTGATGTCTCTGAGGCTGAGCCTGGGGTTAGGGTTAGGGTTGGGCCTAGGGTTAGGGTTCAGAAAACCACACAGCCCAGAGCTCCAGGGACACTGACAGTGATAAAGGCATGCCAAGGAAAGCGCAACACTGCCTGAACCTTGCAGCCTTCGTCTTTTCCTAATTGGAACTTGCCTCAGCCCGGTGCTGTCTCTGAAGCTGAGCCTGGGGTTAGGGTTCGGATTAGGGGTGAGCCTCGGGTTAGGGTTCAGAAAACCACACAGCCCAGACCTCCAGGGGCACTGACAGTGCGTAAGGCATGCCAAGTGCAGTGCGGCACTGCCCCAAACATGCAGCCGTCCTGTGTTCCTGACTGGAACTCCCATCAGTCCCCTGCTTTTTCTTAGGCTGTTCCTAGGATTGGAGTTAGGGTTAGGGTTGAGCCTAGGGTTAGGATTCAGAAAACCACACAGCCCAGAGCTCCAGGGACACTGACAATGATAAACGCATGCCTAAGGAAGATCGGAACTGATGAACCTTGCAGCCTTCATCTTTTCCCAATTGGATCTCGCCTCGGCCCAGTGATGTCTCTTAGGCTGAGCCTAAGGTTAGGGTTAGGGTTGGGCCTAGGGTTAGGGTTCAGAAAACCACACAGCCCAGACCTCCAGGGACACTGACAATGATAAAGGCATGCCAAAGGAATCACAACACTGCCTGATCCTTGCAGCCTTCGTATTTCCCAGTTGGAGCTCACCTCAACCCAGTACTGTTTCTTAGGCTGAGCCTAGGGTTAGGGTTAGGGTTGAGCCTAGGGTTAGGGTTCAGAAAACCACACAGCCCAGAGCTCCAGGGACACTGACAATGATAAAGGCACGCCAAGGGAAGCGCAACACTGCCTGAACCTTGCAGCCTTCGCCTTTTCCCAACTGGAGCTTGCCTCAGCCCAGTGCCGTTTCTTATGCTGAGCCTAGGGTTAGGGTTAGGGTTGAGCCTAGGGTTAGGATTCAGAAAACCACACAGCCCAGAGCTCCAGGGACACTGACAGTGATAAAGGCATGCCAAGGGAAGCGCAACACTGTCTGAACCTTGCAGCCTTCGTTTTTTCCTAATTGGAACTTGCCTCAGCCCGGTGCTGTCTCTTAGGCTGAGCCTGGGGTTAGGGTTAGGGTTGAGCCTAGGGTTAGGATTCAGAAAACCACACAGCCCAGAGCTCCAGGGACACTGACAGTGATAAAGGCATGCCAAGGAAAGCGCAACACTGCCTGAACCTTGCAGCCTTCATCTTTTCCCAACTGGAGCTTGCCTCAGCCCAGTGCCGTTTCTTATGCTGAGCCTAGGGTTAGGGTTAGGGTTGAGCCTAGGGTTAGGATTCAGAAAACCACACAGCCCAGAGCTCCAGGGACACTGACAGTGATAAAGGCATGCCAAGGAAAGAGCAACACTGTCTGAACCTTGCAGCCTTCGTGTTTTCCTAATTGGAACTTGCCTCAGCCCGGTGCCGTCTCTGAGGCTGAGCCTGGGGTTAGGGTTCGGATTAGGGGTGAGCCTCGGGTTAGGGTTCAGAAAACCACACAGCCCAGAGCCTCAGGGGCACTGACAGTGCGTAAGGCATGCCAAGTGCAGTGCGGCACTGCCCCAAACATGCAGCCGTCCTGTGTTCCTGATTGGAACTCCCATCAGTCCACTGCTTTTTCTTAGGCTGTTCCTAGGATTGGAGTTAGGGTTAGGGTTGAGCCTAGGGTTAGGGTTCAGAAAACCACACAGCCCAGAGCTCCAGGGACACTGACAAGGATAAAGGCATGCCAAGGGAAGCCCAACATTGCCTGAGCCGTGCAGCCTTCGTGTTTTCCTAATTGGAACTCGCCTCAGCCCAGGGCTGTTTCTTATGCTGAGCCTAGGGATAGGGTTAGGGTTGAGCCTAGGGTTAGGATTCAGAAAACCACACAGCCCAGAGCTCCAGGGACACTGACAATGATAAACGCATGCCTAAGGAAGATCGGAACTGATGAACCTTGCAGCCTTCATCTTTTCCCAATTGGATCTCGCCTCGGCCCAGTGATGTCTCTGAGGCTGAGCCTGGGGTTAGGGTTAGGGTTGGGCCTAGGGTTAGGGTTAGGGTTGGGCCTAGGGTTAGGGTTAGGGTTCAGAAAACCACACAGCCCAGAGCTCCAGGGACACTGACAATGATAAAGGCATGCCAAAGGAATCACAACACTGCCTGATCCTTGCAGCCTTCATGTTTCCCAGTTGGAGCTCACCTCAACCCAGTACTGTTTCTTAGGCTGAGCCTAGGGTTAGGGTTAGGGTTGAACCTAGGGTTAGGGTTCAGAAAACCACACAGCCCAGAGCTCCAGGGGCACTGACAGTGCGTAAGGCATGCCAAGTGCAGTGCGGCACTGCCCCAAACATGCAGCCGTCCTGTGTTCCTGATTGGAACTCCCATCAGTCCACTGCTTTTTCTTAGGCTGTTCCTAGGATTGGAGTTAGGGTTAGGGTTGAGCCTAGGGTTAGGGTTCAGAAAACCACACAGCCCAGAGCTCCAGGGACACTGACAGTGATAAAGGCATGCCAAGGAAAGCGCAACACTGTCTGAACCTTGCAGCCTTTGTCTTTTCCTAATTGGAACTTGCCTCAGCCCGGTGCTGTCTCTGAGGCTGAGCCTGGGGTTAGGGTTCGGATTAGGGGTGAGCCTCGGGTTAGGGTTCAGAAAACCACACAGCCCAGACCTCCAGGGGCACTGACAGTGCGTAAGGCATGCCAAGTGCAGTGCGGCACTGCCCCAAACATGCAGCCGTCCTGTGTTCCTGACTGGAACTCCCATCAGTCCCCTGCTTTTTCTTAGGCTGTTCCTAGGATTGGAGTTAGGGTTAGGGTTGAGCCTAGGGTTAGGATTCAGAAAACCACACAGCCCAGAGCTCCAGGGACACTGACAATGATAAACGCATGCCTAAGGAAGATCGGAACTGATGAACCTTGCAGCCTTCATCTTTTCCCAATTGGATCTCGCCTCGGCCCAGTGATGTCTCTGAGGCTGAGCCTGGGGTTAGGGTTAGGGTTGGGCCTAGGGTTAGGGTTCAGAAAACCACACAGCCCAGAGTTCCAGGGACACTGACAATGATAAAGGCATGCCAAAGGAATCACAACACTGCCTGATCCTTGCAGCCTTCGTGTTTCCCAGTTGGAGCTCACCTCAACCCAGTACTGTTTCTTAGGCTGAGCCTAGGGTTAGGGTTAGGGTTGAGCCTAGGGTTAGGGTTCAGAAAACCACACAGCCCAGAGCTCCAGGGGCACTGACAGTGCGTAAGGCATGCCAAGTGCAGTGCGGCACTGCCCCAAACATGCAGCCGTCCTGTGTTCCTGATTGGAACTCCCATCAGTCCACTGCTTTTCCTTAGGCTGTTCCTAGGATTGGAGTTAGGGTTAGGGTTGAGCCTAGGGTTAGGGTTCAGAAAACCACACAGCCCAGAGCTCCAGGGACACTGACAAGGATAAAGGCATGCCAAGGGAAGCCCAACATTGCCTGAGCCGTGCAGCCTTTGTGTTTTCCTAATTGGAACTCGCCTCAGCCCAGGGCTGTTTCTTAGGCTGAGCCTAGGGATAGGGTTGGGGTTGAGCCTAGGGTTAGGATTCAGAAAACCACACAGCCCAGAGCTCCAGGGACACTGACAATGATAAACGCATGCCTAAGGAAGATCGGAACTGATGAACCTTGCAGCCTTCATCTTTTCCCAATTGGATCTCGCCTCGGCCCAGTGATGTCTCTTAGGCTGAGCCTGGGGTTAGGGTTAGGGTTGGGCCTAGGGTTAGGGTTCAGAAAACCACACAGCCCAGACCTCCAGGGACACTGACAATGATAAAGGCATGCCAAAGGAATCACAACACTGCCTGATCCTTGCAGCCTTCGTGTTTCCCAGTTGGAGCTCACCTCAACCCAGTACTGTTTCTTATGCTGAGCCTAGGGTTAGGGTTAGGGTTGAGCCTAGGGTTAGGATTCAGAAAACCACACAGCCCAGAGCTCCAGGGACACTGACAGTGATAAAGGCATGCCAAGGAAAGCGCAACACTGTCTGAACCTTGCAGCCTTCGTCTTTTCCTAATTGGAACTTGCCTCAGCCCGGTGCTGTCTCTGAGGCTGAGCCTGGGGTTAGGGTTCGGATTAGGGGTGAGCCTCGGGTTAGGGTTCAGAAAACCACACAGCCCAGAGCTCCAGGGGCACTGACAGTGCGTAAGGCATGCCAAGTGCAGTGCGGCACTGCCCCAAACATGCAGCCGTCCTGTGTTCCTGACTGGAACTCCCATCAGTCCACTGCTTTTTCTTAGGCTGTTCCTAGGATTGGAGTTAGGGTTAGGGTTGAGCCTAGGGTTAGGGTTCAGAAAACCACACAGCCCAGAGCTCCAGGGGCACTGACAGTGCGTAAGGCATGCCAAGTGCAGTGCGGCACTGCCCCAAACATGCAGCCGTCCTGTGTTCCTGATTGGAACTCCCATCAGTCCACTGCTTTTTCTTAGGCTGTTCCTAGGATTGGAGTTAGGGTTAGGGTTGAGCCTAGGGTTAGGGTTCAGAAAACCACACAGCCCAGAGCCCCAGGGACACTGACAATGATAAAGACATGCCAAGGGAAGCACAACACTGCCTGAACCATGCACCCTTCGTGTATTCCTTATAGGAACTTGCCTCAGCCCGGTGCTGTCTCTGAGGCTGAGCCTAGGGTTAGGGTTAGGGTTGGGCCTCGGGTTAGGGTTCAGAAAACCACACAGCCCAGAGCTCCAGGGACACTGACAATGATAAAGGCATGCCAAAGGAATCACAACACTGCCTGATCCTTGCAGCCTTCGTGTTTCCCAGTTGGAGCTCACCTCAACCCAGTACTGTTTCTTAGGCTGAGGCTAAGATTAGGGTTAGGGTTGAGCCTAGGGTTAGGGTTCAGAAAACCACGCAGCCCAGAGCTCCAGGGACACTGACAGTGATAAAGGCATGCCAAGGAAAGCACAACACTGCCTGAACCTTGCAGCCTTCATCTTTTCCCAACTGGAACTCACCTCAGCCCAGTGCTTTTTCTTAGGCTGAGCCTCGGGTTAGGGTTCAGAAAACCACACAGCCCAAAGCCCCAGGGACACTGACAATGATAAACGCATGCCTAAGGAAGATCGGAACTGATGAACCTTGCAGCCTTCATCTTTTCCCAATTGGATCTCGCCTCGGCCCAGTGATGTCTCTTAGGCTGAGCCTGGGGTTAGGGTTAGGGTTGGGCCTAGGGTTAGGGTTCAGAAAACCACACAGCCCAGAGCTCCAGGGACACTGACAATGATAAATGCATGCCTAAGGAAGTTCAACTCTGCCTGAACCTTGCAGCCTTCATCTTTTCCCAACTGGAACTCACCTCAGCCCAGTGCTTTTTCTTAGGCTGCGCCTAGGGTTAGGATTCAGAAAACCACACAGCCCAGAGCTCCAGGGACACTGACAATGCAGATGTCATGCCAAGTGCAGTGCGGCACTGCCTGAACCTTGCAGCCGTCCTGTGTTCCTGATTGGAACTCCCATCAGTCCAATGCTTTTTCGTAGGCTCAGAATAGGTTTACGGTTAGGGTTGGGTTAGGGGTTGAGCCTATGATTAGGGTTCAGAAAACCACACAGCCCAGAGCTCCAGGGACACTGGCAATGCAAAAGGCATGCCGAAGGAAGCATAGCACTGCCTTAACCTTGCAGCCTTCGTGTCTTCTTGATTGGAACTTGCCTCAGCCCAATGCTTTTTCTTAGGCTGCATGTACGGTTTTGGTTGCTAAAAACAGGAACACACTCCCAGTTCTAAAGTGATTTCAGCTCTCATTATGTGGCCTAAAGCATAGGCGTCCATGGGTAGAGCGCACCCCAATTGTCGAAGGAAGTAGAGCAGGAGGGCTCCCAGTCTGCGACGATCGCTGGTGCTGCAGAGGTGGCCCTGGATCTTTGTCTTCAGAGCAGGGATGTTTCCAATGTTCAGGGTCGAGCGGCATGCCTCATTGACCTGGATGCCCCCTTTTTATACTGTTTTTTGTCCTTTTGGATTGGTCCCTGTTTGGATCCTTCATTTGCATGAAGGTTAAGGCGCTGATTGGTTCTTAAGGGTTTTGTCCAGGCTGGCTGTTGCTTGGGGGGTGTGCACTAACACAGTACCCCTTTTATAATACAATAACCAAACCTTTTAACAGTACATGCATTATTAACATAACAATTATTAACTCTTTAACAATATTACTATTAACAGTATAACAGTTTCTAACCTATTTTTGACACCATGATACGCAGCATTTAAATTAATTTGAATTTGAATTAAGATCCACATGAGTAGTACAAGCTTTGAAGACAGCTGCAGAACTCTTGTTTTCAGGCAGTACCCTCATTTAACATTGTTGTGTACACACCCGTTTTATTTTAATAAAAGGAGAATGAAAACAACTGGATAAACATAACAAGAACAGTTTCAAGACAAAACAAGCCACCCTCCTGAGCCTTTAAATGTCCAAACAGATTCTCTGGAACATCTTAAGGCTGACAGAAGGGAGACAGGACTCTCCGGGCATGCTTTGTGGGGAAACTGAGGCAGGAGAGGGTTTAATTTCTTCCCTCCCCCTTTTCATCCCCCACTCGGCATTGGAGAGGAATTCTAGGGAAAGGGAATTGTATAGGGAAGCCATGGGGTGAAAAATGGATTAGGAATAAACTGGGGATCGGGTAAACTTAGGAAAGGGTTCACATTGGGTATAGGGTAAAAGGGGAAAGTAGGTTGTGGATAGGGAAGTTGCTGGGATGGATATTGTTTATAATTTTGTGCATAACGGCTGCCTTTGACTGGAATACCTCCAGGCCCAGTAACATTTGCTGCTTGTAAACCCTTCTTTCCTTGCACTATCAAATTGTACAACTTCTCCATCTCCTACACTTTGCAGGTAATTTTTAGGGTTATTCCTTTTAATGGCAGTTCTGTGGATGAATAAATCTTCCCCTGTATCATCTCATGTTATAAATCCATAGTTGTTTTTTACATTGTACCATTTCACAGTTCCTGTGACTTTCATTACTACAACTCCTCCTATCACGTGCTTGAGTGTTCGTCGTGGCTGCCGGTCCCGCGTGGCCGCTGCCTCGCCAGCTCCGACGTCTCGGCCGGGCCCCCGCATTGCGGCTGCTCCGGCGTGTCTGGGCTCTGCGCGGCCCCGCGCTGCCATCGCCGCTGGCTCCGTGCCCTGTGAGCGGTTCCGCTCCGCAAACTCCACGCTGCTTTGGGTGCAGCCCCATTCCGGCTCGGCGCTGCGCGGCTTCTCGTGTCGCTGTGGAAACCGCCGCTTCTCCCTCCGCAGGGCTCTCCGAGCCGTGTGCTCAGAGCGGGCTGCCACGCCGATGCCGGTTCCTGGCTGCTCGTGGCCCACGGCACCCGCGGCGCCTGCGGCATCGCTCCCTCACTCGCGGCCGCGTGGCCGGGGACCCCGAGACAGGGATGGGGTCTGCGATAAGGCGCGCGCTCCCGAGGGGGCCGGGCGCATCCAGCGCAGGCACCTCCGCCGGCACGGCTGCAGTCACGCACTCCTGGGATGGCGGCCGCGCAGTCTCGGCCACGGGATTAGTATGATCCTCTGCTTTAGGGGTAATGGAACCATAAAAATGCTCCTCAAGAGCTTCACTGATTACAAGGAATGCACTGAGAGCTTCTGTCACTAGTCCATGTTCTGTTTGATCCCTTACCTTATCCCAGATCTTGTCCCAAAAACACCCATGACTAGTTTCAGGAGGTTCAATATCAAAAAGTAAGTCTCGAGAAATATAGAAGAAATTTTTGAAAAGCCAGCAAAAAAAATGTTCTAGATCTCCCAGTTCCAATACTTTCTTGTTTTGTTGTTCAAGGATTCCTTTAACTTCTAGATACATTTTTTTCTGTGGCTCAGAGAGCCATATTTCCCACGATTCTTCCATAGTCCAGAGAGAATATCCAAACCAAGGTGAGAAGAGAGAGATCTAGAGTGGTTTTTACCCACGAATTTCCTGTCCTTAGGGATCGGTGTCTTGCCTGCACTCTCCACCATTTGTTACAGCGGGGATTCTGTAACACAGTGCACCAAACCAGGAGTCCCGTGGAAAGGAAATATATATGGACAGATTCTTGGTAGATGTTTCAAAGAAGTTTATTTTTATTATAAGCCGCATGGCCGGGGCTCTGCCGAGGAACTGTTACAGTCATGGGACCCGAGGGTCCTTGCCCACACAGGGGAACACAAAACAAGCAATGGGGAACGAGGCTGACCAGGGGCAGGGAAACCCCGTGCCTCCCCTCAGGGCCCCTCTCCCAGGGCTACATGGCAGGGGGAGGAGACCCCAACAGTATACCATTTACCTTAGAATACAAACTTTAGTGGTTACATTTCTTGTATACTGAGAGAGATGGCCTGTTATATACAAAAAAAATATGTAGGTTTCTCCTTAGACTATGATCAGCTTTCACTTGTGGAGGAAAAAAGTCTGTTTATTTCTGGAAACATAAAATAACAATAATTCCCCAAAATACATCCCTTTTAATTCAAAGTAACATCCTACTACCACAAAATTTAGTAATAACAACGAACACTATACATACAAGTCAGGAGCAGATAGTCACCAAAATCCTGATTACATTAATATGAAAACATACATATACATATACATATACATATACATATACATATACATATACCTATACCTATACATATACATATACCTATACCTATACATACACATATATATGTACCTGCACATTATCAATCATTTCAGAGCTGTCACAGTACTGGAAGCTAGGCTCAGAATTTCCTGCAAAATACAAGGCAAGTATTCACTGATACTACTTGTATCAGCCTCGATGTTTACAGGAGTGGATTTTTCACTTCAATAGCAATCACATAATATATAACAGATATACTATATATATGAGATTGCATGTGTGAGAAGAACACGCCTGTTCCCTCTGTTATGTACCATATGAAGCAATCTAAATGCAACAGTAATACATCTCTTTATTTAGAAACAAAGAAAAATTTTTTTCTTTGCACTGGTGCATAGAACAACAATGTTGGAAGTTGTGCAGAATCAGCCATCTTTTCACAAAACATTGATGATGAAAGTCATGCAGTTCTAAACTTCCAAGACAAATCCCATATGTCTTCTGATCCTTTCTTTGCCATGTTTTCCTCTTCCAAACATTGCTGCAACTGTATTAGCGTTTGACTGTCTCAAAACCTCTGATGCAAATATATAAATAGGACTCTCTTCCTGTGTCTGATACTATATTACAAGTTGCCTCAGGAAAGTTGACAGGGAAAGAGAGATTCCTACTAGCTGATTCACAAGTAGACTCAACTCTGTCTTTAAGAAACAGATGGTTCCAATTAACTCTTTGCATGTATGATTAAATACACAGTGGCTGGCAATATTGCATTTTTCTAAATCTGAAAGACATAATAGAGTTTTCCACACAATCTAGAGGCCTGAAGCAGGTCTAGATATTTTTAGAATAGGAAAAAAAATGATAGTGTAGGATATAGCTTTCACTTTTTTGCTTGAAAATATCTCATGGATATATTTTGATGCAGAGTATGTTTTCACACAATGTAGCCAATAAGAATAAAACATCTCTGTAAGGGTCATGCATTGCAAAACTGTCTCCAGCTTAGACACTCAGTATGTCTAAGATGATATTGGCCAAAAATACTGAACAACAGAGTCAGAAAGGTATCTGGGCTCTTACCTGACACTTCAGAGGGATTTAAGAGTCCTTATAATTGTAAGTATCTTGGCATTAATGACTTAGAGATTCAATTTTCAAAAGTAACTTAAGTAATTAAAAGCCCAGGTTTAACTGAATTGTAATTAGTCTGAGGTTCCAAAGGGCCATATTTTTGAAGCTATTAAAATATTTTGAATTGTGGCTTATTGGTTAGTGATGTTTCTAAGGGAAAAGAGGTGTAAATGTATATGAATATACTGTAATACCAATTAATTTTCACTTCTGAAAATGGACATGTGTCCTATATTAATAGAACACTTTTGAAAATATTATTAGCAAGCTAGTCAAAAATTGTGGTGTTGAGCAATAAATACCTATCCTCTGCAGCTTTAGAATACTTTATATAACCTTTATATTCAAATATTCTATTTATATTTTTCTTACAACACCAAATAGTTTAAAATTCCAAAAGTAAAGATCATAACTTTAAAAGAAAAATGTGTGGGATTGGTAAAGTGCACACTGCTATACAGGAAGCTGGTGAAGTGCAATAGCAATTCCTTGTAAAATTCTTTATGATCTCAGTTAAAAGGGGCTACAGAATTGCACATAATGATGATGATGTTGACTATGATCATTATTGATTCTGAGAGCTACTTGTGTTTTCATATAAATTGCACTGTTTACAAGGTCTATGAAGTGGGCCTCCCAATATATTTCCTCTCTAGTATTCAGGCATATTTTTTGATGAAAGCTACATGTGACATAATGCTCCAAACTCACTCAGCTATTGTCTACAGAAAAAGGCATGTAGTCCCTGGTGAAGTCAGAAACAAAACTAAATGTGTCATTTTATTTAAGCTGATAAAGACCAGAAGATATTCTTTTTGTTGCCCACAGAATTTATGCCATTTTCATGACAAGACAACATCTGCTTTTTCATTCTACAAATGACTGAATCATTTAAATGTTCATTAGTCAATAAACCATTGAGATGTGTATTGCTATCACTTCATCAAGAATCACAGAACAGGTAAGGTTGGAAAGGACCACTGGGGATCATCTGGTCCAACCTCCCTGCTCAAGCAGGGTCATCCTAAAGCACATGGCACAGGATTGTGTCCAGACAGTTCTTGAATATCTCCAATGAGGGACAGTCCACAACCTCTCCGGACAATCTGTTCCAGTGTGTGGTCACCTGCACAGTGAAGAAGTTCTTCCTCATGTTCAGGTGGAACTTCCTGTGCTTCAGTTTCTGCCCACTGCCTCTTGTCCTATTGCTTGGAACCACCAAGAAGAGCCTGGCTCCATCCTCTGGACATCCTCCCCTCAGATACTGACAGATATTGATGAGGTCCCCTCTCAGCTGTCTCTTCTCAAGGTTGAACAGGCCCAGCTCCCTCAGCCTTTCCTCATAAGAGAGATGCTCCAGTCTCTTAATCATCTTTGTAGCCCTCTGCTGGACCCATTTCAGCATCTCCATGTCTCTCCTGTACTGACAAGCCCAGAACTGGACACAGCACTCAAGATGTGGCCTCACCAGGGCTGAGTAGAGGGGCACCCTCAACCTGCTAACAATGTGTCCTGGGTTGCAGTGTATTCTATTACCATCCCCATCAGCCGCTGAAATCAGGTGGGGCAGTGTTTCCTTGCCTCCTCCCCCCAGACTATCTTGCTGTTCATGGCCCATCATTGTCCTGCCGCATGACTCATAGATAACTCCCTCTGGACTATCTTCTGTTAATGAGCCCAATCAACACTTGGCCTCATGACTCATTACCCCATTGTGAGATGCTCCACCCAGAGGGAGGAACCAAGCATCCCATCGTGGATATAATCTGAGATTCCGGACACCAGAGACATCCCTTTCCACTGGATTTCCAGAGGACAGGAGCTACACAGTCATCACTGGACTTTCTGAGGAAGAACAGACCCTTTTTCTACAGGATCACTGCTTCATAGGACTGCAGCCACCATTCTAGCAGACTGCTACCACCACCCTGTGTAACAGAGACTCAGGTTGTATCTTGACTCTGTCAGTTTGAACCAGTGTTTTCTTTTAGTTTTTTTTCTCTTTTCTTTAATTTCCATTAAATTGTTATTCTGACTTGGTGCCTCCCACTGGTTTGTTTTCAAACTAGTACACAATGTTTTTCAAAATACAGACCAGGATACCACTGGTCTTAGATCAGAGATGAAAATAGTTGTTACATATTCTTACATTGCTTTCCACAGGAATTATTTGTCATCTTACTGTAAGGTTTGAAAAACACCATGTAGAAATAGGTGTGCATTAAAGAATCATAGCCTCTTTATATCTCACAAGTACTTTAGATTTTATCTTTATTTTCATTTGTCTAATTATATACATTGCTTCAAGTATGATACAATTTTCTGGAAAACCAGAAGACGGGCTTGTAAATCAACAAAAACACCCAAAACATTTGCCTTTGAGACTTCATAGATAAACGTTAGGTGAAGATACATTCAGTTGACTGTGGTCCATAGCCTCAAGGAAATGTTAAAAGTGGCTATAGACAACTGGAGTAACTTCTGATAAACAAATTAGAGAAAGGGCTAACACTGCAAAGAGATTCAGCATCCATCTCCTTTATTCAATTCCCTGCAACATTTACTAATTTTTTGAAGCAGAGTAAGTCACATTTGCAACAACCACAAGGTGTCCAAGGACTAGGAAAAGCAAAGCAAGTGCAATGCCCCCCCGACTGAAGTCTCACATCTAAGCCTTGGGATTCGCAAGCTAGGAGTGCCTCATTCTCTGTTGCTGGTCCACCTGGTCAGGTACTCTGCAAGATTAGTACCTACAGATGAAACACAGATGGAAAGAAAACCTTACCATGAAGAATCAGTGGTTTGACTACTTCCCTGTAAAAGAGGATAGATGCATTAAATTTCTCCTCCTGCTTCTAGGAATTGGTGTACTACTGTAACCAGAAGGCAAAAGGTATTCAGCATAAGGTTGAACTTTTTATAATCTAATCAAACAGTCATCAAATCAGACAGAAAATTATGTACAATATGCTGGCTTGGGCATTGAGTGGACCAAACAGGAAGTTAATAATCATCTATTCTATCCCATAGTTTCAGTTTCAGAATAATTTTTCTCAATTTTTCCCCTGCTTTTCCTTTCTGTCCTTCATTATGCTATCCAGTGAGGGTAAGCTTTCAGAGGAGAAACAGAAAATGTCTTAATATCAAATAACATTTTAAGTCACTATCTCAATTGCATGAAGCAAGAAATGAGTGAAAATGTGTAATAGGGCCCATCTTTCTCAAATTTCTTTTCTGTCTCAATACTAGATTTTAAACTATGTGGAAAGAGAAAAAAACTTACTTAGAAATAAAATAGAAATAGAAATATATTACTCCCTTGCAATGGTCTGAAGGAAAAGGGCAGAAAGGAGTCTAAGGAAGAATGAAAAATTTTCTTTTGAGTGTGTAAAAAATTAGGTACCTTTTAAATAGACATTGAATTGTGTAACTATGCTAGAGATAATGTAAGCATTTTCCTAGCACTTCTCACTGGATAATGCAACTGGAATCCGTAAAAGTCTTTTGTACACTTTCAATGCCTAGACATCTCAGAGGTCAAGCTGTAGAACCCACTTGGTCACTAAATGCACGAAACACATCTTCTAAAGGGTACGATAGCACTCAGCACTGAGCCTGAGTCCCATTTATAGATCCAGTCCTATGTTGTCAACGTTGCATTTTTCTTTGAGGAGAAAAGTAGACACTAAAATCATAGAATAAAGATAATGCATTATGTATTTAAAGTAAATGGAAATCACGTAGATTGACTGAAATTCAGCTTTTGACTGAGAGAAGAGTCCTCAGCCTACAAATCATGGGTTCTCCAGGGCAAAATGAGAAGCTGCCTTTGATTGCCTGTGATCAAGAGCTATTTAATGTGAACTGCAGGAAATAGTCTACATTGCAGTATATTGGAATGGAAGAGATACATAAAGACAAGTCCCTTGTCACTGAAAGACAAAAGAACAAAGGCAATTATTATTATTAAATTACTGTGATACCATGATAAAGATTGAGTTCTGCAAACAAGAGATTGGAAAATGTAACATACAGGACAATAAAGAACTCTCAGCATATTACCTGATGCTGGGCAATGAATCAAAAGAGATTCAAAGAGAAATTCAAAATTCAAAGAGAAAACATTTTGTAAAACCAAATGTTTAAGTACAATAAAATTTTGTCCACAAATACACCCTGCATTCACATTTTTTCTAATTCATGGATCTTTATCAAACTGGGTCATTATACCTCATATGATATTCATAGCTATTATTATGAGCTGTAATGGCTACAAACACCAAAGTATTCAATGCACTGGAATTTTCTATTCAGTAATCCAGTTAAAAGTACCTTGAGTCCTGAGTGATTCAGTAAATTATATATTATACTATTCACAACTGAACATGGCTTTGCAAATAGCATCTACCATGGAAGGTATAATTTTCAGTATTATTATCTACACATAGACATCTCCAGTCTGAAGTCATGATGCTGCAAATGGATGGAGAAAATTTCCAAAGGCTAAAAAAGAGTAGCTCATGTAGCAAATGCTAATAATAATAAAACTATTGCATAAGTAAAAGTACTTCTAGAAAATAATGAAATCAAAGTAAACAAAAACTCTAGACAATTTTTTAAATTCCCAGAATATACATGAATATTAACATGTTTTATCACTGCCTTAGTTAAACTGACTCTGACATGAAAAAATAATAATTATTAGGAAGCATTCATTAAAAAGCTTTTAAGGGTAGGGGCATAAGATGAACTAGAATGACTATCTGTGCTGGTTTTGGCCAGGGTGGAGTTGACTTTCTTCACAGTGGCTGGTTATGGGGCTGTGTTTTGGATTTGTGGTGAACACAGGGTTGATAATACAGAGATGTTTTTGCTATTGTTGAGCGGAGATTACACAGAGCCAAGGCCTTTTCTGCTTTTCCTGCTGGCAAGGAAGTTGGGGGTGCCTGGAAGGTTGAGAGGGGACAAAGCCAGGACAGGTGACCTAAGCTGACCGAAGGAAGAAGAGAGGAACATTTGGAGTGATGGCTGTTGTCTTTCCAAGTCACCACTGTGTGAGATGAGGCCCTGCTCTCCTGGAGATGGCTGAACACCTGCCTGCCCATGGGAAGAAGTGAATTAATTTGTTGCTCTATTTTGCTTATGTGTGCTGCTTTTGGTTTTCCTATTAAACTGTCTTCACCTCAAACCATGATTTTTCTGGCTTTTACACTTCTGATTCTCTCTCCAGTTCTGCTGGTGGGAGAGTGAACGAGTAGCTGTGTGGGGCTTGATGGCTGGCTGGGCCTAAACCACAACACCAGCTAAAACAATCTTTAAGAACTGGAGAATAAAAATACAAGAAAAAAAGTGTCAAATTTTCTATAAGTAACCTAAAAAAAGGCTGAAATTCAAAAGGAACTATATTTAGGAAAAGGAAAAATAGAAATATATCAGTATCCAGTTGAAGTACCAAAGTATATTAATGTAAAGCATTATTCTTGTTAGAAACTGTTACAGTAAAAATCAGTGTGCATAAATGAGGAGCAGAAAAAAAAAAAGACAGTAAAAAGAAGAATAAAATAATAGGGAAAAAATAGATAGCAGAGATCAGAAAGAAGCAAAAAGCAGAAAGAAAAGGAACTAAAAGAAACTGGAAAAAAAAAATAGGCAAATAGACTAGATAGCAAAACCATCCCTGACAGCAAAAGTAACTGCTTCTAATTTAAATAACCTTTAAATCTGTATGATCATTAAATATCACCCATATACCCTATCATGAAAAATAAGCATAACATCAGTTTGTCTCACTGAAGAGGAATATTTGCATCCCATAGGTACCTCTATGGTATAACTCAGTATGTGCAGAATGTGCTCAGGAAAGAGCCTTAGACTCGTGCTTCTACATGGGCTACCTCAAACCTTCAACTGATATTTTGCCAGAAGTAAAGTTCAGTGAGAGCATTTATCATCGTATTCCTCAAAATAGCCAATACCACAGCAAGAAAAATCCGTAAATCCAAACTACTTTGTCACAGCTGGGATCATCCAGCAGTATAAACTGAGATATTAGGCTGAAGATTAAAACATTATGCAGTGTATTTCTGGACCTTTTTAAAAATATTATACAAAAATTAGAAATGTAAATGAGGAAGAGTGAGAATTTTGATCTCTGCATTAAAATATGTCTGGAGATTTGGGAAAAGAAAACAGAAATAAAAGACTGTTTCAAACTAAATCTATGCTACTATATCCAACCATTGTTAACTGTAGTAAATTGGAATGAGGTCATTATCTTTATTCTTGCTCTTCCTTTCTGAGAGCACTGGTAGAAGGAATGTCAGGAGCATTGAATTTGGATAGAAATAAAACTACAAAGTCCTGCTTCTGTATATTTAAACATGTAAACTATCACATATATCTGGCTTCATACTTGACAGGTTTGTCGCTTAGCATAGTTCAAGTAAAAGCAATTCTAAGAAATCCTTTGTGTTTTTTAAAAGCTTACCTACACATTTGATTTCAGTATTTTAGCACATGTTAAAAGAGCTATTTTACAGAGGTAGAGAAGGAGTTATAAATGTTTCCACCAAAGTAATTATGAAGTTTCCATAGTCTTCATGTCACAAACAACAGTCCCGAAGTGCATACAGAACAGTACTAATGAAAATAACAAACAGATAATTTTAATGAGGAGAAAAGTGGCATCATGGGACAGTAGTTCATTCTTTCAACTTTAATGCTGGGGAAGAAAAGTAACTTTATGTATATATATGTTCTGATTGAATAGTGTATTGCTAGTTAAGCCACTAAATCCTCAGTGTTCAAATGGGTGGCACTGGCACCAATTCTTTTATCACTTATTTCCACCACTATGGACTCATGACCTTGACTAGATTCACAGGGATCTAATTGGAAATAGCATTCCTATCTTGAAACCTCCATGGTTTTTCATATGAAACCTTCTGCAGAGTTTGAAAATATTTGAGAGATAAGCCATAAGCAATACTGTTTAAAGGGCAAATGGAGATATCAAGACTCTGTATCAGCCCAAATGCAAAGTGAAGGAGGGGAAGAGAGCAGAACTTTGGTTATATGGAAATTGCCACATCTTTGAGGAGATTTCAGGGTTTAGGTAAGGGAGGTTATTACTTGGGTTTTGGTTGACGCTGCAACATGCTGAATAAATACCTTTTCATTTTGAACAAGCTCTTCTGTACCATTGAAATCTGCTGCTGTCATAATGTGTCTAAAGGAAGACAAAGAGGTGCAAAAATACCAAGCCAAAAGTGCAATAAATAATCATGAGTATGGTAACCTGATAAGACAGAGCGAGGAGAATTAAAAGAATCCCTTTATAACAGTGTACAGCCATGGATTCACCACTTGGAAGAAACACACACAGAGTCAAGGGAAGAAGAACAGCTTACACAAAGAAAGGGTGGAGAAAAATATACTGATTGATAATGAAAAGGTCTGCCTTCTAATTTGTGTCCAGACACCAACACCACAAATTCTTAGAGCTGGGAAAATCATCTTTATAGTCAAACTAGAGAAACAGACAAACACAGATTTGTGTGTCTGTTTCTAGATGGTCCCTAAAGGTCAAGTGGGTCATACTTAAGAACTGAAAACTTCTGAGAGAGGAATCTTACCACTGTAAGCTAGACATCTTGGTAAAATCTCATAACAGTGCTGTGCCACAGGTTCCCATTACTTAAAACAGAATAATATATCACTGTTGGAACAATTCATGCACTAAAGCTCTTCCAGCATGAAGATGCTGTAAACAATAGAATATTATTAATTGTCTTTATGGATATGAAAGAATGTGTATTTTTCTTTAACCTATCAATGCAGCCTTTTAGCTGCATTATACCCACTGTACAAATACCGTAAGAAAACAGATGTGGAACACAATCAAAAAACAATGTGATGCTAGGTGAGTCAAAATATCAGTACTTAGCCATTGACTCATTATCTCATTAAATACACCTCATTAAGTACGTTGTTAAACACATGTTGCATGTCAGTAAAAAGATTTAAAATTAACTTGTTTGTTGGAATTTATGCTATGATTTACAATGATATGTGAGACAGTAAATTTTCTCACTTTGATGAACATGCAGAACAAAAATATAAAAAAAAATATATAAGCATGTTCAGATAAGGACTGACAAAAAATACTGTGGATATTAAAAATGATCTTTTACTTCAATAAACTGAATGAATCATAGAACAGTCTTGTTATATAAATATAAATCATATTTTCTTGATTTTTTATAAGTGAAATCTGAGATTAGGAATTATGAGCAAATTCTGTAACCTTTTATAAGCAAAATAAGGTAAACCCTAAAGACAAATAAAAAATTTAAAGGGCTATTATTTTATTAATCACAGGTATGATCGCTTTAACTTAGAGATGGGTTTTTTAAAGATGGATAGATCCTCTGCTCCAAGCTGTCTGTGTAAAGTTCAAGAAGTAAAACTATTTTTGAATCATAACCTCCAAAGCTATTTTTGTCTTGCATGCCTATAAATAAACACACCACTATTGTGAGAAGTCACAATCTTTCTCTGAAAGTCACAATATTTTCCTACATATAACTCAAAGTTTTCAAAAAAGTTTAATTTACTAGTGTATGCAGGTAGTATAAGTTTATCTGCTAGAGCCCTTTCCCTTAGTGCAAAGAGGGATGTATTTCTCCTTCTGGTGTACAGCAGGAGTGGAACAGATAAATATGTTGTTTATCTTCATATTTATTTTCAAGAAATATTATATATGAGGCTTTACATTATCTGGAAGATGAATTATTCATATGACAATATGGCACATCCCTCAGTCAGCCAATTTCTAATGTCTACTCTGCCTCTTCAGCATCACATGCTGTGATTGAAAATAATCTTTTTTTTCTGAAGTTGCTTTGTTTTGGGGTTTTTCCTATTATCCCTGTGAAGGAGTTACTTTAACTTTCTCCCTAACAAATAGTATTTGCAAACACAATGAAGTTATATTTAAATCACCAAAGATTAAACAAAGCAGCAGGAGGCCGAGAGAAGGTGCTATCTCTTCAGAAAGCAAGATAATGGCTTGAGAAAGCTGAAGGATTTGCAGACTTTGGATTGGTATATTTTTTAAGTTTCTGTTTAAATGCACCAAAGGTCAGAAATTAGTTATATAAAGATATTGTTTAGTGCCTGTCTTTCTCTGCTTGACTCCTGTGTTAGTTATGGTGTTTATTTCACACTGGCGATTGTCTTAAGGCATGAGGTAATATTGAAGCTGGTCAGCTTCAGCCAACTCATACTACAGCAAGATATTGTTGGCTCTTTTCAGATCAGGCATTTTAACATTATAGCATATTCTTTAGCTCACCTGACACCAAAGCCCATTCTTTCTCCTGAAGCTTTCTAGGTAGGGCCAGAGCACTTCGTAACACAGCATAGCATACTAGCAAAGATGGCATCCTTTTTTGCTGAAGTTAATTGCCTCCTCTTACTTCCAAGGACAGAAGTTTCTCTGCCTGTTTCCCAACTTACGAAGTTTCCATCTCTGTATATGGAGATCTGTGGAATAGCACATATGCTGCTTTGAGTAATTTTAAAACCACTCCTCCTCCCACATGCCCCCAGTCTTTTGAAGAGGAAGTGAACTGAGTGCCTCCATCTGTGCTGATAAATACAGAAAGACCAGGGAACAATCCATGTTCTATCCCCCATGATGCAGCATCAAGTCTATATTTACTAGCCCCGGCAACATCAGAGTTATCTTTTTGGTTCCAGTAGTCCAAATCAGAGCCAAGATGTTGATTGGGGGGTGCAGTGTTAAGTTCACCCACTGAACCTCCTGGGAACCCAGTAATACCCAGCTCTGAGACTAAATGCACAGCCATGTGAGGTTCTGTATTGGGTTTACATGGCAAGATTTTGGCAGTGGGCATCTACAGTGGTAACTTCCATTAAGAGCTGCAAGAATCTTCCTCCATGTGCAACAGAGCCAATGCCAGTCAGCCCCAAGATGGACCCACTGCTGGCCAAGGCTGAGCCCATTGGTGATGGTGATAGTACCTCTGGGATAACAGATTAAACAAGAAGGGGAAAAACCTGCCCAACAGCAACTTCAGCCAGTAGAAAGGAGTGAGAACGCACAGGAGAAACAGCCCTGCAGAAACCAAGGTTACTGCAGAAGAAGGGGGAGGAGGTGCTCCAGGCTCTGGAGCAGAGATTCTCCTGCAACCCCTGGTGCAGACCATAGTGGGTCAGGCTGTGCCCCTGCAGCCTGTGGAAGGGACCCACTGTGGAGCAGTTTGTGAAGAACGGCAGCCTGTGGAAGGGACTCACACTGGAGAAGTTCATGGAGGACTGTCTCCTGCGGAAGGGACCCCCATGGTGGAGCAGTAGAAGGGTGTGAGGAGTCCTTCCACTGAGAAGGAAGGAATGGCAGAGACAACATGTGATGAACTGACTGCAGCCCCCATTTCCCACACCCTGGGCTGCTGGAGGGGAGGAAGTATTCAGGAGTGAAGGTGAGCCCAGGAAGAAGAAAGGGGTGGGGGGAAGGTGTTTTAAGATTTAGCTTTTATTTTTCATTACCCTAGTCTGACCTGATTGGTAATTAATTTTCCCCAAGATGAATCTCTTTTGCCTATGATGACAACTCGTGAGTGATCTCTCCCTGTTTTTATCTTGACCCACAAACCTTTTGCCATTGTTTTTTCCCCTGTCCAGCTGAGGAGGGGAGAGATAGAGAAGTTTTGGTAGGCCCCGGCATCTAGACGAGGTAAACTCACCATAGCCGCTTAGGTCTTGATCAAGAAATATAATAATTAGGTGTTTGCCCAGACCATGTGTGAAGAATATATGAACTACCAGTAGAAAGATAAGAAATTTAGAAAGGAATCTAATCTGACAAGTGCACTGAGAAGCAAATCACCTAAATTCTACATATAATGAGGAACCAGCCAAACATAACTAAACAATAACTGTTAAGACCTTGCTAACTCCTACACATTCTGCCTCATACATCCTCATTACACTCCTACGAAGTTACTCTTGGTTTAAATAGTTGTCTCAGAAGAAAGTCCTGAAAGAACATTCCCTAGCAAAGCTCTAACATCAGACCATTTACAAACATGGATTGGCAGTTCATCTGCCATTACTGGAGTCTTAGGAAAAAAAACCAAAAAGATGTTTCCTATTCCTTGATCCCTCAGGTAGAGTTGAGGCCCCTTTGCTGAGTCAAAGGCTCTTTTGATACTTCATGGTCCAGTCATGGCAATCTGTGGCTTTAAGCAAACCAAGCCAGTTGTAAGACATGTTTGGTGAGTAAAATTTTATGATATTTCTCTCAAGTGAGCTTTAGATACTTCACAGAGACCATGATAATTTTAAGTGACTCCCTGATCAACCAACAACCTATTTTGAATCCTACTCTCTGGCATGAACTTCTTCTCAAGTACAGTAAAGGGAGAAAAAAATCCATTCTAAGTTGGTGGGAGGTCTTGATTCTGTACAGTTCTCCCTGTAGCTTTCACTTTAAAATTACACCAACCTTGAAACTTGCTATGGGTACAAATTACTGAAGAAAAAAGTTCATGAACTTGAACTCCTTTTATAAATTCTAAAAATAGCTTCTGAAGACTGCAAAGCCACAGATGCTACAAAGTTCAGTGACCTGTAATAACTATTATTATTTCCATTGACCCATAGTAATGATTGACCTGCACTGGAACTAGCAACACTCAATAGTACATTTTCAATTTTTTTTATGTTCCATTTTCCAAGACACACACACACACACACACACACACACGTGCACGCACACACACACACACACTCAAAAATACAAAATCCAAATCACACAGGCCAGATTTTAATCTGGCTATGCTTTTGGTGACAATAAAGCTATAATCATAAAACCAGAACGTAATGGATGAATGTCTAATAACTAAATACAAATCAATAGACCATTGTGAAGAAAAAACAAAGATAATTTCATGTCTTTAAAAAAAAAAAACAAAAAAATCAATATTCATTACACAATTTATGTGGAAACAACTGTGTTTATCTTTATAAAAGCTAGTATCAGGTTGTGCTGAAAGGTGAGAGATAGATGTTACTGTTGCAGAAGCTCAAGCATGGCAATCCAGGTCTGAGGAGTAAATTGTTCACTAAAAATTAGTAACGTATATGCTGGATATATATATGGCATACATATCAAACATTTTAACATTTAAAGATCTTAATACAGCCCCACAATGGTTTCAGCATCAAAAAATTAGTATTTAACACAGTGGTGACCATGTTTTTGTCAGAAGCTGATCTTTCTATTTTACTCAGTAAAAGAGTAAAGGTAATACTTAAAATTTCAGACTGATCAGAATGAGACCTGAGTTAATATTGGATGTGGAAAAAAATGTTTCGTTTCAATAGTTCACTTAGTAAGTATCTCTTCTCCTGTGTTGATCATTGCTTAATATTTTAAAAAGGTATACATATCACTTATTATCAAATGAAGGATTAATTCAAGAAAAGTATTTTATTTTCAATGACCCTATGTAGACAACTACCTTGAATAATATGCAGACAATATGACAGAGACATTTTAATTGTTATGTCTTTGCAGCATGATGCACACAATTCAAATCAGAATGTATTCAGTTTCTGTTACTGTGGGGTTCCTTGGATTGTTAATTTTTGCTCTGCTTTAATATCTTCTCAGTCAATTTACTTACAGTCCATATTCTATACATAGAGGTACTATTTATGCACATATCAATTTTTGAAGAGATGTACCAGAAGAGCAATCTACCATGCAAAAGCTATTCCAGATAGCAGTTCTATGTGCTTGTCCATTGGGCAGACAATTGAAATTGAGCTTTTTATATCCCTGAGGAAGAGCAAAAATGCTGACATGTTGGTTATACTGTTGACACTGTCACATTAGATGGTACTTTAATAAAATAAAATTTGAAATAGAATTTTTAAATTAATTGCTATTTCCTTCACAATCCCATATTACCATAAATAAAGAGAAAAATGTTTTAGCTTTGCATAGAAGTTACTAATTTTCCCACGAATTATGCATTTTCATTTTCCAACAAAACAAATAAATTGTTTTTTTCCCTGAAGAAAGGCACTGTATGAAGAAGTAAAACACTAGATAATTTTATTCTATGCTAAAGGAAATGCCTTTTGACTTTTATTGAACTGCTTGCTGAGTTTTTGATTTTTTGAACTAAATTATGTGGAGTCCTAGAGATGTGCAGAACTAGGAATAGAGAAATTGTCAAACTCTACATTTGATATTTCAGTGCTGCTTAAAGAAATATAATCTCAAATTTGTCAAATGAAAGTGCTATCTTATTGCGGGTAAAAACTTCAAACATCAACTTCCTACAAATTATTTTCTTCACTATCTGAGCTACACTGTATAAGTAGGAAGAAAAAGTGGTGTCTGGTGAATAAAGCTAATACTTAAAAAAATAATTGTTTATAACGAATTTTACCTTCTGAAACTCTGTTAGGGATAGATCACCTTTTTTTTTCTCTGTCAGATGTAATTATTGTATGAAACAATTGTGATGCAGTATCTGTATATATTTCTTGATTGATAATTTGTGAGAAGCGAGGTGCTAGTGTCCTACATCTAGGCTTTTTAGATTTAACAGTGGTCTCAAAGAATATTGCTGATTATTTTAAGAGCATGGTTTAAAGTCACATCTGCAATGTAACTACTGTGGCTGCACACTCAGCATTCTCTTTCTCTATAATCTACTTTTAAACAGATAAAATTTAAACATCTATTTCTGAGGTTCTCACTCTAGCCTGAATTTTTAGTTGAAAGAGAAACAGAAAACAATTTGTCTTGCTTGTTTTATACACCTCTGCCTTTCACTTAGGAAATGTTGATACCACAGGAAATTAAAAAAAAAGCCTAGACTGGATGCCTGATTTTGAGACAGCAATGTTAGAGCAAGCAAATCCCACTCTTTCTAATGAATAATACTCTTTTTTCACTACATATGGAAGTTGAACAAGATGGAAGTATGGTTTTGATCTGACTGAAGGCTTTTACAAACTCAAGAAAATCTGTATTTGGATGAACCTCAGAACAGGTTTGGCTCCAACCATTTGTTCAGCTCTGCCAAGCGAAACCAGGGCCTCTGCAGAGAAAACACTATTGTCTCTTATCTCAGAATGGGAGCTGAATGATCAGAGTGACAACATGAACAATAAAGCACCTATCAGCTGCAAGACTTCTGAAGCGTACAGCCAGAATGCTTTCCTATTATCTAAAAAGTAACTTAGGCATTAAGTTATTTGGTTTCACTATCTTCATTTCATCACACACATAAAAATGTGTTAAATCCCACTGGGAGTTGGTCAATTCACTTGTTTAAATAAAAGATACAGTTTGGCCCAAATCCCAAAAAACAGAGTAATTACCCTGCATTCAGTAAAAAACTTTTTGGGTTATTTAAGAATTCTGGCAAGCAAAGAATAAGCTAGCATTCGGGAATTAGAGCTAACAACTTCACTAAGAATTTTTACTGAATATGGACTGAGGGAAGACGACAGAATCTGGTCCCTGGAAAATTCATATAATAATTTTTTGTCAAGAAAGCAAATGTCCATCCCACAAGGCCAAAGAGCTCAGTTTAAGCTACAGCATATTGTATGTTTTTCAGAGCTGAGCTAAGCAGTTCAACTGACAAGGAAAAATACATACAACTGTCTGTTTCCAAGGAACTAAGAAAGGCTGGGATATCATTGGAGCTGCCACAATCAGAGGAAAAAATCTCTGTATTGCTGCACTCTTTCCACTCTCTAACCATTTCCATCACAGAAAACTGAATGGGATTGCAGGCTCTTGGTAGTTGGCTTAGAAGAACTATCTGACACACATCTTGGAGTCTTGGCTACCTGGCATATCACAGGGCTTCTTCAGTGCATTGTCCTCCATTGCTGTGAGTAGTGTTTTCCCCTCAGAGGTGGCTTCTGGCACTAAAAGGTTGTCACTTCAGCTCAGAAGCCATGGTTTAATGTCAGTGAGAAGTCAATTAAGGAATATCTACATATTCATGACACTCTCCTAACTTGCAGACATTATGTACACAGTGAGGTGGCAGAAGCTGGAATGCTGTCCCTGAACTAATGTGATAAGGACTGTAATGAAAGACTTACGGTATTAATAATTTTTAGCAGTGTCATATTAGTACTATAGCTCAGCCTGTGCTTTGGCTTGTACTAAACAAGAGTTGTTTCATTATTATTTTAAGCCTTACACAAGAAGTCAGTGAAAGTAAATGTTCATATGCTGTGTAACATGGTATAAAAAGCTCTGGTAAAAAGATGTGCTGGAATATAATCTGAGTTAAAGCCTTCCTTCCTCTTATATTTTTAGAAAATTATGCTTAGTTAATAAATTTTAAATTAGGTTTTCTGTTGAAAATAGAGTTGTGATCAGACTAAAAATATGTTGAAAGTAATCTTTCTCACTGATGGACTATATTGGCATTTTTCCAGATAAAAAGAAAAGCACAAAATGCCTGGAGACTTATACAAAACATCATAAGCAAAGAACTCATGCTTCTGTGAAACCTCAAAAGAATCTGAGGAAGAAGTTGGTCAAATGTGTCAAATACTTGGTTTAGAGACTGCAGGAGGCTTTTTTTCCCCAAGTCTCTTTTCTCTGCCAGTGTTTATCAGCTCTGGTTTGTGATACTTCAACACAGCAGTCCCCAATAGGCACTAAGCTAACCAGATGGGAAAATCTTATTCACCTTTGTCAGCCTTCCCTCTCAAACACCGCTTTGCCTCATGGGGTATTCCTTCGTAAGTTTAGAAGCTGTTTTCACATGTTAGCTACTTTCTTGTAAGGTTGTCATGACTGCAGCAGAGTTTTGATCATGAAAAGCTGCTGAGCAGAACCTTGCAGGTTCACCTTGCCAGAGCTTCCAAGAACCAGCCTTCTGAAAGGATAACTGGAGATTTGAGTGATAAAAACCCCAAAGAGTCATCCACTTTCCAGCTCGACTGTTGCTTTATTCAAGCAGGACCCAGACGTTCTGCTGTCTTACAGTGACACAAGGGAAAGGAGTGCCAAGGCCCCTCTCCTGCTCTGTGCTGAGAACAGAATGATCATGCTAGGTCTGATCTATAGTGACACAGAATGACCAAAGCTTTCAGTAAAATGTGAGTACCAGATGCTCCGTACTTCTGTGAGAAAGGTCACTATCTAATATTCATAGTCTTTCACATTGTAATCCAATATCCTGCACAGGAAGCTCAGGATGTAAGGCATTTTCCTTACTAAGCAGCAAAACAATAAAAAGTGTGTATTGCTAAAAGTTAAAGGATCTTCTTTACTTGCCCTGCATCTCCTGCAGTTTAAAATCTTTGGTGAAGTGGCAGTCTGTTAGTCATGTGCCTTTCTTAGTTTTCCTGTGACTAGAAATCATTACTCGCACCAGGGCTTTCCCTGCAAAATGGGACTGTTTCCCCATTGAAAAGCATCTGTCTCAAAGCACCACACTGACTAGAGTCTTACAGAGTTTGTCATCTGAATCAGTTGAATTTCACTGTCGGGGAAATCTCACAGCACAATCTTCCTCTGTACAATCACAGGTTGTAGCAGAGAGCTTTTTACTAGATTGAGGGGGCAATGTGTACTTGCATCCCTATCTACTGTAAAAGTTCACCACAGTTGCCAGCCATGCCAAAAGATACTATTTGATATTCTCTTTTAGAAGTGATGGTCTTGAATGGATCATCTGGGAAGGCTCCCATCTGCCACTGGAACTCTGCCCACAAAACCAAGGCATTTCAATTGAGTATCAATACCTGCTATGTCCTTTATTCAGGATAAAGTAAAAAAACTACTCTATTTTACCACAGCAATAATGTACTTCTTCTGATCTATTTATCAATAACTATGACACTTCTTGGAGGGCTTGTCAGTAGATCTCAGACTTGTGGTTTGTAACACACTTGAGTCAATCAGGAATCCCACAGAAATGCTCTTACTTGTTCCTTTCTTAATCACTAATTACAACACTAATCTTAAATGCAGTGATAATCAGATTTTATGTAGTAAAATGCAAGTTTAAACGATATGTTTAACTATATGTGGTTGAATGGAAGTAGGCTTATAAATTGCTAACATCTTTGTCCCAGAAAACATAACTCAATATAGAAATATCCTGAAATCAGTTCAATGTTTTTCCACAACTTTGGAAGGGGCTCTTCCCCCAAAATAATGCTAGGAGTGAAGGAGCCAATTTGGTATCTTTTCTATACTGCTGCTTCTCTCACACCCCTCATTCCATAGCCCACACACAGCTGGAATACTTCTCCTTAAACAGGCTGGAGTACTTCTTAATCAGGAGATTTATTGGACACATTAGTCTTTAAGAAGCCTTTAAGACTTACTAGATGTTTCTGATGTCTAACAAAATAAAATATTATAGAGGTACCAGATGCTCTAGAAAACCTTTAATTCTGCTGTTATACCTGTGCTTTAATAAAACAAAAGTCATCAAGTATAATGAAAACCTGAATACTATAACAGTAGAGTCATCATTTACCCTATCAGCAGCCCAAGGGAAATGCAGTGGCTGTAATGGTATGAAAAATGGTATAGGAATAGGTCAGTAATTCCTAAAGCATAAGAGGAGGAAATAACATAAGAGGAAACTGCGACATCAGAGAAACAAAAAAACCCAAAACTTAAAGGTACAATTTTTTGGGGACTTCAGACCCATTCAGGAGAACACTACTGATTCACTAAAACTAAAATTATAATCAGTCTGTGAAATTCAACCTCCACATAAATCAGTGTCAAAATATGATTGAAATCCAAATGAGTCAATATTTCTGTTGAAATGAATAAAATTAGAGCAGATGTGAGTCAACTAAAAGCATCTGCCATGCATGTCCAGTCAAACTAACTTAAACAAGATTGAGTTTATGGGCACTTTTAACACCAAGAAGTGCTCAGAAGAGTGCACATGGATGAGAATTTAGTAAGGACTTGGGTAGTTTGATTTCTTTCTTAAATAATACATGTTTGCTCTGAACTGTATACACTGCATTGTCTGATCTATTTGTGCTAGAAATGAATGGCAAAGATATAAACAATTTATAAGGGCGGTACATACTGAGTGGTTTCAAAACCCTAGAGATTAGTGAATAATAAATAAAGGCAGGCCTTTTGTTAGTACTGTAATGCTTCACTGTTTAGGTCACATATGATTATTTGTGAATGTCACTTTTTGGGACGAAATGGTTATTAAAATCACAGTATATTTCCAAGGGTTTCACTGAATAAAGCAGAGCCTGATTCGGCTGCCACTGACTTTGGCAAGAATGGGGTAAAGCTCTAATTCAGACAAACAGTATTGCACTATTTATATTTTAAGGATGGAGAATATGGGACAAAGGAATTAATATGATTTGTTTACAGCCCCAGAGAAAGTCAGTCTTGGAAGTTTTTGTTTCTATTCTGTTCTGTCCTATTCTATTCTATTCTATTCTGTTCTATTTTATGCAGCTTGTGCCACTGCCCTCATCCTCACAACACCCGAGAACATCCCAAGAGTTGCTAGACAATATGTTCTCTAAGTTTCACTTATTATTTGCTTTTGAAAGATGCAGTTTTACAAAAGACTCAGGCATTAAGTTGGTTTTAGACAGGAATTCTAATTACAGGGTTTTTTGCTTCTTTTCTTTGGATTGGACGTGGAGTTTGTCTCATGGAGTTGTAAAAGGAAAAGGGAAGAGTAATTTTTGTTTTGACTGAAGGAAAATATTTTGCTGTCTGTCTTTGGTGCCTAAGCTGAGATCAAATGTCTGTACACTGTGCTTGCAATGGAGCATGGAGCGACTTAAGGTGGTCTTCAGGCCCTATGATTTAGGGAGTTCCAGCTCCCACACAGACTTTACCTCTGTGAAGGACAGCTCCACTGTGCTTGACAAATGCAGCTGCCTACAAGAGTCCCAGTACTCGAGCTCTCAGCAGTAGCCTGGATCCAGACCCTTGAGCACTTTAAGGCTAAAGATGGACATCTAAAATTCCATTTGAGATGTTGCAGACAGACAGTGTAAGGAACGCTGGGGAGGTTAGCAATCCTTTTGACAGTCCAACATGTTAAATAAATGTGTAATTGGTCTTGCGCTATCTAAAGCTTCCTGAGTTCTGATAATTTCATGCCTATTTCTATGGCAGGCTTACATTCTAGTGGAGACTATAAAATGAAAACAGATCATTTTCTGCCACAGAAGGCCTTTGAGTTCTTAGCCAACAGCAAATCACAGTTGCTGCTCTAATTCAGCAGGACACTCTTTCCACCAATCAAATGCTTACAAACTCTTCAAAAACATGACTTTCATTTCGTGGAGTCACAAGCTGTTCAATATTCACCAAGGCTCAGCAATGCCAATGCAGCTGTTAATTCTCGATTTGCTGACACTCATACTGCAACATAGAATCTCAGAATGGCTTGGGGTGGAAACAACCTTAAATCTTAGTTCCAACCCCCCTGGTAAAGAGCAGGGATGCTACCCACTAGATCAGGTTGCTTAGGGCCCCGTCCAATCTGGTCTTGAACACTTCCAGGGATGGAGCATCCACAGATTCTCTGGGCAACCCGTTCCAGTGCCTCACTACCCTCGGCGTAAAGAATTTCTTCCTTCACACCTAATTTAAATCTCTCCTCTTTCAGTTTAAAACTGCTGCCCTTGTCCGATGACTGTTGGCCCATGTAAAAAGTCGCTCTCCATCTTTCCAAAGACGAAGAACAAGACGAGTTTATTTTATTTTTTAATATCTTTTTCCCGCCTTAGTTTCCAGACGGGACTGCCTTCTTTCCCTGGTCCAGGCGCTGCCCGGGGGAGCACACAAACTCCCACATCCCCGCTCTCCGCTGCGGCCGCGCCGCTGGGCTCAGTACAGCGGCCGCTTCCTTCCCTGCCTGCTGTCCGCTTTCCTTCCTGCCCACTGCCCTCCCTGCCCGCTGCCCGCGGCGCTGCCGCAGCTTCCGCGGACGCGCCCCCGCGTCTCGCCCGCCCGCCCCCCTCGCAGCCGTGCCCGTGACTGTTCCCCCGCTCCGGCCCTTCCCGCGCGGCGGCGGCGGAGGGGGAGTGTCCTGGGCGGCGCGCACATCCCAGCCCAGCCCAGCCGAGCCCAGCGCGGCGGCGGCAGCGGCGGCGGCGGGGAATGGGCAGCCGCGAGAAGGAGAAGCGCCGGGCGGGCGGCGGAGCGGGCGGGCTGCTGGGGCGCAGCCGGCGGCGGCAGCGGTGGCCGGGCATGGGGCCCCCGGGCGGTCGCGGCAGCTCCAGCGCCCGCGGCAGCCTGCAGGTGAGGGCCGGGCGGCGGGAGGGGGGAACGCGCCGCGTCCGACCACCCGAGCCCGACTTCGCACGCAGCAGCGAAATTGGCAACAAATTGGCAAAATAACCCACCGAAAAAAAAAACCCCAAACAACCCAAACCGTGTGTTTGTTCGTTTGGTCTTTTTCTCTCCACAGATCAGGGCAGCCGCAAAAAGTTTATATATGTTGCTGCTGCTGACGCGGGTTGTGGCAGAGAGGCGCGGAAAAAGGGCGATGGGGGATTAAAAAGAGGAGGAAAAATTTCCTTCGTGGAGACGATGCCTGAAGTTACTTTCGAGAAACCCCTTTCCAGCTGTGTGTACTGGGCGACGCGCTCGCCAGCGCGGGCAACTTGCTTCGCGCAGCCCCTCCGCTCCGCGGCTCCTCTCCGCAGCTCGCGTTGCCCGCCGGCAGCAGAGGGACCCTGCGGGGAGGCGGCCGGCGGCCCGAAGCGGCGGGGCTGGAGCCGCCGGCTCCGCGGCCACTGGAGGCAGGGACCCGCCCAGAGCGCGGCACCTCCTCTGGGACCCCCGCGCGCTGTGCGGAGCGGGCCGTCTCCCCGCTACACCGCGGGACCCATGGACATGCAGGAAAAACAGCTTTCGGGACGGGGCTGAGGGTAGGGGCAGCGAGGGACGCGTTTCGCATTGCTGCTGTGGAAAGGGAAGGGGTCGAGCAAATGTTTGGGGATGTGCACGGGGATGGCCCGGTTTGGGATGCGCTTGTGGTTGAGAGGCAAAGTGCCGCTGGTGAGACGGGGGCAAGCTTGGGGCGGGGGCAAGAGGAAAGATGGCATGTTGGGGCGCAAGTGCTGCTGGGGGGCGGGGGGAGGCAGGGTGCCCTCGGGCCATCCTGGCAGTGCGTATTTGCTGTGGGGGATGCAGCTGGTGTTGCCTGGAGGGTACAGATGGTGATGCCCTGGAAGTAGCTGCTGTTCTGGGAGGATGGTGGGGAGAGGGAGGATGGCTTCATGTCGCAGATGCAGCACTCTCTGCTCGAAGTGGCAATGGGGGAGGCAGTGGGCGGGGGGAGGCGCCAGCACTTCCTCACACCCCTGTGCCTCTCTCTTCTCAGCACTTGCTCCTCTTCCTGCTCTTCGTTGGGCCTTTCAACTGCTTTGCCAGTTACAGCCGTGCCACTGAGCTCTTCTACAGCCTCAATGAGGGGCTGCCTGCTGGCGTGCTCATCGGCAGCCTGGCCCGTGACCTGCGGCTCCCAACGGCTGGTGGCCAACACTCTGCATCTCTGCAGCCCCCACTCTCCTTCACCCTGGCCTCCCACGGCTTGGGGGGACAGTATGTGCAGCTGGACAACCGCTCCGGGGAGCTGCACACCTCAGCCATGGAGATAGACCGGGAAGCTCTATGTGTGGAAAGCAGTGGGGCCACCATCTTTGGAGGATCAGCTGCTGTCTCCTCTTCCTCCCCCTCACCAGAGTCATGCCTACTGCTGCTGGATGTGCTGGTACTGCCACAGGAGTACTTTCGCCTGGTGAAGGTAAAAATTGCTATCCGTGATGTCAACGACAATGCGCCCCGCTTCCCTGTGCCCCACATCCATCTCTCGGTGCCTGAGAATGCACCTGTGAACACCCGCCTGGCTATCGAGCACCCCGCCCTTGACCCTGACATGGGCACCAACGGTGTCCAGACCTACCGCCTGCGAGATAACTACGGTGTCTTCACCCTGGATGTGGAGGAGAATGAGAACGGGGAGAGGACTCCCTACCTGATTGTTATGGGGGCACTGGACAGGGAGACACAGGACGAGTATGTCACAGTCATCGTTGCTGAGGATGGGGGGACACCTCCACTCGTGGGCAGTGCCACCCTCACTATTGGCATCAGCGACATCAATGACAACTGTCCCCAGTTCAACGACTCACAGCTGAACGTCACCCTTTATGGGAATTCCAGCCTAGGGACACACGTGGCGACGGTCCACGCGGTAGACATGGACCTTGGATCCAATGCCCAGATCACCTACTCGTATAGCCAGAAGGTCCCCCAGCCATCCAGAGACTTGTTCCATCTGAATGAAAGCACAGGAGCCATCACACTCTCCACTAAAGTTGATGGGGACACTCCGAGGCTGCACAGGCTGATCATACTGGGCAATGGTCCTGGCTGTATTCCTGCTGTGATCACAGTGCTGGTCACTGTCATCAAAGTCATGATGAGGCCACCTGAAGTTGTTCCTCGTTTCATAGCTAATGAAGTGGAAGGGGTGGTCTACTTAAAGGAACTGGAGCCTATCAACACACCTATAGCATTTTTTACCATCAAAGACCCTGATGAAAAATACAAAGTCAGTTGCTATTTGGATGGTGATGGGCCTTTCAGACTTTCACCGTACAAGCCATACAACAATGAATACCTGTTGGAGACCACAAAGCCTTTGGACTTCGAGACACAGCAGCTGTATGAAATGTCCGTAGTTGCATGGAACTCAGAAGGATTTCATGTCAAGAAAGTTATCAAAGTACAGGTTCTGGATGACAATGACAACTCGCCAGTTTTCTCTGAGCAACTGATAGAATTGTCCATTGAGGAGAACAATGTTCCCAATGCTTTTTTGACCAAACTGCATGCTACTGATGCTGACAGCGGAGAAAGAGGGCAAGTGTCCTATTTCTTAGGTCCTGATGCCCCTTCCTATTTTTCTTTAGATAAAAACACAGGAGTTCTTACAGTTTCCACTCAGCTGGACAGAGAAGAGAAAGAGAAGTACAGATACACTGTCAAAGCAGTAGATTCTGGATTCCCTCCAAGAGAATCAATAGCAACTGTCACTATCACTGTATTGGATAAAAATGATAACAGTCCAAGATTTATCAATAAGGATTTCAGCTTTTTTGTGCCAGAGAACTTTCCAGGTTTTGGTGAAATTGGAGTTATAAGTGTCACAGATGCTGATGCAGGGCAAAATGGATGGGTTGCCCTTTCAGTTCTGAATGGAAGTGATATTTTTGTTATAGATACTGGAAAAGGGGTTTTGAGAGCTAAAGTCTCCCTGGACAGGGAGCAGCAAAGCTCCTACGTTCTGTGGATTGAAGCAGTTGATGGCGGTGATCCTGCCCTGTCTTCTACAGCAAAAATAACTATCCTTCTTCTGGACATAAATGACAACCCTCCTTTGGTCTTGTTTCCTCAATCTAATATGTCGTACTTGTTGGTCCTTCCTTCTACCCTTCCTGGTTCTCCCATCACTGAGGTCTATGCTGTCGATAAGGACACTGGCATGAATGCAGTCATAGCTTACAGTATCATAGGAAGAAGAGGCCCTCGACCTGAGTCATTTAGGATTGACCCCAAAACTGGTAATATCACCTTGGAAGAGTCCTTGATGCAAAATGACTATGGCCTCTATCGGCTGCTTGTAAAAGTTAGTGATCACGGCTACCCAGAACCTCTCCATTCCACTGTCATGGTCAACCTTTTCGTGAACGATACTGTCAGCAATGAGAGCTACATCGAGAGTTTGTTAAGGAAGGAGCCTGATATCAGTGTAGAAGAAAAACAGCCACAAATATCCATAGAGCCTACACATAAAAAAATGGAGTCAGCATCTTGCATGCCTACCTTGGTAGCTCTTTCAATAATAAGCTTGGGTTCAATTGCTTTAGTAACAGGGATGGGAATTTACATTTGTCTAAGAAAAGGGAAAAAGCATCACAGAGCAGATGAAAACTTGGAAGTACAAATCCCATTAAATGGAAGAATTAACCTGCACATGTTGGAGAAGAAACCAATGGAGATTTCTAACATTTAATATTCTTTGTGTATAAATTCAACATCTGAAAAACCCCGGACAACACTAAAACACCTAGCTGTAGGTTGTATTGACAGAGGTTGCAATGAAGGACTGCTAATTTATAACTTAATAATATTATAATTGTAAATAGCTGTTTACAGTTTTTTAAATTCAATTTCAGTGTACAGCTTTTTTATGAAACGTTAGTAGCTAACAGCTAGCACCCTGACTATAAAAACATGGACATCATTTCCAGCTTTCATAAATCAATAAGATCAGTGAACATAAAAAAGGGGAAGGTAAGATGATTCTTTTAAACTCAAGTTTTAAAAGTCTTTTTAACCACGAGAGGGCATCAGATGCTCCTGAGCAGGGAACTGTTCAAGGTACTGTCCATAAGATAAACAGAATATATTTTAAATATATTGATTTTAATATAAAATACCTATTGGCATAGACATTTAACCACTACCAAAAAAAAAAAAAAAAAGAAATGTCTGTCCTAATGTATGTATAATAAAAATAATAAGTATGTTAAAATGCACTAGTAATGAAAACCCGAATGTTTATTACCTCACAAGTAAAGCTTATACAGTAGAAGAGGCATTAACAAGAAGTGCAATTCCTGTTGAGCAAGAATGCAAGATATTGTAATAAGAATCTGAACTGCTGTGACATATCATTCATTTTTCTCCAGATTTCACCCTCATTATCATTTGCTCCAGCAATCTGCTGGTCATTTTTATGGAAAAATTATATTTAATATTTCCTAAAGCAAATAATGCCAGAGCCCCATCCTCATGCTCATAAACATGCCAGATGCAAGGAAGCAAGGGAATGACTAAATCTCTAGTTGTTACAAAAGTGGTGGTATTTTTTTGTACTTTGAGCAATCTGTCAGTAGTACTCCATCAGTTTGGTTGTGCAGTAGATTTTTGTTATGTGTTACTTCTGAATCTGATCTGCCAGATGAAAACAAAAATCACTTCACATTCTAAGGAATTGTAGGACTTCTTTTATTCTGACTGTTGCTCCTTTCTGGATTGGTATTTCATGTGAAAGATCTTGTTTCTGACTTTTGGCGACCATTCCTGGCTCCTTTTCATTGGCTTTGATTTTGGATTAGATCCAAAATCTAACTTGTAAGACTGGTGGCATATTTTCTTGATAATTTATTCTTTGCTGTATCCTCTGCAACAAAGCAGCAATTTTATCAGTGATGTATTACTTTCACTTCCTTTTAAGAGCTGAGAACTATCTTTTGTATGATGATTGCATCAAATTTCTGTGTGAACAAGATAAATTAGTGTTACGCTTAAAAATTGCTATTTTGATTTCTCGCATCATATGTCTGTAATGTACCAAAAGTGTTTATATGTCTGCAAATTAAAGCTATATATTTTCATAATAACTTATTCTCTCTCTCCTAGAATTTTAATTATAAAGCTAATGATTATTTCAGTTATAAGAAATGCATTTTTCACAAATGCTTAGGTACTGGCTATCTGGTCCAACATGTCATAGTACTCTTACAAATTAGTACACTTCAAAATCATTAATGACAGTTTATGCTGTGCTTCTTGAGATTACCAGCAAAGACAATTGTGTGTCAGTTGATGTAAGTGGTGCAGCAGCTCATACCTGTTTTGAAAGTAGGGAATGGAATTTGAGGCAGTTTTTGATTTTTCTCTCTGTGACTGGCATATTACTTCGCCTTGAACCTACTGAAATGTTCGGGCTTGTGATAGATAGTGGTTCTACTTAGCCTAACAGTATTAACATAATACCCAGGTTTTGCCATTCTGGCTGTAGGAAAAAGACTGGTTTTGTCAGGTTAGAATATTTTCTGTTTGGGCATGATTTGATAGCTGTGTTTCATGAAAAATTAATTCAGCCTGTCAGAGCTTTGTGGTCAATCAACTCTTCCTTTATTTTCATGTTATCAAAATACGAAAATGGTGTGTGTCCCTGAAATGCATTTGCCACAAAAAGACATTGTTTCTTATCTCTGAAGAAAAATTACATTATAGCTTCAGTATTACAGATACTGTGTATTGCTGTGGTGAGGAAGCTAGATCCTCTGCATTTTTCTTTTCAGTAAGGAGGCAAGGTAACTGAAAGACAGGATTCTTTTCATTGCTCTTCTCTTATTTCAATTAGCAGTCCAGTATATTCTCAAGACAATTTAAACAGGAGCAAACCCAAGACTTAAGAAACACAGTAGAAAGATAATCCTGATCCTTCAGTGTGTGTTCATATGACACTGGTCAGATACTTTCATTGAGGTTTGACGAATACATAGTCTTGACCCTGTTTGATTAAGCTTTGTTTAAACATGCTGTTCTTGTTGCCGTTTTTTTGTTTGTCTGTTTAGATCAAGCACGTTCGTAATGTGCAATAAAATGTAATGTTATGAGCCTGTTAAAACCAAAGTAATGCTCATGCAGCATTTCACTCATGATTTTCTACACATTTAAAGAAAATGGGTTTAAAATGACACCTTCAGCCACACTGTTGCAGTTACTTGTGCAAAAGAATTTACACTGAGTAAGACCTTGTAGAGCAGATTTTTGCCTTCTGTGAGTAGCCTTTCTGTGGGTAATGTCACTGAAAATGGCAAAATATGCAGTGAGCTGGCTTTTTTACTCCATATTTTGTGTTACTTAAAAAACATAAAGCTATTAACACAAGTAATAAGCATAATAGTTAAACATGCAATGTTGAGCCTAACAGTGATTAAAAAACAACAAAACAGGAGTCTTACATTCATAGAACCTAGGGATTTCTTCCTTAAAAAAATGCTTGGTACTGGCTGTATAGTAAACATTTCTGTGATGTTACTATTTCCAAAGAATTCCTTACTGAAATTCCTTTCACATGAAAACACATTTTTAATGAGTATAACTAAAGCAAATTAGACTCAGATATAAAAGGCCTATTTTATTACCACCTTGTGCAGTGCACTTGCCAAAATATATGCAAATCTTGTCGACACTGGTAGTTGAGCTGGCACAAAAATAAATGTCTCATTCATTTACAGTATCCACAGAACAATCTTAGTGTGAGTGGGTGCCCTTTGTTCATTTTTATAAAAAATGAGATTGTCCTAAGTTTTGTATTGCCAAAGCCTCCTGAACTTGCCATGCAAACACTTTTTCATTAGAATTAACAAATTAAAAAATGAAAGACAAGAAATGGGCAGTGAGCCCAGTGGCAGTGGACAGAGAAAATCAGTCTTCTCTTTCTACTTCATTTTATTCTTTTTAAAAGAACTCTTTGAAGTTACTGTTTTGATGCAAAACTAGCCTAACACCTGGCTGAATATCAATAAAGAATGAGATCTAAAAGTGTAGAAGGGAAATTAGAGCTATTTGCTTTTTTTTGTGTCAAAACTCAGAAAGCAATTAATCTTACGGTCTTTTGTTTCCATTTTTCAGTATCAGGGTTCAAACATGCAACTGTGCCACAGAGGCCACTGAGAAAAATATAAAAAGCTCCCACTCTCTTAGCAGGACATCCAAGGAGAGGTACAGTATTAGCAAAACTTGGCCTCCCTAACAGCAGTGACAAACCTTTGATTACTGGCTGGGGTGTCATTGCAAATTTTCTGCTCCTAACTGCTGTTTTGGGAAAATTGCATTAAAATACTCAAATACATGAAGATGATGATTAGTCCATGACTAATATTTCACCTCCTGGTTCAAAGCAAGGAACTTTCTGGGAGCAATGGCCTGCATCACAAAAATATCATACAGTTTGGCATAAGTGGAGATACAAAGCATCTCTGCCACAAAGAAATCTACAGCTTGATATGCAGAGTGTTTGTTTTCATGATGCACGTGCATTATCAGAGCCACAGTGAAAACTGCCTGCCACCTTCCCTGTACTGTGCTTCTCAGCATCTTCTCGCAGTTTCTTTGTACGTTCTTCTCACCTGTGTAACTTAGAGAGAAAAACAATGCAAAGCAATTAATTATTAAATATTGGCCAGCTGGAGTATGAGGAGCTAAGCATATTTATCTCCATTACCAAAATAATTTGAGTTTAAAGGAGATGTCTGGTGAAATTTAAAGTGGAAATAAAGATACTCAGCATCCTCATTTTCTGTAGATTAGGTTCATATAGTTTTTATATGAGTAGTAGTTGTTCAGTGAGATAAAAGTTGCAGAAATTAGTTTTATGCTTTATTTTCATAGTGTGGGAAATATTTTGAGGAAACTATTTGAAAGTTATTTGCAACAGGTAATAATTTACAGTTTTCTGAGTTAAAACATGCAAAAGTACTTGTGCAGGCAGCATTGCTGTTTCCTTTTCACTCTCCGTACCAGACTGAACCAGCAGATAAGGTAAAACTGGCATTGCATTCTGGGATGGTGGGGTTCAAGGATTATGGCTCACAAACAAATGTAAAGTTAAACAGCTCTGTTTTTCACATTATGGATGAGAAAAATACTTTTATTCTTATACCACAGATTGATAACTTGCATAATATTTCTAATATTTTCTATCTGAATGTTTCAGTGATTTCTGCTATATTTGCATTTTAGTTTCATTACAGAATCAATTTTAAAGGCCAAATTTCAACTCTTAATTTTTTTTTATGAGAGTACTTTGAACAGGTGCTAAGAAAACATTGTTCTGAATGAAGAAACATTGAGTCATTTATAATGTGTTCAGCCATTTTTTCCACTGCTTGCAAAAACAAATATAGGCTTACATGTTGAAGTTGCAGGTTTTCATATTGCTAGGTAGCACTGCCTTTAAGTAGCAACACTTAACTGAAATACATCGTAAGGAATTACTTTAACTGTTCAATTCAAGAGGACTTGCATTTTAAGCATCAAGATGGATGTTTGTCTATTCCCAGCAGGTGTGGCAGTACCAATTAAATGTACTGTCCAAACTATTTTGTCATATTTTCCATTTTAAAAGTTTGGTTTAAGTATTCATCCTCAGAGCAAGCCAGTGAGGTGAGAACCTTACCTCTTTATGCATAACAGGAGTGACAGCTTGATTTCTTTACTTGTGTGTCAGCATCTAATGCTACCTGAAGTTCCTTAAGGTATCCCACCTGGCCTCGAGCTGCACCTCGGGTGGAGTGCAGGCTTTTTCTCAGTGAGCTATCATACATGCCAGCTCAGTGCAGATGCTTTGGCTATTTTAGAAGGTGTTCAGTAAATTCAAATGTGTGTTGAATTGAGTCTTTGATGTGATTCATCTTCATACTTACACATCTATGTTGACATGTCTACGGACAGGTATTGACCAGTGAGCTCAGAGTCTGAGCTTCCACTATAATCTGTGAGTTTCTTCAGCACAGTCGCTAGAACTAGAGAGTGCGTCAGTTTGCTTTGAATCGGGAATTCAGGCAAGGTTTAGCTGCTCTGAAAATTAGTATCAAGTGCTATCTAGATTGCCCTTGAGCATCTAAAGCTTCTGCACAGTGCTGTCAGGAAGTCTTGTGCCTTTCTGGAGTGGTAGCTAGGTGCCAGGAGGGCAAAGCAGCACCTAAGATGGCATGAAAAAACTATGGATAGGCATGCATATCCCACATATGGTGGTGACACAGCGAGTATATCAACCTTTCAACTCCGCTGAGCAGAGCTTGACAGACTATAACGGGAACATAAAACATAGATCAGAGACATCTGATACTTAGTATCAGAGCCCAAAAAAAGACCTGCAAGCCTAAAATGTAACCACTATCATAACTAACTGATAAGCTCTGAAACCTAAATTCATCCCTGTAGTATTGCATGCAAGTCACTCCTATAGGACACAGTAAAAGAAGGTGTACCTTCAATTTATATGATGGCAGAGTACTCGCTGCTGAGGAGGTGAGGAAATTTTGTTATTTTTCAAGTGTTTTCAGTTGTGTATTTGGAGCTGGTGCTAAAGACATTGCTTGGTAAGGACACTCTCTCAAGCCTTCTTTTGGAAACTAAGCTATTGTTTTTAATACAGAGACTCAAATGTCAAAATCTTCCAAGGTTGAAGAGACACAATCATGCTTGTCTATTAGAGGAGCATTCCATGGAACTGGAGATACTTGGCCTTGAAACACTTTCAAAATTTTTCTGTAAACAATCAGTGGCAGTTGAGGGGTGAGAAAACCAGGGAAAACGCAGGTCTCTGTTCTTTCCTCCTTGATGAGCAGATTCTGATACACACACACCAAAAAAAATTGAAACAGTTACCTTAGATATTTTTCAGAGGTAATAGTCTCCTCAGAGTTCAGAATTATTTCAAACATATTACCTTTATTGTCTCTGTAATCTTATTAAAATTACAATCTCAAGACATTTATGGGATAAAGGTTGGTCATCCTCTCTCTAAGGCTCTATTTTCTGGGGAATGTATTTATAGAGGATCTGGCTGACAGGGTACGAAGCAGGACTGCTTCTCAGGATGTGTTCAGGACAAATGGAAATAGAAAAGAACAGAGAAGACAGCAAGAATAAATAAATGCAGTCAAAATGAAAGGACCCTTTTCTAAGATTGCATGTGGGAAACAAAAATAAGTGGTCAGAAACAATAAAAAGAATTTTTCTGGATCTACTGGATTTACTGTGTATCATCAGCAGTGTTAAGCATCCCCATTCAGCAATCTCTCATCCTTTTTCTTAACCTGTAAGGATGAGAGCTTGTTGCAGAGCTTTGGGACTTCCTGACACAATGTACTAATAGAAAATACATTAAAACCCGATTCACATTGTCAGCAGGTCACAATTGTATAGAGAAATCAAGGCTTTGAGTAGAATATTTTTAAAGTGTCTGTTTTATTATGATAACAGCATTCTCTTTTCGTGGTGCTTTTCTGTCGTGTTATTATATTGGGTGCATTCATTTTTGCAAACTTGGGATAAACCATATGATTACAAACATTTCCATCTTCTCAGCCAATATAGAAGCTGATGCTGTGGCATAATTTTTCCTGTGAATGCTGTTAATGTAATGAGAACTTTTCTTGCAACAATACACAGATAGCAGACATGCTTCTGTCCTCACTTTCCTACAGTTCATAATGATAGGGTAACCTTCATCTTTAGGAATAGAATAAACATTTCATTACAGCAGGACAAGAGGGTTCTGATATACCACTGTGTTAATACAGTGTACATCCTGCAGATGTTTTCTCAAATGGCTGCCGTGCATATCTCTGTAGAAGTTCTAGAACTCATGTACTCATTTTGAGAGTGTCTTTTATTTTTTTGCTATAAGTCATAAGAGAAAAGCAAAGGCCACACAGTTGTACTGGTGTTCTCTTTAATTTATTTCTGTTTACCGAGGTACGTTTAGCTGAATTGAAAACAAGGATTTTTGTCTTTAACTGGCTTTTATTTGAAACATTGTATATAGAGTTGGGCACCTGTAGATATGCAAATATCTGAAAAAGCAGTAAAGAAAGGAAGCATGCAGAAAAAAAAATGTTTTGGAGTAAAATTCAGTCTTGAAAGTTCAGCATAAGGTAACTAATATATTAATCTCCTCAAAGATGTTTTTCAATTTGCTCAGACACAATGAAAATAATTCACTCCCTTCAGCTATATGTACACAGGACACACCCTCACACCTGCAGTCCTTTCAGGAGGTGAGTAGCCTTATCTCTCACTAATTTAAATCCAGTTTAAAAGTGTTCAAGTATTCATATTAAACTATAGTTTAATATGGAAAAAATCAAACCAACTGATACTGTCCATCCCCATTACAACTACTTTGAAAGCATCAAAAATTAAATATTACAGGGTCAGACTATTTGTATTGGTTGTAAATTCCATTGGCGATTGGCTTTGATATTGACTATCAACATCTATCCACTAGTAATTGTATTTAACTGAATGTATTGGACAAATAGCTTAATCAACAATATTTTTATTACTTAGAAAATATTGGAACAAAATCCACAAGATTTTTTTCCCCGATTTTGTCTTCTGGAATAAAAATGACATTATTAAAAAACAATACCTTTTTTTTCCCTGTAATCATCAGCTATGATACAGAACTGTAAGGCCATTACAGAGTATCCAAAGATTTTTCTCTTAATATTTTTTTTAGAGCCTGATAGTTTTTTGTCAGTCATTTTCCAAATAAGCTTTTAGACTTTGGCTTGTAATATAATGACATTAAAACTGCCAAAGGCAGAGATTTCAGTATTAGCAACATCCCAAAATGCCAAGTCGTGAGCGATTCCCAGCACAGATTCATGTAATCTATACTTCACAGACCTGTACAAGCAATTTGTGAGTACACTCATCTAAGATTGCTTCTCTAATCAAGGCATCTTATTGGGAATGTGGGTGACATATCTCCACCGCTCTCTGTTCACAGTAGAAAGACATTACAGCAGAGCCCTTGCAAAGGCACCTTGGTTAAATAGCTGAAATTAAAGAGAGTGAATCTAGACTATGTACTAGAACAAGAGACAACCAAGTATCATATTTCCCTTTCCCAGTTACAGGGGATGGGAAACACTCCTAAAGTGGTGCCACATATAAAATCTCTATACATGCTGAGACAACTTCCTTTTCCAATTATGGAAGTTTTTGTGTTAGTGTTTGCTTGGTTTTATATTTAATCTTTGTAAGCGTGGAAGTAAATCTCTTTGAAGTGATAGGGACAGCTGCATTTGATGGAACTGACAGGTTTTTGCCATGTCACTTGCTGTTTGTAAAAATGAAAACCCACAAATCACAAAAGAAGTAAATATAGCAGGCATAGGGGCAAGGAAAGGAGTCCCTTTCCTACTCTATCTTCTCAAGTCTGCAGGTGATAGATGGCAGTGTGCTGAGTATGCAGTTCTTCAGTGGAAGTTGTATGTGTGATAAGAAATACTGTGTGGGAATTACAAAACCAGTAACTCTGCTCAAGGGGAATGAAAAAAAATCCTTCTAGCCTAATAAAGATGCACAGGTTGCTGGTAAGATTTTGAACTGTTGCATGGGTCAAATAGAGCACAACAGCTTATACATCACTGCCTCTTCAGCATGTATCAGAAAGCAATAGGTAAAATTAGGTGAGCCATTTTACTTTTATTGTAAAACAGTATTTAGAAATAATTTGCTTGAATTTAAGCTACTTTTGAATTGTGTTCTACAAGATGATCTGGGTGAAAAGACCCAATTTGATATGTGAAACCAGTCTTCAAAAGACATGCAATTTTTTCAGATTCTTTTCAGATAATGATTAATAATAAGCTACTGTAGAATTGAAAACTTTTTCACAGTTTTTTTTTGATTTCATCATTTTCCATCAACTTTCATGAACTAAAAAATAAAAAGATGGGGCTAGTAAACAATTTGAGCTATCTGAAATTTATTAAAGGCAATAAAAGGAAGGGCCCTTCTGAGCACTTCCACTAAGGATCATTAGAAATAGTAATATGCTTTAGGCCATATTTCATTGAAATTTGGATGCATGAGTACTTTACGGATGTTTTAAAGAAGCCATTAATAATTTTTATTGAGCCAGATACATCCCCCCCTTCCCCTCCCTGCCCCCCCCAAAAAAGAGGAAAGGAAAGGAAAATATTTTAAAGCATACCAAGAAATAAGATGTACCTTGGAGCAATGAAACAAGTTGCTATAGTGGCCAAAAAAAAATACAGTAAAAAGTATCAGCAGAAATTAACATAGAGAAGGTACCAAAACCTATCAGATGAACACTTATGGGTGAAATGAAACACGACAAGAAAAAACTTAAGATTTTAACAATTCACATGTAAATAAAAGAGAAAAAAGTCCCAAAATTATATAACCAGATGCATGTGGATTTGTTCCTTTTTCTCTAGTTTATAGAACTGATGCCTATGACTCTAAGTGTCTATCACCTCAATTCCAAGTATTCAATATATTAGTTCATTAATATTTTCACCCTCCTTTGATTTCTCAGAAAGGTTTTTTTATTTGACATATAGTAGTGTGATCTCTCATCATTTCTTAATGAGATGATTGTGACCTTTTTCAGGCAACAAACATAGGGGAAGATTGAAAGATAAATATGTGTTGCAGTGAAACTTCTGCATATGCTTAAGAACTGGAGATCCCAGGAGACAAGAAAGTGACATATGAGGAGTTAACACAGGTAGAGGTGGGACATGTAACTAGGATAGAATAAAGATGCTGCTGTAAGAATTCAATTAATTATTATTAATGTTGAACAATGAATAAAATTGCAGTAGGCTATGAAATGAAAACAAACCAACAAAATGATGGTAGAAAATTCCTGGGTGCAGCAGGAGTCATTTTCCTTTGAGAATACAACTACTAAATACTGAGTTTGGACACCCAACTGTTAGCTCAAACTGTGTAACTTCAAATTAGCTCAAATTTGTAAAACAAATTAGTCTGAAAAGTAGTTTTTAAGGCACAGATACAAAAAAACTTCTAGAGGACAAACTGGTTCTTCTTTCCACCTAAGAGCACAGAGATACTCCAGGGTACTCTTGTAGCTTTTTAATAATGTGTCTCAATTTCATCTGCAGTCTTTGAACATAGTCTCTGTATCAAGGGTTTGAACCACTGCTTTTCCATAAAAGAATATTTTATCTACTGAAGTGCAGTAGAGGGAGAAATCCTCATTCATCTGGTAATGAGTGAGTGGGAAAGAAAGTATTTCATGAGGATTAGAATTTATTTCCCATACCAAACAGAATACTGAACAACAGACACCAGAGTTGAACCACTTTTTCTAGATTTGTTGGTGGTTAATTTGTTTAAATCACAGATTAACTAGAATAATACAGATGTTATACCAATATTTAGAAAGGTTAGATGTGATGACCCAAATATTTACAAGTAAAATAATATAAAACTTAGGTAAAATAAAGAAAAAGCTGTTTTGCAACTAACATAGCAGTGAACTGGGGCCTCTAGTATAAGGACATGGATATATTAGAGTGAGTCCAGAGGAGAGCCACTAAGTTGATCACAGGGCTGGAGCACCTCTCCTGTGAAGGCAGGCTGAGAGAGCTGAGGTTTTTCAGCCTGGAGAGGAAGAGGCTTTGGGGAGACCTAAGACCACCTTCCAGTACCTTAATGGCGCTACAAGTGAGCTGGAGAGGGATGTTTTACAATGACATGAAGTGATAGGACAAGGGGGAATGGCTTTAACCTGAAAGAGCATAGGTTTAGTTTAGAAATTAGGAAGAAATTCTTTACTGGGAGGATGGTGAGGCAGAGGAACAGGCTGTCCAAAGAAGCTGTGGATGCTCCATCCCTGGAAGAATTCAAGGCCAGTTTGGATGGGGCTTTGAGCAATGTGGTCTAGTGAAAGGTGTCCCTGCCTGTGTCAGGGGGGATTGGAAGTAGATGATCTTTAGTGTCCCTTGCAACCCAAACCATTCTAGGATTCTGTGAATTAAAAGATAAGAATGCATGGCAATTAATTAAAGTAGAAATGATCCTGTGCAAAGCTCATCTTTTCAACATAGTGAGCCTGAATTTACTCTTTGACTAAATTATAAACTTTGTGAAGTCAAGGTGTAACAGTCAAACTAGTATAAGATATTTTACTTTAAGTGAATTACATACTCCAAAAGTTAGTATTACATGATTTCAGTCAAACAAGTTTAGCAATTTCTAAAGTTAATGCAGTTACTACCCTTTAATGACAGATGTCAGGCAAAAATTCTTCAGTGGGAAAATGTCCTTTAATGATGGGTTTTATGGACAGATTCTGTGGATAAAAGTTTTAATTTAACATTCCTTAATAAAACCCAAATGAATAAACAATTTGACTTGTACTCCAATTGAATGCCATAAAAATATAAAATAGAAAAAGAAAAAGCAAGAAGAAAAGCCTAGGTTTTGGGGTTTTTTTTCTGTTTTTGTTGTTCTATAAACAGAAAAGTAAAAACAGAAATAAAGAAATAATATTATTCTATGTACAAGGCATTAGTCAAAAAAGAGCTGGAAGATTGCATCCAATTTTGTTGTTATGTTTTAAAAGACCACTTAAAAAAGGGAGATATGTAAATAAGTCACAATTCTTTTTATAAATTGAGAGAAAACTAATTCATTTGAGAGACTGGAGAGTTAGTCTATTTTATTTTTCTTAAAGGAAGTAATGGACTGATTGCATTGAAAAGAAGTTCTAAACACAACACACTTTTTATTGTAGAAAAAATAAAGGAGTAAAAGTAGGCATTTGGTGTCTCTAGATCAAAGCTTAATGACATTCTGAAATGTAACCTGAGTCAGGCACAATTAATTGAGATCAAAGAAATACCTAGTGCATTAAATATTGAGTATTTGTAACTTCTGATGAACTAGGGGCAGACTAGATGTAGCAATGTGGTGCTAGAGCTTTTGGATCTATGACATAGATTGATTTTATATTACCTTGATTTTATATTTACCTTGATTTTACCCTTTTCCTCTCTTCCCCTCCCCATGTTACTGGAATGGTTAGATGAACAAACTAAAGTTATCTGTTAATGCATCTGAAATCAAATACAAGTGATATTTTAAAGTAATTTCAAAGAAAATAAAATAAAGTGTCTGATATGAACTTTGAACTATAGCAGTCACAATAAAGCCTGTGGTGGTCCAGACTATAGGGACAGATTTTAAAAAGTGAATACCCTTTCTTCATATATTCACTCACTGATTTGAGTACGAGCTAAACAATCCTCTATCACTGTAATTATTGAATACTTAGAGTAAAAAAAGTAGACAGTGTGGTGGATTGACCCTTGGTGGGCATCTGGCAGCCAGCTAAGGTCAACTCACCACAGAGAGGTTCTCAAACAATGGAAAATAAATGTTCTCTATCAGCATATTTATACACTAATTGTTGAGAAACAATAAATGCAGAAACCACCAAGCAAAAAACAAAAAGAAGAGATCAATATTAAATCAGAGACCTCTGCACTGAGACTACTTCTTGGGATAAGACAGAAAAATAATGAAGGACATGGTTTGTCCTAAACGTGTAAAATGAACTTTTCCCGTAATCAGTCTCCATATGTAGAACTACTTCTAGAGAAGTAAACTGAATACAAGTGTGTCAACATAACTTTGCACATAATTGAAGTTTTCAATTTATTTAATTTTTTAAGCCAAGTAATCTCTTTCTGTCTCTTCTCACCCTGCAGAAATTAGCCAGTGGAAAGTACAAGCACAGGTGCTTAGTGAGCATTAATATTCATGCATATTTAGCTGTGCAGACATACGTGCATACTTATGTGTGACACACATGAAAACTGCATGGCATGAAGCCTAAATTGTAGATGTAAATTCCAACTCTGCATCTAAGTTGTACAACTTTATCCTAGTCTGCGTGGAAGCCTTGTCTCTTGCACGAATGACCCTCCTATTACTAATCCATAGTTTAATCACTTTTTCTGAACAGCCTGACCATGTAGTTTTATCTACCTTGGTTAAGCTGAGGGGAACACTCTTTGAAATTCAAAACAGAGGCCATTGAGAATCCCATACAGAGAAGGGAGGATCAGAGCAAGGGTTCTTGCCCATCATTCATATGGAAGCGCCCCATACAGAGCTTGTCTTTCTCAATTCAGTCGGTGAGATAAACTGGTGTATTACATGGGAAACCAAGGCAGGATAGGCTGGAAATAAATTTCTACTCAGCTGCATCTAATTGGACAGTTGACAGCACTGAAAAGTTTGGTGAAATCTTAACGCTCGGTAATTACTGGGCAGATGACTGCAATGAGTGGGTACATTAAGCAGTGCTCTGTAACTGACCTGGTTGGCTTGAACTAACTCAGAAGTGATAGGTCCAATATCCAACTATTGCTCTTGTGGGACTGTCATTTCTCCCACAAGCAGTACTGCCATTGTCTTATCATTGTCCCTTTAGCTGTTCTGAAATACTTTGACAATCCTCAAGAGTTTCAAATGAAACAAATGAGTGCAGTTATACAATAAAATGTTGCTCCTACTCACCTATTATCCACTACAGATAAATCATGGGTTTAAATTGACATCAAACATAGCCAGGTCTGGTTTTTATTGAGCTATTATAACAATGATTTAAAAATTTATTAAAATCACTGTAGAAGTCCAGCTTTTAATTATTTTCATTTCAGTCTGTGCCACCCTCATGGCTGATCTCTGTAGCCAGCAATTTGCTTCCCTTTGTGTTGTAGATGATCAGTGGGGGTTTAATTTTCCCAGCAGATGTGGTGAGAACCCGAGGAAGTAAGGTGATAAGCACTTTCAAATGGAAGTGTGTATCTTGGTTTATCTTGTGTCTGTGAAGAACATCAGGCAGTTCTGTGATTTACAATAATTTCTACACATTCTAGAAATTGCTCAGATTATGGCAGGGTTTACTCACTGTATTATTACTTTGGTTTAATAGAAATAGACTGTTGCAAAAAAAACGCCAAACAACCCAACAAAAAACTAATAAAAATCAGCAAACCCACCAGCCAGAAATTCCTCTCTCCTCTCTCCCACCCCCTGTCTGGAATAACTGTGTATATCCATTAAGAATGCCTGAAAAAAGTTGTCAGAAGCACATTAGAGGGAGAGATGGGTACACCCCCATGTAAATGCCAAGAATTTCCCAGTTCCTATAACAATAATAAAGCCTTTAAATACAGAGTTTCAATAGATTTTAATAATCTTTTTGTCTTAGTTGAAGCTTTTCTTCTCTGAAAATGAAGCAATATAAATTGGTCTGAGGATATCTCATTACTCTAGTTATCAGTAATCACAAGCTCACTAAAACAAGACTTAGAGCTGCTGAAGGCAGTCATACTGTTAAAGATAGTGCACATATCCACAGTACATTGTAGACAAAGACTCGGTCTTCCAGAGGAAAAAATAGTGTGCTCAAAGACTGCATTAAATGGGGGAAAATGCTAGAAATCAGAAAGGATACTTTTAGAGGAAGAAGGTAAGGGACAGTCAGTTCCATGTCTGTGGTGGTAACACCTATGCATCTGCCTGACTTGAAGTCTTGAAAGGGAAGTTAAGAAAAATATTAAAAAATTATAAAATTTGTTTGTATTGACCTAGAGTTGAAAGGCAATTTTCCATACAAACATATAGTAATAAAATAACAATTATTTCAGAGCTCATGAAAGATTTAAGTTTTGGTTTCTTTCAAAAAAAGTTAGGAAGCAAGGGAATACTAACAGAAGAGAAGATGTTACAACAGTCTTTTTTATTATTTATCCTATTTACTTATTTTTCTCCCTCTCTGTGGAAGACCTGTATACACATTCTTTCTTTGCATGCAGATATTTAAATCCATATCTAAAGAAAATACCCTAATACCCACTTTAGTTAGTATGGGTGGATGTTCTTAATCTCTTCTGTTGATATTGTACTTTGAATAAACAAAAAATAAAATAAATATTAAATAGGGTTCAGATGTCTTATCTGCTGGGAAAGAATAGTAACCATGCAGCTCTTTATTTTCCTGTCCATCCCTGTTCCTTCGTTTGATGACAGTGAAATCTCCTAACTTGCTGCTGATTTTTGTATCAAATTAGGTTCTTCCTTTGTGGTTGGATAAATAAAGGAATATATTTATAGTTGCTATATTACAGACTGGAATCTTAAGTGATTTTTCTAAATGAAGGAATAATGACAACATTAATAAAAAGGTTAAGATAAAGAGAGGGGGATAAAAGGAAACGAGTAATTAAGGCCTAAATAACAGTGATAATTAGCCTTTACATCAAATAAAAATATCTTGTGTAATCAGTAAACTCCACACATGGTGAAAAGGCAGGAGGAAGCAATCCCACAATCCCACAAGTCTGTCTGCAGATACTGTGAAGTTCTTCATCTATTACTCTGCAGGTAAGAGCTCTTTGTAAGACAGTATATAGTCATATGTGCGCAGAGAAAAATGAGTTGAGTACTGCTGAGGATCTGGTCACGGTTTCTGCATCCCATCATCCTCTACAGTGTTGGGTGGGCTGTAGCTTGGTTCTGCATTTATTTTCCTTTAAGTAGTTAACAAGGAGTGTTACCTATTCTTCAGCTGATAAATAGACTTATCAAAAGTTTTTACTCCCTTAGTTCAGCTACCAAAATCTAAAATGTATGCCTCAAAAGTGCCACCCAAAACTTTGTGATACCTTATATCCCTCCATTAGATTTGAAAAAAAAAAAAAATTGTTTAGAATGCAGATCTTTAATGATCTTAAAGTGAATGATCTGGCCAATGGACTCTAAGAAGCTTCTCTCACATTTTCTTTCTTTCATAGGATCACAAAATATGCTGATTTGGGAAGGACCCACAAAAATCATTGAGTCCAAATTCTCACCCTGGGCAGGACATCGCAAGAATCACACTATGTGCTACAGAGTATTGGCAAATGTTTCTTGAACTCTGTCAGGCTTGGTTCTGTGACCATTTCCCTGGGGAGCCTGTTCCAGTGCCCAACCACCCTCGGGGTGAGGAAAAACCTTTTCCTAATATCCAGTCTAAACCTCCCCTGACTCAGCTTCATGCCATTTTCTTGAGTCCTGTCATTGGTCATGAGACTGAGGAGATCGGTACCTGCCGCTCCTCTTCCTCTCGTGAAGATGCTGAACACCATGATGAGGTCTCCCTTCAGTCTCCTCTTCTCCAGGCTGAACAGACCAAGTGACCTCAGCTGCTCCTCACAAGGCTTCCCCTCACAGCCCTTCACCATTCTCATGGCCCTACTTCCAGGGTTAAGTGAAGACAAGGGGAGGATTTTTTTTTAAAGCCCACCATTCTGATCAGATGATGCAAACAATGGTATGTTTTCTTTAGATTTTAGTGTATTCTACTACTGGGATCCTGGTTTTCCAGCACATTCTAGAAACCTAGAGCAATGCTCTGGTTTCAAGGAGTTGAGCAGAGTGGCTAGGAAATGGATTGTCCCATGTGAAAACAATGGATTTATAGGTCCTTCTGTGAATTTAGTTCATATTTCCTTCCAAACAGATCTGTGGACTAGAAGACAGTTGAAGCACACAAGAAAAACAGATGTTTTCCTGTTCTTCTATAATTATCTAGTCATAAAGTCAGAGGTAATTTCTTTTTATGGGTTCATCCTTCCTTTCCTGCAGGGAACTTGAATCAAAGGAGTATGGCACTCTGGTTTATCAAAGTCAGAAATTAGATACTAATAGAATTTTCCATTACTCATATGAAATAGAAAAAACAGTGAGGTTTCTTCTTTAAAGGATCTTTTTTTCCTTTCTTGTATTTATAGCTCATAAACCTGATGCTACTTAAGCTCTGCCCTACGACATCACTGTGATCATCTACAAGCTGTGCACATAATCCAAGTTATATCACAGTGTTTTCATACATTCAGTTGATTAAAATGGACCATTTTGCTTAATGAACCACCATATTTCACCTAATTGTAATTCAAGTCAATATTTTCAGCATAACTCTTAGTTGCTAAAGTATCAGGTAGTTATGTACTTACTATTTTATATATGTTAAAGGTTATCAATTAATGATTTAAAATGCACCAGATGACCACACAATTTTTTAAGAAAGGAACAGATGTAAACTATGGAGCAATTTTGGTAGGCAAAATGTCTAGTCCTGTTAGTTTTAAGATTTTTGAGAAATATTATATTAATCGTTAAAAAGAAAAACAAAATTAAAATAAGAAAAAAGAGAACATTTTCCCAAGTATGCCCATTTTCAATCTTGAAAAGAGTGCAAAAATGCTTCAAAAATCACATTTTCTTTGTAATTTTTTTGGTTGGTAATGAACTTTTATCAATCAATTAATTTGAGATTAACAATCTCAATGTATTTTTAATAAAGTAATAGAATCATAGAATATGCTGAGTTGGAAGGGACCCATTGGGATCATCAAGTCCAACTTCTGGCCCTAGACAGGACACTCCAAGAAGCACACCATGTGCCTGAGAGCATTGCCCAACACTGTTTGAACTAAGACAGGTTGGCCTGTTCCAGTGTTCAACCACCCTCTGGATGAATGGCCCGGTTTAGAAGGGACCTTAAAAACCATCTCGTTCCAGCCCCTCTGGCATGGGATAATGACATTCTTCAATTACTGAATTAGCAGAGGCAGGTATCCAATGGAGAAAAATGAAGGTGCAAGATAAGGCATTACAATGAGGAGGTAAATATTGTAAAAGCTTTAGAGGAAATTAAGTTTTGACTCTTACCCTTAAAGATACTTTTCTTCTGTAAGCCATCAGCAGTCAGATGACTTACAGTCAGTCTATTCACTCTAACCACCTATTTAAGACTAATTAGAAGCAAATTAATCTAAAAGTTGGACAGGGCTTAGGGTGATAGAAATACCCAATCATGTCTAGCCATACTCTAGATCTAAATCATCTACTCAGGACTTCTGAGTTAGGCAAAAGTCTAACAGGAGCTTCATTCAGCTGAGGGGCATGACACTAACTAGATTTAGAGATTTACACCTCTAAATCCAAACTTGCAAGTTAAAACATTGCTGTTCAATGACCATCTCCAAAAGCAACCAGGTAGCTCTCTTCTAATTGAAGAGCTCCCTAGAATTTTTTCACCATGGCAACATTTACAACAGCCTAGGTTCCAGTATAGTTAAAATGAAGAGGATTAGGCAGACATGGGGTCCAGTTCATCTGATGACAAAGATGCCAAGAATAGGTCAGTCAAATCACTCATTTAAATAGTCTGTGTGCTTCTATTTGCTTTAGAGGGAACGCGGCAACTAACTAGACTGAGATCTCTACAATTAGAGTCAATCCTATTCCCAAACCCCTTTGTTTTATCTATGTGTTTAGAGCTTTTTTTTTTTTTTTTTTTTCCTTGTTAAATGTTTTGCAATTGCAGTGACAAAGAAGCCCAAACAAAGGAGATACTCTTTAACAACGAAATTCCTACTGACTTTATGAAATCGGTATGGAACTGGCATGCTGAACTAGGATACACCAAAGCCTTCCATTTCCAATATACTAATCTCATAGAATGGGAATGAAACCTTCTAGTCAGTGGATTAAAACTTCAGAAATTCAGGCAAATCCTTCATCTTTAGTGGTTTTATCCTGCAGTTATTATTTGAGATGATTGTTTTTATTTTCAGTGGGGTTTTTAGTAGATCTTGCTACTTGTCTGAGAATTAAAAATTAAATTGCTCTCTAAAGGATCAATTTACAACTGACCTTTATTGCTTAGCCCATTTGGAAAGTTTTCATCTCTCATCCATCAATGCTATTTTCACTCACTAGCAGGACCAGAAGTTTCAAAGGAAACAGTATATCCATGTAAATTAATTAAGTTCAACCATGACCTCATTACATTGATGGAGTGTAGTGCTGCTACCTGCAACCAAAACAAATTTATTTTGATTAAATATACTTCAGGTTATAAAAGCAACATATCTCACCCAAGTCATAGGATTTCAGGAACATACAGGTTTTATTCTAAAGTTTTCTACTACTCACAACAAGATAAAATGAGATTTCTTCTTTCTCTTGTTTTCTAAGGCCATGGCACAAATATGTGGTTTGCAAAACAAACCACTGCATGATCAGATCCTTGGCAGAAGTTTCATATAATCAGATCTAATTTTAAAATTCCTCTGTGTTTTAAAATACATATTAAACCCATCAGAATATGGTCTACTGTCACTTTTAATCTTCTAAGAAAATTTACCTTCATTCCTCACGGGGAGAAATGAATAGGAAATACTGTTTCCAATTCACTAGAACATTTTGAATTTTAGAAAAATCCCTGGGTGGTAAAGATACATTGCACTGTGACTCTGGCCTCTGAATAACTAAATTGATAGGACACATAAAGTATGAAAAAATTAAATCCCTTAGGGAAGGAATTTAATCCAGGTCTTCTGCATCTCAGTTAAATATCCTTACTACCTGGTCACTTATTCTGGAGTATCACTTGTCTCTTTCTTAAAAGATATTCTATCCAAGATTTGCAAAACCTTTCCTAGAGTATATCATTGAAACCAATTCATCACAGCAAAAGGCCTGGTTTGAGGAAAATGGTATTTTCTGAGAACAAAAATCTCATTACTAAAACTTTCCTAGTGGATATTCGTCACCATCTCCTGAGACTTATTTAGATTATTAGATAAGAAAATTTCTTATTTGCTTTCTATACACACAAATAAAACCAAACCAAACCAAACCAAACCAAACCAAACCAAACAAAACAAAAAAAACCAAAACAAAACCAACCAGTCGAAAAGAAACAAACACCAGAGTGAAAGAAAAATCCAGGGGGAAGTCAGTGGTTCTAGCAATACTTTGCTCATGAGCAAATCTTGCTGAAATAAATGTTACCTCTGCTTTACAGTGCATGCCTCAGGTTATGTTTTATCATTTTAAAAACATTAAACTTGATATTGAATTATACACTTGGCATGATATGCACATAAATTCATTTTAAAATCTTGTTTCTAACTATACCTTTTGAAGAATGAGAACAAAAAATATAGTCTGATGTTTCAAACAGAATGAGGAAAGATTTAATTGCTCATAATTTGTTGCTGTGTCCTGGATAAATTACTGATAATTTATGTTTCCTTCTGAGAGAAGAAGATGATAATACAAAAGATATGTAGTGAGATGGTTCATTCACTCATGTGTCTTTGTGCAGTAAAATATTTCCCTGCACAGCTCTGCATGTATGTAAAATGTTATTCTAAAATAATTTTATCAATTATCAAATAGTATTAATATGGCATTTCTTCTGTCTTTAAAATGATATTTTAGTAATAAAATTGCATTCACCTCAAAAATTTCATTTTAATGAAACTAGACCTTAGATTTAGATAGGAGGCAATGTAATTATGGAAGGTATTCCATAGCACACAAAATCTGTCATCTGTCCCTTATTACAAAGAGACACTGAAGTCATAATTATTGCATTATATAACTAGTTATGTAGTGCTGAAGAGCATGGTGAGAAAGGTGTTTTTCAAATTGAATAATTATTATAATTTGAATCAGAGTACTTCCAGCAATCATGCTATATATTTATGGACATCGATGAAAATAAATGGAGTACTGTTGTTACTTGTTCCATCAAAAACTTTCCCAATGGCAATGACAAGAACATTGCATTCCTCTCACCAGCGGAAAATAAAATGTACACCTTGAGAAGATAAATGTTCCTTACTGTATTTTACTGTGTAATTCAAGCACTCACCAGAATTCAGGTTTTCTGTTAACACTTGCAAATTACTCCAGGACCAACCAGTATTCATGTCTAATTTGCTGCATATTTGCAAGATGTGTAAAAAGACAGCTTTTATTAAAAAAAGCCACCATTAGTCTTAAAGCAAATATAATATATCTGACAGCTGAACAGTGGTCTGGATTTTTTTAGTATTTGGCTTTCTTTTTGAAAGTACAGCAAGTGTAAAAAGAATTAAAGCAACTTTGTCTATTATTGCTCCAAAGTGGAAAATTTCCTTCTCTTCCTCTGATTTTGCAGAACAGTTAATATTGTCTTACCTCTGACCAAACCATTCTAGAAACTAGAGTATCTGAAATTACATTTAATTATTTAATTGTGTGGACAGCAAGTAGTTAGCATTGCTTCTAGACTGCTCATATTTCTAGATGTTCTCTATGTAGCATGAACAGAAACAATTACCACATCAATAAAGTAAGAGGTCGTGTTACATGGGATTGAAATCATGATCAGAACAGTGACCTGGCTATGACACAAATTAATTTACCTTCTTGCTTTTCTTCTTTTTAATAATTCAGGCATCCTTTCTATGTGTATGCTTGTGTATGTTCTGACTTTGCACTCTTTGCAGTCTTTATTTGCTATTGTTAATATGCTCTTTCTGACATTTAAACAGTTCTATTAAAAAGAACTTGTAAGTACTATATTAAATCCTATAATGTAAAATAAAATTCTCTAAGCAAATATGTTATATAACTGAAAACATTTCTTCTTTCTTTTGCTTTTTTTTCTTTCTTGGCCTGATCACCCTCAAGTCTTTGATAACATGATTATTTACATAAAAAGGAAATTAAGTTCATTGAACTGCTTGCATTTTTTCTGTTAAGAAAATACTGAAATTCACAAGTGTTCACAACAATACTTTCCATATTCATAATCACTGAATATAAAGCAGAAATATGAAATTGCAAGAAATTACCTATGACAAAGGGTACAGAAGTAGGGAAGGAAAGGGGAAAAAAGGGAAGATGGAGAGGCAGATGGGGTGAGAGGTAAATTATCTGAACAGAAAGGAATTTTTAGTCATACTGTAACTTGCATATAAAAGTGTTACAGAAATCTCCAGTAAAGACATATTCTAGATTTATGTGTTGTTAAAAATAGAATACTATGTAAGGGTCCTTACATTCCTTAAAAATAGAAAAAAATGTGTCTTCCTTATTCTTATGCATTTTGTTTTACTTCAAACTTCCTTTCTGGTTTCCCTCTCCTCTATATAAATATATCTTGCCACTCTTAAAGTCTTTTACTTAAATTTTAAAGAATTTACTCCCCTTTTTTATTTTGATTCTGCTTTGAGCTGTGTTTATACAATCCCTTTCTTTAAAGATTTCTTAAGTGTCCTTTTCTTCTAATGCTCAAAGCAGGTTAGTTACCTCTAGCCCATATTGATCACTTCTCTGTCATCTTTATGCAGTTTACTACCATTTTCTAAATAAGTTTTATAAACTGAGGCTTTGTACTATCTTATGGCTGTAGATTGTGGTAAAATCTGAAAGGCTGTATAAAGATCACACTTCTTCTCCATATAAATTCTCAGACCTGCATATCCATAAACTAAACAGAAAAGGCAGAAACAAAAGTATTGTATTCTGCATTTCTAGAGGGTGAGCTTATGAAAACAATGATTAAGCCTAAATACTCTGGGTTAGTATCACTGTTAAATAAACAAGTCTCATGGGGTAACTGTGGTTCTTTCAAGCAGAACCCTGAAGGGGATGAAAGTCTGTTCACCTGAAGTCCAAAGTAGTGAGTATTAAGTCTCTATAGAATGTTAGAAGCACTGAACTTCAAACTCATATATATATGAAAGGATATATGGAAAGGATTTTGGCAAGGTTAATTCTCATCCTACTGAACGTAAGTTTCAGGAAGCAGCATGAGTAGGGCATCCAAGGGAGGATGAGCTGAGAGCCCAGGGTTCCCAGGTTTCTCCAGCACAGGCTGCATGGTGCCCTCACTGACAGGTGGGAACAGCGACAGGAGCCATCCAGAGTGCCAGACACTCAATGTAAGCAGTCATGTCTAGGGTCTACCCAGGGTGACTAATCTGGAACAGCTGGATATGGGGCCAGAGATGGGATTAGAAACAAGGCTACCTGTAACATAGTACTGTGCTGCATCTGTGGGACTGGATAGGACTGGATGCTAAGTTACTCCTAAGGTAATTGGAAGTCCTGGAAGATCAATCAGTAAATTGGGGCAATAGGACACAAGAGGTAAGACACAATGACAGCATACCTCAAGAATTAGGGTCCCGAACCTGAGCTGAGGTGGAATCCTGTGAGCAAGGAGTAACTGGTCAGGGCCATTAAGGCCTATTTAGTGCCTTTCAAGCTCTGACAGTTAAGAAAATTATTACAGAAATGCCATTGACAAGATACCATCAGTAATCTGTGAAAAGAGATAGGTACTTCCAAAGACTCCACATCTTTGGTGGATTCAGCTAAACTCTGGAGTTGTGTATCACTCTCTGCTGACTCTGTCAGAGACCTGAGATGACTATTGTGCCAATTTAGGTGATATGAATCTGACCTGAAGATGTTGGGTAGGAGAGTGTGTGTGTGTGTGTGTGTGTGTGTATTTGTGCGTGCACTTTAAGCAATGCCACCAGCACTTAACTTAGGGTTTCATCTGGCGTGAAAGTCCTCCCTTTGATGAGATTGTAGGGAATGGGACCCCAGGGCCCAAGAGGTCTTTCGCATTCCTCTGTCCTCCTAAAGTAAATTCATATTAACTTCAACAGATCAGACTGTAGGAGAAGAAGAGATGGCTCTTAAAGGCCATCATTAAAGGCCATGTAATGTACTTCTTAAATACTAAAATAGTGAGTTTGTCCATAATACAAAGGCAAGAAACCATAATGGAAAATTTTTTAACCTCAAAATAAACAGAGATCTAGGGTAGATTTATCACATATTTCAAAATCATGCCAGGTTACTGAGGGTAGGTGGAAGGAAGCAGAGGATATAAGAAAACAAATGGTCTTTTCTAGGCCAAGAAAACATGCATTAACTGCTGTCTGCAAACTCTGTGTGCCTTTACTCTGTAGTCATAGAGCTATACATTTCATTTTTGAAGAGAAGGACTATATACAGATACCATTCCAAAAACACTGAGTCACCAAGAGACAGACTTGTCATGCATGTGTGTCAGAAAGAATTGAGAGAGCATATAAGACCATGAAATATGGGGATGTATGTACTAATTAAACCAGATAGCCTTGTAATCTACTCCTTTGTCTCACAGTGGCAACATAGCAGATAATTGTGGAAAAAAACATGAGATTAGGATAAATATACATTGTTGGGTTTATTTTTGGTCTGATATATCACCTCTGCTAACAATTTTAGTTTCTGCAAGGACGGGGTTCCTGAGATTAATGTATCTCTGTCTCCTCATGCAGAATAACTCTTTCTTGCATTAATATGTCTGATACTCCTTTTGAACTCCTTTGAGGGTTTTGGCATCCACATCTTGTATCAATGACTTCCACAATGTAATTATTTATTACATGGAAAAGTAATTTCTTCAAAACCTGACAGTTAATTTCATTTGTTGAAATAGTTGCCTCCAATTCTTGTGCTATTCACTGCTTTCATACCATTAATGATTTTTCAGGTCTTCATCAAAGTCTGTTCAGTCTTCTATTTTCCAGGCTACACACTCCCTGCCTGTTTAATTGCTTGTCATAACAAAGTTTTCTATATCTCCTATCATCCTTGCCAAACCACCTCTTCAAGTTCCATATATTTTGAAGTTGAGAAAGTGGAAGCCTGAATAGACCTTCACCAAAAATTGTAGATGTCTACTCATCATGGGATTATCCACTGAGATGGTTCTGTTTTCTCTTGTGTTCTTTAATCTTTTCATAACAATTCTTAGCATGCTTTACTGAGTGCCAGTGAGCACAGAGCTAACATTTACAAAGAACTATTCACCATGACAGCAAAAGCTTTTTCCTGAATGGTAATAGATAATTCAGGTCTCAGTTTTTGTATATAATAAATCATTTTTTTACCCACATATTCATTATTTTGTACTTATTGACACTGAATTTCATCTCACATTTTATCTTCCAGCCATTCAATATCACTTTACTACTTACTCCCTTTTCCAGATAATTTGTGAATAGACTGAATAGGACCAGGAAAAAATTATTTGTGGTGTTGCTTTTTGTTTCTTTTTCCTTGTTCTTCTTCCTTATTTTTTATCTAACTAGTTATCCATGAGAGGATATAACATTTTAAACCACGACAGCTTAAATTCTCTCAACTTTTCATGAGAGCCATTGTCATTACAGAATCTTACAATCATAAAAGAGCAGGTTGGAAAGGACTTCGAGGACCATCTGGCTTAAATTTCTTTGGCAAAAGCACAGTCTAGACAAGATGGCCCAGCACCCTATGCAGCTGAACTGTAAAAGTATACAACATCTAGGAATCCATCACTTCCATAGGAGATTATTCCAGTGGTTGGGCACTGCAATGTGAAAAAATTTACTTTCCTGTCCAATCAGAATGTCCCCACAGGAAATTTGTTTCCATTATCCCTTGTCTCTTCTATGTGACTAATTGTGAAAAAGGGAGTCTCTGTCCTCTTTGTAGCCTTGAAAGACTGGAACATGGTGATAAGGTCTCCACTAAGCCTTCTTTTCTCAAGACTGAACAAAACTAGTTCTCTCAGCTTTTCCTCACATGATAGATTTCTGAGTCCTTTCATCATCTTTGTGGCCCTTTTTTGGACCCACTCCAGCCTGTCCAAGGCTTTTTTTGCATAGCAGGGATCAAAACTGAAGGGAGAATACCAGATGTGGCCTGACAAATGCTGCGTAGGGTAGGATGATGTCTTCTTTATCTCTGCTGATGATGCCCTTTTTGACACAATCTAGCATCCCGTTGGTTTTGACACCTCTGGCCAATTTCAATTTGAGCTGAGCTTTTACATTTCTAACTGCATCTCTGGACATCCTGGCAATGTCTTTGTAGCTTTCAATAGGTATTTGTCTGCTTTTCCATCTCTGGAACACTTCTCTTATAAAACACTTCAATGCAATAAAATCTGAAACAGTCTACTGGTCTAAACATAAATTCTATCTACTAAATGGGAAGTAACATGAGAAAAGAACATGACATTTCACACTGTATAAGTATTTCCTGAGACAGTCATCTCTGTACACTTAGTAACATGTTACAGGAAAACTGTACAGAATCAGAGAGAAGCTCCCTGCTCCCCTTCACTTCCATGACTCATAAATTTGCAGATGGTATTCCAACGAGGGTAGTGTGATTTGCTCTTTTACTTCCTTTCTGAGTAATGAGGCTTGCTCAAAAGATCAGGTTAGGCAATCCATCCTATGCAGAAACAGAAAATAGAAGATGGCCTCAGAGGGGAAAAAGATAGGCAAGAAACTGTTGCTATACTACACATCTTGCTCTAGTCAAGAATTTACCACAGCATCCTACAGATATTTTAAGATGGTGTTAAGGTCATTAAGAAAAGAAGACAAATAAAATAAATTCAACACCCATCCTCTATATTAGAATAGGAGAACATAAGGTGATCCAGGTCCTGGAAGTGTTTGATCATGTGCTGCTATTGTTCCTACAGATGCAAATAAGAAAAGGTCTGACCTGCAAGAAGATCCATGGCATAGATCTTCTGACAGTAGGAACCAAAGTTACAACCACTAAGAAACAGGTGAGAAGCTGAGCTGTTGTCAACACATACTAATGAGCAAACCAGGAAAATGTTAAACCACCCCAGCAAAGAGTACCTAATGACTAGAGAGCCTAAGGAAACCCAAACAATTTGCATCTTTGTTTTCTTCTATCTAGCACTTTCACTGCTACGGTTCACTCTGCTCTTCACATAACCAGTAGCAGTTTGGACACTAAAGAATGCGCAAGCGTCAACATTAGTCAAATATCTGCTAATATATTCCATGATCACAGACAACAATCTATTTGTTCAGGGGGATATCTTTAGCTTTGCCCCCAGCCAGTCTCTCACATGGTACTGAGAGCAGGAGTCAGAGAGCAAGATCAAAGAATATTTTAAAGTGGTTAATAAAAAAATCCTAGTTTAGGTGGCTTGCATTATTTATCTCATTCTTTATTCAGTCTGATGCAGCTCCTGGGTCATGGCAAAGTGGTTTTACTTTTCATCTTCATGTAAAATGAGACTAAATTCTTTCTTACCCGTTGGCAACAAAGTACTGCTATTTAGCCTCGCTAATGAGGGGGAGAAGCCAAAGTGATAATTTGTTACTTGATAAGAAACACTAAGGGATTCCTTCTTGGCTTTGCTTTTCTGTGTCTGTTGTTTTGGGTTTGACTTAAATTCTTTATGTTCCTTTCTTTCTTTGTACAGAGTATGAACAATGTAGACATATGACACTGGATATAGCAAGAGACAAAAATAAATACCAGGCACTTACATTAATAGTACCAGAAGGAATTTACAAGACAGGATACATGAAAAGTAGTGTCACACTAGATAAAAATGTCCATAAATACACATGTTCAGATCTGACATTTTATTCCAGTGTATGACTCAATATAACCCTCCAACAATGAATGCCCTTCCATTTAAAAAATGATCAAAACATTCAGAGCTGAATTCTGATATACTTATTCTGACTTAGTGGAAGTCCACTTTGAAGAGAAATCGATTAACTTAGAGCAACTTGAGGATCTAGTTACTCTTCAGAATAAATGGAAGGATCATTCTACCAGTTAATTGCACAGAAACCTCTCTCTGTTTTTTTTTATTCTTTCTCTGGTTTTAACACTATATTTCTGCCTATTTCAGAATAAAAACATTAGCACATCAATGTCTCCACACATCAACTAGAATGGCTACATCTTCTTTGAAAAATAATCTTTATTGGAAATATATGAAAGAGAAAAATACGCCACTTTCAGTTCTGACAAAAGAGCTTGTAGATCTTGCATAAAATAATTTTTACAGTTTTGTATTTATGTGAGGAAAACACCTTCATTCTACACATCTTGATTAGTATTAGGATGGTTTTTAAGCAGCGTTTCAAAGAGATGCTAAATGTGATTCAGTATGACAAAACAGGTGGAGCATAAAATGAGTTACAACAGAAGAGATGACAGGTCTATCAAAACCAGGATACTTTCTCCAACAACTTCTTACACCAGATGTTTCAGAGGGCTAAAAAAATAAATAAATCACTAGCAAACTGTGTGAAATTGGAGTTCAAGAGGTGAAGAGAGTGTTCACTTTAGAGGTAGAATGTGTTCTGTTATATCCTGACCAATATAGATTGATGACCTTTAGGAGATCATCTGAAGTAGGTTATTCACAAATCCTATTCTTCAGATGGCCACTTTTCCCTTTTCTAATTTATTTGCTTTGAAATGCTTTGAGAACAAAAGATAAATATTTTAAACATTCTCTTACCCATCAAATCTTTCATATAGGGTAGTTTCTTCCATTATAGGATTACTGGCTCTATTTGGTGCTCCAGGCAGAGTCAACATCTCTGAATTCCACAGTTCAGTTAGTATATTCAGACATTAACCAAAAATAGAAGGAGAAGAAAAAAATGTAATTATGGGAATTACACATGCTTACAAAAAATAAAAAAAAATTAACTCCTATTATAGAATTAGAAATACACTTAGATTTATTAATAATTTTATTTGCAAATGGCTGAATAAAAATACTTATAGCTTTCTCATATTTTGACTAGAATGACCTATATTTAAATTATTTACATTTACCATTTGAGTATTTTGTTTAGCATCCTGCAATGCAGTATTTTGCATAAGAGATGACCACCACATCAATACAAGAATTAATACTTAAAGAACTCAGCAGATCATGAACTAGAAGCCAGACAGTTGAGTGGTTTCTGAAATGCTGTAGAACTCAGAGGCTGAAGAATAGCTGCACATCTAGTGGAAGACTCTATTGCTATTTATAATATATAGAAAATACTTGCCTGATTCTGTAAGTTTTTTCCAAAGGTGAACATCCCTATATCCCATTTCTATCCAGCAGAACAATATAACATAGTCAAACAGGTGCTGTTGGCTTCTTCTACATAACTGCATTAATGAAACAGAATACAGGCACAGTAATTGAGCATAGTAGGTGTATATGATGGTTTGTTTCCTCAGTACTGGCTCCCTTTGCAGACGCCAAGAGAGGATAAGACAACTCTAGCCATGTTGGAAATTAAATTGACATTTTAACACCTTGAAAAAACTCTGAATGCTATTCACTTTTGGACTTTATTCTAATGAGTTCCAATTAAGTTCAAGCCTAATATATTTGTATATTGTGGACATAAGACTCAAAATTTACATCTCTGATGAACTACTGCCTGTAGCTGAGAAATAGCTGAAGGCAGAGACTCCTCCAAAATATAGCTTCTATCACAGAAAACAATTTCCATTTGTTTTGGTTACGAAACATTCCCAGTCTTCTAGCTGTATTTTAAGACTTTGTTGTTTTGTTCCTTCTCCAGAGTCTTTCAACTTAGCAGTCCATATACAACAGTCCAGCATCAATCCAGGCTTTTACTTACATACCTGAAGTCAAACCAAGGTCAGAGACTTCTGTGATTTCTTCACCACACTCAAAAAAGAAGTATCTTCAAGTCAAGTTAGAAAGGCTTGAAGTACCTGCGTTCAAGCATATGGGATACGTACTCAAACTGGGAGGAAGAAAAGACACAATGTGGCCAAGAGTTTTGAAGAATCTGCAGGGTCCAATATGTGCGTAATTGCTCTGTCCCAGCTGTCCCCAAAGTTAGAAAAAGTGGCCATGCTTCAGAAAATCCCTTTGGATTTTGGATTTAAGAGAAAACAAGTAAAAGTACTAGCTTTCTTATTTTGCACAGGTGCTTCTCATTCTGACTAATTGCCCAGTTTGTTTCTCCATTTTGAGGATGATGCTTGTACTCATGGAGCATCAAAAGAAGTAAACAGAGAGAAAGGAAAGATCCTATCCCACAGTTCCTGAAGAGTGGCAGAAGTCAATTCTATTGGTAATGTTTCAGTGTGATCCTTAATATTCATAAAAGGAGTAGGGTAGGTCTGTGTGGGAATAGTTTCCTCAGAACAATTCTACAGACATCCAAACTTTTCAATGCCTTTTAAAAGAACATCTAAGGAGCGAAAATTTTTGGACTTCTGAAAATTGAAGAAATCATGGTATTGTCTTTTCTTTCATCTTTCTGTTAGTCTTTTTTCTGCTACTATTTTCTACACGCTATCTTAATTTTATAAGGGTGTTGGTGACTGCTTCTGGAGTTAACTATGCTTAATATCAACAGATTCTGTGAAAAGCAACAGTGTTTCTTCCTCTAGAAGTTTAAGATTACAGAAGAATAATCCATTGCTACACCTTACAGAAAAAAACCCTGGTCACTGTTTCATTAATTGGTCAGCCCTTTATGCACAGTATGTATGATACTGAATGATGTATTCCTTCAGATGTAGAGGTGAGAAGCTTAAAGAAATTCTATCTGCATGAAAAAATATTAGATACTTATCCTGGTTTTTAAAGGTTTTTATGCAAAGCAAATTAATGATGTTTACTCTTCATATTTCATATGAAACAGGCATTAATTACCCATGCATGCTTTGCTGATTTGCAGTTCACACGGCAATACTTATAAATAATCATCTGAAAATGCTTGGGGAGATTCATTCAACAGAATGCATCAAAAACTCTGCTCTCAGCTGATAACTTAGGCAAGAAGTGCATCTGGGAAAAAAAAGGAAAATGTCAAAGGCTGGAGAGAAGGAAGAAATGAGCATTAAAAATGCTGGAGTACTATTCCATACAGTGAAAAAGTTAAGGAAATTATTCTTTTTTGGTGACTGAAGACAAGAGAAATGTTTTGATTATAATAAGTGGAGTATCTCTGGAGAGGCAAAATACTGAATACAGAAGCAGTCTTTAAAATGGTATGATGGTATAAAAAAATCCCAAAATGACCAAAGAACGAGATATTGAAGTAACAGAGATTGGGTAATTTTTTTTTTTTTTTTTAAACATTAAGAGTGATAAACAATTGGAATAAATTGAAGTAGTGGATTTTTCATCTCCTGATGGCATCAAATCATGAAAAAATTCATTTCAGGAGTGTATGCTTTAGTGAAAAACAGCTAGGAAAGTGTAGTGTAGTGTAGAAGCTAATAAGACATTTGGCATATTAGGATCAAGTTGGATAATTTAATGGTCAATCATGATGTTAACATTTAAACATCTAAATTAATATCTTGATCAGTTCTGTGAGTATCTTGAGTGTGAGGGACAATTCACCAGAATAGTCATTCCTACTCTGCAGAAGACTATGTCTATATAAAAGTCTGTTTTAGGGTTGTCTTTCATAACCATAACTATTACATCTCAGGGCCTCCCTACTTTTCAAAGTATTACATTTGCAACCCCATCAAAAGAAATGTGGTTTAATCACCAAAAGGACTTGAGGGTAAGTAAATACTGAATATTTCCAGTTAGTATCTGGGAGAGACTGAACTATTAATGATGGACTCCAAATATTTGCCCATTTGAGAAGGTTCCAGGGGGCTTTGCTGAGCCAGGTTTGGATCCCTTGAGGGAGGAGGTGAGTTTTTGGGTGTGTAATGACTAGTTTGCCTTTGACAGAGGGGTGAACCATTACCACCTGGAGGACACAATGAAGAGGCAAATCCTGCATGGTGCCTCTTATCATGGTAATTGCCCTCCCCTATACAATTCAGTTGTAAATCTTCCACCCACCTGCCCCCTGGGGAAGATCTGATGAGGCATTACAGGCTTAAGTACTCTGACTGATGGGCAGCTGTCATGTCTTAGAAGGTGTCATAAACCATTAAAGACCCCTGAAGTGTCCCCAGACTAATTTCTGAGGCCTTTCGCCAGGGGACTGAAAGCTGCCCCACAGGGGAGGTACCTGGGCATTCCCACCAAGGCTGAGTGTATTTTAACACATCAGACTCCATGTTTCACAGGCTTCTTCCCTCACACCCAATGGACCGTGACAGATCAAGACCATCACTTGGACCAGCAGACAAACTGCAACAATCAAGCCTTGTCATAGATCCGTGGGTGATTATGTATCTTTGTACTCTTATTCTTTCTCTCTTTCTTTTATGTCTTCTTAAGTGAGATTTTTATTCTTTCATATTGCCATAGCACTATAGATAATAACAACCAAAATGGCTACATACCCACTTTCCATTACAACCAAATTGTTCCAAAATAAGCCCTACACATATATTTTTACAAACACCGATCATTCAGTGTCGTTTCACTCTAACAGATCCCATGGGGCAGATTAACAAGATCCTGGGTTACTCTCGCCTTCTGGGGCAGGTCGCAACAGTATCACATCACATTCATAGTCAGGGTTAGATTTATTTTGCCAAAGTTGTCACCTGTATCAAGATTAAAGCATGCATGTAAATTAGTAATGCAAGTTAAGTAGTCTTTTGAAAAAGCAAGTAATTAAGTCCTAATACCTAATTATGAAGGCAAGCAAATTAGAGAACCTGAAGAAATACTGGAAAATATGTTAATCCCACTCAAATTTAACCATCTAGAAGCTAAGCATTTTGTACATTTTCATTAGGTTCTTTCTTTAGCTAGTGCAAACAGGCAATTCCAGAGAACAGTTTATTCCTGTGTATTATTACCCTTGGATGGGACAACAGCCTCTGGAGTATACCTTTGTTTCCATCTGTCAGCTGTGAAAACTTTGTGTTAGACTAGATACCTGATTTAAGCAGCTCAAGTTAGGTAAAATGAACAGCATGTCAGCACTTTTTACTCACTTCTTCCCTTGTATTCCAAACTGTTTTGGCAGTGCATTCTTTCAGTGTCTCTTAGAAAAACAGATCCTGAGGCAGAAATTTTAAGAGTTGCCCAATTACTTTTTCTCACCAGGAGAAGCCTCAACTTCACTATACTGTTATCTCAGGCCACCTATCTACTTACTTCTCTGCTGGGCTTTTGGGATCTTTGGACCGGTATGGTGTTGGGAGAGAAAGAAAGAAACAAAATAATGGAATGCTTTTACCAGGAATAAACAAAGGAGGAAGCAAGGAATTTCCTTTTCCCCCTCCATGCTCCCTAGGAAACCTATACCATGTATTCCTGCTAATAACCGCAGTGGCCAGCAGGACTGGCAGGACCAAGCTCAGACACACTAAGAATCACCCCATGTTCTCTGTCCTTCAAGTTCTGGAATCTGAATGGAAAGTCACTCCAACAATACACATTGGCTACTTGTAAATTACTTCCCTCAGCAAAGATAGGTTATGCTAAAATTTATTCAGCAGATGACTTTATTGTTTCTCTTAATGCTCATGCAAGTCTCATTAACAGGAGATATCTGAGTTTATTTAAGTGAAGAGAGAAGTGGGGGATTATATATGTCCAAAGAAAGTGACACATAAATAAAAAATAAATTCAACAGTAAAAGAAAATAATTCTACCAGTAAAATACAAAAGTGTATGCAAGAATTGCATTATGTAATGAGTACATAAAAAGAAAAGTGAACTTATATGCCACTCAGTTATTGACATGAGGCAACCATATGATCAAGACAAACTTTATCCTCTTCTTCCCCACTGAAGTGTACAGAGGCAGGGTCATCCTAAGATGTAGCAAAGCTCCTCTTTCATTAGCACTTGGTGCCAGCCAGTCACCTACTGGCTTGTGGGGCAATTTGTCTCCTGTTTGGTTCACAGATGTGTCTTCCCTTCCTTACATAACTTTATTTTCTAAAGGGTACCATCTGACTGCATCTGCAGATCTGTACATTGTCAGTGAGAGAAGGAAGCAGGACTAAACATTCTCAATTCATCATTTGATCCATAACTACATGAAGGGACTAGCTCTCAGTGCTTAACACAAGATCTGGTTTTCCCTTCTCCACCAAAAGAAAGACCAGCTTTCCAGATAATCCATAGGGTAGCCTCGTGATGAATTATGACATAGGTGAGAGGATATTGTAGGTAACAGCAGTCATGACTGATGTACCTGCTTTGAAGGATTTCTTGATGGGACCCTAGGTAACTTGTCAGTCACTATAAACACATTGCTGGGATTAAGCAGGATATCCAGGAATGCTTTTGATAACAACAGAATTGTAAAAAACCATAGTTTAACAGACAAGCTTGCATTTTATGTAGGGCTAATCCACACAGATTGGAAGGATCATACTGATGGGCTATATTCATGCCAACTATTACAAGCCTGTAACTTCCCATGTTGACTAACGTAGCCATTGAAATTGGGTTTGCTGAAGCATTTATCACCCTGATCTCTCCACACTGATCCTCTCCAAACTCCCAAACCCCTGCAGTTTATAATTTAGTCCAATGACTGAGCAGCAGCCAACTGTGGCTCCTTCTAATGTATCAATCTAAGGAACAGTGGCTGGTCAGAAACTTCTGCATGTTAACAAATCCATGTTTATAGGGAAGCAAAATCAGAGAAGAAGGGCAGGTGACAGCCATTTCACTTGTTCACACCTAACCTGCAGTTCAGTAAGAGTCAATGCAGCAGGAGATTCTACCCCATCTTAGATTAAAAAAAAATGGGATTTTTAAGTCTGAGCAGTTCTTACTGTCAGAGAGAAATGGGCATTTTTCAACAAGTGATTGAAATCACCCTTTGTTGCCAAGGTAAGCAATGGAAACATTTATTCACATTTATTTATTAACAGCAATTTAGAGTACCCAATTAAATCAAACTCCCTCTCTCCTGGGTCCACCACTGTTCCTTGGTGTATGAGATTATCTCACATCTGAGGAATAGGAGGAAAAGAGACATCTGTACTGTCTTCACAAGCATCTTTTCCAAGCAATATTTAGGAAGAATGTCCAGAAATTACTTTGTGTTTTCTACAGAAGTGCACATATATAATTAGTATGCAGGTTTGAAGAGAATAGTCTTATGTAACCCATTTTTAATTTCTATTTTGTTAAGTTCTACAATAAACTTGAAAAAATCCAAACCCTTTTGATGTCTTTGAGATGAGTTTATTTTTGTTCCAAGTGGTACCCAGGTGCTTGCTATGTTTAACAGAATATGCTTTAAAAGAAACTTCACTCAAGTAGAGCACCATTATCTTTTGGAAAGCATGGAGGTGCAAGAATTAAATAAGTAGCATTATTCATTAAAGTTATATTTAATTTCTAAGTGTTTTTCATTAAAATAATATATGATCTTTGGACTGATACACATTTACAATACTTCAGTATTATTTTTAAGTTTCTTAGGTCTCTGGAGGAACTCAATATTACAAAAATTAATCCTTTTTTTGTTTTGATTTGGTTTTGTTTTTTCTCTTTTTTTTTGATGAACTAGTGAAACCACTTACAAGACTTGGACCTTAAGTATTAATAATGAGTACAGTATGCCCTTGACTTATCCTTCTCTGAGTTACTGAATCATATTAGCTACATTCATTTGCATTTAAACTGGCTTCCCACTTATTCCTTTTATCATTATTTGTACTGTGATATGAAATAGCTTCATCTGTTTTTCCCTTTCTTGTTTTGTCATTTGAAGTTAAGTGCCTAGCTTTCATTAAAAAAAAAATAAAGAGCTGTATATTTGTTCTGCTTGCCACATGTTAAAAAAAAGTTGCAAATGACCACATTACACTTTTGAAAGAAAGTTCCACTATTTTAGAAATAACATTGATGGAGCAGGAGCATATAAAAGCACTTACTTTATGTAAAAGCCATTACTGAAATTAAAATGAGGAGGTTTTGAGTGTTTCCTTGTGGGTTACTGCAGCTTCCAGCAGAGGTTGATAAACACAAAATTTCAGTAACAACTGACAGCAGTTCAAAAATATATGTTAAGCAAGTAACATTATTTCATTTTTGTCTTTCATCATGAAGGCTTTTAATAAATAACTGTGTATTATCCACACTGAAATATTTCCTTAAAATATAAGGCCCATCTGAGATAAAACTTTGCAACTGGTTTATGTATCACAACAGTAATATAGGGTGAAAAAGCCTAAACTGTCTGACATAATGAAAAAAAAGCATTTGAGAAGGAGGTTAATAATTATCCTAATTAGATTTGCTCAGTATAATCTGCTGAGTTGTCCTTGATGATCACAAGTGCTCATGACCCTAATTCTATTTACGTGTCTCACCACCACAATTAAGACAGGGATCTAAGCAGATCTGTACTTCCTTCGTTTGCTATATTTTTACAGCTGTTGCATTAGATGAGACACAGCATTTCACAAATTAAGTTAGCTTCCGAGCTGGAGCTGATTCATGACTGGGCAGCTCGGTGTTGGAAGACTCAGTAGACAACTGCCTGTATCTGGGTACATAGGCATATTTAAGTAGATGAACACCCTTAGCCTGTGGCAAGTATTCTCAAAATCACACACAGTCAACCAAATAATGTTTTCATTGTGCAGTTTCTCTGCCAAGGATCTAGAAAGCAAGGAAAATAGAGACATCATGAGAAGTCTGCATCTTCCAACACATGACACAAACTTAAATTTCCTTAAGCATGCAGCTGCAAGCAAGCATGGTAGAACAGTTTAAGTTATGTAGTGCTGCCCCTGAACTTGTTTCCTCAGTTTCAGAAGTAGTGGTTCAGTGATCATTATAAAGAAAAAATAAAGGCATCTGCATAACAGAACTCGTTCATTTCATGGGCTTGCATAAACACCCTCCTCTGACAGCCACCAGTGTTGTGATCATGGGGCACTATGAAGGTATAACCAAATGGGGACCCTGATTGGTTGTAATGGTCTCCAGCAGAGAATAATAGCCAGATATAAAACAGGCACCATGGTTGTCCCTGACTGCCATTCTCTGTTTTGGAAAAGTACCACATTGTGAAAGGAAGGATTTCAAGAATTGCTATCTCAGCATTGTGCAGTTTTAACGGAAAGGGTTCTTTTCTTTAGTGATGACAGTAGACAGCCCTCCAGAGCACAAATGTCATGTCTTCTAAGAATAAAAATAGCTATATTAAATTGCATTTTTAAATTAGTCTTTGCTATAGGTTCATTTCACATGAAGCTCAGGGAATATAGTGTAATGTATTCATCATTACACTATATTAGAATTATTTTTATAATTTCAGAGAAGCAATTTTTAATTTGTTTTTCAGAATAATGAAAGAGAGGGAGGAGCCTTTTACTCCTATTCAGAGACATGTGTGTCATGGCTACATCAGGCTTATTAGTCCAGTAATCCCCTGAAAAAATTATTGCACAATAAAAGTGAAAGATAAGTCAGAGGAGAATTAAAGAAACAAAACCAGTTGCAATGGACAAATAGGATTTGCATGGGAGTACACTAGAACACCTCAGGATAAGAAAACCATCCCTTAAAAGCAGCGGGAAGCAAATGACACCGTCTGTTCAAAAATACTGAGCCTTTTCAAAGTACCTTTAGGGCTGCACATAAACACTGTCTTAAGTGCCTTTTGCAGTACGTCTATCACTGCCTAGAAATGCTTCAGAAGAACTACCCACTGAGACCTATAACCTCTAGTCAAAATTATAAATGCATCTGAAAACACAGCTGAGCTTTCAAAATCTCACCACATAAGTTCTACTGTATTGCAGAGGTCTTGCTCTAATGCCATGACCTACTAAGCTTTAGACAAGGGAGTTCAAATAAATTTAAGATATCTGACTGTTGCTAATTGCATATAAGGAACTCAATAGTGCCAGGATAAATTCAATCATGTTTTTTCAGGGTTTTTGCAAAAATAAATTCTTTCAAGATGCAAAACAAGAGTTGAATTATCTACATATAAATATCTTATCTGTGTACAGTGTATAGATTAAAACCAGCCTTAAATCTGAGTATATATGGTGTCTAAATAAAAATGCACAAACAAATACAGTAGACAGATTTTGTACCAGGTCCCAGAGGAAAATATCTGGGGGAAAAAAAAAGCTGTATAGGAAAAAGAAATCTATATTTTTTTATTATTTATATTTTTTCCCTTAGACGAAGAACTATGTCTAAAGGAGCTTTCCATTCAGGCAGAAACACAACTATTTTGTCCTTGGCCTGAATCACAAGGACAAAATCCTCCAAGTGTGCTTGGCAGATAGTATATAGAGGGGGAAATAATATATGGAGATATATTTTATGTATATAAGCATACACACTAAAACAATGCAATAATATTAAGATTTTTGAATCACTCCATCCTACTTCTGCTTGCCTGTTTGGCTTCATCCTTGAAATTACTAAGCATCCTGAAGTCTGGGAGTAAAGAGGTGTGACTAATACTGCATTGTCACGACTATTAGCAGGTGATGAGCTTTATACTGAGTTTGCACAGCCTCAGAACGAGGCTTGTCTGACTTGCTCTGTCTGCAGTTAACTTGACCTGCCTACAGCTGTTTTACTTAGTTTAGCTGGAACAGAGGTCTTTAAACTGAGCTGGTGGATAATTTTTTTGTTTATCTTCTTATAGTATAAACATGGATTTTTACAGATAGCAGTTACAAGCAGTTTTTCTATAGAGAATAAGATATTTATGACTGTACCATAAGATGCAGGGTAGAGAAACTGGAATCCAGTACGAAAACAGAGGCCTTGAGAAGTGAGGACACGGGATGCGATGTGCAGACACAGAATGATGAGGGAGGTGGCACAGCCACAGACTGGCACTGGAGACCCCACAACAATACACAACTCACCCACAGTCAGTTATGGTAATGCAGGCCTGGAGCTGGGGCAAACCTGTAGGCAGCAAAGAGGACAAGAGCATCTAACATACCTAAAGGCACCATGTATGGTACGTTTCGAAATACTGCTGTGCTGCATGCAGAATAATTGAGAAAATGATGTAGAAGTGTGTTACAAAATATATTAAAAAGAACCCAACTGGATTCCACAGTGAAGAAGGAGAAACCATTAATATGCACACCCAGTCACAGAATCACAGAATAATAGAATGAGTTAAGTTGGAAGGGGTGCTCATCATTCTCCCTGGGACAGAACTCCAGACTTTCCATGTTCTCTGACATAAAGGGCAACTGCACCACTTTGCTTTACCGGCCTAAATAAAAATATTTTCCTAAAAAAGCATGTAGCTATCCATTACAACATTTCAGTCATGCAAACCATTGGGATTTGGAGAAAAACTTCTCTTGATGGTACATAAATCGTGATGCACTTAAAACATTAAAGTCACAGAGCCTTACACCATTTCAATGAGATATTCCATACTAACAACTTCTTCTACAGAGAGGAAGGGTCTGGATCCTTCAGTTGTTTGTATATTTCTTCCTATACCACATGAAACAATATCACTGACTGAAAAAACCCAAAAGATGATGTACTGGACTCAAGAAAGAGATGTATTATATGTGTGAGGTCTAGCAAAGATTCAATAACATGAAGACTGTAAGTATGAGAATGAGTTATTATAATGGATTTCTTTAATTAATTCAAATTCCAATAAAATGTGTAAGGTATCTGATGTTTCACCTTATCGTTTTGACTAGATTTGGCCAAATATATTCTTTATTAGATGATATTTTGTTAGGTCTCCCAGATTTCAAGTACCATTCTTCCCCTCAAGATAATTTGCAGTGACTTGCTATTTAACCTCTCACTGCAAACATGTATTGGAACCATAACAACATATCTCTGAACCTGCCCCTGATTTTTTCCAATTAAAAATATCACAAATCTATTTCTCTTTATATTGCTCTACAGTAACTACCTGTAATTTCACACAGTTTAAGGCTGTGATTTGTTTATGGAAACTGTACCTATTGTGCTGCAACATCTGCAACATCTGTTTTTCAGTCGGAGCCTGCTAACATCCAGTTGTTCAGCTGAGTTGATTCAAGCACTGAAATTCAAATTCATTCAGTGGTCATCTGCATTTAACAGTCCCAAACTCAAGCTTTTTACCTTGTCTACCAATCACACAAAGAGAGCACAATTTGCTTTTGTCTACTTCTCATAAAAAATGCCAAACCAGTATCCACGTCACCAAAAATATTTTTTAAAAAAAGGTGGAATATATTTAGCTTAAAAAATATTTATTCCTCCCCAAAATTTGTTTTGCTGACTGAAATATATAAACCTCATAAAATTTATAGGCGTACAAGGAAAATTAACCGCAAGATTTTGCTGTGCTCTTGCACATAAAAAGGCTGCTGGCAGCTAATCTCTCTGATTATGCAAAGATGGAATTATAGTATGAATTACTGATGGTCTTGTAGGCTTGGATTCCATGCTTCAAAAAGACTAACTTTTTTTATGTTCTGTGACAAATGACCTACCTGACTGTTCGGCCGTGCAGTAGAACAAGCACAGGAGCTTGATACTGGTGAAACTTGATTGTAAAAAAACCATAATCCACTCTGAGTTCTAGCAGATTGACTCAATTTAATTAAAGTTATTTCCTTTGTATCAGCTTTATACTTTGTTTTCAGTCTTCACAGCCTTAGAACAGGAGAGGAATGGAGAAAAATAGGACCCTACTTCAGACAAGTGCCTGCCAAATCATCCCAAAACACTTGCACAAAAATACATGTTGGCACAGCTACGTTCAGTGAAATTTAATGAAGCTGACAATGCCCTTCATTAGCTTCATAAACTCATATGTTTTTAAACTATATGCAAGCCTCTGTAAGAACTACATTCAAAATACCTCATCAAATTGATGTGTGTAGAGACCATGATTTCAAGGTCTCACGAGCCTCACAGATGTCTGTGGGGTATTAAACAAGAAGTCAGATCCATTCAATATGTAAAAGAAATGAGAAAGTACTCACTGGAGCTTAAGCACCACTTCTGCTAATGACATAGTTGTGTTGGTGGTTTGTTTTTACAACAGCTTCCCATTTTCTTCTTTCAGAGTGGAATTAATTTCCCTCTCCTTGTTATAAAGAAATGAAAACTAAAATTTCCAAATAATCCAAGGTTGCCATATATTCACTGAGAATTTCTTCCACTTAAACAACTATTGCAGTTGATCAAGGAGCAATTTTGAGATAGCCTCCAAGTAAAAATGCAGAATATTCAACCAAATATGTTGATAATTAAAGACTAAATAAGTAGGCCACGACAGACATAAATTTACTTCTGTGATCTGAATTCTTTTTGTTTATTAACCTCTTCAAGAGCAAGGATCTGGAGAGGGGAAGAAGATGCCCAGAAGACATTAATCTTGTTATACATATTAAATTTATCTATATGCAAGAGGTGACAAAGCTGCAATTCATAGGATAAATCTGTCTTCAGAGCTGTCTCTGCATTCAGACTACCTTTCTTTTGATATAGCATTTTCATACAGAATCTTTCTGAGCAAAAATTAACCCTACACGCAAGTTGACTTCTGCTCAGCTGTCACACCTGTCACTCTGTTGTTGGCAGGAGGTATAGAACACCAGCTGTAAGCACACCTTTTGAGAAGCTGGTTTGTTTCTGTGAGTTTTGAAGACTGTTGCCACAGAGAGCACTGGCCTTTTGTAAGTTTGAAAATATGGGATTGCCATTGATTTAACAGGCCATAGGATGTACTAACTCTGTAAGATTCATGACCAGATATCTTAATATTTGCTTTGTCAAGGCTTATTTTGGGGCTTTCTGGCACTTTGTTTTAGTTTACTTAGCTGTAATAACCATTGTCCAGTAGCCAGGTGAATATCATCTTTTTTTGTTTTAGTTTTGCTCAGCTTTGTACAATTTTGTATGGCAGGTACAATGTCTAATGATACAAAAACATTGATTAATTTCTGTTACATTGATAAAAGCTATTTTCTGTAGAATCTATTACCCTAAAATAGTGGTGGGATGCAGAGGAGTACAAGCACAGGATGATAGCAGACCCCTTGTAAGCATGTGCACATGAGGGCATGAAAAGCTGTCTAAGAACAGACCAGCACCTGTTGGTTAACAAATATTGAAGGGTTGCAGCCTTGTGAGATGGGAAGAATTTATTTCAGGGGTTAACAGAAAGAGCAAGAAAGAGGTACTTAGAGCATGTAAACCACACCAGGTATAGTCAAGGTGGATGTAGAGCTAAGTTACAGAGCAATGACGAGAAAATGAGGTGGTCCCAATGTGCCAAAACAGCTCTCAACAGTGAGGAAGAAAGCCCCACTACCAACATCTGGATCCCCACACCAGGATGTGTAACCTGGAGAAGGAGATGGGATGTTTACTGTTCCCAATAACATTCTCAGACAAGCATGGGTTGTACAAGCAGAATCCCAGAGAAACAGTTATACAAAACTTTTTGTATAACAATGTTAATGATATTAATAACGATTTTTATTTTTTATTGATTAATTGGATAATTTAAAGGAAAACTCTCAGTATCATTACGCCAGGACTACTAATAATACCTATTGCATCTTGAATAAGTTTACTTTTAAAATAGATTAGGGGCAAACTTCTCAGCTTCATATAAAAGATGCACTGCTTTGGCCTGCAAAGACTACAGAAGGAGTAAAATAAATCTTCCTTTTGATTAGCTAAAAAAACTTCATGCTCCTATTGTGGCATTTCATGAACTAAGAAAAAATATTTTCTGCTCTTTCTAGTTGCAAGATTTCAGCAGTCTGTTTGACCAAGAGAAGTATCAAAAGATTTAAGGAAGGACTGTGACAGAAATCATTAAAATGTTGAGTAACGCAGCTATATATCAGTCATTCCAACCCAGATAATTATTTCTAATGGTTAGTCTAGACTTTCAAGGAGTTATTTTTCAAAGCTTAAGTGCCATGATCCTCTGAAAATGTATCTCATATAATGGCAGTGAAACTATGTCAATTTTTGCCATGTATTAACTATCCAAAATACATATTTGGAGTACTAGCTCGACACAGTTTGTACCTCTTTCTTTGAGTCTGTGGGACTTACAACATTCTTGAGGAAAGGATGGAACCTCTTTAAGATGACAGCAAGAAATGATCAGCCCAAGGAATTTTAAAAAATGAAATTGGTTCCTAAATAGAAAATATGCAGATTATTTTCTGACTGGAGAAATAGGGGTATCATAAATGAACAGCTGGAAGAAATTTTCTTGGCTCTGTACAGTAAATTTTAATTTTCTCCATCACTTTCACAGATATCAATTGCATTTGCATATATATATATATATATATATAAAATTTTGTTTGTGAATAATGAGGTCATACACGTTTGTCTGCTTCATTTGAATAATTGCTTCAGTGGTATGTTTTTGGCTAGTGAATTTTATGATCATTGTCCCATGCATTATTTGTAAGTAAAATAGATTCATATGATATAAAAAAAAAAAAAAAAAAAAAAAAAAAAGGAGGGGAATGAGATATGGAAGGGTGAGGTGGTGTGCCTGAGGTATCGGGAAATGTGTTACACAGCCAGAAGTTGAACACTGATCTCTTAATCTTAGTCTCAGCCCCATCCAATCATATTTGTTCAGCCACTCTTCTAAAAGCAGATTCTAACACAACAAATTCCTGTTATGTAAAGGGATATTTCTTTGCATATATATGCAGAGTTGCTTCTTTCTTATCTATTCATGTATTTATTCATAAAGACTTTATCCCAGAAATTAAATGACTTGGTAGTTTTGGTAAATGTATGGAAGACATATGGAAAATGTATATAAAAGAGATTAAAATCTTAAGTGAAAACTCAAATAATTTCATGACCAAGCTTTACCTGATACTGGATCAAAACACGGAAATAAATTGCATGTGATTCAAAAGCCGGCTATAGTCATTTACATCAAATCCTGCCCAAGGCAGGGGGCTTGAAACTAGACGATCTTAAAGGTTCCTTCCAACCCAAGTCATTCTATGATTCTTTAAAATCCATTATTAATCATCTCTACAGCTTCTTTTGTGTGAGTTTGGGGGTTTTGTTTAACTGGTTTTGGGGTTTTTTTCAGCTGGTCAAGATATATCAGCAAGTACCAACACCTTATCCTTGAAGAATACCAACACAGATCATAATCCCTTAAATAAACTCAGGCATATTCTGTATGTCTTCAGTCTGTACTGTATTTCACTAAGGTACCATGAATATTAGCCATGATTCACTGACATTAAAAAAAGGGTAGCACTCTCTGTGACTGCCCAGTAAGTCTGTCAAGAGCCCCAGAATTCTGATATTTACTCTTCATTCAAAAATAAGACAGTATAAACTATATAAAGTTCATTAAGTAATAGTTTCCTTTTTTTGAAAATTTGTTTCAAAAAATTTGAGATCATTCATAGTATCACATTACTTTACAATCTGTGATGTTTGTTGCTTATTAATTGAAACAATAGGATAAGCAGAAACACAGGTCACATATCACTGCCACTAGAATTCCCCTGTCGTATCAACGCAAGATGGAATGGTGATGGCAAGTTGAGTGATAACAGTGGGTTTAACTATGGAAAGTATATTAGAGTAAATTGTATTGATTATTTAGTACTAAGCAATCAGTTTTACTTGTCAATCTCACATAATTCAGTTCTGCAGAATTTCAAACTAATGTTCAGCTGTCTACTTGACACCTTGTCTTTCTCAAACAGGACCTATATTGTAATCACACATGGAAATAATTAATGACAAAGAAAAGGCTGTAAAAGCAAATATCTCTGATATTGATGATACTCTCTTGAAGGAATTCCCTCAGGAATTCTTTACTGAATTGGAGAAGGACATAAAGTTAGCAGAGCCATTTATTTGGTTAGATAATAAACAATGTTAAGAAAGGAAATTGCAGTGAGGGGGGGATCTAAAGGCAATGTTAATCAACAGCAAAATTAGAGATGAAGTTACTCAGGTTCTTCCTCAACTTTTCATAATAGCATAGTCTTTGGTTTCTCCTGGAATAATCTTGGCCTCTATATTCAAACAGTAGGAATCAGAAAAAAACCTTGTTTTTAGCTATCATGAAAAGCTTACATTCCTTCCAGCAAGACACAGGAGTAGCTGCTTTGGTGCTTGATTCTCTGTTTTGTGACATTGCAAATTATTGTATCCAACTCTGGAAGCCATAGGTGGAAAAGTTTCTCCTGTCAAAAGCCTACTTACAGTTAGTCCTGTTGTCTAACATTTGCAGCAAGAGAGTCCACATACTCAGCAATAAATCCCATTTTATTCTCATTAGCACCTATATCCAGAAGCATGATAAAATTTTTCTGCTTGGAATATGAAGAGTGCAGAGTTTCTGAGAGTCTGTAATGGGAAAGGACATTATATACAACCTTCCTAGGAAGCCTGCTCCATACTCATAAACAAAAAAAAATTATTTAAAAAATTAAAGACTGACTGTCTCCTCCTGAACATTTGACATATTTTCACAGGAATTTCTCTGTCTTTATTATCTGGAGAAAGTGTTTGTCCATGGTTATTAATTTTGTGTGAGATCTGAGGTGGCAGTGGAGAAGGATGAAGATCTGCTCACAGCATATGGCATATCTTGGGTTCTCTAATTCCATGGGGTCCCTATAATTCCTTGGAAGCCCTAGGAAGCCCTAGGTATGTATAAACTGTTTAAGAATTACTCTCAGTTACAAAACAGTAACATTCCTTTGAAGAAAATTTTATATAGTAGTTCTTTTTTTTTCATTACTCTACCTGGAGATCCTAATCCCTTATACTCACTCAAATTAACACTAAGACCAATAGAATTTTTGCCTGAAATGTGAAGTTTGGAGGGAAGATAGTATTCATGAGTAAGAGAATAGTTTCTTTGTGATGAACTCTGAATCATGCAACAGATTTGCTGAATAGAACACATATTGCCTGCAGCTGAAGAGGTGATTATTTCCGATTATAAAGCAGATAATATTCATCTGAGGATAACTTCAGATTTTAGAGACCAAAATGTCATTAGGGGTTAAATGTAGGGGTTAAAATACAATAAATTAAGTATCCAAGCCAAGCAGAGACTGGATTTTTGTTCCAACTGCAGTAATGTGACTGACTGGAAGCATTTAGTTTTTTACACATTCTTAACCTGGTCTGGATATGTATTTCCTGTCCTCCATTGAAAAAGACAGGAAAAATGTTGGTGTTAGTGCTACAAGTCACATGCATGTATAAATGGAAAAAAGGAAAATACCTGTGTTCTAGCTTCTGTAGTTTAAATAGCAATAGATTTGCAAGGGATTTGAGAGGAAAATTCTACTCACTATAAGTAAGAGAGAACTGGTTAAGAATATCTTTATTTTGTTTGCTTTTGAATTCACTCTGCATTCCTTAGAGCAGAACAGACTGGAAATGTATAACAACCTTGCAGTGACATTAATAGTTTAACTGTTTTAAAAACTGGCTGCCTATCTACAAATAATCTTCTGTCTATTGCCTAGATGTCAGAGACTGAAAATAGCTCATGCTTCAAACATTGATATAAAGTTTTGCTCATTATAAAGAAGTTACAACTGAAGAAGCTTCCCTGAAGAATGGGACTTTGAACTGAAAGTCAAACTGTTGATTAGAAAAAGGGAAACCCATTGTTCAATCATCTCAGGCTGAGGAAAAGGTGTGCATCCACAAAAGCCAAAGCCACCAGCTGCAACTATCCCCAGCTGAGTTTGGGGTGGGGGGAGAGCCCAGCTCACAGAAGCCAGGTTTGGACTGACTCCCTGCCAGCTGAGGGGGGAGGAGGAGGTTTGGGGTGCATGGTGCAACCTCTGGTGAGAGGCAACAAACACTCATCCTCTAATTACACAAACTGGCCCAGCTGTGGAACCCCCAGCCCCACAGGGCACATCCATGGGACATTCCCATGAGAGGCTTGGCCCCACAGAGCTGCACGTGGTGCAACAGACCCAGAGTCTGCTGTGAGAGACTGCCCCAGACATGGCCACCTAGCCTGAGCATATAAACTAGTTCTTTCTCCGAGCCTGTTTGCCTGTTTTAGGCACTGGACAGCACAGTATGATTTGTGTACTTGGTTTTTCAGAATCACGTCACAGAACACCGAAATAACCATATTTCTCAGCGATGCACTTCCTGCCATCTCTCCCATTTTTGACTTTCTCCTTTATATTCAAGAATTCACACTTGCCTGCGTCACTTTCTGAAATGTTGCACTGACGCATCGAACATACATAAAGCTAAATTAGACTGCCATTTTCTGTATATTATTCTGGATAAGGAAGCAAATTGATCTCTCTAAAACTTAGAATAGGGGGATAATTTCATACCTATGACTTTAGGTTTGACTCTTTCAATACCTGATTATTTTTTTATTTTATGGTATTATTTCTTTTTTCAGAGAGGAAGTTTAAGCAGTCCACAAAAATATCTGTCTACAAATGTGTGCTAAAGCTACTGTAGGCCATAGCTCAAACTGCTCTAGACTACAGATGATCCTGAGCTAATCCATCTGTGTCTCATGCCATATGCCAGCTTCTCTACTTAATGTGTGCTAGGGCATGGATCTGTTAGAGATTAAGTCCTCAGCAAACTTTTATCGGATTATGGTGTGATGGCCATGCTACCCCGCCTTCATAGAGGAAAGAGGAAAAGATAAAACACGACCTTAAAATTATTTTATTTCTCCACCAGCTACGAAGAGAGCTCAGGATGCCTAGGATTATCTAGATTCACTTAGATGAAATCTATTCTGGGTGCCTAAATTAGCAGCCCTGGCTTCATTGTCCACCTATAGAGAGAGTATGACAAGACATAGATCTCATACAGGACAATAAAAACCAAAGCCTGACCGGGGTGTTCTGAACCATTTCATTCTCCATTCACTTTGCAGAAAGACTCATAAACTTCAGTCTTTATCTCACACATTTCAAATTGGGTGTTAAAGGCAGACATTGCCTTCTTCACCTTCCCAGAAAATCAGAGAGGAACGGCTAAATTAATCTGATATTGATTTAGAACAACTTTTATGAGTATAAGGACCATAGAAATTTATGGACTATCACCAATGCTAGATCAAACCTTAATTTGTTTATCTAAATCTTAAAAACCTGCAGAGACTGAGATTCCTCAACTTGGGTTGGAAATCTGGTCTCGTGTTACACTGCAGTAGTAGTCAGTATGTTTGTTATTAGTGATCTCAAACTGATTTACAGTATTTGAAAATGAGAAGTCTGGGGTATGAATTTCTCATATAAATAGGAAAAAAAAGTCCTTAGTTCATTTGAGGCAATAATAACCACACTGTATTTTTAGACCTCCTTTGCTTTGATGAAACAAGGTGATAATAATTATGTAGATAAGAAACACATTTATTTACAGGGTGCCTGCTTCACAAAGCATTGAAATACCCTTCAAATCCTAACGCTAGTGCAAGATATTGTTCCATGTATTTCTGTTCCATTTTCAAGTATTCGAATATTTTTTGTAATTCTTGAGGAACTAATTACTCAGTTTAATGAGTCTCAACAATAGGATGTTTTCTGACCTTCAAATTATTTTTTTCTGTTATTTATTTAGACCATGCTTCTGAGGCCCTGTAGTTCACATTCATTGTATCTTTTGTTTCTCTTCCACAGTCTTCTCATAATTTTGGATGCTGCAAGTGCTCAAATCCAAGATAATAAGCCTAGAGTAAAACCCAATTAGACTAGGTTTTTCTTAACAGTAATGAGGAGTAAAGTTTTTCATGTAGTTTCACAAGAGGGGGCAATTTATTTATTTATTTGTTTGTTTATTTTCTCAATAAAAGGGCAATTGGAGTTTGGAAGAACCCATATGCAAATGGCTAAACGCTTGGGCATTTTGGCTCTAACTTTTAACACTTAAACAAATTTGTCTTGGTTTTACTAAAACAAAAAAACATTTCCCATGCATGCCATCCTAGGAAATAATATGTAGAACAGTTTTATAGCTGTGTGGACTAAGGATGTATCATAAGTCAGAAGCAGCAGCTGCTCCCTTTGCTAGCCAAACCATTTAAACAGCATTTGCTCATCAGTTTAATTTTTCTTAGCATGATCCAAACACAGTGACAGAAAACAATAAGTGTCTTGGCTGACAAAATCCTGGGTTTAGATCTAATCACACTATTCTGCCAAAATGTAATGTTTATACCAAGTTCTGGTTTTGGCTTTTCTACTCAAGAACAGTCCACAGAATACAGTTCAAAACAAAGTGCTTACAAGGGTATTATTGAAATTGAGAAAGCTATGGATTGTACAGTTATCTTTCAAGGACTGAAAGGTTTTGTACATTTCTTTGACTTACTAACTGCAAAGACTAATTTTTATTAAATGGTCATTTTTATAGAGATCAACCTAATGGAAATAATAGTTTCATAACATCTTCTGTGTCCATTTTGGTTAATGAGCCAAAAATGTTCTTAGGGGTAATGGCCCTCTTACTGTAGTCAACAATAAATAGAATTATCATGGATGTTAATTGTAATAAGACTCACTGAGTAAAGCTTTCGGGACTAAAGACTTCTCTCAAAAAGGGATTTAAAAGAACAAGGAAAACCTCCGTTTCTGAGTGGAAATATTCCCTGCAGTTGATGCAGCTCCCATCTCTAATCACAAAGAAGCAGTAGTATACCAAGAAAGATATCAACAGCAGAAAAAAATGGAAAAGATAGAGTGATAGAGTGAAAGAGGGATTCAAGACATTAGAGTCAAACCCCAGGCAGGACACGCACCCTGTTGTATAAAACGGCTTTAAGGACCCTCACTACAGGCGTTTTTTCCCCCTTCCGTCTGCTGACAACATCAAAAAGTAACCTGAATGCAAAGAACAGTTAAAATCAATTTGGTTGTATTATCTGCCTAACTGGTTTCTTGCAAAAATTGATTATGTAATGTTTATAATATTGAAAATATTTTTATTTAAAAATAAAAAGCCCCAGAAGATAAGGCATATTTAATTATTATTTAAGACACAGTAGTCACTGTCATTAGAACTGTGAACCATTTTTTCATCCTGAATTCTTGGTCTCAGTATTTGCATCTTTATGAAATGTTATATTCTTTGGACAGAGGTTACATACAGCACAACTTTGGGCAAAGACAGTTTGCTTATCTTTTTTGTCAAGCTTTATAAATGTAGCAATCAAGAAAGACCTAAGCATATCTCATCTGACCCCCAGTATAATATATCATTTCCAACAGTAATTCCCAGTTTCAGTAGAGTTGCAATTGAACTGTGCCTTCTCTTTATAAAAAGTCATAACCCCTGCAATTACATTTAGTAACTGCCAAATAGAAAAATATACTTTTCCACTTAAGAAAAGAAAAGGGGGGCAGATAATTTATTTTAATTTATCAGCTTTGTCACTGAAAGAATTAAAACAGTACTCTGAAATTTGGAAGCAATAGATCTTTCATTAAATCCCCTAGGAAATTATGAGAAACTTACTCCAATTTCACAGGAGTATACAATTTTTAAAATGCATGCAATACCCTCATTCCAGCTCTATTTCCCCCAGGTAAAACATAAAGCAAAGCAGTAAAGTGCTCCTTCAAGAAACATATCTGCAGGGTAAGATGTACATATAGCTCAAGAGCATAACAGTTCAAGGGGAAACTGTTTCCTAACAGTTCTGGAAATATAAAATCTAAATGCAATTTTTGTGTTGGCATCAAATTGTAGAGATAATTCTCAACTAAAGAACAGGAAGTAGAAAAATCCAACCGAAGATGCTGTGTGAATCGTGCCTCCCTCCTCACTACAATTGTCCAACATTAGAGGTCCTGTAACAGACTCAGCTTATCAGGCATAAACACCTATATACCTGTATTAAAAGTATGTTGAGAGGAACTAAACTGTAGCTGAAGCTCATTATTCTGTGTATTTATTGCTTGTAAGCAGCTCTTAGATATTACCATCAACTTCTACAGCTCAAAGAATTGTCACCACTATTGCAGAGAGTTCAAGTACCAGTCCTTAGAAAAGATGGTGTTAAAACCTGACATAAATTGTGACTAAACAATGCACTGCAGGCTAAGTATACTATGTAGAACAGTAGTGAACAGATGCCAGTAATAATGGGCTAAATAAAGATCTGAATGTACAAATACCTACATTTACTCTGGTGAGTTGTATGCCAGTGGGAAAATGGAATAAGTATTTCTTCTCTATAAATTAAATGCTTTCTGAATCAGGCTATTAGTTTCGTAGTTAATGGATATCACTTCTAAAAGGCACTTAATAAAACTAGGACTGCTCAGACATATGCCACTAAATTAGCTTAGTTAACTGGCTCACCCTCTCAATTACATTGAAAGAAATGTATACTTTTAGAAAGAAAATATATCTTACAGTTGCTGATTAAAATCCTATTCAACAAAGCATTGCGGCAAGTGATTAGTCTGAAACACCTGCTTAACTTCCACTGAAGTTAAGGAAACTTTTGTAATTGTTGTAAAGGGCTTTCATGAAGAGCTGAGAGGTGGTATAATCAAAATATGTGCCACAGGCAAAAAAGTTATGTTATATAAAAAGTCTGATTTACAAGATGCTTATTCTTACATGTGCATCAGTTTAATAACAGAAGGCTGAGGGGGAAAAAACCTAATCACAGGTATCCAGGACACCAGTACCAGAAAAATACAGATGCTGCTCTAAGATACTGTGTTGAGTTATCATGTATACTTTGGTAAAGTTTACAAAGACTTGTTATGCACTACAGCTATACACAAAACTTTGAATTTGTCACTCCCTGCCTATACAGTGCTCAGACAGAGAGATTAAACATTCTCTCACTGTCATTCCTGTCATTAATTTACTGTTATTTTGTTCTATGGGGACCATTTTCTAAGATTAACAAGCAATATCAAAGTATTTTAAAAATGGCTAAACTGGGACTGGTGTTCAAGTCACTAGAAATCATTATCAAGAAATAATTATAAAGAATCATCTATTTCTATTTCAGGGCATAAATCCATGTTCCTTGGATGGTTAGATGAAACTATCAGAATACAATAGAGTAAGTTACCTAATCTAGTTCTGATCCACATGCAAATCTATATGAAATAAATTTTAATGGAAATTCGGAAATGGCATTAATGTGAGTGACTTCAAAGAATGAAAGTCATCTGTTCCTCAGCAACTCTTATGTACTTTTCTTTCCTATTTTTTTTATTTGACTTGTTTTGTGGCAAGAGTTCTGTATATGAGCAAGGATGGTACCTCTATGTACATTTCCTCAGACCAGACAACATTAATTAGAAGTCTTTTAAGAGCTGTTATCAGGAAAAGGAAAAGGAAACTGAGCATCTTAATGTGCAGAGCATGAAGTCTTTTAACATGAAACAGATCAGACATAGAGAAGATTTTTTAAGCTATTTTTGCCTCAGGCTTCTCAGTGGGGAGAGGATACAGAGCTAAGAAGATAGGTGGCTTTATATATAAACCCATTTAAATCACAAAAATAACTGCCCAAGTTTTTCATAAGCTATCTCATAAAAATATTGCCCTGAAAATCTGGTTCTAGTTTGCTTTCAATGAAGAGATTTTCATCTCATTGAAACCAGTGTAGCACAATGTAGTGGGAACCCACATCTTAATAAAATTACTATTTTTGATACTTGGATAATGAGTGAAAACATAGAAATATTAGAATATATAGAATATACATATCCTATACATAGAAATATAGAAATATATATTTTCTTTATAAAATAAAGTGTCTGATATTAATCTTAATCAAACATATGTAGGTTGGGTCTATGAAACAATTAAAATACACCCAGGTAAGTGGCAAAATACTTTCCCTTTAAATGAAAAATGAGGGAACAGGTTGTATAGAAAGACTGCATAAAGTAAAGGGAAGAGCAGGTCAAATATGTTATTATGGAGATGACTGTTAGAGGGAATCAATAATTTCTTGAATGCACAAACATCAGGTAGAGTAATAAAAACACGTTAGGAATGGGAAAATCCATAAAAAACCTGTTTCTTCCATGATCAAGTCATCATCATATAAAAGTTGACTATCTGGATTCTAGTGCTGTCTCCAGAAGCATTTGTTAAGAACAGATTTAGGAAACTCACTATTACCCTGAATGGAGCACACCTCTTCATAGGTAAGCTCTTATTTCCCTAAGAAAAGAATAAGAAGTAGCATAGAATTGGTGTAGCCTTGTAAAACAGAGACAAGAATAAAGAAGGTTGGTGTAAAAATAAAAGCAAATCAGAGAAACCAGAAAAAAATCTAGGTAAATGTAATCCCTGAGGGAGTCGATTTTCATTGCTGCTCTGTTCAGGAGAAAGATATTTTAACTTCCTCCTCAGATTCAAGAGAAAAAAATTCTTTATTTTACGTAATATTTTCTAACTTGTGAGTTCTGAAGCTACAATTTTAACTACTCCCTTTTAGAAGCTAGCTACCCTCTTAGCTAGTCTTGATTAGAAATTAGAGGACAGATGTCTCTGTCCTATTTCTATGTGCCCGACATCAAAAACTCATTATCAAATTTATCTCATTTAAAGCATCATCTTATATTTTTATCTCATTATCTTTCTACTGTCAGGCCTAGACTTCATGTGCAGGAAGAAGATTTAAGTGTAGTATTGAGTAAGCTAAATACAAATGGCAAATAACCTCCATGCATTCCTCTGGAATTCTGTGAGTGTGTTGAAACTAATGAGAAAAAGAGAGCAGGAAGCAAGTTCACAAATTGAGCCCCTGGCAGTCCACTTGCTGTATTTGTTTAGACTGCTCCAGTTAGCACTCTCTACAATGCCTGAACAGAGGTCTGAAAGATTGTCTTGGGCACCACCCCAAAAACCAGAACTGATCTGCACAATTTGGCTACTTTTACTCTGAATAGTCCTTTACCACCTGGGGCTTCTCACCCCCAAGGATTTTGGCTTTTCTCTCATGTAACTTCCAGGGTTTGAATTGCTGTAAAAACACTCTTCTGCCTGGCTGAAGTTCAGCCACCAAATTGTTTCAGACACATTCAGCTGAAAAAGCACAGAAGCTGGTAACCATACAAGAGGGCCAAGGAGTTACAGCATCAGGCCCAGAGCGTTGAGTGCGATGCAGTGTGGATGCAGCTGCTGTGCTTACAGTAGCCAGCCCTTGGCACAAGAGGTATCAGATGGTCTCCAAAAGGTGTCTTTAGAGAGGAACAAACATAATCATAGTTTTCTTTAGTTACCAGTATAGTCAATGTCTCCAGACAGAAGTGCATTTATGGTTTATGAAATCTATCAAATGAACCAGCAACAGATTTCGAAGAATTAATGGAAAAGTTAGCAGCAGTGCAGAAATCTAAGGTCAAAGACAGCTAACAACCCAGAAATATGAAAAGCAGGTGATTCAGATGCCATTGCTATGCCAATTCCAGTAAGCTGAATGAGCCTGAGACAGTTCTGTGTCACAGAGGCCAAGCAGTATGAAATTACCTACAACCTGTTCCAACACGTTTTGCCTCACCAGACAGGATGGTGGCATGCAAACTGCTTGTTGAGAAAGCTCTGTGGCATGTGCTGACCCATCATAGATGCTGAGGAAATGTTTAGCACAGGACCAGTCTGCCAGCTTCTAGAGCAGGTTATTGAGACCTGGGTTCTAAAAAGATCAAGAATCACCACCTCCAAAGTCAAAAATGGTTCATCTCAGGGAGCAAGAGCTAAAACTAGAATGTTCAAGGAGATGCTGACAAAACTCTAGAGAAATGAAGCATACAGGAGGGGGAAGCAGGGACCTTGGATGAAGGTATTGACACTTTGAAAACACGCAAGATTGCAGATAGGAAAGACAAAACTCCCCTGGATTTTATCAGGCAAGGCATGTGAAGGGCAACAAAAAGGGCCTCTACAGATATGTCAACAACAACAACAACAAAGTAGGTTAGGATTCAGGGTGGCAAAAGATACGGAAATAAACGAGGTAGCTGATGCTATCCTTATAACAGTCTTTAGTGATATTGACCAGCCTTCATGAGTCTCAGGCCCCTGCAACACTGGAAAATTCCTTGAAGGAGGAGGATCAGATTAGGGCACGTTTGAGCAATCAGACATTAAAAAGTCCATTATGAAACATTATTACAAAGGAACATTTCTGCTCCTTTAAGGGTATCTATTCAAGGACATTTTCACTGTACATAAAAGGGATAATAAGAAAAGGAGGAAACCATAAACAGCAACATACAGGGACACCTAACTGACAAATTATAGGGGAGGCAGTGATAACAACTAAACCTAGTCAGTCATGGTAATAGATGAGGGCGTGTGGGAGTGTGAGAGTGTTTATACCAAAGATGTGGCAAAACACACATGGAGACAAAGAAAAGAGACAAACCTCACCAGTCACACTCACTGATGACCTATCCAGAAATTATAGACTCTACTTCCAGAATGATCAACCTGGATTTTGCAACTGATAAGGCTGTAAACCAGGGAACACCCAGGCTGGGTGGGTTGTGGGCATCAGTAGAGTTGTGCAGACACATTCTGTGATGTGTAGGGAAGTAGACAGAAAGGGGTATGAAAGGGGCTGGTTGTGTGTAAAATGAGCCTTATGCTCAGTCACCCCAATATGTCTGGTTTCACTAAATCCTTTCTTTACAATCTCTCTGTGGAATCTGTGGTTTTCAAGGCTGTATCTCATAACATTCAAACTGAATGATGTATGGATGGTGGGGTACACTGACAACTGGCTCTTGTGCTACAACCAACAGATTACGGTCATCACTGTGAAGTCCTCTAGAGAGTACAATCTTCCAAGGGTTGACACTGACAACAATAACACAGTGCACTATCAGCAAATTTGCAGATAATGTAAAACTGGGAAGGGTGTTTGGCAGCCATAGGGTTGTACTGGAGAACTGGGCAGAAGAGCTAATGCAATTTAACAAAGACAATGGCAAATATGGAACCTGGGGATGAGTAACCCCGCACCAGCACTTGGTGGGGAATGACCAACTGCAAAGTGGCTCTGCAGAAATGGTCCTCGGAGTCAAGGTGGACAAACTGTCAATGACACAGTGGGGCACCTTGCAGCAAAGAAGGCCAACAGCACTCCAGACTACCTTAGGAGAAATGTTCCTAGCAGGTTGAGACAGGTGATGCTTCCTCTCTGCTCGGCACTGGTGAGACAAATCTGGAGTGTTATGTCCAGTTCTAAAGTCCTCAGTATGAGAAAGATACAGAACTACTGGGACAAATTCAGCAAAGGGACACAAAAATGGGCCACAAAGATTCTCTAATGGGCTGGACTATCTGACACAGAAGAGAGGCTGAGGAAGATAAAGTTGTTCAGTTTCAAAAAGAGCAGATTCAAGTGGTTCTTATCAAAGTGTACAAACATCTGATGAGGACAGGGAAGATGAAGACTCCTCTTTAAGGTATGAAGAGATAAGAGAAGAGGAGATGGATACAAATTAAAATACAAGCAATTCCACTTTAACATAACCTTTATTTTCTTTTTTTTTTTTTTTTTTTTTTGTAAAAGTGGTGAAACACTAGAAGAGACTGTCCAGAGAAGTTACAGAGACTCTTTCTATAGGATGTTAAAAATATGACTGGACATGACACTGACAAGCTTACTCCAGCTGACCTTGCTCTGAGAAGGGGATAGGACTAGATGACCTCAAGAGGCACTTTTCAAGCTCAGCTGTTCCATGATTCTGAAATGCCATGATTCTGTGACTATTTGCAAATATTTCTTGAGTTACTAGAATGGATAGAGCCAGTATGACTGGCTATCCACAGTAGCTGACTGCCCTTACAAAAAAAGTCATTCCACTTTTCCAAACAGTTAAAAAGTTAGATTTTTTAAATTATGAAATTACTCAATAATGAAGATTAATCACTCTGTTGTGATTTGTTATGAACTATATTGATAATGGATGAAGACAGTCATTACCAAAAATAATAAATTCAGCATGTGTAGTTCACTATTTCCTTTTTAATCTTAATCTAGCAAATAAGAAAGAAAACATGAAATCAACACCAAATGATCCCATCCTGATCATCCTTATATTTTACAGATTTTCTTGATTTTTAATTGACTTCAGATTTCTCATATGTATTTTTCAATATGTACTCTGAATTATTCTGAAAGTTATTCCTATTCCACTTAGTTTATGCAAAAAATACACAGCATATTTTAGGAATAATAACTTCCAGCCTTCTGCTCAGGAAAAGGAATAACAAGAAAAAAAAAGAAAGGGAAAGAAAAAGGCATCCATACTTTGAAGGGTAGATTATAGATTTAAATTGTTAGTGGAATGTTCTGAAAGCCAAATGAAAATTTTAGTTTTCAATATGGGCAACAATATTGAATGTAGGATCAAAGAGAAGATGAGAGAAGAAAATTAAAAGATTCATATCAGAAATGACAGTAAAATCAAGCAACCTAATGCAGTCAGGGATGAAACATTGTCTCCTGAAGAAAACTGTAAATGAAATTGCAGTTGTAATGGCAACGTTTTTCAATAAATGCATAAAGTTACAGATATATTTCTAGGTAATCAAGGAACAGCAGGCACAGCTAATAAAATGATGGACAGTTACTGGACAGTAACAAAGCAGGCCCTAAAGGTATGCAAAGCTTTAGAAGGTATTTGGAAGGAAAGAATAATTAAAGACATGAAGGAAAATTCTAAAAAGGGTAGATAGTTCAAGGCATAGATTGTGAGCTATAAATCCTACTTTGACACCTACTTTTCAGAGTAGTGAAATGTAGTAGATGAAACATGTCTGGATTTCAGTGAAGCAGATGACATGTTGCCACAGGAGAAATTACTCACTGAACTTGAGAAGACAGCAATTCATAGGTAGAATTGGAAGTTGGAAAATTAGAGTTACTGTAGCAAAAACCTCATGGAACTCTTTGGAAATTTTTTTTTTTTTTTTAGTCTTTTAGTATTTCTTTAATGATGTTTATTCAAGAAATCAGAGCCCTGAACATTGTGGGGAAGGGAGGGGAAGGGAGGGGAGGGGAGGGGAGGGGAGGGGAGGGGAAGGGAGGGGAGGGGAGGGGAGGGGAGGGGAGGGGAGGGGAGGGGAGGGGAGGGGAAAATAAAACAAAGATAAAATTTCAGTCATGCATATTAAAGGAAGGAGAAACAATTGACTGATTGGAAAAAAGCAGTGCAAACACAAAAATGTCAAATATGATCTAAAAAGTATTAATGTGAAGACAGATATGAAAAAAGACTCATTAAATTCTGTGTAGAATACCCCACAGAGTTTTGGTCATCTGTGCTTCAGAAAGATTAGGTCAGATTTCATGACTGTAAAATAATTTTTATCAAGAAGATTTTGGGAATAGTAATACATCTTAATACCATATGATTAGAAGACAGAAGAGAATGGCTTGCTTATACAGAAAAGTGAAGAAGAAAAGGAGGTATGATTGCTCTGTATATCTGTTAGGGAAAATATCAACTAAGGGAAGGATTCACATAAGATTTTCCGAACTCCAAGAATATATTTCTTTCAGTGTTGAAAAAATTGAAAAAATATTTCATATACTGGAATTGAAATTCAAAACCAGTTTTCAAATTAGAAGCAGATTTTCAGCTTATTTTAAGCAATCTTATAAACTTGGTGAAATGGACTGTATTAAATGGTTGCTTGTGGAGAAGTTCACTGGATTCAAAAATGCTGGAGGTAACTTCGAACTCTACATTTCTGTAAGAGATAAGAGACTGAAACTTTCAAGCTGAGCATCTTAAGGCATTATATACCTGCTCATATCATCAGCACCCCATTCTTCAGCCCTTTTCAACGTCATCCAATCTTCAGAGACCAGAAGAAAGATTAAAACTTTTTAAGCATCAGGGGCAGAATGAAGAGTTTACTGCATGTGTTTTACAGTTGTGTACACTGACAGAGTTTAAGGCCATGTTGACATCTTATGCATCGAAGACAACTCTGCTACTTGTGTGGGTGGGAGGAAACAGTCTAATACTGAATTTCTAAGATGACATTGGCTAAATTCAAAAAGGTAAAAAAAACCAGAAGGAAACAAGCTGGAATCCATCCATCAGAGCAGATTTTTGCTGGGGGGAAAAAAAAAAGCAAGCTCTCAATTGCTGTCTTCCATGCCATCTAGCTTTTTGTTTGTTTGCTTGTTTTTTGGGTTTTTGGGTTTTTTTGGGGGGGCAGGAGTTGTTGTTTTGTTTCAGTTTTTTTATTTGGAGCATGAGAATCTATTAATTGTTGTAGTGTCTCATGGTCCATAACCATTTCCAATAACAGAAACCACATAACTGAAATCTCCGCTGTTGCTTGTAAAAGATTAATGTCAGTAAGCAAATGCTAGACTTTTAAGTTGCTCAGCATCTTAACTGTTCACTAAGTGGAAAGCAGCATGACTGCTATAAAATAAGGATGAATAAACTTGTAAACACTGGCTTGGCAAATATACTAGGACATACTCATCTAGCAATTGTTCAGATTGGGGCATCTCTAAAATCCTTTGAAACTGGGGCATGGACTGGGAGAAGTCAGCAAAACCCCACCTCTTTTTGTGATTGATGGTAAAAAATAGACAGTGCAACTGTGATGTCACCAGTTCAGTGGGAGGGGGTTTATGCCTTTAAACTAGAGACTGTTCATTTTTCAAGAAGGTTAGAAACTCCTCTGGGTGAGGTCATGAAGGAACTGCCTTCCATACTCACAGTGACAATTATAATCACTAAATTGTTGAGCAAAGAGTGTTTCAAATTTTTAGTCAAATTTGACGGAAGAAGAATCCCTGTTAGCATTTTGAAAGAAAAGTTGACAAAAGAGCTTAAAGAATATTGATGTTCAGAGGATAGAGGAACATGTTTGAAGTCCATTACTTTCACATTCTGTGTCATTTTATAGTGATCATGCTGATTCCACCAACACGATTAATGTGAAAAAATTTTAGAAGACTACTTTCATAATAGTAAAGTTTTATAGCCATTACACTACAGTTAATATTTTGAGTGACTGGTTCTTCTTAGAGATGCCTGAAACCTATCAAATTAGTTGTGACACACAACTGCCTACTCTGTAAACTTAGAGGTCACACTTCAAGTGCACAAACATAGCATCATAGAGTAATTTGGTTTGGAAGGGGCCTGGCTGGGTTACCTGGCTCAAAACAGTTCAGATTGCTCAATTTGAGTGGAATTTGGAATATCTCCACATGTGGAGATTCCAGAACTGCTCTGGACAACTATTTCCAGAGTTTGATTGCCCTCATGCTGAACACTGTTTTCCTAATACAGAATCAAAACTTCCCTCGGTAAATTGTACTTGGGTCTTCCATCTATCACTGTGCACATCCCAAAAGAATCTGGCTACATATTGTACACCTCTTCCCACAAAGTAGTTGAAGGCAGCAGTAAGATACCTTCTGTCTTCTGGAATAAACCCTGTCCTCACAGTCACTACCTCTACTCAATGAGTTTTGAGTCCCAATCATCTTGGTGGCCTTCCACTGGACTTACTCCATCACATCAATGCTTTTGCTTTAGGATGCTGAAGGCATATGCAGAACAGACATATGGGAGAAGGTACCTATAGGGGCAGGCCTGTGCCTAAGTGTGAAATCCTAAGTAGCAAAAGATGACACATGACCTGATTAAGCACCACAAAAGTTAAATGTAATTAATTTCTGTGCTGGAAACTCATTTCTCCCCCAGCTGGTTCATTTGATCATTTCCTGGGCTTTTAATGAGACTTTTTTTCCAGATTACATTCTGCACACCTTTTCACCAAGTCAGGCAAGTTCAACTTCTCAAAAGTACAAGTTTCTCTTTTAACAATGTAGTCAGTGCTGTGGTCTATAAATCTTCTGTATGAAAGTCAAGCACAAAATATTCAAATGAACTACATTTCATTTGTACACAGCATAAAGCATCCTTCATTCAACATAGTCTAATTAACCTCTCATCCAGATATTCAAATTCTCTAATATAAAAAGTATGTCACTAGGAGAAAGGCCAAAGCCCTTTTCCTGTACAGGAGGTTATTGACTTTTTCTTAAAGATAAGATATCAACTGGGCGGTAAATTCCACTATCTAATAACCTGAATTGTTTCAGTGATGATACAGATTGCTTTCAGCTAAAGTAATAAAGACTATCAAAATAAACAAGTAAGAAACAGAACAAAATGGAAGTGCACAAGTGAAATATATCTCCAAGTAAAAATTCTGCTATTTCACTTATATTTTAGTTGTCTTAAGGCCAATACCAAGGTTTTTCACTCAGATAATACTGCCATGGATTCAAATTCAAATTATTACTTAGATCTCTCTTCAATTCCTTTCAATACTCTCTGTTTGCCCATTCCTAGTGTTGGCACAAGTACTTCCACCTTCTATCCTTTGGATAGAAAACCTTGTAGTAATGCAGCATACCTTTCTTTAATATATGGGGTTCTACAGAAGCTAAGTGGATTATGAAGAAAATATTTTATAATTGATATAATCAGAAATCAGAAATGTGCTTTACCAATTACTCTTGCATTTTGTAATCATGCTTGTTGCAAGGCTTTTTTCCAAACCTGGAGGTCTGGCTACATGGTTTTCTCTCTGGCAGTTTAGAGAAATTCAGTAACTGTAATTATTTTCCTCAATAAACGTGTTTTAATACATTATTGCAGATTCTAGAAGCGTCTCACATGATGCCTTGAAAAACAGTGCTGAAACAGCTATTATGGTATTAAACACTTATGAGTCAATAGTGATTGAGTCCAAATTAGTTTAACATAATAAAAGTGCATCTGAAAAGAATCTTATCTGGTTCCTAAGGTATCTACAAATGTATCCAATTGTAAGATTATTACAGTAATGTACATGTCTCTGTGCAAAAATGTGCTGGGAATTGATGATGAGATAGTCTATCACCATTTCTTTCTTCTTATTTAATTTTAAAAGTGTCAACAATTTTTAAATTTCCCTTCTCTGTTGATTTGATCTTCAGCAAAAACTGAGATAGGGCTGAAGGTAAAAGGTACTTAAATGAGGAAAGCAAATGAATCTGCTGTGTCTGTTAAATTTCTTTCCTTGTTCTCAATTATTTAATCAAAATGTACAGTAAGCAAAGTCATGTATCTGGAGATAGGATTATCTGGCATAAAGTAAAAGAATGACAGGATTTGCAGACTTTGTAAATTAAATTGTGTGATTCATGGCTTTTCTAAGGGTCTGAATTACTTTCAGATGATGCAGCCACTTTATGCTTTCTAATCCTTCTTATGAAATAAATAAGAAAAATATGCTGATGTAACTTTTTCTAACCATATATTCACACAAATGCCTTTCAAAAACATGCACCACTCACTTTATTTCTAAATATTTTTATTACAGGATTTTTAACAGATTTAGGGGTTGCTGGTTTTGGGTTTCGTTTGTGGTTTTTTTTCACTCCATCAGAAACTTCTGAACGGTTTTTAAATTACTTCTCTTCTTCTGTGTGGTACTAGACCTTAAAGACTTGGAACAATCCTCAGCTGTTCACACTAAGAGGTTTTCAGACACCAAAATAAATGTTATTGATGGAGTGTTTATATGGTAAGTATGGTTTTACAGGAACTGGAAGGAGGCACTGAAGTTAATATTTGTGATTTAATTAATTGAAATGTTATTTATTTATAGCAGATTAATGTATTTGCATTTGTTAGCTTTTGTTCTAATATATGAGAAATTAACCTTAACTGAGAGACAGTGAACAAATGGGCTTGGAGTATTTAACTGGAAGTATGTACTCATGGACATTTGTCAAGTATAAAGGAGTCAGGGAGGTTGTATGTGAGCAAAATACTGTCCTTTACTTTCAGTCTACATCTGTGAGTGCTATGAGACCAACAGCCAGGCTCTAAAAGACTGGTGCTCAAGTCACACAATCACATCAGTCAGATCAGCTCAGAACAAGGATACTTTGCTATGTTTTCTTTTACCTATCATCAAAATGTCCTTCCAGCAGAGTAAAGCACTGTCAGGATGATCTGAGGTGAAGAAAAACAGAAATAGAATGTTTGCATTCTAACTCTGAGAAAAGTAAATTGTTAGTAGCTGCAGGGAATGAAGTATTTTCTTTCCAAACAGCATATATTTTCTATTATACAAACACACAGTGGGAGTAGGGGAAGAAAAACACTAAAAGGGAAGACAGTGTCTATTACAAGGAAAGTAAGAAAAAGATAGCATATAAGTGCACGTGTTACATAGGATCAGAGTCACACTGTAAGAACTCAGAACTTCTTTTTTTCCTGTTCCTTTCATTCCCAGTTTTTCCATCCCAAGCCATCTGTACAGATCAGGGTCAGGTTCTGCAAACTCAGGATCAGATTCTTTCAAAATTTTTCATCAAACTCTACACAACTTGATCAGAGAGAGGGTTTTATGTAGGATTTATATGGACAGAAAGACAGTGAATGAACATATGACAATAATCCATTGATTCTTATTAAGAAGAATATTTTTTGTGCCTGGAAAAATGTTATGATTAATGTTTTTCTTGTAGTATGTTTCTGAGTTCAAATTCCAAACTCACTCAAGAACAAACACCAGACTGCTTTATTGTATTGACTATATAAAGCAGGGTATAATTGCTGAAATTCCAGAAATAAATGAAGCATTATGAAAAATATAAACCAATTATTGAAAAGAAGGGTTAACCTTCACCAAATGTAAAGCAAATATTATTCCCCTTTAAAGAAACAAACACATAATCTTTTACATAAATAAATGTCTGCAATATATTTCAGGCCTGTTTGTGTATGGTGTGCTTCAATATACTTCAATATGCTACCTCAGTTGCAGACATGCTGGTTTTATTTTTCTTTCTTTGACATTGCAATGAGATACTGACAAGAAGAAAATCATTTTTCCTATTTACTCAGTTCTAGCTGAGAAATAGACCCACTTAAGAAGGCAACTTGCTGTGACTGTGATGCATCATCAACTTACTGTAACCTTAGGCATGTTTCTTGTGTCCTCAAGCTCACCTTCCTTAAACTGAGTGTATGGGGATAGAATAAAAGGTCTTTAGGAGACCAGAGCTGCAGAAAATAGCTTCAAAGGATTAACACTTTTCATTTCTTTAGACAATTCCATAGATATGAAAATCCCACTGCTCTTTGTTCTGCATCTTTGAACAGAAGATAAAAGTATGAATTATTTTGCCTGACTTCTTATTTCAGTTTTAAACCACACTGTTAACGTTTTTTTATTGTTTCTAAGTCATAAGATGTCAAGGATTCCTGTTTTCCTGAGGATCAGCAGACAAAGGTTAGTTTACTCTAAAATTTGGAATGCTATTTCACTAAAGGTTTAAAACTAAATTAAGTGTATATATAGACTGTATAATGAGCGAAGAAAGCAAATAGCTTTGATGATAAAATTATTTGTTTACCCTAGGAAAGCTCTTTGTTTAGTCTTAGAAAAAAGCCAATTCTTTGGTTTTTTCAAACAGGTTTATCAAGTTTCACAGAAGGGTTTTCCTATGTTTATTTTAAAAATTTATTTTAAAGAAAGGTTTTCCTCTCTTCTATTCCTATACAAATAAACCTAAAAGTAATAGAAAAACATTTAACTACCATAAGGTCATTTTGAGAGTTAACCTTAAAGAAAGAGACTAGGTATCCTATACGCCTTTTTTGTTAGAGAGGATGGAGAAAAACATAAGAGACAGCAGTTAAGACCACTTCAGCTTCCATTCAAACCAACACTGTTTACAGGACCTTCTATCTCTATAATTTTAGCTTTCATATTTTTTTCTATTTGTTGGCAATTAATAGGAGGCATTTGCTGAAGAGGTTTCATTTCCCCGGAAATGGTAATAAAAAAGACTCCAACAGACCTTGAAAAAAGAAGATTTAAATGTTCTTTTTCAATCAAAATTTCATATGCAGCAAAAGTGGAATCAAGTACAACTATGTAGAAAAGTAAGAAAATTGACATTTAGTCCCTTGGATGTCCAGAAAAGAATTCATGGAACACTTATTACAACTTTCTCATTCTGGTAACTGTGGAATGTTAGCAACAGAGCTTTAGAGAGTAAATGTGCACCCATGACTTCAATATAAAATGCTACAATTAGACCTTAGCATCACAGTAAAATTACAGTGTTTCAGGAAGCAGGGGAGAACAGGCAATCTAGAGAGTTTTTGTGGATATACTCATTAGATTTATTTAATCTGACTCATTTAGGACTTCTGTTCATGTATGAGGGTGATCAGCATAAGGGGCCTTTACAGCAAAGGAAGGGAACTAAGGATCTTAAGATGATAAAAAATAGCACCTACTTCCCCGATACCAATTCTTCTCCTAGGCACCAAACTAGACCTGAAAACTTTGCATTCCTTTCCCAATTTTGAAAAGCATAGCTTTTCAGCTTTCAGTCACAGTCTAACTATGTTTTCTTCTTGAACTAGTAACTTAAACAACCATGATTAGTTTCTAAGATAGAAGAACTGAAAATTTTATTTGAGGTCCATCCTCAGCCATTGCAGTGGTAACCTACACTAACCCTCTCTCAAGGTCTCCTCAGCTGGCACAGTCTGAAGAAAAAACACCTAAGATATCTGCAACAGTTAGCTCTCTACATAGCTGAGAACATACTGTACATATTTGTGTTTTAGTCACCCTTTCATGCAAAAACACAACTAACATGGCATTTACTTAAATTGTATCACCTGAGAAAAACAAAAATAGAGTAACATGAAGAGATACACGCAGCCTGTGTGTGAGGATTTCATCAGTGTCAAAGCCCTTCCCGAAGACTAGTTAGACAAAAATCCACTGCTCTTTATAGATGTCCAGCTTGTTTATGTATTTCCTTACCTGGACAAAGGAATGTCCCCCTGGTCTCTGGGACTTCAGATTCCTGAAGGCCAGTCTGGTTAGTATTTTGGTAAAGACAGCATTCATAAACTCAGCCTTTTCCATGCCCTGGACCTGTGAAACCACATCCCCCGTCTCCTTGAGCAATGGACCCACATTTTCCACAGATTTTTTATTCTTCTTTTATGTCATCCATGTACTTACAGAAGTCCTCCTTGTTGCCTTTGGCATTCCTGGACAGAAGCTATTCCATTTGGGCTTCAGCTTTCCTAACTTCAACACTGGATGCTCATTCAATGTTTTTGTACTTCTCCCAGGTTACCCATCCTTTCTTCCACCCTCTGTATGTTTCCATTTTGTGTTTGAATTTGGCCAGAAGTCATTTTTGCCTGATGTCTTATTCATTTTGAATGAACTCTCTTTACCTTGTAGGAGGTGATGTTTGAATATGAACCAGCTTTCTTGAGTCCCCACTTCATTCCAGGGCCTTATCACATGGCCCTGTATTCCAACATATGAAAGGCATGCTTTCAGAAAGATGAAGCCTTTTCATTGCTACGGAAAGCAGCTTCTATTCTTGTTCTATTTCTATGGTTTACTCATGTATTAGTAAATATTTGACCAAGGGAAAATTATCACAGAAATGTTCTTCTATCTTCTGTGAAATAAAAGATTCTCTCTCTTTGCTGTGTTCTTCTGAGACATCATCTTTGACAGAGTTCAAATGCCACGGAATCTAGAATCTATTAGACTCAAGAGCATTGCCAAAACTGTATGTTGGACTACTGTAGCAGTCACCTGTGAAATAGAGTTGGGGAGCTGTCAAAAAAGAGAGCTGCTCGTAAAAGGCAATCTTATGTCTGTGAGATAAATCTAGAAGTCTGAAAAAAAATTGGGAATTACCAAAACCAAAATTCTCCTACAAATGTGTTGTAAAACACTTTATCAAGCTCAGGTGAGAAACAGTGAAAATACATTTAATCAGTGTAATTGACTACAAATTAAAGGAAAGGCTGCCAATGCAGAGCAAGCAGCTGCAGCGACACCATGAAAAGAAAGTGAAAAGATGCAGGTTCGTGCATGATTCATAAAAGTAATTTATAACTCCCATTTTTCATTAAAGAAAAACAACAGCATAAAAAAATAGCCTGAACAAACCTTATAATAAATTCAGGTAAAAATGGCTGTGCCAAAAAATCCCCACCAGGTTTATTGAGCACACTGACCCCATTTTTAGAGGGTGTGGGGATGTAAGATTTTAATCATTGTGCTCTATGCTTTAATAAAATTAACAAATAAGACACATATTTACAGTATATCAGTAATTTTGAAAGTTAAAGGCTGTAAGCCATACCTGAATATTGTTAACTTATCATAAATAGTCATAATAATACTAGGTTTTATCTTTCAAAATTAGCTGGCAGAGGCAAATAATTTAGTAACATTTGTCAACACTGATTATCTAAACTTTAGTCACTTAAAATTTCCTCCTACCCAGAAGAGTTAGTATACCCTGCATCACAAATTGTAATCCAAATTCCCTGAAACTATCCAGAAGCTGTTATCTAAGATACCTTGTTGAACCCTAGGATTAGTTTTATATTACAGTTACATATTATTCTTCAGTATATAAACATAAAAGGTAAATACAAAACAGAAAAGAAAATACAAAAAGGAAAAGACAAGAGAAAAATTTTTCCTTCAACATAACAATTATGTTCTTTTCATTTTAAATTAAAATCACTGAGAAAACTAGCCATTCCCTGTGTCACATACATTACTAGAACCTACCTGATATAATACAATGTGAATCTTATTGTTTGGTCTTGTTGTTGTTTGTTTCCATGTACACTTGAGATGGAAGATTAAATTTTAAAGAGGATTTCTTTATGTAAAATTGTATGCAATTCCTTAAATGCCTTTTGAGACACTGTCCTCTTAAGACACATGTGGGAACCTAAGCTCTATAACCAGTATCTGGAAAGAGTTAAGGTCTCACCAGAGGCCAAAATATACATTGTGAGAAGGCTAACCCAAACTCAGTGTGAATTTAACTGAGAGCTTCCCTAAATGAAGCACTGAGGAGAAAGCCTCGCCTGAAATCTTGGCTCTTGTTTACCACAGCCAAAGAGTCTGTGTGAGCTCTATTTGATCAGGGCTGAGAAAACACTGTCCCTTTTTCCACAGGATATTTTTTCACTTTGCCTTTTCCAGGTCTTCCCACACCATAGGACTGAAGTGATGGATCCTTGTGACTCTATGCTCTTACAAGAAGTAAGGAATACAAGCTTAGTCCTTTCTGCTGCCTTTAAGGAATCATAGAATGCTTTAGGTTGGAAGAGATGTTAAAGACAATCCAGTTTCAACCCCAAGCTCAAATCTTGTTTTCTGCTTTCCAGCAGAGAACCTAAATTACCAAACTGAAGCACAGTGTGTGCAAGGAGGTTCTCAAACTGCTATACCACAGCCTTGGCCACGAGCAGAAAGCAACTCAAGGCACAGTGGGCCATGAAGAGAACAGAAGGAAGAATTATCCCACCAGTACCTCCTGAATGAGGAGGCTTCCCTACCCGGAAAAGAAATTTTGAAGTGCATTCTGTTAAGAAATCTCAGTAGCACATATCATAGCATTCTGATACACAGAGATTATAGACACCACAGCTCAGTTAGGAGGTGTTTCTGCCACACTTCCAGCATGTCCTGAACAAAGAGGGCAGGGGACTTGCTGTAGAGTTTGGGCTGACAGCTTTGACTGGTACGTTGGGGTGGAAACTTGCAACATCCCTGCATGGAGTCTGTCAAGCAAGCATTTTTTTCCTCCCTGGGGTTGCTCTTTCCTGTGCAAAGGGCTACACAGACCTCTACTGTGAGGATAGCAAGAGCAGTGGTATCAGTCTGTCCAGCAATAGCTTCTTTCCATAGTCTAGGAGAGCCTTTATCTTTCTGTATACTTGTTCCTTGAGAGGAAAACAGATGTTTCCCTGCAACTCTGAGTGACAGCACTGATTTTCTGGAAGACCTTTATGCATGATACTTCTTGGTTGTTTCTTCATTTTCAACTAGACAAGCAAAAATGTTTTGCTTTTTCTCATGGTAAAAATAAGTCAGAATTCTCCCTGATTATTTTTCATAGTAAAATATATTCCAGTTAATGTGAATACACTCAGACAGGGAGGGATAACATACTTGGACTTCTCACAAGATACCAATTTAATCTAATAGTAATGATTATTGCTTAATTGAGATAAGATTAGTGTAAATTCCACCCAATAGTGTTACAGTCAGCTGGTGGCAAAGGGTTGCATGGTGCTCAATTAAGTGTTTAATCAAAATAGATTTCCTATATTATGTCAATTAATAAAAATTGAATACAGCTTATTAATAATAAATGAAAAACCAGAAAAGTATAGCATTTATGGCACAAAGTATTCCAAAATACTGAATGAAGACTGTATCATTTGTAAGGCAGAAGTTACCATCACAAATTATAGGAACACAGGTCAAATAAAAACAAGAATCTGCAAATATACACTGCAGTGATGAGAGTGTGAAGATGGCAATGCACGAGAGTTTTGTTTATCAGATATGAGTGTCCTTCACACAACATGGGCTCTGCGAAGGAGCAAGGTTGACATAGAGCTGAAGAATGATTTGGGTTACAAGGGACCCTTAAAGGCCATCTGCTTCAACCCCTGTCTAGTGTAGAGGGACACCTTCCACTGTATCAGACTGCTCAGAGCCCAATCCAACATGACCTTGAATCTTTCCAGGGATGGGGCAACTACTGCCTTTCTGGGAAACCCATTCCAGTGTTTCTCTACCTCCAACATAAAAAATTTCTTCTTTATATCTAGCCTGAATATACCCTCTTTTAGTTTCTGCCTCTTGTGCTATCAGACATACCCTGTTAGAAAGGTTCCTCTCCATCTTTCTTATAAGCCCCCTTTAAGTACTGAAAGGTCACAGTAAGGTGTCCCTGAAGTCTTCTGTTCTTCAGGCTGAAGAACTCCCACTGTCTCACCCTTTCCCAGAGGAGAGGAACAGACAGAAACTTCGCAGCCTCACTGTGCATGCATAAGAGGTCAGAAGGAAGAGGAGGGTATAAGGTAACTCTTCTTGTAGATTTCACTGCTTTTAAAAATTGTCTTATACAAGAGCTACCCAGATGCAGGTGTACCCATATTTAGGGGAATGAAGACAAACCTATGTCCACTAATGCCTCTTTTCCTTGGGCACAGACCCTGACTGGAGTGCCATAGAACACATAAGAAGCAGTTTGGTACTTCAGAAAAAACAGTTCAGTTCCCTCCTGCCTTCAAAAGTGGAGATGCAGAGGGGAGGACAGAGATGAATAAATGTATCAATGTATTCAGGAGAATGTGACTTGCTGCTTCTGCTACTTCAGTCATGACCAGCCTGGCCTTACAGGATTTCAGTATAAGAAAATCACCGTCAACACAAACACAGGTCTTAGATTGCTCTGCTATTCAGCTTTTCCACAGAGCAATTTTATTTTTGCTGTGCCTAAAGACAATTTAGTCTAAGCAGTTGGCAAAACTGGAGAAGTTAAAAAACGGGATTTATTCCTCTTACACATCAGTGCAGGCTGGCCTGAGGCTGTCTTCAAAGGTATTATGCACTTTTCCTTTGTGTGGTAATCTTGTTAGCTTTCAGAAAATGAGAATCTCACTGTACACTGCACCTTTCTGCAGCATAACACAGTTATATGACAGGACATAATCAGTAATTTCTGTGGCGAGGACCTCTGATGCGAAACAATTGGCCCAAGTATCAAGTAGTTTTAACATTATGTTGTAACAAGTGTCTGCAAGGTATTCAAAACCAACATTTCAGCTAAAGCTGAAATCTTCATTTTTATCTCAGACCACTATCAATGCTGCTGCAGGTGTAAATTCATCCTGCTCTGTAGACATTTATACTAGTTTCTTCATTGCAGTGAGTTTGCTCCATCAAAAGCTTTAATAACATACTTCTAGACTTTTCCCTCCTTTCTTTGTCTCTTTTTCCTTGAAGAGGTCTCTTGTTATCAAATTGATGTAAAAACACTTGCCATCAAATTTTTCAAGGACCTACATATTACTTAAAATTCAACCTGACACAGAATCAGCTTATACTTCTGGATTTGGGACGGGTGGTGGGAGGGAAAAAAAGGAAAACAGAACTAAACCACCAAACAAAAAAATCCAAATGAGCCACCAATTAGTGAAATATAATGAGAAAAATTCAGGTTTCTGAAGATTCACCAAAAATGACTACGCCTAATATTCTGAATGCATTGATTTTCTGGATTTTGTTTTAGTTTTAGATTTAAACAGTGAACTCCACTGCAGCTAATACATAATAAATCAATGTTATCTATAATGACATATGTAGGCTAGCAAACAGGAATACAGCCTAGCCAGCTCTTTTACTCCTACCTTTTCTAGTAAAGCACTCTATGTAATTCTTTTGCGGCAGTGAGATGCATTTTTTATTTTCAGAGATTGTTAGCTCTTCAATTTGTGATTATTCTAACAAGATTGATTGATTGTAAGAAAATGTAAGCATTACTTTCTGAAGGAATCTTGTAAAACCCTTCCAGTGATGCAAAAAAGCAGCTCTTGTTAATGGTTTTATTAGTCATCTCTGTCAAATCAAATACTTTCTGCTATGGAACAACAATGCCCTTTAAAGATGTAGAAATAATTTAATGCTTTCAGTTTTCATTATTGCAGGGAATTTTCCAATAGAATTAATTCAAAACTGATCTAAATGCATTTTACTAACTTGTTAGATTATGACCTCATTGATTTGCATAACAATGTTAAAGCTTGTTCTTCAGCCTTTTTCCAGGAAAAAAATCCCCAAACAAAACCAATCTCAACAACCTTTTATCCTTGACAAAAGTCATACCTGGAACTATGGAGAGATTATGATCCTATAGCAAGGGTTACATGTCAGAGTAAAATTCTATTAAAAACCCCTTCAGTGTAGACTGCTGAGGAGTGCTCATCATCATAGTTTCTGAGAAACGTGTTGTTAAATGATAAACATCTCCAATGTATTTGTTCTCATACTCTTCTTGTGCTGAAGAATTGTATGCAGAGAAACACTTGTTTTAGGGCTCTTAAATCCTGTAAACTATACCTTGCTAATTGGTTGTTATAGACAGTGAAACTAGAAAGGTGTTTTAAGTAGGAGGTGTGCAACATTGGCCCTCCTCACCATCATAAAATGGTTTGGATTGGAAGGGACCCTAAGAATCATCTAGTTCCAAGTCCCCTGCCACAGACAGGAACACCTTCCACTAGACCAGGTTTCACAAAGCCCCATCTAATCTGGCCTTGACCATGTACACAGACAAGGTGTCAAACATTTCTGCGGAACCCCAGGAATGAAACAGGGACATTTTGGTCTTCAGTCTAACACTCTCCCAGCTGATCTTGTTCAAGTCTTAAAATGCTTCTCATAATCCTGAGGTGGATGCTGAGTACAGTCCCCAGACATACAAGGAAAACTGCTTTGTATTAGAAAATTACAACTGCAATTAATCTTTTGAATAGAGCATTTCTTAATCCTTTAGTTACTTTTGGGCACTGCTTTGAGTTTCCAGCAAGCCTCCTGTTAAGGAAGGAGAACTGGATTTAGTCTGATGCGTAAGAGAGACAGGGAAGATAGGAAGATAGGAAGACTTTTCTGATATAATAGCCATTGCTGTTAAGGACGTGTACTGCAGTCCTTCCCAAATGCTAAGAGTTTCATGGCGAGATGTACTATATAGCTTGAAAGGTGACAAACCATGAATAACTGAGACTAGCTATGATAGTACAGAGACCTCTGGCTAACCAAAAATGACAGGAAGCATCACTCACAGATACTCACAGATCACTCACAGTTGCCATGTCAGTGGCAACTCTAGCTTTGCTTGTCTGTTAGAAAAGTTGACTGGTTGAGAATATGCACCTTCCATGTAACAATGCTGCACCAGAAGTAAAAACTTCAGTTTTTTCTTAGCCCTACCAATAGAACTCTTGTGTTGCTCAGATGTGAGTTCTGAAAAACTGTTTTGTATCTTTGAGCTGCCTATTGCCTGTCTGCAGCGTAATAAATTAATGTAGCGCAGGGTAGGAAGAAATTGTCTGGTACTTGTGAGTCTAGATGCTAATTACAGGCACTGGCAAACCAGGCAATTGAGTATGCTGGCTACTGTGGGAGTAGTAGCTTTGTTTAGGATCTTTCCGGGCTCTCATGACTACTTTGGCTTTGAGAGAAATAATGGAAATCAGCTTAAGTACTGGTGCTGAATACATAAATCTATCATGCAACTTGACAGTCTGACTTTTGCTGCTTCTTCCTCTAGGGGAAGAGGCAACATGTACAACAGTGACTACTACCCTGGCCTGGAAAGGGTAATGTGGACGGTAAATATGACTGGAAAGAGAACTGACCTTGATGGGATATGAAGAAAAGGGTTCAAAAGTCTAAGACTAGGTTTCTTCTCACTTTAGGGAAGGTTTGAATGATTTTGGTTGTTATTTTTCTGGATCTCTGTCATCTCTCCCAAAGACAGTAGTATTATATCATAAGCAGCAGTATTAAAGGACCCAGAAGGATAAGAGTCTTCAATTGACTCTACCTATTTGGTGGATGCTACTTAGCAGTCTCATTAATATGATCTTCATCCTTTACTGTGTTGCATGCAATACATTTACTTCAGAATTTGCAAATTGATTAAGTGCTCTTGTAGCTCATTTGGCATGGTCAGTGTCAGCTCATGTACAATGCATCCCAAGCAAGTTTTTTTATTGAATGGTTCTGACAAGAGCTTTGCTCCTGGTGGGCTGTTAAAATTTAAAGAGAAGTGCATAGTGGAATAAGCAAACCTAAGTGTCACCCATTGCAGCTGATGACCAAACTTCAAAATAAACTCACCTTTCTGTCTACATTTTTCATCTCTGCATCCACTATCACTCTCTCAATTTTCATCCTTATTTTTCTTGTAAAAAGAAACACAAGGCTTTTGCAGCACAATTTCTTGATATCACCTCCATTTGTACCCAACCAGCTGGATTTACAGAATACATTTGAACAAACTAAGACTGTATACTTAAGCAGCCTCCAATGAATTTCTAGTTTACAAATTGGGATCATAAATTAAGAGCTTATCTCTTGTCCTCCAATATCCAGGATAAGGTTAGTTAAATGTTTAAATTGTGCTGTGATTACCTCAAAGCATTTTTTTTGTTTACTTTTGAAGCGTTTATGGAATGAAATAGCCTCAGTCGTTTTATGGTTTGGTTTAGTTCTAGCTTTTTTCCCAGACAAAAGAGAGAGACTTGGTTTTGTGGTTTCTTTCTTTTTTGTTTTTGTTCTTTTCTCTTGGTACCTTCAAGAGAAGGAAATGGCAGCTGTAGCTGCTCCCAGGCTCCACTTCTGATTTGCAAGAACAACTAGGTTTCTTGCTTATGTCATAGCCCTCAGCAGACCAACAAAGGCTCATCACCAAGGATCCTCTCCTAGGCTAGTTCTCTTTCTTTTGCCAGGAGAATACAAGTGGTAAGTAAGTCTGTTGTTAGGACTTGCCTTCCACAACACAGGTAATCCAAATTTTCTACAGAGACGTGATTTAGAGCAGTGTTCACAATATATGGTATGTAAGGCCCCTGATTGCCTTGGTAACTTACCCATAAATTTTCTCCAGTTTTTCCACATCCCTCTTCAAATGGAGACTGGGGCATCTAAAACCAGACACAATCTGCAGTCTCACTAGTGCCAATTACAGAGGCATGATACCTTTGCTAGCTGCTCTACACAGTGCAGTCCTTTTGAAACGAGCATGATGTTGGTTCACATTTGACAGGCATCCACCATACTCCCCAGTAATTTTCAAGCTCCTATCTGGGCACCCTCTCCTAGCCTCCATTAGTGTGCAAGGTTCTTACACCTGAAAGGCAGATCTCTGCTCTTTTCCTCTTTTCCTTTTGGAATTTGTGAGGTTGGTTGAATCTTCAAGCTTATCAGTCTCACTCTGAACAGAAGCTCTACCAATCCTTGTGTCAGTCACTCTCCCTATCTTAGTCTGATCCACAAATTCACCACAGATGCATGTTGTGTCCTCGTCCAGAAGTGTGGATGAAGATGCTGAAGAGTACAGGTCCCAGTAAGATAGTCTGTTGTTATCGGACCTCTGGATCTTATATCCTTAATAAATACCCTTTAATCCCAGGGGTCTATCCAAATTCTACTCCAACAGACCATACTTCCTTAGCTTCCAAAAGAGAAAACTGTGGGATGTATTGTTGAAAAACATTATTAATATTTCACAGAATATTGTGTAGCAGCCTCTCCAGCCACAGACTATTCAAGTCTACATTTGGTTCAGCACAAATTCTTGGACTATGGAGAGACCAGTATATAGTGTTATAAACCAACAGCTGGACAAAAAATTAGGTATCACTCAATTCTTCCCAAGAATCTGGGAATCATCTTCTGAAACCAATCACTAAACAACAGTTTACTAAAAAAGTTTCCACTATGGTGAGAGCATCCATGCAGGCACTGCAGTTTCATAGAATTGCAGAATAGTTGAGCCTGGAGGGCACCTCTGGAGTTCAGAAATTCAGCCTTCCTGCTCAAAGAAAGGAGGGTTGTCAAGCATTAGAACAGACTGCTCACAGAAGTTGTAGAGTCACCATTCCTGGAAGTGTTCAAGAAATGACTGGACATGGCACTTAAGTCTATGGTTTTATTTGGTCAAAGGTAGAACTTGATGATCTTGGAGGTCTTTTCCAACTTTAATGATTTTATGATTCTGTGAAATTGCTCATGGCTTTGTCTGGCTGGGTTTTGAGTACTTGAAAGGATGGAGACTGCACTTCATCAGTATTCAAACACCTCCAGAGTTTTAAAAAATTGGGAGGTTTGGGGTATTTTTATGTTTAAATGCAATTTCCTGTATTTTAACTTGTGCCAGTTGCCTACTGTGTTTTCACTGGGCACTGGTGAGAAGAGCCTACCTCCACTTACTTTAGACCCCACTTCAGCAGACATTTATACACATTGATATGACCCTCCTGAGCCTTCTCTTCTCTGAGATGAACAGTCCAGTCTCTCTGTCAGCATCTCCTCTTAGGACAGATGCTCCAAAACTTGGTTCTCCAACGAAGCTTTACTCCAGTAATTCCAAGTCTTTCCTGTACTGGTGATCCCAGAACTGGACCCAGCACTCCAGATTTGTCTCATCAGTACTGAACAGAGAGGAAGGATCCAATCCCTCAACACGTTGTAACACTCTTCTTAATGCAGCCAGGAAGCTGTTGGACTTACTTACCACAAGATCATATTGCTGTGTCATGGTCAATTTTCTGTCCATCAAGGCCTTCAGTTCCTTTTCTGCCAGGAGAAGAAAAGGGAGTTAAAGCCTCTAATTTGTCAAGATAAAAAGACAGCAATGTTTTCAGAAAGTGCTTTCTTTCAAATCTTTTATTTTTGAGTGATAACATGTCATATCAAACACTTGATTACCTTCAATTACATAGGCCACACTGACAGTGTGTATTTCCTCTGTTTACTCCTAAACTCTTTCCAAGTCATCTGAAAACCTCTTTTCAACAGCAGACTTCTTCCCCTGCCACTCTTACAAGGAAAAGCACTGGTTTTCTTTTGCTGTGTCTGCAAAATACATCTGCCTGTTCCCATCTGCAGTGTCCTACAGTGGCAGTGCTACATAAAGGAGCATCAATATTGCTTTCTTCCCTCACTCACTTTTAGGAAAAAAACCTCCTTTCCCCTAGGAAACTGTGTCCACTTCCCTCTGGCCTCAGCAAGGCACTAAGCTGTGAAGTAGCTGCAGTCCAAAAGAAGCACTATGAAGCCTTTACACTGATGCAGGCCTGCTTTGCTGAGCCTCCAAAGCACAGTTCCTTTTAAGATAATACATGACTGTTGGGGAACTCATTTCAAGGAGCTTGACATCTCCTCAGAGGATACAGAACTGGTGCCTACATATGTTCATAGCTGCAGCCTCAGGGCAAATAAAGTACCAAGAGATCCCAGCATCTATGGAAAATATGTCATTTCAGATCATGCCCTGAAACCTGTAGAAGAGACCACAATGCCCATCTATAGAACTCCAAGCCTCTTCAAGGACAGCCTCAGTGTGCAGGCAAAATGAAATCTGCATCTGCTTGGAGACAGAGTGCTATGCACAGTTGGCTAAAATTTATTTACTCTCCACAGCCCAAAGATAAATTTTTAGTTTTCATGGGGATGCTTGCATTAGATTATTTTTCTTGCAAGCTCAAATCTTGTCCCAGGATGATTGCATGGAAAATAGCTCTGGCCAGAAAACTGTGTACTGGCACAGAAGTTTCTCAAAGTCTAGAAAAAAACCAGGACTCTAAGGCCATCTTAAGTATTGGCAGTAAGCTTGTGTTTGCTTAACACAGCCTGGTTTTTAGTGGCTGGGAGGAGCTGCTCAAAGCTTCTACTATGTCCAGCACAGAGCCAATCACTGAAGGCTCTGACAATGGGCAGGTTACCAGCCCAGTTAGAGAGCTGGTAACGCCTTTGTGGTGACATATTGAAGAAAGGAAAAACCGTGGGAAGCTTTCTTTCTTCCTGTGCTCCGAGGGGTGGCGAGGGGGCTGCTGAGCCCTTCCCAGTGCAGTGTCTGGGGCCCTGCCGCTCTGGGGGCCCATTCCGGCACCATGAGCAGCCACGTGGCCAAGACCATGCAGCCAGGACCAGTGCTGGGAGTGCCCATGCGGCTGGGGCAACGCGGTCACTGCCATCTCAGCAGGGCTCACAACGAACTTTATTTGCTTAGCCACTTTTAACCAGCCATGCTGCCGACAGAAGGGCAGGGGCAGCAGCAACTTTTCGTTTCTGGCGCCCCACATGAGGAGAGGTGCTGAGTGGAGCTGGCAGCTGGTGCGGTCCATGTGGTGCCAGCAGGGACCACACGGCCAGCAGTGAGGGGCGTGACAAGCAATTCCCCGAAGCAGAGCTCCGATGGGATCAAACTTTCAGCACTGTAGAACTCTATAGAAACTTTTCAATTGATAGAACTTCAGACCAAACAAAACCAAAGGACACCGATTTTCTCCCAAGTCAGAGACAAGGGAAAAGTGAGGACACATGAGAAGAACCAACATGGCAACACCGAGTGAAAAGGAGAGAGAGGAAGTGCTCTGGGCATTGGAGCTGAGATTCTTCTGCAAGCCATGGTGAGGACTACAATACAACAAATTGTTTCCCTGTAATTCATAAAGTGCATGGTGGGATGCAGAGATCCACATGCAGCCTGGGAAGAAGAGTGCTCACGCTGGAGCGAGTGGATGCTGAAAAGCTGTAATCTAGTGGGGAACTCAAACAACGACAGATGACCCTTGCTTCCAGATACAGAGAAAGAGAACCCTTGCTTCCAAACTAGGACAGCCTATCCTTAAAAGACTAAACACCATGAATGAAAATGACCCATGTTGCGCAGTTTTGGGAAGACTGCACCATTGGTGGGAGGGACTCAGGTTGCAACAGTTTGGGCAGGACTGCTGTTCGTGAAAGTTAAAACCACACTGGAAAAGTTTGCAGAGAACTATCTCCTGTGGGAAGGATCCCATGGCACAGCAGAAGAAAGGAACTCTTAAGAAAGATTTTTAAGAACTTAAAGACTGAACAAAACCTCATGTTTTGTCTCTTTGTGCCGTTGGTGGGAAAGAGGGAGGGACTGGAAAAGAAAGGTGTTCTAAAGGTTTCTTTTAGTTCTCATTACCCTTTTTTACTTTTAATTCTGTTAATAATAAATTTTCTTTATACTGTTTAAGTTTTGAGCCTGCTTTGCCCTTAAAATATTTTTCCCCTAATCCTTATCTCAACACAGGAAGTTTTCATTTTAATTTCCTCTTCTCTGCTTAGCTGTAGCAGAGGAAAATTAGTGAATAGTTTTTTTATGGGTGCCTGGCACTCAGCCAGCATTAAAACCATGACTATATAAAACTATAGGCTATAATCAGCAGAAAAAAAGAAGAAAGGGAGAGGGGCAGGCTAGTAAGTTTAGTAAAAAAATTTAAGTAATCTTGCTGAAGATTGACTACCTGTAACTGCATAGTCCCATGTGTAATCTTTAACTCCTTAGTGTACAGTTAAGAAACATGTTGAAATCTAGGTGTAGTATTTAAATTTTTTTCTACTGTTTTCTTATTCTGATTAAAAATTCATCCAGAATTTGCAGCTGCCTTCTTCACCAGTGCCAACCCAGGACCCATGTGCTGGACTTCAGCCTAGTGCCTGGAGACCATGGGTCAGGCTGAAGGATTCAGATGCTGCTTTCCCATTTTTAGGTTCAGGAGTGAAGCTGAGCACATATCCCAAACACACACATAGGGCAGGGGACACACACAGGATGCTGACACAGCTGTAGACAAGGTGCTGCCCCATATTCAGGACTCACATGAGACACAGGCACAGAGAGACACATCTCCTCCTCCTCTTGGGCTGGCAGAGACAGAAGGTCACAAGTGCAGCATACACACCACTCTCCCCAGGTTCACAAGCACATGGACATTCACAGGTTCCTCAAGCACCAGCACAGCCTCTCTGCCAACCTGACACCCCTGACAGGATTACAACCCATTTAACTCACCCCATGCATCCCTGACTCACCAGTTGGTCCATCTGGGTGCTCACCGCACACACACTGCAATCACACACTCATCCTATGGACACCCATGAATTCCAGGTCTCCCCAAATACCAGCACAGACCCTTCACCTGCCTGATAGCCCTGCCTGAACCTGGGGCTGATCCACCCTGGAGTTTTCCAACAGGCCTACATGCACAGCCTGTGCACAACTAGCTGAGAAGATACAGATGCTTGCTCCCATCAGCTGATGCTCGTGCCCTCTGCTCACCCTCCAGTAGCTCTCACGGAGCTCTTGCAGCACTGGCACACACAGAGTAGAGGGAAAGATCACGCAGAGGGATTGTTAAGAAATTATCTATTAAGACATGACAAACTGGAGTGAACAGGAGCAGGGCTCAGCCAGACAAACTTAGCACCTGGGCCCATTTTATGTGTCAGCCCCTTTTCTATCCCTTTCCGCCTATCTCTTTTTTGTTCCTCCTTGCTCTCCTTTCTTCTGCACATGGCCTCATCAGTTGGCATAGTCCCACTGAACCCCTTCCAATGTTCTGGACACTCAGATTTGCATCACTATCCATTGCAAAGTCCTGGTTTGCCTCGCAGTTTTTTGATACCCCATCAATAAGTGTGACAGACAAGGTTTGTTTCTGGTTGTGTTCTTTGTTAGTGCTAATTGATCACGTTGTAAAAATTTGTTCCTTTCCCTCCTTTTCCTTATCTTCCCAACTGAGAAAATAAACGTCCTCACACTCCACATATCCTTATTAATCAGTGTATCTGACCAGGGTTTTTCTTATCAAGACCTCCCTTATCACATATTTGTCTCTGTGTGATCTTATTCATGCCTTCTCTGAACAGATACCATTAGAGGAGCAGACATTCTCCTCCTCCTTAACAGGCTTTTTTCCATCATTGATGGATGAAGAAGGCATCTGTAGAAGATGATTCTTCTGTTCCTCAAGTAGAAGTCTCAGGGACTGATTCCTTGTCTTTGGGGGTGTGTGTTTCTTTCCATTACCTTTTAAAGGATGAGGATGGCTGGATCACATGCAACATCTAGAGGGAATCCCTCTCCCAGGAAAGGAAGGTTAATTGGGAAAGGCTACTGAAAATGGCAAATAATAAGAAAAGTGAATAATTTGAGAATAATTACAGTCTTGTATGTATTAGAGGTTTCTTTATATTTTATCATTGGATATAAAGACAAGTAAAGAGCAAGGTATTTGTAAAATACTGAAATCCCTATCATACGGAACCTTAGTTATTTCTCATGATGTACTGGGAAAATGGTTCCCTTTTCAATTTTTTGTGAAATATATTGCAAAATGTTGTTGTATTTTTTATTGACTGAATTATTGTGTTTGAGGATTTTATTAGTATGCTGTTTGGCTCATTACAGCAAGACATATTTTTGTTTTCATAATTTTAGACCATGACTATTTCTTTGATTGCTTAGCTGGAAGGATTAAAATCATAAAATTGATTACTTGACTGATTTCTGTTTATGGAGATTCATATACTGTAGAAACTAAAGGTGTTTGGGAATTTTCATTCTTGTGTTTATTCTACTGGTCTGTGCGCTTAGGGATGACTAATAAACTACAAACATACAATGTCCTTTAAAGGTAGTATTTTGAAAACAATATTAAAGCAATTTTAAAAAAACCACAACACCAAAAAACTCCCATAGAATCAAGCTGTAATTAAATATTATAGCAAATAAAACTGTCAGTTCCTCATAAAAGCACTTTCAGTACACATACTTGGAACGTGCAAAGTCGTCCTATTAATGGTGGGTGAGACGTTATGGTTCAAATAAAATATACACCCAGAAACTGATATAGAACCACTCAGAGAAGTTCTATACCTGCTTTATATTCAGAAAGTTCATGCAAATTATAAAAGTATCTTTTGGACTTAAAGATGAAATGGAGATGCCCAACATGTAGTGAGGTTGAAATCTCCTAACAGTTACTCTCCAAACTTTTCATATATTTCCTTATTTATATCACCTTATTTCTAGTCAGAAAATTTTACAGGTGTGCTCCAAGTCTCCAATCTGCAGCTAAGTTTTACTGTATTTGTATTGCCAGGCAAGAGACTTGATATTGGCACAGAACTTCACTACAGGTAAAGTGATGCATCTCTATTGACTTCATTGAGTTTAATATCTACAGCTGTAGCATGATTAAATAAATTTCCACCAAACTTTACTGGTTTTATTTTTAACTCTCTTCTGTTAGTTAGCTGTTAGGGACCAAGTCCAGAGAGCTGGCCGGATAAACGACACAGACACCGATACGATTAAGCATCGTTCTCCCTTTATTGTTCAACTATACAGGCTTATCTCTACTTTTGCAAACATTCACCCCCAGTCCCTCTAGACCGCCCCTAATCCACGGGGAGCCAACCAGTGCATAACTTTGCCAAGAACTCTCAGGGCTGCCTGCAGCCAGGTGCTTTCCAGGCCTGCCTGAAGCCAGGGGCCTGTTCAGGGGCTTTTCCTCAGCAACTCTGGGTTGTCCAATCTTTCCAGGGGTATCATATGCCCCTGTTTCATAAGGAATCCCTCTACAGTTAGCCTGCCTTTATTTTCCTTATCCAAGTCTTCGGTATAGGTACAATAGTGTCACAAACAATAACGTAATCAGATTTCTTGCTTGCTGGGATGCCATCAGATAGATTCTGTAGCCAGTGTAGTGGCAGACTAAATATAACTAAAATTTAGATTGTCTAAAATGGTAAACTGGGAATATTAGACCTCTAGCTATGCAATGAGAAACTCCTAAAAGATAAAATTTTACTCTGTCCTTTCCCTGCTTCATTTTATAGATATTGCATGGATGATGTAAAATTTCAAGCTGTGTGACTGTTCAGCTCAGGGTGTTTCAGTGCTTTATCTCACTTGCTTTTCACATTTTTTTGGTCTCTGCTTGAGAAAAGAAAAGTGGCCAAAGGACTACCACATGACTATCTATAAACAATTACATCATTTTTACCATGAGCTTTGGTAATTTTTTTAAATAATATCGGCAAAGATTCTACATGATACAAGTATGAAAAACCTGGGCTTGAATGTGGGCCCCTCAATATTCCAGCAGAGTTGAAGCAGGAAAACTCACCTTCTTCAATGAATCTGATGAGAAAGAAACAGTGCTTAAGGTCATAGTCTTGATGCTTTACTGCTGCAAGCATCTGCACTAAGGAAGTTTGTTGATAAATCCTCATGTATTTTGTGTAATGGACAACTGTAGTGCACTAAAATTTAGAAGAAAAGTACATAAAAAGAAAGGAAAGAAAGGATTAAATCCACTCCTTTTTATTAATATTTTTACTTTCAGTGATGTATGCTACTGATTAGGCTAACAAAATAATCAACCATATTCTTAAGACTTTAAATGAAGTATTTAAGATACCTCTAGCAGCTATCAGGAGCATATTCTGATGTCAAATGGCTTAACACACAATCAGTTGGATGTATTATAGATTTCTTCATGCCTCTCCAAAATATTTTAAAGATATTCTGTTCTATCAGAGCTATTATTTTGATCTGATGATCTCATTATTGCAGCCAACAGACAAAGTTTAGAAGTTTAATCCACACTGAAGTTTAAATTATGATAGGTTGATTACCTAGCAACAAATGGAGTCCATTTGTGCTCAAAATCAATTTGCATCAGTACAGAAAAATAAATTAATTTCTAGATAAAATGAAGACCTGCATCAGTTATTTATATTTAGATCAAGACTAGCAAATTCAAAAATGGCAAGGTATTTTTTATTAATTCCTGGACAAAAAATTAATAATTTCATTTATCAACAAATGTTTTTTTATGTATGTGTACATAAAGATAGATACATTAAAGTATGCACAAATACAAATGGCACAAGATGTCATGATATATATGTGGGCATTTACATAAGTGTATTTTTATTTCTATGGATTATATACATAGGTATATTATTTGATATATTACCAAAACACATGGACTTTCAGCCACAGACAAAAGGAAAGTTTTTTCAAAGTACTAACATCAAGATGAAATATTTTAAACCAGGAGCTATAACCTTCTAAATTAACAATGAAGGTACCTGCCATCTGCCTGAGTATATGCAAATAGTGCCCAGAATTTTGAATTTCTGGCAAGGTACCAGTGTTTGAAGTTTGGAATCTCTGCTGAAAAAAGCGGTGAACATCTGGGCAAAAGAACTATTCATGTATGTCCTCCAGCATGAATGGATGCAACTGAGAATTAGTAGGTTGACAGTCTCATAAGATAGCGAAGTTACATCCAAATGAAAGCCAAAACATCAACCAGCCCGCCTTGCAAGATACCATGGAACAATTAGTATTCAGCTAGCCTTCTACCCAACACATCAACTTTTCAGACAGCAAAGGTTAAACACAAAAACTTATCTCAGTCTTCCAGGCTTGTTTATCTTCTATAAACTGATTTACCTAGTGATAGCTGTAATTAAATAACTGAAATTCCCACATCCCAGATGTGCTCTACATAACATGCTTAAATTATTGCTGAGCCTCTTCATTCTCAACTCCTTAGAATATCTCAATTTCCAGTGTTCTGGTCATCATAGTCTGCCCTTTTTGAACACTGTAAAATGAGGAATTATCCAGACTGGACATGTGATTATTTTTGCAGGTGAATCCCTAAAGTTTAATGCATCCATAGCTTCTACATTTGCAAAATCTAATTTAGGATACTGGAAAAGTTATGAACCTAAAATCATAACTGAAAAAAATTAAAAACAAACAAACAACTACTTCCAAATCATAGCATAACTTATCAGAAAACACATCAAAATAGCCTGATATACGTCTCAAAGTTGTATTTTTGTTTGATAAATATAGCTTAAAGTTCAGGTCTGCTAAGATTCTGTGTGATTCTGCTTCTTTCTAGTCACTGGCCTAGGGATGCTGCTGTAAGGTTTTGTTCAATATTCTTATTAAATGAGCAGCTGTCAAGGAAGAAGGCAATAAAAATTAGGCTTCAGCCTACTGGCTTTCTTTCCACCAGACTGCATTACTTTTGAAGAGAAGGCACATTATAGACACTCAAGAAATTGTCCTCTTCATTTATTTGATGGGAGGGATCACAGTCAGGAAAAGCAGTGGTGTAAACGCTTCCTTAAATTCATTTAAATTAATGGACATATTTCCATCAATGTGTTTTGGCTTGGGTTGGCTTTGTAGCTGCCTATAAACAATCCAGACCTTTCAAGAGCCAGGACAAGTGCAGGCATTTGAGAAGACCTTGTCAGTCCTTCTTCACCTTTAAAGTGAAAATCTGGTTCTGTTGCCTGTTGTCTTTTAAGGGAAGTTAATAAGACAGAACAGATACTTTTCCAACAGTGTGATGAATCCAAAACCAAAAAGCCATGACTTTTCTTCTTAGTAGGCTAAAAATAAAGATAGCCACAGGAGTTTCTAAAAATACTTCTCAAAACATGTTGCCAACTGGACAAGGAGAGAATACAGACAAAGCGGCAGCACTGGCTTCTCTTTAAATATACAGGCTACTTATCTTTAATTTTGCCTGTACAGACTCCTTATATATAATGGGTGCTTTTAGGGAAGATGAAATGCTATATTTTATGCTTAAAAGCTTTGTGTAGTCTCTAAATTGTTATTTAATTTGCCTCTTAAGCACCATTAAAAGTACACTTCAAAATATCCTCCTTTTGATTTGATAGAGTGAAATCATCAAATAGCACTGCATAATTGACATCTGCAGTTATTTGCCTCCATTACTTATTTATTTGAATGGTATTAGTGAATTTTAGCACATGTAGCTTTCAAATCTATTTTAATTAACTAAATTAAGGTCATTTTCCCTGGATCAAGTCTGTTTTGCCCCTGAATGTAGTCAGTGTGAATGGTGTCCATGTCTTTAGATTGACCCATGAGCTTTTCATCTTATTTTCTCTCCCTGCCTTGTTGAGGAGGTGAAGAGAGACAACAGCTGGGCTCTGGCAGCCAGCTAGGGTCACTACACCACAGAATACAAAAGCATTAAACATTTCAAGTTTGAAAACTACAAAATATACAAAATTCCACAGATGTCAAAGGAAAAGAAGCAAGTATCTTTCAAGCTAAACTGAGGAAACTATCACAGTCTCAATCTTCACGGTATTTTATTATTTCCTTGTAGAGTGAAAGCAATAGGGAAAATGAGAACTGGTAGTCAAATTTTTTGGGAAAAACCCTGTTCAGCCAATAAAATATCAGAAAATCACTGCGAATTGCTTAAAATTATGTTTTTTCGATGCTTCAGAAGAGAAAAGCTGAATTGTAGAAGTGTTAATTAGAATTTATATATATATATATATTCATATATGTGATTTAGGGAACTATCAAATGAAAACTAGCATATTCCTCAAGAAAGTTTTATACTTAATTTGTTATCTGTTCACTGGGATCTATCTTCTCTGCAGTATTTTTTTCATACATCCCTTTTACTTGTATCCCTTCACTCAGAACTAACATTTGTAGGAATCAAAACCCAGAGATGCTGTCTTCAGAAAACAATTTATTCCTTAGTAGAGAAGAATGCATGAGTGTTTATAACAAAGCTAACTGCACACACAAGCAAAAAGGCAATATTAGGTGTGTAGATGGATCTGAAAGTAGATGAGCTGTTAGATTATTTACTGCTATATAGGCTATGTACATTCAAGACTTGAATGCCCTCAGAATGTTTTAGCAAATAATCCCCAGCTAAGTGAAAATAAATCCCCTGCTTAAAATTAAGCCATTGTATGTTAATGAAATCCAACAGGGAAAAAAAAAACCTACTCTCTGCTCAACCGGGTGTCTTCTCAGAAGAATACTTCAAGAAATACTATTCAGTCTTTTCCCATCAGGTACTGATCTATAACTATGAATAATATTCATAAAAATGATGTTATTAAATAAAATTTCAGATTTAAAACAAGTGTATGTGGTGATGGATGTATTTTTAATTCCAGTCTTCTTACTTAGATTTGAGCCTGCTGCTCACTGAACAGAAGTTTGGCATTTTTTGGGGAAGGTGTAAAAATTAAACTCTCAAAAATCTCTAATGTGGCTGTATAAACACATAAAATTAATAAGATTTTCATCCATACTAGAAACATTTATATTGATTATTGATACCTTTATGTGCGTAGTGTTTGTCTCATTTTAATCAATTCAAAATATTTAGAATATTTATTTCAACCTAACCAAGTTCACTTGCATCAGTAGCTTGAGCCTTATTACATAGATATATATGATACACTATTACTGCAGGCCTGGTTCCTACAGTATATCACTGTGTCCCGCAGCCATAGGGAGGAGGAGGAGGAGAGAAGATCCAACAGGCAGGGATTGTGCAGCAAGATTGATTTATTTAATTATTTTACAAACTCTTTTATAGACTTTTTTCTTCATAGTCTAATTGGACAAAGGACCGGCCACCCCTTGGGGGTGATTGGCCAAAATCCTAAAACATCCATTATCAAAATATTTTCTACTATACCATAAACAAGACTTTCCAAGGTTGCAGGTGGCTTGGTTGTTTACATTCCCTGCTACCTCTTCTGTGAGAGAGAAAAGTCTCTCACAGACTTAGAAAATAACAAGAAAGTCCTCACCAACAGCATTTTTGTACCTACAATACACACTTTTAATAAGAGTAATAAACAGTATCATGAGAATATCTTAAATGTGATGACTGAAATAAAAAAAAAATACAGCATCAAAAGTTTCATATCTGAACTCTTGTCTCTTTTTCCTAAGACAATCATCAGCGTTACTTCAAGAATATAAGTAAGTACTAGAAATAACATCTCATACAAGATCTGTGTCCAGCTTTAAAATTAACTCACTAAGGAAGACAAATCTTTTTACATACCCACCAAATGAGAAAAAACACCCACCAGGCTACACAGCATCGATATTTTCTTTTACCAGCCATACTCCAGGGCCTACCCAAAGCATGATTGAAAGCTACAAGCTGGTTTCTTGGACTTTGCAAAGTTTGATTGAAGTGTGAAAGCAAGTGAGAATAGAAAATTCACTCACCCACCTCCCTTCCTACTTCAGAAGACAGCAACAAAATAGGCCAGAAATAAATCAAACATCCCAGCAGACAATGAGCTTCAAGAATTACTGATACACCTTAATTCATCCCTGAAAAACACACTGAGAAAGGACAGTTGGATTGTAACAACCTCACGTGCATGTTTCTGATCACAAATATTCCTTCCCAAAGCAGAGGTGAGAAAATAGGCACCTGCCCTCAGCATCTAGTAAATGTTTGGTTGTTTACCAAAGTGTCTGTCTTAAATATACAAATCCTGTTTAGTCACTTTCAGCAGTAATGACCCACAAATAGTGGGAAAACTCCAAGATAGAAGGTTGGGATGCTGATGATTCAACACCTCTCTTAAACATTTAATATTGGGCAACTTTATACTGCCTGCATTTCTCCTGGGATTAAAGGTCTTATTTTTGCACTTCAGTAAAGCTCAGAATGTCCATGAGTCTTACTGGAAGCAGCACATCACCACAGGATGTATCTGCACACTTAACTGGGCTTGTGCCATAGGTGTCCATTATACCTGCACTTTACGTAATAATATCTTGACAGGTAGCTATATAAATTCAGCTGTCTAAAATAGTACACTGAATCCAGCCCTCTGGATTCGTGTTAGCTGCCTAAACATGTGTGCCCAGTGCCATTGGGTCAACTCTGATGTACCAAGCCATCTGAAATATTTTCATAGCAATGGCACAGAAGATGCAGGAAGTACTGGTAACCCGCACTCTCCTGGAATGGCAGTGGCAGATGGGTGGGAATGCCTTACGTCTAAGGGAGCACCACACATTCACATTTAAGGAACTGAGGCTCTACTGTTTCTCTATATCAGATGCAGTGTCCCAGGTCTCAGTTACTCCCTGACTTAACCTGATTAATCATTTTCTAAAGGATAGTGTAGCACCTCTCTTTTTTTCAAGGCTTTCTACTTTAGTTCTTCTTTTCAGAGCAGTATAAAAGTAATTTTGGGGAAGCAAGTACAAGAAATATATGCCTTCTGTGGTCCTGAGCTGCATTTACTCAGATGGAACTGTTGTTTCCCCTTCCTTTCCCAGTCCCAACCCCATTGTTGACAACAGTGCCAGCAGCCTGTGTAATGAAAAGTAGGTTCTCCGTCTTTCTGCTACCCATGTGGGAAGATCAGCTTGTAGACTGTGCAAGGTTAAATGTTTTTATCAGGCTTACATAGTCAGTCTATTAATGTTCTCCCTTTTGTGCTAAGTTGAAGCACACTCAGCTGAAACCCTCCTGGCAGCTTGGGTAAAATCTCCACAAAATCTCCACTGCAAGTGCATGATCCACAGTAGGGGTGAGCATGAGGAAAACCATAAGGCCCACTAGCACCCTGTCTGCTCCAAATGTTCTGCCTTCCCTGCAAACAGAACCTGCCAAAGGCAAATGTCCAAAGACCTGTGAGAGTTAATCATAGTGTCCATAATCCTCCCATAGCAACGTGTCTTGAATGCATTAAATAATTACAAAGACACAAGGGTATTAAATTGGCAACTCCCACTTGAGCATGTGGAGGATTTTTTTATGAAAACATCATCTTAATGTTTTACATTGACAAAAGGGTTAATAGAACACAAAATGGAGAACAAAACAGTGTTACGTCTGTATATTAATCTGGTTTGCTCCTGTTTCTTGAATAAGACGTGCATTCCTGATGCTGCCCCATCTCAAGCAAGGTAGATTAGATTTAAAAAGTGTCAAAAAGTGCAACAAGTAAAATCAAAGGACTTGAACCACTTGTGTACAAAGAAATGTTAGTGAGGTTTAAATGCCTTGAAGATAAACACTTTCATCAATGGTGCAGCAAAAGTGATGAAGAAGTTATTATTTACTGATTTTCATAGTATGAAGATCAGGGGGCACACTGCTGAAATTTCAGACAGAAGCTTTAAATCCAAAAATGTCATGCTTCTTACATGAATGATGTAATATAAAGTTAAATTGTAGAAGTTTTGCTACAAAATCTGTGGATTCTGATAGTTAATGTGACATTTCAATGTGACTAGAATATTTCTGAAGGAAGGTGATGGGCATTATCTCTAGTTAAGGAATTCTCTGAACAAAAGACTGCCAGAATCTATAAAATTGCCTTATTCTTGTGCTCTCTCCTAAATATCAAGCAGTCATTGTCAGATGCAGGATTTAAGGCTAGAGGAACCCAACACAACCATTGCTATATACTTGTATAGATATCGTAAAAATTGGTGAAAGGAAAATATGGCAAAACACTGATTAACAAAGAAAATACTCTTTTTATGTATTTTCATCACTTTTTTATTTTTCTCAAAAGAAGGAAAATCAAAAGCTATCTTCAATAAGCTCTCAGGTGTGTCTCTTAGATACAAAAAAATTAAAATTTCTAAGCCTTCGTGAAAAATAATAAAGATTTGTGCTATTGAAAGAGAAGGTCTTTTATAGCAGCGCTTGAGGATACCTCACTAAAAATTAAATCACAAATTTTAGGCAAGATTATCTGCTAGCACACTTACCTCCATAAAAGAAAACACTGGTTTACTTTACTTATTATCTGCAGAAGGTTTGGAAGGAATGGTGAGAGTAATTTCATCCCTGTAGTTTTAGCCCTCTCATGAACCAAGTGACTTGGTTGGTTGGTTTTTTCTTGCTGTTTTTGTCTGTGCTTTGAATTTATCACCAAGTTCAGGCTATTATTCCATTAGGTGGATAAACCTCCACCAAAGGAAATGATATGAAGTAGTTTACATTTTGTATATAGCACAACTTATTGAGATTTTTTTATACATAAATATAAAAACCATCTGACTCCAGGTAATCACACAGGTCCAAGATTCTGTACAGAATTCTGTATGTATTGAGATATTTTCCCTAAACATTAACCATCAACACAGCTAGTGATTACAAATTCAGTACTTTTACAGAATATAAAGCATTCTTTAAAAGCATGCATTTAAAAAAAAATGCCAGATAAGTTTTAAAATAAATTAGTATGTGATTAGTTTAAAAATACTTGATTTCCAGGGAACTGCTTTTTGTATGTCTTTCAAAAAGCCTTGAAAACCTTGCTACATTTTGACACAATTAAAAAAAATTAAGTGCTTTTCTTGAAAATTGAAAATAAAAGATTCTTACATTTTTCCTGAAATGCGACAAAAATTTATGTTGGCGATATATCATAGGAAAGCATCCTTTCTATTTATAGCAAACCTGCTGTTTGCTTCTTTACATGTCTTAATGTAAGACTAAATTTAAAAACTATTTAAGATTAGAAGGAAATATTTTTCTTTTGATTTCACATGCTATAAGCTCACAAATGAAACTCTGGCAGTTTGGCTCAAATTTTAGGCTTTTCTCCAATGTATTTGTGAAACTGCAAATTCTTAAGGAAGATACATTTGCAGTCTGCATGTTCTTGTGGTAATTACAATAGATATGTCACCGGATATGCACAGACATCATGGTCTAGGACTCATACTCTTGGTTTCAAAGTCAATGTACTTCCTCTGACATAGATGTATGACATGGAATATGCCTAGATTGTGGAACATAGGTACAACAGTTTACAAGGAAAAGACAGAAGTGCATACATGTCATCACTCTTTATTTGTGTACTGAACAACACAGACTCCTTCCGGCAACGTGCATAGTGACTATCCTGTGAAGACCTTTGGATTCCTCTTGCTGACTTCATCAAGAAGTCTGTGAACCTAAGTATATCACAGAATCGTTCAGGTTGGAAAAGGCTCTTGTGACCATCAAGTCCAACCTATGACCCAACATTACCTCATCAAATACACCATGGCACTAAGTGCCCCATCCAGTCTTTTCTTAAACACCTCCAGAGCTGAGTCCACCTTATATATACTTATACATATATTGCATGCATATCTCTAGACACACTCCATATATTACATGTCATTACGAAGCTAAAGTAGTAAAGTGGCTGTTGATCAGCACTGCCTAAAATTTGGCAACCCTTTCAGCCAAAGAGTACATCTCTATGGTCTGAAAAAAAAAAGTAATTACTGCAGAATTACAAGGAGATTTCCAACAGCCAGGTTGCCTATAGGAATAAAATATGCATCAGCATCCAAGCTCTTTGAGTGATTTATTTAATCAACTAATTGAAGAGGCACAAGGCAGACAAAGACAGATATTTGATCCTATAGTTTACTGTTCATAATTCTTTGCTCTTCCCCTGGTGTCCTTTGCACAATACCTCATGCTTAGTGCCATGGTTCTTGAAGATATTTCTCAGGGCATTACAAAATTTGAATATCAAGTCTAGACTTCTGACATGAGTTAAAATTTACTTCTGTAGTTGTTATGAATGAAAGCAAATAACTGCAGTTAAATGCACCAATGCAGGCAATATGCTACTTAATTTGGTTTTGAAAAATCATATCTATTTATTGAGATGAATGTTTCTCTCTGTAATTGAAAGGACAACATTGAGAATACCAAATAGGATTTTAAGATTTGTGTGTCATTTGTATTTGTGGGTTTATGTATTTCTGTATTAAAAGGAAACTTATATTTCTAAGGTATTCTAAGGCATTTCTAATTAGAAAAAAGAGAATTATCAAGGAAAAAAAAGCCAAACAAAAAACTAAACTGTAGCTTCATACAGAAATAAAAACATGGGGATAAAAGTAAAGGGCAAAAGTGAATAAAGTGTGACAATCTGCAAAATCATAATATAAATTGAGTGTACCACAGTGCTTTATCTGTGACCCATGTAGTTCTACTATCTCTTGAAGGTACAGACTCCTACCTCAGACTGTAATAACTCAAGTGTTGGTTGTTGTGCTTCATATAAATAGTGTAGATGTCATGGCTGTATACAAAGAGCTGTGTGCCCTAGGCTCCTCTTAAAGTAAAGACGCATATGAACTTTGTATCTTCAAATTGTGATGTCTAAAATAAGTCATATGATTCAAACCAGACAAAATGTGGGATATTTATCTTGTGTTTTTTAAGAAGTTCCAGTATTGTGTTGCAGAAATTTTTACAACTTGTCTGGGCAACCTGTTCCAGGGCCTCACCACCCTCACAGTAAAAAATTTCTTCCATTTTATGGCTTGATTGTTTTTGTTTTTTTTTTAATTTAAAACAGCTGAAGACATGCACACATACCCAGTCCAAAAAGCATCAGAAATGTAGAGTTCTGGCTCTCCCTTACCCCAGAAAGCATTTTAAGGAATTAGCTGGGGAAATCAGTATCAGCATGGATGAAAATCAGTTGCTGTTGACTCAGTGTTAGTTATTAACATATCATATTGCTGAGTCATGTTTCAACAAAGGGAAATTGGCTTGGATTTGCATAAAAACATTGTGGAAAACAGCAGAAGGAAAGGAGAAGAAGCTTTTGTAATCATTCAAGGTTTGGAAACACTTGATTCAAATGACACAAGGCTTTTGCATTATCATCTAATTCTTATTAAAGGCAGATGAATGAGCCCATGATTTTAGAAAGAGGAAGAAAAATTACAGCTTTGCTTCTTTAGAGAAAATTGAGATGCCTCCACAGCAAAAAAAGCTATACTTGGTGCAGTTATTTATATTCTCTGGAGAGAAAAATACAAAATCAGCGCAATACAGGTGGAACCCAAGGTGAAGAAAAAGATTCTTTGTTTGGAGCATAGAAAGAAAATTGTAAATAATGATTTACATTCTGTCTCTTTCTCCTTGGCCTCTTCTTCAGTCACATCCAGGATGCACTTAAAAACATTAGGTGTTTTTTATTTTAAAGATTGTTTCCAAAGTCCAAATGTATTTTTTGTTCTGGTGTGCCACCATGCCTTTTTATTTTTCATATCTGCCCCGGAAGTGAATACCTTTAATAGTACTTTGGAAGTCAGTTCTCCAGAATGCTTGAGGTGGAAGTACCTTGCCAAATAAGATAGACATTATATATATATATATAAAATGAGCAGCTGTCAGGAAGAAGGAAATAAAAATTAGGCTTCAGCCTACTGGCTTTCTTTCCACCAGACTGCATTACTTTTGAAGAGAAGGCACATTATAGACACTCAAGAAACTGTCCTCTTCATTTATTTGATGGGAGGGATCACAGTCAGGAAAAGCAGTGGTGTAAACGCTTCCTTAAATTCATTTAAATTAATGGACGTATTTCCATCAAGGTGTTTTGGCTTGGGTTGGCTTTGTAGCTGCCTGTAAACAATCCAGACCTTTCAAGAGCCAGGACAAGTGCAGGCATTTGAGAAGACCTTGTCAGTCCTTCTTCACCTTTAAAGTGAAAATCTGGTCCTGTTGCCTGTTGTCTTTTAAGGGAAGTTAATAAGACAGAACAGATACTTTTCCAACAGTGTGATGAATCCAAAACCAAAAAGCCATGACTTTTCTTCTTAGTAGGCTAAAAATAAAGATAGCCACAGGAGTTTCCAAAAATACTTCTCAAAACATGTTGCCAACTGGACAAGAGGAGAATACAGATAAAAAATTTTTAAACATACTATTGCTTTTATTCAAAGAATAAAGCAAAATTAATTATAAAGAAATTAAAGAAAAATACACAGTTTTGGACATTCTTGCAAAACATTAGGTATTTTATTATTTAATCTTTCAATACATTAGGTATTTTATTTGGACATTCTTTCAAAACATTAGGTATTTTATTCTGGCTCAGCCCTTCTCTGCTTTATTACACCCCTGGGACAAATAGCTTTCCTTCATCCTTAGCTGCTGAAGAAGACTAAACCAGATCAAAGAACTTACTTGCTTTCTCTTTTTATAACTTTTTAGCTGCTCTGCCTGGTCAATCCCTGATCAGCCTTACAAGCTATTCTCTGATCCTTTCCAAATGACTTTATTGCCAAGGTGACAAAACAATTCTCCTCCATGGGATTTAACTTATTGTCAGAGCAATTACGTTTAAGTGATACATTTTAAGCCAGTAATAATTCTGTTATCCCTGGATCAGAACCCTTTATGAATTTTAGTTAAGGTTCAAGCTAAAATAGTGTGTGGGAAAGCAATGATTGTCTTTGCAGTAAAAATAAAGTTTGCAATTTGTCAGGCAGAAGCAGAACAGTCAGTTTAAAAAATGAAGTCCACACACTCTGCAGAAAATGTCCTCAAATTGTCACACTAAATGAGTAAAAGCATATTATTAAGGTGAGAGGTTTATTTTCAGTCATTGTTTCAGCACAAGGTCTTGGGTAAATACTATGTTGGAGAAGAAAATCAAGGGAAGATTGAGGCCACCAGCTCAGGATGGATACTTTCTGATGGAAACAGTTCCTGCTTCAGTAGACACTCATTCCTTTTGCTAAAGCAGGAATGATTCTATAGCAACTACAGAATGAAGAAACAGGGAAAAGCTTATAAAGTGCTGCTAATAAGCTCAGAAACATGATGTGATATAATTATCACTAATATTCACTATTCATTTTGGTCTAGTAACAGGGGATAATGAATGAGATCCCAGGGCTTGGGGGGCCTCTTCTTCTCCCACTAGCAGAGTGCATAGGGAGTACTTTGGGAAAGAAGCCCAGGGAACTTCAGGGGGAGGAAGTTTCCAAAACATCTTTTTATAAGGAAGCATGGGCTGCATTCTCAGCCATATTTCAGTTTCAGTATAAAATATCCTGGAGGGCACTCATTGAATTTGGGCCCCATTTCTTGTGCAAAAGTTACACTCTTCAAATTTTCTTTTTTTCTTTTTTCTTTTCTTTTTTTTTTTTTTTCAATAAACCTCCCACTTGTCTCCTAGAAAAAAACAACAGCAGCTCCAGCTTCATACTTGAGTAATAAACACACTTTAGCTTCAGTTCTACCCTTTTGGTGTGATTTAATCCCAGCTGGCAACTAAGCCACACAGAACCACTTGCTCACTTACCCATCTTGGGGATGGGTTAGAGAATTGGAAGGGTAGAAGTGGAAAATTCATGGGCTGAGATAAAGACAGTTTAAAGCAAAATCTGTGCACATAAGCAGAGCAAAATAAAGAATTCATTCCCCACTTCCCATTGGCAGGAAGGTGCTTAGCCATCTCCAGGAGAACAGGGCTCAGTCATGTAGAATGGTGATTTGGAAAGACAAATGCTGTCACTCTGAACGTTTCCCCATTTCCTCCTTCATCCCACAGCTTTATAAGATGAGCATGAAGCTATATGGAATATCTCTGTGATCAGTTGGGGTCAGCAGTCCCAGCTGTGTTCCCTCCAGCTTCCTTGCAATGCAACAGGAGGCAGAAAAGACCTTGACTCTTCTTAAGAACAGCTCAGCACTAGGAAAAACATCCCCATATTATCAACACTGTTTTCAGCATAAATCCAGGTCATAGCCCCATACCAGCTACCATGAAGAAAATTAACAATATCCTATCCAAAAACAGCACACTTTTGAACACTCAGTAGTTTTTTGTCACTTCCAAAAAATCATTTTAGTCTTTTTCTGTGAGGCGGTCATTTCACATTTTAGTGAAAATATGCCTTCAATCTCTGATTTTTATTTGTATATAGACAATGTTTCATTTTACCCTGTTTGGTTTTTTTCCCACTATCTGGCTGTAGCATACATCAGTCTTCTTACCACTCAGGTTTTTGGCGGTAAGTGTCTCTTATGTATTTATTTGGCATCTAAAAAAGGTCTTATTCATGGCTGAGTCCATTGGCACTTCAGTAATTCAACTAATCATTATAGCGCATGTAAAGGTGTAAGAGAAATTTAGATATCTTTCTTCAACTCAAAAAGCAAGTAAAACCATAAGTGCTGCTATCATTCTTCCCCATGTGTGCATGGGGAAGTTTCATTAGGTCATGTCCTAAAGGTATAAATTGGTATTAAAGAGAAATGTTACATCTTCAGGTTTATGTTACATTATCTGGCCAAATAAACCTTTCATTGTTTCTGAGAGTGCTAAAACAAATGTAAAACTGTGTTAGTTACCATGCTGTTAATGAGAGCTCTCTTAGGCTGCTTTTCTATTCTATTTCCATTCATTGTCTTAACAAAAACACTATTTTAACATGTGGGGCAAAGGAAGTAAAAAAACCATGTAAGATTAAAGTTGTATCTTTGTAGGAACTAGAAATCTCTTGTTCATTTAATTGAAGATTTCACAGATCATCTAATGAATACAAAGTCAATTCATTTTTCTGTGATGAGTGATATGTATTCATTTTTGAAATGCAACCTAGGCCCTTTTCCCTTTCCATTTCAAGGACATTTTAGACTTCTGTAGGACTCAACCTTTTATCATAATTTCATGCTGGGAAGGTACAAAGGATTGTCTGAGTCAATAAAAGACTATTCAGGATAACAGACAAAACTTTAACAACTCAGTGATGAAAAATGTTATCTTAAAAGAGAGAGATTATTTGACCTGAGCATGCTAACTCTTTAGCATGATGTGTGATTTAGTTAACATGCTCTGTAGGAGCTAGTGATCTCCTCCCCATGCAACAATCTTCTTCTATAAACCTTCAGTAAGATATACTCGAGAGGACTGCAAATTTATCAGCACTCTGTAAAGACTTCTGGAAAAGAATTTCACTGTCTCACTGTCCAGCTCCTTCCCAAATGGAAGGTATCTAAAATGGATGAGCAGTACCTTATAAATTAAACATGATATGATTGTAGTAGAAGCAGAACCCACAAAAGCTTACCAGCCTGATTTCCATCTCAAAACTGCATAGTGATATATTAAATCCCACAGATTAGATACTAATAGTTCAAAGCACCTTTCATCGCAGAAGAAATATTCTGCAGTTGTCAGAATGTATGATTTTACATCTTCATCTGAATCAGCTCAGTGATAGTACACTCAGAGCCATTACAGCTTTTTAGAAGAATCACTGGTCACCTCAAAAAAAGAGCCTCTTCTTGTGTTAAGGTGTTAAATAGTCACATGTATTTTCTAAATAGTCAAGAATCTATTAGTAATGAGTAAGAGTCTATTAATCTACAGAAGTAGAAAATCACTCAGACACATAGAGCAGCACAAGATGAGAGGACACAATAAATGCATGCCATTGCCATGTATGTGCTAAGCTAATGATTTACAGCACTGCAGAAAGGAGAGTAAATTTACTTCCATTCTGTATATTGACTGCTTCTGGCATCTGCACAGAGCTGCAATAGCTGGCATCAGTCTGAAAGGCAGTTGTAAACTTAATTCTGTGTCTATCCATAGGCCCAGGGGAAGGGCTGATTGTCTGTCTTAAATTCAAGACACTACCAGTAAAATACCTATCTGCTCTGATTGCATAAACTCCACTTTGCTCCTAAAAGCCGGAGACAGTTGAGTTTAAGTTTTGTCAGAGCTTTCAAATTATGTATTTAGTGGGGCTGTGGGGTTTTATTTCCTCCAGAAGCAAGGAGTAATTTATTTGCAATCACAACAAAATATCCTTTATAATTGAGAGTGATTACAAACCCCCAAGATTTGGCTGTGTTCTATTAGATGATACAGAGAAGAAGACAAGATTTTAAAAAGTTGTGACAGCAATATGTTTGTGATCTATTATTTTATCTAATGTAATCTAAGATTTGCATAGTATTCAGGAAGTAATCAAAAGAGATGAATGCAGATGCAATGGATAAGAAAATGACAAAGCCAACAGAGCTCTGCAGAAAAATGCAAGGCACTAGCCAATGCCTAGAAAAGCAGTGAGCAGCAGAAGAAATTTTGTCAATGACTAATGAAGGTCAATCACCCAAGTCACCTTGTAATGCTTTCTCTCTGTGATTTTAAAGTTTAAGTAGCAAATCCAATGCTTTTGAGGGATACTACTGTCACACTGAGAAAAACTAATGGACTGTAAATACTGACTGAGCACATATCCAACTTTTCCACTTCAAATATAATTGCATTTCCTTTACACTTTATGCATTATTGTCATGATTTATATGTCAAATACCTAAGCACATTTAGTGTAGTCAGTTTCTCTAGTACCAAAATTCTGCTTTAGTTACATTTCTACGCATCTTTTACACATTCACCTTCAGCTGGTCTATGTATATTTTTAATGTGTGATGATAGTAACTTCTAAAAGATGTAGAGAGTTAAAAGTTCACTGGCAGGAGTACTCTTCGTAACCAGGACCGAACTCATTTACTACAGAACTCTGCAGAACTTCCGCAGAGTAGTGATAACATCTTCACAGGGTCTTCATAGGCTTCACAGGAACCCTTGGTGTTTCTTACAATGAAGAGTTTTGTAGGGCACCTGAGCTTTCAGTACATAGAAATGCCTTCATTTCCCCTTCAAACATCCTACAGGGGACAATGCAATCAAATAAATTTCAGTTGTGAAGCACACTGGGCTGAACAACCCAAAACCCCAGGAAAAACATGACCTCACGGGGTCACTGCACATCAGTTTAACAATATTTCAAATAATATGTTTAGGACAAGTTTTAGTGTCCTTTAGTGTGACTAGGCACTCCTCTAACATAGTCAAGCAAATAGATGCATATATCTTCTTTATTACTTTCTCTCCGTTCTGAAAGGGTGTTTCATCTTCAGCCAGTTTTGAGGAAGACTTCATATTATTAACTATAAAAACAAAAACTTTAAAAAAAATTTTGTTAAACTACAGAAAGTTATTCAATGTTCAACTTTTTTTGTAGTTTTGTTCAACAATGAAAAGTTTTTATTTTAAATAACTGAACATTTTCATTACAGTTTGATTGTAGACATGATCAAAACCAGTATTTTCTTGAAATTTATCTTCCATCCAATAGTATTTCCTTGAAAATAGATTTAAAGAGAAAAGAAGTGTGATCTGAATGCTGTATGAAAAATAATTATTAACCAACTACTAAATTATAAATCATATTCCTTAATACCCCCATACTGAATTTCTATACTTTTGTCATTTTGCCACAGGTTGTACTATACTTAATTACCTGCAAAGAAGACAGATGGCCGGTGTTTTATGAGCTCTCAGCTTTCTTCCCCCTTGATTGACCACGCATGCCAATATTCACAAATTACAAAACTTACACTCTCATTTTCCTTAATTAGCCTCAAGCAAAAATAAATCATGGCTTTGGATCCTTTCTTTTTTTTTTTTTTTTTTCATCTCACACAACATCAAATTGCTTTAAAAAAATTTAGAAATCTCAAGCAGACATCATTTTTTTTAAGAAGTCCCTGGAAAGTCTGATACTATTTCTATATTATCAAGTAATATGAGAGGTAATACTTTTGTTGCCAATGCACTTTATATACTGCTCTTTTACTGCATTAACTAGAGATATTTACTGTACTCATGGGAAACAATCAGTGCTCAAGGAACTTCTGCTAGTTCCCTTTAAAAAATACTCTTTTATACCTACCCTTTATTCTACTTCCATGACTATAAAAATAGATTTTCCATTGGACGTGCTCCATCACACTGCACCGAATGTAGGGTCTTGCATCATGAAAACACAGATGAATGCAAACATCTCCAACTTCAATATGATTTAAGTATCTGCTTGCAGTAACACACAGATGAAAAGATTTCAGTGTAACATATTTTAAGATAAATCACTGCTGTCTAATCAAGTCCTGTATAAGTTGTCCCCTTTAATCTTAAAATTCTGTATCTTTAATACTATATGGCTTTTGTTTTCTACTTTTCTGTGAGAAGTGCAACTGTTCGCTATATGGGCCCACAGGAGGAATGGTAAACAGGGAGCAAAGATCCGAGAGATGAATGTTGGGGAGTTTTTCACTATGCCATGTATAGAAAAATAATGGCTGTCATGTTCATTCTTTTGCTATACTTATGACTAAATAACAAGCAAAAATGTTATGATTGTTATGGATAAGTGTAGGATGTACATGTGATTGTAAATGAAGGACCTTTAGGTTTTCAAATCTGTCAATATAACTTTCACATAAAATAAATAATTTGCTAAAATAAACCCTCTGCATTTTGACATAGTTTAAACAAGCTAATCTGTATTGCCAGTACACCACTCATGATTATCCCATTTGCCTTTGTATAATATTGTTCATTCTTTTAATTAATTTAACATGTAAATTGCTTTTCCTTCTTCGCTGAGTGTGATCTACCCTCTTGACTATGTGTCCATTCTTCCACATGTTCACTGGAGGCTATGGCTACCCATGACTCTTTCTCAGGCTTCTGCTACTATTGGCCTCTGTTTCTGCTCTGTCTTCATGCTGTGGTGGTGCTTGGGAAATTTGTGTTGTAAAAATGAGAACCAAAGTCTTTCATAGGTAGAGAAGATTCTTTCTCCTCATGCTAACTAAATGGCCTCTGAAAGTAATTTTTTCTCTGACTAGTCTGAATCAATCACTGTTTGTTAATGTAAGACAGAGGAATCCCAATACACCTGAGATGCTTTCTCATTCTCTTCAGTCTCTTTATACATGTAGTAACCACATTGAATGGGATTTTGACCTGACTCAAATCTTCAATGTTGCCTCAATACCTTCATCCAACCTGAGAAAGCCTTTACACTCACCTTCAATCTATTCTGCTATTTTTTGGATAAACAGAAAATAAAATCTGTAATTGAAAATATTTTGGCAATAGGAAACCCATTATGTTTGCTCCAATGCAATCCTAACTATTCCAAGTGATCTTTAATCTGCAATTCTTTGCCATGATAGCCTAGTCTGATTCCATAGGAGTCATGTGCTTATCTTACGGATATGTACCTGGGGAGGCTTTAATTCACAGATCATTGACACAGTAAACTCTAACTCATTTTGTACTTTGAGCTATTGCTATCTATTTGGTCAATAGCTGATGTATTTGAAAAAAATACAAGATATAATCCCTTTAATCTATTTATAAGTATATGCATAGCAGGTATGTATATTCAAAATTGCTTTAAAAACCAGCTAGCATATATCTGTAATTAGTTTTCTTTAAGCCAAATGGACTATTTCATTTTATTCAAACAATTCAGGACTAATCCAAATTACAGACTATTTCTATCTGCAGACTGCTTTAGAGATTTATTAATCAAAAAAGTGCATTAAACAACCAAAGTAATATTTTAACTGGAGTAATTATAATTAGCACTGGTACATGCAAATGACTGAAATCATAAGGATATGTTTTGTGACATGTAAAGTGAAAGTAGCCTCTGCTCAAGTCTAACTTGATTGCAAAAATACCTAGTGACACACATTTTTAGTATTAAAAAAGAAATATAATGTTTCCCCATAGCTGACTCTTCACGGTTTTTCTCCAGTTTTTGGACAAAAATATGTGTTCTGTGGCTACCTGACTCTTGTGTGTTCTCTTCAAAAAGTACATGATTTTATTACACCCAGAATCAATGTACTTAAAAAGTAAAAATAATCACCATTTTTTTCCAAATATCTTTGTTTCTAATAGATCTATTAGTTACATAGTTCTTTAGCTCAACTTTTCCCCAGCCCTTTCAAGGTTACCCTACAAAAAGGTAGTCCCAAATTTCCCAAGCACCTGATGTCTTATTTTCCATGAATTAAACATAGGTTAAGACTATTAATTTCAGATACTGTCTTAATGATTGTATCATCTCCTTAATAAAGAATTACAGTCCCTTTCCCTGACACAGTGAAACATAGACAAAATGGTTACTGCAAAGCATTGTTAGACCCACTCCTGTAGTTGGAGCTGCATTTAAGAGAATCTGTGATTGGCCATGTCACAAGCAACCAAGAGAGCTCCAGGAAACCACACTTTGAAGAGGATTTCTTAATGCCTCACTCCTCTGATTAGTGCAGGAGGAAATGAGGATCTTTACACTTTTGAAATGGAGAAGACACAAAATGCTTGTAATATTAGTTAGCATGTTTGGATAAGGGGAAGGCATTACACCCACTGGTTTTGGTAGTGTAAGTCATACTGAACAGGGCAGAGGAGCTGAAAGTAGTGCAAAGTCAGTGTATCTGCAAGAAACGGGTATGGATCCTCTGAGCAGAGGTTAAAAAGTCCCCTGCCCTTCTGTCTTGAAGAAAGGACAAACCAATGACAGCACTCTTGCAGTGAAGCAGACATAAAGATGTAACTGGAGAAAAAGGTTATCATCTTCAAAATTAATTCAATGTAGTAATTGTTTAACTACGCTGGGCACAAACAGCATGGGTCTTTGGATGGCTTCAGCTTCATTAGACTGCCAGGAGCTGTAGATAATCACTGAAATGGCAGGAACTCCTCATCCTCTACACATTCACTCCTTCTAGGTGAGTGCCAACAGTCATTGCCTGCTGACATGTTCCTCCATCAGGTAGGAACCAACCAAATTAGAAACCACTGATGATGTGCATACCTGCTCCACAACCCAACACTGTATAATGCCAGTTTCCTGCTCCTATGTGCACCTTTCCTACAAGCCCTGGTTTTCACACAGAGAAACCTGAATTCATAGGCTACAAGAATGTCAGGTCCAACACAGAAGAATGATTTCCTCTAAGGAGATCACAACACATCAGGTGCTTTTGTCTGCAGGTCACCTTAGACAGTTTGAGGGACAGGAAGGAAAACACTGGGGGGGGGGGGGAGGGCGGGTCCCAACAAGAAAAGAAAATTAGAGTATGAAAGCCAAAACTATTCTGCCTTCATGTTATGGACCCTTCCTTTCCAGATATTTACTATCTGTATAATAGTTCTGCAGTACTACTGTACCTTTCTCCTTCTAGGGTAAGGGCTTCAAAGATATCAGGCAGATCATGCGCACATTACATAAGAAAGCAAAAGCTTCTTTCCAATGTACCTATTATATTTTTAGTTTTATTCTGTCCCTGCTGTCTAAGAGTTTCAATTCTTGTGTTTGAGGTCCAATGCTGCTAGGTGTTTCAGAATTAGTAGTGAACCTCCTCTAAAGGGAAAAAAAAATTATTTTAATGTTTTCCTTGCATTTTAACTGTAAAGTATTTGTGATGAAATAGATTAGTGTTCTTTTGTGTCTGCTTTTCCAGCTGAAATCTCTCAAGGTGTTTCCATGTCAAGCGTAATCATCTGTAATGCATGACCTTTCCCAGCTTAACCTCATATCAGTTTCCTTGTAGCTACTAAAAATGCAATTTGGGGGCTTTTTTGAGGCAAATTTAAACTTAAATTTTCACCCTAGAAGACAGGAGTGAAATCTGTTTTCTAAGGACAGTGCTTAATTTCTCATTAGACAAAGACTGATTAAGTTCCAGCATCTGCTGATTTAAAGCTTGAAAATGAAAACCTGGGTGGCTTTTTTCTTCTCAGACTAAATAGAATTATTGTTGACTGGATAATTAACTATGGCTATTGTGTCTGAAACTAAAATATCTGCCTGCAGCTGCAGCTGAAAACATTATCTCTAAAATAGATTGATTCCAGGGTTAATTACCTTGGATTTCAAACAAAACTAAATTAAATCTGTGCCTGCAGTATTTTTAAATATACAAAATACCATTTTTAAAAATTTCCATAGTACGCAGGCTCTGCATCAAATAATTCAAGAGAGACAGGTGTAATCCTTCTTCGATCAAGTGTCAGGGTGGCCATTTAAAGTGACACAATGACAGAATTTTATGGTTCCTATTCAGCATCTTAGACATAATAACAATTATAAGAACTTCTTAAACAGTTACTCAAACAGAAGGCAGGCTTCATATCACTGCCCTGTGACTTTTCAGTCCTCGTCAGAGCTGTGAACCCCATTCTTCTTCATGATGAGGTGGACTGTAGCTGATGTACCAGTCTCAATCTCATAAAAACATGTTGCTGTTATGAACTGCAGCTTAGAAAGACTGTTCTGGGGAAAACAGAATATTTAATAAAGGGTTAGAGTCACTGTTTTTATATGCTGCACTGCTAAATGAAAGAGAGACATGAAGTCCAACACTAACTGGCACACATCTACACGGCTTACGGCTAGTTTCCTTTAAGGCAAGTTTCATCTGGAGATGGCTAGTGGAAGCAGACCAAAATCAATATGTGAAGTGGGCTAACACGTAGGCAGACAGACCAAATCAGAGTCCTGTGTCAGACCCTGCCCTTGGACATCAGTTTAGCAATATAGAGGTATGTCTGCTACTACCTGTGGACCTAAATTCAAAGACAAAAAAACCATAAAGTCTGATGAAATGTAAGCAAAAGATAGTTGTGGAATTACCAAAATGATTATATTTGTGGACATGCAGTAAGAAACAATGCATACTATTTTATGCTTCCTCCAGCTTTGCTCCTTACATAGAGCATCACAAGGAGACCCATGGTTCCCCTACGTTGAACTAGACTAATTGTACACAAAGGATCTTGGGAAACATAATGACTAAGCTGAAAGAAGCCAGAGAGACTTAATATGTATTAATTTAGAGCTAGCATTCAGATATAGCCAAATACATTTCCACGGAAGAGAGATCTTGGCTTTATTCTGCAGATGAAGAAATTACAAGTCATGTTGTAGTAGAAAAGAGTTAAATAAACACAAATCCAGAGAAACACTGTGTATTGGATGGAAATCATGTTAAAAGAGGCTAGCACAGTATTTTATTAGCTAATTTAAAAAATAACACTAGTGACTACTCTCTTGGTTCTGGCAACCATTTTTATTATTAGACATTTTTAGACTTCCTTTTTGGTAGAATTCAGATCACAAAGACACGTATGTTTAGGAATCTACATATAGGGTTTTACCTGAGAGTTAAGTGTAAAAATACTCATTATAAGCAGTGTACATCTGGAATTTTTATCAAGGATCTAAAACAACACTTCCATTACCAGTGAAAAGCCATCCCATCTGGTCTCTAGCTGTTATTCCCTAAGGGTAAGAGTCTCCTCTGCTTGTCTTTTCAACATTCACCTGTTTAATACAAGTGCTTAGGATGTCTCTCAAATGAAATTAAGGTTTCCATTAAATTATGTCAATGTAGCATCAAGTGTCACTTGATATGCCTTTGTGTGACTTAAATCATCCTGATGACAACTGAAGCCATACCTTGTAGAGAAGTATTGAGAAGTCTGGAGATGCAACTTAGGACATCTCGTAACACAGGTCACCTATGTCCAGGCAAATGAGTCCCACCTCTAAATCCTCTAGGTGCAGGCAATTAAATCAAGCTGATGGAGCCTGCATGGAACAGCCCACACACAGGCATTTAGTGCTGTTTAACATATCTTGAGGTATCCCCACTGTCCACACATTCTCTTGTATGCCCCAAGGTATGTCTGCAGCTGTAAGATGATGCCTCAGAATCTCTGTGATGTACCAGGTGACACCAGATCCCTATGTTTAGTCAAGTGAATAGAGCCCCAAAGAGCTGTTACTCTCACCCTAAAACAGATGTCTAGTGAGTGGACAGCTGAGTCATTACCTAGGATGCATTAATTGAACTGGATGTGGTTGAGCTTCAATTGCCAAGAAAAGAGTCACCTTGTGCTCCCTGCGGTACCCAGCAGTACCCATGACATATGCATGGGACTGGCCTGTTTGACCCAGCTAAATACACAGCTATATCTAGGTGTCTCAAGCTGCAAGCTCTATCCTGCTCTGTATAATACTTAATATTGAACTTTTTTTTTAGTAAATAAAATATAAAATGGAATATTTTGAATCATAATATTAATGAATTTGAATTATGAGCAAATGTTTATCTTGTCTTCCAATACACAAACAGGTGGAGAAATCTTAATATTTAGAACTGCTCCAGATCTCAATTAAATCACTTTCTTTCATAAGAGAGCATTTTTTTTTTTTGCTTTTTTTTTCTCTGTACACAGCTGCACTTTATGACTGCAATAAATTACAGTCTTTCTAAAGTAATTTCTAAATCACTATTGGATGAACTTCAAAAATCAGCCTTGCAATGGCACACAGCATGAATGAGCAGTTATTCAAGTGAAACTGTGCTTAAAAGACTAAGACTTTTAAAATAGGTGTGCAAAATAACAAAGTGAAAGTATTCATTCAGCTCTGGATTGTTGTATTGCAATATGCTGATATCATGCATGCAGTACTGTGAAACAAATACACTAGATAGTAAAATGAATCTTTATTTAAGTTTCTCTCACTACAAAAATTATTTGTCTGTACAATTTACCCCTTGGTGATTCAAAGTTTTTTTACTTTTTATCGTTCAGTGGGTAGGATTGAAGTCACATTATAAAGCTGGAATTTGCTGTCTGAGAAAAAGATAATTTTTTTTTAAACTCCACATATTTTACACTCCAGTAGTTGCATAATACATGAACAATAAATTTTAAAAAAAGGAATTAACTTCAACAAGGAATTTTTTCCCATGGCTTTACAGCTACCAACATAAATAAATCACTTTGCATGAGCTTCTCACATTTCAAAAAACCCCTTAACAATGTTAGCATATCTTTGCTGCATTAAATCTCCAGAGACAACAGTGAGGGTGAACATTCAGTACAAAACTCTATGTGTTTGAAATAATACTAAAGATCCTTAATAGGCATTAGATAATTTTACAGAAAAACAGTGTGTTTTTTGTAACAAACTTCATTAATATGAAGGTGGATGCCTACACTTGATTTCCCTGAGTGAGTGCATTCCTACCACTCTCTTGTCTTTGAAGTCTAGATAAACATAAAAAACTAAAATTATTTTTTTCTCTGACATTTTGAAAACTGTGACAAAAAATTTCTTCACCTCTTCTTGTTATCAAAGCTGCCAAAGAAATAAAACCCATGAATTTTCACCGACACACACGCAATTAAATATTCTTCAAAATATTTCAATACATGTTGCAAGGAAATGTCAGTTTTCTTTGCCAGGCATAACAATCTTCCTTCAGAACCAGAGCTACAGTGTAGATTTACTTCTTGCAAGATTGTGCAAGCAGTACTTTCACTGTGTTTTGACATGATTTACCCTTGCTGCTCTGAACAGAACACTTATGTAATTCCAAAACATGATTATTAATAGGTTTGATCCAAACATGCTATAGTATGATTCAGGTGATGTATATGATACAACATGATTCTCCTGACAAGGTGAATTGACTGAAGATTCAGATTACAAGTCTCAGTGCTGACCCTAGTTCTGGTATTCAAGTATTTTTCCTAATACTTTAACTCTCTTCATTTCTTCAAGGAAAATATCAAAGTGTTTCTGTCAAATTCAGGAGCTTCATTTTTATTAACCCACATTTCTCAGACTTCTGTCAGATCCAGTAAGAATCTGATTATCATTTTCCTAAAACTTCTTTCTCTGGCATCATTAATTATATTACCAATATGTTCAACAGTAAGATACAGAGTACATGCCATTTTTTCATTTATAAGAAGGCTACCTTATGCCCTTACTTTAATGTAAAGCAATGTAAAGAAGAATGTAAATTCACCAAAGTGTTAGAATGCAAATGAGAAGCCAAAATAAGGTGCTTAACATTTTCTAAGTTTTTGTCTGACCTTTTACTAATCATTCTCTATCATTTGTTAGATTTCATTAGATTTAGCATCAGATACAAAATGTTTTATTAATGACATATCTAGGTGCTAGTCTTGATTTGAGATATTGAAGCAATTTTTATATGTTGTCTGAATATTCAACAAATTATGCAGTGCACAAGAGCTTTGAATTCACAAGGAAGTTACTGAAATTCATATGCAGACAACCACACACATTGTTTCTACAGCAGCGGGAAAACCATTTCTTTTTCCATTATACTTCCAGATAATTCTCAATATTTGATATTGTGTTTGTCCTTTTCTCCACCACTGAATTTCCAAGGAAAGGTTCCCTCACCATCTGGCATTCTTTCCCCATATCTGAGAGCAGAAAGGCTATGTTTGCAGTCTCTCATCTTCTGATTTTCCCTCCCTAATCAGCAACCATTTCTTGGTATGAAATAATAGTGTTTCTGGGGCAGATGAAATGGAACAGGAACAGCAGATGAGGAATCGCTAATGAATATGGCTCAGGAAATGTCTTAGAAACAAAATAAATTATCTGGGAGGCAGAAAAATGAGGCTCCTTTTCGCCTTTTTTTTTTTTTTTTCTTGGTTTCTTTGATTTTTTCTTTTAAATCTTCTTCTAGGAAAGATCATTCTCTGCTTCTGATTTATAACTCCCTGCTTTCATTGGAACATCTCTGTGGCAGAATTAGAATAGTGTGAAAGATCCTTGTAAATTAAAAATCTTGAGTTCAACATACTGATAAATGCTGCAATGAAGTTAATGTTTGTTCCATTCCTGGTTCTACTGTAGAAAAGTATAATTATCTCTATTGGCCTTAACATTTCTGGTGTTCATCATCCAACTTATTTTGTTTACATCAAAAAACAGAACTAGCATTGTTACCAGAAAAGCAGCTTGAAAGTATTTGCATTTGCATAAATAACAGCTGAGTCCTTCAGTATCAAAAATTGAGGATTATAGAACAACCTATCACCCAGCAATTTAGCTTCTGCTAAGTTACTAACCCTTACAAACATTAATCACCTTGATATTAAAACAGGAAACCCTCAATAACGAAATACATTTCACACCTCTCAGGGTGATTGTTTCAAGATTACATTACTCTAATGCACCTCATACTTTTATGAGCATGAAAAATATGATAAAAAAGATGGACATTTCATTTCCAAATGAACCTTCCTAATGTACCACATTCCTCAAAAAGAAGAGAGCTCAAAGTGGTGTATGAAAGGCAAAAGAGTGTGACTGGAAAAATCACTCAGGTAGGATTTAATGACCTGAGCAGAAAAGGATAGAATGAAAGGCACAATATGCAGGAAACATCTAGAATAAAATCTGATAAGAGCAAAAATGGCAGTCAGTGTCAGCTCCAGCAGCAGTAAGAAATCTTCAGCTTAACATCTAATTAGAGTAAATCTAAACAGTACAATGAATGCTGTGCCATGAAGACATACCTGAGCTGACAAATTGGTTTGTTTAGTGGAAGCAATACAGTTGAATTACCTTCACTCAAGCTAATAAACCTCATTACTCCATAGAAGTTATTTGTCCCAGTGGAAAACTACAAAAATGCAGTTAGATATAAGGCAGTGCAAACGCTTCTGTCAAAACAGGTAGGGCAACAGGACAAGAGAAAAGGCATGAATGAGGCAACCTAGAGGCCAAGGCACTGTTGAGTTATTTTTTTTGATAGAATTAACATTTTAAGATGGTTTTGGACAATACAGTCCCAGTATTAACCAGTGCAGAGGATAAGAGGTGTTTTAGTACCACAGGTGCACTAGAGTGCCTCATTTTACTGGGTAGTAGCAGTCATGCTCAAAACTTTGTTTCCTTACTGTTCTCTCACACTGAATTCACAGTTTAGTGGGGGTTTTCCAGCACTCCTAACTGACCTAATGTTATTTCTCTTATTAAAGGCAGCTTTGGCATGGAATTTCTTTATGTCAGCCATTTCGAAGTCATTAGTAATTTAATTCTCCATCTCATTTATTAATGGACCTACTTTAGAGTGGTACTGATTTTTCCTGATACATTTACACAAGCATATCTCATTCTCCTGCCACAACCTCATTAAGGATGAGATAGTGCAGTTTGATTACAGAGAGTAATAAGGGGTATTTTTAAGATTACAGCCACTTTGTAAGTTAACTTTATACTGTCAGTCAAGCACAGATCTGTTCAAATTCAGACATGTCATTGTTTGTGATTGAGAGCTAACTCGGTCTCAGGCTTAGTCTATGTTCAAGAACACCCCAAAGGGAAATTTTCAGACATCTCATAGTGTACTAGACCACCATGCTTTTCCTTCAATTTTTTGGACAAGGTGAAAATGAAGGAGCCCAGTTCAGCAACTGGTATTGCAAAGAATGGTGTTACACAGTACTTTAATCTAGTTAGCATCTATAATACTCCTGTACAGGTAGCTTGTTTTTCACAGGCCAGTGACAGCTGGCATTTGCAAGGGGGCAAGCAGATAACCCTCATTTCCTTGAGATACAAGGGCTGGAATCTTGCCAGAGTCTACAAAAGTCCCCTTCTCTCTGCTGCTGTTTAAATACATGAACCTCTACCTAAACACCTTTTCCTTTATGAACATATTTATTACTAGAGGAATGATCTGACCTCCACAGCTTTTAACAGTTCCTCTACTAGTTGTCCTGAAGTTCAAGATGCCATTTAGGACAGAATCCAAACTACTGCCATTCCAGTTAGGCCCTTCAGAGGCAGTCCTTCCTGTTGTTCCTTAAATAAGTCTGTCTTTGAGATTCTCCTTTTTTTTTTCCTCACAGGTCTGGAGGAAAAAATATAATACTGAATATAATATAATATAATATAATATAATATAATATAATATAATATAATATAATATATTTTTATTAAGTCTTTGATACTCTTCTAGAAATGAATGGAGTTTTTTGTAATCTTAATAGTGCTTCAGAAAAAAAAATATAGAAAAACCCTATAGGAGCCCTGTAAAAATTATAGAACGGGAAAAATGTTGAGATGGAATATACTTCTGGGTGTCTTCTTGCCTAATCTCCCACTCACAGCAGGACAGTTGCCAGCACAAGTCAGCCATGGTTTTGTCTTGTCTTGAAATCTTTTGTCTTTTCTATGGTCCCTCTGGTATTTTTTCCCAGGTCAGAAATTCTTTTCTGTCTTACCAGTAAAGATCAGATAGGAATAGGAGCCATCAACCATTTAAACCCTGATCTTCTGCTGGCATATAAATTATGATGCACCTTTTATTGCAGTAATACTTTATATTTTGACAGCACTTCCAGGCTTACAATACAAAACTTTTGGGAAAAACTCCTAACAAGGTCAATATGAAAAGTAGGCCAATTCCCATAAAGGTTTAGTTATCCAAAAGTTATGTATCAAGGTACCGTAAGTTATATATCTGTAACTTATAGGCAATTCACCCTTCCAGTGCAATTTGCTTAGGGTCTCTATACAAAAGAGGTAGACACCACAGAGAAAGATCTAAAGGATTCAGTACCCTCTGAAGTGAGAAAACGACAATCAGCATGCTCAGCATGCAGTACCCTGAAGTCAGAAATGACTCAAGGCTTAATCAGAGTAGAAAGGTGCCTAAGGCACCTGTCTGCTTGAGGGGCAAGGGAAAAGGATACACAGGCACACCCTAGCTGTCTGTATACTTGGTCCCACTGTGTCTGCATACTTCCTTTACTACTGTCTTCCACTGGAGAAAGGCGATGGTGACTCTGGTCATCTCCTATCACATGACAGTCACCTAAAAACAGTAAGCCAGATCCTGACTTTCAAACACCTTGGCTGTTGTTGGGGTTTTTTGTTTCTTAGTGGCTAGTCTATATGACTTTCTGGCTGTCAGTTCTAAAGACTTATGAGATTTTGATCCCTCCTTATATTTTAAGAAATGTTTTTCCAAAAATCAATTTATATAACATCACATCAGCAGTTCTTCTGTGGTTACAGATAAGTATGCTTCTGTTATATCATTACTTACTGTTCAGCCAGCAGTTCTTCTAATTGTGTCTTTGGCTTGATACGAGCACATATTATGTGTATATTTACGTATGAGAAAATATGATGTGTATGGCATTTCAGTCTGAAATGTAAAAATCTTCACAGTGTTTTTATTTTTAAAGGAAAGCATTCAACTTGCACAAGGTGGGAAAATGTAATGTTTTTAGAGAAAAGTGCAGAACCAAATACACTCAGTGCTCAACAACAGGACCATGTAAAGTTCTAGTCAATCAGTATCGAGCCCTAACTTCTTTCATGTGGAGATGATTACAGTGAAAGAATATAAGCTTCTTATCCTAATGAACAAAATTATGTCACACCACATGAATCCCTGCTAAGTCCCTTTCAATGAACACAAAATCTCACCTTACATGTGGATTCTTAATTACACACAACTATTTCTGGCTCCAAAATAGCAACAACAGCAAAACCCACACCTACAAGCCTCTCATAAAGGTAAAGTCTTCCATAGATCACTCAGCTTACAACAATTAAACCTGATTAAAAACACTGTAAAAAACCTGTCAGCTTCCACTGCAAACCCTGATTTTCAAGTCTGTGACTCATTCAATCTATTTTTTTACACAAACGTAATTTAAATAATGTCAAAAGCTGGAGTTTGTATTTTGTACAATTTTTATTTTTATTTAAATGATGTGCAGTGCTTGTTATAAAAAACCCTTGGATTTTTGTCTTTCTTTAATTTCATAGGAATAGTCAAAAATCAGGGAATGAAGATGTGGTTTGTATCAAGGAAATTCACCAACTGTCCCCCAAATTGCTTTGATTTTAATGAGTCTGAAAGAAGTCATTATACATTGTAAGTCAAGTGTTAAAGATTCAAACCTGGAAAAGGCATATAGATCTTTTATGGTTAGCCTTAAAAAATTACTATTGTCACAGCTCGTATGAAGGAAGGGTCTGGCTCTCAGATTCATTGGGCAAGCCACTTATCCTCTGTCTTTATGACTGAGGAAGAAACAGTCCTGCAAAAGAGCAATCTGGAAAAAGACTGCTGAGAGTCAGCTGGAGTTTCTGAACAAAGATATGTTTTTAGTCACCTCTTGGTCAAAGCTGAGACACAGCTTAGGTCATTAGGAGACCAGCAGGACCCTATGTCAGCCAAGAATTCAGAAGCACAGGAGTGGCACTTTCCATGGAGAATGCCCTAGTATCTTTGTAGAAAACTTAGCAAAATAAACTTTCTTCCTTTAAAATGTGCCCAAAAGAGGTAAGACCACATGCCTACAATATAGTACGCCAGTAGCAAGATTTGCTGCTCAGTGAACAGAAGACCAGACTTGTTTGGAGAGTTCAAACCACACAAACTGTTTTTCTTTCATATCTGCTGGACTCAGGCTGAAAACAGAGAGTTGGCAGGAACATCAGTTCCTCCCTTTATATTTATTACATGTGCCTTCACACAGGGTTGTCTGGGATTGCTGAATGTGGGCCTGTACAAGTGGGTGGGAAGAAAAGTCCCACTGGAGGACTGTTCTCAAAAACATTCCCAGCTCAACAAGATCAACAGCCCTGAGGGTCAACATAGGGATTGAAGCACCAAATTGAGGATCCAGATGTAATATCATCACTGGACATAATCAGTCTGAGCCTCTCCCCATGCAGAAAATGTACAGAACTCCAACCCATTGCAACACCAAGCCACCAAGCAAGAAATTATGCTACATGCTCAAGTTCTGTGAAAGCAACAGACTCTTTGAACCACCACCCAGGTGTTTCAGAGAAAGAATCTGAGGTACAGCCACACCATAAAATCAGCTTTACAAGCTAGGAAGTAATACACAGTTTAGATGTATCTATATATTTCTTGAGGACTACTTAACTAGGTGTATAAAATTCCACTTTGAGCCAGTTGTATAAATTACATTGACAGGACTACAATCAGAGTGTAAAACCACAGTATTTTTTAATACAAGGCAGCTTCAAAGATGAAAATCAAAGAATAGTTGATTTCATTTGGTACAAAAAAGAGAATGTTTATAAAATGAAGAGTTTATATTTTCCCAAACAAAATTTCACACCCTAACATTGGTGGAAGAAGAGAAACAAAATGCAGTTCAAGCTGTGGACTTCAGAGCTGCTGTTGATTCTACAGTAATATGCATTCAGACCGTGTCATACAGAGATCAGTATGCACAAACTGGTACTTGGGGACAAACCAGAAAACATTAAAAAGTGCAAACATGTTTTGCAAGCAGGTCTTCCACTGTACAGCCCAAATTGAATCTAGCTCTACAAAAGTGGAAATCTTACAGTTGTTTAAAGGTAAATTATCTTTTGAGATGAGTTATTTTTTCACAGAGGACAGCTAATTTACTGAGATTTGACCTCCTGCCCCTTTACTGACATGTACTGAATGTGAGTCTAGCCCAAGGGTAATGAATGGTGTTTGAATGAGAGATGTTTTACACTAAATTGTGACAAGGGTAATAGCATGTCACTGAGACTACAACAAATGTCAAGAAAAGGCTGAAATCATAATGGCTTTAGAGTAATCATTATTTGCTGGTAGAAAAACTGCAACAGATTAATTCACCACATATCTAGTATGAATGTGGTACAGCTTGATGTAATGTGAGCACAAGTAGTGTGTCATTGTTCCCTAGTCTTAATGCATAAAATCCAAATTGATGTAGCAAGTTACATGTCAACTAGCAGCATATTACGTGCTTTGAAGAACCACATTAAATTCATTTTGCCAGGTCTTTTCATCTTGTTATGAATAAAAAGAACATGACACTGATTATGTATAGAATTCTTTACAAATTCCTGGCATATAGTATGACTGCTGAATCAATCCAAGGAATCCAGATGATTTGAGTAGAAAGTGAACTTGTTTTACTTCTCTTTTTTCTAAAGGAAGTGAGTGATGCAGGAAAGAAAATGATTTCTAATTAAGTGTGATTTTTACTTCAATAAAACTGAATTAGATTACATTCCCGATGGTTGCCCTGTTCTTTCCTCAAGTCATCATGGATCAATAATGTAAGAAACAGGAATAAATACATTCAATGCCTTTTAATTTTTTGTTGTTGTTGTTGTTTAATACCTAAATATTGAGTCCAGCAAGAGAGTGAGAAAGCTGATTTAAGACAGTAAATAAAATAGGTTACCAAACTGTAGGAAGAAACCTAAATTGATACCTCCTAGAGCTGCAGTCCCAAAATATTTTGCAATACTCTCCACATCGTATTTATGCATCTAATTAAAGCAGTTGTATGCATAAATTTCTATGATTTTTGTTTTCTATTAAAAATGTAAAAGTAATTACTATTTTTATGAGGCTTTAAGCTACCCAAGATGCTTCTGGCAGACATTTTCACTAAAGCTGATATATCTCTGACAGCCGGCATGTCACTTTTCTGCCCTGGCACCCACATCTTAGTCCTAACTGGATTGGATCTTACCCTGGCATTTTTCCTTGCTGCACAATATGGAATAATAAAGATAAACGTCAGAACACAGAAAATCCATATTTATATGCTAATCCTGTATCAACCTGCTTACCCCTGAAGGCCTTAAAACCCTGGAGTAGCTCATTTGGGAGAGTTTGTAGGATCAAAGACTAACAGCCTGCATTTTTTTCAAAAGACGTGCATGTCCATGACATCAAAACCCAAGACATTAAATGCTACACTTCCATTTTGTGCAACTATTCCATAGGTTATTCCATACTAGCCCAAGCAGTAGTTACAGAAAAGAAAGGCTACAACCCCGTTACAACCTCACCTCTAGCAAGAGACAGAAAGATATGGTAAACTATGAAAAAAAAATCCTTTACTGAACTGGAGAAAATCTGCAATCAAGATTTCTTGGTTTAAAGATCATTATCAGCATCAGCCAGGCAGAAGGTGAATTAAAATTTGCCACGGTTTAACACCAGCTGGCAACTCAGCACCATGCAGCCACTCACTCAAACACCCATCAGTGGGATGAGGGAGAGAATCGAAGCAGTAAAACCAGCACAAAACTGTATCTGCACTGTTGCTGCTAGATGGATGGCGAGTGCTGCACACAACTACACAAAACAAGAACAAGCCATGGTTAGCTGGTATTTAATTGTTCAGCCATATCAAAACTTTCATAAACTCACTTTTGAAACAAAAAGAAGCCCCAGGTCATAATTAGCCCTGGGTTTTTCAGTTAGATTGCAGAGTTGTTTAAAATAATTGTAAGAATTACAGTCAGAATTAGTACTGAGATGTGAAACAATGAGAAAAAATTGCTATAGAGACTAAAAAACAGTAGATCAACACAAGTGTTATGTCCAGTAACCAGGTTCTTGGTTGAAATTAGCCAGCTCATCATGAAATGGCCTTGTGTATAGTGAGCATGAAGGTAAGAATTACATAGTGCTGAGGTAATGGAATAAAATGGTATTAGAATATTGGACAACTCAAAAATGTGTAAGAAGTGACTTCACCTTAGCACAATCAGTGCTTACCAGAAAATATCTTATTTTCTGTTCTGTTCTACATCTTATAATCCCTGTAAAAAGTAGCTTTTAAAGCCACCATTTTGACTTACTGGACTCAAAGATGCCAATAGTTATCGCAAGTATCTATAGTAATAAAACCGAAAAGCAGGAAATGAACGTGAAAACAAGAGAAAGAGGGTCTAGAATAACACGGTCAGAGTTAAAACAAATAAGCTTTTTTTTTTTTGCTTGCTTTAAATCCCTCACCCAAAATCACAGCTTAATATCAGAATATGATTTCTGGTTAAACATTATTATCTCATTTCATATAACTCAGAGCTTTCATCATCTAATTGCAAACTTCAGCCAGTTAGCCTAGAATAGAATTGGATAAATAAGCTCAAAATGAGCCTTGAATATCCAGGATGAGAAAGAGAACCTCTTCTCTCAATCATGAATCTGAATACTTGCTGTAAAATATGGACCTAAGCACCTTTGATACTGATATGCACTTTGTTTACACTGCTTACAACACAAAACCAGAGAAACCTGATTTGTGATGAATTGCATCATTTAATCCATTTATAACCATTGTACCTGGAACAAAATATAAAGGAATCAGACTCAGACTTTTTATCTGTCTTAAAATAGTAATGTAATCATAGAATAAAATACAGACAACAGATTTTGTTGTTTTTACAATCACACACATACTCCATAGGAAAGACAATGAAAAAAAAAGGTTGAAGCTGCTAATTCTGAAGGCTCTCAATTAACAGCCAGAGCTCCTCAGTCCTCTCTTGGTATTCTCTTGGAATCTATGCTGACTTACACAAAGCCAAGATTAATCTTTTATTAAAACATAATATGTGGAATGAATATTCTTTAATTTTCTTTCAAACAGATATCTTCAGCTCTGTTAATGCTATTGAATTCCACTCTGTATCATGCAGGTCATATCTCATTTCCCAGTTCCAAACATCCATCAAAGACTAAAACGTTCTGGCCTATTTTACACGTTTTTAATAATGTTATAAAGACTGACAAGACACAAAATTCAGTTTGTGAAAATCTAAACAGAAAAGGTTTTAATGTCAATGTCAGGCACAGTAACATAAATGACATCACAAAATCATTAAATCAGATTAGCAGCGATTTTTAAAGAACTGAATGGCATTACATCCCAGCCACAAAGAAAATGCAGGAAAAAAAAATATACACAAGGAATAACCTGTACTCCACTTTAGTAGGAACCTTTTTGGAGCAGCTGTGCAAGTTTCCTTGTTGCTTGTGCCTTTTCCTTAACATTTTAGCTTTTATTTTTACGATTTTACAACTTTGTTATGCCAGTGGATGATACAATTTAGATGAGATTTAGATTTTCCCACTCTCAAAAATAGATTAATATGATTTTACAGTGCCCTGAAATCATACACAAAAGTCGCAAGTTCCTTTGAACTAAGGCAAAGGAAACAAAATTGAAAAGAAAATGGCAAAGGACAAGTAAGCATATTGTCTAGGAACAAAATTTACACCAAGATCTGGAGTATATTAATCAAATAAATAGCCTCAGTGTAAAAAAAGCTTTATTAAAAGACTGATGACAATAAGCAAGCAATGTATTCTGAATTTATCAGCTTTCTCTGATATTGAGTGGTTCTTAATAATTCTCAGCAAAAACTTAACAAAACAAATTCTAGGGCTAATAAAATTAATTTTCTCCATGCTATAATTATAAAATGATGCAGCCTAACATTCAACTTAAAGAGAAGTTTTTATTATCACATAAACCCTAATATAAATTTCACATATATATATAAATTTTAACACCTGAAAATGTTATATAAATAATAGAGTATTGGTTAAACTTCTAATGTTTCAATATTAGTCAAGGAATCTTTTTCTCCCTATCATGTCTGTATATCACAAATCTTTAATACACCTTGACTCACAAAAAAAAAGAAACGTTAAGAATTTCCATTTCCTTTGCTACTTAGCAGTATCCAAACAACATAAAGTTTGCGCAGGAGTCAGTGTTCTTGCATCATCTTGTAATTGTCTAGGGGAGGACAACAAGGTCAATGAAGGGTCTGGAACAAGATCCTATGAAGAATGGCTGAGGGAGCTGGGGTTTTCAGCCTGGAGAAAAGGACCGTGAGGGGGGACCTTATTGCTCTCTATAACTACCTGAAAGGAATATTTTATTTTAGCAGAGAAATTTTTTTTAAGTACTCTAATTTCCCAGTTTCTATGTCCAGTGTATCGTTGCCTCAGCCTTCCTCCAGTAACTTCTACTGGTTCCCTGGGTTCACAAACTCTACACAGTCATCTCAAAGTAACAGTGTTTTTGCTTCCTGGTCCGCTGAGGTCTGGGCCTCTGTTCAATGCCTCCTTGTCTCTGCTTATACTGCAAACCCCAACTCACCCTGTCACTTCTTCTTCTGCTCTTGGCTCTTCTCTCCAGTAGACCTCTCTTAGCTGACTTCTGGGAAGGTAAAGAGAGGAAGTTTCTATTGAATCAAAGTACCAACAGCTGAACAAGGAAAACACGCAACAGTTACAGGTTTTTAACCATGCATGTTGTAGAACAAAGATAAATAAAAAGAACATTCAGCACAAATCCTTCTACCACCTTACTTTAGCCTCCAAAATAACTTCCTGGAAACAGGATAGAAGGTATCAACAAAATGGTAGATGAAGGTCTATCTCCAGGTCTACCTCTATGGGAGAAAGGAATCTCAAATATTTGCAGTAGAGCATGACATTACCACAAAGCTACAGTGGCAGAGAGCAATGTTCGTTCCTCCTGTTGAAGTTGGGGTGCTGCACACTGAGCGTCTGGACAAAATGAAATGGAAAGGCAGCAAGAGGGATCTTGTCTGAGTAACCTGGTGATAAGGTGTCAACACTGGATTGGAAAGTACTGAATTCAAACTTGTTTAGGATTTCCTTACTAATCCTGGTAGAGTGTATTACCCTCTTCAGCTTCATCTGAGCGTGCTTCAGCATCTTCGGGTATACACTGAGCATAGATGAAACATAAGTAAATATGCTTTTAAATTTGAGGCCTAAAATTAAGTGGGATGAATTTGGACCTAAGTACCTGTGCTAGATAGGCTTATTGTTATGAATGGATGATGTAGGTTTAAATCAGTCCCTGCCTTTTGCCCAGGCCTCTGACATCAGGCAGTCATGTTCCTGAGGTGACCAGTACCCCAAGACCCACTCTCATTCACAAGTTCTTTAATAAAGGCTGATTCAGTCTATTATAGAATGAATTATTTATTAATAGACACAAAGCTAACAGACATAAGACTTAAACCAGACTATTACTACACAGGGATAAGACAAAAAGGGGATACTAGTATACACGTGGAGTTAAAGGTACCATTAAATTTACAGCTAGCTAAGAAACAGTATAACTTAGGATTCAATGATTCTTACCATCCAATCTTGATGGAGTAAGATTGAAAAATCCTCTCTCTCAGTTCCCAGGAAAGTGACCTCAAAAGCCCACATCCGGACTTAAGGGAAGAAATCTCCTCGCACGTTCCAGAGGAGTGTGTAAGAGACTTCTTCTTCTGTGATAATTGTGTGGGTTTTTATAGATGTAAGAACCGTGTCTTTTGGTCAAGCATATTTCTTTCATCTCTTCCCACATTTGCTTTCCAGACTAAGATGTTGACTCTCAGCTGGGGGCCTGAGCCCTTTTGGAGCCAGACACACCCCATGCTGGGCCTGTGACCCACCCAAGTTCTCTCTTGCATATGCACCAACCATCTGTGGTAGAGAGGGGCTAGACATGTCTGGCCACACTCATCCAAGGTAGAGAAACTCCTCTGCTTAATGACAGAGCTCCAGGAGGAGGTGAGTAGGTTGAGGACATATCAAGGACAGTGGGAGACTGACTACTGGAATTGTATCCTGCCTTCCCTAAGACAGGCCCAACAGGCAGATAGGACACATGGTAGAGAGGATTCCTTATCCTTTCTTCATTCAGCTGAACACAGTGATTTAAGGGGTCGGGGACAATGGGGAAAAGCTCCTGCTGGAGGTCGGTCTCCACTCTGACTGCCCCACCTTCCCAGTGTCCTGGTATAGCAAGTACGAGGCTATACAAGTGGACCTGAACAATGACAATAGCGATGCTGATCTAGGCTGGAGGCATCACTGAGGTACAGCACACCATTTTGAGTCGACAGTGGCCCTTGGCTCTGCCATCTCAGTGGAGATAGGGTGTGGAGAACCATGAAACAACAAAGATGCAAGAGCTACTGGTTTGTTAGAAACCATGGAAGTGCCTAAGGCTGATCACACAGAAATTCGGGCTTCTCCCCCAGAAATGTGGTGGCATCAGTAGCCCAACTGAAGTGCATCTACACCAATGCACATAGCATGAGAAAAAACCTAGAGAAGCTGGAAGCTGCTGTGCAGTTGGAAAACCATGTTGTCCCCACAGAAACATGGTGGTTGACTCAGAACTGGAGTGCTGCAGTGGCTAAAAAGTGTTCAGGAGGGAAAAGCAAAGACAAAGAGGCAGTGGGGTAACCTGTATGTTTGGGAGCATTCTGTTTAGAGTTTAATGATGGTGATGATAGCAGTGTTTATGTATAGAATTAGGGTAAAGGTTAACAAGACATATGATGGTGCATCCCATGCAGGATATAGCTGGGACAACTATAATGATAATATAATGATCACAATCCCAAAGAGCTTGTGGCAAATGGAGTTAAATCTAGTTGGCAACTTGACATTCAATTACACTTAATCTCCAATATTTCTACTACTTATAACAGTGGTCTGTTGCAGTGCTAGGTTTAGTTTAGCAAGCTGCAGCTTTTCCTGAGAGCTCAGTGGAGCTGCTTAGGGCAGAGCAGCCATTCTGTCCTCCCGCAGTCCTTTCCAGACAACTCCGCACTCTTGCTCTGGCAGCTATCAGCTCTACAGCACAGTGACGGCAAAGGAAGCGAGAAGGGTCTCTCCATGAGGGTTTCAGAGGGGCTTTGTCCTGGGTTGCAGTGTATTCTATTACCATCCCCATCAGCCGTTGAGATCAGGTGGGGCAGTGTTTCCTTGCCTCCTCCCCCCAGACTATCTTGCTGTTAATGGCCCATCATTGTCCTGCCGCATGACTCATAGATAACTCCCTCTGGACTATCATCTGTTAATGAGCCTAATCAACACCTGGCCTCATGACTCATTACCCCATTGTGAGATGCTCCACCCAGAGGGAGGAACCAAGCATCCCAGCGTGGATATAAGCTGAGGCTGAACGCCAGAGAGGGAACATTTCCACTGGATTTCCAGAGGACAGGAGCTACACAGTCACCATTGGACCTTCTGAGGAGGAGCAGACCCTTCTTTTTCCTACAGGATTGCCACTTCGGGAGGACTGCAGCCACCATTCTACCAGACCACCACCACCCTGACTAACAGGGTGCCAGGTTGTATCTTAACTCTGTCAGTTTAACCCAGTGTTATCCGCTTCTATTGTTTTTTTTTTGTTTGTTTTTCTTTCCCCCTCCTTTTATCTCCCTATTAAATTGTTATTCTGACTTGGTGTCTCCCACTAGTTTGTTTTCAAACTAGTACAGGCTTTAATGGTTACATCTTGTCCCAGCAAACCCCAGAGGCAGAGAGACCTCGTGATCCCGGCGCAGGGGGGTTTTCTCAGGGGCGGTACATGGGCAGAGTTGGGGTACAGGAAGCAATAGAGAGAGCCGAGGGAGTGACCAGGGCTAGGGGCAAGGAACAGGGGGGGAACAATGTGGGTTAGGAAAAGCAATGGGTAAACAGATCACCACAGTGGTCATATTCTCACTTTATTTTCCTTGGGTCAGCAGTTTGTTTACCAGCAAAGAATAAGGATAACTTTGGGAAAGGGCTGTTATTAGATCAGTGTTTTTCCCCTTCTCAGAGAAAATAAATAGCTGTATTTATTTCTAGAATGTACAGCAAAGGACAGGGGGTAAAGGATATTAAAAATATCTGTTATTAAGGTTTGCTTTGAAACAACTGTGTTTTTATTTTCTGCATCACCTCATCTTTGTGATTATCAGTGGATCTGAAAACAAGACAAGCCATTAGACAGAAATTAGGAGATGAAAGTACACAGAAAACTTCTTGATCTGCCTATAAAATTGAAAAGATTTAGGGGGGAGGAGGGGAAAGGAGACATGATTTCTTCACTGTTTTATGTGCAGTACTATGAGCACATATGGAAAGTATCCTATTTCTCACATCTAATATCAGCCTGAGTTGTTGAGAGAGAGAGGATGTAAACAACAAAAAAAAAATCCGAAGTGAGAGTGGAAAGGAATAAAGGTCTTAACATAAAATTTAAGTTGGAAATTTTAGTGTCTATAGAGAATATTTAAGACGTATGGCAAATCAATTCACTGTGCCCATACCCTTAATCCATGAGGCTGCACTGAGTAGCCTCACAAAAGGAGTCTTCATGTTGTAAGGAAACACCTCATGTTAAAGAATGCTCTCAGTTTTTGTATGATTTTGAATGATCTTGAAATTAAAAATGCGGTTGACACACTGGGGATGAAAATACCTTGTAGAGTGAAGTAGAGTTTGGTTGTTTCAATTCAGATTATTTTCTTTGAAAACAAAATTTCCATTTCTCACATTTTGGCTTAAGCTTCAAGCCTAAATGTCTCAAAAGACAGCTGTGTTAGAAAGTGATGAGTCTGGACACACTTAAAAATGTGCCCATTTTCAGTTAAAATATTTACTTGATTTTTTCAAGGAATTAATGTTTATCATTTTATGTTCCTCCTCTTCTAACATTCTATGTCACTACTGAGGGGAAAAAAAAAAGTGGGATAGATCACTATTGACTAGTAAGTCAAGGGCAATTTATGCTCTCTGAGATTCTAAGACAAGTTTCCACATATATCTGAGATTCTAGGACAATTTTCCACCTTCCAATTTTCCATATTCCTCTTTGTGAAAAATTTCTCATGAAGAGAGAAAATTCACTGGGGGAAGCGGAAAATCATGCATTTTGGCCAAATATATGAAGGGAAAATAAAAATCAACCTGCAGAATTACTGTTTTTAACTTTCTGTACCTGTATCTACCAGTGATGGGTCTTTATCTGTTGCAGTTTGTTTAAAGGAAGTAATGAATTTGGTTCAGAATCACAAACCGTTCTTTATGGTGGCAGCAACAAATGTACTAATGTAATTTCGCGTCTCTGAGATCAAAAGCTAAAAAATATAGTACACCCTCACTTTGTAAACATGTCATTTGATTCAGACTCCAGTACTTACAGTAATCCATGGCAACAGCAAATGTAACATCAGGTATCACTGAAACTCTGTTCAGCAGGAAGACTTCAACTACACACATTTCTGCATAAGAAGCACTCTGAGAAAGTCCTAATCCTGTTATGTCATTGTCCTGATGTGCTGCAGGATTCTGGCTCTTGAGTAAGAGCCAAGTAAATGCATTTTCCATACAATTATCTAGATAGCACCTGCATACTTCAAAGCACATATAAGTGTTATAGCTCCACTAACAGTTATTCCGAAGTGTTACAAAAGTTGATTGCAGAGGTTTAAATATATTTTTGTATCTACTTAAAAATTCCATTGCTCCATGAAATCCAGATTAGACCTTCAGCCTTTCAAGTGCTCCATTCCCCTAAGTGTCCTTCCATTGAACTCTCACTAGTTTGTCACTATCTCCCTTGATCTGTGAACCCTAAGCTGGACACAGGACTCCAGCAGGTCTCCTCCTATATGCTGAGAAGAGATGAGCAATCACTTTCCTGGAGCTTTTGCCTTTCTTGGATGCATCCCAGTATGCAGCCAGAATTCTTCCCCTTAAGGACTGAATATATTAGATTTTTTCAAGGTATTGGAGTATTGCCCTGGACATCACAATTTCTAAAAGATGATAGTAGCCTTGCAATGACAGCAGCCAGTTCACTTTGAATGCATCATCTGTATATGTGTAGTTTACTGAATTAATGTCCAACTCAACCTTCCTTGATGAAAAATCTGTGTATAATGGATTAATTATATTAGCAGGACTTTGTGATCTTACGGCATCTATTTATTGACTGGAGTGGTACACAAGATGCATTAGCAGAGTTTGTCAGCTTTTCCAAAAGAGATACTCAGATGGCCACAGAAAAGCGCTGGGCAGGGCTTTTCCTAAGGAACTCTTTTGACCATCATCACAAAAAGTAATGATGTTTTATTCTACAAAAATACTGGAAAATCTTTTTTATCTTGTTTAGGCCAGCAAGAAATAAATTTAACATTGCTTCTTACTGTTTTTCTTCGAAAAGTAAATAATTGTTTTGCTTACATGAGCTGGTAGTGCTGTTGCTCTTTTATTTGACAGCCCTGCCTGTAGTGCATTCCCACAGATTCCAAGACAGTTTGTTTTCTTCTCCTGTTTGAGAGAGATGAAAATTTTTTGTCTTACATATAAACAAGATCTCTCAACAACATACTATTAAGAGCAAAGAAACCAAACTTTTAAAGACAAAAATAGGCATTCCAGAAGTCCCTAGATAATTTCGAGTTTGAGTCTGAAGATGAGAGCCTCAAACCCGAAATTAAAAAGATAAACCCAGACAGGATTTTTTCAGTCCTTCCTGTATATATTGCTCTTTCTTAATTAGCTAAGTATATATTGACAAATAGTGGAAGTGAACTACTGACCTGCTAGCTGGACCTTCACACCTTCTGTGGCAGATGGAGTTTGGGGGTCATGGTTCCAGTGAATGTTTCATATTTTTGTAAAGATAAATAAAGGAATAGGAAAGAAGGAGTGCATCACTACTGTATCTTGTTTGAGCCAGTTCCTTGCAAAGATGGAAACAAAATTCAGTCCTGAATCAGGACAGGCAAATAAAGACAGTTTAGGTCCTGGTGTTAAGTCATTAAGGCGACAGTAGAGCGTCATTTTCCTATGAGGATTCTAAAATCTTCTTCCTCCAATCTTTCCTCCTCCAAAATTCAGGGGTGCTTGTATAGTGAATTTTGCTTTAGTCTAATTTTGAATCATTAGTATTATTATTACTTTGTAGAGAAAATAGATGGTAATAATCAATACTTATCTTTTATCTTTGAACATTTTAGAACTGCTGGGAAAAAATTATTTAACCTCCGCAGCTGTCGTTCCCTATTCTAACTATCTACAGATTTTCGAAGTTGCAGCCAATGAAGCATTCTCTTTTTTCACAGAGAGCAGATAAAAAGACTGATTACTAAGCAGGGAAGTGTCATCCAGGTCTGCACAGTTCCCCTTTCATAGCTCTTGAAAATGTAGAAGCAAGTGTTGAAAAGGTCAACCTTGTTTCTTAACTTCTGTGTAAGAAAGAGCATTTCAACCTCAGGCTGACCTCAGTATTTTCTATTTAAGCTGCTGGAACAAATGAAAATATTAAAACTGTAACAGTAAGAAATGCACAGGGAGGAGACAGCAAAGAAGGAAGAGTAAGAAGAAGAGGGAAAGGCCTCATGGAAAGAAAAGATAAAGGAGGCAAATGGCCCCAGAGAGAGAACTGTAGAGAAGGCACTCTATGGGTGTTTGACCTCTGCTGCAAAAAGATCTTTTGAGACGATAAAGATACCTATTGCTTGGGATTTTAGACAATTGTCCCTGAATATTTTACATGACCTCTCTATTCCTTTTACAGTTGTTGGAAATTTTATTTCTAAGTCTAAATAATATTAAAATGATGTAATGAAATTCAAGGAGCCTGGCAGGTGAAAGGACAGTAAAAGAGTGGAAGCAGCTCTGCCAGTAACATATCAGATATTTTATTGCAGAATTTGGAACTAATGGTGATGCCTTAGGATTTAGCTTTTATACTTTCAAACCCTGCACTGGTTTAGTGTGTTACTCTAAAACTTCACATAACCTGTTAGCTACTGTTAGACATAACAAACCCTCTCTGGGCCTGTACTCAAGGACATGTTGTTGTTCGTGGCCTCAAAATATGTAAACTGAGCCTCGGGAAAGGTGGAACAAACTTGCGGTAATTACATCATTACCTGAAATTGTTATTGGGGTATTAACCCTGATATGCAAATTGACCAAACTTATAAAAGTATGAAAAACCCGTGACCCGGGGTCCATCTTGGGTGAAGCCCCTCTGGAATTTTTTGCCTGCCCAAGTGGTACCTATTGAAGACCCTTCAATAAATACCTGCTTTTAATCTTGTCTAGCCTCTGTTTTCAGGTAGCCACTCCTGGGCATCCATGGGATGCAGAAAATCTGGAAAGATTTTATAATGAATGTTTTACAGTATAGGGTCACATAAAAGCAAACATTTTGCCAGAGAAACTATTAATTTACCTGATTATTACAATGCATTCTATCTTAAAGCATTTATAGATGCTAAGACTGTGCTTGCCTAAAAATGTTGCATTACAAATTTACTGTCACTCCAAGCTCTCAAGTATAGTCAGGCAAAAATTTTAGACAGTTGTAGAGCTTCACAGTTCTTCTATTCTATAACTTGAGAAAGATAACCAAATAAGCAAGTTAACCCAGAAAATATACACCACTTTGTGGCACCTTTGAAAGCACTTACACAAGTATTAAATAATTAATATTTCCAAGATAATTTAAGCTGTGATTACCATTTTTATGATGGCAAATGTAATGCAAATAAAACACAGGAGCAGTAAGACAATGTCATACTCAAGATTAAGATATTGATGTTCGTTCTAGTTTATCACATGATGTTGCCAATTTGTTCTTTTTCTCTAATTCTTTGCCTTGACTAGCAAAGGTCGCAGTGTCTCAGAAAGTCTTGGAGGGTAAAGAGGATGTTCTGATAAATGCCGTTTTCACTTAATGGTGAAAGGGAAAATATATCACCTGCACAGCACATGCACCACAAGGAAGCCTCTGAGCTTCTCACATGAACATGGCTCAGATATGCACAGTAAATCTACCATGACAGGCTACACAATTTTTCATTTGTACAAGCATTGCTCATGCAGTGCACAGCACAAGTACACTTTTTTTTTCCCTCAGAAAATCCTGGATAGAAATAAGAGACCCCTACGAAAATGAAAATCCCAGCAAGCTGGGTACACCTACTGAGAAACAACGAATGCTCCATCAGTTTTTAAGAGCTGCCTCTGTTAAGAAATGAGCTCACTGATGCAACAAAATCTAGCTTAAAGAGTGGAACTAAATCTGATAATAAAGTTACCTAAAAGAGTCTCATTTGTTTAAGAAACAAAGTTATATCAGTTTTGGTTTTGTTATGGACATACTACCTCAGCCATGGATCCATTCTTCCCTTCTCTTCCACACTTTGAAAATAAATGGTTCATTAATAATGGAGAAATCCCAGAATAGTTGTACTGTACTAAGTTGCTTCGAGGGAAGCTCTGAATGTTGGACTATTTGAGGAAGGCTAAGCCTGAATATTGGACTAAGCTTGTAAATCTCTACACTGCTGAAGATCAAGGATCAAACTCATCAATTCCCATCTACTCTGATGATACAAGGACCTTATAGCCTGCACAGGTAAATAAGATTTAAAGTAGATTTCTGTTTCAATGCTAGTATAAAGAAGCTGAGATATAGATATAGAGATAGAGATAGGTATAGATATATAGGAATTTGTTGATTCACTGTGTCAAAAGTCTATGACTATTTGCACACATACACTGTAGATATTGTTTATATAGGAGCTGTTTCTTAATGATTTTTCTCTCTGGTTCCCCAGGATACCACTCATAAGAGGTCCTAACTAAAGGGAAAAATAACCCAAAACCATAAACTGCCCCAAACAAACAAAACAAAATCATTACTTCCTGTCTAGTTAGGCTAGATACTCATGATAGTTTCCTAGCAGAAAGTACATTAAGGAAAAAAAAAATAGCTGTTCTACATAAAACAGCAGGCTATTTAAAAAATAGAGATAGAAAACAGTATTAAATAGTGCCATAAATCTTTTGCAGAGCTTTAAAGGTATTCTCTGTTACAGTTACATTCAGTTATAGCAATGGACACTCATAAGCAGGTGTCTGCTAACAATTGGCACCCACCAGCATCTCAACTGTCACATATGTTTACATCTCTTAGCCATAAAACCCTTTTTCATACATTTGGAAAATTGCTAAAATAAGCTACCAGCTATTAACAGTCTCATGCTATGAAAATAACTTTTCTAAAATATTTCTACTTTCTAGTCTCAACAATTTCTGCTCAGTAATATCTCTAATGACATATTAGCCTATGTTACTGATCTCTATATAAAGACTATCTTCACAACCCTGTAGAATAAACACAGAAGTAAAGCAATTCATTAGAAGAAAGAAATTATCAAACTGTAGAGGCATTAATCTTTTTCTGTGGAGACAGGCTGACAGAGCTGGGATTGCTCAGCTTGGAGAATAGAAGGTTCTGGGGAGACTTTAGAGAAGCCTTCCAGTACTTAAAGGGAGCTACAAGGGGGCTGAAGAGGGAATTCTACAAGAGCATGTAGTGATAGGAAAAGGGAAAACGGCATTAAACTAAAAGAGGGCAGATTTATGTTAGATATTAGGAAGAAATTCTTTACTGTGAGGGTGAAGGGGCACTGGAACAGATTGTTCAGACAAGTTGCAGGTGCCCCATCCCTGGAAGTGTTCAAAGAAAGGTTGCATAGGTCTTTGAATAAACTGGTCTAGTGGAAGATGCCCCTGCCAGTGTCAGGGGAGTGGAACTAGATGATCTTTAAGGTCCCCTTGAATCCAGGCCATTCTACGATTACATGATTCTGTGATTCATCTGCTAAGAACAAGTCCAAGAATGGACTACATTCTTGTAACAGTGTCAATATCAATGCTGAGATTTGTTGTTATTTAAGATTTAAATGCTGTTTAAGATTTAAAGATGTGTCCATGTGCTAGTGAAATAAGAGCTTAAATACCTATCATTTTATTATTATCTCATATGCAAATTTAATTCAACAAAATTTTATACACGTTCCCTTACCTAACTGGATATTGGGCCACCCTCTATCAACTCTTTTTAATTTCACATAGGTGTAGAGGAACTCACTGAAATTCTTCATTTTCAGTGCACATCAAGCCCTTTAAAGGATAAGAATTGATGTTGTTGTCATGTCAGTCAAAGCTAAAACCTGTTTTTGAATGCGTACTCAAATCAAGCTGATACTAAATGTTACTTCTTTCCTACATCATGGCTGAAAGTGCCATAAAATTTAGGTACAGTTAGCAGGAAAAAAGGCTGTGTGCATTTTGGAGGAACCACCTAAGCTTAAGTACTGCAAATTGAAAAAGAATGGAAAACAAAAGCAGAAGTATTCAATCAGTTTAATTTTATTATGAAAAATAAAATTATTTGAGTCCAAAATGCACTACTTACAATACACAGAGATAAGAAATTACTGTATCACAGAAAGCATAATATGCACTAGCTTGTTCTAGAGAATAAAAATATTCTGTGACAAAATTCTGATTCATCTAAGGGTGTCTCAGAAAAATTTTAAATAAAAAAGAAAACAGAAACAAAACCAAGAGTTAAGGAATAGCTCATCATCTGACAGGTATGTTAATTGATGGTAGTAACAGTTTGGCTTTAAAGCTTTAAAGTTATTTCTCTGGGTAAAATGGAATAAAGATAGACTGTTATGTTTTACAGATATACTCATTTACCAGTATTGCAAAAGCATATTATACAGAGTAAAAATGTATTTAAAAATTCCTTAAAGATGCTTGCCAACAGTAGAAGATCTGTGACCAGAACCAGAGTTCAACAGCTCTGCAGATATCTTAATGGTCTGGATACAAATTTGAGCTAGGAATAAGGACATAAACATTTTGGGTAAACAGTTTTTAAAAAAAAGAAGATAGGGAGGTGTTGTGTCAATTCATTTTTCAATCAATCTTATCTTGTATGTCTGCCTGCAAATACCATCCCACCTGAGGCAGAAGGCAGATTTGTCTAGTAAAGAGGCAGAAACTGAGTTCTACTGGGTCAAAGCCACCCTGAGACTTAGTTCTATGACCCAGTTATATGGGAAGCAATTAATTTATTCACACCAGAATCTTTGAAATTTAATAAAAATTCTCACATCCAAAAGCCAGTTAATTTAATATATTTCTTCTTTATTGGCTGTAAAGGAGTAGACTGTAATTTGCACATGGACTTGTAACATTTAAAAGTCTAACTTAGGCAAAGGGATCTCATCAAGCATTTCTATGACACACAGTCACAGAAAGGATAGAAAATTACTTTAAACTTAACCAGATAAAGAAGTGTGTGGCATTTACCAAGCTAGGATTCAACTGGATTTGATTTAAGGAACAACTAACTGTCACACCTATTTTTATATTTATATATATATATATCATAAATAGTTTATGTTATAAAAAAGAGTATGTGCACCATATAATGAATCTATAAAAGACTAAACATGTACATACATGCACAATGTGGAAGTGCATACAAAAACTAAGCAATTTTCTAGGAAGGCCAAGCAAAAGGAAAAGATTTTCTTCTTTTTAAATATTTTCTTCTAAATTTTCTGTTACCATTTATAGCTGTTAGACAAGAAACAAGAGATACAAAATACAGAAATCCAAAATCTCCTCTGATTTATGTGTCATGCTAGTAAAGTAGTCATCCCGTGCACTGTTATATACACACTTGGAAATAAAGCAGAGTTACTTGAGCCAAACAGACAGATGTTGAAACCCCAGAACATAAATCTGAGTTTTAAAGACAGTCAAGTTAAACCTTTTAAGTCAACACTGGACAAAGAAGTAAATATCTCATTTTCCAAAGAAACTTTGCATATATAAACACAAGAAAACAAATTTAAATTAGCATAGAAAAATTCCTTGTTTCATGCTTAACTTCTCTTTGCTATTGCTATTACTTAATTTAAATTTTGTGCAATATGTGGCACTTGCATAACAGCTCAAGGGATTTGTATTTAAAGTCTCATTGCTTTGAACTCTTTTTAGTAATAAAGGATTTTAGCATGGTTTTTAATGTACATAGATAATGAAATTCTAAATACTTCTGCTAAGTTGGAGATACAAATTCAAGCAATGAAGCCAGTCCTGCAATTAAACCATGCTGAAAAGTGTAAGGGAATCTGACATGCAAATGAGCTTAGTCACCACTTCTAGGTCCAAGTAGAGACTTGAATAAATCAATATGTTTTATGTTTAATATGTCCAGGTTTTCAGCTTAAACCAGGGATACCTGAGTCATTGAAGGAGATTGAGCCAGAAGGCAATTTCTCTTATGGGTAGTCCCCAAAAAAGAATTTTCAGCTTTATATTGCATGTGACATTATAGCCAAGCGTATTGTATGAGACTAGTTAGGAAAGCTGAACATAAAAGAAGCAAGAAAATCAAAAATTTTATGTGAAAACTAAGACTATCAATTCAAATTATGACTGCAATAATAATGCAAAGGTAAATCACTCTTTCTGATTCAACTGGTTATAACTACTATATGAGTTTTCCAAGAATCTCTGTCAGAAGAATGGGAATAACAAAGTGAATCTGTGTTCTCATATGGGCCCTCAAGTACTTCTGAGAAGTGTTGAGAACAACCCCTTGGTCTTGATGCTTCCGTAGCTTATCTTAATTGCTCTTTATTTGGTCAGGCTGAGCAACTGGCATAGCAAATTCATGTCACAAAGGACTGCATTCAGTGCACAGCACTCTAATATCTGATTATGAACTTCATCTTATCTAACTGTAACTGCTTAAAAAATCTGTCTAGGGTAAATCAGATATTGAGGCCTCTTTGGAGAAAATGCAGAGCAACAAACACTACTGGAACCTGATAGAGCCCAAAGCAAGATAAGTTTGAGATTCTTACCTCTCCTCATTGGTTACAAATAGAGCATAAAGAACTAACTTAGACACCTACCTTATGCATGGCTAAGGTTGGATGAGATTAATCACCCTCTTAAGGAGAAATATCTTTCAGAGAATATCTGGCAGTACAGCCTCCTTCTCTTTTTAATTATGTGGAGTATTTCTGCCACAGCCAGATAGCATGCCTGTGGCCAACTGAGTAAGCTGATATTATGAAAGGGCTGAATATATATAGCCATCTTTGAATGAAGTTTAGTAGTATTTAGAAATAAGGAGAGACAGCAGAAAATAAGAATTGATGGATAGGAAAAGTGAATGTCCTTAAGATCAATAGTGATTCAAGAACAACAATATGAGAACCTCTGTTTTGGGCAGTTTCAGAGAAATGTGGTTTTCCCAATGTTAAAAGAGACATTTCCCTTTGCGAGTTATACCAGTGTGTTTCATCACCTCAGCTCTTAAACTCTGCTGCAAAGAACTCCATTTTGTCCATTTACATTTACACAATGCAAACTTCACGAAACATATTGTAGAAGCTATAGGGTACACTAACACTAGTCCTCAGAATCATCAAAATACTGATGCAGAAGGAAAGCATGCTGCGTTAGCAATAATTCATGCCTGTGTAATGTATATAAAATGCTACACTGGAGATGATTGCACTCTGCTGGACTACATAATAGTTATGCAACATCCAAGTCAAAAGGGAGTATAGGGACTTCTGATGCAATGACTCTCACATCAGACCTGTCTTACTGGAGCTGCCGTTTACCCATAGCCAAACCATGGAGTCATGATTTGGCTATGGGTAAATTTTCATTATGGAGATACAGATGGTATTCCACAGACTTACCAATTTTTAGCCTTTTACTGTGAGTCTGATGACTCCAGAGCTGAAAAGTCCAATAAAATATTAATAAAATGTATTTTGAAAAAAGAAAAATGAAAAAAATAATTCTTTCTGCTGACTGCATTTGCAGTTTCTGTATACTTCAGCCATCTTCATGACTTTGAAAGACCTTAGTATTTTTTTCTGAATATTTCAAATTTATAGTTTGGATGTCAGTACATGTTTCAGTTTTATTTGTTTTTTAAAAGGATCCTGACTGGCAAATCCTAAACTTCAGAATCCCAGCTACAGGACCATACAGCAAATATTAAAGTAATGCATTATTTCAAACTCAAATAAATAAGCTGGCCACCAAAGAGCAGCTTTCTTTGTTTAAAACAAAAACATCCTACCGGGAAAACAAAAGATATCAAGGTAAAACAACATTTGTTCACACTGGTTATTGCCTTTTTGAGACCAATAGCATACTGTGGGTAGAACGAAATAAAAGACATGGTCATTTGTTGCTTAGTTCAAAGTGTTTCCCGAAGGGGAACTGTAGCTTCTCTACACAGTGGGAAATGTCATCTGAGGAGAGCACACTGTTCAAATGGTTAAGAATGGTACTGGATTTGCATATCCATACCCCTACATGTCCAAACAGAAAGATCACCACTGCAAGCCCTATGTGTGCAACCACAGAACTGCTGCCCCTCCTTAAACTATAAGGAGTTGATTTTCAGGTTACCAGAAAGACAAAGTGAGTGTCTCACGTCTCTAAATCATTGCATGAGTAAAGTGAACAAGCCGATGCAAACTAGACATGTACTATTTTTTCCTGCTGTTTCAAACTCAGACTAATTATCCAGGCAAAGAGATAATTTTTTTGAAAGGATGTCTGCTCCACAAGGATATGGTTCACATAAATATCATCTCACTGCTCTCTGTGCTTCCCTGTCTTCTCCTCGCCCCATCCCAGCCTCCCATTTCAGGCATCTGAGAATGCTTCGGGGAGTTTTGATGACGACTTGGGGACACACAAACAAGGAACTAGTGCAGCTCAGATATTTTTTTATTTCATAACCTGCAAAAATCATTTTCGCTCATGATCTGCAAGTGACAAAAAGTATCAGAATCTCAGCTTCTTAAGAGGAATTAAAGAAGAAAAAAAAAAGAAAATCCTGTTTTTCCCTATTAGAAATGGTGGTAAATAAGAAAAAATAGACATTACACTTTAAATGTCTACATTTTTCAATATATGATAGTAAGAAGGCAAAAATTTTTCAACTCTTACTGAAACATGTAGACATGGTAATGCCTATATCATAGTTCAAGTCATCATGCTCTCTTTTTTTTCTCCTTAATCTGCACTCACACCTTGGAAATAACATTGATCAATTAGACATTGCAGTATACCTTGAAGATTGTGGTAAGTGTCCCTCTGAATTAAGTTCCTGTGGTACTTTAGAAATAAACATTATTCTAAAATAGTACCAAAAACCCAGTGGATAAATCTGAAAGCATATTTTCTGGCTTTAGATGACAGAGCTCCCTTTTTATTTCAAGCAGTAAGTGCAAACCCAGTGAGCAGAGATTTGAATCCTTGTTTTGCCACCTACTTCTCTGTAAAGGAAGTTGTTAACTGGGATGTATACCTGCTTACTTCAGAGATATTAGTTGAGCATGTTTCTATTAAAAATATTGTAATCAGGGAAGGTATTATTGGAACAGACAATAGAGGAGAGCCAGCTGAACACTGAATGGTACTTAGGATAGGTTGGTGTTAAGAAAGTTCCCTTTATCCACACTTTTACAAGATTTTGTTTTTTACTACTATTTCTAAAAGCTGTTATGCAAATATCATATCTCTGATGCCTGTCCTCAGTGATCATTACATTAGTCCAAAAAAACCTTTAAAATTCAACAGTAGCTCTTCCAGGCTACAGCAGCAGGGTATCTTTCAAATGAATCCAGCAGAGTAGCAAAGTGGCAGTGCTTGTGTTCGAGGCAGGTATCAAGTCTAAAAGCAATTTCACAGATGAAAGACAAGTTATCAACAGCATTACAGCCAGACTGGCATATTTTCTTTGGAAATTATCTACCGTATTTTACAGAATAAGGATAAACTGGGAATCTACAAGGCCCTCTGCCTCTGCAACTAACTTCACGTGTGGCTACTACAAGTTATCAAATTACGCCCTGTGCCTGTGTCAAGAAACTGAATGACAATCACTGTGCTTTGTTGCGCTGAGCTGATTGACAAAGTGACTAATTCATGCTTCAAATGGCATGGGAGATAAGTGTTACTCTCCAGAGCATTTGAAAGAAAGTTACTAAGTGTATCTTCAAAATACATGACCAGCTTACTGAGTTTGTGTGCAACTCAGGCAAACATTTTCATTATCTTTTCAGTCCTTCTTCCAAGCCCTAGAGGAAACATGCCTCAGCTTTCATGGTTCAAGATGTGTATTTCAAGCAGCAACAGGAGACAAGCAGACAAGCAATGTCTAACTCCAGTAGCCACTGTCATCACCCAGATTTCACTTGACTGGATTTCTCATCCTTCTTTCTACTCAAGCTAAAATGCAGATCAAGAGTGGCACGAAGAACTGGCATTATTTTCTGTGTTGACTTCATTTTATCTAAGTCAAAGCTTCATGCAAAATCTGTGGAAAATACTGCTCTTTGTTCATACAAAGCAGCAGTTATTACACTTAAAGCACGTTTAGACCAGTACGACACAGGGTGTCATGTACCAAATTTCAGATAGAAGAAATATTTGCAAATTGAAGAACTTTTCCTTGATATTTATTCATCAATGCTACTGGTGCTACAGTAGGGAAAAAAAATAAATACTTACATGCAAAGGACCAAACTCTTTGATTTGCAAACAGAGTAATGAGCTTTTTGTGGGAACAGCATTGATATCTATTATTCTGCGACTATGTTTGTAAGGTAGGAAAAACTGAATAAGCAAAATAAGACATTAAACAAATGATTGATACAGAAACCTTCACTGAATTTGGAAAAACAAACAATAGCTGCTGAAGAGTACAGTCCAGCTTATGTATGCGACCGAAGACCTCTGAATGAACACTGAGGGACTCAAGGAACTCATTAAAAATATCTGATAATTTCCTACTAAAGTTAATAATGTTCTCAGATTCCTGCCTCAGAGACCAGGAGAAAAGGCTATCTAAGTGCAATAAAAAGTATTGAAAAAATTATTTCTATGCCATACAGTCCCTTTTCCAGGAGAAAAAAAAAACCTTCCAAGTTCTTCCACAAGTATGAATATAAAAATTTTTAAAGTAAATACAAAATCAATCTGCTTGCTAAGTGAGGAAACCAAACTCTTCTCTGCATGTCTATTTTATCAACTCACGTTGACCTCCACAAAATGGTAAAAGGTTAATAAAGGTCATTAGGTCAGCAGGTACTCATGAAACTGCCCACCATCTCATTCTGCTTTGAATATTTTCTCCCCACAAATAAAGGCTTACAAAATGCATCACTGGACTTGCAAAAATGGACTTCTGCTAGAAACTCTTTATGATGTTGGCACTAAATATGTCTCTTATTTCTTCTACCATGTCCATTTTCCTCTGCTGTTTCTCATTTAGTTCTTCCCTGACTCTTTGCCTTCCTTGAGTTTTCTTCATATTTTTTCACCAAAAGATTCCATCAAAGTGGTTCAGTCACCTCCCTTTTAAGGCATTTTCTGCACTTCAACTTATTATTGAAATTATATTAACTCATGTCACACAGCATCAACATCATCTATTAAGAGAAAAGCTCCATGCAGAGATTGTTAATTTTGTGTTGAGAATTAGTAATGTTTGCAATGGAAATGAAAAAAGAAAAACAAAAGAAAATCTTAAACAAGCACATGTAATCAAGTAGGGAACAAAATGGAGCTAAAAGGCCCTGAAAGCACAAAGCTTCATGAATAAGTAAGTATTTACACTCTAACCTTGGATCGTTTGTGTTAAGTGTAAACACTTTCTTCTAAACTTTTTATGAAATTCACAAACTTCATAAAACAAAGCTGTTTAATTAGTAATAGCTTCACACAGTGAAGTGTCAAGCAATATACCTAAGAACCAGCATTTTCAGCTTACACAGCAACATAAACCACTCTGCTTTGTCTTTGAAAGGCAGGGCTCTAATAAGTATTCAGGGGCACTCTGCCCAGGAGGAATTTTTACAGTCAGGCAGCCATTATACAGGAATGCACAGCACTAATTTGAAAGGGTAAACTTGTTTTCCAAATGCTAGACTAGATTTTTCTAGTTGCTATGAAAAAGCCATAGTTTGTTAGATGTCTGGTGTTGGGGTTTGTTGTTATTCTGAGAATTCTAAAATAAGGAAGACTTTAATCATTAATGCTGGAATAAAAAGAAGAGTGTTCTTCACAACCCTTCTTTTGTTAACTAATGAGAAAAGTCTGGATTATTGTGTTCAAGTATTTTAAATAAATTGTTTAAGTTGCACCAATTAAGTCTGCTTGAAACCCAACTGACTCTTAAATAGCATAGAATGAAGAAAGATAGTTATTACCTGCCTTTTATATCATTCAGAAATTCGGGTATGTGAGGTTTGGGTTCAAATCCTATGTGATTTTAACTTCAGGCTTGCTTTGCAAACCAAAATACTTAACTCAATACTTTCTTCTTTATACACAAGGGAGGTGGGTTGCTTTTTCCCCCCAAAGGGAAACATTTCTGAGCAGTGCCCTAATAGATCTGTAATAAACACCATAACAAAAAGCTGAAATTCATATTTCTTTGACAAAAATCATAATGTTACCTGAGAGAGCCGTACATCAGTCTCACTCTGCAGATGATGAAATGGTGCCATGAGAACAGAAGACACCCATGTGAATAACTGGAAACCCTTACGTGACCTGCAGTAGCTCTACACATGTCAATAATTAAATCAATATGTGATTTCATATCAAGGAAGAACTTAATATGCAGTCTCCTGACTATCTGCTCCTGATCCTAACTGTGGTTAATTGCTTGTGGAACTGCTGTTTCTGAGGTAATTCTACAACACTGTTTGCTATTTAAGCTGCCAAAATCAAATTGGGAACTTCTATTTCACAATGAACCTTTTTTTATTCACAATTCAACAATTACTTTTTTCTGCTATTTGGTCTCCTAAAATAATCTCATTTACTACTTTTTCTTTCTTCTCTGTTCCCCATTAATTCTGTTCCTATCATTTTAATCTATTTTTTTTTCTCTACCAAGGAGTTGCCACTGCAGCTTATGTGATGATCAAATGGACTGGATGATCTAATTCATCTTTATCAGCTTTCCTTACTTTAAAACATAAATCACATCTTCATTCCTAAAAATGTTCAGATCTACAGCCAGCGGTTATAGAATTAACCTAGGTGATACAAACTTCCTTCCTTCAAACTTGCTTGCTTCTCAGCAATTTTTTTTTCCCCTTCTGAAAGGTTTCTCTCTGCTACCAGCAATTTAATCAGAAGCTGAGACATGAAAATAACCTCCTATCTTGTTTATTCAGGAAGAACACTGAGCAAAAAGTCTAAGTAGACTGTCCATGGCAATAAGACTTTTAGATGGGCTATCTCTGCAAGGAAGAAACTCTTAATGAAAGGCATGATTGCATGCATTTTCTCACATTGAATACTAGAGTCTCAGATATATGGGTTTTTTCACCATAAAACCCAAGCTAGACTATCTAATTGGTCTAAAATGACAAGCTCCTGTCTAGAGATAAGAAGGATTGGTTCTGTTCTCAGTTCTGCCTCTGACTGTATCTTACTTTCTTCCCTGTGTGAATTGATGAGAGTGTTCAAACCTTTTCATAGCTCTCTTTGAGATCTAAGAAAGAAAAGAGGCATGTAAATGTCAAATGTTATATTTAACTGCCTATATATCCTCTTGGTAACATATCTGTGTTGTCAAAATAGTGTTCTGGAGGCAGCTACAGACAAAGGAAAAGAGTACAAGTGAGGAGAAAGATTCACTTTATTCCATGAGTCTTTGTAATATGGTTAGAGCAGAGCTGGGTACAGAGAATTAAATAGGGACTGCTGTTTGCGTGAGGGATAAAACCATAAATATTTTCCCAACATATACTATGTTTGAAAAAGGGAATTAATGTGGAACAAATTTATTGATACCTAAAACATATCAGGAGGTGTCTCCTAAGATGCAACTTAAAACACATTTCTGATGCCCACAGTTCTCGCTGATCTGAAGAATTTTCTTTTCTTTGTAAGCAAAAATACCTTGAAACAGAAAGATGTTTTTTCTTTCAAATGTGACTCCCCAGTGCATGTACTTACTTTAGAAGATCTTGTATGCCTGTGAATTTGATTTCCCTTTCTGGTTTTTCACCTGGCTGAATAAAACCACTTCCATTCACCTGCAACCTTTTTCTTTCCTCTGTTACCAGACTATCACAGCTGTAACAGACACAACTTTCTTTCTGTGCCATTATCAGAGTGCAAGAAGCTTCTTAAAGGCACTGAACTTTCCCTTCCCTTCATGGATATTAATTTGCCACCCAACCTGTGAGTTAATACAAGGTAGGATTTTTTTTGGGCTTGCTAGATTAGGGCTGCCCTATTTGAACAACAGATCTTAAGACATTATGCAGCAAGGCTAGATTCATCTTGCTGCCTTCTCCTTACAGCTCACCTCAGAGAAGCAAATGAAATAGTAGCATAAATACAGAGTTCTGCAGATGGTCAGGCAACAGGCCAGGTAAATAACAGGAGAGAAGAAACAGAGTCAGGGCTTCAACTTAGCCCTGGGGAGTCCTTGAAGACTGCAGAAACATATTGTCCACCTCTTGCTGTAGGAAATACTTCAGTATGTGAGGCTTTATAGACACAGCATCAGTTCCAGCACGTCAATATTAATGACATTTTGAGTCAGGAGTGAAACCCAGCTGACACAGACCAACCCTCCTTGTTGACTAGGGAATATTTTCTACAACTAACTCTCATTTAGAATTCTTCAGCACTGGCTTTCCTACTTTATAGTTGTGAGCTGACAAAGCTACAAATGAGACCTCCAGTAAAAACAAGCAAACAAACAAAACCAAGCAAACCCAAACAAGCAAAAAAAAATCAAAAAAAAACCCCAAAAAACCCAAGGAAAGAAACCCCCCCAAAAAAAGCCCCAAACAAACAAAAAACCCCAAACCTTAAAAAATCATCAACTGGAATTCCTTATATTTTTAAAAAAACAAAAACAAGAAGGTGAAAATTGAAAGCATCAGTAAAGAACATCGCTTTTGCTGCACTTCAGCTGAAATTTAGCTTTGTTTCTTATCTGTTCTTCATATTTGTTTGTGGCCTTTGCTGGTGGGTAGTAACTTGTTAGCTGCAGAATTAAATAGTTCTTGCAATTTCTTTTGCACAACAGTAATAGTATTGATTCCCTGGCTGAGCTATGCACAGGGCTTAAGCAATTTCTTCAAGGAGCTTAACACCATTAGGCCTAATTTGTTATATACGCCATTTTTTTCTTCTGAGAGTTCCGTATTTGTGTGTTCCCTTTATCATCCTAGTTATCTTGTGTTGAATCTATCCATTTCTATATGGAATCATTTGCCAAGATCATTTTTATGTCAGGACAAGAAAAACAGATCACTTTTGAAAAGCTAGAAATGGTTACATGAAATGCAGTACAGTAAAATGCAATGATTAAAGAAATTATGGCAGAAATTATCTGCCCTAATCCAAATTGGATGTCTAATTATGGATTAGAAAAAGGTAAAATTCTTTCTCCCCTAACAAGCAATAATAGGCACTGGTAGATGAAAATTCATCTCCCTCAGAGATAGTTATCAGAAGTACTAAGCTTAGAATGACTCACCTTTTGAAGATTATTTTTTGACTGCCCCAGGCACAGATACATTCTTGATATCTAAAGACAGACAAATCCCTTCCTATACAGAAAGCTATGAAACTGTGACTTGGGAGCTGGACTGCCTGGCATACAATGACAGGTGTGTGTGAATTTGCAGCTCATCAGCCACAGGTATTATCTGCTTTTTACATATTATGAGTTCATGTAACCCACAAAATTACTCAGGCTCACTGCTGTAAAAGTAGGAAGGTAAAATTAGCCACATGGTCTCTAATTATGAAAAACATTATGAAATAACATTCTGCCAGTGCTAATGGCACTATTCAGCATGACTACTCCTGGCACTGACATACAATAACATGTACATTTCTGCGTCATTTAATGCAGCCATATCCATGAAACAGATCCTCTTACCCCTCTTATCATTCTGAATCCCATTTCACATCATGATTTTGTTTGCCTTTAGGATCAGCATCATGTCTTTCAGCTTCATCTTAAGCAGAGCAATTCCTCTGAGGATAAAGCTTGTCATAGCATCATGCAGTCCTGAGATCTACCTCAGCATGAGCTGAAAAACTAATTCTACTACTTTTCCCTGAATCTCAATTATTCTTCTTTTTTCCCCTCAGAGAGTTAAGATTTGCATGTTGAGTTAATGAAATTTAATTCAGATTATTTTTATGGGCCTAATATTAAGGTCCTGCTGCCTACCTAAAATGTCCATGCAACAGCTCCACTGACATGACTGGAATGCTTCATAAGAGCAAGAATTTACTGCAGTGGGTTCAGAGCCTTGTGAACTCCCTGTGAAAGCAGTGATTTGCATCATTCATAGAAATCTCTCTGCTGCTTTATATAATCACCTGTTTCTGAATGAAGCCATATGTCTTCTAATCAGAAAAATCTGAAACTTGCTTTCACAAAACTCAACAAGTAATACCTATCTATCTTGCCTAGGAATAACCTTCTCAATTTGCCAGATTTTGCCTGATGAGGGTCTGTGATCTCCCTCCTTGAGCACTTTGAAGGCTAGGTCAGCCATGAGCAATCTAGTCCAACCATGTTACTCACCATGCTTTCAGCAAGGAGATGGATATTATCCTGAGGTTCCTTCCAGCCTGAATTTTCTTGTGATCCCACAAGCATCTAGTCACAGCTCACAAACAAAAGTGCCTAGTATTTGTTTTTCTGATATGATGAAACACCATTCTGGCTAGCTCTGGGCTCCACTAGAAGGATATCCTCTGTTGCAAACACTTCTTTGAAGCCTGCTTTAGAGCCCATTTTTTGCAACCATTAAGGGATTTTCTTGGACTAAGGATGTCCATCTGTTCCATTTCCCTTTGTGCTATGAGGTCATGTCATCAACAGCAACTCAACAATATAGAGAATTGTAATAGAAATACCAAAATTATCATGTGTGAAGGATGGAATTTAGCAACTGTTGTGGGAAAAATGGAAGGAACAAACACCAGGATAGGGTGTATCAGAGTGCCATATACTGATGTCCTCTAGATTTGCAAGTCACTGGGACCCCAGACACCCAAATGGAGAAACCAAGTACAGTGACTAAATCCTGACAAGGCACACATCTGGTACAGAATAGAGAAGCCAGCTGCCAGATGAAGTCAGAACAGCCAGTAAGACTCCCAAGGCACGAGCCAAGATCATGGAGTTTATTCTCAGTACATGGAGGGTAGTCCACACCACACTTTGAACACCGTGATTCTGTATAGGAAAAAAATAATTAAAATGTTTGTTTGTTCTTTCTAATCATTGTTGTCAGACAAGTCTCAGAATTCTGTTGTGTTTAGTCATTTAAATTATCATCTTTTCTTGGTTTTAGTATGAAATTTTCTCCAGCTACAGGAAAATTTCTCAATAATTAACTGTATTTTTGAGTCCAAGCAATCAGTCTATCAGAGTAATTTTCTATTATACTTTTTCTGTCAATGGCTACTCTGGTTTTTAGTATCAGGAAATTTTATCTCTACTGCACATCTCTTTGTCTGGGTCATTGCTTTACACATTGAACAGTATTACTTTGGCAGTCATTCCCGCCTCTGCCCATTTATTTAAAACATTTTCTCTCTCTTGGAGCTCCAAACCAGTAGTTCAGTACTGTAATGCATTCACCGAGTTTGTAGGTGTATTTCAAAAAGCATTTTCACACCTGCAGTTTGAAAGCAGGAAATAAGGTTTCATTTGCCTTCTCTAATAGAAATTGCTTAGCTAACAGCCTGCGTAGTACTTAAAAATGCAGTTGTAAGTTAAGGCATGGACATATTACACCTATGACTTTCTCTTATCAGCCTTTTGTTTCCTCTTTTTCTAAAAAAAGTCAGATATTGGCTATAATCTCATTTTTTAAACATAAAAAATAAATATACTAATATACTTAATTAAATTACTGTTTACTAGATAGCACCCGGGGACTGTCACTGATTAGTGTCTGATGTATTGACACTGTAGAATTCTAGCTTAAATGTCCACTGTCACTTGACATTTCTTTAATTCACTTTCAAAGTACAGATGAAATATAAGACTCTTTATTCCATCAGTTTCACAATTTTCTTCCAAATGTACATATACAAAAATGTACCTTTTTTGAGCCAATGCCAACCTATACACTTGAAGCATCCTCTTTTGGTGATAAAGGAAAAATAAATATAAAAGAAAGGACAACTTAAACAAAACTTTCCATCCTAAAGCACCTGGTGAAGTTGACTTGAGTTTATAATGTCAAAGTTCCATTTAAGTACAGATGTCCTCTAGGAAGACCTGCATGACTGCAAAGAGGTTTTCTGTATATGTACATATGTACAGACCAAATGGCAAAAGTTTCTTTTAGCCCCTTACTAAATGAGCCCCTCCATGATTTATTCTTTTGCATTTTTCATCAACTGAACTAGTGTATATTTTACCTGCATTGGTTGTGGAATGGATTTGGTAGGAGATTAACATGACAGGTATCACCCACAGGCTTGCTTAAGGAGCTATCATCTCTACAGGAGTACCAAACAGTATGAAGTAGCCCCTAGACATTAAACTTCCTTGCTGGTTTACCCACTCAGGCATTGAATATATCAATAAAGCAAGTGGCTCAAAGGGAATAAATGCCACTTGTATCCCCACCATGCAAAGTGTGTTAATCGACTGCAAATATAGCTATTGCTTCTATTTTACATCAGACTTAATATAAATCTATTAATTTAAATAAATATATATTTTGTTCATGTTTTCAAAGAAAACTGTACAACAGTACAAGTAAAGAGTTATAATTTTATGATATATCCTATAGGTTTGTACTTCATTTTACAGCTTCTGGTGGCCATGAACTTTCCCATATTCATCTTATCAAAAAGATTGAAAAAACGTGCTTGAGAGCTTTGGCTTCAACTGACCATGACACCTGATTTTGAAAGCTAATTTGTATCCTTTGAAAGCTAAAAACACTTCTTACTTTTCTGGCATGAATGTTGTTTTTTGTTGTAATTGAGCCACAATGCCACATATAAAAACAGCAGTTTCTTAAATAATAAACATATTAAGGGGAAAACAAGAAGTATGTTTTTACTTGCCTGGAAAATGATAAATAGTGTTGCTTTAAACTGTAAGACAAGCCATGAGACAAGTTGCAAGGAAAGTAGAACATAAAACAAAACACAACCAGGAAAAACAAGAAGTACATTTTTACTTGCCTGAAAAATGATAAATAGTGTTGCTTTAAACTGTAAGACAAACCATAAGACAAGTTGCAAGGAAAATAAAACAAACATAAAACAAAGCACAACCAGAAAAAACAAGCCCAAAAGAGATCTGAATATACATGGTTCCTGTTGCTGTGACTTTCTTATTTTTTTTTTCTGCATCTCATTCTGAGTATACTATGTTTGTTTTTAAGCTGAAAATGGATAGATTTAAATGGTACATTAAGAAGAAATTCTTTACTGGGAGGTGAAGCCCTGGAACAGGTTGCCCTGAGAACTTTTTGACACCCCATTTGACACAGTGTTCAAGGCCAAGTTGGATGGAGGTCTGAGAAACCTGGTCTAGTGGAAGGTGTTCCTGTCAAAAGCAGGGGAGTTGAAGCTAGATGATCCTTTAAATCCCTTATGAACAAAATCATTTTATGATACAGTGATTCTATATGTTCTGTAAGGCTGAGTATAAAGCAACAGTACTCACTTTTTCTCCAACTCAAGTTCCAAGAGATAAGTTACTGATAAACCCCCAAAAATTTAATTTCTGTGAAGAATTTCTCAATAATTGTATGTAAAAGTCACCTTTTAGTAGAAGAAAAGAAGTTACATTATCTATTTACTTTGCAAAAAATTTTTGCAGACTGTGGAAAGCAGGGGACAAGAAAAATACATAAAGCACTTACTACCCTTGTGAACCCAATCCTTTAGCTTTCCAGAGCCATAACCTGCTTTAGCATAGACCTATTCAAAAACAAGTGAAGGGTACATCTTCGCTGTGAAATACATTTGCAATCAAATTTACCCTTGAACCTTGGTCTCTTTTTTTTGTGTTAATTGTTGTGGATAGAATACTGCAGAAGACAAGTTTTACTCTCCTCTGACATGGTCTTGCAACAACATGCTAGCAAAGTTTTATGTTCTCCAATGCCATCACATACCTTCATTTTCATGCTTAAAAATGCGTGATTCTGGTGAGCCGTGTTCAGTTCAAATTAAAAAAAAACAAACCAAAACAAGTAACACATGCACAAAAAGTGCTTTTTTTAAGTCCTAAATTTTATACTCAGGGCCCAGGGGAGATGCAAAAGCAAATTTATATAACGTGGATGTGTCCAGCCTTTCTGTGAGGGAACACCCTTGGGTATATAGACAACAAGGACTCATGTCCTCCAGCTTTGGCTCCAGAACTCACAGTCCAAGGTAGAGGTTCTTCATAGTGTAGACCTTCTAAAAACAGGGCAGGAGTCCACTGATCAACCTTCCCAGCAGGGCTGGACACTCACCCACCCGAAAGGGTACTGGTAGTATGTGTAGCAGAGTGGTAAGGGTTTTTTTAATGTATTTTGTTATTATTTCTAGTAAACACTTTGTAGATCCCTTCCTACTTTCTCAGAGATCAGTAACAGTCTGGAAAAGTGCAGAATCACTTTATATTGGCAGAGATGAGGGGCAAAAAAGCAGAACAGCCCTTGGCAGACATGAGGGCAAAGTGATGGACTTCACCTCACAACCCCACCTTACGAGAGCCCACATTTTGTCTCCCCGTACAAGAAGCACTCCATTAGTCACTGAGTGGGGTGACCAGCTGGGACCATCACAGAGAGTTCCAAGCTTGGAAAATACATGCAGCACAGCAAGGCAAGTGGGACATGAGTGGGTTTATGTCAGTATGCTAAGATTCACCTCTGTAATTCTCACTATTACTGAGTAACTTTGTGGCATGTCTAGAGATTATAGATTTAGAAATGTTTAAGACAGATAAGATTAAAACTAACCAAGAAGGTGCTTTAAGAGACTGTGTTTTGACATAATGTATAAAGGGATCATAGACTGACCTTGTTTTCTGTGGATTTGAGATTTAATGTTACTTACTCCTAAGGGAGTATATTTAATGCATTGACACTATTCTGCAGCCACCTGTGAGTTACTGATTAGACAGAATATGTAAGAAACAAAAGGTATCTTTGGGAAAATAAAGGAACAAAAAATGTCACTGAAACCCTATTGTGTATTCCCTTTGGAAACTTTAATTTAAGGTAATAACACTTCAGGAGTGAGCAATGCTTTTCTAATTGCTTGTATTATCTCCTTACCAGTGTTTCACAAAAGGTAGTAGATAGATTGTAAGTGGCAAATCTCTAAAGACTCTAGACAGAAGCATAAACACACAAGAAAAAAGTATAATTTCAGTGATTACCTTCCAAGCCTTTAAAAAAAGTAGTTAAGGCTTGATTTAAAAGCCTCCCCTCTGATGGTAATAGCCTATTTGTCAGATGTTATTATACAGTGATGATAGTCATTGTGTAGTAAAATGCTTAGCATTTAGCACTAAATGCTGACTTTTTCTCAATTTATTTTCTCTCTAGATGTTTGTATTGTGGCAAGTAGTGAAGAGATTGGCCTGAAGACTGGCTCTCTAACCCCAAATGCATCAAGGTTTAAAATGAATTTTGGAACTGTATCCTTATTTGTATATTGAAAGGAAAGCTATTGCACACTAACAAATAAGAAATATATCTAACTGCCAACACAATATAATTCTTAAAATGAAAAGGATTTATATTCACTCTAAATAAAGGTTTAACCCTTGTACTAGTTTGAAAACAAACCAGTGGGAGGCACCAAGTCAGAATAAAAATTTAATGGGGAAGTTAAAGAAAAGGAAAAAAAAAACTAAAAGAAAACACTGGTTCAAACTGACAGAGTCAAGATACAACCTGAGTCCCTGTTAGGCAGGGTGGTGGTAGCAGTCTGCTAGAATGGTGGCTGCAGTCCTCTGAAGCGGTGATCCTGTAGAAAAATAAAAGGGTCTGCTCTTCCTCAGAAAGTCCAGTGATGACTGTGTAGCTCCTGTCCTCTGGAAATCCAGTGGAAAGGGATGTCTCTGGTGTCCAGAATCTCAGATTATATCCACAATGGGATGCTTGGTTCCTCCCTCTGGGTGGAGCATCTCACAATGGGGTAATGAGTCATGAGGCCAAGTGTTGATTGGGCTCATTAACAGATGATAGTCCGGAGGGAGTTATCTATGAGTCATGTGGCAGGACAATGATGGGCCATTAACAGCAAGATAGTCTGGGGGGAGGAGGCAAGGAAACACTGCCCCACCTGGTTTCAACAGCTCCTGAGGATGGTAATGGAATACACTGCAACCCAGGACACCCTTTACAGATGTCACTTTTGAGTTGAAACAATCTCTTCTTTTTGACTGAAACGGGACCTTCATTAATGGACATATTTCTCTGTAAATTTTAGCCCTCAGGTTCTGTCTTTTAGAATATTATATTCTGTCTTTCACAGAGTTTTATTACATGACTTTATGAATGAGTCAGATCTTGGACTCTATTTGTTTCACTTCTTTCATATAATATATGGTGTGGAAATCCAGTCACTAGTGAATATGTGTTAGAGGAAAATTACTATTAGCCCTCTCTGAGGGGGCAATAAAATGGTCTTTAAAATCTCTGTGATTTTTTTTCCCATAAATTTACATTAAATTAGACCGATAAAGAACTAATAGTGATGAAAGAAGCAAGACTAAAAATTTAGTTATAATACACAGAAACTGAAATGCTTCTTTATTTACTTTTATTTTATTTACAATGAATTCTTGTATATGGTCTTTATCTAAACCAGCAAAGTTAACAAATAAGTGTGATAAAAATAAGTGTTCTGGAAAAAACCTTCAAATTATGTTTTCCATAATCAGCTGTTACTGTATAAATAACGTTGCATAAATATGATACTTGATATTCAGTTCATGCAATGCAGTAGACACTTCACATCATTTACTTAGTGCAAGACAAAGACTTATTTTTCTTCCAAAAATAATCTGTCTGAAGTTTATCAAATTTCCTGTGAAAAGTACTAACATTTTCTGTACGAATGATGAGATATGCACCTAATTGACAACAGATTCATGCAAAGAAAATGGGAATGTGCTCATTGCATAGAAATAATAAACTGGGGAAAAAAATCAAAGGAAAACACTGAACCATGGTTAAAATTCAGTAGAGATCCCCTGTTATACTGTTCAGTGGTTAGAATAGTCTGGGAAAAAAATTTACATTTTTTTCAAAAAATACTTTAGAACTATATTATATTTATTTAACTACCTCTCCCAAATTTTTCAAGAACCTCTCATCTTATATTTATTCAATATGTAAAGCACTATTAATATGAGATAAAATTTTTAATTATTTTATTACTATAGAAGGTACTGGTTCATTGTTTTTAACATGTTATCCTTAATGAATTTTCTTCCATCGTTATTTGTAATTTAGACTTCAGTAATTTGCAGTAACAGATCAGTGTGCTACCAAGGAAGAGAAGTTCACACAAAAGCCATATTAGGATTGGCTGCTGAACATAGGGAGTCAGTGTTTTTTTGACTTTTCTAGATAAAGACCTTCTGCTGTTGCACTGATAGCAGAGAATTGTATCAGACTTTTGTTCCTATATGGACAACTTCCCAATAAACTAAGTGCTCCCTAAAAATAGATGTAGATAAATGCATAACAAAGAAAAAGATTATTATTGTCAAAATAGCTTATCATATCAAGCAGAAAATTCCTCCAAATTTCACAATAAATTTCTTTAATTCCACAACAAATTCAGCATTACATGCAATACTCAAATGTAATAGATACCAGTTTTTGTCCTGAACCAGCAAAAAACTGTATTGTATCACCTTCAACACAAACATTTACTAAAGCTACAGATATGCTGGTGAATATATCCCACATGGGATCCCTGGTCAAGAGGGGTTACACACGCTTGTGTCCACTCTCCTCATGGCTTGCCCCATCTCTAGCAGATTGGCTGCATCAAGACCTCATAGGTTTCAGCTTTGGGTCTCCTGGCTCCCTGCTGCACTTTGGTTGCCACAGTACAAAACTGAAGGCAGAGGGAGACTGAATGTTGTTCTCAGTTTAAGTGTTTTAAGCAGTTTGAGAACTGTGCTGATGCCAACTAGACTTTTTTTCTAAAAACAGGAAGATCTGACTGTATTGCATAAATAGCACATTGCCAGTAGGACAGGAATGGCATCTGAAGGTTCAAAGCACTCTAGGATAGTACTGAAGGGCACAGGATGCAAAAACCTGGGGCAATCTCATCCACACTGCTTACCTGGAATGGGTCACTTACACTTCCTATACTATCCAGGAGAAAAAGGTCTTAGTTTCTTCTAAACTGTCTTTTGGAGGCAATGCTCCTCACTGAATATGCTATAAATTAACTTCCTTTTAACACCAGAGTCTGATGATTTGGGACCACTTCTTCATGTTGCCCTTTACTCTCACTGTATGAACAAGTGATCTCAAAAAAAAGAGATGTTTTGAAAAGCTAATCATTTATGTTAAGCACTTAATAGAAATCGTGCAATTCAAAAATCTGGCTTTAACTCACATGAAGTCTGTTTCATTAACATGCACTTACTGCATCAAAATATCACAAGGATTGTCTAGATAGTGATTGCAAAATAGCTTCTCCTCAACTGAGGAAATAATCACTTTTCAGGAAACCCTTTAGGCAGTCACTTGAATCCTTTCCTGGCTGAGGATCACTAAAGACTGGGACACTGTCCTCAGGACATAACTCTGGTGCTTCAATGGACTATAAGATGAAAGATAGCATCTATTAATTGTGCTCTACAACAGCAGACTCTGGATTTCTTTTTTAAACAATATGAAAATATAAATTCAAATCTGTATATAATCTCTGTCTGTAAATCAAATACTGTTATACTCCAAGCAAAAGACCCAGGTTCTTCCTAAATTCCTAACACCCAAACATTTGATTCCATTTTTATCAAAGATGTTAAATACAAACATTATTAGCTATGAAAACATAAACAAGCATACTGTTAATTACTTTTGATTATATAATATCTTTTGGGAATATTCCCCTTTTATTTTTTCACTCTTGACACACTCTATATGATGTGTAAGTTGTTTATTGAAACGATAAAAGATACAACCTTTAATTTATTTTCTTCTGGACAGAACCAGTTAATGCACTACACCTCCTGAAGAAAAGAAAATTGCAATATTGTGTTGAATTTTCTGTCTCAAGAAACCTGATAACATGGCAAATATGTTACCCAACAGAGTTTTGATATTTTGCACAAGTGATGTTTAAAGGAAAAAAAACAACTAATGACTTTAAAAGGCAGACTCATTCTGGTTTTGCTTATGCATTCTTTATTGCAAACATTACAGCCACAATACACAGCTCCATTGTTTTTTAATGTTTGATTTAATGTTAGTATATAAACCCCACCATCATCACCGTAACATTACTTATTAAATTTGACAATGCTGCAGATCTCAATGGAAAGCTTGAAAAATACAATGCAGACTGCACCGAGATTCACTTACACTCATCAGGAACTGCACTTGAATTCATCAGGAACCATTTTTTTAATGTCTGAGAATGAAAGTTATACCACAGTCTACAGCTATTACTGAACTTCTCATGTTAGAGACTTTAACAGCACCCTCTCAAGATTCTGAAATTGCAGCCTGAGATGTACACAGTTTTTCTCAACTTCCTTTCATCCTTTAAGAACTTTTAATTACTTTTCTATGAAGGCAAAAGCTACCACAGAGACTTTATAATTAAAGACACTCTCATGTCTTTTCCAGGCAATCTCAGGCCATTTGCAGTTTATTCCCATGAATTACACAGAAGTTTCTTCAGCGAATCCACATATAAAAGCAGTAAAAGGTATTGATGAAGGAATAGTTCTTGCCAGTATTACACTACATTACACATTTTCCTGAATCCCTGGATGAGAGCAACCCTCATTAAAGTTCTTAGCTATCCAAGACTGACTCCCAAATACTCTTTTTAAAAACTTTGTGCAATTCTCTGAAATGCTCTTGAACCATGTTGTCTGTTGGGACACAGACTTACTCACATGGATCAGTTAACTATTACACATGCTGGGAAAAAGTTGGTTTTACAACACTGACTAAGAAAACAGCTGAAAAGACTGAAGCTGCACTTCCTGTCATGAGATATATCCTCTCTTAAAATGAAAACCTCAAATTTAGCAGCCCTTGTGATTGAACAGGTATCCATGTTAAGCAACATGCAGCATGAAGAAAGCTGCAAACATACTTCCTCACCAGTCTGATAGATATTCTCTTTTACTGGGTAGAAATACAATTTCCAAATTCTTTTAGGTCCTTTGGATTCCTTATCAAACATAAAAGTATTGTGGCCCCTTCAATTCAGAGAAACAGTATGATTTCAGCAGACAATGGATTTTAGTCCCTACTCATAAGGCTTTAGATTAACACTCATAAGTGTTAATCTAAAAACACGTCATTGATTTACTAAGACCTGTCTGCATTCTGCAACTGTTAGACAACATGAGCATATTTTAGAAATATGACCTCAGTTCAACTGTTTTATTAATTCTTAAATATAGATATAGAAGTAGATAGATTTTTATATAGGTATATAAATATCTTTCCACTCTTTTTCAGCCTACAGACAGATAATTATGGTTGCCCCCATACTGCAGGATTCCCCACATTGCAAATTTGCATCCTGGCTATATCTCTTGCCATGTTATGGTTTCTATTAGATAGAAACCTGTGCGTGGGTAGGCAGAAAGTCGCAGTGCTCTCTAGCTGTTTTCCTGATCTGGATGAACAAGCATTTTGTGGAATATAAGCACAGCACAGTCCAATTTCAACCACTGATACAAAGTAAAGTACCAATTATATGCAGAAGACACACAGTGAAACCTAATCTTCACTACATCTGATTATTATAATTGCAATATTAGAGTGCTGGGAGAGAGTTGCCTCCAGAATGGAACAGTTGGATGAGATTCAGCCGTGCCTCAAGCTGAACCCAATCAGCTCAGCTATATTTCTACAATCTATATTTGGGTTGGCAGTATCTCTGCTGTTACCTGATATAAGGCTTTGACCTATCTTGATGGAAAATTATCTAGACTCATTTATTTATCACGGCTCAGACAGACAGTGCCAAGGACATTTCTGAAAGAATGACACCCTCAGTGCTTTGGGATTCTCAGCTGAGATAGGTGCTTCAGTCCATCAGATCTGCCCTGAAGTAACCAGTGCATTCTCATAGCATTAATAATCAAGTTCAGTGCTTCTAAATGCTTTGTGTACACAGGCTAGGAATTTCAGCATGTAAAAAATTGCAGTGAAGAAATGATGGAGTTTTAATAGGAGTCAATAAAGTCATGAGAGGTGCAAACAGCTAAGCAGGGATTGACGATTCATTCTTCTTTGAATGAAAGCACCACAGGCTATCAAAAAAACTAGGTGTGACCTTCAAAAGAAGAAAGTCTGTACCTTTACACAATGTGTAAGTAATCTGTGGAACTTCCTTCCACAAGACATTGTAAATGCTAAATGGATTTTGAAGTTCAAGTGGAAGCTGTGCAAGTTCATGGAAGAAATTTTCATCAGTAGTTATTAACTTCAAACACATCAGCTTTTCTTGTTCAGAAATTCCTTCTGCTGCAAGTTTCTAAAGACTGTAAGACTATGCTGAGAAAGTTTAACCACATTTGTTTCACTCCTATACTCTTTCCTATCTATCCATGTTTGGTTAATATCAGATAGACAATGCAGGACCTTTTGACATGGCTTCCTACTCTATTTCCATGACATCTTCTTTATCACGTGAAAGCACTCCATAACTATGAGCACAAATATTTTTGAGTTTTGTCTTAATTAAAGAAGGCTAGTGGATGAATTTGAGCAGTAGATATACCCATTATCTATCCTTTTCCAAAGTCAGTCCCTGGCTTGGGCTCATTTCCTATGTATTAAATTTCTGGGCAAGGGCAACCCAAAGAAGTCAGAGTTAGGGAATGAAACCTTCTAATTGTCTACAAGGCAAATACACTGCAGTGCTGGGCAGCGTAAACATAACCCAGCTGATGTCCCCTGACCTTATGATTGTGGATTTGTTTCTGGCCCTAAGTATATCCTAGCATAATTAGAAGCTCTTCTAAATAATGACCCCAAGATCGGGTTTGCATCTACAGATTGAAATACTGTATTACACACATTTCTTCCTTATTGGGACAGGCAAGAATAAAGACAGTCCAGACAGGACTAACATTAGTCACGTAGTTTAACCTGGCACTGAGAGGCACTTGGACCTACATTGTGAACCAGAATTTCAGAAAAAAAAAGGGGATGAGGTGCAGACAGAATAAGTGACCTCCAAAGGTCATAATGGAAGTTTATGTAAAAACAAAAAATAAATCTTTGACTTTTCAGTCCAATGATTTTATCATAAAAGGATCGTCACAAGAGGGAAGACCTCTCTGGTTAACACTGCATGCTCTATTCCCAGCTGTGCTGTATTCCTGTGATAGCAGCTATCAACCATTACAAAGCAACTTAAGACCCTTTTATTACAGCATTAAGCCAACCTTTCATAGACATAAAGCTGAACCAAGATCTTGATTGCCAGTCTGCCTCTGTTTAATAGCTCCACAGAGCAAATTTATGAACACTACTATCTTGACATCCACTTTGTTTGTATCATTTTGTTATAGCCCTGTCCCTAAGATTTAAAATGTTCTGTACCACTGAGGAGAACTGATGCTCCAAGTTTAGTGGATATACATAACTATAACCTTGCAGATTAAGAGATTTTTTTCCAGTGTATTTTCCCAAGTATCAGAAGTACAACTGAATCTAGTCATTTAAAACAAAATTTTAAATAGAGTTCTGAATTCTAGCTCTGTCCTTAATCTCCATTTTTTCAGGTAGGAATAATTCTTCTCCATCTCTCACAAGAGTTACAAGTACAAATATTATTCTTAAAGTAGATGCAGGAAAATCATGTAAGGTTGGAAATCTTATTAGAGCCTATCCCTTTGATTCTCTCTACAGCTTGACAATGCACAGAGAATATTTTGTGCTGAGTTGTGGTACCCTAGTATGACTGGAACAAGTGCCCCACAATCACGACTACAGCTAGATTGCCCCGTGCTGGTTTCACACTGTACAGACCTCTCCACAATATTCTATACAGATGTTTTGGGGGCTTTATACTGAGGTTCAGATATCAGCTATCTGGATGTCTACACCTTCAATGGTCAATAAAATCGAATGGGCTCTTTCAGGACACAGTCTTATGACACTTTTAATCAGGTCTAAGTTAGAATGAGATGAGTCAGTGATCCTGAGTGTTTTCCTGTGAAAGGAACAAAGATAAACTATTTTGATATTGACATTTGCACTGGCAATGTCCGCATTTCTCAGAGGAATTCTACCTTTCACTGTGTGTATTTAATGGGCCACAGTCCTCCAGTGGCAAGTTGAATGCTTAAGTTTTCACTGTTCTTTGCTTTCTGCTCCACTGTACATCCTTTTCTGTACTTTCAGATACAGATCCTCATTTTTATCTTCCAATAGGGAAATTGAGACTAGTGACAGAATATTTCCTCTCTTAAGGTGGATTAATGTTTGTCAGTTTGGACAAAGAGTTGCCGGGTAGCAGCACACAAGAAAATGTGAAGTGACATATAGATCAACAACTTGTGAAGTAGCATCTATGCATAAGGCTGTGATTTAACCACAGAAGTAAATGAAGCTCTAGTACTCCTGGAGCTGGATAAAATATTCCATCCCAAAAGGCACTGATGTGGTATCAACTCTTTTTCTAATAATTTGAACACAGAACTACGTCCTCAGTTCAAAACTTTTTATGGGCTCATTTCTATGAGGAAAAGATTGATCTGTGGCAATGTATGAGAATATAAAGAAAAAAAAATATCATTTTTCTGGAGCTCTGTACAGATGTCACTTCAGAACTGCAGGTCAGCATAAAATCTCGTCTATCTATTTATAAAGTTGTGGCCATCACTCACTGTTATGAACATCACTGTAAACTTCAGATATAAATGGCCAAAACTCCCTGGCAGTAACTAACGCCTTCTGCAGTTCTGATTGTCTGTATAGACTTTAAAGTTTAAAATTTCTCAGAGACTGTGATGTTTAAGACCCACGTTGAACAGGACAAGAGGCAGAACCCATGCTCCTACTTCTCCTGCCCCTCTTCATTCAAAGGTTTGTTGTCTGCACTGGCAATGTCACCACTGTTATTTAAAGTTTATTGTGAAAGAATTCAAGATGTCAATTGACACCACTTTTATCTAATTTTGAAAGCATATTTGTTTGCAGACAGTATGGATGTTAGTGCTGTTGAAATGCCCTTGTAATTTTGTATAATCCATATCTTCTTACTTGACCTGTAAAGTCTTTAATTAGACATTAGATAGTCATTGGTTATGATTAATTTACTCTGTCTTTAGCTCTGTAGACCACTTATCACCTATCCTCCCACTATAAGGAATAACATCCCAGACTAAAATAGATACCAAGTGGGATGAACTGCCCTCTGCAGTACTAATTCTAGTTAAACTTCATTGATTTCCTCTTAGATTACAGAAACTATTTATCTCTTGCCTTAACTGACATCACATGACTGTAAAGGGTGCATTTGGGAGACTAAGGGGAAGCTGCCACTGCCTCTTGCAGAATGTTGTTTGCTTTGTGCCATGACTGTACACCATGTGATCCAAAATACCCAAGGGGAAAAGAGAGCTTCCGTACGAACCCTGCTGGGAGACACAGCAGAGAAGGTTCTTAAACTGAACTAAGGAATCAAAAAAACTTCCTCCAAATGACAGATGCCAAAGGCACTGACTCAGAGGTGCCTAGTGTTCCTATTCTGAGTACTAGGGTTATTTGAACAATTTTAAACTTACACTTTATTCACTGACTATGACTTTTCCTTGAATTATATTTTATAATATATTTCATATAAATTCCATGTGATAGTTTATGAAAAATTTCCTAGATATTTGTAAGAAATGTCACAAACAGTTGCCAACAAACTGCTTTCATCTTTAAGAACTGTGATGGATTGCATGACCAGAGTGCTGTAATGGAAGGATACTAGATTGTTAGGAAGGATGGGACAGGAAGATGAGGTAGAGTAACCTGGAGTTACTGGTGGACAGTAATTTGGACACAGCCAGAAATGTACCCTTGCAGCACAGGCTCTCTTGGGCTGCTGTAGGCAGGATATTGACAGCACGTGGAAGGAGGTGATTCCTCCCCTTTATTCCTCGCTGATGAGGCCACACCTGAAGTAGTGTGTCCTCTTATGGTCTTCCCAGTACAAGAGGCACATGAACATACTGGGGACAGTCCAATGAAGGGCAACAAAAAAAGATCAAGGGTCTGGAGCATTTCTCCCATGAGGAAAGACTGACAGAGTTAGAAATGTTTAGCCTAGAGGAGGGAAGGCTCATTGGGAAGATCTCAGTTCACATAAATAACCACAAGAGAATGTGAGATGGATGGAGCAGACTCTTCTTGGTGGTGTCCTGTGACAGGACCAGAGGCAATGGTCACAGGAAGTTCCCTCTGAACATCAAGAAACACTTTTTCACTGTGAGGGTGACTGACCTATGGCACAGATTTCCTGGGAAGGTTGCTGAGTCTCCAACCTTGGTAAGATTCCAAAATCATATGAACTTGGTTCTGGCCAACCTGATATAGGTGACACTGCTTGAGCAGAAGTGTTGATCTAGATGAACTCCAGAGGTCCTTCCAATCTCTACTAATCTGTGAGCTCATGAATGAATCTTCTGGAACTTTCCATGAATGGATGTTTTATTTCATGTGGTACTTCACACTAGTTGTAGCTCAGTGTACTTTTTTCTTTACACGTTGTTAAATATTTCATGAAAATATCATAAATATTACATGACCATTTCAGAGAGATTTCTCATGAGTGTTTCAGGAAATATCTTATGAGCATCACTATGACATTTCATGAACATACTTATGCCTGAGAAAAAAAGATATAATCAAATATTTCATGAGTCTTTCCAGAATACTATCCAAGTTTCTTATGAAAACTGCAATATTTCAGCGATAGTTATGTTAAATACTTATTGATTACTTTCTAAGCAAGCCTTTTTTTTTTTTTTTTTGAATATGCTATCTACTTCTAAAAGCAAATAAAGCACCAAAGGACAAACATTTGAATCTCCTCAGGTATTTTTAGATGGCAGTTTAAATACAAAAAAGTGACGGTGTAAATTCATCACTGTCATAACCATACACACTGTCAGAAGTTGTAAATACACGTCTGGAAATGCAACTTGCATCCAGGCATGGAGTTTCCTAGGCAAAGAATATCTCCTTTGCTTATCTTCTTTTCCTTACATTACTAGTTTTTGTTATAATGACATGCCACACAAATTACTGCTATGTGTACTTCAGGCTTTCTATATGGACACTTTGTAATAATTTGTGGTGTGATGCACCTTAGGAAAAAGTACCTCTTGGCTGTGAAGTAATTTTCACACTGTCTGATTTGAGGTGAATATGAGATACAATATGTAATATTTACCAAGAGTGATAGGCTGCCTGAGTTACCTTTCAGTGACAGACAGAAAAGAGACAGCTACAACTGTTTTCAGGTAAAGTAATCTTCAATACCTGCCATTTGTCCTTGGCAGTTTTATGACGTCTTGATCTCTGCTGAATCAGCTCTTTATTCTTGCTCTTCTGAGCCCACAGTAACTCCATGCCAGAGATACCTTACTCATGTCCTTTGAAATTCCTAGGGAGAAAAACCCAAACAAATAATCGTTTTTGCTTCCTCTATCTACCTAGTCATAGCAGTTGGAAAACAAATAACACACTTTTCTGTGAGTACAAGACCACTTACAGTTTCAGACCTGTGGTGATGAACAAGTAACAAGCCCTACACATTTTATTTTGCATCAAAAATGGTATATATCACCCTAAATTTTGGTATAACATGTTCAGATCTTCTTCCTTCCCAGTATTACAATAGCTTAGAAACAGTAAGATATTTTCCACCTTACTTATGTCACATTCCGGAACTATGTTGCCATGAGCTTTCTATGTAGTATTTGAAAAATGCAGTCAAGTTCTGTGCACTTCTTTTAGGAAGTGCCTGGAAGTATACACTTGGCTGGTTCATGAGAAATGGTTGGTTGATTGGCAGGAGTCACTCCCTGCCAGTCAACCTGAGCCATTGTAGGAACTCCCAAGCTAACAAAGAAACTTGACTGACATGATTCTTTTGGAAACAGTGGTGGGGTTGTGGAGACCAGGTAAGAAGTCATATGGGCATCTCTGCAGAGACTGCTTGTGTTAGAAGAGGTCACTGATACAAGCTGCCACAAAAAAACAAACAAACAAACAAACAAACAAAAAACACCAAAAAAACCAAAAACCAAACCAAAAAACCACATTGTAGAATCATGGAATATCCTCAGTTGGAAGGGACCCAACAGAATCAGTCCTGACCCTGAGCAGGGCACACTAAGAGTCACACCACATGCCTCAGAGCATTGTCCAAATGCTTCTTGTACTCTGGCAGGCTTGGTGCTGTGACCACTTCCCTGGGGAGTCTGTTCCAGCGTCCAATCACCCTATGGGTGAAAAACTTTTCCTATTATCCAACTTAAGCCTCCTCTGGCACAGTTTCCTGCCATTTCCTTGAGTCCCATTGATGGTCACAAGAGTGAGAGAAGAAAGCAGTGCCTGCACCTCCTCCTCCTGTTGTGAAGAAGCTGTAGTCTTCTATGAGGTCTTCCCTCAGTCTTCTGTTCTCCAGGATGAACAAGTCAAGTGACCTCAACAACTCCTTGTATGGTTTTCACTCAAGGCTTTTCACCATCCTCATTGCTCTCCTTTGGATGCTTTCTAATGATTTAATATCTTATACTGTTGTGCCCAAAACTGCACAAAGTACTGGAGGTGAGGCTGCACCAGCTCAGAGCAGAGCAGGACAATTTCCTCCATTGACCACCTATCAATTCTGTGCTTGATGCACATTTCTCCTTACAGTCTGTGTGAACCTTCGTCCTTGCAGTTTATGCTCACTGTCTCTCATCCTTACACCATTCAGCACTGTGAAGAGCCTGGATCCATTTTCTTGGAACCTTTCTCACAGGTTTTAGGGGAAAGTTACTAGGTCATCCTGAAACTTTTTATTTTCCAGACTCAACAAGATCATTTTTTCAGTCTCCCCTTACAGGGAACATACTCCAGAATATTAGAAACTATAGCTGAATATTTAAGCTCAAGTTAAAAATATCTAGAAAAAATTTACAACCAAAACTGAGATCTAGCTGTGTTTAGGGAACATTTTAAATCCTGTGCAATCCTCAAAGTAAAATTAATATTTTTTTCATTAGTGCTCAGAGCCATAGGGATTTAAAACATTCTCTACCAGTTGCTCCCCTGTATCTTAGTATATCTGTAAATCTTCATATATGCCTTGGTATCTCTTCATCTATTTGCAGTTATAAGTTGTGAAATGTTCCCCCAAAAGAGTTGATCTATTGCTGCAATACTAGTCCTTGTACCAGATAAAAATTCAAGATACAATGCTGCACATTAAATGCCGTGGTAGGATATATGAAATGTGTCTCAGAAATTCTGTAATTTTCTATAATTTTATCCATAGCGTCAACCATACACTGAAGAAAATTTGTTAGGATTGTGTTTTCTTTTTTACAGTAACAAATTCAATTATGTTAATAGTAAGTTGTTACTTACATATGGTAAAATAGAAGGTTTAAAACAATAGGAAGAAGAGCACAGTATACAAAATTATAAAGACAAATAAATGTGTTGGAAGAAGTTAAATCTGGCTCCAGGCAGAGTACATAAAATTCCCAAAGCAAATGTGTTTTGGAAACAACGCTTTTGGTCCCATCCATGTTTCGAGTATACAGTCTGAAAGAAAAAAACTTGAGCCTGCTCCTGCTTCTGCATAAAATGATGGCACCCAACCATCTTACAAATTCAAAAATTTTCTGAGTAATATTTCTGTATGTCTTTGAAATTCATCATAATATTTCACAAAAAGATACCTGTTACCCATATCACCACCTTCTGAGTTGCTTCAAACTTTTGTCAGATAGTGCAGATCACTAAAACAATTTCTTCCTTGTCAAAACTTGTTTTGGGGTAGGAGAATGACCTAAACTGCTGAGCCTCTATCAGCAAATAAAAAGAATCAGAAACTGATGTTAATGTCAGCTATCGCAGCACGTCATGTGTTCATACAGGTAAAACATTTTGCCTCACCAAACTACACATTTGCATCTCAAACCAATATGTTGGGAATGTTCCTTGGTCACTGCTCCCTCTCAGAACCTTTCTGTCATCTTCTGCCAGGGCACTGCTTTGCCTGCATTGAAATTTTCCCTCAGAACTTGTGTAGTCACTGCACAGACCACAAACATCTATGTCCAGCATAACTTTTCTTGCAAAGACAAAGCTCCTTGAGAACTCCTTGAGGTCCCCTACAACTATTTTCTCTTACTTTTAGGAGAGCCCTAGGCAGGGCTAAGGTGTTTGTTCACCTCATTGCTCTCCACAATAAAAAAAAATCTTTTGATCCACAGCAGAAGACTTCTCCCAAGGAAAGAAATCAATGTCAGTTTTCCTTAACACTGGCAGACACCAGAAATAGGAGAAGTTTGTATATCATACTAGATTTTTTTTTGCCAATTTCTAGATCTTCCAGGTATGTCTCCTTTTCCTGAATTGCCATGATCCTCATTCCATTGATAATAAACATTTTTTACTCTGCTGAGCAAAGAAATCCAGTGTACTAAAAAACCCTCCCCCAGAAGGTTAGACAGAGGCACAAGAAACAGCAGTATATTTTAACATTCTAAGGATGTGGATCAATGCCATTGATGAAAGGAACATGCAAATATATGCTCCAAATCTGGCTGTCATATAGTATTTATATATGAAACTTGTACACAGTCCATATGACCCTGAAAAATAAAGAAGTCACATGGAAATCTGCCATTGATTCATGCAAGACACAAGCAAGTGATGGCTGGAGGACTGCAAAGCCTGGGCAGGGTAGCAGAGCATCTGTGCAAACATTAGGCAATCCTAATACTGCAAAGTAAATTTGATATTGAAGAGTTCAGGTTACACATTATCTTGCTCTAACAATTGCATGATATGTACACTGATTTTTTAAAAATGAATTAATTAGGCTCAGCAAAAAGTAAACCACACCCAATCAAGATTATACAAGCATTTGGAAAAGAGGGTGGAAATAGAAATCAGCCAGATGCCCCTTCTTATTATTGCCTTTCAGAACAAATTGTTAAGCAACATGCAGGAGAGCAAACTGCAGTTTGGAGTCACTTCCACTGAAATCATCAAATGTTTTCTGGAGGAAGATGATGATAATGTGGAATTATTATAGCTGTGACCTGACTGAAGAAACTTAGTGGGCTACTGCTGTCATGTGTTAAGAATTTACATTCAAGGCTAATATTTGTTAGCTTTTTCCATTACATCTGTTTTTTTATTTATGTGAATACAGTGATAAAAATCGCAGCATTCAGACTCTTTATTTTCCAAATTGTCATGAAGCTGTGTCAGGGGAGATTTAGATTGGATATTAGAAAAAGGTTCTTCACCCAGATGTTGGCTGGGCACTGAAACAGGCTCCCCAAGGAAGTGGTCATGGCACCCAGTCTGCCAGAGTTTCAAAATTGTTTGGACAATGCCCCTCAGGCACATGGTATGATTCTTAAGGTGGTCCTGTGCAGGGCCAGGATTTGGACTTCAATTACCCTGATGGGTCCCTTCCAGCTCAGGATATTCTGTGATTCCATGATTTAAATTAATAATTTTTCACTCCCAACCTTTCTGGTTGTTACCTTCTTCGCATTTTTTTTTAAATCCTCACCTTGTTAAGTTCATTTTTCTTATCTTTATGCCCAATTTGTGACATACACACTATAAAAAATGCTGATAAATATATTTTATGGAGAGTTAAACTTTTAATGAGTGCATTTCATGATTTATGTTTTAATTGCCTTTTATACTGATATTTTCAGGCAAATACAGGTCCTACATATCATAACTGCACTATCTTGGCCAACAATCTACTTTCTGAAATTGTGCCTTGTATTAATTGTTCAAACGTCATGAATGTTCAAGATAAAAATTCTAGGCAGTATGCAGGGGAGAGAAGGGAGGCAATCACCCAACTTTTCCTTACAGAGAATATCCTACTGCCAGAATAACTCCAGCTTTCCAGTATTGACAATTCCTGTGAAGGTGAGCACTGCATTAAATTCACTGGTGGTACATGCTGCATGTTAGCATGGAGGGGGGTTTCATGCACAGAGAGACAAGTGCTGAGACATGATAGATAACTCTAAATTTAGAAACTGGGAAGGCATTTAATTAAGATTTACAAGGACAGATATTGTAAGTTAAATATCAGATGATGGATAGAGGCACTGTAAAACATATCTGTAACAACCCTAATTGCCATATAACTAAGCCTTGCCATCATGTAAAGCACAAAGAATTTTGCAGCTTTGATCACAAAAGAAAAAGAAGAAATAGCTCTTGCTGCCCTTAACTAGGGATATTTACAAATTTCAGGTATCTGGATCTGAAAACCTATAGGAGACTTTACACAACCTTAGCTAGACTTTTGACCCAGGATATTGAGAACAAAGTATTAATGCCCTGAGAAACAAATAACATTAGTGCACTGTGATTTATGTGCCAAAAGAATGTAAACGCCTCGTGTTCATGAATGACAAAAGCTCTAATCTGAAGCAAGGCTCGACAAAGCTCTTTGCTTCCTGTTCATGATATTAGCCTAAGAAACGAAAGTTTTACACTGAAAATCAGTAGCTTATCACCTATTATGGTATTAATCACAATTAAAAATCACTTTGATTTTTGCAAAATTTTTGTGAGAATATATTTGGCTTTCTAAAACATACGTACTTATATAGTAGCTGAAGTACTGAAAATCGAAAGGTGTGTAGTTCGACACCTTTTAACTCCATGAAAGCTCAGCTCAAGTGATAGTGAAGGGTCTGGAAGGGAAGCCGTATGAAGAGCAGCTGAAAAAGCCTGGAGAAAAGGAAACTGAGGGGAGACCTCATTGCAGTCTGCAACTTCCTCATGAGGGGAAGAAGAGGGGCAGGCACTGATCTCTTCACCCTGGTTACCAGTGACAGGACCTGAGGAAATGGCCTGAAGCTGTGTCAGGGGAGGTTTAGGTTGGATATTAGGAAAAGTTTGAACCCAGAGGATGGTTGAGTACTGGAACAGGCTCCTCAGGAAAGTGGTCACAGCCTGACAGAGTTCAAGAGGAGTTTGGACAATACTCTCAGGTACATGGTGTGACTCTTGGGATGGTTCTCTGCAGGGCCAGGAGCTGGACTCAATGATCCTTGTGGATCCCGTCCAACTCAGCATATTTTGTGATTCTGTAATTCTATGACTGACATACATTCACAAGGATGAGCAAAGCTGGCTGTCTTGATGTACCTCCTATTATCTCGGTGAAAATTTTATGAGCTTATAAATAAATTCATTTGCCTTGTAAGGAACAAAAAAGCAACATAGAAACTCCAATAATTGTTGTACACATATTTTGTGTGAATTTTTGATGGTGATTCATAATAACTAGATGAAAAATTAGAAGCATATTGATGCACTAAATTTTCTTTATTTACTTTTTTTCTAATTGGACTGAGTCTGCATCCATTTTAGCCCAGTTTCTCCTACCTCACAGTCATTAATCATTTCCAACATGTCAACATAATACCATGCTAGCCCAGAGACTTCTTGGGAAAAGGCAATTATGTTTATCCAGTCTGGAAAAAATGCAGTAGATAAATTGGAGTAAGGCAGATAAGTTACACAGTATCATATATTTCTTGCCTAATACAATGTCATAAATTCACTCAAGAGGTAGCTTTCATGCACACAGACACACAAAAAAAACCCCCACATTTCTAGCCATATTGTTTATATTACTATAGCCGTGAGTTAATAGATGTGATTTCCTCTAGCAAAGTATCCATAGTGGAAAGTTTCTTGTTCTGCCTGAGTTCTACTGCCCTGAAGAGTCATTTCAACAAACAGCAGAGCTTGATCACTACATGGTGCAGCACCACAGCTCCCTTCTAGAATTATATTTAATTTCTTGTCATCATATGGACTTTGTGACATATTAGCCAGAGATCATGTTGTTGTTATATTGGGGTTATGCCTCATTGACCTGTACTTTGGACTAGTGCCAAGACCTGTGACATATTCTCTCCTCTGTAACTGAGTTTACAGAAGTGAGAAGATGAAGTGTTCTTGTTCTGTTGTTACAGACTTATATGTAACTGACAAGACACAAAAGACCTGCTGGCAAAATTTCCTCGTTGCATAGCCTTTGCCATAAATAATATGGCAAAAAATTAACTATTTAACTTGAAATAGTAATTGCGGTGCCTGCTTTTCAACACTAAAATGTACATTGAAGATTAAAGGTTGGGTCTAATTTACTTATAAATATCAATATTTTTTAAATGAAACAAAACATATACTACTACTTTTTTACTCTTGGTGTTTTCCAAAGAAAGATAAAGTGGGCTTGCTGGTTTGAATTTTTTTAATCTGTATATTTCCTTTCCTGTTCCAAGTGTTTATTACAGAACTAGAATTAAAAATATTTCTAGTTTGTTTCCTAATTAATTCTGGTGCCTAATGATGTGCATCAATTGAATGACTTTGTACTTCTGAAAGCCAGATATCTGCCTACCTCTAAGTAATGTACAATGAATAAAGTAAGTGAAATTCCTGTAATGCTAAAATGTAAGAAGAACATTGTGGAATGTGTCTTCAAAATCTGACGTTTGGTTTTCCTACTGTTATTCTCAAATTCATTTAACTTCCTCGAAAAATGTTTGTCGGATTTTACAATTAAAAAAAAAAAAAAAAAAGGAGGTTTAGCTTGTTTTATCTCCACAACATGACTGGTTTGGCGAAAAAATACTGAGTATTCTCAAGTCTGTTAGTATTCTCCAGTGTTTAGGTAGTTCAGAGCACGCTGGTGTACCTTTCATAAAGGGTGATACAGAGTTTCCAGCAATGATACCAGCTGATCCAATAGTCCTTAGCACCATTTTCTGACAAGATCATTCACGGTACCTCAGAGCATTGTGTTCCTAATACTAAAGCAAGATTAATTTAAAAAAAACTTGAAAATCTATCAGTCATTAAACCAAGAGACCATACCATGTTTTCTATTTAATCAAAGCTTTCTAAAAATGCCTCTCAGAGTGTGTAAGTATTTTGAAGTATTTTTCACCTCATGACTTTGTGACTTCCCACAGTGAGCAAATTTGGCACAAACAGCAAGACACCATGAATCCAGATGATTATGTTTTCTGTTGCTATATAAATTTTATTGGATATTATACAGTTTAGTAATTTTCAAGGAATAGTTATTTTGAAAAGTTGGAAAGAATAAGCACAAGCTCATGAACTGTAAAGCTGATGCATTGAAATAAATCATCTCAATTCAGCACTGCATTTTAAAACTGTCAAATAAATCCTCAGAACATGATAATAACAAAATAGCAGAAACATGACAACTTACACTATGAATGAGCCTTTTAAACAGCAATAAATGAGTCAATCAAAACTAGTTGAAATTTGACATGCTTTCTAAACTGTGATGAAAGATAGAATTTCAACAGTAATTCTTTCATAGAAGGGAAAGAATTGAGTTAATATCAGTTTGGTCCAAGCACACACCTACTTAATGCAATTAGTGAAGCGACAGTTAAGCCAGTCAGTATCATCCACAGTCAGAAGCTAGGGTTTTGCTGCAGAAAAAGAAGAGGCCAAGGCTAACAGGCACTGATTTCCTTTACATCATTTAGGACTTCACCCTTTCCAAAGCACTTTGCTCTTGGAGAATGCTTTTTAAAGCAATCCAGAGACTGCAATAAGAATAGGCAGCACTGAATGATGCACAATCTGTGAGTACGACTTCAAGCTCTCTGAAGAACAGAGTAATAATGAACATTTAATTTAAAGAGAAACAGGCACATGCCACAGATCAGCAAACAGAAGCTTACAGCTGTCAGCCAGTGGTATACTCATGTCCCTGGATTCATTTAAAGAAAAGTAGGTATCACTGAACCTAAAGGTTTCGTTTTTAAGCAAGACTCATTTTAAATTAAACCAATTTGTTGCACTCACATTTTAGGTTATTTAAACTAGCCTTTGACACTTCTCATTCATACAAAAGCTACATTACACCCCTACATTACCGCAGGCCTGGTTCCTACAGTATATCACTGTGTCCCGCAGCCATAGGGAGGAGGAGGAGGAGAGAAGATCCAACAGGCAGGAATTGTGCAGCAAGATTGATTTATTTAATTATTTTACAAACTCTTTATAGACTTTTTTCTTCATAGTCTAATTGGACAAAGGACCAGCCACCCCTTGGGGGTGATTGGCCAAAATCCTAAAACCTCCATTATCAAAATATTTTCTACTATACCATAAACAAGACTTTCCAAGGTTGCAGGTGGCTTGGTTGTTTACATTCCCTGCTACCTCTTCTGTGAGAGAGAAAAGTCTCTCACAGACTTAGAAAATAACAAGAAGATCCTCACCAACAGCATTTTTGTACCTACACACCTACACCTTTCTCCGTTCCAGATGTTGAGCTGTTTGGCATGCTTTGTCCATGCATTGAGTAAATTAATTCTTTCCATTTTGCCCAGCAGCTCCATGAGGATGAGAAATGTCTCATCAAATCCAACAAATGTCATTTGGACACCATGACTGTAGTACCTAGTTCCAAATTTCTGCCTCCAGTTGGCACTTATCACAATTTAAATATCTTTCAGCATCTGGACTGTTAATTTACATAATCAGGAGCGAGATCCAGAAAGACACCTTCTGGATACCTGGAGTGGGACATATCCTACTTATCAAAAAGACATCTCTGTCTAAAGCTTTTCATTTTCTTTCTAGGCAATGAAGAGAAACAGTCACTCTTAGGGTATGGTTCATCTAATTTAAGGCATCTGTATTAGGATAAGATTCTCTATCACCTAGGATTTTTGCTTCTATAATCATTTACATATTGAAAGCTTTATGCACGCACTAGGTGCTCCCAAATTGAATAAGCTCTTACAAATATGCAAATTTGAGGTTCTGACATCTCCTGAAGAGACTAATCTGCTGTGTGCATTCACATCTAGCAAAACACAAGTCACCGAATTCAGCAAAAAGCATGTCCATTTGGTCCATTTTCAATCCAAAGTGTGAGGGAAGCAATGCCAGTTCCTAACTTTTGTGAGAGACATGTGGTTGCAGCTCAGAACTAGATTCTGTTAGCTTTATCTAAAAAGGCTACAATACAATTACTTACCTAGGTCACCAAAGAGTTTGAAATAAAGATCAAGGTCCAATTCTGTCAATGCCTTCCACTGAGATGAAGCCATTGAGACCAGCCAACTACAAAAAAGTTTATAATACCAGATACAGACTCAAGAAAGGCCATGTTTACACACTTTCATCATGCTCCATGACAGCAAACGTTTGATCTCCACGTCTAAAATTCATCGGTCCATTTTAAACCAGCATAAAACACGCAAAGCCTGAGGCAGTGAAGAACATCTTACATTCTGTTACCTCCTAGAAAAATGTATTAATTCCTTGTTTACTGTTTTAATGTTGAGTATTTTAAGATTAAAATTTCAGAGAAGGAGATTTAACTAATTTGTTACGGTCAAAAGGATGACAAATACTTATAGAAAAATAGATATAAGGTTAACCCTAATATCAGATGGGCATTTATATCAGCATTGCAGAAAAAACTTTAACTTTCAAAGAACATGGGGATTGCAGACACATACATTGTCTGCCACCTCTCAGGTTGTCCAGTCAAAGCTATGTCATCTCTTCACTTGTGTTCAGAGCTTGGCAAAAATTACTCCTTTTCAACATCAGATTTATAGAACCCACTTCCAGAGCACCAGGGCTGAGAGACCTGTGGAGGCAGTCTACATTTTCTTCCAAAGTTCTCAAATTGTCTTCAGCCACTGCCAGTTGAATGTGAAGCAGTTTCTCTGTGGGTTTGCAGAATGAGAAAAATGGCTGCTATGTGGCAGGATTTGGGCAAGGAAAGCAGCTATCTAACGCAGTTATTAGTTCCACACATGTTGGAACCCTGAGTTCAGAGAATTTCAGTCTTTCAATGCTAACAGGCAATGATCCTCGAAAGCACACTGCACTTGACTTGAGGCCTTGGGAAAAGCTTTCCAAGTTATGTGGTAGCACTGAGATTGTTGCTGTGTAATTTAAAAAGAAGTTTGTTATGTCACTGCATGGAATATGTAGAGATGTAGAAAATTTAGGTTTCTGGGATACAATAATATATATGTAACAAGATGGAGGATTTGGGGTGTAGGTTAGTTCTTCTTCTATCTTCTTCCTTTTCCTTCACAAGCCTGAGTGAACTGGTATTGGTTCAAAAAAACCTGCAGTTGAGAACATGAATGATTAGTTATTGGATTATAAGTAAAAATAAATTAGTTGGCATTCCATAATTGGGTAATTTGGGCTTCAAAAGACCTTGGAAGGTAGCACTCCAGGGCCATTTTCACCTTGTTAACTTAGAGGCACATTCTGTGCAGCTGTGCCATAGATAAGAAATAATAAACATCTGAGTCTGAAGAACAACTCTGCATCTCCTGCATTTCAATCTGAACTCTGAGTAAAAGAACCAAGGAACAGAGGCAGGGAAAGAAAAGAACAAACCAGAGAGTTTTAATACATACCTTTCCCTCTTACATGGCAATTGCACAGGTTGGGATTTAATGCACTGACTGGAGGAGGGCTAAATTTACTCCTTAACCAACCCTCTTTGAACCCTCTATCTGGATGCATGCCAGACTACGAATTGTTAGTGTAAAATGCACTGGGGTAAGAAAAGAATAATATCTCTTAGCAGCTCGCTCTAGTTGATGACCAGGACAAAGAGATGAGAAGGGCTGGAAAAAATATAGCAAAATTCGTCTTTCTCTGTAGTGCTCTGCAGTCTTCTTGTATCAGTGTTCCTGAAACACAAAGGCTCTTTAATTTCAGAAATATGAATGTTCCTGAATTAGGCTTTGCATGGAGCATGTAAAATCCAAGCCGGTTTGTTTTGCTCATTGCTTTTGTTAAAACAGACTCTTACAGGATTCCAGAGGTTAGTAAATGCATTAACATGCAAGGATTGGAAACTAATGATAAATAAAACCTTGGCAAAATGAGCTTAGGAAGTAAGAGCATTAAAAATCAATGGTTCCTTCAAAAGAGACTAATGGAACCACTTAAATTACTCTGCCATTACAAGGTTTCTTATCTTAACCAATAAAGGACTGAATAAGCAAATTAGATTATTAACACAAAAACCAACACATCTCTGTAACTATAAGATTTTTTTTCTATAGGTATAGTGGGAGAGAATATAATCACTTAGACATAGAACAATACAGTTGAACAACTTCTTTAAAGCTTTGTACTGAATCCTAAAATCACCATTTCTGTTCACATAAGGACAGAGGGAACTAATTATTAGATCTTGCTGATGTGAAAATTATGCAGATTTTGGACTTTCTGAGCACCATATTTAGTTTTAAAAAGATACAATTATTTCATAAAGCAGAATTACAAAAACATTGACTGCTGTGTTTCTATCCTTGCCAGCATCCTTGTCTCAGTTTCTTTTCTTTATAATGTGTTAGAGCATAAATACTAAGTCTTCACTAAAAAAAAATCAACATGTTTCTAAGTCTTTTGGTATATAATTAATTGTAGATCTTGGGCAGGAAAGACAGGATCTCAAAGATGTTTTAATATGGTCCACTTATATAATTCACCCAACCATGCTCTGCAGTTACCAACAGATGCGTCTTTTCTATGCATGTCTAGAGATGCATTGAAGCCATATGTTGTTCACCAATAATAATGATTTCCATATTTAAGCCATATTTATTAAAGACTAGGATATTTCTCAAAGTTAATCAAACTAAACAATCTCTCAAATCCTTACAGTGTTTCTATTATATTCCTCATTGTCTATGCTGAACTTTTCTTTTGATTTTCCAAGATAAAGCAATCTCCTCTTCTGCAAAACAGAATGACTTGCCTTAATCTATGCAATGCCTTCCTTCCTTTCTTTCTTTCTTTACATGTGCATTTTTAAGCATGAGTGACAAAGGACAAACTGTCTGAAAACTAGAAAAACCCTGATTTCCTGAGCAAAAAAAAAAAAAAAAAAGCAGTACAGTGCAGAGTACATGCATTATTTCTTTTCTCCCTGCCTCTGTCCTATATACTGCTTATTAGTAAAAATATAACTCTAGCACCTGTGAAAGTCACAAGGCTACTGTTGCTTCAGCAAGTGGCTGAAAAGTAGGTACCAAATAATTAACTGCCACACTGATAAATGTGGAGGGTGTTGGGAGGCTCAGAACTGCCTTGCTGGTCAACAAGCGAAGTATTGTAAATAGCTTGCAATCAGTCAAGCAGTTAAGTACTCTGTGAAAGGGATGGTTTGCTGCCTAGGAAAGGTCTTGGAGGTGAAGGAGGTTGGAGCAGCCTAGAAGATAAGGAGGCTGCTGTGTATGCCTCCAATACCTATAGCTGCAGAGCCAACCAAAGACGGTTGATAACAGCAGCCAAGGATAGTTGGTAAGTTGGTGCTGTGAGAAACTACAGGATGTGACTGGAGAAGGGGGCCATATGGATGGCAGCGCTTTCCTGGCACGGACAACCTTGTTCTGGCTCCTGGAGATAAGCACAACACAGTACAGTGCAAGTACAGGAATGAGGTCAAGAAGTGGGCATGGACTGTAGGGGATGATCAAGACCACCAAACATCCACAAAGCCCATTTTCATAAAGGTCTAAAAGAACAGACTGTGTGTTGGAAAAAAAAAAAAAGTCCGTGGACTCTGGCAGAGGGAGAAATTGCAGTTCAAACCAATGTGGTTGATAAAAGCATGCTCCGTTTATTAGCAATCCAGAGGCACTTAGTATACCAGCTTGTTAACTCTTAAGTGGCTTAAAACTTATCAAAGCACATTTCTACTTCTACATAATTGGACTTACATTGGCAAGCTTCTACAGTTATGTTATGATTAAAAGAATTCAGAGTTCAGCCTCCCTTCTCTCCCGGTTAGCACATCTTATCAGCACAGCTGCATCGCTTCAAAACTCCCTCTTTGTTTCTCAGGCTTGTTTCTCACACAGGGATTTTTCTCATGCAGACAGTTTTTCTCACACAGGCCTTTTGCTTGCAGGCCTATTGCTTGTATAGTTCTTTTATTGATCCCATAATTCCCAACAACTGTGCACGATCACAAATTTGCATAGAAAGTGAGAAACATATCTCCAGGGCAGGGAAAATTTATCTACAAAAAGGTACCCTGACAGAGCCCAGGTGGCACCCCCAAGACCCTTAACATCTCAGCTGGATTGATACTGTAGCCAGGACTGGTGATCTCTTTTTCACTCTTCCTTTCTTTCTCTGACTCCCTCTTTAATCTATCTCCCTCTCTCTCTTCCCTTTCACCCTACCTCTCTGTTCAAAATCAACTTCCTCTTGCTTATACGAGGAGATCAGGGATAAACATACCAATTTCCATGTCAAGTGCATAATTTACTAATAAAACTTTGCAAGCTCTTGTGGACCCTATGACTTTTATCATTCCCTTCAGTCATGAGCATCTATGAATCTTGTGTGCTCCCTTCCACTTAGGGGTGGGATGCCACACAGGTGTAAAAAAATGAAACATTGAGAGATACTGAAAACCAACACAGAAATGCCTTTGGCCAGCATTTGGTCAAGCATATCAAACTAAAGCCCTGAAGAGAATCCCTTCAAAAGCAGGCTGCTTTCTATTCTTGTCTCAGATCACTAGAGTTTGTTCATCCTAGGATTAACATGATGTGAGAGTCAAAATGTTCTACCACCTAGTAGCAATTCAGGGTCCCACACACGTTCCTTTTCTATGTTAGACTCAGAGACTTGGGATGCAATAGAAGACTGTCCAGACTGCTGGGGATACTAACTTGGGCATCTGTCTCCGCCTTATGAAAAACAGAGCATTTTATAGATCTGATGTGACAACAGTAAATTGTAAAAGCTAGAGAAGCCAGCTCTGTAGACTGTTCTTTGTTGTATAACCACTGACGACCCAGGCAAAATACATTTGCAATTGTATGTACTCAGTATCATGATGTTCAAAACAAAAGAAAAGTAGAAAAGAAAAATATCTCATCTCATTAACAGACTTACGAATACTTTTTGTATAGAAAAACAGTCTGAAAAACCATCCTTCTCAGCTTTCATTAAATGCAAAATCTACAACTGTAAACTTATCGAGTAAGTGCAAAACTTTGCTCTACGTGAACCAATTGTAATAGCCACAAATAATAAACATTATGGCCTCTCAAAAGCATTATTATGCACAATTTTCAAATCATATTTATGCACAACAAAGTATATATGAGAGATCTACACCCAAAAGACAGCGTTTAAAAATACCATTTTTAGTAAAATGGAAACATATTATAATCCCTGAGTCTGGATTTTATAAATATATTTTAAGGAAAGCAATTTTTATATATTGGGCTTAAAGAAAGAAATCTGCATTTAGGCATGATGATTTAGGTACTTAAATATACAGTTAGGCCCATTAGTTTGATAGCTGAGGGCTAGCTTATAGTAAACACAAACAAATCATGATACATGGATCAGAACCACCAGAGGGTGATTCCTACCTTAAAAGTGACAGTGATAAAGTGCAGTGGAAGAATATAAAGGAATGTAATGTAGCTTTCTTTAAAAATGCATACCATTTCATCATATTTCGTAATATAACATACGTCCAGCTATTCTTACTGAAAATCATTTTTCCATTTGCCTTGTCTGTTTTGATTTGAGAGTGTTCTTCTGCAATTTTGTAGGTTATCCTAGCGGAAAATTTATTTAGGAAGAGAATTAAAAAAGATTCAAGAGAATTCAGGTAAAGCCTTAGTTATACTTGTAGCATATGCACTATTCTTTTCTCATCTGCCTCAGACAAGAATGCATGGAATCACAATCTCTTTTTCCAAGCAAGCAAACAAAACATAAATGGAAAGGATACATTATAGAAAAAATATATTCACTAAGAATGGATACAAGAATGTCAGATGTATAAATCCACATAGTGAAAAGCAGTTTAAATACATATATTTGAAACCAAAAATGTCTATTAGATAAATAACTGCCTGGGTACCTACAATTATTTGAAGAAAGACAGCTGAAAATAGATGTTAAGGATTATTCAAAAAGGAAAATAATAGCTTCAACTTTCTATAGGAAAGTTATGAGACAGATAAGTTTTAAGTTCTAGATTAATCTTAATAAAATCACTGGTAACACCCTTTTCCAGGATTCAATAGATTTATGTCCCAAAGGAGACTGTGGAACACCTGGTGTGAAATCTTATAAATGCAAATTTTAAGATCGTTTTAGATTTCATTATCTGATAACAGATCATATCTCACCTTTCTACCAGCAAACCTAGTCCTTTATTTTACATGCAGATTCCAGTAATGGAAGCTGAGCCTCACATACTGACCTTGGGATATAGCTCCTGAGACACACACTGTCCTTGAAACAAAAACTCAGAATCTATCGATAACAGTGTTATGGGGTCATTCACAGGCTTTATCATCCCTTCCCAGCCACCTCCAGTGCTGTGGTCACCCTGCCCATGGCCCAGGACAGCATTTTGGTTCATCCCAGAGCTGTTAGTCTGTGCTCCAGAAGCCCCACGGCAGCCCAGCTCTCCAGCGCTGCCTCTGGCCCTGCCTGCAGGATCAGCCCCTGATCTATACCATAGCTTTGTCCCTTGACCATCCTCCTTTAACTTCAGACTGGAGCCCCCAGATGCCCCTGGTGCACTACCAGTCATCGCAGTGGCTGTCAGAGCACCCTTCTGTCTCCACCTGTGCTCTGCCCACCACACTCAATCCCTGCAGGATGGCACCCTTTCAGTGGAGCATCACTCTTATGAGGAAAGGCTGAGACAGCTGGGCCTGCTCAGCCTCAAGAAGAGATGACTGAGAGGGCACCTCAATGCCTACAAGTATCTGAAGGGAGAGTGTCAAAAGGATGGACCATGCTCTTCTCAGTGATGCCCAGAATTAGGACAAGAGGCAATGGGGAGAAACTGATGCACAGGAAGCTCCGCCTGAATATGAGGAAGAACTACTTTACTGTGCAGTGACTGAGCACTGGAACAGATTTTCCAGAGAGGTGGTGGAGTCTCCCTCACTGCAGAGATCCAAGAACCATCTGGACACAATCCTGTGCCATGTGCTCTAGGATAACCCAGCCTGAGCAGAGAGGTTGGACCAGATGACCCACCGTGGTCCCTTCCAACCTGACCCACTCTGGGATTTTGTGATTCTACAAACAAAACATGGGAAGCTTGTCCTGGCTAAAAGACACAAACATTTAGTGCTTTGTGAGAGGAATATTAGAGAAAAAGTGCAAATACAATTTTGCGAGCAAAAGCATTCAGCGGTAAGAAACAAAAATTTTGTCTTTAATTTTGATACTATCCCTATAACGTCACAGCCATATCCAGGAAGAGTGCAAATACTGCACTTTGTATCTTTCTTGGTTTAACCCCAGCCAGCAACTAAGCACCACAAAGCCACTCCCCTGTGGGATGGGGGGGAGAACTGGGAAAAGCAAAGGAAAAACTCTTGGGTTGAGATAAGAACAGTTTAATAATTGAAATAGAGTAAAATATTGTAGTAATAATAATAATCATTTAAATGAAAAGGAAGTGGGAGGGGTGGAGAGAGAGGAATAAAACCCAAGAGAAACAACTGATGCACAGTGTAATTGCTCACCACCCAGTGACTGATGCCCTGTCTATTCCAAGTAGTGAGCAGCATCCTCAAGCTAACTGCCCCCCGTTTGTATAATCGGCATGGCATTCCATAGTATGGAATATCCCCTTGATGAGTTTGGATCAGCTATCCTGGCTGTGCTCACTCCAAGCTTCTTGTGCATCTGCTCACTGGTAGAGCACGGAGAACGGAAAATTCCTTGATTTAGAGTAAGCGCTACTTAGCAATAAACAAAACATCAGTATGTCATCAACAATATTCTTATACTTAATCCAAAACACAGCACTGCATCAGCTACTAGGAATAAAATTAACTCCATCCCAGCTGAAATCAGGACAGTATCTCACAACTATGAATACATGTCCAAGATAAAAGAAAATATGTTTTCCAGAAATGCAAAAACATTTCAAAAGAAGATACTTAACCACTGATCTTGTTATCAAATTATTATCTGATTTTTATCAAATTTATGATGTCTGATCTTCTGTTTACACTAAACTCTTACCTTAACAAAACAAAAAATAATTTTCATAATACCATAATGGAGGCCCTGTTGTTCAATCCTTGATAGAAACAGAATAACATAAAGAAGAAGCCAATATATATCTAATTTAACCGAAGACCAGATCACGGCCTACAGGTCTTTGGCTGAAAGAAACAAACTGTGAAAAGGAACACACAAACACACACATACATATAAGCCTATCAGAGGGCCAGTGTAGTGAGCATGCATAGACATACATATATATACATATGCTAGTAGGCTGCCTTTATTACAACTGTCTAGTGGGGGAAAAAAAGACAGTTACCCAGGCACACTGACTATAAATAGCAAACAAGACAAGACTCCAAGGTACAAGTATTATAAAAGAGATTCGTCTTCATTAGTATGGTATACAGCCTGGTAGTTCAGGCACAAAACGCTGTGAGCTGAGAATTTCTTTAAATTATCAGAAGGAAAAAATTCTAAAAGATTAAAGAAAAGAAATTATTTGTAAATTGTAGTGAAATTAAGAAACAAAGGAGTCTAAGTAAAAAGGTCTAGAAAAGCTCTTTGAAAGCTTCCATTTTTAGTGTCAAAAACAGGTATGAAAAAAGATGTATCATGTGATACACTAACCAAAATGAAATAAATGAAAAATTTAGAATCCAAAACAAAACACTCAGTGTTAGCAAAATAAGAACTAAAAGATAAAATTTGTTCGGCCTCTTCCCTTCTTGAAATGGACATGTTTCAAATAAAAAATCCAGTTCCAACAAAGGTTTGGTTTCCAGTAAAAAGAGCGCTTCATCAAATATTTTCAATCATTTTTCATTATACAATTGCAGTACTGCCTGGCACCTACTTCAAGGTGGAAGAATTGCTTTTATCTGCAGGAATAGCATATGGTCATCTGATCTGTCCTGCAAGACCTCTTTGGGAGGGACCTGGGAATGCTGATGGACAGCGACTGAACATGAGCCAGCAGTGTGCCCAGGTGGCCAAGAAGTGCAGTGACATCCTGGTCTGTATGAGAAATAGTGTGGCCAGCAGGAGCAGGACACTGATGGTCATGAGACACAGGAACAAGTTGCTCAGAGAAGTTGTGGATGCCCCATCACTGGAAGTGTTCAGGGTCAGGCTGGATGGGGATCTGAGCAAACTGGTCTAGTTGAAGAAGTTCCTACTCATGGTAGGAGGGGATTAAACTAGGTAACTTTTAATGGTCCCTGCCAACCAAAACCATCATGTCACAAGCTATAAACTATTAGTTTTAAAAGTCGTTATCAAAAAAAAAGTGTAAGACTTGATTTGCCTACATTAGGACAGGGCAATCAATGCATCTGTTATGACTTTGCTACAATAAAAACGTTAAAGCTACAGGGGCAATGGTGATCCCATTTATATGTTGTTCTTAGTCATCTAGGGATACAATGCAATACTTCTGAAAATTATATAGTGACGGTTCAAAAGGGGAATTGAAAATCACATAAATATAGTCCCATCAGCTGTCGCTACAGAATTAGATGCAGCCCCTCTGATTAAGAAAAAAAAGAAGATAAAAAAGTATTACTTCTTATTAATTGTACCAAAAAGAATTTTCATACATTCAGCCTAGGTGGCTGCATATTGTGAAGTTAATAGGTAAACTTAAGAGGAATCGGTCATGCATATCTATTTATAAATTAAACTTCTGTGAGAACTTGCTAGTTTTTACCTTCTATCTTTATCCCCAGTGATCTGAATGCTTTCCAAACTCTGCCATTGAACTTCATTAAAATAAAGCCCACAGTGCACAGTCTAGCCCTCATCTTAGCACAATAAAGATGTAAAATTTATTATGTATGCATAGGGCAATCTAAATAAATCATCACTTAAATGTCTGCAATCTCCAAGTTAAATAACCTAATTTACTTGGAAACAATGTGTACAACTGAAACATAAATTATATAAATCCAGAATCAGGAATATAAAAAATAATTTTAGTTTATATGAGCAAATTTTCTTGCCCTTGAATCAAAGGAAATTAGATAAAACTTCACCCTCCGGCCTTTTTGTATCCAAAATTACTTCATATTTCTTTGATTCCTTTTCTAAGTAAAACTTATTTTCTCATTTATTTTCCATGGTTGAAACTCATCACAAAACAAATGCACTTCCTAAAAACCTTCATATTTTCTTCTCATATCTCAAGTCTTACCAGCAATTCTATCAAATTTTAGTATACATGGCTTCTTATTTTCCATCCATCTAGAACCAAGTGTAAAAGGTTCAATGAAAATGCTTATTTGTATTGGGTATTTTGTCATTACAGACCCAGTTAAATCATATTCATTAACTTCAAAATGTCTTGCAGCAGATCCTCAGCGATACGTGAGGTACACAATTTCCCATCTTGACACCTAATTTCTTGTTCTTAGTCTTTTCGTTCAGCTAGCTTTCCATGTTACCTTCTCATGCTTCCCAACTGTCCTTGTTTTCAGCAGGACAGAGCTAATTTTTTCACAGTAGCCATGAAGGGGTGGACTTTGCAGCCGTGTGGGCATGGCTAGGTTGTTATTCTACACCACCTCATGTCATTGCTGGGGTGGGGAGGTAAGGGATTTCTCCTTCTAAGGAGGAGGTGAGTGTGGCTTGCAGTCAGGGGGGAAAAGCATAGGCACATAGGGTCCATCCGCCACTGTCCATTGTGTCAGCTTAGGGAGCGTTCGGCATGTAAAACATCCTCTCCTTTGTATACTACTGTTTTCAGTATTGTTGCTGCTACTGTTCAGCTTCTTATCTCATTGCTTTTTCCATTAAATCATAACCTCTGCCTTTTGCGTCTCCCACCAGAGTGGGGAGGGGAGAGGTTTGTGGTTTTCTTTTTAGTGGAATTACTAAATTGGGGAATACCATTCCTAAACTATTACATCAACCTCTTCCACAAATAATACAATTGATGTTTTCTCCCACTCATTGTCATCTCCATAATTTTCTTCACAGCACTTTCCTCCTGCTTATGTTTCAAACTGTTTAGACATGTCATACCTTGCAGCTAATCATCCTGATGCTATCTATCACTGTCCTCATCTCCCCTCTGAAATCTGCTGCCCTTCCTGGAACACAATGAACAGGAGATGCAGCATCCTGAAAGGACTGCAGACACAGCAGCCATGCACAAAAAATAGGACCTGACAGCATCTGAGTGTAGTCATAACAAAATTATGGAGTGAGTTACACCCATATTTGAAGAGACGTTGAGATTTCTACCCAGGAAATACATGATCTGGGCTATGGCACTGGGCATGAAAAAACAGAGATGCTGGGTCTGAAAATCAAAACTGGTACTTCATATTTGCAAGTAATGCAAACCATGTTAACGCCTGATGTGAATGCCAAGATATACTGCAAAGTTTTTTATAGTTCACATAATAAATAAGAATACTGAGAATCTTCCACAAATCAGGGACAGATAGCATAAATTATGGGGGGGCTGCATGAAATCTAAGTTTCATACTAACACTACTAAGTGCTTTTCTTTCTCAGTAGAAAAATAAAAGTATTATGCATATTAAATTCAGCATGTGCTTCAGTAAGATTTCATAGTAATTTTACACATTTAAATTATACACAAGGCATGAAAACCCCATTGTGAAAATAAAAAGTTAAAAACATTATGCAAGCACTGACACTGCATATTTAAGCAATAAAATAAAAATGAAATCTGAGCAAAGTATTGTGTTTCTGGATACAGATATGAAAAGAAAGGTTTATTATTGCATTGCATCACTTTTCATTTGTGCCCTAAAAAGCTTTCTCTCCTTTACTGTTTCCAGTTAATGGCACTGTTATATCTCAAGCCCACTAAAAGGGAGAGAAAAAAGATTAGGTGGCTTATAGTTAAATCATGCTACACTGATGCTATCATGAGCTTTGTCCAGTGCTATGAAAGCAAAAAACACCCCTATGGCTGCTGCGGAAATGGCGAACATCGGATTGAATGCTGATCCTGGTTTTGATCAGCAACATTGCACTTCCTTGCCAACAGACCCTGACCACAAAACTGACATAGAGGGATCGCATTACACCATTACAGTACGACCATTCCTTGGATGCAGAGCACTTTGGTTGCATGGCAGAGGAGACATTGCTGGATCATCTCTGAGGTATTCACTGTATCCATTGACAGCGCAGTTATTTCAGTTTTGCCAAATGGTTGGGGTTTTTTCCTTAAAAAGACTCAGTATAAACTGTTCCCAGAGCACATGATATTAGTATGAGCACCAGTTTGCACTGCCTTGTTGTCCCTTAATACATTTGGATAGCTCTGCAAGGGTCACATCCAGTACATAGACTCATGTAAATAATTGACTGGTAACAGAGAGAAGAAAAAGAAAATAATGAAATTAACATGTAATAGTTTGAAGATACCCTAACTTCTGTGACACAGAAGATCTTTAACAAGTTCTGGAGCTGCCACTTCTGAGATTAGCATTCTAAGGTTCCCAAATAGTCAATGGAAAGTAGTGGCATTAACTATACATAAGGAAACAGGAGAGTGCAATTATCAGGACATAATGGAGATAACCACTGCTCCTGCTTTATCTATGTGCCTGATTTTTTTCAATGAGTTGACTAAAAGGGAATATCACCAAGTCTTGTCCCACAATATAGTCAGGGTGTGCCTGTGTTACACACCTTGACATGACAGTTGGGAAGAACTCTTCTGTCACAGCATTTAGACACAGCCTTTGAAACCCGGGAAGGACAAGTCAGACCAAATAAGTAGGTTATTGTGCAGGAGGCTGAGCCCTTCTACAGGTAAATCAGACCTCTCTAGGTGACTCCCTCTCTTCAGTGAGTAAAAAATGTTGGGTATGAATAGGAACAAAAATAAAATAAATAAGGGACAAAAATGATGGGCACATCTGTGTAGTCATATGAAAATGCTATTCTGAGTATAGACACTGTTTGAAAAGATGGTAAAATCAGCATACTCTACATTTTGCACATTAGCTTAGATTACTGGCACAAGTACTGTAAGACCTTAGTTCAGGCTCCCAATTTCCTTGTGGAAGAGGATAGCCGTGACCACAGACTCAAGGGGAGAGATGGCACTGTGCCTTTAAAACTGGGCTGCTCTGTAGCTAATGAAGCAAGGAAGGAGTCAAGAGGGAGGTGCAGGTGGCTCTCACCTTGATGGATTAGACCTAATACCACCTTCTGGTTCTTAATATACAATTTATACACAAGCTGTGACTTGTCACATGGTATTTACAGTTCAGAACTGCAATTTGTCATGTTTCATTCATTCCTGAGAAAAGCCTTGGGTATGTAATTATAGTTAAATTTCATAGTTGCAAACATGCTCCCTTTTTACTGTTAAACTGTTGAAAAAGTTTACATTTAACATACAAAGGACAAATTCATCTTCTTAACCATTTTTGGAGAAGTAGTATTATTTTTTTTCAGCTAAGCTGTTTCATGTTGCTGTACAATTAGTTATACCACAATTTAAATAAACAGTCTTGACTGAGATTTCTTATTTTAGAAACCATAAATACTATCAGGTGACTTTATTTATAAATCAACCATCCAACTATTTATAGAAGTGGCCTGTTAAACTACCAATATTACAAATAAACATACCCTAGAAGCTCTTCTATTGCTAAATATTTATGTAACATCTAAAATATTTTAAACTATTTTCCAGCAAAACTTATCCCCATGGATTCTCCAAAACCACCCTAAATAATCTGTAAAAAACTGCTTTTTCAATAGGAATGTTCCTGTAACTTTCCATATCAGGTCGAAAGAGAAGGTTTCTTTGTGAAGAAAGAAGAGCACACAAAAAGTGACAAGAAGAGGGAAATTTCTCTTCATAATGTTCTGTAGTTTTAGAAAACTCTGTGATGTAAGTTACTCATTTCTGAGATTCTGTTGAAATAATGTCATTGCCTGGCCATTTAGTAATCCATTGCTCATGAAGATTTGCTTTCTAAATAAATAGTCTGAAAGGCAACAATTAACAAATGCTTTACCGTAACTCACACAGAAAAGTTCTCATCAAGTACTGCACACCAAATATTTTCAAATATTCAGTTCTACTCTGTAAAATAAATTGCATTAACTTCTCCAACTAACCAGATGTTTCCAAACTGTGTTCTAGACACTGCAATTGCGCCTATGAGTCAATAGTGTAGATTTATGGGCCAGGAGGATATATTCTTCTTAAAGCTCCACAGGTCTTTATCTAAGATTGCATGGGAGTTTAGTTTCACTTAGGCAAAACACCCCCTTCACTAAAATTAAAAAGCTGTAAATAAATATGCTGTTATTCATGTGCATCCTGTATAAAAGTATTTTTTTCACTTTTAATAAAGATTGCAAGCAACTTAGGTGTAACAGGTTGTGTATCAAGATAGTATTTTTGTTGTTCATGTCTGTCCATGCATGGGAGAATACTGCCTGCATTTCATTTAAATACATATTTGATGGCAATTCTGTAGTTTACGGCATGTAACCAAGGCACAGACAACACACATCTGATACCATCACTGAAGAGAAAGGATCCTAACAGTCACAAAACTTGCTGATAATCTCTGTATGAGTGTATCAAGTAGCAGCTAGGGCACAGACAGGCTGAGCATGCACTGTAGCCATCCATATTGCTTAGCTTCTTGCTCTCCACTCTCAAGGGGGTGGGTCCTGGGCCACAGCACTTACCTCTTTCCCAGCGTCAGGTACAGCTCAAGGACAGCCAAAGACAAGCACAGCTCCATTTTAGTTTGGTTTAGGTGTAGGTGCCTTGCTTTGGTGTGACCTTTTCTGGGTGGTTACGACACTGTGCCATGCCATTTAAACGCATTTGGCCTCAGAACTAGATGCAGAGGCCCTGAACCCATTTATTTGCCGGTACAGACATAGCATTCCTCTCCCCGCTCAGCCTCCCAGCAAATACAGGAATCAGAATTTGCTCATCTGTTGCAGACTACTTTGCTTGTCAAAGAAGTCTTGCCTGTTCTGTTTCTGTACCACATCTTCCATGGATGAGTGGTTTTCAATCACTACTAGGCAGAAATTGTATCTCTGAACACAGCTGTGCTATGTGCAGCCACCTGGCAACAAGTTTCAGCAACATTAAAGCATTACTAGCTTGGGATCCACAGAAAACGTCTGTCTCCTGTGGCTGAGATGAAGTAATTGGCCCATCAGGGGTTGTCTGCCTTCAGGGAGATTCAGCTGATACAGCTTGATTGTTTCCATTCTCTCCTCTGCCTGCCTACTTACTCCTAGCACTTTATCCAAATTCTCCCTCTTTCTCATCTCTGTTTCCCATCCCAGCATCTCACCCTGAAGTTGTTTCTACTTCAGAGTTGTTTCAGGCAAGTTCTCACCAGAAGAAATGGATTTCTCTCCTCTCTGCACCAGGAGGAATAGAGGCCGAAGGACCACATCTGGACATTTTTAAATTTCCAAACATGTGTTTTGAACCTAGCAGAAGACTTCAAAAGGGAACAGAAAAGTTTCCTTTTTTTCCATATCAGTTTGTTCATCCCCAAAATATTTTTTTTAAAAAAGGCATGGTTTTATATTAATTATGAACTCTTATTTTTTTAAAGAACAATACCTCAGCTGGTGTTAGCACTTGGAAGCTCCCCAAAGCTTATTGAATTACTTATTTACAAAACTTAGACTAATTTGTATCTGCAAGGAGAAATATATTAAAGCAGAAATCAGCATTAAGTCTTTTTACCAGCTGCCTGCAGAACAAATATATGAGGTGCGGAGAATGAGTTATTTAAAAATGCCTACAAACCATAAATAAAATGCTGGATGAATCATGTTCAGAATTCTACAGATTTCATTACTTGCAAGTGCTAATCTTGACCATCTGTCTTATTTTTGTATGCAAGGCATTGTAGAAAAAAAAAAAAAAACAAAACAGAATTCATATATACAAACATAAAAATTTTAGCATTGAGAATTCTTTTCCTCTCCAGACTTGGTAAAAAATATAGTGAGAATCTTATTGTGCTTCCATTTCTATAACAGGCACTAATTTCATACCCATATGGGCTGCATTCTCACTCTGTTGTGGCAGCTTTGTAGGTATATGCAGAAGAAAAATCCCTGGACAGTTCTCACAAATTCAGGAACAGGTGCAAATCTTAAGAAAAACTCTGACAGACAGCACTGGATGACCCAGTAGATGTATATGTTAACAGCACATGGCTTTCCTTATATTTGAACTACAAACAGCCATCACAGGGCTGGGAACAGCAGTGTATCTCTGAACAGATTTTAAAAGTGTGCTTCATGTTACTGAGACTTTATGACCATCTTATAGGTAGCACTAACAGCTCTTGAATCACCAGAAAATACATTTAAAACTTGTAAGAAAGAATGGCCGAGCTTCATATCAATATTCTGATCATCCAGACAACTGGGATTGTTAGCTGAAAGGATGGTACAGGTATCCTACTCAATGAATGTTAGCACTGTTTGCTGTGAACACTGCATAATTTTGCCATGGAGACAGAGGCTGAAGTTCCAAAATATTTAGTCATCATGTAACACTGGTGTTCACAATTACTGCATAAATCAGCCGCAGTCATCAGTGAGGTTTCGAAGCATGATACAATAAATCAGAGTAAACCATGGACCTCTTTTAATGAGGATGGCTAAGAATATTTGTCTTTCAACAGCCCTGAGGAAAATAGATAGAGTGGGACCGTTCCTAAAAGGCTTTTTGCTGCAAGATGTTACAAGTTTCATGGCCCATGTCCTATGTCCAAGATTGCTCCATGCCTGTGGGCAATACTGGGACAGGCAGTATTGCAGGTGTGGTGGCTTGACTCTGGCTGGATGCCAGGTGCCCAGCAAAGCCCCTCTATGACTGCTCTACCACTCCCCTCCACAAGTGGTTATGAGTTAAGGACAGGAAGAGATCACAAACCAATTATCATCAAAATAGACTCAACTTGGGGATATTAATGGAACTTATTACCAATCAAAATGATAGCAGGATAATGAGAAGTAAAGCAAATATTAAAAACAACTTCCCCCTACCCCTCCCTCCTTCCCAGGATCCACCTCCACCTCCTCCCTCCTCTTGGGCAATGGGAGTTATGGTCAGTTCATTACACCCTGGTTTGCCACTGCTCAGGGAGAGGAGTCCTTCCCCCAGTTCAACATGGGGTCCCCTCCATGGGAGACAGTTCTCCATGAACTTTTCCAATGTGAGTCCTTCCCACACTCCTTCACAAACTGCTCCAGCATGGGTGCCTTTCCACAGGGTGCAGTCCATCAAGAACTACCTGCTCCAGCATGGGTCCCCCATGGGGTCACAAGTCCTACCAGGAAACCTTCTCTAGCATGGGCTCCTGTCTCCATGGATTTGCAGGTCCCTGAACCCTCATTGACTTCCATGAGCTTTAGGGGCATGGCCTTATCCACAGGCTACAGGGGAATCTCAGGTGGAGATGGAGGAGGTGCCTGGAACACCTCCTCCCCCTGCTTCTCCACTGACCTGGGTCTCTTGCAGAGTTGTTCCTTTCACATATTCTCACTCCACTCTTCTCTGAGAGCAGTTACCTCTGCGCAACACATTTTTTCTTTAAATATGTTATCACAGAGGCATCACTCTCATCTCTGATTGGCTCAGCCTCGGCAAGTGGTGAGTTGATCTTGGATCCGGCTGGCACTGGCTCTGCCAGACGTGGGAGAAGCAACTGGCAGCTTCTCACAGAACTCACCTCTGTAGCATCCTGGCCCTTGCTATCAAAACCTGTCGTCCACACAAACCCAGTACATCAGGGAAGGCATGAAGGAAGCAGGTGAGTGTACCCACCCTCATTGGACTGGCCTACAAGAGTGGCTGGACACAGCTGCACAGCCATGAGAAATGGCTGCTTTCTTTTTTAGTAGACTCATTGTCATCTCAGTTTTAAATTTTTAGGAGAGTTGCTATGATTTCAATGGAATAGAGTCAATTTCTGATACACGAATGCAAGTCAGAGAACTACATTTTAGCAATACATAGAAAGAAAACAGGAAGGCAGTGGTGTGGAATAAGCAAAAACATTGTGCCAAATTTTGACCAAGTTAAAACCATGCAAATGCATAGGCAGTAAATGGAGTCTTAGTGGATTTGGATTTCTGTTTAGTTGTCTCCAAGAGCACATGAGAAAGAAAAATACTGGCCCATGTCTCCACCAATTTCCATTGAACTAGACAAACCTTGCATTCAGCAGTATTGTACTCAACATGAAAAGAAACAGGAGGTAAAGGGTCGCTAAATAAAAGTCTTCCTTGAGGGAGCATAAAACACTAGTCTGAACAGTTTATTATCACATACCTTGGCTATATAAAAAGCCCTCTACTTGATAAAATTCAATATAAATTCAAGGACTCAATTTCTAAGTTCTTCAGAATGGGTTTCCACTGTCATTATGATTGTATGATGACACAAAGCTGAAAATACAAGCAGTACTCCTCATAAAAAAAATTATAGTGTTTTTGTATTCAGGGTAGTACAGATCAGTATAACTGAAAAGACTGCTAAGACATTCAGCAGAAGTGATTTGAGTTCATCTCAAAGAGACACTGTCAGGGCTGAGCTAAATATGGACCAGGTTCCTTCCAATACACCACTCTCCCCTAATCCTATCCAGTACCAAGCTATTTCTTATGCTTCCCTTTTACCATTTTATTTTTTTAATAAGCCCTCTCAGATTCTCTGGTGATGAAAACAAAACAAAATCTCTATTAACTGGGTTCTTCTTGTTTGGATATTGCAAAATTCTTGTAATAAAATCGTGCTTACATGGTATCAATATTTTGCTAATATATATGCTTTTTGAAAGCTTTAACTACTTTTCCAAGAGGCCAGATGACACTTCAAAAATTATTTTCTTCTGAAAAAATAGCCTATATGTCACAGTCTCTCTGCAATTTTCTTTTTCTGACTTACCTTGATATTAGAGGCATTTGTATGGAAAAAAAATAAAGGAACCTTGTTTCTTTGAGTTTATGTGTTTGTTCTTAATTTTAAACCATCATCTTCTATGTACAACAACATAATCCTGTCTACTGAAATGAGAAGTGATATCATAAAGATTATGTTTCCCTATTTTATGAAAGAATAAATTTGAAACATAGATAAATTCTGAAAAGTGGCAGACAAGGAAGGGAGGGGGCTGCTACAGGTGTGGCTTCTCTGGGAAGCTGTCAGAAGCATTCCCTATGTCCAACAGAGTCAATGCCACCCAGCTCCAAGATGGACCCAAGCCCATTAGCCACAGCAGTAGCACCACTGGGATAACAGAGTTGATAAAGAGGGGGAATCCTGAGCAAGAGCAAATACAGCCAGAGAAAGGATGAGAATATGTGATGGAAACAGCCCTGCAGACATCCAGTTCAGTGGAGAAGGAGGGGGAGGAGGTGCTCCAGATGCCTGAGTGGAGATTCCCCTGCAGCCTGTGGTGCAGACTATGGTGAGCCAGGCTGTGCCCCTGCGGCCCATGGAGGACAACAGGAGCTCAGACATCATCTACCTGCAGCCTGTGGAGGAGACCTCACCAGAGCAGGTGAGTGTGCCCTGAAAGAAGCTGCACACTATGGAGAGGCCACACTGGAGCAGGCTCCTGGCAGGAGCTATGGATCTGTGGAGAGAGGATCCCATGCTGGAGCAGGTTTGCTGGCTGGACCTGAGACCCTATGGGAGACCATGCTGGAGCAGCCTGTTCCTGAAGGTATGCACCCCATGGAAGGGATCCACACTGGGGTACTTCATGTAGAACTGCAGCCCATGGGACAGATCCATATTGGAGAAGTATAATTTCCCCTAGATGAGTCAGTCTTGCTTGTGAGACTAATTACTGAACAAACTCCTTTATTTCAATCCACAATCTTTTGTTGTATTTTCTCCTCCATTGTCTTGATGGAGGGGGTGTGGTAGAGTGGCTTGGTGGGCACCTGGTGGCCAGCCATGGTCAGCTCACCACAGCTATTTTGATATCAATAGAAATTGTAAACTCAAAAATTACAAACATCACTATTAAAAATCCATTAGGAGTTTTTCTTCTTTTTTAAAAAATACATTAAATCTAAACAATGCAGTGTGTATTTTTGGTACAGAATTATAGGCTATAGTTTCTACTTCTTCAAGATAATATTTTCAGCTAATCTTTTTTATCATACATACCTTGTTGATAATAACCATCTCCTACAACAAAAATACAAACACCTCTACATTTTACCATCTTTTCAAACCTGATTTATGATAAATCCTTGAACCTTGTTATGAAATATGTAGCTCAGACTATTTTCTTGTTTGTTATACTCACTGTAGCAGAATATACTTGTTGAGCTTAAATTGGTAGCTTGAGTTAATAGAAGTTTAGATATTCCCTAGTTCAAAATGTTTCAAGAATAAAATTGTAGAGGATAGCATCATCCTTATAAATTAAAAAGAATACAGTAATTCCACACTCTGAACCATTTTAAAATTTGCCTAGATAAAGGATGATTGGCAGCAGAGGCACATGAGGGAGAAGCAAGAGAGCCTTAAAAAATTTCCTTCCTTTCTCTGCAAGTAGTTTTGCAAAAGTTTTGATCACCACGTCTTTACAGGCAGATGGCAGAATGTTCAACAGCTGCTTAGACAAATCAGTAAAGTTAAATGCATGATCAATCATTGGCTCCATTTAGAGAACTCAGGACCTTAGGATTTTGCTTGGGAAGTTATTGTGTGGAATTTGTGCTAACGTTTCTCTGAGGTATTAAAACCTACAGGGTATGGTTAATAGCTACTGATCTTCTCATCATCTCCTAGGACACGCATAGCACTTCAGTATCTCAACTAAACTCTTGCAAAGTCTCTGAAGGCCAATAAATATTTTCCAATTCCTTGGATTTATTTGTTTACACTATTTAAAATAGCTAGAGATCATAAAAGATAACCCTTCATTCTCCATACCATCATGACCTTTCTGAATGAGAACTGTCATAAAAGAAGATGCTGCAGCATTTCAAATCTTTATGACAGTGTCTGGCTGACTGTTCTTTTAACAGATAGCTGGTTTCCTAATGATCCCCCTTTCCATTTTATTTCTTCAAACCCATTTATTCCCAGGTTAGTATTATTTGCCAAGAACATACACTCTCTCTTTGTACAATATGCCTCCATTCAAAAACTGAATGAAATTATAAGATTTATTAAATTTACTTCTTATAATAAATATATTTATATATGTAAAGGACTTCTCTTGGTAACAGTAAGGGAAAAACACAATGTTATTGTGAAATATCACTGCCCAAAAATTTTGGATGTTCAGCCACTTAAGTACGGGATGTGATCTTTATAGCAGAGAAATTAAAGATGGATTATAATCCATATTCTTATCCAATAGTTGTAGGCAATAGTGGGACACTTCAAGCTTACTAAACTGAATCTACAGTTCAAAGACACAATGTCTCTCTTACTTGGAAAATCAGTAAAACACCTAGCAAAACCTGGAATATTTGAAGGGATTTATTATCATGATACAGAAAAAATCTAGCAATGTTATAGTAGCCGTCTTTAAGGATGTAAGTAAAGCCTTAAAGACTTAGGAATGTATATAAAGTATAGGAAGGAAGAACATCTTTAATTAGACCAATTGACACAGTTAGAGAAAATGGATTCATAAGCTCTCTTTCAAATCCTGAAAATTTGCATGCTTGAAAGCCTGTTAGCCATTCAAGCTACGTCAGCCAGTTTTTTAAAGATTACCTTTGCCAAGACAAAATGAAAGGCTGCTACCATCCCAAAAGATGGTATTATACAGTCATGGAAGCATTACCAGCATTTATTATTTTTCTCTGCTTATACTTATTTTTCAACCAGCTTTCTGAATTATACTGCAACCGCTCATACCTCTGTTCAACACAGAAGTAATATCAACAATGGCAAGGGCAGGGAAAATAAATGGGTTTGCATTAGAAATGCAACAATTGCCTTAATGAAAGGACCCTCTTTCTCATTCTTTTCCTCTAATATCTCTGTGAAAATACCATTCTGTGACTGCATTATTATTATTATTTTCTAGTGCATATGAAAATGACACCTTGGTTTCCTTCAGACTTTCTAACTTTAATGAAAAGTAAACCCTAAATATATCAATATATATAGAGAAAAAATATTTTCAAATTAAAAAAAAAAATAAAATAAAGTGTTTAATTCCTCCACTAAGGAGGACATAAAATTGTACTGGGCAAAAGAAATAGGTATGCAAATGCATAACTGGATGCCATTTACTTTTAATGTCTGACCTCTAATTTTCAGAAACAGTCCTTTTAATTAAGGGCTGTTATTGTTGTACTCATATATATACTCCTCATTAGATGCACACTCTTAAAATAATGACTGTTCAGAACTTGATTTGTTAGACTGAGCTTCCCATTTGACTTCCTGCTTTCCAGAACTATTTGGTGTATTAGCTGTTCACAAAAATCCTGATGCATTTTAGCATACTGTCCTAAGGAAAGATGAGCCTCTCTTACAGGCAAACAGGAAATAAAAGCAACTAAATTCCTCTTTTTTTAAAATTCTTTTTCCTGGTGAAATCCTCCAATAAATAGTACTAGCAACAGTAACAAGAGGATGTTTTAAAATATGAAATGAAGTCTGCATTTCAGAGTAAAGTGACACACACATCACACTTATTTGGTCTCATCACACTTATTTGGTCTCAGCATGTCTTACATAAGATAATGAATCAGGGAGATCCTAGGACTGTAAAGCATTCATAATGAAAGCATTTCATTTCAACCAAGTTATTCATTATGTGACAAGCAGTAGAGCCCAAAATAGTACTTCAGTGATGTCTTTTTTTGTTGGTTTTTTTTTCATTCTGTGTGACAAGCCAGATAATACAAGTCATCACTACTTATTCAGTAAGGAAAGCAAGAAAGGATACCTGGAAATTTAATAAACCAAAAGATAAAACATTGCATGGAAGGGGTGAATCAATACCAAAATTATTCATTTATGCATTGGTTTTCATATTACTTTCTTCATTTTGAATGTGGATTTATCTGTACTGCAAATTTACCTTTCCATCATCATAATTTCCAATTGTAGCTAAACTGAAACACTTAAAATTCATGTCTTTGTAGTCATTTCTGTCTGAGTGTCTGGTGCTAAATTTTAGAAGCTCATCTTGAATTCCCACACTAACACTAGCTAAGATAAAAGAAAAGGTCATTAATAGTAGTCAGCATAGATTCACCAAGGAGAAATCCTTCTTGATCCATCTGATAGTCTTCTATGATGACATGGCAAGATGGGACAATGAGGGGAGAGCAGTGCACATTGTCTATCTCAACTTCCGCAAGGCTTTTGACGTGTCCCATAATATCCTTGTAGTTAAGCTCAGGAAATGTGGGGTAAGTGAATGGACACTGAGTTGGATCCAGAAGTGGCTGAATGGCAGAGCTCAGAGGGTTGTGACCAGCAGAGTAGAATCCAGTTGGAGGCCTTTAGTCAGTGGCATTCCCAGGGATCAGTACTGAGTCCAGCCTTATTCAACTTGTTTATCAATGACCTGGATAAAGGGATAGGATGTGCTCTCAGCAAGTTTGCTGATGACATGAAACTGGGGGGAATGGCTGGCACACCAGAAGGCTGTGCTGCCATTCAGCGGGACCTTGATAGGCTGGAGAGTTGGGAGGAGAGAAACCTAATGAGGTTCAGCAAGGGCAAGTGTAGGGTCCTGCACCTGGGGAGGAATAACCAGCACAGGCTGGGGGCTGCCCTACTGCAGAGCAGCTCTGCTGGGAAGGACCTGGGAGTACTGGTGGATGACAAACTCACTGTGAGCTGGCAGTGCCCTTGTGGCCAGAAGGGCCAGTGGTATCCTGAGGTGCATTGGGAGGGCAGTGACCAGCAGGCCAAGGGAGGTGATAGCCCCGCCTCCGCTTGGCCCTAATGAGGCCACATCTGGAGAGCTGTGTCCAGGTCTGGACTACTCAATACAAGAAAGGCAAGGAGCAGAGGGTCCAGCAGAGACCAAAAAGATGTTGAGAGGTCTCGAGGATCTTTTATGAGAAGAGAATGTGAGAGTTGGGCCTGTTTAATCTAGAGAAGACTGAGAAATTATCTCATCAATACATGTATATCTCAAAGGCTGTTGCCAAAAGGAGGGTCCCAGACTCTTTTCAGTGGTGCCGAGCAATAGAATGAGGAGAAATGGCCATAAGCTAAACTACAAGAAGTTCTACCTCAACATGAGGAAGAAATTATTTACACTGAGGTTGGCAGAGCACTGGAACAGGCTGCCCAAGGAGGTCATGGAGTCTCCCTCTCTGGAGACATTCAAAACCCACCTGGATGTGCTCCTGTGTAGCCTGCTCTAGGTGACCCTGCCTTGGCAGGGGGGTTAGACTAGATGATCTCCAGAAGTCACTTCCAACCCGAACAATTGTGTGATTCCATGATTCTGGGATGATATAAATAAAACAATTACTTCAAGATAAGTAATCCACTTTATTTTAGAGACTAAAATTTTTTTGCTATTTTTTAATTTTCTGTGGAAGAATTATTGTTCTGTGTTGGAAGGGATCTACAAGGACCATTGAAGTCCAACCCCAGACCCTTTACAGGACAGCCCTAAGAGCCACACCACATGCCTAAGAGCATTTTCCAAACAATTCTTGAACTCTGTCAGGTGGCATGCTGTGACCACTTCACTGGAGAGGCTGTTCCAGTGCCCAGCCACCCTCTGGGTGAAGAACTTTTTCCTGATATCCAAACTAAACCTCCCCTGACACAGTTTCATGCCATTACTTTATTCTCTAAACTACCAAGGCAAGTCTCTACTCCACAAACCCATATAACCCCAATAGTGTCAGAGCCTGTAAATCCACCAGACAAGTCTACTCTTTGCTAGAAAATCTGTAGAGTGATTGATCTGTAGGTGTAAGACAGGTAGATCTTGAGTTCCAACTTCTATGAAGAAATAGCAGACAGAGAGACTACACCACAAAAATACCCTGAAGAAGACAAGAGCAAGTTAGTTCAGCAAGGAAAGCATAGTGAGACACGCACAGAGAATTCAACAGCCTGGTGAGCAGGTGAAGAGCTTACCCATACCAAAAATGAATAGCAAATATTCAGCCATCAAAAGTGGTTTTGAAGTATGACATAACGTCTGAAGAATGCTATCCCACTCTCTTCAAAATTTATTATATTTTCATGAGTCTAATCAACATTTGTAAATCATGTTGGATTATTTTAGGGTATATAACTTTTATTCTCTGGCTTCCAGTAGAGAAAATTAGCAGAAATAATTCATCACTTACAGTGGAAAGCTGAGCTGTAAGACCACAAGGGTCTCCTACTTCTCTGTATGCACCTATCTAAATATTTTGACATTTCATCCAACCATGGACATCACTGCAAGTATTCTACACCTTGACAGCCTCCTTAGTAAAAGCTCACCCTCCTTCTGTACTCACAAGAGTATCTAATTAGAGTCTTTTCATGTTCATGTAATATGTTAAAGTATGGATTGGCCTAAGAAAAAATATCATTTTCCTTCTTCTGAATGGAGACATTTATAGTCTCAGTTTGCTAACACTTGCCATTTTGTCTCCATATAAACTCTGGTTTCTGGTTTTGCAACTTCATCAAAAGAAAAAAAACAATTGAGAGAGATACATTCAAAGTAAAATCATGTATACTAAGATATAGCCTAGAGTGAGGCATTATAAAATTTCTCAGGAAAAATTTCTCACATTCTTCAGGAGATGAAGTGAATAGTGGTATTCAGGAAAATACCCCAAATCAAAGTTGTCTGTGCACTATAGCTCAGTATCCTCAGATCTGTTTTTCCTTTTGGTTACAAAGGCCAGTGCCCCCATGATCCTCAATAACAGACTACACCACTTTCTAACACGATTCACCAGTTGTATGTGTAATTCGGCCTAGTTAACATCGCGTTCTTACAGTTGCAGCAGATGCCTTGCATCTTCCTTTCCTTATAAGGAGAGAACAATGGACTTTTACCTCATTTTCCAGCCAAGTTTTGCATAACCTATCTCAGAATATCACTAAAACAGAACCTTTTTTCCTTTCAAGGGCAGAAGAATAATATATTTTTTTATGTTTCCTCCATTTGAACGATAATTTGTACTCTGCATCCACCTCTAAATGAATTATGAATTGCTGGAAGTCCTGAAAAATAACTAAGAGTGCATTTTTAAAGTTATGTTATACCAGTGACCATGTAACTTACTGGAGGCACTAAAAGATCCAGTCATGCATAAGCATCTGAAGAAAGCCTGAGAAGTCTACAAGAGATCCTATTCTAAAAAATACAAGGGAAGGCAGAGGCAATCTATCATGCCCCATAGCTTTGAAAAATTGATAATACTTGACACTGAGATTATGACACTGCAAGGGCATATTATCAAGCATTTTGAAAAGTGTGCTTTACCACAGCCCTGACAGCATCCCTACCCAGCTCTCCTTTGCACTGCCTAGCTGCATCCCATGACATCTCTGATCATGTCATCAGCAAGTAAAGTAAAACTCTGGAGACACTAAACATGCTGAGATTGGAGAGACTAGAAGCAGATGTGATGCACCAAATATTGAGTAATATTACATATTTGACTGATTGTTGAACTTTGTTCATTTACAGACAAGTTTCTGTTGCGTTTCTTTCTCCTCAAGATTTATGTCCTTATTTGCATGTTAATGTGCTTTGAATCAGAGCAGATACTCAGTAAGCAGATACGGAATAAAAGCCCCTTTAAAATTAGACCGTGAAATGCACTCTATGCCTGCTTGTACAATCTGTAAAGATAATGCTGCAGACTACACTCATAATAAGATTGGTATTAAATATACTTTGAATATGACAATGTGATAATATGAAAGGCAGTTCAAGTTCTTTCTAATCTCATTCTCCCCTTCTCAGTAAGAATCATGAAACTCAGACTTGGCCTTTTAATGGGTTAGATATACCTTATCAGAATATTTAAAGTGCTCTGCCAAGTCAAATTTAAGAGGCCAGGCAGTACATCATGAAGAGAAACTACATAAAACGCAGCTCAACAAAAAAGGTCTTGACAAGGATATGTTTCTTATGGAAGAATATTAGGTACAAGACTAGAACAAGAAAGTGGGATGTTAGGAAGGCTTTTATTTTTGTTGTTCTGTAGGATAAATGCTGAAGGTGTATCAAGAGCATTTGGTTTCTGCTTTTGTAAGGAAAAAACATGGTGGGGGGAAATGGTGGATTATCTCTTGGCTAACTCTAAAAACGGCTTCCAAAACAAACAAAGTTTGAGCAATTCCTCAAATGCCAGTCTAATAAATACATTGAAATTACTTTTAGTTTAAACTTTTCATTGTTAATTTATTCCCCTTTCTCCTCTTGCAGATCAATTGCATGTCTAGTTTTTGTCTGTTGTTTAATTAGATTTAGGCTTCTCAGAGTGCACAGAAGAAAAAGCAAGATATCTAAACTGGTCTGGCAGAACAGAAGAGGCATTCAGTACAGCTGTGCCAGAGTCTGGAGTTTCATTCCTTGTCAGATTTTCTTTCTGTGTACTTGTACAGACTGAGAGGTTGCCCTCTAAATGCTAAATTAACTCTAGTGGAAGACAAAGCTGACTGTAACCATAGCAGAACCAGAGTTCTCAAGTTTTTTTTTTAAATGGAAGTTTCTATTTGCAGAGGAGAGAATGTTTTATTAGAATTCTCTTGGTATTCTTATAATACTGGAAATAACAATAAAATGTAATATAGCCTTTTGGGGGTAGGAAAAATTTTTAACAGAAAAATACTTCAAAACATAGTAAGAATGTGGCAGTGGTTAAATCTTTCCAGACAGTAAAACATATTCTACACAGAGATAAATCTGCAGGATTACTTAAACTATACTCAGTTTGACCAAAAAATATTAACAAGCTAGTTTCTTTGGCTCTGTGATGGAAAAGAAGCCTCATTCAGAAAATGGAGATATTAGAAGAATTGCCAATGCTTTTATAAATAAACTTGGGCTCTTATTCAGAGAGAGGGAACATTTCTGAGCTTCTGGGAAATAAAAAGTCATCCAAGAACCACAGTCTTGGAGACATTTGAAATGACCCATGAATTTATTGCAGCCAACATCAGCTCAGGTAAATCAACAGATAATAAATTCTTCCTATTCCATCAGGAAAAAACTTCTGCTACTGAATATCAGATCCATAACATTCTTAGACACTGTTTTTGGGGTTTTTTCAATAAGATCTTATACAAGATAATTATTTTTTCTATACACCTAGGAAATAACCCCCTGTAAGTTTTCTGATGAATGCTTTTATCAGGTTACGTGTAAACAAAGGGTCCATTTCAGCCTCAGGAGAGAAAAGTTCTGCTCGTTTAGGTGCTTGGAGCTGTCAAGAAGGTAGATTAGGTGCAGCACACAAAATGAATTTTTGAAAGGATCACTAGCTAAGAACAAATGGTAGTCATTAGAGAAGCCTACAGCCTGGTTCAAAGAATCTCGTTAGGCCTCCTCTGCTGACAGGCTCATCAGCTGATTGCAAAGAAAAGTTGCTCACAAAAGAAGAAATCATAGCCTAACCATGAAGAAAAGCCAGTAAGTCAAAAATTCTCTGATGGCCTTGTGGAAACCCATACCTTTCATCCATCCTTAATACTGGTTTCCAAGTGTGAACTTAGTGGCAAGAATTTTGTGGACTGCAAGGGAGTGAAGCCACGACTTGTTACGTTTAATTTCCTTTACCTGTGTGGCCAAAGGGTCTTTATCTTGCTCCTAGCACTGTCAAAGCATGTAAATCTTAAAGGCATATGAATCTTGGATTGCTTCTGGAGCAGATGTTTCTAGTAAGATTTTCAGTGAGTGTGCTGGAAGAGATGCACAAAGGACCACTCCTATAAGTATGCTGGCATACTTAGCTGAGTAATTAATTCACTGCAGAAAATTGTTATTTGATAAAGGTCCTGATGAGATAGCTACTTCAGGCTGTATAACTTTCAAAACAACAGCTTTTGTACATTTTCTGCAACTGTATGTACATTTTGCTGCTCATGATTCATACCTATATCAAATACAATGCCTAAAAGTCTTTTCTGTTGACATTGCCAACTTGATTAATCAAGTCTTGTTGATTTTTCAGTCGTTCAAGTTCTGCCTTGAAAGAGAAGAAATCAAGTTTAAGCTTTCAATTATGGATGCTTGCTCACTAAATGTCACAGCAACAAATTCGTCACACTCTCAGTAAGCTAGCACTTCAGAACACACTGCAAACTTTGATTCGAAACGAGAGAAAAATCATGTCCTTCTGTTCCTTTCCCCAATTTTCAGATTCTTTTTCACCCTTTATAACTTTCCCCCAGGATCCAGAAATACCTTCTGGGTCCTCTGAAGTGGAATTCATATTGTATGGGTACTGCTAGCAGGACTAAAACCACAGGCTTTGTAGTGGCTTTGTTGCTTCTTAGGACTGAGTTTTGCCAGGCTTGCCTTGCTTGAAATAATTTTGACCAGTCTGTTGCTTTTCTCTAGAGTTTGTTTAGATGTAGCATTTTTTTTTTCCGAATGAACAGGTGGATAAGCCTAATTCATTTTCCTTTTATTAATCTCTGTGTGGTGTAAGAATAATTTTATAAAGACAGTAATTTACAAGTAGTCCTTCCTGAAAGTGAAACATTCATGTTGCTGCGATAATGATGGAGTGCAGCAGAACATGGGCCTAGTATGGAGCAAGGGCCTTTAGCTGGGAAAAACACTGTAAAAGGATTACGGGACCAGGATTACAATAAAATGGGCACAGGCTGGCACTGGAAATCTAGAAACTGGAAGGTTATAAAAAACTTGCAGACACAAAGCTTGGTAAAAGCAGTTTTAGGTGTAAAAAATAAGAAAAAAACAATTAACATAGATAAAAACACCATCTAAAATAAGTTCAGATATAATGAGAACTTGCAGACCAGAGACAAAAGAGCAAGGTGTAGCGCTTGTTAGCAAGTAAATAAAGAAGATCCCAAATGGCTCCTAAAGTACAGAAGAAAAGCTATAATTATGATCATATTTCTCCCAGCAATGGGTTCAGAATGTTGACTGTACACCCCCCACACATACAGAATTAAATCATTCATTTTATAATCCAGAAGTGTATTGGAAGAATGACCACACGACCAGCATAAAACCAAAAAAGCAAATAACAAAAAACTACCTACTGGCACCATATTTGAACTGCTGGGTCCAGTTCTGGGCTCCTCAGTACAAGAGGCACATGGACTAGGAGACAGGGCTGATTTCATCAAGGGAGCATGAAGACAATGGAGCTCCTGGAGCATCTCTCCTGTCAGGAAAGGCAGAGAGAGCTCGGACTGCTCAGCCTGGCAAAGACTCAGGAGGATCCTACCCATGTGTACAAGTACTTCATAAGGGGAGTAAAGAAGACGGAGACAAAATCTCACTGGTGCTCATGGACAGGACAAGAGACAACAGGCATGAATTGAAATACAGAAAATTGCAATTAAACATAGGGAAAAAATTCTTCACCATAAGGGAGACACAGGTTTCACAGGGAAGTTGTGATCTCCATCCTTGGAGAAACCCAAAACCCAGTGGGACACAGCCCTGAGCAAACTACCTCGGTCTGTTTTGAGCTGGCCAGTTGGACTAGGTGCTCTTCATGAGTCCTTTACTACCTCAGCGTCCTGTGATGCTGCAATCATGTGTGAATCTATGATTCTATGAAAAGGGGAAGAGTGTGTAAAATTTTTAACATTTTTCTGTAGATGCTAAGAGAGGCGGCAGAGAAATTTTCCTATTTTTACAGCCGCCTGTGAAAATCTCCTTTCTCATGCTAACCAGCTGGCAAAACGGTTTGAGGTTTTGTAAACTATCTCACAGATGCAAGCTGTTTGTGTCTTTGTTTTCCACACTGGGAAAAGTATTTTGGAAATGGACGTTATGCTGCTCAGCCAATCCCTCTGGGAGGCGGATGGTCAAGCATCCAATGGTTTTACGCCACCCTTGCAAACAACGCTATATAAGCTGAATTATATAATTAAATATAGCCATTTCTGGCCTTTGAACCCCATCCTGGATCGGTGCTGTTCTTGGTATAACAGCAACATTTTTCTTCCTGTATTACTGCTTTTTTTTATTTAATAGTTACATCTGGACTAATAATAATTCACTGATGAAACTGTTAAGATGCTAATGATAAATTAGTTTACATATAAGTTGTTTTTCTTTTTCTATAACATGATTTTGAGCATAATAGTATTTCCAAAGTGCATATGTAGTGTACATGGAGTGTAGTCAGTGACTGGGCAATGCATTCACTAAGAGAGCTCATTTTGTCAGGGACTGTACTTATCACTGCTTCACTTCTCTAGAGTGATTAAATCTTCTTTTTTAAAGGGTTATGTTCTAGTTTGTTGAAGGTCAGTCCAGTCACATAGACTGTTCCAGCTCTAATACAATGTGACTAGCTGACAAAGAGTTTTTAAGAAGTTTGCTACCCTTATTCACAACTAAGAGCAATCATGGTAATTCTCAGGTTACAGCAATAACTGGAGCATACTTTATTAGGTTTATGTTGCATGTGCAGTAGCCACAGCTACTTGGTATTTTTTTGTGAAAAGGGTTTTTTTTTGTTTGGTTGAGGGTTTTTGTCTGTTTGGGGGTTTCTTGGCTTTTTTTACCAGACTTGAAATAGGTTTCCACATTATATTTTACAGGGTTTGGGTTTTGCTGACTTTCTCTATTGGCAGTAATAGTCTCCTAGTTTGGAAAACACAACTGTCAATTACTATGAAGCAGCTCTGAGTTGCTGATTGTTGCCTTTGGCTAGAAGGGTGGATGACACTGAAAGATCTCATAGGATGCTCAATGAAAAAGTAAACACAGAAGAAAATGAGAACTTGTAAGTGCCACAGAAAGAACAGAGAACTCACTGATCAGGAAAAATAAAACAAACATTTCCAAAGCCTCAGAATGAGAGGCAATTTTAATTAAAACTATTATGTCCTATGAAATAGAAGTCAAAGCCCACCTGATTGGTTTTTGATATTTACAGAGAAACCAGATGGATTTTGTAGCACAGAAGATATCAGAAGACTACAATTAAAGATGGAAATCTCATAACAGATCTTAGATATGAAAATCTCTCTATGAAAAGTTCTGGCCAGCAGGTATTTTTTTGTGAACTAACATTAGCCTCAAAGTGAGCATCATATAGAATTTCTGTGTCATACTGGATGATATAACTCCCTTGGCAGAAAAAATAAGAGACAAGGTCAATAAGTATGAAAAAAGAGCTGCAAATATTTATATATCTTGGAAACAAATAGTCTGGAATTTTTCCACTACTAAACACAACAGAACTGATCATAATTGGCAATTTCTGATTCAAAAGGTAATGTCATCATTTTGTCAGTCTTTGCTTCTGTTGATAATTCCAAATTATGCTTGCCAACAGGGAATTATTTTTCTGCCACAGAACTTTTTCTTTTTTAATGTTTAATGCATATATTTTAGATCACAAATCATATTTTCTGGTTACCAGCAGAATGGATATGCTTCTATTGTATAATATATAAGTGTACAAGACACATAAAAAGGCTTATACATGAAATGTGGTACTGTGTAACAGCAATGATTCTAAACCCTGGTGCTTTAGTCAGCAACCAAATACTGAAAATCTGAAAAAGGAGGAATTGCAATGTTTGCCTGGGGTTAAGTGGGCCAACCATCTGGTTTTAAATATAGCAAGACAGTAAAATTTGCTTTTTGTGTTATCATGAAAGCAAAAGCAGCTGCAGTGGAACATACAGGTGGGATATTCGAGACAGAGAGACTAACCTTCTTGTACAGTGTTGGAATGCTGCTAATGAGTCTTCTGAGAATAAAACCAACATTCATGCAGAAGCAATTTCTGACTCTGTCAGTCAGTTTCACCCTGGATAAAGACAAGCAACACTCAGAGTACTTGCTATTGCTTCTGTCAAAAACAAAAACAACATTGAAACTCATAATAAATTCTTGTGTTTAGTGAAATATTACATGAGCCCAGCCAGTCACAGCAGTAGGCAAAGATGCCAGCTTTGGCTTTGTTCACTGTCGGCATTTCTGTCACATCTCATCAAAGGGACCCCCCAAGTCTTTGCTCCCCTGTCCTTCTCTTATAGCTCCCATGCTGGGTCTCCATGATGAGAGTCATACTCAATCAATCAATATCTGCTACCACTGCTTCTAGCTGAAGAACAGTGTATCACATCACCAGTCCTTCTGTTAATTAAAGCGGATCCTGCTTGTGACATTTATACAACAGATTAAAAGATAATGTAAGAAAAAAAGGCTTTTGTTAAACTGCAGCTTCATTCAGCTCTTCACCATGGGAATTTTCTCTAATTCAACTGTTTTACATACACTATAGCAAGAATAATTAAGCTGAAAGGGAACAAAGAGTCAACTGACATGACAACTGGTGGATATCTTACTGAACAGGGAGCCTCCCTAGAGCTGGCAAAATGGAAAGAGATCCAGCACAGTATCTCTTCTCCTGGATTTCTCTGTTAAGCCCCTGAATTAAGCAACTTTGTCCACTCAGGCTATTGCCTACTGAAGTAAATGTCCAGGACTGTTCTCTGACATCCAAGTAACTCATACAGAACAGCCCACATCATATACTGAATGTCTAAACCCTTGAAAATGAGATGACCTCAGTAAAAAACTATTTCAAATGCCCATAGTCTTTTTGACTACCGGGAACTGGTACAGTTTAAGCAGCAGAAATTTAAGTGTATGGGAACATTCTTTCACTGACACAGTTAATTATAGTAAGAACCAGTGATTGCTTTCAGTAGATAGAAACCAGCTAAACTGATTGGTAACAAATTCTCACAGAATAAAGCAGGAGAACTGGGTCCTAGACTGACTATGATTTCTATTTCATAAGGCATAACCTTCGCTCCTTCTATTGATGGTAATCTGTAACACCATACAGAATAAAAATTCTGAGGCTAGGAGAACTTAGCTTTAGCATACACTTTTCACACTGTAAAAAGCAATGAACTCATATTTACCAAGATATCTATTTCATATACATAGCACAGAAACCCATCAGTTTCAACTTTTTCAAGAGTTTGTGAGAAATAGAATGACTTATAAGAAAGATTCTCAGTTTTGCACCTTAACATGGAGAATCTCTGATTTCTTTAAAGACAGTGAAAATCAGTAATTGAAACTGAAAAGCTGGCTTCAAATTTCTATTCTGATGTAATGAGACTGTACTCTAATGATCAGCACACCACAGCTCCTAGGTGTGCACATTGTGAACCAGACATTTTCAGACATATGTAGTGAGTAAATCTGAGCTGAATATTTTTATGAGTTCTTGTTGCATGTTTTCTTCCCAAATGCTTCCTGAACATAAGGACTATCTCAAGATTAATTACTTTTTTCCTCCCTTCCTAATGCCTCCTATAGTCTTACTGAGCTCAACATGTCAGAAGAATAGATGGGCTAAAAGGAACAACAACAAACAAACCAAAAACCCCACAGATTCATGAACTGTCTGCACTTCACCTCTATAGAAGTCTTTCTATGGCTAATGTGCCTGATATTTTTCCTGTTCTGGCACTGGCACACTAACCCCTTTTCACGTCCCCAGAGGTTTACATTCTCAAAGTGTTGGTAGATCTTCAAGGTCCTGGATCCATTAATAAGCTGTGCTGAAAGCTTTCGCAATTGAAATTCATCAGATGATCAAAGTCTTCATTTGAAGCACTCTGAGAATTACTCATATAGTGAGAGGTATTCAACAAATTCCTCCCCCTGTCAAGTGTGCACTGTAATCACTGAACTCATGGAAAAAAAGGAGAGACATTCGTCCCAGGGACATTTTCTGATCATACCTTTGTACAAGTTTCTAGCCCCCCTTTAAAAGAGATTGAGGTCCCAGCTGAAGATGGGCACCTCTGGCAGTCTCAGGAAAGGTTTTTAGCTTCTTTGAAATAAGAAAAATTATTTCTACCACCAGCATTTCCTCTCTGCTTTCCTGTGGTTAATTCCTAAGTATCTCATTGGTTAAAGTGAGGCTCTCATGCTTGTGTATCTACTTCCTGAGAACTTCTCAGTCAGGGATGCAATGTACCTAAAAGTTAGGTTTTGCTACTGCAAATTCCTCTGGGAATCTTAACCTTAATGCCTGTTGCTACTCACTTCATGACACGTCTTTTTGGATATTTTCTGGATGTCAATGAAACTTGCCCCCAGACAGCCCGGAAAAACACCAGAGAGAAGTTCTATCTTGTGCCTCTCTTCAAGTTTGCAGTATTAAGTTCATGACCAGTCATCCCAGAATTAACAGTAATTATCCTTATTGCATGATATTTATTACAGTGGGAAAACAAACATATAAATACCAAACAATTTCTAGTAGAGCAGAGTCATGACCTGTTTCAGTTTGGGAGCACACTTGAACTGTCCATTTGCAGTGCATAAATTGCAAAGCTCTAATGGAGTATTGACTGATATAATCAACGAGATTTTGTAGCACTCTCTAATATTTCAGGCACAGCTGAGCTTTACTGAATTTTCTCAAGTGTTCAAAAAATTACTGAAAGCCTGAATGAATGCAAAGTAGCACATGCATTCCCCATCAGATGGTTACCAACAGTGTGACAGCTATATTAAGCAGAGATAATTACTGCTTATAATCCAAGAGACAGGATTTTTTTGGTGCATATGTTTGTTCATACAATGATTACCATGTATAAGAATGAGGATACAAGGCAATAACAGATTTCTTCCCTTTGGGAATGTTTGTGAGTCATATTACAATAAAAAATGAGTTCTTTTTGCACATGTACATAAAAATGCCACTTATTATGTAAATTCAGTCTGCCCGGCATTAACTTACCTCTGTTATTGAAAAACACTTCAACCTAAGGGCCCCAGGTCCACACTGCGGGGGTGCAGCTGAATGACTTTCCTATCACTCACATAAAAATAAATTAATTAAAATGGAAGTGATCATGAATCAAGGCTACGAAGAAATTTTTATCCACATAAACTGTCTTAATATAGCCTAATATATGCAGAAAGTCTATCTAATTACCATAGCACATTGAGATTTCTAGGATGGCACAAACACTCAAAATAAAGTAGAGTGATTATCTAATTAATGTTTAATTGTAGCTACCAGTTATTGTCCATCAAGTCTCTGGATGCATATGCCTCCTTTTTTCTTGTCCAAACATAAAAGTTCCAAAGACTTACAAGAGAGTTTGGGGTTTTTGGAGGGATTTTTTTTGTTGTTTGTTTGTTTTTTAAAAGGCAAGCTCAGATAACGAGAAAAAAACCTACTTTGTTCTGCTAATCCACAATTCAGGGATGGCCCAGATATTTGGCTTCAACTTGTCTTTAGAGTGGAGCTGTGCTTTAAAATTTTTAAAGTCCTCTTCCACAGGATTATTTTGTTCCTCTGCTAAGAACTTCAAAATAAATTTTAACCTTTTCTATTTATTTTTAAAACGTGATGTACTTGTTTACTTTAACTAAAGCAACTTTACACTGTAATATATGTGAAATACGAAGCTAGGGCTTTACAACAAACCAAACATTATGAAACAGTAACTTAAGCAACTTGGTAGGACCATTAAAATATATATATAAAATTTTGTTGATTTTTTTTAACTGGGGGGTTTTATTTTAATTATTATCAAATATCTTATAAGGGAGAATGTGAAAGCAATTTTGGTTTAATATGTTATAAAATACATGTAGGCTGGTTTTTTTAATTAATTAACTCACTATAATTAATTTCATCAGTGGCTAAGCCACAACTCTTGAGACAAGTGGTGAAAAGGAATTCGTGAGACAAACGTAGAATTCAAGGTTCTATTCCTGGCAAGATCTTGGCTGGTTAATATTAATGCTTCCCACATGTGCAAAGTCTTATGTGTTATAGATGTCTGGATACAGCTGAGCTGCTGAACAGTTCTCTCAAGGCTGTACTTTAGAAGGATTCAAAAACTCCATTTTCCTCCAACCTAGTCAGGCAGATAAGAAATGCCCTACACAGATTTGCAGTTAGCACCACACTGAGGACATGGTGGGTCACCACCTCACTTTAAAACAGTGCCAAGAATGGACACTTTGGTTGAAGGAGATAGGGGCTTCTCTTTGAGAAGGTTCATATCCATTGCTCTGTTCCACCAGAAGGAATGCCCAACACTTAAGTCCATGAGCTATTCTGAATTAGGGTATTTTCCATACTCCTCTCATTATGTCCCCTCTTGGGTACAGCTGTTGGCTGATTTCTGGGGTGTCTACCCAAAAGGGTCTCATGCTCCCCATGCTCATACAAGTTGCTGCATAGGTAGATCAAAAGTCCATCTAGCGCAGGAGCCTGCTTGCCATGCTAGCCATGAACTGTTACTCTAAGAAAAGTAATGTGAAAGATGTGTAAGGCTTTTCTCTAACACTTTCCCCACTCCAACTATTTTTGACATAATAAAATTAATGTAGTCATTTACCACCTTTTAGAGCACAATCAGGGCCATCACTTTTGTGACTGTAGATTTCTTAAAGAAAAAATTACATAATTTTTAAAAATACACCTTACAGAGCTAAGCCATTAAAATATTAGAAAATAAAATCCCAAGGATTCAGTGAGCCCCTCTTGAATATGTACAATCTGATACGTGCATGTCTGTGCTGCAGTGCAAAATGACTGACGAATGAAAGCAAGCAGTAATTATTCCTCTCAATAAAGGAGTAGCTTAAAGTACATTAATAATTACTGAACCATCTAATATTTTACCTACATCAGGTAAATTATGAGCAAGGAAAATTAGTAGGATGCCTCCTCTATAATCAAGAAGAATATTTGGTGACAGTGGTTGTTATTATCAAAACCATCTTCATTGAACAACTGCACTAGTGACAAATTATGTTTATATTTGTATTGATCACACTTATTTACCATGACAACAGTACTACTGTTAAGTGTTAAGCACAGCTATTGTTATGCATGTACATGGTACTTCACAAACACATGCTTAAATACCTGGCACAAGTTTTTTTTCCATTAATAAGTTCAATAATATTCAACATAATCAGTCCAATATCTACCCTAAAGGACTAACAATCAGATTAAGCAAGAGAAAAACCAGATACAGAGTGATAATTTACATAACAGATTACCTGAGGAACCACTGGGGAGAATGGAAAATTAGGAAGGACACCTGAAAGAATTTTGAGATTTAATAGAGAACTGGAAGAAAAGAAAAAAGCTCACAAATAAATAAATTAAAAAAAAAAACAAAACCCACACTATAGAGGAAAGAGAATGGAGAATGGTAGAATCAGCAATAACAAAACAGGCAGAAAAGGAGAAAAGAGACTAGGAAGGGATATGAAGGTGATTACTTGCCACGTCAGCTAGCCAGAAGCTAATTTACTGCCACTGTCTGTATAAACACTCAGCCCCCACAAACGGTGGGTACTTTTAGTTCATTCGTTCATTTCCTGGTGTTCTCACTATAAGCTGAACACACAGACACCAAGATGCTGACCTGCAGCAACTTGTAATTGCTGATTAGCTGTCCTGTATCTTGCACATATGTCTGACCTTTCAGATGCTTCAGATGACCCTTCATGCTCCCGAAGACCCTGTATGACAGAGCATGAACTGTGTGGCCATACCCGCTGGGTAATCAATTCAGTAAGTTAACGTGGTTACGATAACACCTACCAATTTCTCCACTGTGGACAGGTTCTTAAATGGTTTATATAACCAAGGAACAAACATAGCATTTGTTTAAATAAAACACTGGTTTTTCTCAGTTCAGCACAAGTTTTAGAATATACTTCCTCTGTAATTTTATATTCCTACCCTATAGAATTACAAAACCATAAAGTGTGCTATATTGGAAGGGATTTCTTGAGGCCATCCTGCTTCTGCTCAAAGCATGGCAAATTAAGCAGGTGACTAAGGGCATATTCTGTAAGGTTTTGAGTATCTCCATAGATAGAGAATCCACAACCCCTCTGAGCAGCCTGCTCCAGCATTTAACCAATCTCACAATAAGAAATTTTCCTTCTTTCTAATAATATTTTTCAGCATTCCAACTTATATTCCAAGTTATAGGCAATAGCAAGGGCTCCCCATGGCCTGTTCTTCTCAAGGCTGAAAAATCCAGCCCTCACAGTCCCTCCTAGTACTCCAAGTACTGAAGTCCCCTCACTGGCTTGGTGACCTCAGTATGTCAATGCCTTTCTTGTACTGGAAAGCTCAAAACTGGAATGAAATGTAGTTTCACGAGTGTTGAATACATGGCAATAATCAATTGCTTTGACCTGCTGCCTACGCACTTGTTGTCCAGTATGAGGCTGTCCCTCTTTGCTGCAAGGGCACAGCAAAGACTTACCTTGAACTTCCTCCCCACTAGCACCCTCAGGTCTTTTTCTACAAAACAACTCTACCTTCTCAGGTGCAGAAATGCACTTGCCTTAGGAAAGAAATAATCACCCAAACTCACTGCAGAACTGGGTATTTCTAGGCTGTTACTTCAGAGAGCTTTGAATTGAAAACTACACTGTTCTGAGTTCTGAACTCTGTCATGAGCAGAGTTTGTAAGCAGAAAGAAGACATTTCTAAAGTAAATTTTTAATGCTATTTTAAAAAACAATGGGGATTTTAAAGCAAGTTTAAGAGAATAGCTCAGCTTAATTTTCTTTTAGTACCATAGTTAGAAATTAAATATCAGAATTGATAAATGAGATCATTAACCTACTGTACACTGCCATCATTTCCAGATTTTCATATTGGTATAAATAAAACTCAAAAAAGTACAGAATTTAGGTGCCTCCAAAACAAAATCTCAAGCAGAAAAAAAACCCAAAACTGTTAGAGGAAAATAACCAAGTATATTACCTCACCTTGTACATGACCAAAACTCTCAGGCCTCTCTGAGTCACCTCTCACTTGCTCTACTCACAAGACTCAAGATTCGCGTGCGTTTTCTTGCAAATTCTTGAACTGGAAGTGGCATGTAAATAACACAGTAACACTAACTTTCCAATCTGGTTGCAGAAATATGGACCAGAAAGTATGAGCTTGAATCGGTAGACCTCCATTGCACAGACGAAGGCATGATTGTATCCACAGGTATGGATCTATCCATGGATATTGATGACTTCGTACTATGTACTCAGTAGCATGACCTAGACCATGGGCTTTTGAAGAAAATGATTAAGCAGCAAAAATTTGTGTAAGGAGATACTCAGTTTTAAGAAGCATTGAGAGACGTAGAAAATACTTCAGGTGCAATATCCAGATATAGAAGCACAGAATAGTTTTGGTTGGAAGGGACATTTAAAGATCATCTAGACCAACACCCCTGCAATGAGCAGGGACAACTTCAACTGGATCAGGTTGCTCAGAACTCCATCCAATCTGACCTTGAATGTTTCCAGGGATGGGACATCTATCACATCTCTGGGCAACTTGTTCCAGTGTCTCACCACTCTCATCCTAAAAAAACTGATCTCGTATATCTAGTCCAAATCTAGTCTCTTTTCATTTAAAACCATTACCATTTGTCGTATCACTACAGAGTCTGATAAAAAGCTTGTCCCTGTCTTTTTATAAGCACCCTTCAAGTACTGAAAGACCACAAAAAGGTCTTTTTAAAGCCTTCTCCATGCTGAACCCCAACTTTCTCAGCCTGGTCTCACAGTAGAGGGGGTCTATCCTTCTTACAATTTTTGTGGCCCTCCTTTGGACTCACTCTAACAGGCTGATGTCCTTCCTGTACTGGGGACCCCAGAGCTGGATGCAGCTCTCCAGGTGGGGTCTCAACAGAGCGGAGTACAGGGCCAGAATCACCTCCCTTGACCTGCTAGCCATGCTGCTTTCCATGCAGCCCAGAATTTGATTGGCTTTTTGGGTTGCAAAAACACAAAACACATGCCAACTCATGCCCAGCTTTTCATCCACCAGTATCACCAAGTCCTCATCAGGGCTTCTCTCAGTCCATTGATCCCTCAACCTGTACTGATACCAGTGTTTTACTGACCCAAGTGCAAGACTTGGCAAGCTCTTCCAGGTCTCAATCAGGTTCCAGGTTCTACATGCAAGAGAATATGTGAAAAAATACAAATTCAGGCTTAGAAATTTTAGAAGCCAAATACTCATTTCAGAAGGTACTCTGTACTCCATAAGCTGGAAGACATTATATTTTTCTAAGGTCACCCAGCCCTGACATTATAAAGATCAATAGATCTTGACTGAGTTATAAATTCACGAAGGTTGTACACTTATCAGCCATGTAGTTCTTCTATAAGGAGTTAGCATGAGCTATTGTAACTCTTGAACCAACAGTATAGTGGAAATAACAATAAACGTTCTCCCAGCACAGGTTTTTTTCCTTTCTCACTGATGTGCATTTATTGTAAAAACTTTTGAAAGTCTCCAGCCAGGAACTAATATTGTTCCCCTTATGCCCATCAATTCCCTAGAATTCCCTTTATCTATACTGTTCAACATTTTTAACTCTCACACAGCAATTTTTCCTAAACAGTGACAGTGTCATAGCTGAAGATTCCAAACAGTCATAGAAAAGGGTATAAATTCCGCTGTCAAAGAATAACAGTTCATAGAGTGATACATATATCACAAAAAGGGCAAAAGCATTGTGTAGTCTTTATATGCCCCAAGCATCCAAATACTAAATTGGTTAAAACACCTTTTGGCCCAGCATGAGTGAGGCATTATTTACTAAGCCAAGAACAGATAAAAGCACAAGCCCATGTTCTCAGTTCCAAGCCTGACTGTGAGTAAAAATGTGGAAGGCACAGTCATTCATCCACCTACTAAGATTAAACCACTGGATGAAGTATCACTGTTATTAATTTCTATGGTGCCTAAGCTTCCATTATGGCCAGTGAAAAGAGAGGTCTCAGAGCTCAGCCTAAAGAAGACCTGTTCATCACCCAGATGAAAAGCTGCTTCAGCACTATCTGTATTAATTAGATCCCCCTTAACATTATGATATGTAGCTTGCATATGGATATGTGCACTGCAGACACCTTATAGTCAGGAGTCTGAACCTGGAACAGAACCCTACTTTTTGTCTTCTCTCAATAATTTTTTCTAACAAGAACCAAACTCCAATTTGTTAGCACTCGGGAGAAAAAATGGGATCAAGTCTGGATTTTCCTACTAGTGCTTAAGCATAGAGCAAGCAGTACTGTGAAATATTGAATAAGATATGGTTAGATATATTTTGTGTCCTTGATTAGAGCTTTCACCCACAGTCCTTAATTCAGTAGCCAAGCAATTTAAAGCTAAACCCCTAATTTTCAGGTATTGGAGTATAAATCTAACTAGGGAAGGGCAATATTCTCCCAGATAAGAAAATAAAGCCAGAAAGAAAGCACAGCAGACTCACAGTCAACAAATCTTAACACGGGCAAGTCAGCACATTGGAGTTGCTGAGGAGGCTTACAGAAGCTTTCTCCAAAGTGTCCTTTGTGAGATCTGTCAGCTTGTCTAGTCAGCTCTGAGCATCATGCAACTGCATATGCTACTCCTGGTGAGGGCAAATGCGCCAACTGAAAACATCATTGCTTCCAAGTCTCACAACTGCTTTATTTCAGAAAATCATAGAGGAAAAGGTCACCTTGAAAGCTACAGTGTAGAGAGAAAGGCAAGTGTCAGGCAGGCACAGTTCCATCGGAGAGAGGCCAGAAAGATATAATCTGGAAAGCAGATCAGGGACTTGCCTAGAAGTGCGAAAGCTGACGGACCCTACTTTCAGCTGTGCCTGCATTGCAGTGGGCACAGTCGATAACAGGCATCACAGACAAACTTCACAGCATCCTGACTCTGTTCCTGGGCCAAGTCCCAAATGTGGATCACAGCAAAACCTGGAGGCAATTTTGGCAACAAGTTGAAAATTATCCCAACAGGCTGCCACCAGCTGAGTATTGCCAGCCTATACAGCATGCCTGCTACTATTTCTCCATCTTTGATGTGCACCTTGTACTGAGTACTTCAGGCTTATCCAGAAATGTCTGGGTTGCAGCCAGACCTTTGGCAGGGAAGCAAAATGGAGGAAGCATGACAGAAAAGCCACCACAATTCACCGTGCATGGTGGAAAATTCAGTCATGGCACTGAATGCACATTTAATGCTTTTTACTTGAAAAGTGCAACACGGTATGTGCATTCCCACTACACACGTGATCAAATTTTACTTTACCATGCTTATGCCTTTGATGTCTCTGTCTTTTATGTCTTCAATTCTTGTTGCAGGGTGAGCCTGTCCAATTTAATGTTTTTAAACACTGAATACATTGTAAGAGGCAGGAAGAAATTTGGGCTAGGGATATATATTTGGGAAGAGAATGTGAAGATCTGTGAATAAGTGTTATTTTTCAACCCACATCTTACACCTCCCCTTCAGCTGTTGAGCAGCTTCTTGTTTAACAAAACACCAACACTTCTGGGACCTGAAATGGTGTCAGTGGGTACAGATTAGTAAAAAATAGAACATTTGATAAAGAAAAAGAAAAATAACTACCCCAGATATTCTACTCTAGGATCTCAAATAAAAACTTACTCTGTGCATATTTTACCCTCTTCCAATGCACCTGCTTTGACCTTTTGCTTTTGAACAAAAGCAGGAAATTAGATCTGAAAGATTCCTAGGCCATCGTCTTAAAAATATGCAGTCTCCTCAGCAAATACCATTATATTTACGGAGCTACAGTCTTGACTTTTGTTCTGGACTGACCCAGTCTTTAACCACAACTTTATTATTTACTCCATTCTGGAAAAATAATTAATAACTGCTTTTGTGAGAACAGCAAAGCAATCACAAGTGGTTGAGACAACTTCCTTTTAAATGCGTTTAAATTTAAATTTGAAATATTTTTACAAAAGTATCGCATGTATTAGTAGCAGCATATTTCTTAGGTCTGATATGTTAGATTAATAAAGGATTTCCCAATGTTTTCAAGGAGAAATTAATCTCCTTTTTATTTCACCTGAGCAAACTATTCAGTCATATGATCCCTTGTAAATTTCCACTCTAATCTGTATTTAGTTATGTCTTTGAACTCAGGTATTAGCATCAGAAAAGTATAGCTTAAAGTGACCATACCTCTCAAGCCAAAAACATGTAATATTGCTCATTAATGTGAGAGGACGATCTCTTCATTTTTAGATTATTAAAGTAGAAAAAGGATTGGCTAGTACCAAACTTCTTTTTTAATAACTTGAGATAATAGTCACATGGTTTAAAGATAAAGTGGAACATCACTTTCTTTTGTCAGTATAAATCACTGTGATTTATATAAGGTTTTCCCAGAGAATAATTATGCACAAAAAAAAAAATCCTCGTCATAGCTTTCTGGAAAATCTAGTTCAAATTCCTGGAGCCCTTTTACTCTGTAGTGTTTATCACCTTGATTGGTACAGAACAGTAAATCTCAAGAGAACGCTGTAGGTACTATTTTACCCACTGACTCTTTACAGGGGTTTAAAAGAATACTGTAATTAGCAGATTAAATTCTGTGTTAATATATGCAAAATTGTGCCCATTGGGGAAAAAACCAATCTTAAATTGCATGTAGTGTGATGAGTTCCAAACTAGTTAATTACCACTGAGGAAAAAAAACTATCTCTACACTACAATGAATAATCTAAGAAAATTACCCATAGTGATCACACAGGAAAGCAAAATGCTAAAAACGGTTAGGAAAGGAATAGAAAGCACAACAGACAAAAATGTTATTTCACCGTTCAATTCTGTGATGCACTTGCATCTTGCAAATCATGTGCAGTTCTGATTCTCACATCTCAGAAAGGAATATAGTAACTCTAGAAGACGCATGAAGAAAGCTGAAAACTTTGTCAGACAGTTATGGTGGGTTGCCCCAGTCAGCAGCTTAACACCCACCAGGTCATTCACTCACCACCATCCCCAGTGGGATGAGGGAGAAAATCTGAGCAGCAAAAGCTGAGAAAGCATGGACCAAGATACAGACAGTTTAATGAGTAAAGCAAAGCTGCACACACAAAATAAGAAATTTATCCACAAATGGGTGTTCAGCCATCTACAGGAAAGCAGAATCTCTACATACTCAATGGTTACTTGAGAAAACAAACCCCATAGCCATGAACTCATTCTTTCCCAAGCTTTTATCACTGAGCATGATGATGTATGTATGGAATATCCCTTTGGATATTCCAAAGGGATATTCATCCTGGCTGTGTCCCTTCAAAGCTTCTTGTGCATCCCCAGGCTTCTCACTGCCAGGATGGGGTGAGAGGAAGAAAAGTTTTGACTCTCTGCAAGCACTGCTTAGCAGCAACTAAATCATCCGTGTATTATCAACCCTGTTTAGATCACAAATTCACAGCACCATACATGCTACTATAGAGAAAAATTATTAGCTCAGGCACAGCCAATAAAAACAAAGAAAAGGTCTAGTATAAGAAATGACCAAATAAACTAGATCATCAAGTTTAATGATCAAGAAGATGACTGAAAATAAATAAAAGAGGAATGCTTTCATACAGTATGTATTTAACATATTAAATTAGTTGCCACAAGTTGCTGTGGCTTCCAAATGTTATATCTATTCGCAAAACCATTAAAAAAAAAAGTACAAATCCAGTAGTAGTCAGTAAATGCAACAGCAACTTGATCAGGTACAGATTTCCCTATACTTACAGATCTGCATAGGCAAAGGGAACACACATGGGAAGAACTCCCACATAATCTCCATATTCATCTGTTGTCACAAAGGTATCCCCTTTTGAGTTATTTGGATAAAAGACTCCTCTCACTTTTGAAAACTGAAGATTTCAGTTTCCTTTAAAAATGTGAAAGAAGAATTATTTGTAAAAAGCAGTGAGATATCCATTGCAATGACCTTTTAAAACATAAGGGTGTTTTCTTTCTCACCTGCTTATCCCATTAGTCTGCAAACTGATCCAGAGACAAGAGAAAACACATTTATGCCATTCCATGTCTGTCTCATTCTTCTTCCTCTCCCTCTCTTTCTGCATAAAATATCAGTTTGCTATCATTTTTATTTTCACATAGTTACATAGCTACCTGGACCTAATAAGAATTATGCTCTTGCAGAGCCCAGATGAGAAAGGGCATGTGAGTTCCCTTTATAGAAGCATATGACATTGATGCAGTGGACTGCAAATAACATTGAAAAGTTCAAAGTGAATGAACTGAAAAATATCTTAAATTTCTTTCTGATCTGGTGATTTCAGCAGTTCCACGTATCAGGGAAAACATAAACAGTAAAGGTCTTGGTCTCATAGAAGTCAATGCTAATTAATTCATGAAAGTCCTATGACCTATATTAGCCAGGACATCAAACAGTGACTTCTGACCTTAAAATATTTGAAGTTCATGTCCATTTTTTATTTTTATAAATTAAATTGATGTGATTGTTTTTTCTTATACTCAGTTTCATGATAGATCTAATTAAAGCTACAGTCCCTAAATATAGTTAATATATTCCCTTTTGACTGAATTTTTAGCTGCCTGAAGTCCATCTATACTGACCTTGTTACTGATGGCACAGACTGAACCCTGGTTACTAGGACAACTTTGGGCACTGGCTCATATCAAGGCTCTTTGTATAATGCAATCCCCTGCAACAAACTACTCTTTCTTCCATACCCAGATTTCTACTGCTCAGTTTGCTGCTTGAAATCCATGACTGAATTAACACGTGCACTGTGAAGATTATTGACAGAACTGTGTCTCTGAAGGAAAACAAGAAACAAATTTGACAGTGTTATATGTACCCAGTGAAATCCCATTCCTACCCAGGCTAAAAATGTCTTACTGATTTTATTACAGGAAATCAACCACCTGATTGTTAGAGATCATTTGAGAGATTTTAATAGTACTGACTTTTGAACACTAGGCCATTGGTTTAAGCACAGTCTTGAGAAATAATGACCAAAACCAGGTGCATGTATGTTATTTTTTAAACCAATATACTAACTGTGGTCACCAACCCTGTTCTATGCAAAGGACTGCTCGTATCCCATAAGCAAGCACTGTAAAACACATCTCTTCTATTAGACTCAGCATACACATTAAAAATTTAATCACTTGATTCAGTTGTCTCCCATCAGCAGCTTAGGCAGAGAATATATTATTTGGTCCCAGGAGACCCCACCTTCAGTGCTGCATTCAGCTCTGGGGTCCTCAGAAAAGGAAGGACATTGACCTGTTGGAGAGTCCAGAGGCGGGGCATGACGATGATCAGAGGGATGGAGCAGCTCTTCAGTGAAGACAGGCAGTGAGAGCTGGGTTGTTCAGTGCGGCAAAGTAAAGGCTCTGGGGAGAGGTTACAGCAAAATTCCAGTACCTAAAAGGGGCTTACAAGAGAGCTTGAGAGGGACAAGGGAATATAGTGGCAGGATAAGGAGGAACTGAAAGAGTGTAGGTTTAGATTAAATATTAGGAGGACAATCTTCTGTGATGGTGGTGAGGCACTGGAACATGTTGCCCAGAGAACTCATGGATACCCCCATCCCTGGAAGTGTTCAAGGCCAGGCTGGATGGTGCTTCGAGCAACCTGAACTAGTGGAAAATGTACCCTGACCATGGCAGGGGGGCTGGAACTAGACGACCTTTAAGGTCCCTTCCCAACCATTCTATGCTATGATTCTCTGGTGTTCTAGAAAAACCCGGCCAGTCATAATTGTTACTTTATCCTCAGTACAGAAAATATCCTCTTTTTTTGTTACTGTCAAGGCAGCACTTTCCTAAAATGTCAAATATCTTTTAAAATAAGTTGACACCAAGTGTTTTGAGGAAAATGCAGTAATAATGCAAATATTATATTGTTTACTTTATTTTTAGCTCTTCATATATTTAAATCTGCTTCGCCCCCCTTTAATTGTTATCTAGGCCAATGTAAAGTAAATCTTACAGAACTTATTAACTCAACCTGATAATTTCCAGTTAATATTAATGCTTTGGCATATAGAACCACAGAAATAAAGGCCAAAAGGGACCTGTTAGGTCATTTAAACTGACTGTCTGCATATGAATGGTGATTATATTTCATCTGGTCCTTTGCAAAACTGAACAAAAAGTTTGCATATGACTACAGCATATCTTCTTGAAAAGTCTTGATCTGAAGCAATGAAAATATAATTCATGATGCTTCTCTCTCCCCGTAGCTGACAATCAGATTGTTGCATTGTTTTTCAACATAGGGTCATCATCTTTTGCACAGCTTCAGTGCAAGGGGTGGAAAGTATCTATAGCCTCCCACGTGAAAGGCAGAAACAGCTGATTTGATCCCCTCAGGTACTACAGACAAAGGAATCTCTTGTTCTCTTGATAGGTGTTATTATTATATACGTTTGTTAGTGAAACAGAGTGCTACTGTTTCTACCACTCCAGAAAGGTGGAGTTTTAAGAAAAGATTATGAGTTTTGCATCATCATTTGTCTGTGGTTCTTCACTGGACAAAATTATGTTCTTGAATTGTCATTGGGATATGCAGCAGGTGGCATTTGGGGATTGTCCCCGTGCCTGGTGTTTAGTGGCTCTCTCAGGAAAGCTTTCCCATTAGAAAGCTGACTTTAAGCTACAACCTGCTCAAGGTGCTGGCAGTGTGGATTTTTTTCCAAAGTGCCTCAGAGACTGTGCACAGGGAGGTGTGTTAATATGGGATGTGGGACTCTCTAGAACCATGCCCATAACACCTAGACATTCTACAGGTATACTTGAAGACCCACAACCCTGTCCTGGATCTCTCACAGTGAGCCTTTGCAGTTCTGCACTTTTGTAAAATAGGATGCACATATTTAAAACTATTTTTGGACTAGAAAAAATTCAGACCTGAAGGTATTTGATGTCATCCTGACAAGTCAGTGCCTCCACTAACATTTTCTCTTCCAGTCCTTTCAAGTAAAATTAGCTAATTCAGCAAAAGTTCAGTTTTGACAGTACAACTGTTTGTATAATGGAAGTTTCTGCTGTCAACCAAAGATCACACTCTTGATGATGATCACTATGCTGGCAGATGCTGCTATAACAGACACAGAATAAATTGCATACACTGTGAAGTGCTTTGACAAGCGTAAATAGTCTAGGCCAAAATGTCTGTATTGCAATTGAAAAAGTACTTGGGCTTGAAAAGCATTTAAACATTTTAAAAAATATTACCTGGTATCTCATGACAAAGTGTTTTGGTTTAACTCCAGCTGCCAACTAAGCACCACACAACTGTTCACCTACTCCTCATGCATCAAAATGAGAGAGGAAATGAGAAAAGCAAAAGTGAGAAAATTCACAGGTTAAGATAAAGACAATTCAATAGGTAAAGCAAAGCATTTGCTTTCTGCACAAGCAAAACAAGGAATTCATTTACCACTTCCCATGGGCAGACAGGTGTTCAGCCATCCCCAGGAAAGTAGGGCTCCATCATGTGTAAAAGTGACTTGGAAAGACAAATGCTATCACTCTGAATGTCTCCCCCTTCTTTCTTCTTTCCCCAGCTCTATATGCTGAACATGATGCCATACAGTCTGGAATTTCTCTTTGGTCACTTGGGGCCAGCTCTCCTGGCTGTGTCCCCTCCCAGCTTCTTGTGCATACCCAGCCTCCTCACTGCTGAGGTGGGGTGAGAAAGAGAAAAGGCCTTGAGGCTGCCCAGCAGTAACTAAAACACCACTGTGATATCAACAGCATTTTGGTCACAAATCCATAACACAGCTGCATACCAGCTACTCTGAAGGTGTGGGAGTGTGTTTCCGTTTGGTTTGGTCCGGCTCTCCCCTTTGGATTTGTATTACTGTGATAACCCAGTTTGTACCTTCCTAGTTTCATGTTAATTGCCTTACTCCCCCTCCTTGTCTCCTCCCAGGCTCCTGCCAATCGCATTGGCACTCCTCCCAGGCTTCTAGAAAGCTCTGGCTGGAGCGTCGAGTGATTGGCCGTAGGGAAAGGGTCCCTCCCTTCCTTTCCTCTGATTGATCCCTTTGTGCACCCTTCATCCCATAGACCGCACCCTCCCCTTCCGTGATTGGATACCCTTGTGATCCCTCCCTTGTCACCACCCCCCCCATAAAACCTGCTGCACAAGGCTTCCAGGCTCGCTCTTATTGGGTTCTCCTGGGAGTCGCGGTGTCGTGCTCGAGGGCACAGTAAAGTTCCCGAATTTCACCCAGATTGGAGTCTGCCTCCTTCTTCCACCACCTACCTCTATTGCCGTGGTCCTGCGGAAGGACCCATGAGCCAGACCTCTGGTTCCCGGATTCCGGAGGCTGGCCCTGCAGCCTGCTGCGTCCAGAGCTGACTGGGCTGAGTGGGAACCGCTCCGAAAGGACACAGAGGCATGAAGGCACTTAACTCTGTGCCAGCCAAAACCAGCACATAGAGTAAACTATAAAAAACTTCTAACATTACATTTTCATTTTACTGACTTTAAAAATATTTCAATGGATTTTTCTTGATTGATTTTCAGGCTTAGCTGAACAGGTACTCCTACCTGGGTAAAAAGCCAGTGTTCCGTTTTTCTACTGCCCTGCAGCACTCGCTGATTCTGCTGGTGATTTACAGCTGTGCAAAATGTAAGTACAAAGGTAGTCACAACAATTGCCATTCGCGCCTGTCTCAACAACCATAAATAGCAGTGCCAAAAGGTAAGTAATAATCCCAAGCGTCGTGCCCTTTCTTACTGAATGGCAGAATAAACATATTGTGCCTTGAATGTTCTCCTAAATTTGGGAAGTCTTCTGTTCATTCTAATAACTCCAAAAGTCCCTGGAGTTAAACATTATGAGTCTCACAGAATTTTGCAATTTTGTGTAACACAGAAATTATTGACTGCTTTTCCCTCAATGAGGTTCTTCTAACATCCAGTTTTATTACCATTTGATCCTAGATATTTAATGGAGCTGGCATTTGTTACACATAGAGGAACAGACCTTTAAGGTAGCACTTGCTTTACTGATCCTACAAAAGCAAAGGAGGAAAGAATGTGACTTATCACGTAGACCCAGCAGACAATATAAACACGAGATCACATCCAGGCAACACATTTTCTTTACTTCTGGAAAAAGCTATAGGCAAGCATCTGGGAGACATTAAAGGATAAACACTTTATTAGTGCATACTGCTATGTATACATTCCATGGCCTTACCACTTTATGATGTTATCAAACAAAATGTCACAAGCAGAGCTAGTTTGGTACTTGGCCAAAAGAACCCCAAGGAGACCACAGCTACTGTGGGAAGTGATGTTAGTAATTCATAGCATGGCATTTTTCTTTGAGCTAGCAACTGAATGCAATAAATGGGGTGATTGCTTGCAAATTTTCATCAGTCTATGAGGCAAAAATGGGTTTCTGAGAACGTATTCAAAGCAAGAGGTTTATCTTAGCACCAGCTTTGCTAACTATTTTCTGCCTATGCAAATTTTCACAACTTTTTAAGCAGACATCATTTTGCATCAGTTCTGATCAAGATGTTCACATGTAGTAGGACCAAATTAATAAAAATCATGCAAAAAATTAATGGTAATGCTTTTTGGTGAGCTGAATTAATTATTTTGCTGATGCATAGTGGAATCATTTTCAAAATTAATAAAATACAGAAGATTTGAGTGGCGGGTTACCTTCATCAAAATTTTTGATCGCATGAAGGAAAAATAAGCCAATAGGGAGTCTATTCTGATTTAGTATTACAATATTTTTGGCTAATATAATTTTTTAAATAATTAAATTTGCTTCAATCAAAAACATTCTGCTTGATCATATAGACATTTTGGAGGAGAGAGGCTGGCTTCACTGAAAAATGTCAACAGTCCTTTTTTTTTTTACCCCCAATTTATGTACTAAAAGGTACTGGTATAATGATCCCAGTCTTTTACGCAGTAACCCAGGAAACTAAAGTATTCATCCAGTATATGCAAGATCAAAGTCCAGGATCTTTACCTGCTTCTTGATTTCAGGGCCCACTGTTCAGATAAATGTTTTTATTCTTGCTTTTTGGAATATTCACTTTCTCCCATGTATGACATGAAATTGTGTCAATAGTTACTACATGTAGCCAGGAGCTGGATATCATACTGACAGGGGAATGTCTAGTCTGAGAGACACTTCTTTAAGAGCTCTCACTCAACATCTTGCCATAGAAGGAATAGAGGAACCTCCACAGAGCAATTCATTCCACCTGTAAGTAGGAAAGGGATGCAGTTCATCCTGCTAGACTTAACTGTGTATGATGAAAAGACAGGATTGAGTTTTCCTACATTTCATTGTCTAAACGCATATATCAACATATAAGCCAGGAACTTAAGTTCCCATTTATGTCACAGAAAATCATAGCCAATACGGAATACGAACCTGTAGTGTGCTACAGAGCTAATTAAAGTAGACAAACACTTTTATTTTGCATTGTTTTAAAATACATCCCAATATAATGAAATATGACTTTTTTTAGTTTATTCTACCTGAAATCTGTTAACCTTTACACTTTAGTAAAAAAAAGAAGATTCTTTGTTTACTTCCAATCAGACTAATTCTTTGATTACAAAACTGAAAATCAATTACTTACCAACCTCTGTTCTTGACAATCATTTATCTCTCAAGATCTCCCATTAACACATTATTTGCACCAATTCACTCAAAAGACTTCTGTGTTTCAGTTTCAAGACCTTTACCTTTGAATCTATTTGTAAAGGTAATTTGGGTGAAATCTTGCAATTCTTTAATGCTTCGTTGCTAATTGCTATGGCTTCATTTCTCACAAATGACTCGAACACAGATGAAGCCTTGCAATGAGGTTTTTTACACTTTCATTTTCTTCTGGAGATTGTAAGCACAGACTATTTTGATGCAGTGCTTTATATGCTTAGTGGAAGTAAAAGACAGCTTGCTAAGGCATGTTATGATGGATTTGAGCTGCATTTGAATTTGGATTTTTTTATTAGTTTTTCACTGACATGTTAGCAAAAAAGATGAAAATAGAATTGGGAGATGAAAGACTGACTTAATGCCATGTTTCCTACCAACTACTTGAAGGATAAATCAGAACATTCTCATTAGATGGTATTTCTCTATATCTATTAAATGAAGTAAACAGTCTGTTTAAAAGCAATATGACAGAACAAACCTCAGCCATGATGAGCAACATGTTGATTTTACTGAGCACATTTCCCCTCATATTACTTGTGGTTGTATTAAAGACAATAATAGCTGGGTCTGATGATATTTTTTAATGTCAGTGTTATCAGAATCCTTTAACACACTTTGATTATATGGTAGCTGAGCAGTCTATTGGTAATAGGTTTAATGGTGCCTTTTGACAGTCTTATGTAACCATCTCATCTGATCAGGACATATTTCCAAACTAAAGCAATTTGTAGAAAGACCTTTCCTCCTTGTTCCAGCTTGTTTACTTTCATTTAATCACAGTTGCCTTCTCAAATTGCATTTTTTCTGTCTTTAGGATGCTTGTCATTTTTGTTAATAGTTAGTAAACGTCTCAGCTTTTATTCAGTTTCTTTTTACAGATCCTTCTTTTGACATCATGTCAGTGTATTCAAAGTTCTCTTTTACGTGTCTTTTAATAAAATTACTTTCATTCTAATATTAAAATCTTTATTGCTAGTATTCCACAGAATTTAGTTCTCCTCATGCAGTGTTTTCTCTGTATTATCTCAGCATAAGTTGTTATTGTAGGGCTTAACTTTATGTATTATGTGATGACAGACTAATTTATTGTTGTTTTTATGACTTGTTGACAAATCCTATTTCCATTTTGTCATAGATGAATGCAAGTAGCTTGGCCTTAATGCTTTGAAAACAAAATCATTACAGGTTGGTAATCCAATTGCCCTGAAAAACTATTATTTTTTAAACTTTTTCTTTTTAAAGAGACAAAAAGAAAAAAAATAAAAAAACCCCAACCAACCAAACAAAAAAGCCCACAGATCAGAGCATTTGAAGTTCAAATGCTTGTATAAAACTGTGCATGGTTTCATTTGCTTCTTTACCACAGCTTATCTCCTAGGTTTGGTTCTTTGCTACACTGGCTTGGACAATTCTTTTATTTTGTGCATTCACTAGTAAGTGCTTTCTAATTTGTCTTTCTAATTCTATAATTCAAAGACAGTATTTTTTCCACAATGCAACCAAAGGAGTTGGTTAGAAAATTTCAATACTATGGTAAAAAAAAACCCTGTTACAAAAACACTTAGTGTTTTTGTAATTATCCATGTTTAAAACTCTTGAAATTACAGTCAAAATTACAAGGTTTTGGTTAAGTTGTAGTCAGAGAATCTTTGTGGCCTCAGTGAGAAGACTACATGATGAATGTCCAGAGGATTTGATACCTGCTTCATCTTCTTTGTGAACAGAGAAGGGTGGGTGGGTGATGTGGCTGTTGGAGGCCATCTTGGGCAAAATGATCATGAAATAGATGGAGTTTTCAATTCTTGGAGAAGAATGGAGGGAGCTTATCTGTTGGGAAGGATGAAAGTTTGGTAAGAAAGTTTCACAGGTATGGAGGCTTGGCAGAAAGATCTCTGAATGTAGAAACTGGGGATGAGGTAGAAATGGAAGCAAGTTTCGGTATAGAGTAAAAGATGTTTTGCTGAAACAGTGATCAATGAGTAACCAAGAAGGCAAAGGTTGGAGATGAGTTGGAAGGAGATTTTTATGAATACGACAAAAGTATGTGACTACAAACAAAGACATGTTTTTCACCAAGTAAATAAGTCTCAAGAAGAGCATAAGTAAATAGAAAACATGTCTTTTAAAAAGAGAGATACGGCAGGCAAACAAGAAATGTTGATGTAGCAAGAAGAAGAAAGGTCTGAGAATTTTCCATTGTAAGCTTAAATTGTAACTTACTTACTCTTGTGATTGGATAATAATGCCTATAATATGGTGATGGTAGTAGTTAGGCTATAGGCAAATATAAAGATGCTGTGTATGGTGCTTATTGGTTGTTATTTGTTAAGATACTCTGCAAAGAAAAGTATATAATGGCTTGTAACTTGAACAGAAGGTGGCTTCAGGTATGCCTACAGCTGGAGCTGGCAGCTGTAGGGCTGGCTCTAGATACCCACTCCCTGAAATGCTGTAACTTCACCTGTGCAAGAAAGAGCTTTCAAGAGAGACACCTGAAGTCCAGACATCCTTCGTGAAACTTTCTCCTATACTTATCAAAACTAGCACCTTGAATTTGCAGAGCAGACTTTTGCCTGTTAAGAAACCTAATTGAGAGAGTCCCTTAGTAGGCAGTCCTGAATAGCAAAGAGGCTCGGGAAGGCTGGATATTTTTCAAGAGGGAAATGTTAAAGACACAGGAGCAGGCTGTCCACATGTTCTGAAAGATGAGCCAGAGGGGAAGACTGGCCTGGCTAAACAGAGAGCTTTGCCTGGAACTCAGGAGAAAAAAAAAAGGAGTATATCACCTCTGTAAGAAGGGGCAGGGAACTCAGGAGGACAGGAGGGATGCTGTCAGGTTATGCAGGGAGAAAGTTAGACAGGCCAAAGCCCAATTAGAACTTAATCTGGCTACAGACAGTAAAAATTGTTTCTCTAAATATATTAACAAAAAAAGGAGGTATCCTGACCTGTATCAGAAACAATGTGGCCAACAGGACTAGGGCAGTGATGAGGTCACACCTTGAGTCCTGTGTCCAGTTCTGGGTCCCTCACTACAAATAGGATATTGAGGTTCTGAAGCAAGTATAACAAGGGCAACAAAGATTTGAAGGGTCTACACAGTGAGTCCTGTGAGGAGCAGCTGAGGGAGCTGGGGTTTTTTAGCCTGGAGAAAAGGAGCCTTGGGCGTGACCTTATCACTCTCTACAGTTACCTGAAAGGAGGGCGTAGCAATGTGATGGTCAGTCTCTTCTTCTGGGAAGCAAGAGGCAAGGAAATGGCCTCCAGTTGCACCAAGGGGGGGTTAGATTGGATATTGGGAAAAATTTCTCCACTAAAAAGGGTTGTCAAGCATTATAACTGACAGGGGTGGTCACCATCCATGGAGGCATTGAAAAGATGTGTACATGTGGCACTTAGGGATATGGTTTAGTGGAAGACTAAGATTAACAGTTGGACATGGTGATCTTAAAGTTCCTTTCCAACCTGAATGTTTCTATGACCATACAATTTAGGATGCAATTTGCTGTCTACTTCTGTTCTATTACTGTTACTGAATCCGGACCCCTATCTTGAATGCCCACAGTCTGGCAACTCCCATGGACAGAGAATCCCCAGCTGTGAGAGACAGAAAGGCCATTTCAGAACAGTGGTGACGGGAACCTAAAAGCTAAGGCCTTTCTTCAGTGAAAGAACTCATGAGGCAAAGACACGTGCCATAATGTCACCTACTTCCTTTCCTAGCAAGACCAACACAACTTACTGTTAACTCATATCATGCTCCTGCAACTTACCTCACGCACAGAGCTTCTGTACGAAAATCAGCACAGTCATAATGCCTTGTGGTCACCTAAGAGCGACTTAAAGAGGGCTTCTCTATCCCAGTGATGTTCCAGATATTTGAGGCAGAGCAGACAGTAAATGGACAACATTGCTTGGACTGCCTAGGCACTGAGAAAATATAAACATATATAAATATATAAAAGGGAGGCTACCCCAAAAAAAGGTCCTTTTATCCATGTCTTTCTGACGACAGCACCCTATGGCAAAAACAGTTGGTCTTAAGCAACACAAGAACATAATTAATTTCCCTCACTAATTTCCCCTGGGATGAGAACAGCTTTAGTAAATTTTCTCTAGGTTACCAAAAAAAAAAAAAGAAAAAATTAAAACCAGTGTCATTGCTTTTTATCATATTTTTTTCACTTTTCCTTAAAAACCATAGATTTCACTACTTTAATTTTACAAATGCTACCCTACAGAAAAATTCACTGTCTGCTGACTATTCTCTTCAAATGTTTGCAGAAAGATTTATCTCACCTAACCTTTGCTGTCTGAACAGTATAATCTGTTATAAGTGGTCATTGAAGCAATAGGGAAGAGACAGGTATATTCAGACTATGATTCATCTCAAAGATAAGCAGAACAAACATAACCTCTGCCTATGTGCTAAAGAAAAAGCCTTATGTAGATAAATTCATAATTTACAAACAGCTTTAAACCTCAGTGATCACATCATGGCTGTACCATTGTCACCTATGTCTACAGAGCATAGATACTCATCAAGTACATTTATTTTACATTCCTACAAAAGAACCATTTCTGAGAGAAAAAAAACACACAAATAACAAGCCCTCCAAAACCCCAATATTCGATTGCTGTAAAGATGTAAAGAGAATATTTTATTGCTCACAAGCTTCTTAAACCTTTCATATAATTAAATTTATTTAAAATAAAAAAGATTTAAAAAATAAAACACTCATACCAAAATTTGCGGATGGTTGCTGCCTGATTTTAAAATGAGCTATTTTAGATTTTGCGTGGGAGAGAGAACTAAGCATTTTTTCTGCTGAATAGAGTTGAATAGGAATCAGGTACAAGTACATCTGTCTACAACAGCCTCATTATATAAAGGAGACAGTCTTGTTTAGGACTCACTTTAAAGTATTTTTCAAAAATATGCCTTTAAATAATGATGGATTCTTTCGGTGTTACTCCTTTAAAACCAAATTTACCAACACGTCTGTCTGTGCGTCTTCGTAGCTTACATCTGAAATTGCCAGTTTCCACCTGGAATTTTGTACCATGCAAGTGAGAGGCTTCAGCAAGCAAGAGAAGCTTCTACAGCTTTCAGTGAGTAACACTGGTTTTGCAGAACTGACCCTCGCAATTCCTCTTTTTAAAGAGTCTTTCTGAGAGTGCCACAGAATGACAGCCTTTCACCAGTCATCCCTCTAGAGATCTCTGTGCTATGATAAATCACATCAGTTTTTGGTGGGATGATGTTACTTTGGATTCTTGCTTTTATGTTGGGACAACAGATTAAAACTGCTGATAGGCATAGGGTTAACACCAGAGGCAAAAATACATACAGAATAAAAGCAGGACTAACAGCTCCACATGTCAGCTGCTATAAATCACTTTCTACCTGTTTCTGTCACATCCTTTTTGACTTAAAATAAAAAGCTTCACTTTTGTTTCCATTTAGGGATTTTTTTTTTCCCAAACTCATCACATTCATGAACAAGTGAGTTAAACCTTCCAGTTACAGAAGACACATAGTACTGTAGCTGAAAACTTTGTGCAATGGCAGATTAATGTCAAGAACCTTGCATGCATTAAAAAAATCCCATAGTTGTGCTTTCTAATTTTTTTCCATTCACACTACAGAATGAATGACACCTATCTCCCATTTTTGATCCTGACACTTAGAGGATTTAAAATAACAAGGGGAAATGCCTTTATCTTTCTTCCTCTGAACTCCATTATTAAGATAATGGAACTATTTCTTCCACACAAGTTACTATCTGTAGTTCTGCTCTGGCTAACTGTGCCTGCTGCAGTATCTTCCATGGGATTTTAAAGAAAATATTTAACAACCTCATTTAAGTACACTAGTCTGCAACCCAAAATGCTAGAGAACGATTGGTGACTACTGAAATTATTTGCCTCAATTATTTTCACCATCACTTCACCAAATTATCTAAATCCTGAAGCCAGCATCCTGCTTAACTTAAGCAGGATGAAGCCAGGCAGTTGCACCTTAAATGCAGGTTTCCACAGGAATTCAATGAAGTGGAATAGAAGGGAAAGATTTACTCATTGCCCTGAAATGATATGCCATGCTATGTGGCACTCAAGTACTCAGGGACAACTTTTTAAAAGTGGAAGAGTCTTAAAGAGTAGTTCAAAATTTTAACTATTTGAAAGATGTTAACATAAATTCTGGAGGACCAACCTTTAATAAAGTTAAATTCAGAGTAGCTTTAAAACAAGTAATTCTGTGAGAACTAAAGTAATGAAACCTGGTTACTACTTATGACTGTAGAAGATATCGATAGCATCAAATATTCCAGGATTTAAATCAATGTATATATATATTTTTTTTTTTTTTTTTTTAAGACAAACCAATGAATCAGCCAGCAGATTCACACAATGAACATGCATGCCTACCTCAAGAGTGACATGTATTTCTTAGAAAATTTAGTAATGAAAAAAACAGAAACCCAAAATAGCACCTTCCAGTGAAAATATTTTAAGTTCTTCTTACAACGCATTGTTGGTAATTAGATTGGTGGTATACAATACACAGGGGAGAATGGTAGAGAAATGTGAGTTGATTTTGATGATGACTTACAGTTCAAAGGATATGTGAAGATTTGTTGGGGAAAGGGAAGAAAAACCACACACATTTCTAAAACAGGAATGACTAGAGAACAGTCACCTGTGAAGTTAATCAGCACAGACAATGCATGCTTATTTATTCCAGCAAGTTTGCACTTACTTTCACTGTATGTGTACAGTTTTGGAAAACTGCTTTACATAATTATTCTTTGAAGAGAATAATATTGAAATATCATTCCTATCGCATAATAAATCTGAGCTTCCATTAAAATTGTAGAAAACACATTTGAAAAACCATCAGCTAAACAAAAAAAATAGATGTATGTCAGATTTCAACTACTGTCAATATTTTTTTCTATTTGAAAAAGAAGATAGTAAAACTTTAATTTCGTTCTGCCTTTCCTAGAAATGTTGATTATATTTTGTATCAACAGTTTTGAAAATATCACTTCTTCAGGATACACGAATACTTCTCTAAGAGATTTGCAAGAAAAAAATCTTGTAATGCAACATACTTTTTTTACCTCTTCATAGTGAAGTGCAACTTGCCCATTAAAATACTAAAATTGAACTGAATTGAACTGAAATATGCATGTTGTCAGCTACTTACATGCAATAACTGAATTTCTCACCTACTGGCTAGATTCTACCAGTTATTCTAATTTTGAAAGATAGGCATCACTCAAGAAATTATTAATGTTCACTATATTAGATGAACCCCATACTACAATGCCTTTTCTTTTTTATTTTTCTTTATTCTTTAAAAAAAGTAAATATATCTTAGAAGTACAAATTTTCTGCCAGGCACTTACAGACAGAATAGTTTTTCAGGTTTTCTAGAACTAGTGCCCTAATCCTTGCACAAGAAGCCAAGGAGAGCAACTACGCTGTCTGACCACCCATTAAATAGTATCTTGCACTTCACCAAAAAAAAAAAATCTAAAACAAAGGAACAAAAGATTTAAATAAATATATTTTTTTGAATGGGGAAAAGAGAAAGCATGATGATATTACCTTTGAGACAATATGACTGTTATCTGAAAAGCAAATTACCTCCAAGAATACTCCCAAATGGGCCCTTCTCCTTTAGCTGTATGTAACTGCTCATGTAATGAGCCACTGCTGAATCTCTGGCTCTCATGAGCCGAAATGACACCGTGTTAATGACATGAAAAACAATATATTCTGGGCTTATGCTATCAGGTTAAGGGGTCCTGCTCAGCTCTGCTCAATTCAGTCATGTGTTGTGCTGCCTGTCATTGCCCACTGGCCAGGGTGTCATACATCACCCGTACGTGTGATTAGCAAGGAAAGCCCTCACTGTCCAGGCTTGTTGCCAGCCCTGACACCAATGGCTTTCTGTGCTTCTCCTCCTCATGACCACTTTCCCCACCAGCTCTGCGTGTTGCCCAGGCCTAATGAACCAAAGTACTTGCCCACCTTCACAATGTTTTATATCTTAGCAGCAGGACAGAAGTGAAGGGAGGCCACAAGCAGCCCCTCCTGAGCAATTTTTTTCTTCCCTTTGCAAAAAAATTACCAAGCTTTCCTTGACTAAAATTTCTGACATATGGACCACAAAGTTGTGCCATCAAGTTAAGGTATCTGTTTTCTATCATTATAAATGGGTAGCAGTTAGCTTGCTTGTATTTCTAGAGCATCATTATAAATCTCACATTTTCCCCAACTTTTAAAGTAATTGTCTTTAAGAGAAATGCCCCCCAATGTTTCAAGACCCGTAAATCAACCTTTTTCAGTGTGCCCATTGGACCATTCTGGTCTGTCTTCCTAGCAGAACTTGAAGGCCCTTACAGGCTTCCAACTCACTGGAGATCAGGAAAAAAATCAGCAATTCCCCTCAAGCTTCAAGCTGCCAGGCTTACACAGGATTATTCTTTCATTCTCTGGAGAAAAAAACCAAAACATATAATAGTTTCAAAAGTGGTACTTTCTGTGGAGTGAAATTAATAGGTGTCAGAAGATATTCAGCTGATCAGTTGGCTGGAGATATGCAAGGACTGTCCTTATTCACACCTCAGGATATTTCTCACCGTGGAAAAGTTCACGGAGGTATGGTTTCGGTGAAAGTTAAGTCATGCTGTGAGACAAAGGTAGGAACTCTCACTGCCATCAGAATAGAATAGCCACTTGAATTTAAAGGCAAGACAATTCAGTTTTACAAAAGCAAACTGAAGGCTATATAAGGCAACATATAAAACATGCACAAAATATGAAATCAATTTCTTGCGTGAAAGACAGCTTACCTCACAAGATGAGTTAACCCAGTGGCTGAAGCAATGGGGCAATACACTGCTGCTGAACAGTGGTAAGAGCAGGAGGAGGAACTTCATCATGCAATATCATACTGCTCACATGACCAGGCAGAAAATATTCTTCTCATCCTGCACTGCATTTAGACACTCCATGAACATAGTTGATGTTGTTTTTCTTTTGGCTTATGTGCATTTTTCTCTTAGTTTATATTCATTAGGTGTACAAAAATATTGTGCATGATTTTTTTATTTTTCTCATCTCCCCATATGAACAGCTCTAGAAAAAAATAGATTTTCCTGTTTGAAGTTTCATGAGCAAGGATATCATTGAGTACTCTTTATGCAGAAGAATTTGTACTGAGTGGGTAAAAGCAATAGTAGGGGAAAAAAGTGGACTCATAGCATGAAGTGTGCATTTAAATCATAGCAACAGAAGCTAAAGAGTACCCTGAAGCATCCACTCCAATTCTCAGAACAGATATTTTTGTCTGTTTCAGTTAAAATTATTATCAATAGGGTGAGACCTATAAAGTGAAGAATTGTTTTTGTCCTTTGTGATAAAACAGGAAAAGGATAGTGCTTCTGTGCTTTGAGGATGCCTGCTGCATGGTGGGAAAACATCCTCTGAATCCTTTCGTGAGCTCCCACTTTTTAACACAGACAGTGCCTTTGAACACCATGTGCCCTGAAAAAGGCACTCCCTGCCTTCAGCATTTACCCTACTTGCTTTTGTTTGGGTTGGGCTTTGTACAGTTTTTCAGGGTCATGGAAGGATGGGTTGCCTGAACGAGTTGAACTTATGCCCTGAAGTATTTTTTTATTTTTACTTTTTGCAAAATATAAAAATGGATTTGAATTATTAAGAAACAACAATTTGAAGCCATTGCCCAAAGGAAACATGCTTGGCTACATCTCAACACTACAAGAAATCCTTACAGCAAAGACTATGCAACTGGATGAAGACTCAAGCTAACATGATGAAGCATTTGAATCAACTTCAAGCCCCCAGCTGGAAGAGTTCTATGTCAAAATGGGTGAGACAAATATTTTGTTGAGTATTTGGTCTGGATCTTTCCCTCTCCTTCATCTGTGGGGATGCAGGCACCCTTTTAAAGCAGGCAAACCTTTTAAAACTCTCTGCTGACAGCTTCAATAAGTGCCTTTCCCAAGCCTTTGGCAATCTTTCAATAAATTGAACAGAGGAGCACCTGCACATGTTTTGTTGTCCTTTTCCACAGTGCACCACTGGAATATTGCTTCCTTCCTTCTTGACAATAAACCCAAGTTCTATTCACGATTGCAGGTGGAAAAATATCAGCAATAAAATGTGACTCCAACTTTTCCTGACATCTCAGGTATGCAATAAATCTGAATAAATCTATGATCATGTGTAAAGATCAATAAAATCATTTATATAGAAAAGACCCTTAAGATCATTGAGTTCAACTGTAAACCTACCACTTTCATCACTAAACCATGTCCCAAAGCACCATGTCTACATATCTTTTTAATACCACCAGAGATGGTCACTCAACCACTTCACTGGGCAGCCTGTTCCAATGTTTGATAACACTTTTGGTTAAAATTTTTTTCCAATATCTGATCTAAACCACCTCTGGCACAACTTGAGGCCAGTTTCTCTTGTCATAAAATCATAGACACATAGAATGACTTGGGTTGGAAGGCACAGTAAAGATCATCATCTCCTTGTTCAAAGCCCCATCCAACCTGGCTTTGGACACTTCCAGAGATCCACAACTTCTCAGGCAACCTGTTCCAGTGTCTCACCATCCTCACAGTGAAGAATCATCTTGTCACTTGTTGGGAAAAGAGACCAAGTTCGTTGTACAGAGTGACACGATCGCTCCTGAGCCTCCTTTCCTCTGGGCTAAACAACTCCAGCTCCCTTAACAGCTCCTCATGGGATTTGTGCCCCAGACACTTCACCAGCTTTGTTGCCCTTCTCTGAACACACTCCAGCACCTCAATGCATTTCTGGTAGTGAGGGGTCAAAAACTGAACAGAAGACTTGAGGTGCAGCCTCACCAGTGCTGCACAGGGTGGGGGAATGCTTCACATTTCAGGGGGATGAGAAGATTGCTGCCCTGGTCCTGCTGGCCACACTATTGCTGATACAGGCCAGGATGCCATTGGCCTTCTTGGCCACCTGGGTACAGCTGGCTCATGTTCACCCAGCTTTTAACCAGCGCCCCCAGATCCTCCATGGATGGATAGCTCTATTCATGAGACTCCAAGCACTGAAATGTGCTCTAAGCCAGATGTCACACTGGCTAATACTAATAGAGCCGAGTTTCTTGGTGAGCAGTGATAACCTACATGTAGCCATGTGACTGCCAATCGTGTATTGAACTGATTCAAATCTATTTAGTGCATAAGATATGGAAGAACATTAAGGAAATTTTCAAAAGTTTCAAAATTTTATCATTCTGTATTAAACTATGGTTTCTCTTCTGATACTGGTCAAAATATGTTTGGATCACAGATAATCCACCAGTGGCACTTGTACATCACACAGCTCTGTCATTGCTTTTCAGTCTTTGACTAGCAAGCCTAATTTTAGAGAATCATCAAGTGTGTCTTACATTCCTGAAATAAAAGAAACATGAGAAAAACCTGCACCTGTGACTTTTCAATTTCTTTTCCTCTGTTGTCTCAGGTCTTAAAGAAAGGAGAGATTTTCTTTGATTGAGTTTTGCTAGAGTAGTTGAGAGTGTTTAAGTCTAACTCCTGGGGAGATAAAAACATAGTGATCACAGACCTTGCAAGGACAAAATTACAATTCCTTCCTGCTGCTTTAAAATATGCAAACCTTCCACTTCATGGCTGCAGATCAGACACAGAAATGGGCACATTTTAAAGTGAGAGTGGTGGAAATGCTTTCAATGCCATGAACATTTGCTTTCATCCTTACCTGTTGCTTGTCACTGTTGCTGGAAACACTAAACCCCAGAAGACTGCAGCATTTTTGCCCTGGAGCTTGAAGCTTAAACTTTCTGAATTTCTTCTTTTAAAACTCTGAGTTTTACTTTCAACTTGACTTGAGATGTGTTTAACACTCCTTTGTCTCCCCCACTTTTTTATATCAACTTAGATTCTTGATAGTTTCCTAGTTATTCTAAGTTTTTTTAAACAACTATTTCCAAAGAGCCCCACAAACAGAGAGTGGCATACCATTTAGAGTTTATGCAAATTTCTCTCCAAGAAGAGAGGGACTTTTATTATTTTAATTCATTGCTCGCCAGTATCTTCCTTGCTGAACAACAAAACAATTTTCTTGAATTTCTAACCCTAAGGCAAGGAGAAAAAGAACTAGTTAGGCTATGGGATTCAGGTGTCACTGTGCCAGCAGAGCTTACCAGAGCAGACTGTGGCTGATGAAATACTCCTTTATGCAAGGAGGATTTCAAGTCACACGAAACATTTTTTCTTCTGTTACGAAAACTTATCAAGTTCCAGAGGCTTTAAAAAGTCCACATGGGAAATTCAATTTATAGACGCTTTAATCAATTATTTTGAAAAAGATTCCAAAACAGTGAAAACATATCCAAGTGAACGATATCCTGAACAGAACAATAAAGGAAACTAAGTATCCATGGAGCTGCTGGGACAGAGCTGAAGGTCAGGACTCCTTTGCTGTTGTGTCTGTTTACACTGTTTACACAATGCAGTTATGAATGCAGTGATCCAGGTGCGATTTCCAAATAAATAGCAAAGAAAAACTGGGTGCTAATTGAGAGTTAGGTGTTTAAAAGAGTAAAAGGGATCATCATTACATTCAAAATCTAGATCATAGTTAATTTATTGTAATTGTGACATCAGTCACAGAAAAGTAAATTTTATCAACAATTTATTGTGGTCTCTTCATTGGACTAACAGTGCCAGAGAGACAGACTAAGTTCTACTGTTGGAAAGCACATAAGCTGTAGGGAAACTACACACAACAAAAGAGAACTTGGACATTAACAATGAAGTTAACACCAGAAAAACAACCTAAATGCAGTGCAGTAATTTACTGTTAATTGATCAACTATTAAAATAAATAGATATTTTTGGATTGTTGCTAAATAGAATGAAAATAATTGTGATAAGATTTCATGCCACAATAAGAATTGCAAATGGAGAGAAAATACAGCATTTATGTTATATGGAGTTCAGAAGAGTATCAATAGGCGTTTAAATCATCTCCAGGAAGATTGATACAAATCACGAGAGATGCACAGTTTATCATTTCCCTTGACCAACAGAAGCAACACAACAGATAGGTGTAAACACTGAAGTACTACTCTTTGAGGGCATAAACATGCCTCTTGAAAAAAGAAGTTCCCATTTAAAAAATGAAGTATCAGAAGTAAATCCATTCACTGCAGTGAGTTCATTTTAAGAAAATGGTGTCTTTTAAATTGGGAGAGGAAGCCTCATCTAAACAGGTCTTTTGGGCTGCCAAAAGAAAGTCCAAATCTGCCACGGAGGCCTGTATATATGGTATTTCAACTAACTAATATAAACTTGGACCAAACATCAATCTCTGGTATCAAATGGCCCTTTGCAGTGACACTAATTGGAAGTATCCTAGAGTTATTCCCTTCCTAAGCCTCAGAAGAATCATTTGCATCAGGTACAGCCTTATCTCCAAAGACTTATAACTGCATTTGAGAATTTACAAGCATAAAACAAGGATTTGTGCAAAGCAGTTATCCAGAATTTGTAGATTTTTGAAATTATACTAACCATTTTGTTCCCTGCCTTTGACCATTACATAAAGATTTAATGAATAAAAAGAAACCAACCAAAAACAGAGAAAAAAAATCCTTGTGGGTGAGTTTTGGCTGAGTGTTTTGAAGTTTTGTATGAAGGCTTAGTATCACAAGAGACCATTAAGCCAAATGGGTGTTGTCTTGGAGAGGTCAAGCTGCCACTGCGGCAGCAATGCAAACTGCCATAAAGTGTTTAAATGTAGATGGGTGTAATCAAGGAGAAAAAGGAGCCCCATGCCACCTTTCATAGCTGACTTTCTGGAGGTGACAGAGAAATCCTCTATGAGGTCTATATGGCAGCACGTACTATGTGCCAACAGGAGCGCCAGGCTCCTAGGAAAGCTCTCCCAGAACTGGAAGGTGGAAAAGCAGAGCAGTGTAGGGCTGTGGCTGACCTAGCAGCCCTGTTGGAAAGGGATTTGTCTTAACCTGTGCCCAGAGCTGCCTTGGCCCATGCAGGTGTCACACGCAATGACACCGGGCAGACACAACGCCTGTGTCCTGGGCCTGTTAGTTCAGAGGCTCAGAAATAACCTGTAGCCCCACTTCATGCCCAGTACCTGAATCACATAAAGTAGGAGCTGTAACCATTCCAGCTAACTCGGACACAACCTCTTTGGCGTATGGAGGACAGAAAGCATCTCCAGGAAACAACACACTCACACATAAGAGCTGAATGCCCTCTGAAGCTCTGTCTCTCACTTTCTCCCTTCCTCCTACTCAGGCTATCTAACAAAGATGCCTAGCTGAGCTGGAATAAATATGAAATGTAGATTTTAATACCAAATCTGGGGAAAGAGCCTCCATACTGTTTACTTTCAGTCATGAAGGAAGGAGATGATTCTTTTCAAAAAATCTGGGCTTTTGGGTGAAAGTACCCACTGAGCAATGCTGGTCTACCAGGGCAGCAAGCAAACTTACCTTAAGTGACTGTCAGGCAGCAGCAGCTGCTGTCAGCACCCGTTAAAAAAAATTCCTAATGTGCTTGTTATTTAATCAGCAGCCATGCACCTTGTGCTGACCGTATGTTACTGATCAACAAATGGATGTTAGTTTTTCCCTGAAGAAAGCAATATAGTGGGACATAAAATTAATACTGAATGTCAGTGCATATGAGTAATAGATTTTAATGTTTTAGCTCCTTAGAGGAGGAAAATAAAAATCAGTTTCTGAGTAAAAGTTTGATTCTTTTACACAAAGCCAATTCCTACCAAAAGCACTCAAACATTTTAATCTAAAAACAAAAACCAGCAATAACTTTTTCACCTAAATTAACCTAAAATCTTATTTTAGACTTTTTTCCTGAATTCTTTCTTATAACTTTGATATAACAAAGACCTAATAGCCCTCTGATCAGATGAGCTATAAATAAATTACTGAATAGTAGTACATAGTATTTTATTTCTTCTATGTACCACCTAAATACAAAAGATACAGGTGCGGATTTAAGGTTGACTTGAATCAAAAAACTTACAGCTTAGGTATTCATAACACACATACCATCTTTATATCTAAACTCCTCAGATCAGGAACTTCATCCCACAGGGCATCTAAGCCAGCAAAGACATACAAGTATACAACTTCTGAATCACTGTAATAAAGCAAAGGAGTCTGTTGGTTGTGACCACTGGCATAAAGGAGACAGCAAAGAGATGTAGGGCAGTAGAGACCTACAAGAGGAACTGAACAGGAATTATAAGGAGGCAAGTGAAATCCACCTCCCAGAAACAGAAGGAAGGAGACACCAGGCCCTGGAGGCTAAAGTATTCAAGTCGGAAGTGAGAAAGCCAAAACTAAAGAGCTCTTCTCAGAGAAAAATCTCTGTAAACCAGGTGTTGAATCTAGTCAACAAAGGGCTTTGATAATTAAAGAAAACATTTCAAAATTCTTATTATTTTCCTCACAGAGCAGCTGGCAATAGTTCTCAACAAATGCTTTCCAGATCCATTTCTGTCCAATTTCTGTTGGAGAAGAACTAAGGGCCAAATTAAGTATTCTTATCCTCTTCCTTTCTTTCCCAATTATAAGCAAGGACGAAATATCACCAGGAAATTACTTGTATAATTGGCATATTTAATTGATGCATAACTCCATGGTTCCTGATTATACGTCCAAGAACACAAGTAACTTATCATCCTGCTAACAGTTAAAAATGCACTGAGTGCTCAGACAAAGACCTTGTAAGGAAAAAATAGGGGAAACATTAGCATGGTGTAAGATTTCAAAAAACAAGATAACAATCCTCAAACACGATGCAAAATCTGATCAACTGTACTGTCAAAATGTGTCCTTCAACACAAATTTCTTTTGAGAGGTATGGTTTCATAAAGTCTTTGCAGAACAATGTGATGTGTTTTAGCAAGCTGGGCTGCTCCATCCCCAGCTTTTATGTAAACAGCTGGTTACAACACACTTTCAAGGGAGGCATCTGATCGGATTTCTTCTCATTTGATTACAGAATTTAAATGTGCCATTTCAAGTCCTTTTCTCCTGTGAAATTTGCTCAGGAGGGAAGAATGAATTTTTTGTTTAGAGGGTATTTCAGTAGTAAATTTTTCTATAGAACACTCACATTTTTTCCCTGAAAGATCTGAGTCCTTCCTCACCTCCTCTTCCTCCCTCAAAATCTGTGTAAAAATAGCAGAATAACAGTTCCATACAGCTACAACATTGAGACATGTTCAGTGAAACAGCACTTACACCAGAAGGAATGGCTTGGAATGTTCAAGCTTAAAATAGCCAGCAGACTAACTGGTAGCAAAGGGGGACACTGTGTTTATAGTAACAGAGCTGTCCATCATATATTAGATTGAAACTGATTATTACTCATCCGTTAAAGTCAGTATATAATCTGTTCAGTCCTTGCCCCTAGATACCTAAATACATCAGGGTTCTTTCCTGTTAAGACAGAAATGAGCACAATGATAGTAACAAACCCAGTGACTAATCTAAATTTAATAAAAACCCTCCCCTCAGCTATCAAGGTAGCAAGAAATAACAGAACTAGTCACATGCTTTACTAGTGAAAGGTAGCGACCAGCTCTTGTTTTCCTGGAGGAAATGTCATCATAACATGAGAAAAACTCTACAGAGTTAGTAGCAAACACAGCAAAAACTTGACAGCGCTTCTTTTTTAGTTGTTTTTTTTTTTTTTTTTAAATGGTGTTCAAAACTACAGATAGACAAATATGCAAACAATAAAAACTGTTTCAAATAGCAGATCCCCTGAATTTGTGAATACACTCAATGATCTGACTTAACCTGATGCTATTCTCAGACTGTGTCTCTTGGAAGCAAAATGGAAAGTCAACAATCATAAGTTGTATTTCTAATGCAGCTCTTCATGGATATTTCCTTGGCTTAATGCTGTTCCAGCTGTAATGAACTAGGTAAGATTCATGCAGGGAGGCAACATGTTTTATTCAGAATGGAAAAATAGGTCACTGGGTGAAGAACTTCTGCACAAAACATCTCTGCTTCGAGGTGCACCGATTTTAAAAAAACATTACTTGACCATGCAAACACTCATGTCCCTGCAAAATCATCTCAAAACAACCTTGTTTGTGTGGCCTGCATTTTAATAATACCTCTGCAGTCTTGGCTCTACAAAGTGTACATACCTTGCTATTACAAAATCTTTTGACAGTACATGTATTTAAGCTGTGTTTTCTCAAAATACTTCACCACAAAGCCATAGAATCAGGCACATCCACTTGTTGAAAATCTTTTTGACTCCTTCAATATCCATTTTTCTCAGACCTTGACTCAGACATTTGAATACATCAGGTCTGCAGCAGATGTACCAGAAGATCAAATTACAGTAGTGCAAGGGAGTCTCAAAATATATTTCATGAACTTCATCAGTACTTACATTAACATCAACTTTAATCTTTGAAAAACCTACTGAACTATAAAGAGTTGTTCATTGCTGCAGATTTCTTCTCCACTGTCTATGGGAACACTAGGTTAAGTAGGACACGTAATTTTTCTTCACTTTGAAGACATGGATTATACAGACCTTTCACCTTGGTAAATTACCTAGGCTGTATCACATGAACAAAAACCACATTTTAAGCATTTACAATATTGTAAAAAAATACCAAAAGTTTCTGACAGCTTCCATTTTTAAGATAATTTTTTAAAAAGAATTTATATAATCTATTGATGCCTTTTCCTGGTCTTAAAATCAAGAGTCAAACACGGTTAGAAGGGGAAAAGGGATTTTACCTTGGTATTTATTTTAAGGATCCTTAGGTACACATGTCCAGGTCGAATGCACCCTGCAGTGCACACCCCACAAAGATCTGGTGTAACATTATAGGTCTGATTAATTAGCATATCTATCAAAGATTCCCCAATGAGAGGCTCGAGTGAGCCCCCCTCCCCAAGGAGCCTTCCCTTGCATGGTCCTATCTTCATTTACAGAATGTGTTCTGGAGAGGACCTTGGGGTCTGGGGCACACTGATCCCTAACTACAAAGCTTCTAAAATGTTTAGTCTCTCACCTTCAAAAACAAGTCCAAGAATGTAGGCAAAAACCCACTAAGAATACAGAAGTTGCAAAAAAGGTGTAACACGGGTATAAAAGAAAATGCAAAAAATCTTCAAGGTGTCACTATCTTATTATATATGAATTCATATGTAAATTATATTAATTTTAGGAAGTACTTATTTCTTCTAAAATTTAGAAATGTTGGGTCTGAGTATGGTTAATACAGATTTTTATAAATTTAACAGCTCCCAGCCAGTACTTATTTGGTGCATCAGCAACAAATTATAAACATATACTGATGCATCGATGTAGATTTTAGGACCACAAAGTCTAAGATGACACATCTACATATTGTCCTTCCTTTCCAACCTTTGATCTCTGCAGCAGCTGGCAGTTTTGCAAGCTACAGACAGCTGAAAAATTCTGCAACATTCTGTATCCTCTGGGACATGGATAGTTGAGTACACAACTAATTCTATTCAAAGCAGAAACTTCCATGTTAAATCTACCACTTTCTTTTTTCTGATTCAGTTAACATTTTCTGTAGACTTCACTCAGTTTGAGACAAATGTCCCTGAAAGCATGCTATTTCTGCAGATACCCCTGTATGGAAAGACAACTCTTAATTAGTGGGATTCTAAGGTAGTGATAGCCTTTTAGCATGGAGATCACCCCATTTGCTCCTTCTACAGGATCACCCTAATACTGTCATTAGATACCTGTGTTTTAGTACTGTGTTCACCATACAGAGTTTTGCTTCTCTGTGAGTTGATGAGAAAGACCACAAAAAGAAGCAGTCATCCATGTATTTATTAAGGTCAGACAAATTTCAGTAACTACCCTATTTTTATTCATGTCCAAGAGAATATTATAAAGAATTTGCCCATGTATTGAATGAAAATTAAAAAAACAGAACACTAATATGCTGAAAATCCCTACAGTGAGGTGCAGGGCTGTTTGCTTGCTCTTCTCATCTGCCCATTGGACTGTGAACATATTCTACAAATTTCTGTGCAAGTGGATCTTCAAATATTAGTCCATAGGCACTCCTGCATTCCTTGTTGATGCGTTTGTTTTTACATGCTTTAGGCCAAAAATATAAACTTCTTTCCTACTAAGCTACACACTTCCTGTCTAGCTCTAAGCAGATGTTACTTTAACCCTGTTTCTAACACAGAAACTAACCAGAAGTTCACACAATTCCTGTGTTTGGCCTCACGGCTAACTTAAATTATTGAATTGTAAGCTTCATGTAAGCTTTTTCCTGAGCAGAGTTACTTTTTCTTTTAACAGGAACCCTCTTTCCTCTTACATATCTTCCTTTACTACTCAGTAACGCTACAACTTCTCTTCTACCCCTGCTAATGCCCACCTAACATACCAAACTGAGTCAGAAAGGAGGTTTCTGCTTTCCTAGCCTCTTGTTACAAATTCAAACTCTACCATCCTACCCTACCTACTATGTAGATCATGAATTCACATTTCTTACTCTTCAACTGTATACATTTGGCATCTCCAAGTGCCATCACCATTCTGATAACTACATGGTATCTCCAGTGCCTGGAGATAGCTGTATGAAAGGACAGGCATAACATGACTGTGGACATCCTACCAAATAAAACTCTCTTCAGAGTCTTCATTTTCTTAACATTTTTCTTTCCCTTTTTTCCAGTTCAAAATATTAGCCAAGGGAAAGAGTGATGGCAGCAACTTCCAGAGAGGCATTTGGTGAAAGAATAATAAAATTGGTAGCTCATTAAGAAAACATGCAGTTGAGAGTCATACAGTAATGTTATATTTATACCTTCAGCAAGGTTTATAAGCCAGCTAATCTCTTTTGGCAATTAGATAAACTAAGTTTTCCAAAGAAAAAGATTTTTTTCTGAGTAACCTGTCTAATTTTGTGTCAAAGAGGTTAACTATATCATGGCAGGGAGTCATAATTATTGATAACACAGCACAGCAATCGTGCTTCCAAAGATCCACCGATGTGAAGAAGGCAGATAGAAACTGACTTCAGTTATGAAGCATGTATTAAAAAAATGTATTACTTTTCCTTACATATGTTTTGTAGAAGGGATGATTTTCTATTGTTTAAAACATAAAAAAGAAAAATCACTTCATGGATATAGGTTGAGGATAGGGTTTACAGACTTCCTGAGACTGCTAATGGATTCATGCTGCACAAGAAACTTACAGTATAGTTAAGGTTAGTGTGAGTTGTTCAAACTAGTTAAGTGTAAAGGATCAATATATCTTTTAAAGGTAGCTAACTTACAATATCAGACAAAAATCAGACAGACATATAACAAAAATGATTGACAGGGAAGTGACATAGCCAGAAAAAATAACATATTGGATATATTTAGTAACTTATGTAATGTTACAATTTAAACTGAGTTAAACCCACCTGTCATTAGCCCTCCCAGCCACAAATTCCAACATCTCATAAAGTGAGAAACAAGAAGAGTTTAATAATCCAGAACCTCTTAATGATTGACTCAACAAGCCACAATACAATTCGCCTGTAAGAAATGCAGAACAATTTGAAATGGGCTGTTAATTAAAAGCTAAGAACCTAAAGGTACATGCATCAAATTTCACCATCACTTAGTGTTAAGATAACTCTGAAGTGGTGTTACCTAATTGAAAATGTGGCAACAGAATTTACAAATAAATCTCGGATACTACCACAGAGGGAGAGATAACAGCACTTTCGTAGAAAACTGAAAAGTGCAGTAGGCAATAATAAGTAGAAACAGAAAAAAAAAAGGGAGATAATTGAAAAGGAGATGCTCCTAGCTAGTCAAAGAAAGGAGCTAGTGGTTTAGAAACAGCCACATAAGGGTCAGATGTGACATTCCTCAGAAGTACCACAAAAATTTAAACATTGCACATTCAACTTTTACCTGGCTGATGTCTCCATATGTATCATCCCTCACTCCTATAATTTTCCCATTTCATTGCAAGTCACATATTCATAAATATGTTCCAGCAACTGTCTGATTTTGAAAAGTTTTTAAAAGCCCCAGTACAAACAGCTTAACCAGAGTGCAGTGCACCAAGCAGCAAAAAAAAGGGCAGGTTGTGTTATTGCAGACTGTAAACTCAGAGAAGGTAATAGGCAGGCACTCCAACAGGTTGCTCGGAGATGTCAGGGAGTCTCCATCATTAGAGATCTTTGATATCTACCTGGACATGGTCCTGGACTACTGGTGCTAGGTGGCCCTGCTTGAGCAGATGGGCTGAACCAGATGACCTACAGAGGTCCCCTTCTGACCTCAATTATTCTGTGACTCCACTAAATGAGGGCATAGAGTTATCCCCCAAAAACTGTTGAAGAAGGTACATGAAGCGTACTAGTAGCAAAGTGATAAAACACAAAAGTTCCTGCAAGCCTGAACATGCCCGTTTCATCTCCTCCCTACTAAATTTAGAAAGTCTCCTTATGTACATAAAGCTGTGCTGTTGACAGCACATTATATCTAACTTCTTTAACATATTGTACTTCTCGAGGCTACATGACCATGTTTATGTGGCATTATTACCATTTTTCACAGGACTTGCAGAGCTCTTTCTACCGTTCCCCCCATGCCATTTACAGCACTGATTGCACCTCAAGATTTCTCAAGTGATAAGGTAATTTTTGGAGTGAATGTGCTCAAATGGTCAATCTGTCTGCTGAGACAGACTCAGATAAATCAAAATGACCCAAGGCCAACATCAATAAATTGATGTAAACAAAAAAAAAAAAGTATTAGAGCCTGATATGTACCTCTCAAGTTAGCTATTCACTCATTTTCATTAAAAACTGAGGAACACTGGGTAGACACCAAGGACAGCATGACAGATGATGGGTCATCACAGTTAAAAAAGTAAGAGAAGTGGAAACAACACAGTTCCAGTGTCACAGGAAGAAACTACCACATTACATGCTTACAGCCTTTTTTCCTGTGAGATCTAACTTGATTCAATATCCTAGTGAAATTCTATACAGTATATATAAGTATTTATTTAATTACTGGATCTCAGACTGATCCCCAGAAGCAGGACACTACAACGTTTTTTTCTTGCAGTCAGTAAGTTAGGTAGAGAGCAATCCACTCATTCCCACAGAGACTTCATAAGACACTTCTCATTTTCACTTCAGTGAAATGTCATAAATTATATCCAGAACCAGAGTTACTACAAGCACCATCTGGTTACCACTCCAAATGCTGTTTTTCTTTCGTTGTATGTGTTATTAGTTATTGTTTTCCTTAGGACTGAAGGGTGAAAAAGAAGTTGGTGTAAAACAAGAGAGTATGGTCTGGTTTCTAAAACCAGTATTATAACTTTGAACTAAATAGTAGTCAAGGACAGTTCACAAGTATTACACACACTTCCACTGGTTATGGTCATTCATCATCTATTTCAAAATAGTCAACTGCCACAGCTTTTGGACATTGCTGCTCAGTTTTCATCCCCATTTCTCATTCAGAAGATAATTCACCAAACTGAAAACTCACTTTTTGGTAGTCAATATAACACCTTCTTTGGCCATGGTTCATTTAATTGGGGAAGATTCATATCACAAAACCAATCAGTCCAGTGGGCTCAGTTTCAAGCTTGAACACAGCAAATGATCCACCTACATCACCAAGAACTGAAGTCTTTTCATTGATTAGTCAGTGTGTTTCAAAGAACACTGCATTTTGAACTACAGTCTAACAACCATTGCATAATTACCTTTACCATAGACCAGAGCATTAAGATGGAGTCCTGCAAGTCAGGGAAATCCTTAAGTAAGGAGTATAACAAAGGACGCTAATTTGCCTAATTAGACCAATCAAGCTCAAAGTGGGGGAAAGTCCTCTTGCAACTGAGCATAAAACCTGCAGAAAGGAACTGTCCCAGTGAGGAGGCTCTTCAGATAGCCACAGCAACAAAAGACAGCGCTCTCATTTCTGGGATGAGTGAGGTAATCACTAGGCTGTAATAGGATTGATTGATTACTTCTCTTTCCTTTCCAAAATAAGGATAGAATGTCTAAGTTTTGCAAGGAAAAGAAATGGTGTTAAGCGTCCTCAAGACAGAAGTAAGTCTGGCCCTTTGGGGAACATAAGGGGAATGCCTAGCTTCTGGATCTAAGGTAGCAGCTATCCAACAAAATGCTACAAACAGACCATGATGATGCAAGAAATCTGGACTCTGGGGCCACTGACATAAGAGGGACATGGACTCAGTGGGTCCAAGAGGAGGGCTGCAAAGATAACCATAGGACTTGAACATGTCTCCTATGAAGACAGGCTGAGGCAGCTGGGGTTATTCAGCGTGGAGGTGAGAAGGCCCTGAGGAGAGCTTACAGCTCCTTCCACTGCCTAAAGGAGTTACAATAGAGCTGGGCCTTTCTCCAAATGCATGGAATGAAAGGAGGAGAGGCTTTAAACTGAAAGAGGATAGATTTATACTAAATATTAGGAAGAAATCTTTTCCTGTGAGGGTGGTGGAACACTGGAATACGGTGCCCAGGGAAGTTGTGGACTCCCCACTGCTGGAAGTGCTCAAAGCAAGGTTGGATGGGCTTTGAGCAACCTGGCCTAGTGGGAAGAGTCCTGATCCATGGTTGGGCGTTTGGAACTAGATGGTTTTTAAGGTCTGTTCCAACCCCAAACTCTCCAGATTCTGTAATTCTGTGAGTATTTGATGCCCAAAATAGCACAAGAGAAAAACTCCCTTATTAATAACAGCTGCCACCTGCCTAGAAATTATGAGGACTTAATATAGACAAAAAGCTGCTACAAGTAAGGCATGTTTGAGTCCACCAGAAAAACCCTACAGTGGTCCATGGTGTAATGAACAATAGACTAACAGAGTCTAGAAATAAAGGAATGACAGGAGGCTAGAAATTGAAAAATTAAAATTAGCAAAGCAGACCATTGAATATTTCAGATTTAAAACAAAGTATCAAGATTCACGAGCATTGGGCAACAAAGTCAAGCTTACTTCCAGCTCTGGAGAGGCTTGAAGTGTGTGGTGGGAGAGAAGGGGAAGAAGTCTCCAAAGCATTAGGCAGCTGCTGTTATAGTTTCATCCTATTGCACTGTTTGATGATCATATTTATTAGCATTAAAAAGACTGAGGGATATTAGAACCTCTGTGGAGCTTAGAACATGGTACCCATGCAAAAAGCAGCTGCAGCCTCTGTAAAACATTACAGAGAAATAGGAAAGTGTCATTGAATTGCCAGTGGCTCTTTGTTTTCAACCACTACGGCTTGATTTCTGGTCACACAGATGTGTGCAACAGAGAGACCATATGCCTTATGCTCAGGGCTAGCCCAGCTCCCCACCATCCTAAAAGGAGATTTGACCTGGGCAAAGGGGACTGAGGGAGTCCACAGACAGGTGAGGGATTTAGAAGCATGGATAATGAGCATCCAAGCACTTGAGCACATTGTCAGTGTCTTCTTGTTTCTTATCAAAATAGATGTACTTAAATGTGTGGATTTTCAGCTGCAGAAAACAAAGTGATTACCCACCCCTGAAGGGGGTCAGACAAGTGCAGGGGAATGAACGCTTCCCATGTTTTTCTTAAACGTGTCTCAAATCCACTTTGATGGGACCACTCCCAGGAGGGTGTTGAAGCCATTCACTTCAGAACTGCTCACAGAATATCACTTTTCTACACTCTGTACAAGCAAGAAATTCGTCAAACACACCCAGTAACAACTGTTGAGGCAGTTTTATTATGTGGGTATCTGTCCCCTGGGAGCAGGACTGAAGCCACCAACTCAATTTTCATAAGCTACCATGCAGTCTTCAGATGATAATAAATTAAGGTGACAAACTCCAGCTAAAGGCTGGGTATCATTATTACAAACCCCCTAAGCAACACAGAGACTGTGTAGCTTTTGAGACCCTAAATCAAACCCATAAGATTTTGTGAAGATAGGTTTTGGCATTTTGTTTTTTATATTGTGTCAAAGAAAAAAAAGGCAGCAGCTTTTGGAAAGTGTTTTGGGGTGGCAAAAGTGTCAACCAGTATGTTAAAAGTTAGCTGAGCATAACACATTATTCTTAATATGCATTCAACAACACACACTGTAATGACTGAGAATGCTGCAAATACTGAATGTAAACTATTGCTAATGTGTTTTACAGATCCACACCACGGAGCACATTCAGTCATGTTTCAAGTTTCAGCTGACAGATTGACAGATACCAATTGACAGAACACACTGCAGTGGAATTCTTGACATTGGTTTTATCTATCGCAGGGTGTAGATGCACAACCACAGTAGGACACATTTCCATGTGAAAAATTAGTCATGGGAAGTGGTGCATTACTGTGTTTCATCAACGCTGATTGTGTGGAAAATTAAGGATGATGAAGGTACTGTTTTCACTGCAGATTCATAAAATGTTCCTTTAATTGCTGCAAGGCGTAATTAAAGAAAAATACTGATATGAACTAATAAGCTGAAATACTTCATTTGCATAATCAATTTCTATCTGGAAAAATCAATGTGATGAAAGCAGAAAAGTCAAAAGTATGATTATACCTCAGCTCTTAAAGGTGGGTGATTCATTTTAAATTGCAGAGAAGTCACTCTGAGATCTTATGGCTTCTTCTGCTGAAACATAATGATAAAAGAAAAGTTCCGTAGTGAATTTGAATAGGAATAAGGCAGACCTTTAAAATTCTTTCCCTTCACTAAAGATATACAGATAAAGTATACAGATACGTATATATATATGCATACTTACGTGTGGATAAATATATATATATATATTTACATACTTATGTATGCATACCTGAACAAAAGTCCTATGAGCAGGAGTATACAACATGAACTTTGCCCTGGCTTAGGTTAGATAAGTTCTGAAATTCTGATAAAAAGTAACAGTAAGCACATAACAGCATAAAGTGCTAAAATATGCCTGCAAGAATTGTTACTCAAAATTTTACATGCCATACGAATTCTTGTTCTTTTCTAGATGACTCATATTCATATTTGTTAACAAATTCTCAGAAACAACTGCCACAGGAATAAATGAAAAGACTAACTCAGGAAGGATGATTTTAGAAGCAGAATAAATAGATACAGGCATGCACAGTACATGCAGTTCTCAAGAATGTTCACATAGAAGTATCACAAATACTGTGAAATCAAAGGCATTTTGGTTTGTAGGAAAATGAACCTCTAAAAATAAAAATTCAGATAGAACTAAATATATCTACATTGCTTTAATAGATATTTCAGCAGATCAAAAATATTAATTACTAGGTAAAATATTTTGAAATTTGAATTAAAGTATCATTGCATTATCAATAGAATCATATTACTTCCAAAAGAAACTTCTATTTCTTGTTATTTGCCACATTTCATTAAATCGTAAAATCATTGTATGACCCATATTTGTATAACTTCCTAGACCTCCTGTGGCTGCCAGTGACAGTCTACAGCTACACAAGGGAATCAGTTCATACAACAATGCATACTAATGAATACTAATGAAGCAACTCCTGCAGCACCCTCTGCCAGCACAGGAGAAAATGCAAAATGTTGCTGCCTTAATTGTGCAGATCATTGAGAATTATAACTTTTTTTTTTAATGTACTATTAATATATTCTTTAGGATTCACCTGTACCTTGTGTCCCATCAATGTGTTAATTCCTTGATGCAAGTTTAATCCCTTCTCATTGACAGAAAGCCAAAGGCTTCTAAGTTGCTTGCTCTCCTATAATATTTCTTTCCTTTCTTTTTTTCCTTTTCCTCCTTTTCATTCCTTTCAGAGAACAATTCAGCATACTGCAAGTATCTTTCAGTTAAGGGGCAGTTATAAATGTTGTTTTGAAGAAATGAGTTTCCTTGAATCGTCCTGAAGGAAACAAAGAAGATAAACCTTGAGCAGTCTGTAAAAGATCTTAACAATTAATTTACTGTCTGACAAAGAGATGATTCACTTACTCCACCTCTGTTTCTTATTTCTCTATGCACTTTCACTTCTGGCAGTTTCATATGATAAGGTGACATCTTGTTTGTCATATATTGAGTATTGAGTACCACAAAAAAATCCCCAAACACCTGTCAACAAATGTTTCAGTCTAAATGACCTTTTTCAGATTTCCAGCTGCAGCATGTTCTCACTCAGGTTCTGGATATAAAGCAGTTTAAGGAGATGGTAAGTAGTTTTATGAAAAACAAGACTTTTAGAAAAGAAAACATAGTTCATCATGCAGTTTCTCGGAAAAACGTCTGGTGTTCTAAAGTGTGTGCGAGGCAAGAAACAACAGAAATGTGTGTCTAGCAGTAACTGGATGTTCAAAGATTAAAAAGAAACTTAGTTCTTAAAGCTAATGTTTTGACAGATCCCTTCCTCAGGGTAGTCTTAGTTGAGACATAATAGTTCCTACTCCTAAGGTAGCAGAGTGACTGTAGTGTGGACTACAGACCAAAACCAGCCCACAAAGTGCTTGTCCAGATGTTCTCTGTGAGTGCTGCTGGCCAGCCAGTCAGATCACACTATCTGCTGAACACTCAGAGATGAAGCTCATGAATAGTAATTCCAGATAGTCTAAGTCATCTCTATTGGAAAATAGGAGCACTCCCCTTTCTGCTTCTGGGAGGTTTTCTGGAAGGCCCTATGTAAAACAAAAGGGCATAGTGATCAGACAGAAACAGAAGCTGGCCCAAACCTCAGCTCCTATTTTTGTTGCTGCTCAACCCAGATGAGAAGACCTGGCTGAGAAAGACCATCTTAGTCTTCCTCCTTCTCAAAGCCTGAAGCAGGAAGGGGGAGGAAATGCAGATTTCTCCGTGCAGCTTCTGCCTATATGTGTTCAATAGATTTGGCTTAGCCTATACAAACACAAGGGCCAGCCTTGTAATGTTAAGGGAAGTTAAGAGCCTCCTCTAGCCACCCTGGCTCAAGACCCTTCCTGTCTGCTTCTGGAGCCCAGCCCAGTACCCCAGAGACCTGGGGTCTGCCCAGCTAAAGATTATGGCTTCTGCTGTCCCCCTTTGCAGGTTCAGCCAGCAGTGAAGCTGGTCACATAATTTGGACAGAAGACACAGACACAGCTGGTCACACAGAGAGCCACAGACTAGGCACAGCCTCCAGCAGCCCCCACATTCAGGACTCACACCAGGCACAGGCACATGCCCCCTCCTCTTCTTGGGCAGGCAGAGGCAGAGGGTCCCAAGTGCAGCACACAGCCCACACTGCCCGGGTTCACAAGCACACACACACTGGCAGATCCCCTGAGCATGGCCCCGCTAGATCCCCTACACCCCTGCTGAGATCCTGGACCCCCTTACTCATCCCATGGGTCCCTGACTCCCAGGCTGGTCCTGCTGGGTGCTCACTACACACGGACAGAACTCACACACTTATCCCATGGGCACCCCACAGTGGCAGGTCACCCCAAATACCAGCACAGACCCTCCACCTACCTGATACCTCTGCCCAGATTCAAGGGCCCTCTACTCTCCAGCTGGTCCAGCTTGGGTTTTATGGGGAAATACACACGCACCCCCTAGACACACTGTTTGGGGCAGGTACAGACACTCACCCCCAGGAGACGACAGTCAGCACAGAGGCTGTGGTCTGCAGTCCTGATCCAGCCACTGAGCCCCTCACTCACCTCTCTCATGCCTGTCCCCCTATATCTGGTTTTCAGGACACACACCATGCCCACCTCAGTAGGTAAAATTTGAAATTCCCATTGGCTACAGTACCTCATGATGAGACCCTGCTGGTCCCAGTAGCTGACATCCTCTTTTTCTTTCTATCCCTTTTTAAGCATTGAAAAAAGTTCTAGACTAGATCATTAAAGGAGCAGATATTCTCCTTCTGTGTACCTTTACACAAACCAAGTGTGGTGCTTTTTCTGCCCAAAACATAAGGTCTCCCCTGAGCCTCCTTTTCTCCAGGCTAACCACCCCCAGCTCCCTCAGTCACTCCTTGCAAGACCTGTGCTCCAAACCCTTCACCAGCTTCATTGCCTGTCTCTGGACTCACTCCAGCACCTCACTGTCCTTGCAGTGAGCTGAACTGGACACAGGACTTTGCAGCATCTCCAGTGACCAGCAGGGATGGGACATCACTGCCCTTATCCTGCTGGCCACACTATTGCTGACACAGGCCAGGATGCCATTGGCTTTCCTGTGCTCCTGGGCCCACACTGGCTCATGTTCACCTGGCTGTCAACCAGCACTCCCTTTTCCATCAGGCAGCTTTTCAGCTGGCTATAGCAGTGACCAGAAACGCCAAATAGCAGTAGTACAGCAATAAGTAGAAGGTGCAGAGGTCTTGAAAACACAAAAATAATGTTTTGCATAACTTTATACAGAAACTGAAATAATCCATATCCTGCTGCTGATAGCTTTTAAGAAATATCATTTATATAATACACTTTCTTAAATCACAGAATCACAAGGCAACTCTTGTCTATTTTCCAACTGTTCTCTCTTCACAGGAGAGCTTTTTCAGTGGGACACTCATAGATGAACAGTGTCAAGTTTTTAGCCATTTAGAGAAAAGGTATCATTAACAAATAAATAACTTGCATTTGTTCTCCTGCCAACATCACCAGGCAACTGCAGAATTATTGCCTTCTTGATTTGAGATATGCACCTCATTTCAAAGCTTCATTTCTCAGTGCCTTTGATCAGCTCGTCCTTGTAAAAATATATACCATTAAAAAACTCTCTCTGTGGGCTTGAGTGTTTTACTTTTTCATACCAATTGCCCAGTGATTATAAAGGGCAATAAGAAAACTAAAGCTAAAGAGCAAAAAAATGTGACAATAAAAATAGCACATATACCATCTGCAGCATCACTCAGTACAGCTAATTTATTGTGTGATGTTGAAAGTCAGAACAAGGCTCAAATGTACTTGCCTAAACTTTTTCTCCTACACAGGTTAATAGAGATAAATCAATCCAGTATACTGCTCTTTCACTAGACTTAATGTACAGTGAATGAATAGTAATTAAACTTTAACTTTCTAAATTGTCATTGTGCTATGATCTCACTTTTTTGCTACCACCTATAAATTACATTATAATGAATTATTAAAAGGATAAAGGAGGCAGAATTGAGATTAGAATATCAAGGTATGACAGCAGCAAACAAGGAGGGCTCTGCTTTTAAAGAAGTTTTTATCCTACAAGTGCAGTAAAGAAAAGTACATGATGTTTTGCTGGGAGCAGAGAACGAAGTTACACATGATTAAAATATTTCAAATGTATGCTAGCAAGAGAGATCCTCTTCTGGACTGCATAGCAGAACCAGATGAAGGATGTCAGACATCATGTCAAGAGCTACTACACAAAAAGCTCAGAGCTAGCTTTAGTCATTATTGTACTACTAGACTTAGATCTCATAACTACAAACTAGATCAGATACTTAACACATTTAAAAGCTTCCCATACTCTGCCAGTAACATCTCATGTCCTCCTTCACCTACACTTATCTATGCCTGATTTTACTTAATGGATGTTAACGTTCAAGATAGTTTTTCCAGTTTCCCTCACGCTCTCTTTATAGTCAGTAGGAAAAGACAAACTTATACAAAATAATTTGGAAGAAGAGCCTAAATAGAAGAGGTCCAGATTTCCTTCGAGCAGATTAACTAACTGCTGACCAGGGAGAGGCCAGTGAGAATTGTCCTAGACTAAGTGTCTAAAATTGGGCAGCTCAGTCCAAGCCAGCCTGGCCTAAAATCCCCACACATTGTTATTTTTTAAATAATAAAAAGCAAATTCCACTTTCAGTCTGTCTGCTCCCAGAGACAGTTTTGCGTGGGAATGAAGCAATTGGCTTTGAACCACAGTGACATAGCCTGGTCTCTAATAGGGCAGGGCCAGAAGCTGGCTCATTTCTCCTTCAGCAGCCTAGGAGAATTCATCCAGCAGCTGATAGACCAAGGCTTGCAACCTGATACAGAAAGATCTGGACAAAAAGAGCTGATAGAAATTGAATGCTGGCCACCAAAGCATGGCAAGTTTTGTGTGCATAGTCCATGAGGAAGTGATGTGTGAGAGTGTGGGTGTATTTATAATATAGACTGTAGCAGTAGAACTGAGGTGCTAACCTCCCAGAGAGGAAACCAGGAGGTCTGTCAAGAAGGAGAGGAGCTTGTTTAGACTGGAGGTGTCTGAAGAAATAAACCACCTTCCTTTATCTCCTCTGTTTGACCCCATGGTATAGAACTTGTTTCTACTGAGGGTCACCAATGCTAAAAGTCTGGGTAGGCTCAAAACTAACAGGACAGTATCACAAGAAAAATAATCACCAAGAGCTATTAAATGCAAAGACACCCCTCAATATGTAAGGCCATCTGTCAGGAACAACTGGAAGCTGAAAGAATATTCTAGAAAATACCAAATGCTGACTTTCTTCATGTACTCTTCCTCAGGCTCCTGTTGGTTAGTTGGTTAGCAGATACTCACACTGACACGGTAGGGATACATTTTGTCTTTCTGGTCATAGTCATAAATACCCTTACCAGGCAGCAGGGTAAGACCTGGTCTTACCTGGTACTCTGACTTCCTAGAAAATCTGTCACTGACTCTCTCTAGAACGAACCCAGATAAGTATGGTGGAAAAACATGAATGTTTGAAAGAAAAGTTTCACTTGATTGAGGTATTCCAAAGAGAATAGAAGATGAAAAATTGTTTCTTTCCATAGGCAGAGTTGGTAGAATGAAAAATCCAGCAAACAGATCAGCAGAAAGAGATTTAATCTGTATCTCTGACTTTTTATAATCGTAGTGGAGATACAATCCATGGATTCAGGACCAGCTATCTAACTTTTTCAATTTCCTGTTGTCACATTCTTCACCCGGTCATCCAAAGTGTTTCAAGATGTAAAAGCTGAGACATCCCAAAGAACTATCAAAACTCTCAAGGGATTCCCTTATTTGTTAATCTTCAGCTATTCTTTCTTATAAAGCAGCACAACAAAACATAAGCAAATCCTTTCATCCTTGTCCATTCAGCAAACATTCTACTACACAAACGTTTTAGAGATTTGCAAAGCAAGGATGAATGGTTGAATCAGGGTTCAAGCAGACACGTTTCCTTATAAATCAGAATTTTACATAAACTCTGGGATTTAGAGAGGAGGGGCACTATTGCTAGAAAAAATTCGACTCTGTCGTGTACATGGGCCAGAGATATTAAATCCTGCTTTGAATCCAAAAACTGTGAATAAGCCAATGCATATCAAAAGGTTTTAGCAAGAAAAGAATTAAAAAAGAAATGGGGCCAAAATACTAAACTTTTCCAAGCTCCTGAGAAATGACAGTTCTTAGAGACACAGAAGACAATATATCTCAACAAAGTAGTCTAGAATATTAAAGAAACCAAAACTGGGAAGTTGTAAAAATAATTCAGTCTAATGTGTTTAATCAGACAGAAAGCAATAAAGTACACTAACTATGAGAGACCTAGATATTTCAGTTTAAATTATAAACCTAAATTGGAAATGTTAGTTTCCTTCCAAAGGCAACCAGAATACCCAAAGCATCTGGCTGTTTTAAATAATGCATGGATAGGGAAAAAATTATTTTAACTTCTTAAAAAAAAAAAAAGCAGAATTTTTGTTAGAACTCTAAATTTACATTCTTGTTTCAGAAAAATAAAAATGCCTTGAGAGACATAAAACATTCTTAGACTAAAGCAATACACATTAAATTAAACAATTCATATTGGTTTTATTCAGAAATTATTGATATAACATTTAACTAAGAGAAAATATGAACACCTGTTCATCAAAGCGTTAAGAGACTTAGAAGCTGATATTATGACATAATTTTTACTTTTGATCAAGATTCATTTTAATAAAAGCCTGATATAACAATTACATTCATATGCACTCTGAGGAGTCTTATGTGCTTCAATAAGAATACTCACAAAGAACAAAAACAAGTAGTTATGTAAGTCTGTAGGATTAGATTTTAATACATCTGGGAAAAGTAATTTAACTATTAGCCTCTGGGTGAGAAGAACCTGAAAAGCACTGATCCCAAAAGAGGCCTGAATCTTTTAATTGGGAATAAATTAGATTACTATGTAATATGACAGGGAGAAAAAAGGCAATGCAATTCTGATTGAAGCATCATGTCACAGAAATAAGGAGAAAATAATCCTCTCTGTTTAGGTCAGATAAGAAAAATAGTAGTTATAGTAGCTATAATTAGAAAAAAAGCCCCATATAATTATATTATTGAAAATGAAAACATTGAACAATTATTAGAAAAAAATATCCTGATAAGGGGAAGTATTAGGCTGCGGCATAATACTTAGGAGGAAAGAATAAAAAGCAGAGCAGCACATAGGAATTTTAAATGCCATCAGACAATGTTAGAAAAAGTACTCCCAGGACAAACCTTCACTGGCTAGAAGGCAAGGTACACAGCTTCCTTTTCATATTTCAACCACTTGTCATTCCATGAGCTCTCCAGCTGCGTGAATAGCACCAGAGACTCTGGGCCAGATTTGGATGCAGTGGCTCCCACGAGATGTAGCCAACGCTATGTGTGAGTGTATTCCCTCTCTGCGGGCAAGACACCAAACGTCTCACGGCTGAGCCTAACTGCGCTGAATTATGTCATAACTAAATAACTACAATTACTTACATTAACTATAATTTAATGCAATTACCTAAATGATCACAGTAAGCTGGTGTCTCAAATTAGCAACTTTTTCCCCTATTCAAAGACAGGTGTCCTTTGCAGCAACTGTCGGTGATTTGGGTTTGTTTTGGTTTGGGGATTTTTTCCATTTGTTACAACCTGTCTTCCCTTGACAATTTAATTGAGTAGCAGTTACCTGCCCCTCAGAGAGCTTACCTCATGGAAGAATTTTGAATCCAGCTGAGAATTAAACAGACATGGAATTACAGCTCCTTCAAAACTAACAGCTCAGAAGACTCAGTTTTGCAACACTTTCTATTATAAAAATGTGGGATTTAGCTTGTTATTACTTCAACAAATAGAACAATTCCAGCCAAAATTTTCTATGTGCTGTGATTTCAATTTTAATGTTTATAACCATGAAATTCTCTGTGAAAGAGAAAGCTTTATCTGAGTTTCTAAGATCAGATAGATTTTACATTTTCTACCATCCTGGAAACCTTGACCCTTTCCACTTAGAAGCTGCTGGAGGGATGTTTTATGGAATTACCCGGGCGAGAAAAAAAAAATAAGACCTAAGAACCTCATCCACCTCTAGTATCAGAGGCAACCAGTTTCCCCTCAGTGCAGAAAAGTGTAATAGTCTAGGAAACCATCTGATTTTACTTCAAAAGTAAGAAAACTAGAGGAGGCAGTGGAGGGAAAAGAATAGACCACTGCCAAAAAGATTAAAAAATAAAAAAAGAAGTCTGGTGAGCCTGGTAGGAGAGAAACTGGGAGCTTAATGAAAGAAGACTATGACTTCTTAGTTAATAATTTTATGGGCAAGAAGATGTTAGGCAAGAAAGCTGTGACTAGAAAAATGGAAGGCTGAAGGAAGAGGAAACTCTCCTCAGCAGAGGTGGTTAAGTACACAGACTGTGGAGCTCAGAGCATGGTATCATACTTGCCAGCCTAACCAACTTCCAGCAAGTGGTGGCCCAGGACCTGGCACATTTGCATGAACCATTATAAACATTTCTACTCCTTGAAGTGGTGGGAACCAGTGTGCTGCAGGAATGAGAAAGTGATAAACTATGTTTTCAACTTCTCATGCAAGGTAATTAGCCCTACACAGAGAGATTTCATTTGGAAAGCATGTTGCCTTCAGGCCTGTGATTGTGCAAAAGGGAAAAGGCATATTCCTCTGGGTTCCTCAAAGAAACAGCCAAAAGGCAAAACCATGGCACACAACAATGGCATTCTGGAGGGGACCAAGGCATGACACTTGACAGGGCTGGCCACAGCAGTGCTGAAAAGAGAGCAGGACCAGAAGCTCCAGGCCATACAAAGACTGTTCTCCTTTGGCTCTGTACCATTTAGCAGAGCTTTCTTTAACACCATATTTTTCCTTGTTCTTTTTTTTTTTTTTTTTTTGCTTAATAAACTAGATCACCCAGCAAGCACCACATAGACCAGATACCATGAGTAGAAGCATTGCAGGTAAGATGTAGAAGAGCTTTAAAATTATACAAATTCATATCACCTGCAGTGAATTTTTTTGCACCACACTAAATAAAAAGACACAGCTATTGCGATCCTCTGCATTGTGAACAGAGCAAGTTTCCTTCACCTCTCTACAAGGGCCAGATAAATCTGCCCACTAAGCTGAGAAGAGGCATTGTCTTCAGCAGTCCTTGGATCAGGTGCCCAGTAACATTAGTGTCTGGGTGAAGGCAGAACAAGAGAAGCACAACTGTACTTCAAAAGGAAAAGCAATTTAACTTTTTTTCTGTTCCATGGGAACATGAACTGTCTCTAGCCCCGGGAAACACAAACTAAAACCTACAGTTTAGCATGCAGCCTACCACCCCATCCTCAAACCCTCCCAAAAAAATGAACCTATGCTAGTCATTTCCCCAGATGCAGTAATAATTTTTAATAGAAAAGTGATCATTGCTATAATATTGAACATACAGAAGTGTTGCTCTTCTACTGTTTAAAAAAAAAAGGCAGCTTAATAAACTGAGTCTCCCTATTCTTTATGGTTTATGACTTGTAAATCTTCTGCTTGTCAGCTCTTTTCAAAGTCTGCTTATTCTATGAAAATAACTTGTGAGGTAGTCTTAAGGAAAGTCTCTAAGGATTAGAGAAATGTTAGTGGCTATATGAACAAACCACCATCTACAAGCAGGAAGTTAAAACCAGCTTGGCAGTAACAGATCCTAGCACATAAGCTTTTTCTTTCTTTAATTAAAAAAGGGTTTTGCTTGCTCAGACTGGAGTTCTTTCTTAGAAGCTGCCAAACCCCACAGCCTGATAGATGCAAGCTTGCTGTACTCTGTGTGCCCATCTCCAGCCAGCAGCAAGGTTCAGCAGTCATTCCCAGTAAGCATAAAAGCATCTTATGCAGGGAACAGATAGAGACACATCCATATTCACACACACCACACAGATCAACACAGGCAGGAAACACACAACACCCACACAAACAGGCAGCCTGAACCCTGCTCCTCCTCTCCAGCTGATCAAGGTTGAAGGCTGACAGAAGAACACCATAGGTGACTGTACATGCAGTTATAAATATGCACATCTGTTAAATGTGCATGTGCAATATTGATCCCTCCAGTAGCTGGCCCAGAAACTCAATCCATACAGTATCTGGTCCCTGATCATCTGGTCTCCCCAGCTGTGGACACACAGAGCTGTGAGCCCTTGGAGGTTCATGATTTCACTCCAGCCAGTGGCACTAAGATCTCTTTTCCTACTCACTGGCTAGTCCAGTTTCAAAGTCATTCATGTTCATACACAAACACACTCAGGATGGAGAGTTCACACAGACAGCAAAAACAGGGCTTTATAAGAAGATATGGCAACTGTGCTAATTAAGCACAAGGTTCTGTCAGACAACTCTACTGACAAGCAAATTAAATACACTCAATAAGGTCCTTTAAACCCTTCTATTTTCCCCACAGCAGTCCTCCCCAACCCATGTGTAAGCCTCACACATTGTAACAATTCCCTTAAAATATCCCATAATAAATTTTACACAAACACCAAAATGCTCTTCCGCCTGCATTCCATGATGAGTCCTATTAGCCCTGTGGACAGTTGCACAAAATTATAAAGTAAAGGACAATATTTCCTAATCCTTATATAAATTCTCCTTGTGCAGGTGACATATTCAATTATTTAAAAAAAAAAAAAAAACCTGAAGCCTAACATGATATAGTAACCAGTATCAGCAAGATAAAAAAAAAAGTTTTGATTTGTATACACACAAATAATTAAATTAATGTTACCAATCCTTCTGAGACAGACGAGACAGTGGCTCCAAAACATGTATTAAAATGTCTAATGCAAAGAGGCAAACAATTTACCCACTGAGGGCTAAGTACAGATGTTTTACCCCACAACTATGAGGTTTAAGTATTTGCATTAGCCACAGAAAAATTGGCAGAGAATCTGTCTGTAGTAGATCATAATCTTCCCACCTTTTTGTAGAGTTTATCTTGAAAATCTGAAATAATCATTAAGCATTCTCTCCTGAACATCATGTAAACTAATCTAAACTGAACTAAAAACTAAACTAAACACTTTAGTAGGACTAAACTGAGCAGATGAGTAATTGGTTGTTTTACCTGGAGCTACTTCTTTACATCCAAATGGTGGAATGGACAAGAACAGCATTTTCTCCCAGAAAGAGCATGCTGGCCTTCCCAAATAGAACTTGATTTGCCTCAAAACACAAGGCTAGTCTGAACCTGTAGGCAAGCAATAAAGACTACTGCAGTCTGGTTTTAGTGAATTCACTGCCTAGGAGTTCTGCTTTCCAATTGATTTCTCAGTAAAGCTGCTGGATTTTGATATAAGATTTTTACTTTAATCTTTGAGACTCTAAGTGATTACCTTCAAGTGATAATATGAAAGATAGCTGACAGCCACAGCAGAGGGTAACAAAAAGTCTTTATCTGGATCCCCTTTGCTGTAATCAGGACTTTCTCTGGCAAACAGCCTTGGTTTTTTGAACCTGTTCACCTTTAATCTCAGCACACAGATTTGTTTCTGTTTTCAGACATGTAGCAGAGCCCACCACTTCTCAGGCTATTTCTCTAGAGGAGATTGCAGTGATTAACTTCATAGCCCCTGTCTTTCTCTCCCCTTAACCCATGAGATTGAATACATTAGACAGATAATAACCCAACTTCATGCTGCAAAGCAACCAGGCGAAGGGGGATTTCATAGCCACAACCTGCTGAACCATTCATGCTGGATACTCAAGAAAATGAGGCCATTTAGCTTTGAAGGGAAAGCGAGAGGTGCACCATGAGCAGAAATTATTAGTGCTCAATCTCTAGTTCTCTTTTTCTTTTTTTTCCAAAAAAATTACTTTTCTGAGCATGTATCATACTACATAGTATTAAATAGGAAGGAGAGATAAAGGCTCCTTACTCCATCACCTGAGCCCTTCTAGGAAACCATTCTTCAAAGTCCATTACATGAAATTCATCAAATACATACTAAGCTCTTGGTCCTGAATAGCTTAAAATCCCAAAAGATCTTTCACAATCTACTATAGGTAGCAAAAGCAATAATAAAGAATAAGATTTTTTTTAGTTACTAAAAGTCAAAATTAAGGAAAATTATATCATGACAGAATTTTAGGATTAAATCAAAACAATTCACAAACACTCCTCAAATATAAGCTTAACAAATGCTGTATTGCTAATGTGTACATTAAATGTCAAAATATCTCTTTATTTTGATGTGAAAAAGGTCATCTCTTGAGCATTATCAAACAATGCCACTTGTCAAATTGTAAATAAGTTCTCATTTCTGTTTTAAATTTTTACAGTTTCACTGTCAACAAATTTAAATTTATCTCATTAAAAGACTTACTTGCAAAATATTTTTTTTTCAGGACAAATTTGACCATAATATGAAAGGGAAAAATACACATTTGTATATGTAAGAGTGTGTGTGTATGAATATAAGTATATATACAGAAATATGGAGAGATATTTATAAAATACACACTTCTCTGTGGGTGTATAGATACATACACACATATATGCACACTTCCATATTTGTGTGTATGTATGCACACAAGGTTCTCTGTGCTTCATATAATTTATAATTTCATCTTCCCTTATGGAAAGAATTTGTCAAGAATTCCATGAAGCTGAGTTATGAGCAAACTTGTCAAAGTTAAAAGTGAACCCTTAACTATTAAAGCAATAAAACTGTAATTACTTCCCAGAAAAAATGGTAAGTCCCTTTCATTGCCACAAAGGAAGTGTTAATATACTGTAGTTTTCTATGAATTTGCAATAAACCAGTGCCTAGCACTGCCATTTCCATAGGCAGCTAACAAAACCTATCTGGAGCATTTATTGTTTTAACACTGTTTTCCAGACATTGTGGTTAGGTGATGACCTCCATGGAGGAGCTGCATTCGTTGTTAGACCATAGATGATAGCTTCTAATAATGTACACCATGACCCTGTAACTCCAGAAAAGAAGGAGTAAGGGAACATAGCTTTTATTTCAGCCCAGTAAATCTGCCAACATTTCATTCTACAGACACCTTAATCAGAGAAAATCAGAGTTCCTCCTAGCATCCTCAGTCACTATTTTCATTCTTTTTCAATTCTTGAGACATCTTGTTCACATAAGATCAGAAAAGCCTTTAGAGACCTTTGGTACTCCCAGAATTACAGCTTGAGAATCATTGCTTCCAACCACGGCTCTTTCCTTGGCACTCTGCTCACATAATGTTCTGAAGTGCATGGTGTCATTTGGAGGGTAGAGCACAAAACCGAGTGACAAAAAGCATTAGAAAAAAAAAGAGGAGATGTGATTTGAGGTGGGAGGTTGAAGTAAGAGGAACAGACAGATAGATTAGAAGAGCCCTGATGTCTTTTCCTGCACATCAGCAAGCCTTCAACAGTATGAGAGGAAATATTGTCTGTTCAGATGGACTACTGCCTAATAGCTAAGGCAATTTGCGGGAGATGTAAATATGATTCCCATCAAATGGAGGAGGAATTTTCAGGTCAACTGTGAATGCTTTCACATCATTAACAGCTTCTCCTGCTTCTGTCCTGCAACATTTTAAAAAGGGAAACATAAACAGAAAGTTAAGTGCCTGGAATCTACTCGTCTTTGGCAAGTGATAGGCATCAGCCTGAAAACCAAGAATAAGAGATTTCAGGGCATTTTGGAAATTTAGGCATTGGCCAAAAAACCACACCCTTTCACATCAGGCAGAAGATTAATGGATTACAAGTTTGCACTTCAATGATGAAATTTCACTGCAGCTTTAGTATAAAGAATTGAGGTTTTTCATTGCTTCTCAACCTTTGGGACTCTCCCAACATGAGCAAACCACAACATTCTTCAGAACTCTTCAATAAAACGCACAGCTTCAGGACAAGGCACTAGTAGAAAGAAAAGCTAACCATAGTGTTAACAAGTTTAGGTGGTGATTAAGGTGTTGCCTTTCAGGGGTATCACAAATAACCCAGCAGCTACTAAAACTGCCTGAAGTTTCTTCACAGCACTCCAGTACATCCCATGGCAACCCACCTGCTCTGTGGCAGCTGAATGGTGTTTTGCCCTTCTGCTGCCATGACAGTGCCGGCATTAAAATGTAATCAATACAATTCTGTGTGTGATCCTGACCTAGCTTCAGAAAGGCATATAATTGGATTATCTATTGAATTGTAACCTCACAACAACTGCAGATGGGGCTTTTTTGTATCTTAGTCAGTCAAGGACAGGTGAAGTATGAGAGCATGTTACTGAAAACAGGAAATTCTATTAATAAGTTTACATTTAATACATTTCAGTACGACCTGAATCTCCTCGAGTCTAGAAACTTAATCTTTCCAATTTATTAGCAGAGTAACTTTGAGAACACGAATAAAGGAAAGAATTAATGGAGAGAATCCAGTCTAGGAATTGTCTTCTTTTCCTTCTGTCCCATCCCTACCTCCAGAAATCTGAGTTTATTCCTCCCCAGGTCCCACAAAGGACTGAGAAGCTCATTAATTATCAGATAACACAATGCAGTCATTTAGCCTATGGCATATAAACAAGAATTAGGAATTATGTTAGCACTATAGGTTTCAAACTGACTTCTGTGGCTGCGTTGCAGCAGTAGCACAAAGCACCAGAAGCATTTCCCTGAAGTTTACCCTGCAAGCTTGTCAGTCAAATTATTTCTGAATCATTCCTGGATCCTTGGCTGGGTACAATACCTAGAGTGGACCCCATGAGTAAAACCTTGTATCTTTATTCAGCATTACTATCCTTATTTAGGGTTGGGGCAAAACAGAGATCTACTCTCTTTTGAAGGGCAATAGGAACTTCCATGCTATTCCATAGGGACATGGATCTTAATAGTCATGAGCTAATTAAATAGGACTGGACTTTTCCTGAGTGCTTTAATTAACACATTCCTGACTAAGAGAAAGGCAATAGCCATGGAACTACTACAGATATTTAAAAAGAAAATCCACAATCAAGGCACAATCCTTTCCTAACCTCAAGCAGCTGAGACAAAAAAAAAGTTCAGACACCTTGGTCTGGAGAGAAAGAAGTAGAGAGCTAAGGAGAGGCTTTTCATAGACCAGAAGCTGACAGCTAAATGCAAAACAATTTCTCTCTCTTCTGCATCTTTTTTCCTTCTGAAAAGCTTCTCAGGGCTGTTGGTCACCCAATGTGTTGTACAGTTATATGAAAATGAACTCTGACTGAGTTAATTTTCCCCACAGCAGCCCTCACAGCTCTGTGCTCTGCATTGGTAGTTGGAAAGGTGTTGGTAACACACCAGTGTTTGGCTCCTGCTGAGCAGGGCTGGCACAGCCTCAGAGCTGTCTCTCCAACATTCCACTCTCACCAGCAGGCTGGGGATGGCAAGACACAGGCTTGGGAGAGGACACAGACAGGGCAGATGACCCAAACTGACCAAAGGATATTCCATAAAATATGATGTCTGCTCAGATATAAAAGCTAAGAGAAAAGACGAGGAGGAATCAGGGGACATTCATTGTTTGTTATTCATTTGTTATTTATGATGTTTGCCCTCTGAAGTAACCACTACACGTGCCAAAGCCGTGCTTCCTGGGAAGTGGCCAGACATCACCTGTTGGTGGGAAGTAGAGAATAAAATCTTCCGGGTTTTTTGTTTGCTTGCATGGGCATGACTTTGCTTTAGTAAATTGCCTTTATCTTAACCCACAAGATGGTTTTCAATCTTGTTTTCTCTCCTGTCCTGCTGAGGCGAGGAATGACAGAATGACTTGGTGGGTGCCTGGTGTCCAGTCAAGGTCAACCCACCACAGTAGAGAAGCTCAGATACCTGTTTGGGGACTGTCTTTGAGTCGTACCGCGGGCATCTCATCCAATGTCTTTTCATTTCAAATAAGACATGGAGTTGAAGAGGGGAAGAAAGGGGATTGTGTTTTTCTTTAAGCTTCACACTGTGACTCATTGGCATTGTCCCAGCACCTTATGCTGACAAGCCTCAATATCCCAGCACATCACAAAGAGAGAACTAGTTGTTTAGGCTTCATTTAACTACTATTTTATCCCATAGCCAGCTTTGATTTTCTATGTTTATTCTGTTTTAAAGGAAACAGCAATTAATATCCCAACGTACATTTTATTGCTGGGTTATGGCAGGAGCCTGTCAGTGAATAACCATAGCTTTTGGAATATGCTAGGAAGTATTGCTGTGAAATAGTCATGCAGGCAATTGGACAAGAAATGCAACAAAAGAGTGAAATTCCAGGATGACAATCAAATCCACTCTGTTATTATGTTGTTTATACCAAAGCCCATGGCTCTGCTATTGTTAAGGGTCTTGTCAGCTTTTCCATTATATGTTCTTATTTTCAGGGATTTGTTTGTCACAGTGATTCACTTCAGGCAGAGTAAAAACATTAGGAGACTAAAATCTGGCCAAAGGCAAAGAGCATTGTTTACAGCTGATAGTCACAGTTGTACCAACTCTCTGCTTTAACAATGTCAAAAAATAAATAGAGATCTAATCATGTCTTCCTATAAAATGAAACAGTGATAAGAACAAAAATTTTAATTTTTTTTTTTTTTTTTTTTTACAGTATCAGAACCTATTAAGAGCTAAAATGTTGGTGAACAAGACAAAATCTAGTCAGAGAAACATGGTCATTTCATCCATCACAGTAATTTTCATTCATCCCCAGCTCAGAATTACAGGGTTAAGAGCAAGAGTGCTTTGACATCTGTATCCACATGGTCAGACTCTGCCTGCGCACATAGGCTGAATTCAGTACACTTTGAACTCATCTAAGTATCTATTTCTACATCCTCTGAAGAAGCAACAACCTTCTTCAGGTAAAATGGACAGTCCTAAGATGTAAACAGAGACCCAAATACCCACAAGCTGGGGATAGGGGTCACACTTCATTTCACATATGATTCCTATGAATGAAACCAGAAGGACCCATCAAGCTACTACATACAAAAGAGGCATGATTCAAGCATTCCCTAGGTAGACCTTAAGATAATAATTCTCTACAATTTTTAATTAACTCTCTCATTAAAAGATGAGTAATAAACTATGGATAAACACAGATGTATGTTTTGGCTAATTTTTAATAACCACTGAAGAAAAATTTCAACGAAAACTCATATTTTCCCTTTTGCAGAGAAACTCTTCCAGTACTCTCATAATCTGATTCATAACTAGAAAATGCAGAAATGTTTCTTGACACAATCAACATTTGAATCAAGTCTATTCTAACATAAGAAATGGGAAATTTAGATGTATAAAGAACAAACAGCTTTATAAAATAATGCACATTTCTGAATACCTTCTTAATTTCAGAGAAATATATGTAAACTTAGAAGTCACGGATAACTGGATTTAAATAGCTTACCAGGATTTCTTTACTTATGTATATACATGGTACTCTTGCCAGCAGGGAAAGGAATGTAGCACAGGGCTGGCAGCAAGGAATGCCAGGTTCATTTTCTGGTTGTGTGTTCACTGCCTGTGTGATCCCAAAGAAAATGCCCTACTGTTCTTCTATAGAATGGTGTCATGAAATGTTCAGAGACAACAGGCAACAAATTCAGCCTTTTAGAGAAAACAAAAGGTGAAGCGCGGATAGCTTCTAACATGGAAGGACTTATTCCCCCCTTTGCTCTGTAAATTAAGTGACACCATCAACTCTTGGGTGGATACACAGAATTGTTTAAGCTCTGAAAAGTACATGTCTTTAGTCAGCAAGCACATTAAGAAGTGTTCACCTGAGTATTTTGATTACTGCAAGTTTATTCCTGCAGTACTCACTAAGGCCATCCCAATGATTTGGTAGAGTGGCAAATCCTCCTGGACAAGTGCAGCAGTATTAGAAGACCACAGTCATTCTGTTAGATTTGAAACCTGTGCAGTTATTTACATCTTTTCACCTCACCTCCAAGTTCTAAACCTTAAATCTCCAGTTATTTCAGAGCTCTGCAAACACTGGGAGGTCTCATGTATGATGGTAATAATTTGGGCAGAGCAGCAGGAGACACTATAATTGCCTCAGCAAAATTCCTTCATTTATGTGTCTACATGACTGAAGAATCTGCAATTATTTTTAAATATTTACTGATGTGTCTTTTAAAATATATTTATAGACCTAACATTTTGTGCAGCTTAGAATCTGTAAACTGCACGGGCTATTCATCATTGTTCTGTATGTTACACTTCACTGACACCACAATGTCTCTAATGGAAAAGAATCCTGGAACATTTATTGCAACGTGAATTTTAACAGAGTTCCCAGACAACACAGGTACTCTTCTCCAACTATAAAGAGTCAACATGAGCTGTTGCATTTCTAGAGGACTACTAGGATAAAAAAGAAATTACAAAGCACATAGGATAAACCAAAAAAGTGCTCCAACCTCCTCGGATGATACTCAACAGACAAGGTATTGTGCTAAAATTGCCTTCTATTTAATACACAATCTTAATATCTCCATATTCAGAATAATTAGGAATGGTTCTCTAGGCTGCTCCCTCTTTAAGTGAAAAACATTAAACATTTTGATAGCTTTGCTGTACTTTGCTGTGCATATTTTCCTTTGTCACAACAAATTGGAAGTAAATAGTATCAGTAGAGCATTAAGAAGGATGAAGAAAAATTCACTCACATGAACTCACACAATCTCCCTTAGTTAAGAACTTGGCTGAATAGGGGAGTTTCACCAATAATAATTTTCCTCACAGCTGAACAATTCTTTGTACAAGTGGAGGTTTTTTAAATTATGACTTGAAGTTCCTCTCAAGTAATACATAAATAACTTTAAAAGGGTAATTCTTTTAAATCCCAGAATAAGCCTCAACATTTGCAGCTGTCTGGGAAGAGAAAAAGACTACAGAAAGTTGCTTTGTGGAGTAAGAAGTAAGATGTACCACCAAGGTGGCTTAGAAGAAATTGTCACTGTGATTTAAAAGATACATTTGAAAGCTTATTTCTGGATACATGCATGCAAGCCATAGTAGTGAACTTCCATGGGAAAGAATCATGATTTAGAATCAACAGCCCCAGAAGTCCTTGTCTGCGGGAACTCATGCCTTCTGATCAACAAATCAATATGACTACACAGAAGTGTCTTATTGTTTAAAATACCCCTGTGTTCACACATCTCACAACTTTGACGTAATACCTTACTTATACATTCTACCTACTTATACATTTCACTTGCTTATCTTATATTACTTATACATTTTCTTGCTTACTTATACTTTTTAGCACTTCTACATAACACAGTACTGGTGCATTTTACTTACTTATGCATAATACACTGCTTATGCATTTTGCAACTGCTGTGCATGAGATCTCACATTGCTTGATTGGTTTCTCTATTTTGTCCATGAGCTCCACACACACTTTTCTGATAATATGATTGATTTTAATCTAGTGCAGCACAGTCCTTTTTTATCTATTCCTTGCTGTCTTGGTATTTAGTTTTTCAGCTTCTTCTTTCCCAATTCAGCACAGTTTACCTTTCAATCCTTGCTGAATTCCTGAGGGCTCTAACAAGTGGGACTCCTGAACCAGGAAAGCAGCATTGGGATGATGACAGCAACAAAACCCATCCAGTGATCAACAGCCAAGTTAGTCCAGGGAATCCAAACAACAAGACAGCAAAGGACAGAGAGCAGATATAAACCTACCCCACCTCTCCCCTCAAACCTTCAGACTGGAGCTTAAAAACCCTCCTGGGGCTGATGTGCTGCAGCTGAAGGTGGAAAGGCCAAGTGAAGCTGGTGAGGGTAATTCCAGCCTGGTCCCACTCTGAGGGCTCTGGTAAAAATAACTAAAAATGGTTTGGCTGGGGCACACTATCAAGGTTCAAATACTTTACAACACTTGTCTACCATCTAAAAGTCAGCAAGAATAGGCTCAGGTGATCTCAGACAAGACCAAAGATGACCTAGGGACTTTTTTGAAGAAGTGAATATCTGCATCGAACTTAAAATATGAGACTTTTGAAACACTGTGCAACCAATGCAGGAAAAAGACAATCATTAATTCAACAGTAACGGGCTCATAAGCTAAATTTCAAGGTAAGCTAGTATAAAATCCAGTCTGAAAGTAATGTATTTGTAATGAAATTAAATTGCCAATAATTAACACTTTTAAGAGCAGCTGTAAGAATACTTACAAAAGTTCATTTATAATTACTGATTTTTTCCAACACATTCTGCCTCATCTAACTCATTTCAGGTGAGATGGAGAACTGTAGAAAGCTATTGCATTGCTACACACAAAACAGACCACTAACTCACCTTCTTATGCTTTTCTGTATAATCACTTAAGCTTTCTAGTTAGAGTATCTTTCTAAAGCACTTGGTTCCTCAAGACTCAACAGCCACCTGAAATCTCAACAGAAAATTTAAAACTGTTCATGAATTAAATTGAAGAATGATTTTATTTTAACTTTAAATTAAATTAAAAGCAAAACAACTGAGACAGAGCAAAGCAGCCAACTTCAAGTATAGCTACTTTCCCTTTAGAGTACTTCTCAGTAGGTGGATTGTACTGAAGGCTTCTATTGAAAATTGAAGTACAATAAAGGGAACAATTCCAGAATAGTTACCATTAATATTCTAAAGTTGTAATCAATTAAGAAACAGTGAAGATATTTAGCCAGCCTCACTCAGGAATCAACACAATATTTGAAATATGAGTCATGTTAAATTCTAAAGTGTATTTAGCACATCATTTTCTTGATAGCAATACTGAGCACAGTGATTAAAAATACACACAGAGGAGTGCAGGAGCCAGTCTTGCACACACACACACACCCCCATCTCTAAACCCATTTCTTCTGCTGCAGGGGAGCAGCTCTGCAATGCACTGCACTGCAGGGAAGAGACAGCCCTAGAACTGAGCCATTAAAGAGAAGGATTACTGCAAGGGCTGGGGAGCCCTCCAGTGGGACACAGTTATCATAGCGATTTCTCTGTTTCTCCAGCGCCTCTGACTCCAACTTTGAGGAAAGTACATTGATATTTGCCACACAGATCGCAGAATATGCTGATTTGGAAGGGACCCACAAGGATCACTGAGTCAGCTCCCAGCCCTGCACAGAACCATCCCCAAGAGTCACACCATGTGCCTGAGTGCATTGTCCAAATGCTTCTTGAACTCTTGTCAGGCTTGGTGCTGTGACCAATTCACAGGAAGCCTGTTCCAGTGCCCAAACACCGTCTTGGTGAAGAATCTTTTCCTAATATCCAGCCTAAACCTCCCCTGTCACAACTTCAGGCCACCACTCCCTTGGGTCAGGACACTGGTGACTCTTCTCACAGAGCAGAGATCTGTTACCTCGGCTGCTCCTCATACAGCTTCCTTTTGAGGCAGGAGGCACAACAAAGGAGGGCACAACATCCTTGTGGCCCTCCTTTGGATGTTCTCCAATAGTTTCATGTCATTCTTACATTGTGGCACCCAAAACTACCCCCAGGATTCGAGGTGAGGCTGCCCCAGTGCAGAGCAGAGTGGGACAATCCCCTCCCTTTCCCGGCTGGTGATGCTGTGCCTGATGCACCCCAGGACAGGCTTGGCCCTCCTGGCTGCCAGGCCACTGCTCACTCATGTTCAACCTGCCATCAACCAGGATCCCCAGGTGTCTTTCTGCAGCACTGCTCTCCAGCATCTCATTCCCCAGTCTGTCCATACATCCTGCCCCATCCCAGGTGCAGAATCTGGCACTTTCCCTTGTTGAACTTCATATGGTTGGTGGTTGCCCAGCCCTCTGATTTTTTGAGGTCTCTGCAGGGCCTCTCTCCCCTCGAGGGAGTCAGCAGCTCCTCCCAGTTTTGTATCATCTGCAAATGAACTCCCTGGAGAGCCAGTCTCATCTGGAACAATAAACGCCTTGTTCCAAATCACACCAGGGAATTGTCCAGCACACATAGAAACAATGAAGCAAACCCACCCCTTTACTCTACAGCTGTAAGCCTGACCAAGAAGAACACAAGATCAAGTTCAAGTCCTTGGTCCACCACGGGGTTAAGCCAATCACTGTGTGATCTGCTGTGGGGTCAGGCCATAACACCCCCCTCTATGCTGAAGGATAGAGCAGAAGGTGCATAAGAGAGTTTTTAAAAATAAATTCACTTGGAGCAGGCTGCATACGTGTATAACTCTGTAAATACTACAGAGAGCTGCCAGCCAGCTCTCCTCCGATTCATTTCTGAGTCCTTGCCTCATTTCTTAATAATTACTGCTGCATTTCTCAGGAAAGGCCATTAACTGTAATGAGTCAGAACAGCATCAGAGAAAATAGAACTTTTTTGTTAGAAGTGCCTGTGGATTAATGCCAGCATTGATCAGCATTGATCAAAGCATGGATCAGCTCTTATCCTTCTTGTGTCAGGGCACTTAATGAACCCTAAATTGAGATCCTAAGCCACAAGAGAGATCTCCAGCAACAAGGGAGGTCTCCACAAGAAATACCAAGGGACCGTTCCAGTCAGCTGGCATTACCAGGTAAATTCACAGCATCCATAGCCCAAGGGAGGAGTGCTCCTATGAGGATATTTTATCTCACAGCAAATTTCATACTTCTGACTGCTCAATCTGTTCCCAGTCAATTTTGCCTCATGCTGATTTTGGGAAGGGTGTTTGTGTCTAAATATCCAAGGACAAACTAGGTCAAAGAAATAGAATTTGAGATTGTTTGCTTTTCAGGTGCTTGGAGGCATGCAGTTTTCATAAAGTTTTCACCTGTAGTTCCACAGATTTCAGTTTGATCTCCAGGCTCTTTAGTCTCTACAGAATATAGACCTTTCCACTAGTGTACATCACAAAACTTTTAGTGCTCAGCCCTCGTGCAGACATCCTCTTGAGGTCAACATAAAGTAGCAGTATATTCAAGTGGCAACAGAAGAAAACATCTGTTGTTGTAGTTTAAATTGCATGGTTTACAAAGTAGAAAAGCATGTTAAATTATTCCTTAATGCTATGTTTCTAAAATGCAAAAACTATGAAGAAACTAGGCCTGTCTCAATTTGCAATTTTTGTAAAGCACTGAAAATAATTGTTAAATTCTAGGAGCAAAGAGGCAGAACATTGGCGTTTCAAAAAGAAGGCAAAGACTAATTACTAAGAAGTCAGAGGAAAAATATGGTTTTGTTCTGCACTTTCATTATTTTCCATTCAGCAAGAACTAGAACTGATTGTACTTAAATATTTCATTAAGGCTTGAATTTTCAAAGGTTGAAACAAGCTCTTCAGTGCTTAAATGCTCACAATACAGGAAAAATAAAATAGTGTGATCAGTATAATTATAGAGAAAGAATAAAGAGGCTTTTCTTTCACTGATGTCAATAAAATCCAGCTTGTGCAAAATGAATGGTTACATCAGCATTGCATCAATTTACTAATATTAAACTAGAATACATTAAAAATCATATTTATAAAATTATTTCTTCTAAACTAAACCAAACCCCAAGGAAATACAAAAAAACTCCTGCAATTTATAGAAGAAAAAAAGAGCTTTACTTCACTGTATAACATAAAGTTTCTATTTCTCATCATATTCTCACCACATGACCACAACGACATTCCTGCCCATAGCTTTAGTTTACAGAATAATTAATAGCTATTATTGGATGGCTATGCTGCATAGCTTCCCACTTTTACTCTAATAGAAGAGTAGTCTCATATAGATAGTAAACTTTTCTAACAAAATATTACATTCTAATAGAAGAGTATTTAAAACAGAAATTAAGGTAAATATATGCATTTTTTAAAGATGAGATCACACTGACTAGTTAGTTTTTAGATTAATCTCACAATAAAAAGTGTCTGATTCATTTTACAGGGTATCCTCTCTGCTTGAGGAAGAGGGGAATTAAGACAGCCCTGTTCTGCTGCCAGACCCAGCAGGAAACGACCATGTACACACACATAGACTCTGTATCCCTGGGCAAAAAGCATCATTGAACTGTAGCTAAAAACCAAAAACATTTAACTTCACTACGCACCTGAACACACCTGTCATGTGGGTGATCAAGGAAGGGAGATGGGGCAGAGAGGGCCTTGGGCCTCTAAGGACCAACCTGGCATTTCAACATCTTTCCTTCCAAAATTTGGCAGAACCTGGTGAAATCATGTTGTGACTTGCTCCTGAATGATATTTTGGCTTTATCTGTTGTGGGGTCTGTCCATAGAGCTGTCCTGCTCCTACAAAATGCAATTACCAGAAGAAAGTAGTTCACCATACACTTGAGGTTCAGATTGCCTGTTGCAAACAGGGAGAACTACTCACACTGAAACATTTCTCACACAAAGTGGAGAAACAGGGACCTCAGTCAGGTATGTATTTAAGTTTTATAAACTATTTACATGAAAAAAAAAAAAAAGAAGTATGAACTTACTTTTAAAAAATATTTCTAGAAGCTAATTTAATTTATCCAAAAGTACCATTTTTTGGCAGATAGAACAGTTTTGCCAGAGTTCATATAATTAAGACTTAAATTTGAATGGTTTGCAGCATCATTTTAAAAATGTTTTCCAGACAAAAATAATTTTGCTTTGTTTTGTTGGTTCTCTTTTAAGGAAAAAAAATCCCAATCTTTATGTTTCAACATAACAAAATATGCGACAAACCCCACAAGGTTGTGTTGAATAATGAGGAGGCAGTCATCTGACAAAACACAGCATTGCTTCATGATCAGGAAGTCTGATCAGGACTCTTAGGAGGAGTTAACTCACTTGCAGACTGCACAGTTACAGCATATGTTGCCTTAATACTTCACTGCTTTATTAATATTAAGATGCAGTCCTGTTTGTAGGAGCATTTGGGAGACGCTGGTGCTTTCACTGGATGAAGTGCTTGCTTTCAGAAAGTGCTCTGTGGTAGATGAGATTATTCCCAGTCTTGAATATGCCAAGTTTCCAACTTTTCTTGGATATACACAGTAATACTATATATGCTACAGCGATTCTGATAACAATTTAATTCCAGATCAGGGTCAAGAAGAAGCAGGAGAAAGGCTGCAGGGAATCAAGTTCTGGGAGTGCATGAAGCCATGATTAGGGTATAACTCCTGTGGAAAAAGCTTGGAGTTGATCTGTACTCTTATTTTATCTGTGACCTGCTCCAACCCCAACAGAATAATTTGGTCCAAAAGTTCACTTGGAGTCCTTTCATTTCAAAATCAGCAGCAAAGCAAGAAAGAAATGCACACCTGAGGGACTGTCAGTTGGTTAAACTGCTTTTGCTGTACTCAATTCAGTGGAGTGATAGTAATTTACACCAGCTGTGAATCTGCCCTGGTGTGTTTCATTTACTCTTGAAGTCCTTTAAAAAACATACCCAGTTCACCGAGTAATTTTCTCCAAAGTTTTGAGGTCACCCCTACCTACTTCTGAGCCAGATTCTCTCTGAATCAGAATGGGAATGATACAGTTCCTCTGCATGAAAAGAAATTGGTTCTTCCTAATTTACAAAGATTTCAGTGCACAAAGTGGTGATTCCATGTATTGTGATGGCTCATAAATAAACACAACAGCAGAATCAGTGCTGTTGCTGGCTATTCTGCAGGAAGCTATCATCCCTACTAACAATATGTCAATATGCTTCATTAAGGACTAGAAAGTAGAAGAAAGATCAAGTTCATGGCAGGTTTTCAACACAAAGATCACAAATGCATATTTGCATCCCAGGAGATAAAGAAACTAATCAAAAGGTAGCAAGCTACAGTCCAGGAAAAGCTGCTGCAAGAAAAGCAGTTACAAGACCACATTCAGCAATTCAAAACCAGCTTAAAAATAGTAAAAAGTGATTCTAATAGTATATCCATGGAAACATATTTTCCTATTGAAAGGCAAGGAGGTGAGAAGGAAAAGAGGATAATAAAAAATCACAAGAAACTTACACAAGCTCAGTCTCTGTGAGACTAACAAATAGAATTCTCTCTATATTGTTAAAATACATTAAAAGTAATCTGGAATTTTCAGAAAAAAATAGGAAATTATCTTGGGTCTAGAGATAATGACCAATTTACTCAAATGAACCTACTGAAAAGCTTTCTGTCAAAAAAGAAATACAATTTTGCATTTTGTATCACTTGTGATAAATGGCATTTTACTGCTTAAATCACATTCCCCACAAAACAAATAATCATCAGTGTATCAAAGGCAGGAAAAGTCTTTCACAGTGACTGAAATTTCTTTAAACTGCAAAAGATTCTTGAGAGAGGTAAGAAAAGTCAGATACTGCTCCATACCCTGCTGTAATTCCCCTGGATATGGATTAGCAGGACCTCTTGAATCAAGGTCAGTGTCTTCTAATGGAGTCAACCAAGCTATTTCACCTTCAGCAACACATCCAAAGCCTATGCCCTTCTGAAGGCCAGGAACCTTCTTCTAGTGTCCAACCTAGCTTTACCCATGGGACAATGAACACATCTGAATCACCTTTTACCATTCTTTTCTAACTCTTGTTTCCTAGGTTTTACCCTGGATGTATTTCTACTATGCAATTAGACCTTCTCTTCCTGACTGAACAAGCCTGTTTAACTTGTTCTGAAAGAGTGATTCTCCATTCCCTGGTCATCCTAGCACCACTTTCCTGCAAGTTTTTGCATTTTGAAATAATTTGAACTCACAGAGTTTATATGAGAGTAAATCTGTAGTAGAAAGGAATTGGCTGTGGTCTAAGGGATAAACTTAATGGTACGTATGTGCTCTGGACTATATTTGTTGCTTAAAAGGGGGAAAATAACACTGGGTTAATAACTTGGCCTCCCCAATCTCATTGCTTTCCCTTGTTTCTTCTCAAAATGCTTTATTATTAATTGCAAAGAGCATATCACAACAAAATTGGAATGCAGAAACTTGTCTGTGCCAAGAAAAAAAACCCTCTTCCTAACCTCAAGGACATTTTGCCATTAGTAAATGCCTCATATAAAACTAAAAATAAATGCGTGGACTCAGCTTACAAGATTTTCTCTCTACAGCTTCTCCTCACTGCCAAACCACAAAACCCAGACAAGGGCAAGAGAGCCTTGGGTGCCTTATTTCTTCTCCCCGAAGGTTATGATTGCTTACACATTAGGTTATACTTCAAGAATTTACAAGGTAGAGTGATAAACTCATTACTATGTTATTTCTGCCTAGCTTCATTTTTCCAATTATTCCTAGGTTTAAATGGAAATGTATACCAATGCATACAATTTTATATTTTGTCAGACTGATCCCTGAAGACTTAGAGTTTTATTTATGCAAACATGCACATGAAATGGCCTCAACTGCTACAGCCAAAGTCTCCAGTCTCCTTATTTTTCTTGTCTTTTGGAAGATTGAACTAAACTTTGCAGAAAATGCCCAAAAGACATGAATCATCCCTGTTGCTAACCTGGGTTCCACTGCTAGATCAAAATTCACCATGTGAAAAAGGCAATTTCAAAAGCAGAGGCAAACTATGGCAAGGAGGCATTACTGAATTCCTTGGTATTTTCATAGGCTGAAGGACTGAGATTTTCACTAGTCTCAGGCTGAATCTCCTCTATTTATTCCTACCAATATGTGACAGTACAGCCTAGATTAATGCAGCTGAAAAAAATTATCATCCTTATCAGTCCCCTCCCCAGTGAGCTGCAAAAAACAGATATGGTAGGATAAAGACACCCCTCTGCACATCAGTGGCAATGACTAAGGAGATACAGACCACTTACACCAACTTTGACTGCCTTACTGCACAACAGGTAAACAGCTCTAGACTTAGAAAACGCTGCACATTTTATCAGGTACTTTGCTGGCTGAAATAGGGGCAGTATGGCCTGATAAGGTCAGTTCTTAGCACAGACATCTTGATTATTTCTTGGTGAGCATTTCAGAATCATACACTAATTTAAGTTGAAAGGGACCTAAGGGGGTCATCTGGTCTGAACATGCAACAGGGGAAACTTTGCCATTAGATAAAGTAGCTCAGGGCCTTATCCAATTGAGTTCAGAGTGTTTTCAAACATCTTCCACACATTCTTGAGGCAACCTCTTCCAATATCTGATTGCCTATGATTTTTCTTCCCTAATGTCAATTAAGATTTTCCTTGATGCAGCTTGTGTCCATTGCCCCTATCCCTTAACCTGTGTACTACTTAAAGGACACTGATTGCACCTTGACTATAGAAGGAAAAAATCCTTCTCCCATCGGATAGCTGAAAACATCTTTTTATGCACAGGAAACAGATGGGGATAAAGGCAAACATTACTATTTTAACAGTTGTGATAGTTCAGAATACTGAGAGATTCTGTTACCTAAGAACTTAAAAAGACAGGTTCAATCTATGAATAAAAATGTGTGTTGATGATTGCTAAATTAACATCAGTAAGATTGACCTTCTCAAGAATGGGAAAATGACCTGTTGAGATAGGAAGCCCTATAAAAAGTGTTTTATAAATGGGTTTTCTGGTTTAGTCCTGCTGCCTTGCTCTCTGTCAAGTCCAAAGTGATATTTCCATTGCATAAGAAGTGGAAAATAATGATAAAGATTTAAATGATTCATTAAACTTTGGCATGCACATTATTGAGATAAAGCTCATACTCTTCTTTCAGGCCAGCCTTAATGAATTGCAAATTTTTCCCCTGAACCAACAGTGATTGGATATTGATCTAGAAAATGTAAAGGGATGTGATTAAAAAACAAACTACATCAGAATGAAATTACAACAATATGGAATCTCATTGTGTGATGAAATGTAATCATACTATATACACTACACAGCATGGGAAGAAAAAAAAAATGCACAGTTCCTTATCTCAGAGGAAGCAAAGTAGGGGTAGAAAAGTCATCATTCATTGTAGAACAGGCAAAATTCATCCCTGGAGTGAGCTACCTGAGCTTTTTCTCAGTCTGCACATGGATTTTATTAAGCCTTCTATTTCATTCTTTCAAACTTGTCTTTGTTTTTCTCTTGCATAAAGGATGCAGGAAAAACTCAATTTTCTTTTTTCAAAACAAGCATTATTCTAAAGCTTCTGCCACACCAAGAGAGAAGAGATTCAGTGTGTTTTGCATGGCTTGAATATGACCTCTCTGTCCATTTACAGATGGCTGGTTTAGTGCACAAGGACTGTTATTGGAAAATACCCTTAACTTATGCTGGTAATTTAGTTTTAAGGAAAAATGTAAATTGAGCTGAAGTGACATATGTAAATCTAAAAGAATTTAATTTCATTTTCCTATCTGATTTCAGCTCACTTCTCTCTAATGTACCCTGTCCCTCAGGATACCTCAGTATTTCAGCAGACATGAGGTTTTATGCCATGTTTTCCCCATCCCAAATATAACCCTCATCTTATAACAATATCCCAGAATTAACTCTGCCTTACCAGAACATGACTCCACACCCCTGAAAAACTTGCAAAATCCAGTAATAAATCAATCACTTCAGATTCTGATATCCCTAAACTTAATCCCAACCCTGTTAAACTATTTCACTGGTTGTTGTCCATCCCAGGAATAATGAGAGAGGTTGTATGCCCCTTATTCTGGCATTCTGAGTAGATCAAACTTCAGTCCACCATGAGACTCCAAGTGGGAGTGAGTGCCTCAGTTGCATAGGTCCTTTCCTAGTACATGCAATAGGAGTGTTTCCTCCGTCCTTCACTCTACAGAGAAGACTCACACCTTTCCCTGTCCAAAAAAAAAAAAAAGGAAGTGTACACATACATCTATACTATGAAGAAGCTGGAAGTTGTGTGCACATTTAAACATATGTACAAAGGTGAAGTCTACATTCCTGTGAAGAAAGAAGGTCTGGGTGATGCCTTAGGTTTTAACTTTTATATTTTTCACATCCTGTACTGCCTAGTGTGTAACTCTGAAACTTCATATAGCCTGTTAGCTACTGTTCTCTCATTCTGGTTAGACATAACAAACCCTCTCTAGGTTTGCACTTCAAGGACACCTTGTTGTCCCAGACCCCAAAATATGTAAACTAAAGCCTTTGAACAGGGGGGAAAACTTGGGGAAATTACTTCATTGCCTGAGATTTTAATTGAAGAATTAACCCTGGTATGCAAATGGACCAAACTTATGAAAGTATGAAAAACCCATGACCTGGGATCCATCTTGGGTGCCCAAGGTGTAGCTTTGAAGGCCCTTCAATAAATACCTGCTTTTATTCTCTTAATCTTGTGTAGCCTCTGTTTTCAGGTAGCCACTTCAAGGCATCATGGGGACTGATCTGAAAATCTGAAGTTTCACATCTTCAGCACAGCCAGAAGAGCCTATGTCCATTATCCTTATCCCTGCCCCATTCCTGGAAGTCTTCAAGGCCAGGTGGGATGGGGCTTTGAGCAACCTGGTCTAGTGGAAGGTGTACCCACTTATGGAAGGGGGGTTGGATCTAGAGGATCTTTAAGGTCCTTTCCACCCCAAACCATTCTATGATTCTACAACTTTCATTGTTATAACTACCTCATAATCCTAACTCTAGCCTTAAGCAGAAACTCTAATGGCTGGGGATAGGAGGAACTGGAGATCTGTTATGGATTGTGAGATACACACATCAGAGAATAGAGAATATCTGATTTTTGAAAATGACTGGTTTTGCCTTGAACCTCATCAAGAAAACATGAGATTGTTCATGTGAGAGCTTAGGTTTTGATAAGGCTGGAATGGAAGAATTCCATTTCCTTGTCAATCATCCACAGCACACAGTGCTACAATGACTTAGAGCATCGACAGGGACAAGTAACTCTGGCACAGATCAGTCTCTCCGGTCACAGTAATTATACTCAAGGAACCGCCCTACAAAATCAGGATATTCAGATTACGGCCAGGATTGTGACTAGGATTTGTGTTTGGAACAACAAGTGGAAAGCTAAACTTCCAGCACATCATTAATCTGGGCCAGGGAGCAGTCAGGGGTCTGTATAATAGGAGATGTGATCTAGCCAGTAGACTGCCTAGAATTAAGTAAAAATTGGGGTTAGGAATTGGACACCTGAGGAGTACAAAAACATTAGGTCCTCCAAGACCAACATGGCTAGGATGAAAGAAGGTGCTGGCAGAAACAAGGCTATGGTTTGTCCTCATTTGAGGATGATTAGTCCAGGGGTTCAGCTGAATCAAGACAAGGGATAGAGATCAAATAGCTAGTAGGGGTTATACAGAATAGTGCAGACCATGAAGCTGATAGCCACTGCCAGGAAGGGAGAGTGGCTAGAAGATTCCTGAGATAGGAAAGGCACAGTAGACTCTAGTGTTAAATTGTAGAATCAAGATTAAGTGTATCCACAACCTTCAAGACATTTGGGGGTCTGTGGTAGTCTTTGGCAAATTTTGCAGGGTTCAGAATGAACTTGAGAAGAGTATTTTGCTGGGCTGTTTCAAAGCTAATTTAGGTAACTCCTAATTTTCCGCCTACGTGTATTCATAACCAATTTATATTAATTTGTTGCTGCATTCAGTTAATGATCCAATGACACAGGAATCACTATGCCCATGTTCAAATTATAATGCAATTAAAATCAGCTTCTCACACAAACCCTGTTGAACTCTTCAAATCAGATGGAGGGTCTGCATGCACCTTACTTACAGCTTGGGAAGGTTATTTTGCAGCTGAGCCAGAGAGTCCTGCACAAGAGCGCAGCTCACTGGTCACTGCCAAGGGCTGCAGGCAGCAGCTCACAGCCAGCAGCCCAGCTTCTGCTTTGCCTTCTCTGGTTGTCTTCATTCCATAAGTAACAAAGACAGAAGATGAAAAGACCTGACTCTGTAGAGCCAGGCAAACTGTAATTAATTGCCCTTCACTTTCAGATCAACAGCAAAGAGGAAAGAGATCAGATTCAGAAGCTGTGTATTTCTCCTCGCCCAGAAGTTAACTCCTTAGGCATCACTCAGCTAAGTGGATCTTTCTTAAAAATAAACAAACAAACCAAAACAAATTCACAAAAAGCAGTACTTCAGTTCTTCTAAATTCCAACACAAGAAATAAAAACGTAGGGGTGAGTACCCACAAGCAAGAACGGCTTCAGGGATAGCTCATGGAGAATGAAGCCCTCTCTGAGAAATGGAATACAGAATAAAGACCAGAACAGCTGGAAGATAAATGCAGTTTTTGCCCAAACATGAGAGACTGAATTTGACTCTGTACATGAGACTGATTCCTTGTTCAAAACTCTTTTTTTCTTTCCTAAATGGGTGACTGAAATTTGTAAAATAAGTATTTAGACAACTATACTCTCTATCTATTGTCATTTAAGCCTATTTGTGTTATTCAGCAATACCAGATATTTTCCTGGATTTTTAAAGGAGTTCTATGATTCTGTCTTAAATGTGTAAATTTCCCTTCCTACAAGTGAAATGCTTTAGAGTCTGGTGGTCTGTTGTATGTACACTTTGAGCAGAATTTCTACCACTGCTGCTATCATTCCTAGGCCCAGCATCCAGTTGTAACAACCTTATTTCTAGACTGCCTTTGGGAACACCCAGAGGTCACTTGTTCTACCTCTTTGAGAGAAAATTCATCTCTATCTTCAGACACAGGGTTCAGGAGTTCTCCTTAGTCACTCCTTGGTTACTCCTGCAGGGCTAAAATCCAAGATGTAGTTACTTTGTGCTTTATCATCTCCAGCTTTCACAAAGGCTTCTTATCTCAATCCAAACCAAATTATAATAGTTATATAGTCTTAGGAATCTCATGCTTCTCATTAGTTAAAGATGTATCCCTAAATGGATAATCCATTTCAGGGCTAGTTATAGGTATCACAGCAGGAAGATTTTAATTTAGCCACTGCTGTGAACACTCTCCCGTATATTGCAGATTCCTGTGTCCTTGCACCCACTTAAGGTCTCCCTTTCCCAGGAGCTGTTAGGCAGAAGGAGAACTGCTGCTATAATTGTTACATGGGTCAAGAGCTGCTGCTATTCCTGTCATCTCACACTCATTATTCATTACTCTGGCCACTTTGATTGCATTTTAGTCTGTATAAGCTGGTTCTGTTTCCTATTAACCACCAGAGTAAGAAAAGTTTCAAGATTTTTTTTTTCCACTCTAATAAAGAGGGGGGGAAAAAAGAAGAAGGGGAAACGAGGGTATTTCTACCAATTACCTCTTCAAAGACTCTATTTTCACAAAATCACAGAATGACAGAGTAGTTGAAGTTGAAAGGGAGCTCTGGAAGTCATCTGGCCCAACATCCCTACTCAGTCAGGGCCACCTAGAGCTGACTGCCCAGGAAGCTTTTGAGTATCTCCAAGGATGGAGACTCTACAACTTCTCTGGACAATCTGTGCAAGTAAGCAGTCATCCTCATATTTCCAGATGTTCAGAGAGAGCCTCCTGAGCTTCAGTTTGTGCCCATTGCCTCTGGTTCTGTCACTGGGCCCCACTGAAAAGAGCGTGGCCACATCCTGTTTGCATCCTCCCTGCAGGTGTTTTGTACACATTGGAAAGATCCTCCTGAGCCTTCTGTACTCCAGGCTCAACAGTCACAGCTCTCTCAGCCTGTCCTCATATGTGAGTTATCCCAGTCCCTTCATCAGCTTCTTTGCCCTTGCCTGCACTCTCCCCAGTACATCCACTGGTCTTGTACTTGGGAGCCCACAGGAGGATGAAGCACTCCAGGTGTGGCCTCATCTGTGCAGAGCACAGGGGCAGGATCACCTCCCTTGACCTGCTGGCAGCCCCAGATACCATCAGCCGCCTCTGCAGCAAGGGCACACTGCTCTGCTTCAAGTGATAAAACAAGGCCCTTCAGATCCCCTTTCTTGACTGATAACCCCCTTTATCTCAAGGATTATTTTCTCCAAAGCTTTCCTCACCTGGAGGAGAACTCTGGAGAACTTCTGAAATTTCTAAACTGAAAATTAGTTCTTCTGGGCTGACTGCCATCAGCTGTACCTATTTGTTAGTCAACAGAGCCACTCCCCTTTCTGAGACTCGCACAATGGATTCGTACACTCGGTTCCATAACCCTAATTCCTTTCTCTGTAAGGAACAGACTTATAGCAACTTCCTCCCCATCATCACCCCATTCTTAATCAATTTCTGAGTGGTTCAACAAGAATGCAATTTCCTCTTCAACAGGCTGTTCCACTCATTACTATTTACCATAGTTAATTCAAGCTATCCTCATCTCTCCATTAGAATTGGAAAACTTGACAAACTGGAAAATTATAACTGGAAGAGAGCTAAGTCCTGCTGTACATCCAAAGAGAAAAAACCAACCAAACAACCAGCAACAACACAGAGCTCCTGCCTTGCACCCAGTTTACTGACTCACAGCCACATTGGCTGAAACTGAAGGTCAGATCCATGGGTTACATACTGAGGTTTTGCTCAGCCATGTCTAAGGCCATGCTCAGCCAGCAGCTGTTAGCAATAAAGACAAGTAGATGGACTTGACCAGAGGTCAATCTCATCAGCTTCTGTATCAATTGGATGCTGTCTGTGTTAGCTCAGGAGTGGCAATACCAACAATGGACCTGGAATGCGGAGGTGTGATCATGCCACTCTTCTTTCAGGCATGATGCTATAGCCTCAGTTTGTGTACAATTGCCAGCACATAGAAGCAGACGGCAAGAGCTGGTAGCTCTCGATGATCCAGCCCTGGAAAAAATTTCCCAGATAATGGGAAAACCTCCCTCTTTTTTTTTCCCCCAAGGGAAGAAGCCATATGCCACTCTCCTGATTCAACCCAAGACTGTCTTTTATACTCTTCTGGTACTGGCCCAAACACAGCTTGCAAGTTAAGAGCCCCTTTTTTTAGCACAGGTGAATCTGACAAGGCTCCATAAGAATCAGGGGTTTTTCACATAAATATGATGTTTGTACATAGCAAAAGGGTCTGGAGAGGGAGGGGGAAGCAGAAGAAAAGAAGTAAGGATGGAAAGCAAGCAGTCCAAGCCCAGCACCAGGGACCTTAACTCCACTAACAACAGACATTAAGGCCAGGTGTAATCCTCACTTTATTAATAAGAGAAAGTGAACCTGCCTCTCACACACATACTTCACCCTATTTCTTTTTTCCTAATGCTCTTAGAAACTTCTACCTTTAGTCAGTCATCCTTTCTATAAGGCTCTTTAAATTGTAATGGCATCATCTCCCAGTTCTGGAGGGCTTCTTTTTCACAGAATTATTACTCCTATCTGATGAAATTCTTCGTACATTCATATTACTGTATTTTATTTTCTGTCAAATTAAACTCCAAATTTATTAATAATGTGAACTCTGTGTGTGTCACTTTAGGAATTGGATCTTGACCCACACATTTGCCACCCTAAACCTCAGAGATATCAACATTTATGTACCATTTGAACTAAGTTCCATAATCCGTATCTTTTTTCACTCTCTCTGTGTACACATGACCCTTACACACAAAAGCCCTACAACAATATACTGCTGAAGCCACTAGCACTGGACAAATCCAGGTAGTTTCTAACCAGCATTGCTGCATGGAGGAAACAAAATGGTACATTTGGCAGCAGGATGATCCAAATGAAACTGTACATCTCAATTTTCTGTTCTAACAACAGAATTCTGTATGCTGTGTTCCCCAGACTAACAAGCATTGCCATGTGCAGATTTCTATACCTGCTGGTTGCCCTGCTCCCCAAAGAATTGTTTTTCTAAAAAGAAATCAAATTATCTGCAAAGGCAGAACCCTGGTGAGAAAGAGAGGAGGTGGAGTTGAGCTTCACCTCTTAGCATTGAAATCGCTACAGATACTTGAAGAGCAGAAAATGATACCTAAAGCTGAAAAGAGTATGCTGCCAGAGGTACTAATTAAATGTCTGGAAACTCATAGCAACTTGGATAGTCACATTAATACAGTCAAGTTAGCAAATCTTCTCTTAGGATTACTCAATTCCATTTGCGTGACTTGATTCTAACTCTAAAATTTATTAAATTATCTCCATTCAAATGCAGACAAGAAAAGGCATATTAAACAGAAGGCAAGGTTTTCCCTGCAATATAAAAGAAAATTGGAACAGAGAAACAATTTTTAGATGAAAATAAGAGAGACAATGGGAAAAGCAGTCCTTTGTTGTTGAATTTCACTCGATTTTATAAACCAATAAAAATACAGATTAATAGATTCCTTGTGCAATAAAAATGGAAATAGGACAAATATATTTCCTCCTTGCAATCCATTTAACCAGAAAATTCTGCAATGTTCTGCAAGAAGTACCTTCTCTCTAAGAACAGAGAAGGAATATAGAGAAAGGCAAAATTTTGTGCAACAGAAAACCTGCAAATTAGCCGAGCTATATCTGGTTCCTGGAACTAATAACACCAAAGCAAAATAAACACACTCTCGGAGTAAGACTTACTGCTCTATTACTAGAAAAGACAATGATCTTAAATACAGGATTGAAAACTCAACTAGCAATTACATTCTATTACACTTTCTTTAAATCACTTCACAAAAAGAGTCAGTGTTTAAAAAAAAGAGCAAGGAAAATAAAATGTTCTTTGAAAATACTGACCACTCAAACTGACACCCCAATGCAGTAGTACACACCTCAGCTGGACATAAAGACATTCTATCACATGTATTCATCCATGTGATGCCACTTTGTCCATTACTGCCCCCAGCTACAGTCTGGCCTTTCACAGTAAGGTACATCACTTCAGGAGGGTAAACCATGCTGCAAAGCCAGTCAGCCTCCACTGCTTCCTCTGAGCTTTCAGGCTAACAAGAAGTCCTGTGATACAAACATGGGGAGTGCAAAGCAGAAAATTCACAGAAATCTCTTGCAAGAGCTGCCTTGTGACATCCACCAGTACCTTGTGCCCCACAACAGGAACGGCCAGGGAATGTACAGCCTCCAAACACAACCCACTGTTGAGTTCCCATGGTAAGGGCTGTACTGACAGCAGGAGTCACAAACCACCATGCACTTATATGGTCCCTGGCTGGGCAGCCAATGCAAACCACATTGCCAGAGCTGCTTCCATCTGGCAATTCACAGAACTCTGTTTTAGAAGTTCAAGCACTTCACTCAGTCAATACCAATTTACACTAAAACTTCCGTGAAAAGTCAAGGTCTTCTCCCCAAACTTGCACAACCTACTATAAATAAGCTCCATGTGGATGTTTTGAGGATTGTTTCTTTGTTGTTGGGAATATCTAAAATGCTGGTTTGCACTCTTAATTTTCTATCCCTGGGATAGGAGGCAGGGAGGAAGAAGGGATGGCCCTCAAGGTAGCCTTGCTGTCATGCTCTGTAGATCAGAGCTTCCATCTCACGTTTCCAAAGAAACTGTTACATTTGCTTCCTAAATCCAGGTCTGTTAATCAACAACAATCTGCTTATTAATGACAGCAAAGGACACAAAATGTCCTTGAAATATAAGCCAATTTAAAAAGGCAACTACTGTATTTTAACTGATGCAATGACAATGACTATTTTTAGATAAGCCATAAACCATAGAATACACAAGGACTTGGGAGGAGCTTTCTAATACAGCAACAGACACAAACACACCAAGGCTACAGACTGAATCATGGGCATTCCTGGTTGAAACATAATGCAGTGCAATTTTAGCCAGTATGGACAGAGGCGTAACATATTCCATTTATTAAAAAAGGCAAATATAACTGAAACTGGAAATAAATCCAATTGGATTTTTTTTCGGTTTTTGTACCTTCTATTTCAAAGAAGTTTGTTGTAGAAGTGAGATGCCTTTACAAAGCCATTATAGAAACAAATCATCTGAGGCAAAAAGGAAATTGCAGTTGTCAGACATATTCCTCTCCATCGCTGTAAGTAGCATCTGGTTGAAATTATCCCTAATGAACAATCTGTATTCTTAAATTTCTGCACAATCTGAGAAACTTTGATTTAGACATTTTTCATTTAGAACTGGAGGGATTCAGTTTGAAAGATTGCCTGGATGTTTCTCAAAGTAATTACCAGAGAATAACAAAACTGTGAAGAGGTGCTGAAAATCCAAGTAATCAACATAAGCACTTTGAAGAACACACATCAGAGACAGCAGCTTAGATATCCTTAACACAAATACCACTGAAGAATTAAGATCAATTTTTTACTGACTTCAGAAAGTCCACTAATTCCCCTTCCCTCAAAGACAGAAAAGTAAAGCACACTGTGTTAAGAAGTTTGAGGCAAAACCTGTGTATCTGCCTAAGTGCTTTCTGTCCAAATAAACATGACTACCTCTTTCTTCTACCCCTCCACACATGGGCTAGAATGAGGAGCATTTTGTCAATTTTCCATGTATTTTGGGGGAAAAAGAAAGGAACTTTGTAGGTTTAGATTAAGTACTCCCTAATTAAACATTTAAAAATAAATTCTCATACAATGCTTCTCATATGAGCAGTCATTTTGGGTTTTAAGTAAAATATCAGAGGTAAAATATTTCTGGTTTTATAAACTTATTTAGTGAATCTATGAACATTCATAATCAGTGACACCTTTTTACTGTTTTCTGAGCTCAGCACAAACAGAAAGGTAATTTCCAACATTTTATTAGAACGTATATTTTAAAAGTCCAAAAGGTAAGGAGAAGCCACAAAAGGACATTGTAGGAAATTGGTGTGGTTTCATTTTGGGTTTTTTGGTTGATTTGTTTCTTTGCTTGCTTTAGGAAAAAAGTTACCTACCTTTTATCTACTTATCTTTTTTGCACCATAGAAATGTGTGCTTTGCACTGATCAAGCTCAACACATAAATTCCATGAACTTCCTGTCATTCAAGCTGACCTCTCTTAAGCTGAGGACTACAGAAGCCATTCCAATTTCCTTTCAGAATTTTTTCTATATAGATTAGAAAATTTCTAATCCATATTTCTGTATATCCTGGACAAACTAATTTTCAGTTACCTTTAACAGATCTAAGCCTGAAATTTAGGGACATCAGCATGAAGAGAAATCTTACTACCAAGAAAAAAGAAAATTATCCTGTAAACAATAGTGAACATCAGAGAAGCCACAATTCAAAACCAAAGGTATGAAACCAGAGCACAACCAGTTTTAAAACTGATGCTAGAACCCAAAACCCCAAGTAAATGTTATTTCTGAAAGTAAAAGTTTATTGTCATATAAGAAGTGATGATTTCAACAATGTGTTTGGAGAGTTCATAAACTGTTTTTGAAACGGATGTTTATTTGCAATTGTAACATTCTTTTTCTGGTATGGTTTTTCTATCACACCATGTAGCCTAAACCAGTAGTTTTCCTGCACTATGAGAAAAAGATTTTAGGACTCTGACATAGCATTACAGGTATTCAAAAGGAATTGTCTGTCTTGCAGAGTAGCACAAAGCCTTGTCTTCCCACAGGGCAGAGGCACCTACCACCTGCAGCTGGGTATCTTCTAATGCTCCCTGAAGCTGGTGAGCAGCCTGTTTCAAACATCACCCAACACACTCTCAAGAGCAGATCCAGGTGCTCATATGACAGAGGACATGGGCATATGTTACAAGGACACAAATAAAAATCACTCTGCTTTGGCTACACTGGTACAGTCATAGTGTTAATACTACTGTAATCTGTTTCCATAAGGGAAAGGGAATGACTCTGTAAATTATGACAAGACTTTGCAGTAGGAGGATTTCTACCAATATAATTACTCAGGAAGGAAAAGGTTATTAGGCAGAGAACATATTTCAGTGTATTCCAGGCTCATGTTTACCTGTGCTAAGATATTCATAAGGAACTATAGTCTATAAATAGCTCTTCTTTGAAAAGGTAAGCACCACTAGGCTCCAAGTCATGCATTTCTCCAACAGTATAAGTATTAAATGACAACTCTTACGTGAATGAACAATGATCTTAATCAAACGGGCTCAATGAACCATAGCATTATAATTTGATCTTGTTCATTTCATATTACGAGGCATTAGATAAACTGGAAGTAATTTTTGGAATTTGCCAAGCACAGCTGAGGTCTCTCCTTCATAATTCCTTCAATTAAACACATATAGATACTGACTTTCAGATTGTATTTTGGGCTATTTATCTTCACAGCATATCATAACTCATAATAAATAAACACAGTATAAACTGCCATGCAAAGTAAAGTTTTAAATATGCTAACAACTTTCATATTTGGAACATTCAAATAAGCAGCTGGAGGAACTGGACTAAAAAAGGTTCAATAAATGTAGGCTCTTAAAAATTTATTCTCGCATAAATCCTCAGGTAATGCTTTAATTCTGCAGTCCACAGGCAAATATAGAGGAAGAGATGTACTTAAAGTGATGTGGTAAACCAATAAAAAATTATATATTCCAATCTTTCAGATTACCCTGTGACCAGCACAGTCTATTCCAAGTTTTACAGGATAAACAGATATATATGTTACAGTGCCTGCTAGTAACTGCTGGCAATAAAACATACCCATTGAGAGCAAGTCCTGGAGGAAACAAGCATTTATTTTTCATTAAATGGGTACTTCAGGATATGCCTACCCTTATGATTTGTACAGTTCCAACTTTCTTTGGAGGCAATTTGGAGCTCCCTGTTCCTCAGGTCCCACTGCTGGGAATAGACGCATTAGCCCAGCTTCTCTGCTGCCAAGTCAATGCTCATCAGACTTTGTTAAAGTTGTGCCCAAGGCTACCCTTGGTCCTGACATTGTCCAAGACACTCATTTCTATTTCACATTGAAAACACAAGTAGCTAGCTGGGAGATTTTATTCTGACAGCACTAGAGTACTTTGCTTCTGGGTCCTACCATATCACATAACATATCCCTGTCAGTGGATGTTTTCTCTGCCCTACTTCAAACCATTCCAAAGAGTGTATTTAGGATTTTAAAAGTTGCTTCAGACTGGCAATATCAACAACAGAATAAGTAGCCTCTTCTACCCTAGGCTCAGTTTTTACTGTCCGAGTTTTTGTGTCAGGTGTGCTCACTCTTTCAAGGTGGAGTTTAACCAGCCAGGTCAACACCTCGTCAAGAAACATCAGCAGACTGACACAGAACTCCAATATTTGCCAGCAGAGCATGGTTTTGTTCTGTTGAGTGAGTCACCTGGCATACATGGAGTATGAGTCAAAGTACTCTAGAAACATGTTAGAGCAAATTCACAGTAGCAGCAAGATCAGCCAGGCTTAGATTCTGAACAATCCAAGTAATTCTTTCAATCACAATTACACCCTTATCTTGCCTTACTGTGAATTATTTTTAAAATAGCCTGGGTTTGGATACTCCTAATATTTTACAAGAAGATGAGACATTTTAAGATAGGGAAAAAAACCCATAGAAATTGTAATTGCATAGAAAATAGCACATGGCATGCTGCAGTAACAGGTAGTCCCTGCCATTACTGCAAATCTGTCACATTGAGCAAAGGTTTCACTTGCCTTCTGTAGCAATTATTACAGACTGAGCCCCCAACTACTTGATTACCTCTTGTTAGTACATCAACTAAGCTTTGTCCTACCAATGCTCCTTTGTGATCTATGGTCACTGAGTGACATATGCTATGTGTCGGCAGGACAACAAAACCTACTGGGCTGGATGCCACTAACAACAGGAGTACCACAGGGCACTGCCCTGGAATCTGTCCTGTTCAACATCTTTATCAGTGACCTCAAAGAGGCAGTGAAGTGGTTGCAGTTAAAGTTTGTAATGATACCAAACTGGAGGCAGGCTGAGAGGAGAACAAAAGTATATGCTTGAAGACAGGGCTACCATTTGGAGGGACCTAGACAGGCTGGAGGAATGGGCTGACAGGAATCTCACTAAACAAAGCACAAATGAAAAAGTGCGATACCTGGGAAGGAGGAACCCCTTTCAATGGTACAGGCTGGGGGACAGCTCTGTGAAAAAAGACCCATGGATATTGCTAGACACTAAGTTGAACATGAGCCACTGGTATCTCTGACAGCAAGGGAGGCCAACAATAATCTGAGCTGTATCAAGAGGAGCACAGACAGTAGACCAAGTGGAATCATCCTCCTTTACTCAGGTCTCATTAGACCCCACTAGAATATCACATACGATTTTGGGTTTAAAAGTTCAAGAAAGACATCAATAAATTGGAAAGAGTTCAGTGAAGGGCTACTGCAGTGCCCAGAGCAGGGGCCTGTTCAGCATAGAGAAAAGACAGCTGCTGGGGGACCTATTCCCACAGGGAGATTTATCAAGATAGAGCCAGGCTCTCCACAGTGGTGCATAGCAGGAGGACACCACATGCTGAAGTAGGACAGACTCATGAATGTAAAGGAAATATCTGACTGCATGTAAAGGAAAGACTCTTCCCCCTGAGGACAGTGAGTCAAGCATTGGAGCAGGCTGCACAAAAAGCTGTGCTTGAATGTTTCTGAGGCCTGACTGGATGAAGCCCTGAGCAATGAGCAGTGAGCCCTATTTGATCTCACAGCTGACATGGTTTTGAGTAGGAGGTTGACCTAGACACACACATCCTGAGGTTCCATCTAATCTGCTCTAACACCACACAGTCTTTTTCCCTGCCCAGCAGAAGAAAGGCATGCAAGACTACAAGTTTAAAGAATTAATCAATTCAGTTAAGATATATACAAGTGAATAGAACTTGCTGCACACATTACAAGCATGAAGGACCATGTAAGTCACAGAATCTCCTGTGACAGTGTGCTACCACACTCCAAATGACTATTGTGCATGATTCACAGAATATTGTCCTTCCACACCATCATTCAGCACAGCACAGAAAAACACTTCAAGGGTCAGATGAGAGCTCTCATCATGTGAAGGTCAACAGTGACACAAGCACAAGTGAGTATAATTGAATATTTTTAGGCTGTAATTAGAAGATTTTTAGCCTTCTGGGGAAATAAATTCTGGAACAATCTGGTAATAGAAGTAATAGGGAATTAGAGCTAAGTGCTTTCTTCAAGAGCTAAGGAACTTTATCAAAGGGATAAGTTAATCAATGTCCATAAAAAAAATTAACAAAGACCTCATACGCCGAGGACTCAGGAGAGTGCTATTTGCTATGCTGAAAAAATATCTGGATAAAAATCTACATCCTATGTGATCAAAGTAAAAATTGCCTTAAAAATAAGATATTAAAATGCAAAGTAACAGTGATAAGCAGTCTTTGATGAAAAGATCCGAGACAAAAGTACACAGTATTACTCCTGCCCAGTCCATCCCAAACCAAAGTATTTTCCCTGTGAAACAGTACATTTTTTTTGTCAGGAAAAAAAACCAACATACAAAATCCAAACCAAATATCATTATTATTCTGTACTACATTGGAGTAAAGTTATAGGTGTTATGTTATAGGTGTTATGTTACTTAGGGAAGAGTCAAAAAAATTACTAAATGCAGTGGCTTATGGATTGCAGAGCAGAAATGGCTCAAGTGAACATTGTGGCCCAAACACTTCAGCACAGGTTTTCTTGAGAGATACATAGATTGCTCCATAGGAACTTGTTGCCTAAACAGACCATAATTGCACATAACAAAGAAAGAGTGTGACTCATCATTCACGAACGTTCTCTCCACTGCAGGAGGTACAAAAATTACAGGAGAAGACGTCAATGTTTTGGTCAGATGAGCACATAAATTCAGTTATACAGATTGGCTCAGCTTCAGTGTAAGACCTACACTTCCTCCAAAAGAGACTACATGGTCTGCCCTTACTAACACAGTGGTCCCCAATTGTATCAAGGGAACAATAATATATAGCTACTGCTATTTCTAACCACCATTGAAAAGGCAAAACAAACAATCTAGTGGCAGACTGGTTTTATTGGCCTACTAGAAAGCAATAGCATCTCACCTACACCTCAGGCAAACAGTGTTAAAGACCTTCTTAACATCTTCCTCAAAAGAATCACACTATTGTAAAACAGGGAAATCAAACAAATGGTACTGATATGGATGACACATTCAAAGCATCTTAAATCTGAGGTTCTTTCTATAAATACTGTACATTCTGCCCATTAGTGTCTGCATTTCAGGATGCTACGTATTTTTCAGATGGCAAACTTTATTTGGAAAAAAATGTTACCATATCATCATTTAAAGTTATTTTTTCCACCTGTCTTGTCCTTGTTCCACTACACACAACTGCACTTTACAACACATTAACGATGCATTAATGATACAACATTAACCTTCTACAGGTATTTAACCACAGTGTGGCAGCTTCTTTCACATCTTCCAGGGTACAGCTTCTCACATTAAGTTTGGAGGAACTCACACACCAACATCAGTATCTTAACTTCTCTATCAATATTCATCTGATACTCCCAATCATTGTCTGGCTTCTTGCAAAGTGCTGGGAGAAAGCTACAGTGCCAGAGGCAATGAAAGCCAGGTTCCTCACGGGGTACAGAGCCTGAATGAAATACGGGGATAAGCTGTTTTCAAATACAACTGTTCTATATAGGAATTGTTCAGATCTTCAATATTTGGAAAAAATTGCCCAATTCCACATCCACAGAGCATAAAGGTTTTTGGCTGATGTGTGTGGCAAGTTTCCACATTTCAGAACTCTTGCAACTTTGTTTCTTTCTAAAGACATAATTGGAATCAGCTTCTTCTTTTAAACTCAGCCGCATTTTCAACAGTTTATGTACAGCTGTAAGAATTTCTTTTCCTTTTGAAAATGAGAGACCAAAGTTAAAGCAACTAAGCAAAATGCAGCAGCATAACTGAGTTCTATTGTCATTCTGCATCTGTAATACACTGAAAGTGAGCTGTAGCTTCTACTTGTGATTAAAGTCAGCATAACATGTCTCATCTTTGTCATGTACAAAGTTAATTCAAGTTTTGATAAACATTTTAATCCAATAAATTGGGGTAAAAAACCACACTTAGTACCTGGCCATCAAGACTATCTATTATTGGGAGTATTTGATCACAAGACTGATATGACAAGAGCAGTGAAATGTCAGAGTAGATCACCTGTCTTATGCCATGAATTACACTGGGCTAAAATATTTTTTTAAGAGACTGGGGGAAAAATATTGAAAATATCAATTTTGAAGAAAGCTATTTTGCATTCAAATAGGACGTGGAACATTAACTTTGTATATGCTTATCTAGTCCCCCAGTAAAAGAAACCCACAGTTTCCTTCATGGCCTTATCAAAATGATAAGCACTCCTTATTTATTCTGCTTTTCACTTTTATTATTGTAAACAAGTTCCTCCTTACAATAATAAAATTTCTGTAGCTAAATAGCTACAGAAAAATATTCAGCACAAATACATTTAGAATGAGACTTAAATCTGTGCAAAGTCAATTTAGATTACAGCTGTTTTAGCAGAGGCATAGCCATTCATCTAATGACTAACAAATATGCCTGGGATTATTTTGACTATAAAACAAATATAAAATATTCTTTATTTTCTTTAATCTTTGCAGTTAAGAAACACGGTATAAATGCAAATCATTCAAGATCTCATGCAAACTAAACTGTCTGAAAATTACATTAGTATCTTCTGCACAATACTCACCTATGCACTCATTTTACAATAGAAATAATCAAGTTGCAGGAAAAAATGCAAGGCACTATAAAATGACTATTAACATTTTCCTTAGAAGCAGCTGCCAAATTTTTTTTTAGACTATCTATAGTTCTCTGTTGCTATTATACACCTCCCCACAGGGTTTGCCTCCCCACAGTTCCTGTTTATTTGAATACATGTAAGATTTATTTTCAATATATACTAGATTCTGGTTTCACTCATAACACCATAATTTCCAGAATATAATCATGTCCATCAACAGCCCATGTGCTTGCATGGAAACTGATTTTTATGGCCTCAATCCTGTGGGAAAACTAAGTATTTATATAATGTCTATGCCTTTACATTATTTTGAATCATTCTCAGAATAAAATTGCAATTTAAAGCCAGAACAGGCCAACATAAGCAAATGATATGAAGTAAATACTGAAAATAAGAGTAATTATGGGTCTTTACCATTGTTTTTAAGGATAGTACCACAAAGCTTTTCACATGCAAACCATGCTATGAGAAGGCCAGTGCCTACAAGTTTGGAGTACCTTCCATGGTTTAGCTGCTCTCCTGCAGTAAGTTGCTCAAAAACATTCCATAAAGAAAAAAAGACCAAAAGAATACCCCAATAGTTGTATAGCAAGCAGAAAGCTAAACTGAACTTACTTGTGCAATTGTCCATTCTTCAGGCTTACATTCCTCTCAAGAAAGTTACAGTATTTTACTAGAGTTGGATCAAGTCATGTGATGAAAAGACAGTTGAACTAGAATTGTTCTTCAAGAAAGCATCTGTAGAGAATCACTCCAAATGATACATTCCTGTGTTTGCATAAAAGCACCAGAGATTTTTTTTGTATGAAGTTCCTTCCAACCATAATGCTAGAAAGGGACTGTAACCCTACATTGCCAGATTATTTCAGCTACCAACCTTCATTAGCTACTTTGGCTGTTTGGGAGTTCTCTTGCAAATATCCCTTCAGATTTACCCCAAGCTAAATCTTCATATATCTAATGCCAAATACAGATTATCTTACAGATAAGATTTGTCTTTCCTGTGACATCAACATTTTGCACCCCAATGAAAATATGTTGTTAATACTGCCTTGGAAAGCCATATTCCCAACAAGTTTCATCTGCATAAGGCTCAAGGCAAGAGATTCTGCAGAGGAAGTTCCAGCCGTGTTTCTTGGAAGAGTGACCTTGACAAGTAATCCTCAAAATGTTTTGCACAGTTGTTGCCAAAGAGCTAAAAAGAAAGTACCTGCTAGTGACAAAAAGAAAAGCTATATTAAAATATACATGCGAGTATCTATCAGAAGATGTTAGACCAAGGAAGAATTTTAAATGAAAACATGACAATTTCAATCAGATTTTAATACAAAATTCTGAAAACCTGTAAGATAAAATCAAACATTTCCACTTTTTGTTTCAAAATGATCTTATCTCTCAAGAATATAAAGGAGAAAAAAACCCCAAAACCCTAGTCAATGATACTATTACCAGCTTGGCATATAACTTTTAGAATAATTTAAACAAGAAATTCTAATTGTTTTTTCATTCAGTAAAAATGTTGTACACAAGTCCAAGGCAAGAAAAACATCTCATTAGAATTGCACTCCTAATTTCAACACAGAAATTCTCAAAAGCTCTATCTATAATCTAGCAAAGGAAAGCCATGAACCAGGGACGTACTGGTTCACAGGTCAAGAAGCACAGGTTGGCTCATTTCCACCTTGCAAAGGACAAAGTTCCTCTGTGACAGGTTTGTCTTAGCAACAGCTAGCTAAGAACACTCCAACACAGAGCCACACACCAAGCTAGTAAATAAATAGTGTGCATGACCAGGATCCAGTGCTCCTTATCAGCTTTTTCTCTTTAACTACACAGATGTGGCCACACCAAGGCCAGGAGCCTGCTTTTGCTGTTGCTTTTGACAAACTAGAAGTTAACTTTCACATGTGTTTTGAAGACGTACCTAGACATGGTAACTTCTTCTGAACACAAAAGCTAAATAAATTAATGTTGGTTTTGTGCATGCAAACTTTACTACAGTATGACTGGCAAATTATCGTATTTTTGGTTTTGATGGACTACGCAAATAAAGAATGTAATTTATATACCCACCTAGTTTATCGTCATGTTTTTTCCAGATACAGGAATCAATAAGCATGAATATATGAATTCTTGCTTTTCAAAACAGGTTGATACAATAAATTTTTAACTACTCAAACAACAGTTTTTCAGATCCTGAAAGGCAGAGCTTTCAGCATATGCTATTTCAGTTGAAGCCAAAGCAGAAAATAATCATAAAACATACAAAGACTTCAAGACTTTTCAAGACGACTCTGGGGCTGTTTGCTTACTCTGGCTTTCTAGATCCACAGCACCAGTGAAAAGACCAGGACATGGTCTTTACTGTTTCACAAAAGAAACCAACATTTTCAAGGATATTTCATTTGCCTACAGCTGCACATACATGTCATAATCTCAGAATGTCACAGCCACTACAGAAGAATGCTGCTTTGCATTTGTAGTCTTAAAATTTCATACGAAGGCATCATTTTTTAAAGTTCACTAAATCAGACTATAGTTTTCTGAATTTTATTATTTAGTTCACAGCAAGAATGAAAGCTCAAAAGAACGTAAAAGTTATTTTAATTTCAGAAATTGCTTTGGTACACTGACTGTAGGGCTTGTTTAATGTACATCCTATTTGCAAAGAAAAATCAAAACTGCTTTTTAAAACAATGCTATGGCTGCATTTCTTTATGAAGCTGAATAGTTGCTGTCAGTGGTCTTAGCAATAATTCTGGAAGTAAAGCATTCAACATGCAATGTATGAGATCTACAGTTTATTTATTTGCTGGTACAATTTAGCAGAACTGACCAGGATGTTTCATACTATTTGGAAAGTGGTTTCTAAATTTAACAAACTTCATAAAATTGGTTGTGTATTAACTTATAGTGAAGAACTTCAACGTTGTACAGCTCATGTTTAAAACTCCCAAAATTCTTCAGAATTATTAGCAAGGTTCATTGTAATTATGAAGAAGCTGCTTAGCATCCATTAAGACAGCAAAACATTTGGTTCCTTACTATTCTGAAAAAATTTACGTGATTGGTAAGATTTGACTGCATTCAGACAGTACATTCTGTAGTGCAGATACATTCAGTTACATCCTCAATATAAAACTTCTTATCATCCAAATAAACAAGGTTCTATTCAAACAGTTTTGTATGAGCACTCAGAGAGAAATTCAGCAGAATTAACTGTACAACTTATACTATCAATACATCTCTCAGGTATAATTCTATCTTTACAAAACTACCTCAAAACACATGTGCTATTTCAGTCTTAAATGATCAGAATAAAGCTTAGAAGGGATTTGCAAGTTATCTAGATTTTGAGTGCTTCTCAGCTAAAGAAATAGTGAAATTTCAACTATTTGTCATAATCACATACGATTCAAAGATACAGCTTAGAATGAAAAGTAGTTTGATAAGATTCTTTCAAGCATCAATGACAATTGAAAAAAATTATAGTAATACGAAGCAATAAAAGCAGAGTTTAAATCTACAAGAAAGTTAGTACCTACTACCCAACAGCTCGCACATGTGTGCATGTATACACATATTTATACTTAAAATACCAATGTGCATCTTTCAGTATTTTTGTTTAAACAACTTTTCTGTACCTTTTAGAAATGTTTCTGTTTCTTTAATATAAATATTCTTACAAAGAAAATATTTACCTAAAATTATTTAGAAAATTGAAACTGATTATTTTTCTTTTCTTTCTTTCTTTCTCCCCTTTGACCTTCTGGTCACAGATCATGAAAAACATAATAAGCAAATCTGTAATTTGGCCTTCAGCAACTCTGGAAAATAAACACAGAAAACATAGTCAAAACCTATTCAGAATTTTACTGTACAATTAGCTGAAAAATTTTTAACATGCTTCACTAGTGCTAGCCAAAAATCTAAATTAAATGCTCAATCCTGTCAGCTTTTGAGAAAATGTGCTTTAATTTTACTTTACTAGAAGCAATATTAGAAGCAAAATCAGTTCAAAATTAGAAAAATCATGATACATTATTATGTTAACTAACAATGGAGGCTCAGTAAAAAGAATACAAGGCAAAAAATAGAATAGTGCACTGTGGTTTTATTGATGGCAGCAATGACAATTTGCCTCTTTGATACGTAAAAAGTATTCAGCTTCATTTAACTAAGAACTTTAAAAAAGTCTTTTGTGGTGTCAGGTCCAAATTCCTTCTGCTCACATGAACTTCCTTCTTCCATCCTGCTGCTTGGAAAAACCCCAGAATTTCTTCTAGAAGAAGTGTTCAGCAAGTTGGGAGCTGCCAGTGAATTCCCCTGACTCCAAGAAGGTTTCTAAATGAAAAAACTAAAATACAACAGATAAGGACAAAAAATATTGGCACTCAAGAAACCATAAGTACCCCCCATCCCTGGGCTCTTTGTCACTTCAAAGGCTTCACTGTCACTTCATTTTCTTCCTCCAAAAGAGTGGATATCTGCTTTTCAGTACTTACGGAGACACAATTCTTTAAAAAAAATAAATCAGAAGGCTGCACTTCAATGCAATAAATATAATTGGTCTAGTACAAAGAACACTTTCTGGTAAAGACTTCTCTCTCACAAAACCACGATTGTTAAGGACTTCGGTACAGATTTTATAGCAAATGTGACAAGGTGTAGATTAATTCTGTCATGGAACAAAGGAAGACCAAAAAACATATAAGGACCAAGCACTTACAGGTTCACACTCATAGGTTCTTTCAATCTCCTCCAAAAGGTCTGACCCTTCAAAACACTAATTTCTGATTACTTGTTCCCCTTCTATTTCAGACTATTAAGACATTCTATACAGAAAATGTAACCTCAGGATGTATTTTTAGTATTAGATTCTAATTCTTATATCTTGACTCTCTAGGAGGAATATCTTATTTTACAGACCTGTTAAACCTAGTATTTGACTCATACCCACATAAAATTCCCTCTTGATAAAATTCTGAAAGTGTTCTCCACCTCACATGCTGGATATTAATAAATTATTATTTCTAGGTTAACTGCAACCACAATGAGGTACTGACTATCCCACACTTCTACTTTACCTCTCTGTCTTCATAAAAATCACCAGGTCAAGACTTCCTGCAAGTCTGCAGTAATTGTTCGTCTCTCTCCAACTTTTTTAGAAGTCCCCTTTTTAAATACTGAAATACTGCCATAAGATCCTTTTAGAGACTTCTCTCCCCCAGACTGAACAGCTCCATTGATCCAAATCCCACTTTCAAAAACAACTCAGAATTTTAAAATCTTGAACCTCCTCACACTGAAGACCCCTTGCAGTAGAGACAAAGATTTTGAACTGATCATTTGGTAATACTAATTCCAGATTTGAATGCCCAAATTCAACACCTGAATGAGTATGCTGAACACTAATCCAGGAAGCAGTGCAGCTTCATTTCTGCATTGCTGCACCACTGCACTAAAAAGTCCTCCTTGCCAAGTGATATAAGATTATATAGGTAGATCTAAAAGGTTTTGAGCATGAGGTGATACAGTGACTGTATGGACCTTATGCTTCATCTTTGATACATACCTATCATACCCAATACAAATAAGGCCAGCACTTCAGTTTCAGTATTGTCTAAGTTGCCTTTGAGAATGACATACCTTGGATTTTAAATGTTACAAACTACAAGATTAAAATTCTACAGAATTTACCAATTTATAATATAAAATAATCATCATCAATGGTTTTCCATCTCTTCAGGAAAAAGACATTAATGTACTTTACATAATAGAGAGGTACTCCCTTTCAGTAAGTAAAGGTGTCAATAATAAATGATCTGTCGAAGAGGTAAAACATCCTGCAGTGGACAGTTGTGGTAAAATTATGTGTCACTAGATCCCTTAAAACTTCCCCAATAAATCTTGTTTTCATTTACCAGGTTATCAAAAACTTGAAATAAAAACAATATGCCATGCTCTCAAAAGATCTAAGAAATGAAACGGAGACAAAAACCATATAGAAATCCACTTCTAGGAACCGGCATTTAACATTGCTGAATTTTTATATGTCAAGATATTAAAGCTACATTGCTGTACAAGTCCAGGTAAGCTGAAAACAATTTAGAAAAGGACTGTGTTTGATTTTCTGCCTACATTTAAAATCAGTTAAGAATTAATTGCATCAACCACTAATTTTTGGGAAAGCTCAATAGAAAGAAAAAGCTGTAGTTTTCTGTGCCAGACAAGTTTTGATACCAGATCTGCTGTCCATTTAAATCAGGATCCCATTATAATCTTTAAAACAAAGTATAGGACCACGTGCAAGGAACACCTGTGACTTAGCCTTAGAAAGGTTCTTCCTTATCTGCCAACAAGAAATTTGCTCCTGAGATACAGGAGTTACTACTGACCAAAGCTAATCACAGTTTTCCAGATTTATACTGTAAAACTAGAGAAACACCAAAAATATTACCTAAGATACAAAAAAATTCCCTGGCTTTGACTGCTGTGTACACTTCACATCTCTCATTCAACTGACCATACTGACTCTGCTCAGGGCCAACTGAGCTGGTAAAAGCTCTGCTCAGTGCATATTCCAGAATAATTTCTGCATGAACTATCTCAGGACATGTTTACTGGTAGTAATCAAGACACGTACTTAAAATAGAAAATGAATTATATTGGCAAAAATAGAACAATTATCAACTCTCTTACATTGCCAGTACTGCTGTAAATAAAAAATACATTGTAACATATACTCTAAAAAGTAGAATCATACGTTCTTGCATGTCAGAAATATCAAAAGGTACAGAGATCAGCAGCACATGTTAAGCCAACAAAACATGACTGGAGTAATGAAAGGAACAAAAGAGATTGGTAAAAATAAACTGGCTAGTAAGGAAAAAAAAATCAGATTCAATAAAAAGACACACTGTGGATGTATACCAAATAGCATGTGACTTACCAAAGCTATCTTTAGTTAGGATAGACTTTTGACCATCCTTTGTAAATTAAGGATTTAGAAGATCAACAAGTGAAATGAAAGCAGCACAGCTTATGAGATTTGTTCAGTAAAATTATTGTAACTGTTTTATTTGGCTGGCCTTTTAAAATTTATGAATGTATTTAGCAGATGTCTTTTCTAAGGATGATACATAATCCCTTAATTTTGGGGTATTAATTAATTAAGGATTACATAATCCCTTAATTTTTGGTTATTAATAAAGTATAGGTGCAAGTCTATCCTCAAGATTCAGAGTATGGTAAATATTCTTTGTCTTTGCACCTCCCCATTCAATGGTGAACTCACAGATTTTATATTTCTCCTTCTCATGCAAGCAAAAATACAAAAAGGGTATTTATTCACATAAATGGCTTATAAAAAGTAGAAGATGGAACCTTGAACAGAGTTAGACAGTCCTGAGTTCAGCAGGGACTGCAGCTGCTTATTTCAGAGAAGCTGGTCCAATGTTTGTGAATGAGAGAATCTTGCTGCTGCTCTCAGGTGAAAAAGTATCAGGTAAAAGCTTGCTGAGATGACATGAGCCTTGACATAAAGCAAAAGTCAAAAGCTATTTGTTGAAGTGTTTTGTTGCTTTCCTTCTTCCCACAGATATATTAAGTCTTCCTAAGCCACAAAATTCAGAGATATATCCAATTTCTACCATAAATATAGCTATAACCCTATGAAAAGTATAGAACAATCCAGATTTGTTTATCTTGAAATCGAAACCAATACATAAAGCACCAGTATCTTATATTTACCTTTTTTTCCTTATTAATCAGTTTCTAGCTCGGGGCGGTTGATAAAATTGTTGAGTGGGTCGTGTGGACCGCCGTGGCTGACCATCACCTCCTCTGCGGAATTCTAGAGTTTGCTCATACGTTTCTTCTTCCTCCTCCTGCAGGTAAATAGCATTGTTTTAAATGAAAGAGCTGGAAAATGCATTATGCATGAGTTGGTATATGCACATATACATACACACACACCACATACAGACATATATGGAAGGGTGAATCCATGCTCACATAGCAACTGCTGCTTTTGTGCTGATGACCACTTAATAAAATAAGTGATGTATGGGAGTGGGCTTTTCAAACCCAGGAAAGCTAACAAAATCAGGCTGGCAAATCTCAAAACTCAATCCCCAGGGCAGCAGCAGAAGTTATTAAATATTTGCAGGGAAGAAAAAAAATCATATGTATTAAAGAAAAATTCTTTTCCAAGAGTTATACAGGCAACAAACTCAAGAAGCAAGGTAACCTCAATAACCTGCCAGAGCAAGACAAATATCAGCTTTCAGGAGTTCACAAATGTGTGTGGAATGAAATAAAAGAATTAGGAAATAGAATTACAAGGAACAGCATCTGGAAATATGCATGCTAAATACACACATCTGAAACAGTAGATAAAAATTTATGATGCAGTAATAAAAAGCCTACAAGTAGGGTGAACAACAGTTTAGAGATATACTTGCTATGTGCAGCAATAATAAATACACGCTCCGAATAATGAGAGGTAAACATATTTGCAATATTAAATCACTCCTAGGCATCTTCATACCAGAAAGATATTCACAAAGTACATAGAATTCAGAGGTGAAAAAAGAATAAATTCAAAAATAATCAAGATACTGGAGAATGACTTACAAAGATTAAAATAATTACGTATTTATTTTGGTTAAGAAATATCAAATGGTAAAACATTCATTTAGGGGAATATTTGAAGGTGGTACACATTAAAGATAGAGAAAACTTTTAAGAGTGTTAGAGTTTATAGCAAAGAGAAATAGAAGAAAAAAATATAGGCTGAAAAAATAAAAGCTCCTGAGAATGATTGTCAAATGCTGTCTCAGAAAAACAGCTTTGATTTCATTCCTTTAATATCTTAACACTATACTGTAGCAGATACCAGGCCTAGTGGGAACATGCTGAAAGAAATTAGCTTTTGGGAAAAAGTACTGGATATGTAACTCTCAATCCCTTTTATTCACAACATAGGAACATAAAGCAACACAAAGCAAGAGCATTGAATGATTCATTGGAAGTTCATCAACAATTCCAACACCCAGGAACTGTCAGAGGGCAGCATGCACATAACAGAGTAAGCAAGTCACAGCAGTAAAATATTTCACTTTAAGCAACAGAAAGGAAAACCTACAGCTTAAGTTTCTTTCTGTTGTGAAAAGTGAGATCTTACTCAAGAAACCTCTCTTTCTGAATTAGCCCGAGTATCAATAAACGTGCATTTTAAAAATAACAGTTACAAACAACAACATTCCTCATGGTAAGGTCTCCTATTTACAGGGCACATCTGTGGTGACAGCTATCTTTCCAGATTAAGCATTACTACAGAGAACCTGACACAACTGTGTAAGAAAACAGATTTTCAGCACTGAGTACAGCACAATTGATTTATATCTCTTAGTTTCACTGTAGCTGAAGGCCAAGAAGCAGAGTTCTGCTATAAAACTTAAGTTTTCTCAGCATACTTCTTTTACCACCTGCAGTACTATAAATTCCCTCATATAAAGAGGTTCAGAGACACCGATTATCAAAAAAAAAATCAATAGAGCATTAGATGTCTAACACAAAAGTCCACACAGTTTGCAACATTGCTAGCCTTAATATGAACACTTAAGTTAGTATTTGAGATCATCTCCCACCACTGACAATGCAAGCTGAACTAGCAGCAAGTGTTAAAAAGTAGGCTAAATGCCTGAAGTGGTCTAGATACCTTCAGCTCTTTCAGTATACTCTAAGAAACATGAATAGCTGAAAATAGAATGGCAATTAAATAGTTCAGTGTATAGCATCTCACCTGTAATAGCCAACCTCTTTCTGAGGGTAAGCACATCAGAGTAAATTTCTACAGCAGCAAATCTTCATCAAATCTCAGAGTTAATGTTGTTGATCCTTTGAACTCACTAAAGTCAAATTCAAACCAGTATTTGTCTTACACACTTCTATTTTGGTGTAACTGTCTTTACACACCAAATGTAAAGCTTCACATGCATGCATTCCAAATCAAGAATTTTTACTGCGATAGGCAAGAGTGAAATGTGAAATCACATTCACTTTCTTGAGGCTCTGACTAATGTGGAAGTGAGAAATGCTGCAAATGGTAGTAACAAATGAGTAACAGAACACCTTTTAAGTGTTCCCTCATTCCTTCCTATGCACAGTGGCTCCACACACAGTTACTGACCGTCTTGTTGAATTCAGCCATCTTCAAGTCAGACAACACATTGTCATTCCTTGGATCTTACCTATTCACATTTGGTCCTAAATGAATCTAATGTTCTCCAAAATAACAATTTGCCAAGTCATATATTTATTAAAATTTTCTTACTTTACAAGTAAATTAATTTCTTTTCTGTCACAATTTCTTAATAATTGTACCCTCAATTCACTACTGCTGATTTTTCACCCTCTATTGCCATTTTATTTCCACAGAGTCACAGAACAGATAAGGTTGGACAGGACCACTGGGGGTCATCTGGTCCAACCTCCTGCTCAGGCAGCGTCATTCCAGAGCACATGGCACAGGATTGTGTCCAGACAGTTCTTGAATATCTCCAGTGAAGGAGAGTCCACAACCTCTCTGGACAACCTACTTCAATGTGTGGTCACCTGCACAGTGAAGAATTTTTTCCTCATGTTCAGGTGGAACTTCCTGCACATCAGTTTCTGTGCCCATTGCCTCTTGTTCTATTGGCTGGACTACCAAGAAGAGTCTGGCTCCATCCTCTGGACACCCTCCCTACATAGTTAAGATTTCACTCTGTCTTGTTCAAGTAAAACAGGCACAGCCTATTTATCCTTATTTTTATTTTAAGGAAATTCCTTACTACCTTAAAGAAACAATTCTATTTTGTGGACTTTTATCTCACTTTATTTTAAAATCTCTCCACCCTACACTAAAAACTGCCATTTTCTGGAACAGCATGCACTCTTTGCAGGCAAAACGACATATATCTTATGCTCACTTCCTTGTTTTTTCTGTTCTTCAACCAAAAAAACTTCATCTGTCTAAACTTCTTCCATTATAACTGCAGTCAGTTAGGTCACACATCTTGTCACCAACTCTAATTTTCCAATCTTTCTTACTGCTTGCTTTCAATTTATCAGTTGCTTGTGACTCATTCGAAATTATTCTTATCATTATAAAATCTAGATTACATTTTATAAAGCAAAGGTGGCCACAATTCTCTCTTAGAGCATCCCCGTTCTCCTTCTATTACCAGTAGAGGTTTTAGTACACTGCTCCAAAACTTATATATTTTATTATCTCCATACTTCAGCTTATTTTTCATTATTTATCTAAAATTCCAGGATCCAGGACTCAGTTTGTTAGTACTTACACAATGCCCACTGAGATTAAATGATAGCACTAAGCACAACTGCAAAAGACAGGAAAAATGGGCAGATCCATAGGAAAAAGCAAGGAAAAGTTCACGATGCAAACAATGAAATGCACAAAGAAATTTCTGCACTAACAGGTTAGAATGAAGAGAGAGAGGGTGGAGCATGCCAGCTTCCTTTAGGTATTTTAAAAAAGAAGACAAACAGGGAAGGATAAGTAATTTGAAAATTCATCTTCCATTCAAAGTTTTGCTGTAAAAATCTGTTGTTAATTTTGATGTTCTTGTCCCATCTCATAAGAGAAGCAAGAACTAAACAAGGGTAAAATGGGAATATAAGCACATCCAGTGCTTATATTTTGGACCCATATACTCTGAAGAGCTTGTACCACCACCAAATTTGACCAGCTGACCTTAGTGAATCAGCAAGTCACTTCAGTCCAGACAAGTGACTACCAGCCTGCTTTTACATAAAAAATTCAATGGATTTCATAGCTGCAGAATCAATTATAAATCCAGCATTTAAAATACTTCACCAACCAGTTTACTCTTCAAATGAACAATATTAGAGCAGAGTAAATTTATACTTCATTAAAAGCTTTCTCTCTGAATTTCAACTGCAAGACTTCATTGCATTCAAAAGAACTGTTTAGATAAACTTGCTTTTTAAGACACAGTCCTTTGAAGTGAATACTTACTGCATAACTTCTGAGAATGAATAGGTGGATTACAGCAAAAAACTGGACACAACTTATGCGTTGACACAAAAGCTTTGCTGAATGCTGTGCTCACATGTATTTAGGAAGCAGTTGCAAGTCACAGCTGAGCAGCTCCTGCACTTTTGCCACTTACAAAGTAGTTACCTCTGTCTTTTACTGCTTACGGACAGAAAATTCTGCTCCATTCACTGGGCCCTTCTGCTGAGACTTTTCAATTATAGCTCTCTGTGGGCTATTAAGGGATGAGCACCCAAGCCTGTGTAGGGAGGCATGAAGAAGCAGCATGAAGAAGCAGCGAGGGGCCAGGGACTGTGGGACAAAGAGGAGACAGAAGGCAAAGAAAGGAGAAGACATTTTCTATTTCAGTAGTGTCAAACCACTGCTTCAGTTAAGCTGTAGTTTCAACTTCACCCACACACTGAATGCATGGGGAACTTGCTGGTTCAGTACAAAGAGAGTGCTGGCTTCCTTGTAAAATGACCTTTTCTTTCTTGTGCATTTCAAATTCCATTTCCTGATCCAGATTTAATGCCTCTTTGCGCTGCCCACTCTACAGGCAACAGCTGTCTCCTGCTGTTAACACACCAAGTGATCTCCTCTTTCCTGGTTAAATTCCTTTCACAGAATTTGCTTCTTATGCCTAATCATCCAGTGTTGAGCTTCTTGAGTACTTGTTTTGGTTTTTGCATTTTCTACTTACCAGTGCTTGGATCAATCAGAAACAGACCGCAAGATTATCCAGATGAATCAAAAAAAGAAAGCAGAGAAAACTCATACTATGGTCATATTGAGAATTCACAAGTATTCTAGAAAGAATTCTTTTCTAATTATTCTATATGCAATGTATTATATAGTCTATATTTGCAAGGAAAAAAAATTTGCTGAAGTGTCTACAGTTTAAGTGTCACTTGAACTTCTACTTTATCTGAATACTTAAATGGATTCTTTGAACTCTGTAATAACTAAGATTTTGTGGGGGAAAAAATAGGTTTGTTATACAATTTTAGAGTGGCTTTAGGGCATAATTTCAAAAATTAGCATCAAATGAGGTGTAAAATTTGTAAGTAAAAGAGAAATTATGACTAATGTCATTTTTCAAGGGTCTTAAGCAAGTACTGACTTTTTTTTTGAAGTGCATATTACAGAATAATTCAACATATTTGTTCTTGATCAATTTTCTTTGCAAATTAGGCTTGTTACTTAAAATATCAATTCCTTTCACAGAGTAATCTTCTCCCAGAGTAATCTTTGTAAGCCTGAAGATGCTCACTTTTTTTTTTTCCACAGTGCACAACATATCTATATTAGACTAGGCCTATGGGCATTCAAATTCCTGAGTTAAATTATGAGAAGAGCAAGTGGAGTTTGAGGTTATCCTGCTAGATCTGCAGACAGCTGACCCCTCACTGACAAAAGATCATTAAGATAAACTCTTAGCCCTATTAATGCCTTATCATCTCTCTGTAAAGAACACACAGGATAAGCAATTGTAAAGGATCTATAGGGTATACAAGTTCTTCACCCACTTGAAACTCATTACCCAGTAAGCACCTCGCTGCATATAGGACTTAGCAAGCATTAGGTAATTACTACAGATACACGAGTATAAACTCATACTAACTCTGGTTTGACTTTTATGTCTAAACCATCAATAGCTTTGCTGAAGTTTATAGCCCTAGCTTCACTCCAGTAAAATAGTACGTTAGGTAAAACACTGGTCACAGAAATGGAAGTGTCAAATGGCAACTATTATGAGATTTAACTGTCCGTAAAGGGATAAAATTGACTTGCTGTACACTACTGTATGATTTACTAAAAACATCCCATGATTTTGAACTGCAACTACACAATTACTATTTGTTGCCTTTCTATATGCAGCCAGAATAATCCCTACCCATTTATAAAATGTTTTAATCTACTATACCAGTGACATCTTTCACCTTCACTGTTTCTCAGATTCTATGAGATTTTGATGTACTATACAAATAAAACTCTACATTGTACTTTCAAGCTCAGTATGAAGTCTTTTATCCAAGAGAGAAAATCAGTTAATATTTCCCTAATGCAGGAGCAGTGAATTTCAACAGCTACTGACCACGTGTTACAACAAACTTGCTGTAACAGCATTAAAAAAAAAAAACAAAACAGAAAAACAATAAAACATATACCCATTGTTTCCCTTATTTACACTTAGAAAAAGGAAATTATCCTTATGAGGATATGTCTTTTTCTCCACTGAACACAGATCAGCCACAATCAAATATGCTCCTAACTATGGTATGTAAAACTAAGAGGCATGGAACTATCCCATAAAAACTGTTGCTTTTCCAGGTTCCAAATAATAATTTCAAGATGACCCTTCCCTGAGTAGTCTTCTGTTTAGCATCTGAAACAAATTAATGACAATAAAATTTTCTGTTGACTTTCATTAACCAAACCTCAGAAAATTTTATATTTTCTTGGCCAGATTTTGTAGAATTCTATAAAGCACTTTCAGGACCAGCATTTTTTCAACTAATTCCTTATTACACATCAATTAAAGATACTAGATTTATAATAAAATTATTTGGTAATCCTGAAAAAATGTAATATACACTATTAATTTTAATTATAATTATCTCATTTTTCCTCTGCTGAAAAATATAAAGAAACCGAGCTTCAACACCAGCTAATTTTTAAATGATTCTGTTAAAACCAAATAGATCCTGAGTTTCAAGTGAAGTAGATAGAAAGCAGCAGAAAATTTGTAGATTTTTCAAAAAAAATCAAGAAATGGAAAATAAATGGATGGGCAAGGAAAAGATTTACATACTTAATCTGAGACAACTAGAAGCAACACAACAGTTAATTTGGAATCAGACATTTCTTTGTACCTCATCGTTTCAACTGTGGAAACAAAGCACTCATTCGTTTTCTAAATAGGCAGCTTTTCGATTACATTTCCATGAAACGAGGATAAGGTAAGCCCAGGGCATGATTATCCCACAGACATATTGCTGGCTTATTGATTCCCCTTAAGGGTACTGCACAGTTTATTCATAGTTGTAGTCATTCCCTCTGGCACACTTTGAAATAAACATGCAACTCTTCTTGTGCAGTTTGTAGTTTAAATAGACATACTTTTTTGCAAATTGTGTTCTCAATACAGGAAAAAGTAATGGATTTTAAAAATTCCTTACAAGTACACATTTAAGCCTTTCAGACCATATCCCTTTCACTAGTAAAAGCTTCTTCATTGAGCAGTATCAATACCATACTATAAATATTTAAAGGTTTATTTTCAATTTCTAAAAGAAGAGTTGATACACTAAAGTGAGATATTCTATATGAATTAACACAGAACCAATGGACACATCAGGTTTTCTCCATCCATCCAGAAGAAAGCCACAATCTGGAAGTGTTTCCAACAGGCTGGTAATACAGACAGTCCTAAACCATAGTGGAAAAGAATACTTGCATAGACTTGGAAAAAAAAAATCAGCATTCAGTTTCTCTGCAAAAAGTGCACTTGTGAGGAAAACCGTACAAGTCCATAGAAGAGTGAGGGGGACGAGGAAGTACTTGCTGTATTGCTGAACCTGTTTTAGCATGTAAACAGGAAATTCTGCCACCATAAATTTCAGAAAGAAAATAGTCAGTGATGCCACGAGAAATTATCTAATACTTTCCTGTTAGGACACAAAATCACTATCAAAATCTGAAGAGGAAATAAGAGAGTTTTGGTGATTTTTGGTGACATTTTATGAAAGAAGGCTGTGTGCAAACCTCACCCATGACAGAATTTGACATATGAATCCCCAAAGTCCCACACAGAGATGTATATTATGTAAACAAACACCTATGTGAATTTATTTGTGAATGACTGACTGCACACAAAAAAATTAGAAAGTAAAACATGGCAAAATTTATTTCCATAAAAATACAGAAAAATTCTAAATAAATATATATAAACCAGCACCTAATTAAAAACCAAAACAAAACTGCATACAGGTAGTGCAGGGACACAGCAGTTTAAAAGAGTCTTGAAACAGAATGTGCCTGCGAGACAACACAGAACAGCCTCATGAAAGGCAGAGTATCTTAACTTGAAAGTCAGGACCTCTACATTACTTATACCTTGTATGCTTTACATTTTAAAGTAAAATTTGCTGAATTGCACCTATATTTTAGCTAATAACCATGACTTAAAAAAAAAAAAAATAGACCATGTCATCCTGCAAGTTCTACAATAGAAAGATGGTCAAAAGATGATGATGGGCAAAATATGCTTAAAAACATTAGGAAATTTTTATACTGCTACAGGATAGAACAGTTGGTGGCTACTCACAAATGGTGTTCCCCAGGGCTCAGTACTGGGGCCAGTTCTGCTTAATATATACTTATCAGTGACCTGGGTAAGGTGATCAAGTGCACCCCCAGTCAGTTTGCAGATGACACCAAACTGGGTGGGAGTGTTGATCTGCTGGAGGGTAGGAAGGCTCTACAAAGGATCTGACTGGATCAATGGACTGAGGCCAGTTGGACGAGGTTCAACAAGGCCAAGTGCTGGGTCCTGCACTTGGGTAACAACAACCCCCTGCAGCACTACAGGCTGGGGCAGAGTGGCTGGAAAGCTGCCCAGTGGAAAAGGACCTGGGTGTGCTGGTCAACAGTGGCTGAACATGAGCCAGCTGTGCTCAGGTGGCCAAGAATAGCATCCTGGCCTGTATCAGCAATAGTGTGGCCAGCAGGACCAGGGCAGTGATCGTACCCTGTACTGGGCACTGGAAAGGCCCACTACAGGCTGGGGAAATAAAGAAATTACATAAGGTTAATTGTATGTAAGGCACATCCCAACAAAATTACTGCCTACATCTCAAGTGCTTTCATAAAGCCAAAAGATAGATTTTTGTGGAAACTAAATTCCAGTAGAAATGTTTTAAATTAATTTCAATAAACATCCACCACCACTCAGGAAGATGAGTAGTCCAAAACACTCCGCCTTCATTTAATGAATCGAGTCACTGAATTATCTTGAACTGTAAGATCATTCTAGAGATTTTCCTAACAGTACAGAAGCCAAAGCATTAAAGACATCAAAATCTTCTCTGATGCAATACTCAGGGACATTTTTTCTACAGGAATCTTAGAACTGATTAAGTAGACTGTACCATTCTCTTTTACCAGCCTTGTTTTTTAGTGTAGTCAATGAGGACAGAAGCTAGATAAGAGATCCAACCAGGACACATTTATTTACTGCACCTACTTAATTATTCAGTGGGAAAGATTTCCTGCTTGACACTTGACACACAACACAAAAAGACCATAGTGTGATGCCAAGGCCATCCAGGCCTAAAAGCCATAAAGAAACGGTGCCCAATCCTTCAAGCAGTTATTAGCCTGCCATAGATAAAGACATTTGAATGGGTTTAAAACCTCCATAAAAGAGGTAGACAAAAGTCTTTGCCAGCTTAAAGAAGCTGTAAGCCTTTACCATTTACTGGTTTTCAGCGCTGCTCTTTACACTGCTGGGGAGAGGTTCGAACACCTTCAGAAAACTAACAGGAGTTTACCTCTTCACTTACCTGAAACAGGACAGGTATGATCAAGTCCTGAATTACAGTTCAAGGTAATTCAACACACACAGAAGCTCTTAAAGCCCTGTGACAAGACACAATGTTATCAAACTTGAACTCTGAACTGTCTGCCAGCAAGAATTACCTGCAATCCAAGATCCTTTGCTATTTTCTTTCCTCAGCTCATTCCTTACTGGAGGAATGAGTTGAGAAAAGTTGCAAAATAGATTTTCAGTCTCTGCAGAACAAAAGAAACTACAGAAAAACCAGGAATATGTATAATATTTATGCTTTAATAATAATTTTTGCCTTCTTATATCTTTATGCAGAAATACAGTGCAAGATACTGCAGGAAGAGGAAACTAAGCTAAACTATAGGTTTCACTTCGTAACTGGAATTCTTAAGGAATTAGAATAATTGTAAGCAAAGAATCTGTAAGAATTCCAGCTTGTTTAGAGAAAAATCAGTTAAGGCCATAACATATATATGTGGAGCTATATACATACATCGGGAACACTATGATCTTTATTTTCTTCATACAGTAGTAGGAAACAAAAAAAGATAATTGTAGTGTAAATAGGGTGGAAAAAGGCCTACGACATTACTAAGGAAATAGAGAATGGAGAACAAAGCAAAGACTTACTTGGCTTTGGGGAAAAACGTCACAAGATAAGCACTTAGACTACACATTTTCATAATTTATTACGGGAGAAATATCCTACAAATTAGAGAATAAAATTAAGACTTAGAGTTTAAGGTATTATCTTGACTTTATTTTTTTTTTTTTTTCCACAGAACAAATTATTAAGTGATTCAGGAAGGTCCTTTCGATGCTTTTCAGTTGTTAGTATAATTTTACATTGTTTACAAGAAAAAACAAGCAAGTTCTTACTTCTACAATGGCATTTCAGTGACTTTTTTTATTTGGATTTAATACTTTAATTAAGTGACCCCTGCTACATTGAGGGAACTAGTGGAATACAGTATTGTAGTGTTACATACAAGACACTTATAGGAACTCTAGAACAGTGGAATCCAAATGCAGTTTTATTATTAAAAATATTTACGAATTGCATACCTAGGACATATTTTTCAGGCACTAAGAAAAACAATAAACAGTTTTAGTGTTCTTAAATGTATTTATATTGCTCTTGTATATGATTATTGAAAAAAAATTCCCCACTACCTTTTTGGTTTACCTAATGTAAAACTCAGCTTTGTCTTCTACTTCTAGCCATCAGAAAGATAAAGAGCTGCATATAAGGTGTCAAAGATTGAAAACTTACAAGAACTCTGGGCAAACTGGGTAATGTACAGTATACAATCAATTATCAAGGAGTCTTGGCCATCTAGTTATACTTTTTTCATGAAGATGGTAAGCACAATGTATTCTGAGAATATGAGGCAGATTTGATCTACAGTCAAGACAAGAGAGAACAAAGTAAAAAAATCCACCAAAAAACTGAACAAACCAAAAATCACTTATAAAGGTTGTTAAAAGCAGACCAGAAGCTCAGGTGCTTAAAATATATGTAATGTCTTCAAAATAAGGTCACTGTGGTACTTTGGCTGTTCTTTCAAGTGATTAGTCAAGCCATGTTTTGCTTTGCTGTTTTTTCTTTCTCTCAATGGTACACTTTCATCCGTTTATAGTTGTTGGACAAAAAATTAAATTCAACACATGAGTATTAAACAGTGCTGAAGCAAACAATAAAGAATAATCAATTCTAAGACATAGACTAAATTTATGCCTTAATAGAGTTCACTAAATCTTTTCTCAGTATCAGCAACTCTTTCAAAACGGAATCTGAATTAGGACATCGGAACGCACATACAACGTATTTCTATAAGTTTTCAGTACAGACACGTAAGAAAGGATTAAGAATCATGTAATCACAGAATGTGCTGAATGGAAGGGACCCACAAGGATCATAGAGTCCAACTCCTGGCCCTGCACAGGACATCCCAAGAATCACACCATGTACATGAGTGCATTGTGCAAATGCTTCTTGAACTCTGTCAGGCTGGTGCTGTGACCACTTCCCTGGGGAGCCTGTTCTAATGTTCAATTACCTTCTGGGTGTAAAATCTTTTCCCAATATCCTCCCCTGACTCATGCCATTTCATGCCATTTCCTTGGGTCCTGTCACTGGTCACAAGAGTGAAGAGATGGGTACCTGCCCCTCCTCTTCCCCCTGTGAAGATGTTGAAGATCCCAGTGAGGTCTGCCCTCAGTCTCTTCTTCTCCAGGATGAACAAACTAAGTCACCTCAGCCATTCCCCACAAGGCTTCCCCTCCAGATCCTTCACCATGCTTGTTGCCCTCCTCTGGATGCTCTCTAACAGCTTAATGTCCTTCCTATATCATGGTGCCCAAAACTGCACACAGGACTCAAGTTCCACTGTACACTGTAGAGCAGAGCAGGACAATCCCCTCCTTTGACTGGTTGATGATGCTGTGCCTGATGCACTCCAGGACACAGCTGGCTCTCCTGGCTGCCAGTGCACAGTGACGACTCAATTTGTCATTGACCAGGACCCTCAGGTCCCTTTCTGCAGCACTGCTTTCCAGCCTCTCATTCCCTAGCATATACACACAACCAGGGTTGCCCCATCCCAGGTGGGGAATCCAGCACTTGGCCTTGTTAAACCTCATACATTTGGTGAGTGCCCAGCCCTCTAATTTGTCTGGGTCTCTCCGAAGAGCCTCTCTGCCCTTGAGGGAGTCGACAGCTCCTCCCAATTTGGTGTCGTTGGCAAACTTATTCCTTCAAGACCCATGTTTAAGTCATTAATGAAGATGTTGAAGAGCACAAGGCTGAGTATGAAGCCTGCAGAATCCCACCAGTGACTGGTCACCACACCTCTGATGTCACCCCATTCGCTACAACCCTTTGCACCTGACCTATAAGCCAGCTGCTCACCCACCACATGATGTGTTTATCTGGCTGTGGGCTAGACATTTTGTCCAGAAGGATACTGTGAGAGACAGCATCAAAAGCTTTACTGAAATACAAAACGATTACCTCAACCGGCTTTCCTAGGTCAGCTAGGTAGGCTACCCTGTCATAGAAGGAAATCAGGTTTCACAAGCAGGACTTTCCCCACACAAAGCCATGCTGGCTGTGACTGATGAGTGCATTGTCCTCCAGGTGTTTTTCAGTACCTCCCAGAATAATCTTTTCCATGATTTTACCAGGCACTGAAGTAAGACTGAAAGGTCTGTAGTTTCCAGAGTCCTCCTCGCCGTTCCTGAAAATCAGGACAGCATTTACCAGCTTCCAGTCAGATGGGACCTCTCCAGATTCCCAAGACCACTTAAAAATCATTGAGAGAGGTTTTGCGATTACATCAGCCCGCTCTTTGAGGATTCTTAGATGAATCCCATCAGGCTCCATAAATTTGTAGGGATCCAGTTGGACCAGCAGATGCCCCACAATTCCAGATTCAACTGGGAGCTGATCATTCTCGCAGTCATGGTTCTCCAGCTCAGGGCACTGAGACCCCCTTGGTCCATCATCTGTGTTAAAGATGGAGGCGAAGAATGTGCTAAACCCCTGTGCCTTGTCCATGTCCCTGTTTGTGAGGTGACCATCCTTGTCCTGTAACGGGCTGATATTATTTTTACACTGCATATTGCCATTAATATATTTGAAAAAAACCCTCTTTTTATTGTCCCCTGCATTTCTGGCAGCTTCAACTCCAACTGAGCTTCAGCTGCACGAATTTTCTCCCTACAGTGGCAAGCAGCATCTCTGTATTCCACCCATGCCACCTCACCCTGCTTCCACTGGGCATACACCTTCTTTTTTTGCTGTATTTCCAAGAGAATATTCCTGTTCAGACAAGCCAGCCTTCTGCCTTGCCTGCTTGGCTTCCGACTTTTGGGAACTGCTTGTTCCTGTGCTCTTAGGAGGTGATGTTTAAAAAGCGACCAGCACTGATGGACCCAAGTACCTGCATAAACATTTTCCTAAGGGACTTAGCTATCTGGAAATTATCTGGAAGGACTGAAATAAAAATCAGCATATTTCCAGTAATACATGCTCCTTGGTGACAATAGTATCAATCAGTGAAAGAAAAGGAATTACTGAAGTGAGTTTAAAATCCGTTTTGTTCTCTTGTAAAGAGGAACTACAACAAAATTACTTGAATCTTAAGTCGAAGAATTAAGCAGCATGATAACTTCATTTTTCATTCATGCATGCTATCTAGATTTAGATATTAGTAAGAACACTGAGACAACAAAAAATGACCAACTGTGTTCAGCTTAAAAGACAAACCCGAGTATCAATGCATGACTCCAATGGGTGATTAAGAACTACAAATGCATAACAAGGATTATGCTTAGCACCCAAACACAATGAAGGGGTAGGTCCTAATCAACTTTCTTCTGCAAAAATCCTACAGCTGCAAGGACCTTCTAGCAACAAAGAATAATTTCCCAGAAAAAAACCCATTAAAATGATGTTTACTGTGAAGATGTTGATTGGCATTTACCTTGTGTAACTATAACCATCTGAAATTTCACTGTTTGAATTTATGCAATTCAACTAGGCTCCCTTGAGAGAAAAAAGAACCTTGAGAAAGGTATCTTTCAATTCTGAATGGAATAAAAGTCCTTGGAAATTTCTTTTTTGTCTCCAGTAACAAAGAGGAAGCCTCAACGACTCGATCAGGATGCAGCATGATGTCAGGACTATGATACCTACTGTCAGAATCCCCTCTCCATACATTGTCCCGCCCTTGCGTCAGCTTTAAGAAACTAACTCTGAAATAAAATAAGCCAATCCAGGGGCCATTTCATTCAACTCATCCTGTGGCTACATGACTGACACTCCACCATGGGAGGAGAGGGATGAAGAAGAACACATGGTCAGACATAGGCAGAAGAGGCAGAGAAAATGACCACCTCTACTAGGATCAAGTAGGAAATGGCACCTCACTTCTAGAATCAACTTAGTCTTAATACTAGGCTAAGTTCTTAGACTCTGAGAGCAAACTTTCAGTGGCTCAAAGTAAAATAAAAGCCACTCCTCAAAACTGTAATCAAAAGAAGAAAAGTCTGATAATTAACCTAGAAAAAGGGTTAAAATAGTACAGTCATACAGTAAGTAACTAGCACTTTACAGGTCAGATAGTAGGACAAAAAGAAGGGGGGAAAAAAGAGCAAATTTTCATATAAACAGCAATGCCTCAGCTGGGGAGAGCTTCAGGTATCTTTTTAAGTAAAAAAGGCCCTCTCAGAGGCCATAACGGCATCTGAGAGCTACAGGCAGCAATATATGTTAAAAGACCACTGGGAAGAAACAGGAGTTGACTGTTCAGCCTTTGCAGCAGTAGTAACATGGCTCTATGACCCAAAAGTAAGAACTCAAAATAAGCACAGTCAACTCATCATTAAGGAATCAATATGTAGATGTGTATTTTTTGTGCAGCCTTTTATAGTAAGAGTAAACAGCAAAAAATTGTGCATTCCTGACATTTTTTTTAATCAAAATGATATTGACTAGTAAAGCCTTTTGAAATTCCAACTTCCATAAGGCTAATACATTCTAAACTTCATAAAACAGATTTTGATGCATACATGACCACCACAATATTTGGCAAAGAAGAAATCATTGAAACAAGAATAAAATCATGATACAAAATAAAGGGATACAGATGTCTATTTTTAGTCATACATACACATGTAGTGAAAAGCTTCAGAACATATGTTTTAAATTACTGTTTCCTAACCCTTACAGAACAACATACAATGCACATGAAATAAAACAAAAAACTGGGTTGAATAGAGTAAGTAACAACTTTTAAGAAAGAAAACATGCATAAAACTGTTTGGCTGACAGATCAGTTATTCATTTTCAAACAATACAATTGAAATTTATTATACAGGAAGAATACCACATCGTAATACACTTCTATCAGGTTTCATATAGACAACTAAAATCTGAAATTTTGTTCATGTATTTGCGCAACTATCTTTCTACACATGTAGGTAGCAATCTTTGCATGAGTAGGCATTAATTGCTTAATAGTTACATATTTTGTACAGACTATGTAGTTTATATTTTTTAATACAATTTGTTATCACATACCCACGTGTCTGCATGAACAGGCCTGATGTTGCTGAGAAGCACCTCTTCATAATTTCCATAATCACTGAATTTAACAACTGCAGTTGTCCCAGAAGAATGGAGAGCTTCAATTTCTGCCCGGTAGAACTTCAAAGAGAAATTTTCAAAGGTCATAAAATACAACCAGAAATACCACAAATACTTAACAACTTCCTTTTCATATATGTCTTTGTGTGTGCATACATATTTAGTCTTAGGCAGTATTATATTTTCTTTTAAATTTGTACCAGATATTAAACCAGATATCTTAAAATTCCACATGGCAGACTCCAAGGGCATGCCAGATTGTATTTAGAATACTCATTGAGAAAATACACAGCTTATTTAAGTAGACTGAGCATCTAAAAGACCTGCTTTCATCTCTCTGAAAGCAGAACAAATTCATCACTAACACAAATGCTGCTGTATACAGAGAAGTGCTATTGTAAGATGTTTACTTAAAATATACATCAGTAAGTGCTTATCAGCCACACACACCATATGTACTTGTTTACCTAACTTATCACATAATAAAATGTGATAAAAATATGATGAAAATATGATAGAGCTGCCCCTTCAAAAAGTCCTTTTTCTAAACACAAAACTTGATTTTTTTACATTTATGCAAATATAGCTTTCTTGAAGATATCCAATCACTTTTATCTGACTGAACACAAAGAAATCACTGCCTCCTAAAATGGTTAAGCTCAGTATTGTATTTTATCATCACATTTCAAAATTGTCCTAGACGTGAGTAGCAGTATTTATGTTAACTACCAAGAAACCAATTACTGTCCAAAACACCTTCTAATCTGCTGAATACTCTTCAGGTAACAGTCAGGGATTATCTCATATGTATTTATCTTGCAAGTTTTGTACTTTCCAAAATTTAAAAATCTCATCTCACAGTAATGCAAGTATGCTTCTCAAAATAGGAAGCAATTCAATAATATGCCATTATACTTCACACTAATCCATCCATTCAAGCTACATATTCCTATTTAAGAGAGTCAACTCACTGTATGTTGCCACTACCAAAAATCCTGCATGGTTTATCATTGGTTTTAGTCATACCAAAAAAAGAGAGAAAAATATAGTTATGCTGCTGAGCTAATGCAGACCAAAAAAAAAAAAAGGAAAATGTTTATAATAAATAACGTAAAATAGACATAACAAAAAGTTTTTTAAAAGCAGAAAAAGGTGTGAATAAAACATACTCAATACTCAAAGAACAACAATACTTAAGGTAGTTCTCAGATTATCAGAAAGGGTCAAAACCCAAAGAAACTACCCATGTAGAGTGACAGAGAACTCCTGAACAGACGATGACAAATCAAAGAAAACAGTTTAAAACTTTCTTAGCAAAGGAGAAGAAAGTAAAATGTCATGTTGCAGGAGAAATCTTATTAATGGGGAAGAGCTGAAAAGCAAGTACTTAAACTTTTAAAAAATCAGTAATACAAAACTATCATGCAGCATAATTCGTTTGTTCCACAAATTCTTCAGCTAATAGTCTACTAGTGTTAATCAAAATTAAGCCTTTTGCTGTTTCCATTCTGTAATGACTGAAAGAAAAGTGGCAGGTTTTTTACAGCCCCATTCCTGCAGACTTTAGTCTTCCTTTGCAGTGATAAAGGTTTTGTGCTAACTTGTTCCAAAAAAAGGTATTACACATCTACCATTATAGATATTCTAGACAGCACAGCATCCTGGTTTTGTTCTTCAGCAAAGAATATTGGCAACTAGATCCATATTCATCCCTTCAAATTTTCGGCGTTTAAGTCAAATGCTTCAGTGAGGAGTTTAAGTCATTCTAAAGTCCACTTATACAAGAGAAAGAAGGACTTGATTTAAACACTTTAAAGTTTTGTGCAATTAATATAAGTGATGTATCTCATAAATATAAAAAACAGAGCATGGAGCTAGGCAAGAAGCACACTACACACCTACGAACAAAGGCCATGCCTCTGTAGCAGTGTGCTAATTATCTCCCACATTTGGGTAAGAAAACATTAGAGGCACAATTTGAGATACTTCTCATTTGGCAAAGGCATACCTTGTTGTCTTCCCAATAAAGAGCAAAACATTCATCCCCCGGTCTCCAACTTTTTCCATACTCCATGTGAATCGATGGTTCCAATATTTTCTCTGGTTTGATGGGCCCAGTTCTCCTTTTGGGACCAGTGTTGTAATACAACATTTTATCATCAAAAGACGGGATCGTAGTGGGTCCTGACGATTTGATAGGTCCTACTCGTCTTCCTTTCTGATGATGCTCAGTATCTCCATTTGGTACAGCACTAAAATTATCAGTTCTACTGGGATTTTGGTAATCATTATTAACACCAAAATGTTGCTCACTTTTTACCAAAAAGGCTTCACTACTTATTGTTTGTGCCTTCCTATCACAGAAATTTTCAGAATTGTGTGTTTGGTTTTCCCTTTTCCCACGTTTCTGGTTATTGTTGTCTGTCACATCTTGAGCAGCAGAGTTTTCCTTGAATTCTGTGAAAGACACACCTTTTCCTACTCTGTTTTGCATGTTGTTATCCCTTTTTTTGAAAGTAATATCACTCTGGTGAGTGGTTATGGGATAAGCCAAATCTTTTGACCTATCATTTCTAGGATAATGTCTGTCACTTTTATTTTTTTCATCTGTCCAGTGTTCTAAAGAGCTGTGCCTTTCAGGACCTCTGTTTCTTGGTAACCCACCACTTTCCAAAGCCTGCCTTGAATTCTGAAAATCCTTTTGAAAACGAGGGGGTTTCTCATTCCTTGGTTGTCTCATGTCATTGCGAGAAACGTGTCTTGAATGATTCTCTTTGATGCCATTCTGTTCTGTATTCATAACTTTATGCTGTACTTGATGTGGTGGCTGAAATTGCAATTTTGGTTCTACAAAGAAAAAAATTATTTCAATTAACATATTTCACACAAATACATTTTAGAAATACTGTTTCAGACTCTGATAAAGCAACAGTATTCTTTAGAAATGTATGCACCTTTGTGACACAGAAATTGAATGGTACACACAGAGAATTTAGCAGGCACATTTGAACTGCAATTCCTTGTTATTGGAAAATATACACTACTCTGGGCTGTACTTAGAATCAAACCACCTATGAGCAAGAGAAAAGCTAGGCATAAATTTCCAGGAGATTACTCATTCCTCCCTATGGACATCAAAAACTTACTTGAGTAAGAGCCACTTAAGACAGAAAAACAGAATTCCAAGATGGAGAAAGGAAGAGGGAAGAAAATGAGGAGGAAAAAGGAATACTTCTAATCAGAATAGAAACTTTCTGTAAAAAGACCTTGTTAACAGCTATTCTGTACAAAAGAGAAAAGGCAAGAAATAGAAGCAATAAAATGAACACAGCTAGCAAAATGTAGATAATCGGAATAGTAGCAAAGCCCAGAATTCTGGAGACTCTTGATCAGTGAGCTGTAACAGGAACTCCGAGAAACAGAGACTAGACAGGAGTAAGGGAACAAAAGTAGGTATTTATTTGAAAGGCCTTCAAAGATCCTGGGGAGCCAGAGGCTATTGCCAAGATGGACCCCAAGATGGATGACAGGTCACGAGTTCACATTTTTATAGGTTTGGTTCATTTGCATATCAGGGTTAATGCTCCAATTAAAGCTTCAGTTTAATGATGTAATTTCCTTCAGCTTGTCCCCCTTTAGACGCTTTTGGTTTATACTTTTTGGGCCTAGGACAGTCTGGATGTCCTTGAGGAGCAGGCCCGTAGAGGCTTTGTTATGTCTACCTAGCATGAGAGAGCAGAAATTAACAGGCTACAAGAAACTTCAGAGTTACACACTAGGCAGTACAGGATTTGAAAAATATAAAAGTTAAAACCTAAGGCATCATTCAAGCGTCACCTTTAAGAGCTTCAACCAGAACTCTTAACTGATGGGAATAGAGACAAGATTATCATGAATATCACAAGAAAGAGGAAACATGCTATGGCCCGCTGGAGAGGAGGGGAGCTGTGGGTATCTGTGAAACGTTTCATGGAATTATGAGCTTTTTAGGCAAACATGGAATGGGTTTTTAATGGGTTGTTTAAGTGAAGAGCAAAAGGAGGGAAGAAATAAAGATGAGCCCAGGAGAAAATAAAGAGGAAATTATATTAAATAGGAAAGCTGCAAGTAAGTAGGTTCCTGGTCAATACATTCCTAAATGTGATCACTGTAACCCGTCTCATCTCCTTATTAAATTCTCTTTCTAAGTTCACTGTTGTGTATGTGAGGGAACATGTTTTTAAACCTACTGGCAAATTTGAGGTAGGATAAGTTGGTAACTGGGACAAGGAAGACCTGGCAGCTGAATACTGGAGAGGCCATGGGTCTTGAAGGCCATCTACTAAGGAGACTCCAGATCTGGGCTCACACAGAGGCCAGGTAAGCACACTCATGTAACCCTCCTACCAGCTCCAGTCAACAAGCTGGACCAGAGGTGTCTGAGGTGGGTACTAGAGGTCAGGGGTCTCCTGGCCAGGAGACACTCACATGGGTGTGTGCGTGTTGGTGGCTGGGTATGAGATCTGCTAGCAGACTTTAAAGCTCATGGAAAAGGACAACATAAACCCATTAGAGGGATTCATGTTTATATGAGCAATGCTGTGCCATGTGGGTGGCTGGAAAGGTGTCATTCTCTTGCCTGTGTCCATGAGCCTGGTGTGTGCATGGGCCTGGTGGGACTGTGCACTCAGGTTCTCCTACATTCCTATGGGAAGAAATGTTACCACTAGAAACAATGAATGCTGATACCTGACAGCAAATGTATCAACTTTCATAATTACACACTAGATGGCAAGTTAAAATTAAAATGTAAATTTTACCTGTTTTTTTTTTTTTTTGAGAAAAATACTTTCAAGCATCACACTATTATTAGTAGCTCACAGAATTTTTATCAATTTAATTTACTAAATTGCCTAATAAGAATCTAGCTCTATTTTTACATTTATTTGATGTAGCATAACTTTTAGAAGTCACATTTGCTTTACTAAAATGACCTAGTGCTTTTATTTTTTAACATGACATAAGCATACGTGAGGTTTAGCATGAACACGATCTTGGTAAAAATACATCTTACTCTATCATTTATTACTTTGAAACCCATCACATTTTTAATGCACTAATATGTAAAAATATGCTACTCAGAAAGATACAAGAGTTTCATAAATATGCATTATCTTTTTAAAAATGCAAAGATGACTTTAAGTCTTGTATAATTAATTTTTTTTTGTTAGAGTAAAACCTTTATAGCTAAAAGTACCTCTTTATTTCTTCTTTACAAACGAGACATGAAAATACTGTTTTTCTTTACTTTAAATCTGTAACTTTTCACTAAGTATCTTCATTACACTTTTCCACTTCTGTATAACACCAATCTTATAGACTTCCTATAATCTAGAAAGATTTGACTTCCTAATTAATTAATTAACAGTCTTTGTTCACAAGATTCTTAATTTATACCTCTTCTCTTCTGGTAGTAAAATGCTCAGGCTTCCACTCTTCCTATGCCCAACCTAAGCTCTTATGTCTATTCCTAATTTTAATTACATATGAAATGACTGAACAGTTTGATGACCCCTGAATGTTTACTCCCTTGTACATACCATTGAAGAAAAATGCATATAAAACGCTAACCTAATTCACTATAAATCATCTTATTTAATATTCTGTAACATTAAATCCATTAAATAAAAGTCATTGTTCCAACAGAAAAAAAGCAGGAATGGGTTCATGACTAGATTTGGCATGGTAACACTTTGCTAGGTGGCAGGATTTTAGACTTAGACTCGAAATGTTTCCCCTTGAAGGCTGTCCTTTGCCCTTTTTCTAAATGAATAAACATTTCCTGAGCTGAGATGGGTAGTGACAGTACTTAGTACATACAAGGACTCTATACCACACAAAAGCATGCAAAGCAGTTACAGTTTAGTTAAAGCCTCCAGGAAAAACCAGAACGTAGACACATTCTTCTATAATTCAAAAAAGTTACTGAAATTTCTATCCAATTTCATAGCATGTAATTGTCTACCCAACATAATTTGATCATAACATAAAAGCAACAAGCTGATTTGAAAGTGTGTTGCATCCTTCGATTACAGGTTTTTATTTTTTTTAACTAGTAGTGGAAAGTTAAAATAATACCTGTGTTAAACAGCAAGTAAAGTGACTAGAAAATTTCAAAACCGTAAACACGGGTATTTTTTTCTAGGTCTCTTCACTGTGACATACAAAGGCTGACACAAAACACCTGACATTTTTTAGTCTAACCTTAAGGTATGCAAAATCCAATAAACTTATGTTTTCTACAGAGGTGCAGTTCTTGTGCTAAAAGCTTCCCTGGGGACTGCATCATACACGGCAGCCTTGAATGAGCAGGACACATTAATTGATTGTTTGACGTTCAAGCATAAATCACTCACAAATGGAAACTGCCAAGTAACAGTAAATGTTACTTTGTCAACAGTAGTCAACAAAAAAAGCCAGGAGATGAAAATAGTACTGGTTCTTCGTGTATTTGTGCTATCTGACCTGATCACCAAAAAACCAAAGGAATTCTAAAGATTCTTTATGAGAAATAGGGATCAACACAAGCATCAAGGGATCCCATTCACAGACTGTCTACCATAACTGCTTCTACTTCCCATCCTAACTCCAACAAACCATTAGCAACTGTTCCCAGAAAAGTAATGCTTCCTACAGGGCTGTAACAAACATTAATTTGGCATTTAGCATGAAGATTTAGTCAGCTACTCTCAAACGGTGAGATGGGTTTACTTAATTATTGTTGTAACCAGAGGTTTGGGAACACAGTCTGGAAAAAATAGTTCAAAATTAATGATAAGGTTCTTGTCATCTACTGGGGTCAGTTTGGAACCCTCACTCACTTACATTTTTCATTTTGGCTTTTGTATGTGATGATGCAAGAAGATCATACAGGACCAATCACATTCCCCTGATTACAAGAAACCAGCAGAACCTGCTGCACTTGGAAATCCCAGCCAACACAATTTATAAAGTACTGCTCAATGCACAATGGAATTTAAAGAGTACGGTTTCCTGTGGTCCTCTCCTGTGGATTTTATCACATTTAATAATGTGGTTAAATTCAAAGACCATGGCCCTTCCCACACTGGTGTCAATGTTTTGGGTTTCTCCTCTCAAACAGAATAATATTTTTATGTAACTGTATGGAAGTATATCTTTGAGACAGCTACCTCCAGGGCATGTTTGATCTTGTACTGGCCAAAAGATTAAAAAATTAGAAGCAAATTAGTTACACATTTGCACACACTTCATGGCATGAAGTAAAATTCCCATTATTCAATAGCTTTGACAAGTTAAATAAATATCAATATAATTCTTTCTAAAATGTAGCAACACTGAGGAATGGGGACCTGAGTGCATGTTTCTGTTGAAACAAAACAAATACAACCTGAGGAAGAGAGTGATAATAAAGAAGTGGACAAAAAAAATCCAAAACATTCTGCTGTTGTATTCACTACAAACTTTAACTAACAGGATTAAAGGACTGGAACAAAAACTGATAATTTTTTCATTATTCTTTAAAATGTATGAAATTTACTATATTTTTCTCTTTTATATTTAAAGAGAAAATACAAGTACAAGCCTTGTAACATATATCATCAGTGCTAACATACCAATACAACAAATATATGTGATTTTCTTGATAGTCACAATTAGCTCTGACTGAAGTTCAATTTTTAGAAGTAAAGCTGAATAAGAAATATGACTATTATTCAATTTGGATCTCTTGTCAATAGCATTCCGTGTTTGTTGAAAACATGGCTACTACATGGCAGATTTTAAATGTTACAAATTTCTTTTAACTCCAAAAAGTCAGACTCTTTTTTTCCCATCCAAGCGCCCTTGCTCCCAGATATTCAAATAAATTGCGTGACCACAAAATGAAACAAATATTTTTGAATTACACTACCATTACCAATTTATTTCAAACTTTAATTTATTTGGAACTACATAAAGAATAATGTTCATTATTCCTTAATACTACAGCCAGAGCCCTTGTATTGTCTTCTGCTTTCTGATAATCCTTGTGTTTACTTATTTAAGCTGGCAAAGATAGAGGGGTTGTTCCTCATAACAAAAGAAAACAATAAGGAGATTAATGGAAAAAAATCTTTTGTGTTCAGTAGCAGAAATTATCCAGGTGCAAGCATAGACAGCTAATTGAAAGCAATTTTGTCTACTGTTTGTGTTATCTCTTGCAGTCAGGAGGCTTCTCTTCCCAAAATTCAAACTACTTAATTTCAACACAGAAATACTTTTGTAGGTGCCACCAACCAATCACAGTTAAAAATAAATAAATAAATAGATAAGCATGCAGTTTAATGCTAAGGATATGTTTGTTTTAATTCTTTGCATTTCATTTAAATAAAGTGTGTTTACAGTATGTTGTGTTTTACAATAAAAGAGCTAGCAGATCATGGAGTCAGGTATTTAATACTTTTAACAGCCGTAATTACTTAAAACAATATTTCATTAACTGAAAAAAGGAGATCAAACATAAAAATCTGATCACAAGACACCACTTACAGGGAAAAAGACTAACACGCTTTCTTATAACTAATATGTACTTTTAAAAAAAAGAAACACCAAACAACAAGAAAAGTAATGTGTTGTCTTATCTTTCAAAAGGAATATAAGTACCTCCTAAAAAAATACAGAGGTGTTTCAATTCATAAATGTTTTTCTACTTGGTCTAAATGCAAGATGAAAAGGTACCAAATCAACGAAAAATATTCAACAACAGTACTGCAGTTCCTGTTCAGCAATAGAACCACCAAGCCAGAAGTGAATTCAGAAATTCTCTACACTACTAAAGTTTCAGGTGCAATTAAACACAGTAGATAAGAAAAACAGGGAGGGATGCACAAAGCAAATCAATCCTCTGTGTACTTGAAAAGAGAAACAGTTCCTCTTTTCAGACACTTTCTCTCCCCCGATCATATAAGATTTTGAAGAAAATTTGGTGTAGCACAGGATTAAAAAATATTTCGTTCAGTTCAGCAAAACTGCCTTTTGTTTTTTGGATTTTACATTGACTCTCAGTCATTTAGAAGGAATTACACTGTCTGAAGCACATAGGACTTTACTGCTTGCAATAATGATAAATACAGCCATTCTGGGTAATCATCTGCTCCTGGTCATACGCTAACATGTAATAGTAGAGGTGTGCTCATTTATTCAAAACCACTGTCCCTATACAAATCCCTTTCTTTCTGAATACCTAAAAAACAATATGAGATTTTAGAGACCATACAGGACAGCAAGGTGCCAGAAATACTACAGAACAATCTATCTTCTTTTATATGTAGTATAATACAGTGTTTGGTGAATATAAATGGAGAAAAACCTGCCAGCCTGGGCACTCCTTAGTGTATTACTGTGCAGGAAAAATCAATGAAGATACATTCTTGGCTTTGTAACATTACATATTTGAGTTGTTTCGATCAGTTTCTCCAATGTGCCTTTCATTTCTGACCAATACTTTTCTAATTCTAAGTGAAACTACATGTCTCTACTGCTCACAGCTGACAAGATCAAATGAAATTTAAGAGGTACTAGTAATATATATGTGCTGTTTTCTGCAGACATTTGGATGCAGACTTCATGACTGAAGAGTTCACAGTCCTAACTATGGTCACTGCAGATAGATCACTCTGCAAATACTTTTAAAACTCCTGTCATCTCAGTTTGAATGGAACTTAAGACAAGTAATAATTAAGAATTTAACCGAAATTATTTTCAAAGGCAAAAGCAGTAAAATGGCAGAAAATTAAATTTCAATATATGATTTTAAGGATGTGTTTGAATTCATCAGACTGCAGAGCTTATCTCAAATTTGGCAAGGAAAAAAGCACTTTTAAATGTAAAAAATACATATGCCTACGTATTTCTTGAAAAAATCCATTTAAAAGACTCTGCAAGCAAAAGTAAAACCTGGCATAGAAACAGAGATGCAATCCTATGGGCTATACACACTCAGTAAGGAAAATAAAAGCTAAGAACACGAAACTAAGCAACCACTTCAAAGCCTTACAAATTACAAAGTACAACATCTACTTTTTTTTCAGAAGGAAAAAAAAAACCCAAAAAGATTGAAAGGAATTTCACAAAATAATCAGAACACTTTCTGAACTCTTCAAAAATGCTAACAAGTTGGGTTTGGGTTTTTTTCAGGAAAGTGGTTCAGGAATAGTACACTGGATTACATATTGATCGCTCAGATAAAGGGAGAAAAACCAACATAGTGATAAAAAAACCAAAAACCCCGTGTATCGTGCTAAGAAATATGCCAGAACTTTTGGTAACTGAAGGAGTATTAAACCTTTAAAAAGTTTTAATAGAATTATGTTTTTCTTCTTATGACATTTATGGAATCTTTTTATTTTTATTTAAGAGAAAAAAATCTCATAAAAGCGATGTGTATTTACCTTTAAAACACAATATTGAAGGTAATAAACTGAAGTAAATAAAACAGATCTATTTTTTTACTCACATAATACTATGCTTTATTGTTTACATACATGTACTAAATCCAAAGGATCATTTAAGTCCCCCTAAGCAATCAATACTATCATTTTAAAAGAAGCAATTCACTCATTTCACAAGTCTTGCTAAACTACTATATTACTTACTACAAAATCACTGACAATACGAAATTTATATAACCCACAGGGATTATTTCTTATATTTTCCTTTAAATGTCTTTCAGTCAAACATAAAAGCCTTCTGTAATATCTCAATATAAGCACAAAATGTATCCATAGAAAAAGCAATGTTTGCAATGTAAGGAAAAAACACTACCACTGTTTTCATTTCTGTTCACTGTGAAAAATCTAACACATCTTTGGTAAGTAAAATGAGGTGCCAAGAAATAGCTCAAACATCATTCCCTATACCTGCTTTCTGAAAACGTGATTATACTCATTACCTGAACAGTTTACAAAATTGTATCAGCTAATACAGAATGCTGGTGTATTTGAAAGGTATTTTCTTTAAATATTTTAGATTTCTGATAAATACAGTGAAGACTTATATCATGAGTGAAGACTCATGATTCAGGAAGAATCCAATCAGATTAACAAACTGTGATTTACATCATTTTATTCCAAATTACTGACTTTTAGACATTGAACCACCACGGAGCAATTTATTTGACCTTTCTTCAAAGGAGAGGAACAATTCTTCAAGTATTCTTTTTTTTTTTAATGACTGACTGTGGACGAAGTTCTAGGAATCAACTTTTAGATGACAGAGTTAGGAAAAAGAATACACTGTCCAACATTTGTTCCAGATACATTAATTTCAGTAACTCACCCTCTACTGTTAGAGTACCCATTTTGGATTCCAAGAAATCAAACAGTGTGCTTGGTGCAGATGGTCTGGTATTTCCTAGCTCTTCTTCATCTTCAGGTCTTATTCGGCCTCGGCCCTTCCCCTTACCTGTAAGCATTAAAGGATTTTTGTGAATAGGGAATAAAAAAATAAAAAAACATATACACTCCTTCATTTGATTTACAAAATGTTTGTATTTTCTGTTTTTAAAAAATTCTGCCACAGAAAGGCAGTGATAGGACAAGGGAGAACAATTTTAAACTAAAAACTGGAAAGATTAAGATTAGATGTGAGGAAAAAATTCTTGACTATGAGGGTGATGAGGCACTGGAACAGGCTGTTCATACAAGCTGTGGATGCTCCATCCCTGGAAGTGTTCCAGGCCAGGTTGGATGGGACCCTGGGCAACTGGTCTAGTGGGTGGCCTCTCTGTCTGGGGGGTGGGGGAGGTGGAACAAGATGATCTTTAAGGTCCCTTCCAACCCATGTCCTTCTATGATTCTAGGATTCATGTTTCCCATTAAAGGGTAATTAAATATTCGACTTCCAATTCAAAAATTTTCACAAGAATATAATACACAGAGGCCTTTCTTAGGGATTTGCTTTCAGGTATGCAATGCATTCTAACTTCCAGGAAAAAAACATGCAGATATGCCCTTCTATAACTATGTTAGTAATCCACCATACACAAATTCCTTGGCTTGTAAACAGTTTCAGAGCATCTCTTTGCAAGCTTTACCTCTAGGTGGTGGTCCCTGAATGGGTTTCTGTTTACTGTTGTTCAGAAGAAAATTCAATGCTGCCTCTAGGCTGTTACTGTTATCCATAAGAGCCTGTCTTGCTGCTTCCTTGCTAAAACCCATCTCTGTTATGTGTTTTAGAGCCTTTTCATCAACCTGAAATAAAAGGTACACACAGAAGTAATAAATAGTACACTCTATAAACCCACCAGATTTTATATTAATTTTTCTTTAGTTTTTAATTGAAACAATATTTTTAGTTTAATTGATTATAAACATTTCAGTTTTATATAAAATCTTCGCATACAATCTCAAAAAAAACAGCTAGTCAAGGGGTTTTTTATCAGTAGTATTGTTTTTAATTAATTAGTTTTCAGTTCTACTATTACATGCTTTCAAGCACAAATGTTCCTACTCTATATGAAAACTAAAAGAAATATCTCAAAATAATATCAAAACTAGCCATCTGTTCCTGTTTGAACCCTTTCACAACTTTTACAGACAATACAAAACCCAGTTACATCTTAAACATGGAAAAAATATAATTGGCTAGAGGTTTTGCAGAAGAAAGCAAAGAAATGCAAACAATTTACTTCTGCAGAAATACAGGCTCCGTTATTCCAAACTGTATAGAGCTTGATGACAAAAAAGCAAAGCAGGAATCACAAAGCATTACATACAGAAAATAACCTTGCACCTGCACCAAAATTATACCAGTTACCCATCTACTTCAATAGCTGCAATCAAAAACATTCTTAACAGGAATCCCACGGATATAACATTGTGTCTATAGGTTCAAAAATAGCGATATCAAGACCCTACAAAAAAATCACAAAACCCCAAGCCTAAGGGAATCTAACCTCTAAGGCACATATTTAAATTTTACTGGATAAATATTTAGCCCAGAATCACAGTGAAACTCATAATCATCTCAGTAAGGTAGAAAAGCATCATAAGTATTCTAAGCAGACCTCTAAAATTAATTGCAAGGAAAGTCGGCATTCCTCGAGGTATTTTGATTTTATTCTTGTTATATTTGGGGTTTTGTTTTTAATATTACACATTTAAGATTCCATTTAAGTCTTCCACCTTACCAGCTCTCGGTAGACACCTTCATTCTTCCCCTCTGGTTTTGCTATCTTCTCTTTCTGGAACAGTTCCCTGTTTCGATTTCCTCCAGCACTCACACTGAGATTACTTCTGCTACTACCACCACCTCCTCCAAATGTTTTGGTCTTTAGATAAGCACAAAAATAACATTTCAGCAAACGGAATTTATGAAAATAAGCCTCAATATTTAGCTAGTAGAAAAAGTGCAGTACTTTTGTTGCAGTGGTATTTTTTTTTTTATTATGCTCTGGGTCAACAAATAAAGCACTAATTTAAACACACACAGAAAAAGATTAATTTATTAGTTAGGGATTTTTTTTTCCCCTGTGCCCAAAAGAGGCTGTAAAAAAGGTACATAATTCTAGTTTTTACGACTTACTAAATTTGAGAAATAAGCTAAAAACAAGACCAAAGGAGAACATATAAACCTGACACATTGGAACTAAATTTCCAAGCTACTTTTTCAGACTGAGTTCAGGGAATCATGGGGGTTTTGAGAGTTTAAAAAAGCAGATGAAAAATGATAACCTGCATTAATTAGCTAAATCTTATTAGTGAAATTGTAAATCCCTCATTTTTTAGTAGTGTTAACAAAATCATATCTACAATAAAACATTATGATACATTTATTAGCTTTATTAAAATAAGATCATAGCCATCAATCCAAAAGGACTCTAATTCTGACTCATCTTTTTAAAGATACAGGAGTAGAATTATAAGCAGGCAAATTTCAGAAAGCATTTGTCATTTAAGAGAGAAATACTTAAAATAACAAGAAAAGATCAATCACAGTCAGTAAAATGTTGTAACACATGCATTCTAACCTCTTTGCTCTTTGCTACTTCTGCAATAGCAGCTGTTCTCTGCTTTTCAAATTCATCATTGTCCGCAACAGGTTTTACAGTATTTGTCATTTGCAGAGTCTTTCTGCGATCAAGGTCTCTGCTATCCACTTGCACATGAGATGCACATTTCTGAAAATGCAAAAGAAATTTTTTAATTAACTCTTGTGCCTACTCTCATTTGAGAAAGACCAAAGTATTATTCCATCAGAGTAGAAGACTCTCAGATAAAGACTATTATCATGTAGCTAAGACATCATGATGAAATCATGATGGTTCTTGGAAATCTGATGATCCTTGCCAAATTCTTTGGTATTTAAGAAGGGACTGCATTAGTGCCTACACAGTCTGACCAGCAGAATCAAAGGCTCCACACACTAAATAAAGTTTGAAATTGAGAGGAAAAATGTTACTGGAAACTGGCACAACAAAGAGACAGGATTAACACAGTTTTGGGGTTTTTTTTAACAGGCACATTTTTGATATCCAAGTTATCAAGATCGAAGATATTTTGATTGCCTTTACCTAACTGGAACAAGGTACCTAGATATCATAATACAGGTACTTTTATGAAGTGACAAAGTACACTATACCTGCCCAAAAGGTACAAAAGGAGGAGGACCACCTTCTGTTCCAATGTTACTCCTATTGTGTTTCGCCAAACTCTGTAAAAAAATATTTGATAATTAATAAATTGCAAACAGAAATCAGATTATATAAATGTCTCTATTTCAGAAAGTATATGAAACTTGCAAGATGGACATTTTAAGCAGAAAAAAAATCATATTTTTAAATCTTGGGTCACATAAGTTAAGAAGAAGGTTGGAGGAGAGGCAGAGAAACAAAGAAAACTATGAATATTTTTATAATCACTAAGGCAATACATAGAGCAAATGTAGAAAATTCAGTTATAGACCAAAATCTACACTAATAGAACAAAGCAGCACACAAATAGGCAGCAGATGTTTCTTTATACAGAATACAATGAACTTGCTGCCAGTAGAGACTGTAAAGGCATACAGCGTGTTTAAAAAGGGATTGGACCAATTTAGCCCTGAGAAGTGAAGGTTTAGGGGGACCTTAGCAATCTACATGATGGAGACGGGCTCTTTTCAGTGGTGCCCAGTAAGATGACAAAGACAGTGGCCAGGAACTGAAACATAGGAGATTCCCTCCATCACAAAACACTTTTTTGACTGTGAGGGTGACTGAGACAGGGAGATTGGAAAGTACCCATCCTTGGAGATATTCAAAAGCTGCCAGGACACTGTCCTGGACAATTGGCTGACAAGGCTCTAGGTGGCCTTGATTGAGCCAGATGACCTCCATCCTCAACCATTTTGTGAAATTCAGGATAAGCAAACACAGAAGGTATTAGTCCGAATTGTAGCCCCTGATACAATACAGCAATTCTGTATGCCAAGGCTGTATAAGTGCTCAGACTCTCATCTCTCCCTAAAAACAATCTCCTTTTTGCCACTGCTGGAAATGAAATGCTGTGCTACTAAGAAAAAAAAGAACAGGTCCTTATTGCTGTTAAAATGCACCAAAATTGCATTCCCTATATTGGATCTCTTTTATTATTTTCATTTCTTACAGTCTTTTTCCCCCAATAGACAGTCATGCATGACTACACATACTCCCTGTTGTCAGAGACAGCCTTAATTACTTAAGCTATATATGACATTTACCTAAATATTTATTACCCTGATGTAGAATTGATTTAAATCCATCATCTGAGAAATGGAGTATAAACATGAATAAGCTTTAAGCCACCATGTTATCTGAGAATTTCTTAAACTAAGTAGTAGATTAATTTAGCTAATACATACTCAAATTAAAACTTTTGGTCCACTCCTTTCAAGTTAACCACTTTTTTTAGGAGTCGAAGACTGTTTTCTAAATAATTTATGGTTATTAATTCCTTTCAAGTTTAAAAAAAAAAAAAAAAGAATAATCCTTTTCCTCATGCCTTGGAGCAAAAAACACTGATAAATTATTCAATAAATTATTCAAAAAAAGCACTTAGAAGTGCAGAAATCATAAAATTTTTCTGCTTTAGTCTCAATCAGTTCACTTAAAGTGCTGCCTTAGAATTAAGAGCTAACCAAGGGCTGATCACTGCAGCATGCTCATACCTCCCTGTACCTAATAACTGAAGCAGCACAGTACAACAGTGATTTCATGGCCAAGCCATTTCACTTCCCCAGAGCAGGCACTCCAGGTACAACAAACCCTGCACTTATTCTGGGGTTTCTATTTGTTTGCTTGTTTGTTTGTACCTAGAGAAATGCATGCAATTTTGGAATGAATTCCCATACTGAATCAAATGATAATTAAAAAAAAATAATTATACTCTAGCCAAGAATTCAAGCATTGGATTAATTTCTCATGTCCTATGTCCAGGAAGAGCATGCTGAATTTACACTTTTTTCTTTCTTTCCCAAATGAGAATCAAGAAAACACACAGAAGACAAAGATTGTTTCAATCTACTGCTCAAACATGCAATTGGGAAAATGGCAAAAAAGCCCTTAAAAACTGACTGCCAATTTACCAACTTTCAGCTACATGAATTTTGAATCATAACAATTTATTGCATAAAACTGTTATCCATAATGAAAGAGTTTTAATGATCTAATGGTAAATAAGAGCCTTACACCTTCTTCTCAGGGAGCACTCCCTGCTGAGAAGTGAGAGTAGCTGCTTTAGAAACCAAGTTTCACATTGCACCAAATAAAAAGCAGACTGGCAACATGAACAATTTTCTTTATCTTACAATTAAATTTCCTCACACCCCAGCAGCAACTATCATTTACAATAAACTTTGTTATAAATACATTTAGTATGCTTCTTTTACCCTTTTAGCTCTATTTGCATCATGACACTAAAAACATTTCCTAGGGAATCTCTTAAGAAACTAAGGTTTAGAGTATGAGATTCGTAGGTATTATGTACTATTGTACCCTCACCCTTCTTTCTACCTGTATTTTGAAGTATACATAAAACTACTCCCCTTTCCCATGAGGTAATCTCAATATTTACTCTCAGCTTCCCCAAAGTAGAAAAATCTTTAAGCATACTAGAGAGCTTTATTTTCAGATGATCAGTAATTCTAAGTTTTAAAAGTATAAGAGCCTGCCAAACAGTCTCACCAATCATCTCAGCATATTTGCTTCAGACTTCACTCATAGATTGTATATATTGTCTGGTGTTTTGTTTAATAGCAATACAAAATTGCTCTTCCTTCATAAGAAGGGTAGGAGCGGTATCTCAGGTACTGATCCTTCATGTTTGGAACATCAGTCACCATCAGAACATGAGGAATACTACGAAGCAATAATTATCTGGAACTGTATTTCTTCCTAAAGATGTCCATGACACTTTACCTTACATTTCCAAGTAGTCTAGAAAAAAAATCACAGTAACAGTCTCATTTACTCCTTCCTTATTATTTACTGTTGCTTAAATAGGGGCACTTGAAAAGACCTGAAATTTCCAAGCAAGAATTTACTTTATGATAAAATTGAATCCTACAAGGAAGATAATACTGCATTCATTCCACATATGCTACACTGTAGTGTGAGTCTTTTATTACTTAAACTTGATTCCTCCTGAAAGGAATTTCAAACACTGCTCTGAATAGAGTGAAACAGTAACACAACTGAAAAACTAGATGACAAGTAGGTGCAAGGACAATAACTTAAGACTGGATAAACAACTTTTATTCTAAAGTTTCATAATGTTATTTGGCTTAATAACACTAACTTTATACTAAGTATAAAACCCCCTTATTTCATCATCTACACAGGAAGCCAAATTAACACATCTCAGACTTTGTAGTGGAGGGAAAATAAAAAACTGCCTTCAAAAATAAAAAACTAGCTTCAAAACCAGTAATTTGACATAGCCACACAAATTAAAGTTTTACGTCTTTTTATGCAAACAGTTCATCATTTTAATTAAGCTTCTGTGGCAAGATTAGACAAGGAATGGAAATGTCCTTATCACCTCTCAGATATTTTAGCAATTATGCTTATTTGTCAACTGCTCTCTTCTGCAAACCTTTCTGAACAGGATAGAAGCATCAAGTTCATAGGGAAACTGCCATCATGTAGCATCTGGCTTTTACAGATTTGTTTGAGCCCTATCTGTCTAGCTGTCAGTCTGGATATAGAACTGGAGCTACAATTTCCAGTGGTCATGGTTCACCCATCCAAACTGATTTCCTGTCACCAACAGCTTTTCTGACATGGCCACATTCATGTGCTGTGAGCTGGTCAACATGAAAAAGAAAACAATACCCTGGCAAATTCCGAAAGTTTGAGAATCAGAGAGCTGAGAGGACAGCAGCAGGCAATAGTTAATTTTCTGTATCTTACCAGAGCAAACCAGTGACAGCTACCACTCTGTTAAACATATCACATACAGCCAATAGAACTGGCCAACAAGCGCTGAAAGCTGTAGTCAGCAGCACAACTTTGGTTATTAAATGCTTTGCTTTCTTTATTTATGTAAATAGGGTCTGTTCCAAGTTATTTCTTGATACTGACTTCAAAAAACAATTAATAATTATAAAGCAATTATTTGTTGGAAGTCCAGGTAGAAGAAATATGAAAACAGACTGTCCAAAATATCATCAAGAAAGCAAACCAGTTCTATTCTTGTGTTACCAATTACACGGCATTCTTAAGAATATGTTAGGTCTGTGTTCTCTCTTCTGCCCCATCAATCTTACAACTCAGTGTTTTTTAACTGAAGAAAGAAATCACAACACTTAATACTAAGTAAGAATAAAAATCATAAAATGGGATGCTTCTGCTGTTGGCCCCAGAACCTTTTCTATTCTGAAAGCTTCATTTAAAACCAGGAATGCTTCTGTGTTTAAAAAAACCCCTTATTTTCAGCAATAAAAGCACAAAAAGGATGCCAAACAGAATCTAGTAGAATGTGTAACTGTAACATTCAAATAAATTTTGGCCCAGTCTGCTGAAATCGATTAAGTGCAACCAAAGAAGGCTAGTTCTAACAAAAATGACTGAGCCCAGCTTTGCAGGAGCAACAGTAAATAGTACTTCATACAGAACTGACCATCATGTTCATAATCAGCTACTCTGTTTCAACCCCTGCAGAATGCAGAAAGGAATCAGTTCCCATGCAAAGATCACTTGTAATTTCTTCATTTGCAACATTATACATAAGAACTCTGGCTGCAGCCCTACAACTATTGGGACACTACAGTTCTAAAAGCTTATCATATGGAAGTTCACAGTCAACAGCAGAAGCTTGAAGTTTTTAAATGTAATATGCAACTTGTAAGACAAGCATTTCCAGTGGTGTTACCTCACCCTTTGTAATTCCCACTTTTCTATAAGATGCTCCACTTCACCTCCAAGAACTGCTGTGTTACTGTCATCCAACAGCAAGAATCCATTTCTCACTTCAACAATTCCTGAAAGCTTAATTTTTGTTCCAGGTGGAGTGTTCAGGCTAGAGGTAGAAACAAAGCCAAATAATTCAAATACATTTATTACCATTTTGCCACAAAGAAACACATAAAAACCTGGTCTTATCATAATTCCAACATTTTCATATGACATAATAAAAAATTAGCATCAAAAAGCACAGTACTTTTCAATAGCTTTATTGGAACACTTCCCACTCATTATGCAAAAATTCCATACTGCAAATTAGATTCTAACAGAGATGAATATTGGCAATCTGTCTGTTTGGTTAACATTCAATTTCACAATATCAAACTGAGGATATGATTTGTTTAGACTAACAGACAATATTCTTAGACAACTGGCTTTGAGGTAGGTTCCTCATATTTACAGTTAAGAGTGGATCTCCAGATACTAATCATCTCATTTTTTTTAGACATTGAACTTAGTAAACACAGAGTGGTTAGAAAGGAACCTTTCTACACATTGCTAACAGCTAGGACTGTACTGGAATAAATACGAAAACCGTGTATCTCGTAGCACTTATTACTCTGTAATTTAAAAACATACGAATACTTTCTGTCATCAGCTCCCACAAAGAGCCACCTTACCTTCTTCTCAAGTGAATCTACCCTAGGAAAAGCAACAGCACAAGAATAAAAGAAGCATGTATTTCCAACATGTAATCGAAAGACATGACAAGCAGTGCAATATGGAAACTGCTTCTTCTTGTGAAGAAGGACAAAGACAGTTCAAACCTTACAACTGAGAGACAATAAAGACAGTAATCTCTTTAAAATATGCTAAAGCTACTATTGCAATCACAGGCCCATACCACATGGTGAGGAACATTCATAGCAGAGTGAGGCAATTACAGTACCAGTGGCATTTAACCTTAGCAAAGTTAATGGATTTTTGGATTGTTCTGATAAAAGCAAAGAAAATGAGATCAAAAAATACACATGAAAGAAATACAGAAAAAAAATTAAAATTAGGCAAGAGGAGAGGGGTAAATGGAAACCATAGTCATGAAAACCTATAATTTAAAGGAAAATTGTGATTTTTATTTATTTCAAGTAATACTATGTACTGAAACAGCATATTATTGCAGTTTAATAGTCCAACATCAAACTTTAAACAATTACATATAATACAAATTAAATCTTTAAATGTTATGTAAAAGGAAGAGCTCACAGCATTACTAGAGTGATTAGTTCTCTAACATTTTTGAGATTTTTATCGAAAAGCTTTCAAATTATGTCTTGTACTGGGTGTTCATCTTCAAATATTTTGTGATCTAGAATCTACTTACACAGGAGTCTGTTTGCCTTCCTTTACTGCTCTCTTTATATTTGCATTGGAATATATTCCAAGTTGTGCTGGCTCAAGCTAAAATTAAAATATCATTCAATGTTCTGATAGCATCACTCTAAACTGCAAGCTGGCTCCTGCTCAGAAGGAACAGCTTAACAGTAAAAGATGACATTCAAAAATTAAGTACATATCTATATCTAACTGTTGCAGCTAGCAGAGAAAGAAGAAAAAGGATTTTTTTTAAACCAAAGTTATCTGAATTAGAGGAGTGCAGAACACACCACGACTCTGCAGACTAAACACCAGAGATCGTTTTTAGCATCTCCATAACCAAACACACAAAACATCCCCATGTTCAGCAGTAAATCAGCTTTCTTACCCTTCACTTTTAACTGAAGAAACATCCAAGTTAAAGGCCTCCCCATGGTCAAGCAGTATTAGTTGCATTGGCTTAGGAGTGTCAAGCCCGTGGCATTCCTGCTACAAAGGTAAGGCAAAAGATCTACTACTACTAAAAATTGGGGATTTGGCCCAAATTTACACACACCCCCAAAATGCTGTGTGGCGTGAAACTACAACTCAGTAGATGGCTGCAGAAATCCACTTTCTTCCATTATGTACTTCAGCATAAACAGAACTGTAAATTACATTCATATATACCTTTTCATGCTGAATTTAAGTTTCTCCTTTATATACAAATCCAAGAAGGAAGCCTCTTTTGTCAAGCAATTTTTTTTATCAAATACTAAGGACACTCCATTTTTTCAAGGACATTGAAGTATCAAAGCAAAACCTGGAAAAGAAAGTTGTTCACCTTATTTTTGACATGCTACTGTATTCTATAGCTGTGCAGCTTGTGTGTCCATCAGTCATCTGTAAACGTAACATTCTGGGAGCAGCCTGAGATTCTTCGTTATCCTTTGGTGCAGCAACATTGCGGATTTTCTGTATTTGCAGGACACATGGCCCTTCCAGCTAGGTAAGTCAAACAGAAAAGACAAAACTATGAGCACTGTTAAGCAAACACGTGGCAATATCTAGACACACCAACAGATGCCCCCAGGCAAAGAAAAGTGTAATTTGATCATGTTCAATTTCTATCACTCATGTACTATATGTTCTAAAGCCTGATAAAAATGGCTTTTTCAGAGAAAGAGTTGCAGTGCTTCACACATCTCTGAGATACCAATTATAAAATAAAAGTGAACAAAAACAGTTGGGGAGGAAAACAAACAAAAACACCCATACTGTCACTTTGAACATAGTATGGAGTCCAGATAAGATTTCACATGCTGTACTGCAGGGTGTCACTGACAAGTCTTCTAAAGAAAGATAAAAACAGCTTAGCAGACTATCTGTTTGGATCAAGAGGAAATTTCAAGTACAACTGCTTTATAAACACCAACTAGAAATATAGCTTCTTTAAACAATGGTCCAATCAAAACACAACTAACTGAAGGGACATCCCTTTTCTGTTGATTACATAAAAATGGATACCCTACTATACACACCACAATCTATGTTACAAAAAATAAAAACAGTAACTAAAAGAAACACAAAACAAACAAACAAACAATACCCCAAAATAAAACAAAACCACTATGAACACAAAACACCAAAATAAAGCAAAATAAACCCACCTGAAAAACCCAAGCCCAAAACAACCACCTAAACCATTTGCAACATTTCAGCTACAGCTGAGTCATTTTGATTTCTCTGAAAAATAAAAATTGTCTGTGGCTGCTCAACTGATCTCTAGCTCCTAAAAGACAGTGAAAGATTAAAAAGTGCACATTTCACCGGCTTTTAACCTTGAAGAAACAGAATAGGTAGCCCAGAAAAATGAGAGCAGATAACCAGCAGGTAAGCATATCTAAAGAAAAGAGAGATTAATAAATAAGAGAATAGGAGCACAGTAGCTTTACTATGACGGCAATAGAAGATCTGATGTATAAATCACTCTCACTGAAAGAAGCTTTTCTAAATGCAGTTCAGTTTTAACTGGAACAGCAAATCTGATCATCATTTTAACAAAAATAAAAATAAAAAAGGCTGTAGGAAACAAAAATCCACAATCAAAAAAAAAATGAAACAGAAATTGGGATGCATATGAGTAACCTTTAACAGGAATTAAATTGCTGGTACCTTATGTTTTCAACTGCTTACCATCAATTTGTCAGTACTCAGAAAGGAACTCTCTGAGAACACAAATCCTTTCTGAATGCTTCTTCTGCAATTAATGTTTCCATTGTAATGAAACTAAGTTCTCAAAAGAAAACCACTAACACTTTAAATGTAACAACTATTAAGTTATATGTTATAACTTTATAGTCTTCTTTGCACTTCTATTCCTTTAAAAATACTTAAAATATATTTATAGTATATAGTCATCTTGATAGAAATGTGAGGATTCAGTTTTTCCAAATCCTATGCAAATGTGGCCATCTTGTGGTTAATACTGGTAATATTTATTTTTTTAAAACCATACAAAACGTGTATATTAATGAGTGAGTGAAATAGCTCTGTGTATTAATGACTGAAGTTGATAGCCATCTATAGTGGTCAAATACCCACGTTTCATATTAGGACTCTCCCAGCTTTTATGAAGCTATTTGCCTATTATAATAATACTTCAAAATAAAGTTATTTTCTATGCAAGATGGAAATACATCATAGGTTCTCAAGATATAGGTAAATAATACTAATATTAGCCTTGGCTGAGAGGAACAATAGTAGCACACAGTTTCTATTTTTCACTGAAACATTTCTAAACAACAAATTAATACTTTCTACTGAGAGATTATACTAAGAAGTTGTTCCTCTCCCGTAAAGCAAAAATTCTTTTTTGTAAACACATAGCTCTGTAACATAATGTATTTGCAGACATTGCAAGCTAAACAGCAGCACTGATTAAGGAGTCAGATTTGCTTTATGTTACTCAAAAAAAGGAAATTACAGTTAAGAAAGCAAGGATTCAGCATATTCTCTAATAGCTTGAGTTAAAAATTATAAACAGGAGTCCTTCTCAATCAGATTTTTTTCTGTGCAATCACTCTTTCCAAAACCTGAAGGACTATCACCCTCCAGGAAATGGTTTGCAAGTGTCTGGTTTGGGTTTTCTTAGAGCAATTTTCTAAAGATCTATGAATATAGATAAAGTTAATAAAACTCTTCCCATAAAGTTAGTTTACTAAGTAATATGCTGCATGCATAGACTGCTGCCTAGCTAAAATCTGCGATCCTGCAATGGACTCTCTATCAAGTGTTCTTTGCATAAATGGCAATAACATTTGTGCTTTTTTTCTTGCAGAAGTCTGTGCTTACAGCACTGACCACTCCATTTAGACAACAGAGTAAACAAATCCAAACAGCTCTTAACAGCCTCTCTCACCAATCAATCTTGCTTTTTTAAAATAAACCCACCCTAACTTACCAGTACCTGAATTTCAACAGTAAAGAAATATGTTTCCCCAGAACTTTCACATCAGTGATAGACTGTCAGTATTTGAAGTAAGAGATAAAGAATTGAAGTGAGAACCGTACTAATTTTAAAATAAAATTTCTTCGTTTATCCACTCTCTGAATCACATGTAAGGAACTAAACAGGAAGGGTATACAGAAGGGGACAAAACTTCATTTTTATCTAATCACACACCATGCATGAAAATCTAGCACATCCAAGTTTCAAGTACAATACTCTAGCACAGAAAGCGTTACACCATCTAACGTGTTGTATTCACGTAACCTGTAGGACACACAGTCATAGGAAAATTAAATAAAGCACATAGCTGCAGCCATGGACGGCAGTAGGCAAGTAACACAGCATTAACATGTATTACTATGTATCAGAAGCAAACAGCTACTTCAATTTATTCCGGGCCTGCTTTGTTGCTCTCTCAGGATAATACAGGAGAAAAAATGAAATTCTGATACAATGTAAAGACCAAACAGGTTAAATGACTTTCCAACAGCAAATAAAGTTGCTAGCATTGTCCAGATTTTTTTTAAGCATTTCAAACTTGTGAAATAAAAACCAAAAGGTCCTCTTTTATGAAGCTTATGTTCATATATTTACACTGTAATATATTCAAACATTGGGGGATTTTGTATGTGAAGTAATGACAAAACCAGACTAATGTGCCATAGAAGACTCTCATCACACAGAAATAACAGACTACAGAAAAGTGAAGTAAAAATATTGCCTACCTTTTCCACCTTCCCACCATTGATGTCACTGGGGAGGAATTTCTTGCCAATCGTTCTTAAATCTGTCTGAAATGATTACAGAAGACAAGAAAATATTAACTTAAAATATGTACTTCCAAAAAAAGAAAAAAACAAAAAACATAAAATAGGAAAAAGAACAGCATTTTTTCCATAATGACAACTCTTTATTACAGAAATCCACTCCTCTGTGTGTGATAAAAAATTCAGCAACTCAAGAGTTTACAGAAGAAATCCTTTTGCCTTTTAAATTATATTCTTAAGTACATTTTCAGTGTTGATTAAAATGCTTTTAAATAGACAAAACCAAATAACTATGTAATGTTTAATTGTCAAACATAACTATGAGGTTTAATAGAGGTAAAACATCTTTCTTTGCTCTCCAACTGGCACTTAGAGAAAAGTATTTTTAGTTTCTGTCATTTTACATGCACAAATCCTTACTTATTATGATCATAAACAACTCTTTCAAAAGAAAATGTGCTAAATGTAATTACTACAAGAACTTGAACAGTAACTTGCCATTAATATATGTCAATAGCCTACTGTTCTGGCATCCTGATCTAGAACCAAGCAGGACTGTATTTTAGTATCTGAAATATTGTAAACAATTGATTTACTCTGGTTTTCAGTGAGAAATACTGGTATGTTACAAATAGAAAAAGCAATCATAGGAATATGTTTTTAGTATATTTACTGAGTATCTATAGAGGGCATAAATGCCCAATCCTCTCTCTGTTGCACAAGTTAGCCAGGTAGTGATAAGGAAGCACATTCAGTTTTCAATCTGAGCCCATCAGAGGAAACTCATCTGTCATCTGTCAGTTGTGTACCTCTGAATTGCAAACAGGCTCCTACACACTGTTCCTGTGTGTTCTGTATCCATATCATAGAACCATCATAGAATGGTTTGGGTTGAAAGGGACCTTAAAGAACATCTGTTCCAACTCCCTTCCTGTGGGCAGGGTACACCTTCCACTAAGGCCATATTGCTCGAGTCCCATCCAACCCACCCTTAAACACTTCCAGGGATGGGGCATCCATGACTTCTCTGGGCAACCTGTTCCAGTGCCTCACCACCCTCACAGTAAAGAATTTCCTCCTAATATCTAGCCTAAACCCACTGTTAGATTGAAGCCATTCCCCCTTGTCCTTTCACTATGTGTCCTTGTAAAAAGTCTCTCTCTCCATCTTTCTCATAAGCTTCTTTCAGGCACTGGAAGGCCACAATTAGGTCATCCCCAAATCTTCTCTTTTCCAGGCTGAACCATCCCAATTCTCCCAGCCTTTCCTCACAGGAGACCTGCTCCATCTCTCTAATCGTCTTGGTGTCTCTCCTCTGGACTTGTTTCAACAGGTCAGTGTCCTTCCTGCACAGGGATCCCCAAAGCTGGATGCAGCACCCCAGGTGGGGCCTCACCAGAGGGGAGCAGAGGAGCAGAATCCCCTCCCTTGCCCTGCTGTCCATGCTGCTTTTGCTGCAGCCCAGGACACACTTGGCTCTCTGGGCTGGGAGTGCACATGGCTGGGTCCAGCCCCTCACTCAGCAGCACCCCCAAGCTGTTCTCAGCAGGGCTGCTCTTGATCTTCATCAAGATGTGTTGATACTGGGGGTTGCCCCAACCCAGGTGCAGCACTTTGCACTTGGCCTTGTTAAAGATTCCCATGCATCCATTTCTTGAGCTTGCCCAGGTCAGTCTAGACAGCATCCTGTCCTTCAGGTGTGTCAAGTTCACTACTCAGCTTGCTGTCATCTGCAAATTTGCTGAGTTTGTACCTGGTCCCTTCATCTGTGTCATTAATGAAGACATTTAATGACACTGATCCCAATACAAATCCCTGAGGGGACACCACTCATCACTGATGTCCTTTGGGACTCTGAGCCATTGACCACTACCCTCTGGATGGGACTGTCCAACTACTTTCTTATGCCTCTAACCATTCATTAAAATCCATCTTTCTCCAGTTTAGAAAGAAGGATGTTCTCAGGGACTGTGTCAAAGGCTTTACAGAAGTCCAGCTAAATGACATCCATAGCCCTTCCCTTGTCCACTTACGCAGTCACCTCATCACAGAAGACCACTGGGTTGCTCAGACAGGACTTGCCCTTGGTGAAGTCTCCAGCTTTGTAGTCAGAGCAGTAGGAAGGGGACACAACTTTTACAAATTCTTTTTAAGTTCTTAGACAAAATAAAAACATTTGAAGGACTCAAGATACATTTATGTCTATTTCACACTTATTTAAGCAACTCACACACACTCCAAAAAGGTAAAAAAGGTCAGCTGACTTCTTGATTTCTACTGCCTGAAACACGCCTCTAGTAGTCAAGAAGAATTTGCAAGAAGTGGAATATAAATTCACTGTTATCCTGCCATTAAAGACACACTGCAACTCTCTACTTTCTCAACAGACAAGTTAACCCGGGCACAAAAACAACTGACTTAATGATAAAAAGTGAAAAGTAATTAAATCTGGCTTTGGAGTTCTTGTGCAACATTTCTGGTTTATTTTTATTATCTATCAAACAAACCTGAAATAACAACACAGGCACAAATGATCATGTCACTACTTGTTCCAGCACATGCAGGGTAATACCCAGCAACTCACAAGTATTTTATTTGGGTCTGTATAAAGTAGCAATGTGTTCTCAAATATATGGGCATGCTGCTCTGGTCCAGAAATCAAATGCTTACCCTTTGCATGTTTTCTATTACATTCTTTGCATCTTTACATTATAATTTTGCCTTAATTCTTTTCCTATTTCTTACATGAACTGGTGCCTGCATGGACAAATGATTGAACATAAACTTTAAAGAATAAGTGAAAGGAGCAGAGGGGACACTCTTTTTCAGAGTATCATCTAAAACCATCTAGTGGTTGAATCTTGAGGGTGGACAAAATAATCCCCAACAACTCTCACATAATTTCATTATTTTATTATTTCTAATTTCATCAAGGAAGAACACTTTTATCTTAAGCATTCGACTACATTGTGTTCCGTCTTGAAGCAACATATAGTTATTACAAAGGACAAAGTTTATATTAAACTTTATAAAGTACAGACAAGCTTTAAAACATCTGAGAATGGATTTGATAGAATATGTTAAAATAAAATAACAAATACACAAATTAAGAAAGGCAGTAGACTTTCTAATGTTTACCAACAATATATACTAGAATTCTAAAAAACAGGGATTCACATGCACACTTTTCTCATATCCTCAAAAATATTATGGTTTATTGCTTCGAAGATGTTGCTCTCTTGTATATTCCTTGTTCATTTTTTGCCAGAATTATGACTACTAATCCAGATTGCTACAGTAAAGAAAAAAACCTGGTTTTAGTTACATAAATATGTAGACAACACTGGATATGTAGTCTGAATGTGCTTTAAGGAGTATCATGTCCAGAAGTCAAAGTAAGGGTGTTTTATTCATCCCAACAAACTTATTTTGCACTAAAATTTCATACTTGTATCATTACACAGAACTTCTGGTTGTATTACTGCTTGTAGTTTGACTTTAGGTTTACATTTCATAAACAAAAAAATACTTTCCTCTGCTAAATCTGTTCATTTCTTCTGCTAGGGGTTTTGCAGTTTGGAATAGGTGTTCTTTCCAAACAAAACTCAGAGTTCACACAGGCACGGAGAGAGGGAAGTACTTTGTCCTTTACATAAATCACACAGACAATGGTACACTTAGACACACAAACCTATACTTGAGCCATTAGATCTACCATTTTTAGCATGATTTGTCAGAAAAAATGATTTCACTACCATAACTTACATTAAGGGCAACTAGGATAATATCATTTGTATTAACTTTTTCAGATGAACTTAAGCAAGCTTCAATTCCTTCATCTGAAAGATACCTGTTAAAGAAAAAAAGAATTAGAATATCACATGATGGATCAATGAGACAAACTTTTTTTCTGTGTATGAGATTGTCTTTAGTTCCTATCTTTTGTTGAAGCATAGATGCAAAAATACTTGAAAAATTACTTAATGTAATCAGTTTCCTTACACTGGGATGGGGTTAAGAAAAATATTTCTTCTTTCATAATTTCTAAACAGAAGAAAATTTTTAAAAATGCAAACAAGAAAAAAAAGTTACACTTACAAAGTAATCAGAGCCATCATAAACAGGGTAACACTGTGCTCCTCATGCCCACCCCTCAAATTATAGGAACCTGGCTTCAAAAACAACCCTTTGACCTTTACTTGATGGAAGAAGTGTATTTTCACTTGTGCATTTGCAAGGAAAAAGCAAAACAAAACAACCAACTCCCATCCTGCTCAGAACACAACCACATCTATTTGTAAAGAGCAAGGCTGTACGGTTAATCCCTCAAGGGCTGGGGCACACAACACTGACATCCTCTAAAACGTATTTTGGTTGCCTGGGCTACAAAGAAACCAGTAAAAATGAAAGCGCGTTACAGTGTAGGAATAGTCAAATATGGTGAAAAGTATTAAATAAGAATAAAAATTCTCCTCCACAATCACACTTGGAAAAAGTGACACTGGTAGTGGCAGTGCAGGATCAGTATCTTTCTGGAAAAATTCTGTAAGTATACAATAAATTTGTTCATCTGAACACTAAGTAAGTTTTGAATTGATTACCTGAATCCATTTTAAAGGGCTGACCTATTCTAACCTTCAAAAAACACTTTAAAAAAGGATAATTTTAACTTGAGTGGTCAGAAATTGTGACATTTATTGTTCATTTTGCTTAGTCTAACCCATTTGCAGTCCCAGTTTTCAATTTTATGTAGCTGGCAACCTGCCTTCTTCTGCACAGTTCTTCATTTTATTCAAATACATCACAGCAACCATTAAATAATTGACAGATACCCAGTCTGAAACACAGTACTTCCTCAACATTTAAGTAACTACTCACCCAGAAATCACCATTTCCCAAATAGTAAAAGAATGATTTAAGAAACAAAGATTAATACACCCTAAGAAATACTACAAATAAATATTCCTGGGTGCTTCAAGAAATACTTCTTTTTAAAGAAAATAACATGCACAGTGTAACATATAAACAAGGCAAAATACTTGAAGGGAAGTGCACTTGACAGATGTTTTTGATTCCAGCCCTGGTAACTTTAACATTGCCCTCTCCAGTCCTGCCAGTGTTCCCATACTAATTACTGGTCTCAGCTGTGGGATGTATCTGTTCACATCAGACACTGGGATCTAGCAAATCCTGAGTCACTAGCCCACCATCACCAAAAAGAAAAAAAACTAATAATGAATCAATTCAGACAGCAAAAAAATGCATATATATATATATATATATATATATAAATAAGCATAAGAAGAAACAATCCTATTTTCTTAATAAAAGACAGATGCTTGAGAAGAATAAGGTAGCAAGACCTGTTGGCTTGCATGGGAATACAAGATTTCCCAGCTGAGCAACTCTGAGCTTCAGTACTATGATATGTGAAGATTTATGCAACTCCTGTGCATTAGCAGATCTCATTAGCTGGAGTCAGAAGGTAAAGCAGAACAGCATTCCCACTCCGTGCCAGGGGAAACAGATCCATCCAACAGACTATCCTGCTCTCGAGGCTTCAACTGTGGCTTAATTACACCAACAGACTTCCTAGAAAGAGCAGTATCATAAACTTTACAAGTTTACCTTCTGCCATCTTCAGCATAAAACTGAACATAAGTTGAACAGCAGGGGCTGGGGGGAGTACAAAATTCATAAACTGAGTTTTAAACTGTTGGCTAAGTCATGGAAGGATTCTTCCTCTTCTGCTCCAAATGCAAATGAAGTCATTCTTCATTCTACTGAAGCTAGAGGGACTGCAGTTCTCTTACAGAGTTACTTAAGAGTTACCAAACATTTCAACATAAGCTACTACCATTTTCCAGCAAGAAAAAACTATTTTTAAAGAATGAGTGAACAAGAATCTGACCTACAATTAAACTTTCTCTATATAGGACAAGATTAATTCTGCTATTAAAAAAATCACTGCTGAGTCATGTTTTACTTTCTCACCTCAACATGAAGACTGAATCACAGCTGTCAAAATAGCACTCTGGTTTAGTTAAATTTTCAGTTTGTAACTTTTCAGATACAAATTTCTATATGAATTCTCAGTTTAGTTTGTCTCATTATTTAGAAGAGCTTTTAAGAAAGAAGGATAAAGAGAAACGCACTGGAGAAGACCACTAATTTTTGACTTGTGATAATTTAAGCAACAGCACTTAGCAAAAACATTGCCCATCTGACCAAAATCTCTGACAACCTCACAGAGACACCAATCATGAAATACCACTGGGGGCATCTGGTAGGTTGATTTAAGCAAACATCAAAGATTTTTAGCAAAAAACTGTTTGACTTGGTTATTATAAAAGTTTTCAAAAAAGCAACATCTGTGAATATAAAATGTCGGGGGATATTTTATAGTCTGGGGGTGGTTGGTTTGATTTTTATAGATGCTTATTACATGAAAGTATAAATTAGTTATATGCAAAAGATCAAGATCAAAATTACTTTCAAGAAAAAAAGAGCAAATCAACAATTCTGTCAGCAGAATTTTGCTGAAGAACTTCAACAGATAAAAAAAGAGCTTTCCAGTAGTGTGTCAAGTGTTGTTTCTGTGTAAAAGGATGCAAAACTATAGATTTAGTAAGAAATTGTCAGAAATTAACCAGGAAGCAAATTGCAACCAGGAAACATTTTGCACCAGAATTACCCAAAGCACAGATTTCTCCTGCTTTAACAGAAGCTTGAAAATGGTGTTTCAAGCTTCAGGTATCAAGTCTTTTCCACTTTGCCCTAATAACATTACTATCCAGACTACTTCACATACCAATGAGTACTCCAAACATGTTTAGATTTTCTTAGCAAACTTAAGAAACTTATTTTAAATAAATTATTTTATCTTCTCCTGTTTGTACGGTCTCATATAAGAACTATCTAAGTTTTAGCATTGAGTATTTCCTGCTACAAGCCCACTAATTATTTAAGAAAATAAAAATAAGTATTTTTATTAAATTTATTTTTAAATAAATGTATTTATACAGAAAAACATACATCTACCTCACTCAAGTATGAAAAGGGAGTTACAATAGACAAAGCTACCTCTTCAGATGGCATAATCCTTCTCCCCATAACATAAGGATTATTAAGTCTGAGCTTTTTGCAGACTCTGAAGGAAACAAGGTCCCCTTTTCTATCTGTTCTTAGTGAGGGCATGCAATATGCCGAAGGTAGGACCTTTGCAGCATAAGGCCATTTAATTATTTGTTCTCTGTATTAGATCAAGGAAGGAAAAAAGAAATTTGACCCTGAACAAAACCAAAAACAGTAAAAATCTCCTCTGGAGTCAAAGAGAACAGCCCTGCAGCTCTGTGTCTCTATTATACTCACTCAAGTGCCTCGCATCATCAGCATTACCTGTTCTGCCTATTTTGCAAAATACCATGACCTTAGTTAACAAAAGGTGATCCTAATACATTAATCCAACACATTTCCTATTGCCAAGTGGTAGGAAGCAAGCCAGCCATGAACCAGAGCACACTGCTGGAAGTGGGTGTTAAGTCCCCCAATTCCCAAGATCTACCTGTCAGTGCTGTACAAGCAGTGTCTGTCAACTCTTGCTCTCCACACCTCCATTCCAAGCTGTCCCCACCAACTTTCCTTTATAAATCAAGGAGACGCTGGGAATAACCTGGCACAGAAATGTTGCTGCCAAAATCAACAAACTTCCCTTTTTTCCTTCTGTAAACAAACATTTCAGAATTAAGCACTTTTGCTTAACGTGAAGCAGCAAATAAATAAAAGGTACAATAAATGGGTGAGAAGTAGAGTGAGCAGCAGCCAAGCTCCACAAAGCTCTTCAAGAAGTCCAAAGCAAGCCAGTGGCTGACCACTGACATCTTACAATGATAGCAATGATACAAACTACTTCCCAAAACCAAAAAAACCCCAACAACACACACAACCCCACAACATAACCCTCCTCTATGAGGACTGGTAACCAGACTAACATACACTGAAAGCACCTTTAGTTTCCAAGAAATAAAGTACTCACTAGACTTCTTTCTTATCCATGTTTTAAAACAAACTTAAAAGTTACATGTTGAAGTCATGAAAACAACTGCATTGATTTCAAGGGGATTTTAGTTAGTAGTGCTGCAGGAGTCACACAGGGATTCTGTGGCATTGGAACATTAATACAAATTAGAAGAAAAAAAGAAATAAAATCACAGTTTACAACCAAATGGGCATAAAGCTTCTACAAATGGTTGAGATGGTTATTTGTGAAGCATTATCAAGAGAAAGGAGATGAGAAGAGAAAGGAAAATAAATGTTTCTACTGCAATTCTTTTGCATTACGCTTGCTGAAACCTGAGGGATATCTCACCTATTCCTTCCCCCACTCCAGCTCCATTCATCTGAGACATGAAGCAGTACAATCCTCTTAGCAACAGCTTTTGTCAGAAAAACATCTCCTGTAAAGTACCTGCATTCCTTCAAATACACCTTCAAATGAAACATTAAAACAAAACCATTAGTAATGAATCAGCATTTTCTACATGAACAACTCACATACAAATCCAATTCTGCAATTTTTCTGTCAAAATGTTCTCAACAAGCTTTTATGAAAAAAAGATTTCAGCAATTCTTCCTTTGTAATACACAGAAAAACATATTACATCAGTGACAGGCAGAGCTGGTTTCCCACTGCTCCTTCATATCAAGTATAACATCAATTTAATAACCCACTTTTGCACATTATAGGTGTGCACATTCTCCTTTTCAGTGCTTCCCACTGCTATGGGATATAACCATAGTACCAATCTTGCCTGTGCCTCTACTTATCCCGCTTTATGTTCTGCTTTACTTCATAAAGAACAAATTACACCTGATGTGGCCTGAACAGACAGATTTCTGTGCTGCTACTCTATTACCTACGTCTGAAACACTGAAGAAATTGGCAGTATCAAAGCAAGATGTATTTTTGTCTGCTCTATACTGCGGGATCAAACACTTCATCTGCAGACATACATGCACACGTATACACACACACACAAAAATGTTTTAAATGAGAGCCTTATTCTCTAATTAAATCCACCAGGTAAACAACTCTCCTAATAATATTTATTTTTCATGAGCAGTTTTCTTGAAAAGCATTTTTTCTCTCTTTGTAATTAACAGTTCATGCACAAACAAAATCTTTAATCTTCCCCCCTTTTTCTGTCTCATAATTTTTCCATAAATCCTCTGTAATTTTCTTCTACCATCTCTAGAATTAACATCTTATTAAGTAGAAGCTTTCTTTAAGGAAAGAATAAGGAAAACTTATATCAATAAATATGTTCTATAAAATCTACGCATTCCAGATTCCCAACTTTTCCCAGAATCACTGTGATATTAGCAGCAAACACAAACTGCACCACTTCTAATTCAATGCCAGCCACACAAATCAATGTTTGAATTTTATAGTAAATTTTATGTAGCTATTTTCACTGTGTTTATGCAAAAATTTGAATGTTCCTTACATTTCTTTGCTAAAGAAGCAGATTTATACAATCGTGCCATAAAAAAGGCAATGTTTTCAAAGGAAAAAAAATAGCAGAAAGCTTTCAAATTTTTCTTACTTGGTAACACCTCAATAGAAGAGAGAACACTCGAACCAACTAAGCAAAGAACATCTTAAAAGACCGCAGTAGTACAAGACCACCACTGGGTGACAGTGTTGTTCCATAATAGAAAAACTGTAGCTCTGTAGCAGCTATTTTAAAAACTTGGGAGTTCTCTTAATAGGGCTTCAAAATGTTTTGCTGAATTTCAGTTGTATAAAGGAATTACATACAATGTTAGAAAATTCACTGACGGGCTATCCACAAGAGCTGTTTAAAAAAGAAAAACCAAACCACATTTTAAGACATTATTATCCAAACATGAAAATCAAATTTTCAAGGAAGTTTTTCCACATCCTTTAACCTGTGCAACCATTACTGGGAAGCAACTGACACTGTTTCCATTCAACTTCTGAGCTTTAAGTTTAAAGAACTAAACGGGCAAAATTAGGACAAAATTAATATTGCCTTTATCCACAAGGCAAACATCTGCAAGAAATGACAAACCTAAATTCAAGTGGCATTCTTGGCAATTTTACTATGAGTATTCTCACACCAAGAAATGTCTTTTCTTTTTTCAACTGCATTTAAAGATTTACTTCCTACATCTTGTTCTTGTCTTGGACATTTGGTGTACCTTCCTCTGTATTTTGCACATACATCAATGATTATTGCTATAAACTGTATTTTTGTTTTCCTATCACTTTTTCAATTTGTTAACAACACTTTGAACTCTGACCTGAGCACTCACAGCTTTGCAGTTTTAAGGAGCTTTATCTCATGTTTGAGCTTAGCACTTCAGCCAGGTTTTTAATGATAGCATCAAATCAAGCATGACCTAGATGTTTTCATGTAGCCTCAGATTTTGACAGTGAACCATCCACAGACATTCTTCCTAGTACAGTCAAACTAGTTTTATAATTACCTTACAGGAACTCAATCTAAACTGTTTCCCTATTTCACGCCTTAAAGATGCTAACTCAAAATGTTAAAATAACAGAATGGACTGTATTGTATCACTATTAAAAACCCACTAAGTTTAAAGTGGATTTATGCTAGCAAAAGCCTATTTGAGCCATCCAGAAAGCACACTGAGAAATACAGAATTTTGGTTACAACTCAGTAAGCACTTAGATGAAGAGACACCAAGGTATTTAAGTCTCTCTTTAAAATATTACTGACATTTCTAAAGCTGGTGCACAGCCACTACATCATCTTGATTCCCCAGGCAGTTAAACTTGCATCCCAGCTACCTAACTTTTCACTCCTGGGAATATACCACTTCCTTAAGTGCAGTCGCCAACCCAAGTAAAGCTGAAAGCCCAGAAAGGAACTCATAAAAAATCCATTCACAAGCTCATGTTCTCAGATGTTTAGCTAACAAAACTTAAGGCCTAAACCTCTCTCAGATGTCTGTGACACTTGACTTTTAATGAAAACATGAACTAAGAAGGTCATTGTATTTTTAGAACAAACAAAAAAGGTTGAGGGATTTTTTTACATTACATAATAAAATCAGAATGACTGTCATTACTGCCCCCACCTTTTTTTTTTAGTGTGAGAAAGCAAATCCAAGTTAATTAGTGCTAAAATCTACTTTGACAGTAAAATCCTGACCTACGGAAAGCACAGTAAACATTCAGTGCCAAGGAAAAGGAGAAAAACCAAAATGAAAACAAAATCCAGAAGTTCAGTGTTTAAACAATGCATTAGCTTCTTCCTGGCACTTTACTTCTACCTGAAACTTTCAGTAGAAATGGGATAAAGAACAATAATTTAGGAGCACTACAGTTCTAAACATATGCAAATATCAAACACTACAAATATTATTTCACTGCATAAGCAACATTAGTCCAGCAGCTGACAGTGAGGCCCAACATGAGCACCCAATGTGCTGCTCCTTCAGGAACCTCCTGTTCCTCGCCCAGACTACTCCATCTTGATGGGGAGCCACTTCCTTGCCACTTCCTACCAACACTAGAGAAGCAAAGGGCCCAGATGGAACTGCTCTCCCTAACAAGGAGCATTTTCCCTCTCTCCTAGAGTAACAATGGAGAGGAGAGCTGCCTTATCCCTGGGTCAGGAGGTCCTGAGACAGGATTTGGTGCTAAGGAGGTTTCTGCTTGGTGTCAGAGGCAGAGGGCACCCCAACAATCCCTCAACGGCTTCAAAGTTGTATTTCTATTATGGTTTTTTTAGTCACCTTTACCATGTCAGCCTCTTATCCATTTCCAAAAGACAATTACTATTGTCATACAAAAGCTTGAGTAAACAGTGATGTTTTAAAATTAAGCTTTAATATGTTTGACATGCAAAGAGAACTGTAAGTTTATTATTAGGTTAGCCTGACAGTCAGCCATTCTCACAGCTCCCTAGATCCACATACCACTCTTCTCTTTTTAATTACTGGAACGTGTATTATTTTGGGGATTTTCCCCCTCCAGCCTCTCTGAAATTACTCTGTTTCAAACATGAAGTATCAGAAGCAAGTTTTCAGCATACCCTTCATCAAGTTCTTGCACACAGAACATGAATTTTAAGACATTTTAACAGCTATTAGTGAGTTCTTTACAGTCACACCTCCCATAGTGTGATACATCGTGTGAAGTGTGCTCTTTTTAAGTCTATTTTCTTCTATAAAATTCCTACTGCTGGGAATACTTAAGAGTATGAGACTGGCATCACATCTTTAGCAATTATTTCACAACAACAACAACAACAAAAAAACAAAACCAAAAACAAACAAACAAACACACACAAAACACAAAACCACAAAAAAAACAAAAACTTGGTTCTTGAACAAAACATAAAGCTTGTTTACTTTACAACTACATTACGCATCTCTAATAACACTACCATCAAAAACCTTACCTTCTCCACTTGCTCTTTCCCAAATGCAATATACTTCATTCACCAAATGCTTTATCTAAGCTATGTAAACAAAACTAAAAACTGGAATCAGACTTCCTTTATCATTTCCGTTTCCAACAGAAGAATACTAAATAATCACTTGCAAAGCCCTGAACCAGAGTCAGAAATCTTGGAAACTGGAGAATGTCTCACCACACAGGTCTACAAGAAGCTGGTTTCAGGACACCTACAGTTCTTCTACAAGCAGACAACTGGGCAAGGGAGAAATGCACGTGGAAAAACCTGTCTTGAGCTGACAGGAAACTGCTAATCAGGGCACTCTCTGAAAGGACTGCACAGATGATGAATTTACTTACAAAAAGCTCAAAATAGATGAACTTCTCTGAGTGCTGTAATATTCATCTCTTCATTGGCATCTCTAAACAAGGTGAGAAATTACTGATGGTCAGGAAAAAAGCTACAAATTAAGATCTCAAATCTGCATGTGGTAGGTTTTTAAAAACTGTACTGCTGCAATTTTAGGTCTTATTTGTGATATAGTTTTAAATTGCACTAGCAGCACTATGAGTATATGCAAAAGTAGCTACTCTCAAAGGCTTATGTAAGTAAAGAGCCATTACATTTTCCACCTTAAAACAATTGCAAAAACTACTGATAAATACTCTAACAGGTAATTTACATTCAAAATGTATCTGACAAAGTATAAATTTTTCATAATAAAGATGGCACAATCCAAAGCTCTTATTAGGAAGTGAGGAATGAAGGAGGTTGAAAGGATGAAAGCAAACAGAATTTCCCCCAGTTAAAAGATAAAATCACCAGCTGCTTAGCATCAGTCTGGAAGGAACTTTTGCCCACCTCACTCATGACTTTATTTCCACTTGTGAGCCCTGCATTAACACAGCAGACACAGAGCATAACTTTCTCCGCTGGAAGTAACCAACCAAGTTCCATAATGCAGCCATAATCATCAATCACATCGAAACGCAGGCACAGGAGTTACTTCTTTCACCAGCATGAATGTAAGACGAGGAGTGCCCGAGTCAAACTGAGAATGCTATTCTGCTTCAGTGGCTACACATTCTTTTTATGGTGGAGATTAAAAAGGTATATAGCTCTTGCTTCACTATACAGTTACATACAGAATCTTTGAGAGAATGAGTTGGTTAACCAAGCTCAAGAAAACCGTTAAGAGCCCAGGACAAATCAGAAACTTTAAGAATAATAAAAAATTATATTTAAACTGTAAGGAATTATTATTTCATGATGAAATAAACATGGTTTCAGGTTTTTGTGACTTCGCAGAGAACTTTATTCAAAGGCTTATTGTTACTGATGGCTTAGACAAAACAGTAAAGAGGTAGTGAATTTTATATTTAAAACCAAAATATTAAAGGACATTTTTCAAAGGAAAAAGGGAGGTCAATTTTATCAACCAAACAAAAAAAAGAAGTCAAAAGAAAGACTGAACAAGATATTCTGGAGGATTAATTTGATAAAAGTTAATAATAAAGACATTTCAAAGCAGATAGAAGAATCCTGACAGGTGACAAGGATGACAAATGACTGAGTGGCAAAAAGATTGATAAAAAAACGTTATACTATGCAAGTTGGTTTTCTTTGGGGTTTTGGTTGGTTTTGTTTTTAGTTGTTTCTAAATCTCTATGGAGATTTTGAAGTTTTCCAAACTGAAGTTCTTGCTCAAATACATATCTAAGAAAGTTTCTCAAACTGGTATCACAATATAAAAGGCCTTAGATATATATGTATATATGTATATATATACAGCAGCGAAAGCAAACCCCACTGGGATCAGCAAGTATCCATCCAACAGCTCTACAGGAGCCAAAATCTAGAACTGCTGACATGTTTTAAATGAACACCTCTACCAGAAGAATGGAAAACAATAAAACATCAGACATGAAGATCACATGAAATGCTAGGAGTTACATAGACCCTTATGAGTAAACTCATATAAGCTACAACAAAGACTAGAATTTGTAGCCCCGTGAGAACCTTGTGAGCTTTAGAGGGAAGACAGTTTTTCTGGCACACATCCCACCCAAGATGTCCCACCCAAAGCTATTAGACCTCTCTGAAAGATGAAGAGAATGCTCTGAAAGATGAAGAGAATGAGTGGAGAGCAGAAGGATGCAAGGCGGAGGGCTGGAAAGACTTGTTGAAATAGCTGTGGCAAGACCCTTCACCAAAGGTTCTTAAAGGAAATGAATTAAGGCACAAGAAGAAAGAAGAATCCTTTCTCACATACTAAAACATGGGAAGGGAAGGGTATGAACACAATGGTCTCTCTTCTAGAGGATTAGTTAACACTGATACATTCCACTGGTTTGCGCAGAACACCACAAATTTTAAGGCAAAGGACTGGATACCAAGGTGGTAACTGGTGATGATTATACAGTTCTAGATGACACCAAAATCTATAGCTTATTGCTCTCTGTGACCATAGGATAAGGTGTCAGCTGAATTTCAACATTAATAAACACAAAGCACTGCACAATGAAAAGAAAAAACCCTCATACAATGTGCACGGTCCTAAGCTCTAATTTAGTTATCATTAATGAAAAAGATGTAGTCATTCTGGACAGTAAGTCATGGCTCAGTAGCAGTCCAAATCACAAAGAATACTAGGGTCTGTTTTGAAAATAATACAAGACACAACATTATAAAACAAAGCAAATCAAATAATTACTATGTAACAGCATTGCTGTATGTAACTTTCTGTTATAAAATTTCAAGTTGCTTAATTTTTAACACAGACTTCCACCATGTGTCACACTGTGCAGCACAGATTCTCCTGACTAGTTGCAGAACCTCCATCCATGGACTTCTTCCAAAATGTAGCTAAGCAAAGCTACAGCTGACCTAATCTAGAGTCCTTCTTGGAGCACAAGCTTTAATTAGGACAACTTTCAGAGATTTCTTAGAATCAAACTTCCTGTTATTTCAAGAACTCAATGCAATCTGCAACTCCACCTTGAACATATTACATATTCACATATTACATTTTAATATGCAAAAACATAGGCTTAGTTTTTAAAATCCTGAAGTTATGCTGCCCTTAGTTAACACACTTTATTCTTACTTCCATGCTGGCTTTATATATGTACATTTATTTTTATTTCCACAGGTTTACAATCAACTGGAATTATGGCACAATTTCATAGATGTGTTGTCAGCTATCCAGGCCAGTGTTCTGTTTGTATGCTTTTTCATACCTTAGATCAAAAGCTATTTAGCTTCTATAAATTGATTTGGCAATCCTTTGGCAAATAATTAACATATACATTCTACATTTAATTACAAGAGAAATATAAAGTCTGTTGCTAATACTGGTAAAGAGAGACAAAGATACCAAATCCCAGTTCAGAATACATTTAACACTCCATGTGGTAAGCTTTCCATCCTTCTGAGAGCATGACGTGTTGTTGTTTGCTCTGCTGCTTCAGCATAGGTTCAATGCATATGCTTTCAAATGTTACAATTCTTTTCTAGTGTTCCAGCTCACTAATCTCTATAAGACATACAGCAAACAGCTGATACCTGCGTGGCCTCTGTCTAACCAGGCTGATTATATGACAGATTAGAGTCCTCAGCTTCTTACAAAAAGCCAGACAAGAATTAACTAAGACCAGCTCTCAGTGTACACAACACAACCAATGAATGGTGATTTACTGTACAGCAACTTAGCACGTATTTTGATCAACTAATGAATTGGGAAGCCGTTGAGAATCAGTAATGCCTCCAACACCAAACCAGATCTGTAAGAAACTATCACATAGTTAAATGTAGGAAAATGAGTCTGTTACCAATATTGATTTCTTCCCCTCCCCCAGAAGAGTCCCAATTACAAGTTCTAAGTGTTGTAAAAACCACTTCTAAGAATCTGAATGCAATTTTGCAATTGATATTTAGAGATTTGAGTTGGCTGGATCTTTTAAGGTGATTTTGCTTAATCCCTGGCAGGAACACAGCAATTCATTGCAGTCTACCAATACCATCAGTAATCCCAAATTAAGATCCCACTACCACTTAATTGACCAAATGATAGAAGTCTGCAGTTTGATGACACACAGCACTCCAAACAACACCATCTCTGATGTCTCTAATTAGATGTCAGCACTGAAAAACTTGAAAAACAAGTTCATCCACACAAACTATTCTCTTACTCACTCTTACAGGCACAAAAAAAGGGCAAGATTAGAATTAGGATGCAGAGAAAGATGATAGAAAGGCTATTGAGTAATTAAGTATTACTAGCAGTAGCCTGATGACATAAAAAATACCAAAAAGCCCTCTTGATTGGGCATAAAAGCATACGATTAAGGCATTCTCTTGCTGTCAGATTCTGGGTTGTATTTTCATAAGCACAGACTTGTCAATACATAGTTCCAGAACAACCTTGGTTATTTCATTTTTAAATGAATTTAGTACCGTTTCTCTTTTCCTCCCACACTCAAACTGATGTTACTGCCTTCTAAATTCATGTAATTTATAACTGTTTTTCCAGCTTATAAAATGAAGGTAAATACAGCAATTATAGTGTTTATGCTAAATTATTATTACAAGGTAGACAGTTAGGCTGTGATGCTTCTGGCATTCCAGTGCATAGAAAAGCCAAGTCTACCATCAGACAACAATTAGTTCTCTGCCAAAACAAATGGAAACATTTAAAAATTTGAAACATGAAAGCATGGCAAGAAAAAGTAAATTCCATTACCAAATCAAAATTCAGACAAAGGAAAAGCAGCTCCAACATAAACACATCCATGAGTTAATCACTGTTTTTCATTTCTATTTCTTTCCCTTTTCTATCTTCCTCTTCCCCATGGATCTACACAGCTCTTATTCTTAAACTGCAATACTTCAGAAAAAAAAAAAGTTGATCTTATATAATAACATACAAGAAGGTATGCAAGATACCAAAGCTATATGACCTGACAGCTTTCAAATGGGTAGTTCACAATACTCTCAGAGAGAAGATCCACAACATAAATACATTTCCCTGAAAGTACACCATTCTCCATGTCACTGCAGTATTATTACACTCTTAGACAAAGAATTTATGTTCTAGCCTTGAAGTCATATAGCAATTGATCTACTCAACGCTATTTTTATTTTCAGAATTGGACACACATTATTCACACAAGCAAAATAAATTTATCCAAAGGTACTTTGTAGAAGAAGATGCAGAATTAGGTACAGAAAACAGGTGTACATTCCTGGGCCATACCTCAAGCATTACTGCCCTTCAAGTATTACAGACATCTAAAAGAAGAGATTACAGTTTTTAAATATTTGAAGACTTGAATTTCTTAGGCTTCTCTTTTTCACCCAACTCTTTTAGCCTTTCCCTAGAAGGTCATGTTGTTTTCTAGTTCTCTACTTAGACCTCTTTTTCTCCCTTCTCTTCTCCCCACCCACACAGCTTCCATGCAGTGCTGTACCCAAACTGGACATCAACTCCAGCTAATGCCTTACAGCACTGACCAAGGTGAAAGAACCTTTTCAGGTATCTTATAAACACCAAAACTAACAACCAGGACAGCTGCTTTTTATATGCCGTTCAACAGCATGATACTGCACCATACTTCCTGTGGTATGTAACAAAATATAAAAAAAGAAACCTCAAAATATTTTCCTGCAGAATTGCTTCTCATAAACCCCTGTGATATGCAGGTGACTACTCCTACTTACACCCACAAAAAAATCTGCATTAAGCCTATTGAAATACATTTGTTTCCCTTCTATTCTAGACCCATTTCAAAGTTAATTTTGAATTCCAAAGACTTGCTGCTGAAGTGCTTGCAACCCTTCAGGTTAGACATTGTCTCATACTGTAAGTAATCCCCCATCTCACAAGCAACTGTGTCTGCTGTATATAAACTACATTTTCTCTTAAGTACCTAAAAAAAAACCCCAAAGCTTCATTAAATAAACAAGACAGCATTGCTTTTTTCCTTGTCAAGACTTGTCATGCCTTGTCTCTTAAATTTCTGTTTGCAGTTGCTTGTCATCCTATTATGTTTGTCTATAAAAACACTGAAAATTATTAAAACTGTTTACAGAACACCATGTTAGCATGAGTGTTTTAAGATTCTCATTTTTACAGGGGAAAAAACTAAAGGAGCAGTAACAATAGCTAAAGCCCACGAATCTTTTCTCACAGTGTTCTTCTGCTGCCACATTTACAGAAGTGTGAAGAGTGAATCATTCAATTTTACATAAAGCAAAAAGCAGGCATTTTGGAAGTAATCTTGTTATCCAACTACAGGCACAAAATTTTAAACTAATCCTAGATGGAGATAATGCAGACGAATAGATCAAAGACAAAAAATGAGAAAGGAAGAGTACTTCATAGAACAAGAACCGTGTCTTAACTTGTTTCCTGCGATGCTTCTTTAATATAAGGGGACATAAAGAATTATCTTCTGGAAACAAAAGCCTGTATCTCACCCCTAATTAATGTAAATTTAGAGAAAGGAAAAAACCAAAATCACAACACAAAATATTCGCCAAGTTGTGCCTCAAAAGATTTGTCCTAGGTTCAGATTTTGGAGAACACCGGTCATTTGAACTTTCCCTTTGTGCTAATTGCTAACAGCTGGACCTGTACTCTATGTTAAGTGCTGGCATTCAAGTATGGCATCTCAAGTTTCACTGATGTCAGCTTACAGTGCCAGTGTTTACAGTCCTCTCCTCACATGACGTCCCAGATCACAGGTCACAACATCTTTCACTTACATGTTACCACTCATGTCACATGCCAGATGAAAGTGAACAGACAGGAACCATAACTTGTTCCTGCACATGACACTGTCTCAGTGACAGACACCTTACTGATACTTCCATATTCAATGACTCCGTTACGTGGAATCTTAAGGTGAAAAAAGGATTTACTTTCTACAAGGGTAGTTTCTCACAGACATTGCCTCACAGTAGGGAAGCCTCTCAGCAACAACTGCTAGAGGCTTTAATTGCATAGTTTGCATGCAAGCTATCGAATACAGACAGTATTCCTATAAATAGACCAGATTTACTCCCCAGAGACAGCACGTGTTGATTTGAGATGGGTTACAAAGGTTAACCTACACATGATTTGGCATCAGGACTTGGATGTGGTCTGTTCTTGTTGCGGGACGGCAGCCAAGTAGCTGCTGGCAGCATCTTACAGCAAAATTTTTGCTATGACTAATTCAGGTGACTGTACCAGTACAATAGAGAAGAATGAATCTATCTTTCCCAGGGAAAAAAAAAGGAAACTGTCTATCTGTAGTAGTGAAATTCAGGGCAAAGATTATCTGGAACCTCTCAGTAGCAGTCCCAATCCTTTCTATAGAGACGTGGTATGCTTTTGCCATCAAAAGAGCAGCTTGCAGGTAGTTCAAGCAGCTACAACCACCTTCAGCTACAAAAGGTAAATCCATTCCTTTCCTTCATTGAACAAAGCAATATATTTGTGCAATAAAAATACCCTAGCTTGTACAAACACTTCCATAAGCTTGTTAGGCAATTCAGCACCATTTCCCCAACCCTAGTCCCTGCAAACTCCCAGGAGGTGCCTGCTTTTAACTGGAAGTACAGGGGTTTCACAACCTTCTTAAATGCATTTGGCAGGCTTTTTAATCAAGATTTATGAAATATGGCAGTTCTAACCCGCCCTCTTGCAACCCATGAAGAAAAATGCTCACTCGTTAGTCCAAGCTATTTTAGAGCAAAGGTCTGTTCTGATTCTCATCCTACTAAAACAGCAAGGGTACAAACTAAACACAAATTCATTTTCAGCATACTTCAACAGTTTCGCATTGCTGGAGATATGCAGCTGTATACTAATATTCATCTCCTTCAGCTAAGTAGAAGATAACATCATGCTGTGGCAGAGTATCCCAATTTTACCCACAGATGCAGCATCCATGAAGATTTATCACTCCATAAAGCCAAGACACACTAAGCATTGAAGCAGTCACATCTGAGAGGCTCAACATATAGAGCAAAACTTCCTAGACAAAACTAAGCTAGCACATCACAGAAGGAATGCAAGCAGTAAACAAGCAAAACTCACAGACACCAAGAAAAACCATGTTCGTAAATCAAATAACACACCTCAAAATCTCAGGCATGATCTTTCAGGAAAGAGTGTCCCTTCTTCCACCTTTTCCTGCCTTTGCCTACTGGATGCTAAGTTCCCTTCCCCAACACCTCTCATACCCCCCCACCCAATAGATCTTAAGTTTAAAGTTTAATTGCTGATCGAGAATAATTGTATCTTTGTTTCTGCCACACATTCTCACTCCTCTCTCTGGCTGGTAGCTGCTCTGGCACAGGAATTTTTCCCCCCACTTAACTCTGATACCACAGAGGTGCTGCCACACTCACTGATGGGCTCAGCCTTGGCCAGCAGCAGGTCTGTCCTGGAGCCAGCTGGCATTGGCTCCCCGCACATGTGGGAAGCTTCTGGCAGCTTCTTACAGAAGCCACCCCTGTAGCCCCCCGCTACCAAAACCTTGACCCACAAACCCAATCTGTCATGCTCTAAGTCTAAACACAAAAGAATGCTAACATGCTTTTTACAAATAAAAAAAGCCTATGTTTGCAAAAAGTGTTGTTTTCTTCATATAAATAAGTAGTTTTCAACATTTTCTACTTTAAAAATAAATTTATTTACCAGCTAACGGTAATCAACAAGTCATGCAAAGAAACTGTAGTTCAGACTGAAGATTTTAGCTGCCCCAGGGAGTAGGAGAGTATTCAGAAGTTACAGGAACATGCCAAAAATTAAGGTACTCCAGGAACAAGGACCTTGACATCTTCATGTGCTCAAGTTAAAGAGCTGTCTATGGAGGTACCTACTAGTACTATGAGACAGCACCAGCTTCCAGTTCAGATGCAGGCCAGGGTGCTGTGTGACACCTGGCAGCCCTCAGCCCCACCCAGCACTAGGCACCTGCCCATCAGGTAGCACGGCAGAGCCCTTGTGCCTGCAGGACCTGGCACTTGGCTCACACTGGCACGCTGCCCGCTCCACTCACAATGGAAAAGCAAAGCCTCTGCCACAGCTGCCATCCATAAAAGAGCGATAACAACATCTCCGCCTCACAAAAGTACTGCAGGGAAAATTGAATTTGAGGTGGGAAGCATTCAGAGACAAAACGTGGATATTTTTATGAACAAATTTGGAGTCTTTTAAATCAACAACTAAACATTTGAAGCAACATGGTTATTATACCTTGCATTCAAAAATACTGCAAAGATCACATACACAAAACCACAACCCTTCCTCTGTTATCTTCCTCCACATTCTCCAAGGAAATGCCACACAGAAAAGCACAATTGTTTTATATACAGAGATATATTGCATTTGATGCTATAATTAAAAACATAATTAAAAAGCAAAACCAATTAATATTGTCCACTATGGTAAAAAAAATTAAATCACTGGACTGCATCATACATCCATCTTAACTATGGCTGACCAACCCAGAAAACAAATACTACTTTAAAAATGGCTCAGATGAAAAGGTACATTTTATGAACTACCACTGCTCCTCTGAACTGGGCCTCCAGAACCAAAAGGTGAAGCAAATAACAGGAACTCATCCAAAACTCCAGAGCTTCAAATGCACAAAGCGAGGCCCTACACTCCAAAAACAAATAAAATTTATAGAATCATTTCAGTTGGAAAAGACTTTTAAGATCGAGTCCAACTATAAACAAAACACTGACAAGTCCACAACTAAAACATGTCCCTGAGTACCACATTTACGTATCTTTTAAAAACCTCCAGGGATGGAGACTCAACCTCTTTCCTGGGCAGCCTACTCCGAGTCTTGACCACCCTTTCTGGGAAGAAATTTTTCCTAATATCCAATCTAAACCTCCCCTAGGAACAAACTGAGGTTTTTCCACTCATCCTACTACTCATTATTTGGGATAATAGACTGACCCCACCTTGCTACAACCTCCTCCAGGCAGCTGTAGAGAGTGATGAGGTCTCCCCTGAGCCTCCTCTTCTCCAGGCTAAACAACCCTAGCTCTCTCAGCCACTCTTAAGACTTTTACTCCAGACCCTTCAAAAGACTCATTCCTCCTCTTTGGACACCTCCAACATGTATACATATATATGTAAATATTTAAATAATATATGTGTATATATATAAATAAAATCTACACAGCTAAAAACAGGAAAAAGCAATCTGCAACTAACCAGTGGCATCTGAACAGTCCTGATGAGATTCAGTGACCCTCACTGCAGAGGGTAGGTTGGATATTTGAATCTGAATGAGTCACTGCCCCATTTGCAATCACCACAGCAATTTATCTTTCTTATCTTGGACACCTAGCTTAGAAAGAGATGAATGGCCTTCTGGAGGTAATTATTTCTGTAAATTTAATGGAGATATAAGAGTAACCAGCTCAACACAGGCATCTAAATTTTAGGCAATTAAATTTGGACAGAGAATTAAACTTGTGTCTACTGTTGGAGCATAACTCCAAGACTACACATTCCTGACAACAGGCATCAAGACAAGAGCACAAGATCTACATTTTGAAATGCACAGGCTAATATTTACCTACTATTTGAATGCAACTTGAATGCAAGAAAAGCTTTCAGTATAGTCAGAAAAGATAAAAAATTCTTCTGCAAAATAGTGAGAATCATAACATTAGGGAAAACAAAATTCTGTCCTTATAAATAGCAATTAAAAATATGTATATACACATTCAAGCTCTTCTGAGAATCCTAAGAAATCCCCAGTTTCCTGAATGCCAAAGAAAAAGTCCTTCTTAGGAGGAACTAAACTTGTGTTTCCTCCTCTTTCCTTTAATAGGAAGACAGAAACAGTCACAGTCTTGTAAAGGACTTACACACCTTTGCTATGCATTTTGCCTAACTGCACATACACCTGGTATCTCCTCTGAAGTTTGGTTAATGGCCAGATGCAATTCCTGATCTCTGTACTAACAACTGCAATCACAAAATTGACTGTGAAGACTCCCACCTCACAAAACTGCACAACAGCACACATCCAAGTACTCTTGACATGAATTAAATTCATACATTCTGCTCCTAATTCTGAAATTTTTATTGGATCTGAATTAACTCAACTCCAGCTCCATCTTCTATAGGTAAATGACAACATATCATCAAAACTTATATAACAATAACTGTAAGTGTATTCACAGCTCCACCTATTTTATCAGTGAGGTGAGATGGGGTAATTTGTGAGCAAGCCTTGGGATATAGTGTGGTGTTCTACAGGCACTAAGGTTTGAGATGTTCACCTCCAGCCATGTGCAGCACTTACACACTGCAGCTTTCCCTTGACCAAAAACATCTCTTTAAGCTCCTCCTACAACTGAAAACTGCAAGCTTTGGTACACAGAAGTGCAAAGGACACTGATAAAAAATGGTGACAAAAGAGAAATAAGGGTGAAGAATAAAGGTAGAAGAAAATGACAAAATAAGTAAACTTGTCTCTGCCTTTTTTTTTTTTAACATTACTTCAACTAAGACCATTCATTTTTCTGCACTCTGATGTTCTTTCAGCAGTATTCAGAAAGGATATGCAGAAAAAATGGAGCAACATGAGGCATGTCTTTACTGTCATGAACAAGTAACTAGTATGACAGCCATTTTGTCAGATAACTAGCTGCTTTTTTAAAATGCTCTTCCTTTTTCTCTTTTTGCTTTAGGGTTATTTGACTGGATCTAATATGTTAGCACATGTGAAAACGTAAGGGGAGACCCATGTTCTTGTTATCTGTTCAGCGTACTGCTGATTAACTGGAAGTCCTAATTACCGGCAACTCTGCCATCCTTCATTAATACACACCCACCCCCGCTCAACTACTTCAGGTTCTGTTTTCCTTACAAGTTTTACAGATAGTTAAATTCCAGTCTACTTCCATCTGAAGTATTAAGAGCTAAACAGCTTAGTACACACCTGCTCTTGATCTCTGACAGCTGAGGGAGGTGTTAGAGAGAAAAAGTAATGCATCAGAATAGACGGAGAAGTTAAATTCACAACTCCTGCATTCTGATTTCCAGGAAGAAAACACTACAACTAACTTGGAGTTAGGACAAGCTATGGTGCCTCATTGTAAGAGTGAGGAAGAAGTAAAATTTTTAAAATAATGCTCAGGACCATCATCTTCCTTATTCTGAATAAATCAAGATAAGTTCAGCTGAATCTATGAAGACAGTCCCCTTCAAAAATTATACCCTCCTGTACTGCAGGATAATTATCTGCCAATAACCATACATGTTCTATAAAATAAATCATAAGAGAACATCATCCCTCTCAGCCATTTTTATTCTGGACAAATTCTGATAAAATCCTTTCTGCACCTGCTGAAATTTTATCTACGTCAATATTTCAAGAAAAAGTCACTTTCAATCTGTCTTGAATGAAGAGCTTAGCTTCTGCTTCTAAAAGCATGAAGGGATTTAAAAACATTTTACCACAGCTGCACGTTGTCCTAGCAAAGAATAAGTGCAGTGGATAATTGTACAACAAATAACATCATGCACAAAAATTAGAACTCATCTTAAAGCACAGCATAAACATAGCACTTTCCACAATTTCAGGGTTAGGTACCTGACCCTTTGTCACTTCTGTCTGTTGAACTTGCTCTAAGTGCTAAAATACACAGAAAGGGAAAAAAAACCCAAACAAACAAACCCACAGAGTGACTCACTAAACCTAAGGGGTAATTTGCCTGAGATCCTGAGGTAACTCTAAAGAAAGTTTGATTCTATATAAAATGGGGAATGGCATCAAAGAAGAATGACTATTCACGACAGAGTGTATTACAGATTCACAAAGCACAGGAGGCAGAATACAAGTTTCAAATCCCCAGGGCCTGAGCTGGTATCCATTTTACCTAGATTGAAACACTCCAGCTGCTAAACTAACAAGCATAAGGTAGAGACAGGCACTTTTGCCAAATTTCTCTTCTCTCCTTTTGTACTCAGTACTTAGAAAAAGAAAACACTTCACAGATTAAATAGATAAACCATTTCACATGAAGTCTAGTTTCTTCATTTTTGTTTTAGTGACCAAATCCAAAAGTTTTTTAAATGCAGTTCAATTACTCTTAGAAAAACAATGATTATATATTATGCAGTCTGTCCAGCAGCCATGTCACACAGATGAATTCTAATCACGCCGGCCAATTTTAGCCAAATTTGACAAAGAAACAGAGGTCCCAAAGACGACTAAGTTTCCCCTAAGTTTCACAGAAATCAGCTGCCTGGTAGAAGCAAGACATACAAATTAGCAGTTGCATTGTGGAAAAAGGAAACAGAACTTGGCTGTCATCCATCTCCAGCAGCAGCAATCAACTGGTCAATTGAAGCACTCGCCTAGCTCCAAACCAGCCATAACACAGGCTGGTGCTTGCCAAATGCAGAGGGACGTGAGAGGAAGCCAAATGTGTTCTGGAGTAGGACAGGCCACATGAAGGAAATGAAGGCATGATAGTACACAGGCACTGGGCAGCCCCAAGGGCAGTGCAGCAGTCCCTTCACAGGAGTCAAAGGGGAAAGTTTGCAATAATTAGTTTAGTATTAGGAGCTTGAAGACAACCACACTTTCAGATTGCCACAGCTCTGAAAAGCTTATTTTCAACTTGTTTTTCATTTCGTCAATGGGACAAAGTAATCATATGATGCTATGACTCAAAACTGGACTATTTACTTTCTTTAATACAAGAGTTTGAAAGTTTATGCTCTAATATTCTGATAAGAAATAATGAAATCAAGTCGATGCCACAACATTTAGGAAGCAATATTAAGCTAAAAAGTACATATTTTAAAAGTACATAAATATACATCTGCATCCTGTAGAAAAATGTAATTCCCAGTATATGATGGGGGCGGGCAGGCAGGCAAGCAAGAACCAGCAAAGATAAGACATCTCAAGCAATAACCACCTCTCAGCTTAGAAGTAGGAACTGATGACAACCTCCATCTGCCAAACAGTAAAACAGGTATATCATCTTCACAGAGAAAGACAGCATGAGAAAGCTAAACTTTTTCATTCTGCATAGGAACATACCCACATCCAGTCACCAATTCTCACAGAACTGTGCAAGCTAAGTCCTACCTCTTGTAACTACAAATAACTGTTGGCACTCTTACACTCAACTCTTCTACCCAAAATCACAAGTACATGATGGGCTAAAAGGCACCATGCAAAGGCCACACACCTGCAATTTTGAAACTTTCATGTAATTTACCATGCACTGTATTTAGCTTAATAAGCTGGTAATTAACTTTTTTTTGAGGGGTAGAGGTTGAATAATACCATATCTGCATCACATCACATTTTCTCAGCCATGAGGTACTCTCCTCTATAATGACAGAGACTGAATACGTATCTCCCTTCATCTTCCTCTTTCTCTTTGTCCTCATCTGCTTTTCCTAAACTCTCCGTCCTGCCTGCCCTTCTCTTTGTTACTTAACAGTAACAAAGCAGATCAAAATCACAGAACACCTTTCTTTTAAAGGCTAACTAGAACGACCAGGTTTCATCACCATGAAAAAGACCAAAAAGGGTATTTAATATATCCATATGGTTGCAAGTTACATTAAGGAGATAAAAAGGGATTGGCTACACACTGTCCCTAAGTTTGCAGGTGGAAAATTGAGCAAACTTAGGAAAAGGGTGTTTCATACAGCATATGAAGTTGTTATTCACTATTCTGTGGCTGCTAAAATTTAACGTAGGTTCAAGAAACAACTGCACAGATCCATGCAAAAGAAGTTCATCAAAAGTTTACTAGAAAGAAAACATCTAGCTGAGGAAATTGCTGAAAAAACCCCAATACTTAAAAAGCTGGGGAAACCTTCTGAGACATCATCTCTGCACATTTGTCACACTCTGGGGCTTTTCTACAAACAAGAGTAATTGCACTTGATTAGAGATAGTTCTGGGACAGAAACTTTGATCGATACAGTAAAGGACAGCTGAAGACCATCCCCTGTAGAGACTAAACAAGGGAAGATGTGCATGAACGGAATTATTTAAGCTTGGACCTGTAGCAAAGTCAACTCAAAATACCACTTCCACTTAAAACAAAGAGATCTTTTGTGCTGGTCTCCACACACTCCAGTGTAGAAATTAGAGAAATCAGAGGTTTAGGTAGCAGCCAGACAAAAAAAAGTCATTCTAGTAATGGTTCTTATAAAGTACTTACTTTCTACATAATACATATGTTCTATGTTCTATAATGAAGTAGTACATTACCTTTCTTTTTCCTACACATCAGCATAGCTTGTGCGTCCATAAGCATGTCAAAATTTTATTAACATAACCACACTACAGTTTAAAAGAGATGCACAACTTTTCATCAAAAAGCAAGTAACAGAAATCATTTTTGGTTTGGTTTTTTTTTTTTTTTTTTTTTGTGAGGGGGGAGAGTATAGAGGATGACATGCTAGTAAAAATTGAACAATGCAAGATGTACCACCACAGCAATTCCTTGGCCAAAAGGAACACCCCAGAGCTCAACAGTAAGAGCCAAGCCATACTCCTCCTTCCAACCACTGATGCCAGGAAGTAGCTGAACAGAAAGCAGCTCTGTGGGTTCATGATGTAGAACAATTTGAACACAAACCCATGTCCCTGTACAGCGGTAAAGTCTAAGGACACGCTGGGCTTCAACAGCAAGACTGTAGTCAGCAAATCAAAACACGTCATTATTTCTCTCCTCACAGCACAAAGCCATGTCTAAAGTATTGTGTGCAGTTTCAGGGGTCCCCATTATGAGGGAACACCCTTCAAACTGAAGACAGGCCACTGAGATGTTTTGGGGGCTACAGCCCATGTTCATAGGAGACACCGAGAGCACCAATGTTCATCCCAAAGAAGAGCAGACCAAAGAAGGAAGTTGTTGTGCTGCCCCACCATCTGAATATGGCTTAAGGAAACAAAGCCAGTTCTGAGTGCTGTGGAGTGAAATGAGAAAGTGCAAGAAACACAGGCTAAAACATGGGAAATCTCAGATGAACATAAGAGAGAGAAAAATTTTCCCAAAGAGTGGCTAAACTATAGCAGGCCACCTTGGAGATATTCAAAGCTCAACTAGACAAGACCTTCAGCGAGGTGACCTAGCTTGACTTAGCCCTGCTCTGAGCAAGGGCTGGGACTAGGATGGCCTCTTCAGAATCCGGCCAAGTAAACATTTTTTAAAATTATATATTGAGCAAAAAAAGCAAAACCTGGCATCTTTATAAGAATTAATTTCCAAAAATACTTTCTCAGAGGAACCTTTTCTACGTTTTTTTCCCAGAAAGGATACTTAAAAGTTGGTTTATTGAGACTGGAATATGTAACATAATATTCTTACCTATAAATGACAAAAGGCTCAATCTTTAGAAGACCAAGTTTAAATATGATCATTTTTAATCACCTTATTTAGCTTATCAACTGTACTCATGAAGGAGGCTATTCATATTTCTCAATGTAAGCTGTAAAATCTTACTTTACTACCACACAAAAGCAGCACTGAACCATAAAACTACAAAATGAAACTTAAAAACATTATTAATTGGTATTTTGTTATTAAAGCATGTCTTCCATACCAGTGTCAAAGACCTGGACTACTTCTACTTCAAGACACTTCATATTAATGTCAGAAATAATAAAAGCTTAACATGCCCAGTGTTTGCTGACTCAAAAAGCAAGATGCTAAGCAAATACCTTCAGTTTTACTTGAAACATTTAAAACAGAATTTCATCACCAACACAAAGACACCAAGAATAGCTGCTATAGTGGGTACTGACCTTAGAGAATCAACTCAAGTGCGCTAACTAAAAAAACTTAGCTTTTCAAGATACTCAAGGCACATCTTTCCCTCCTACATATCAAAACTGGCACAAACAAAAAAAGAAGTTACAATCTGCTCAGAAGACAAGGATGAAAGATGAGGATCACTACTGAAACAATGAAGTATAATAAAACTGAAATGTCAGGCAAAAAGTAATTTCTTTTACAGCTGTGGCCATCAATGCTTAAAACACACACATCCCCATTACTATTATTGCATAATTTTAACTCAGCATAGAAAATTCTTCTGGATACAGAGCAGTTATTTTCAACCCTGCAAAGGTGTCCTGTTTATTTTTATTCTACTTTGTGCCAAAATAGCCATTTCTACAGACCTTTAAAACTAGATTTATAGCATATTTACAAAATATCATTCAAAAGTAAGCAGCATGAAGGCATGCACTCTTGCAGTGTAAAAGAACACACACAAAGACTTGTTCGCAATTAATTTGAAAAGCTCTACAGCAACAGAGATTCATATATTCCTAAAACTAAAAAAATACTACTGCACCTATATGGCATTCCAAAGGGCTTCCAATGATTATATCCAAGTTGCAGTTCATCAGTGTTGTGGTTTAATCCAGCAGGTAGATAAACACCACACAGCCACTCACTCCCTGTATTTGTTTGGGGTGAAATTGCAAAATTTAGAGGTGACCACTGGATGAGGCATTTGGTTGAACTATCCCACACACCCTACTACCACTCATAACTACCCGGGGCTGGGGGCAAATCTCTATGTCATATTCTTAAATAGTTGTTTCGCCCTGAACAAGACCTGAAACACATTCAGGAGACATAGCAATAGGAACACGCTGGTTTGGACATGCCAAGGATACTAAAAGTTCTCCAGAGCTACTGCAGTTAGCCTGTAGGAGAGGGGGAAGACGGAGGAGCGTCCCGCCAGCAGCCAGGACGGTCAGAGGAGGAAAGGTGCCCAGTGCAATTATTACTGGTTCCCGTAGATGGCTCCCGAAGCTCGGAGATGGCGGCAGCGCGGAGCACCGCACCACAGCCGCCTCACAGCCACAAGGTTACAAAGTTCAACACAACGAAAACCTCAACCCAGCCCCCAGAGGTGATGAACAGCACAACATGGAACATACACAGCAAGTATTGTTACTTATACAGCACATACATATATACACTTAAAGCAAGTATTGTCAATACACAACAAAGCTCGGAACATGCAAATCAATACTGTAAACTAAAAGAGGGTAGATGAAGATGAAATGTAACTGTGGTGAGGCACTGGAAGAGATTGCCCAGAGAAGCTGTAGATACTTCATCCCTGGAAGTGTTCAAGGCCAGGCTGGATGTGGTTTTGAGCAATCCAGTCTAGTGGAATTTGTCCTTGCCCATGGTAAGGGGGTTGGATGGAACTAGGTAATCATCAAGGTCCCTTCCAACCCAAGCCATTCTATGACTCTACAATTACAACAAATTTGTTTCAACACGCTCCAGTCAGATTTTCCACTATTTAAAACCTTTATGTCCCATACTGGGTGCCAAAAAAGGACTGTCGTGATTTAACCAGCAGGTAGCTAAACAGCACACAGCCACTCGCTCATTCCCTCATCCACAGTGGAATGGGGAAAAGAGCTGGGGAAAAAAAATACAGTAAAATTTGTGGGTTGAAATATAGATTAATAGGACACAAAAGGAAGAGAAAATAATAAAAATTATAATAATAATGAATTTGTATATACATAACAAGTGATGTTCAATGCAATTGCTCATCACCCATAGGCCAAGGCCCAGCCATTTCTCCAGCAGCAGCCCCCGGTCAGTATATACACTGACCATCATGCCATATGGTATGGGATATCCCTTGGGACAACTGGGGTCAGCTGTCCCAGCTGTGTCCCATCCCAACTCCTTGTGATCAACAGCCTCCTTGCTGGTGGGTTAGAGTGAGAAGCTAAAGAGTCCTTCCCAATATAAACACTGCTTGGCAACAACTAAAACATCAGTGTGTTATCAACAGTATTCTCATCCTAAATGCAAGTACAGGTCTGAAAAAAATGTGAAAGTCATCATCCAAACTACTGCAAAACCGAGTTAAGCATCCATGAGTGCAGTCTAAACATGAAACCAGGGGCATACTTTTCCTAACTGGTAGTATTCTTTCATTAAAATGCTTGCAGTTATACCCACAGAGTTGTAATAGAGAAAACATTTTTTCAAAGTTAGCAAAAATTTGAAGACCACTTTGTAAAAGAGGAAATGTACATTGTCCTTCACTACTACTGCTATAAATAAAGTGTAAAAAAATCTGCCATGGTAAGACACCAAATGATGTTCCCTTTCATATACTTAAATGCTCTTTGAAGTAACAGGTAAAAATCAGGTGCTGAAGTAGCTCACTATTAAGATTTATTTTCATATTCTTTGATTTAATTAATACTTTCAATTTAGTGTTTTGGCATTGCAGGCTCAAGAAGAAAAAGAATTTAAATTAAGCACTCTAACACTCAAGAGATTCATCTAACCTCCCAGTCAGATGATGTGTAACCAGAGAACAACATATGGTCTTTATTCTCCCTGCTTTTTTTGAATGATCCTCTAATTCAAGCTTTCACTTCCTTTCCTTCTCAAGTTAGTCACAGAAACGTTTCATCTGACAGAAGATTACTTTCTGTTCTGTCAGTAAGTTGGGGGAGAGAGGGAGGGAGAGGGAGACTCAGTAATTACTGTTATTAAAAGATTAAAATTATGTTATTATTTTAAGAATCAAACAACATTGACACACAGTAATTATTCTGAATAGAGAAAAAATACTGGAAGACATTTAAGAGTAGAATTATGCAGTTACAAAGCACAAAGTTCACCTCTAGTGCAACAGCATGAAGAAAATATGACCACAGCTAAAGCACAACAACAATTACTCTTCTAGACTAAATTAAGCTTTTTCCATTTCATCATGTTATTATCATATGGTGGCATGGCTTAGTTAGGAACTAAAATGTAAATTAAGAAAACAGAACAGAGACTACTGAAGTGTTCAGAAAGACATTCTTTCCTTCTCTTCCCCATTCCCAAAATTACATACTAGTAAACCCTCAGCAGCATTCTCCAAGGAAATCTTTTCCATCTCAAAACCACAAATAGAGAATCTTTTTGCCTAAGCATCCAAAATCATAAATGAGCATAAATTGCAAATTTCTGCAACAGTTATTTGATCAAGGCTGAAAACCTGGTGCATTTAGAAACCTTAACACATCAAGCATAAAACCACCTTCCAATTCTTGTTACCTTATTTGCTTATTCTGTAGCAATTCTGTCCATTTTAGACAATTCTTCAAAATAAAATTCTGAAATGTATGCCAGAAATTTTTCAGACCAAAATCAGTGTGAGAGATTTCTTTGGCCATTAAGAAAAAAAAATACCAAAAACTGTTACTTACTATTTAATGACACAAAAATTGGTTGAAATCATTTTATGCTACATATTCAAGAATGATTTGACTATTAAACAAACCCAAACCTGTTTATCTTAAAATGTTAAGTATAAAAAATGAGGCATCCACTTCCTTCACTTACTCTGATTTTCGTAGTTACAAACAAACAAATCTGGTATTATTTTGTATCAAGAATTGTAGATAGAACTCAAGTGAAAAGTTGTAGAGGTATTTGGCAAGTATTTGCCACAAGGCAGAACTCCAGGCTGTTTCTTACACTAGCTGAACTACAACTCTCTAATCTATCAAAACCTACCTGTGTACTACACAAATGACGGTGTATCATACCTTACATCTGAATTTAAAAACTTGAGTAAATTAAAAATTTGAATAAGTTTTTAAAACCAAGAATCATGACTGTGCTCATTATACATTCTGTTTTCAATGAAAAGCAGCTTGATGGATCACATTTTTACATAAGGATCCTCTCAGCACTCCTTAGCAGCTCATTACTTTAACACGAAGTGTGCCTCATTCAGAAATCACTACTCTGCACAGTCAGAACCAAACCCTTGAAAATCACACACCTTCTCTTCAGCTCCTTCACTGATGTTTTCCCCCCTCATGCTCTTCTCCAAATAACAGTTAAACGAAAACTTCACACTCACTAGTACTTTCAACTGTATAACAGAAAGTGTGCTAAGAAGTTGAAAAATGCAATGTTCATTAGCACTACAATTCTAAAAAATAGTTTCAAGTTCATCTCTGCTTTGTATTTAAAACAGTCTTGGACACAGTATCAATGTTACAAAAGTAAAAAAAAAGTATGTACTTGGAAACTCTGAGTAAACTTAACTGCCCTGATGCCTTTTAAAGTCTGCCACACTTCCACTATACAATGAACCTAACAGTAATTATGGCAACATCAACCAAAACAAGTGGAAATGTGCTTCCATAATAAATGGCAATTTCCATTTCTATCATTCTAACAAGCAACACCATGAAACAAGATGATCCAGCTGTTGAAAGACGTATTTTACCCATTCAGTACACTGCTATCAATATCAGAGCTAAGTGATTTCATATCCCCATTAAATAGGAGAATAATATTATTAATGCCCTTCATAAGGGTACTGGATAATGCACAATTCTAGCCTGTGATTTAATGATGTATCCTGATTTACATCTGTAAGTATTTAAACACTGAGATCGTACATATTGTATTTTACAACAGTAAAAGAATATAACACAGTGCAACTTCAGCAGACTGAAAAAAACAAGTGAACACGAGTCTCTAACAACTACTTAATAGAATAGATTTAATGATAACACAGGCACACTGTTATCTAGCAGTAATAGCTGCAATGCAAAAATGTCAAACTTTTCCAGGTAACACACAGAGATGTGCCCAAGATAACCTCACTAACTCCAAACTTTGATAAGATAAGCTTCCAGCAAGCAGCACTGCTGTAAAACAGCAGATGCTAGAAACAGCCCCTGCAGTCAAAAACTGCTGGACAAGAGCTCTTGCAAGCTTTCTGTTCCTTGAGAAGATTTGCTACTCCATGATTCATAAGAGGCCAACAAGCCACAGCAATTTGACATACAAAAGTCACAACACCGTGGAAGGTTTTCTTTGTTCATGTAACAAAATTCTTTCCTTTTTTTCTTCTCAGATACAAGCTGTGAACACTCTTTCTTAGTCACATTTTCCCAAGAAAATGCTGGCAGCCACCCTAAAGCGTTAAACTGAACACAAATATTCTAAGGCTGGGGCTGTGCCAAAGACACAGCTGCCATGCCACTGAGAGTATCTTGAAGCTGTCTGAACACACATGGCTTTTTCTTCTCTGGCTTTCTTCAACAGCTTTTTTTTGGGTATGACACAGCACTAGAAACTCGAGCTGTTCCTGGAGCACAGGAGAGAAACAAGAAGAAAGAAAAAGCCAGTCTTGACCACCGCCCCCAGACAGCACTCCCTCACAAAGAAGCCAGTTCAGCAGTCAGTTCTCAAGAAAGTCTTCGCTTGCTGTCAGTTAATGCCATCACTCCCATTTCCAAAACCTAGGCTACATTTCCCCAAGTGAAGGGTTCAAAATGATGCCAATGCAAGAATGCCCATCATGCTTTAATTACTTACCAGTGGTACAAAGATTATTTAAACCACTTCCTTTTTCCTTAAATGTGCAAAGAAGCTCAAAGGTTGTAATTCAGTCCTAGAGCTGTCCAGTCCACATAAAATCTGACACCTCATGATTATGCATTAAATTAAGTACATAAAAAGTGATTCAAAACATTCCCATACTATTCATCCCCCAGAGAGCCTTTCCTCCTTCCTGTCAGCTCTATTAGAATTACTCTTACTGGAATTAAATATGCTCCTTTTGCTCTAAAGAAGTAGAAAACCTACTATTCCTAAAAGTATGAACAATATGCACAGCTTGGAGAATCAGTCTTAAATTTATTTTAATTGTAGTGCTATGACAATCACAGAAAAAAAAAAAAAAAACCAGCAGTATATAGGATATTTAATATCCAGTGTTTCCAAGTGTAATTCTATCTAAGTAAAACTTCAGGACAGCTCCTTACTTCTATGTACTCCTACAGGTATTATTTACATAACGCTGTATTTTAACCAACCATAACACACGAAATATACACACAGAAAATCCTAATGAATATCACTCTGTTATCAGTATGAATGATAACAATACCCTGCTCCAAAATCACCAGCTACCCTCCCACCAGCTTGCTGCTCAAGCACTCAGGGTCTGGGGAGTGTGAGCACACAGAAATTGAAGAGAGAAGGAAACATCTGTCTCAAGAGTCTTATAACATTATCTCAGAATGCAAAGTCTTTGCAAAGGTCTGAGACCCAGTTCATCGATATGCAACATCTACTGCAAATGCCTCATATTTCTACCTTCTAGATGTCACAGGCATTCTAATAATTAAAATTACCAGGAACATGTAAGTTTAAAAGCATCTACTTTTGCTGAAATGGTAACATACTGACCTCCAGAAAAATCTAGACTCTTAAACACACTGCTGCTTTTATTAATTCACCCTTCCATTGAGAAATTCATTTCGGTTTGCTGGAAAAGGCAAATAATAATCAAGCATGGTGCTATTCCATCCCTCCCGCAAATCCCTACCAAAATCCCATTTTTACATGCTTTGCTTACATTACACTGAGAAACAAAATTTCTCTTAAGGGGAGAGGTAAATCAGCCCAGAAGAGTAAATCTCAATTGTGTAACAAGCTCCACCCCATCGCCTTGCATTTGTGATGATACCAATTAGTTTAACAACTGATTATTTGAAGAAAAATTGATACAAAGTCTTATGAAACTCAGCAAACAGGAGATAATATGCAGTATTTAATATGAGTTCTTCAAAGAGCACCAGCTCAAAAAGAGGTAGAAAGAAGGAAAGCAGTATGTCACTGAGTCAAACCCATTGTGAAGTATTTGAATCCCATAAAGAAGGCAAAGCCTAAGAATTACAATGCTAAGTAAATAACTTCTAAAACAAGACTCAATACATTCAAAATTCCAAAGACTCCAAAAATGAGACTAGCTGTGGAAAACCTACACATTCCCAGAGAACTCATTGATTGGAAAGAATCAATCTGGGACATACTATACCAAGAAAAGTAAGGCCACTGCAAAGGTGGGTGTTAAAAAAAAAGTCTGTAGCAATTTAAAGGTCTTTTAACTTTAGTTTTTCTTTCCTCCATTTTTTTCTTTCACAGTAGCAACAACTTCACTCTAACTTGAGACAATTCTATAAATCAAGGACATCTTATATTAGTGCTTTAGCTTCCCAGCAGAGAAACGAACAAGTGAAGTGTGTGTCCCCCAAGATGGCCCATAAATCGATTTGAGATCTCACATAAAAAGATGCAGGGAGAGTCTCTCCCAACAACTATTGAAAACCAGGAGGGTGAGCTGCAGCAAGACAGTGGAAACCACAGCTGAGATGGAGTGCATAGGTAACTGTCACACTTGTTCTGCCTTTTCTCTCTGTTTTCAACAGTCTGATTCATTTCTCTCCAAATCCTCGCTCCCTCTTCCCTCATCCCAAATCAAGAGAAGAAAATCCTTTCTTCAGCAGAACTACGGTGTGAGGTCATTTATCTAACAATATAAAAATAAGAACATAAATGGTGTTTTAACTTATGCAGTCTATGTCTATCTAACACAGTTCCATTTTTGTCAAGGGTGGCCAGAGGCAGATGATCCAGGTCAAGAATGCAAACCACAGCAAATACCTAGACATAAGTGTTCAGAGTAATTCCTGGCTATCAGCCATTTTAGAGCTGGTAGTCCAACTTCACTGTAGAGTTCAGTATCCAGTGCAACTATCCCTACCTGGCTTTGCCTAATTACAGTTTTAACTCGCTTACATTTTTTCTGCTGTGCAATATCATGTGGCAAGTAAGTTCCACAATTTAATTACACATTGCTTGACAAGCTACTTTAATTTTTATCAGGTAGCAAGTTTAATTGACCATGTGGCCTAATTCTTGTCCTAAGAAAAACAGCTACTCTTGCTTTCTATTCATCATTTCTGTTTGATCTATGGATTTTATAGATCTCTATCATTTCTCCCCCTGTTGTTCTGTTTTTCAGAGTAAAGATCTTCATCTTCCCAGCACAGAGTATCTTCCACACCTCTCATCCACTTTTTCACTGTCTATGAAACCCTTGCTGTGCTGGGATGATTACTTTAATGCACATTGTCAATGATTTTGACACACCAGTGATAAACATAATGACCTAACAATGATTTAATTCTTTGTGAACAATTCCCAACAGCTGTCTGACCACTGCCCTTTTCTGAGTAAGTAACAGGAGCAAATATAGAGCTCATCACTGTGTATATAGGTTTACATTATTTTGCCCTGTATGAGAATCATTTGGCATTCACCAGAACCAAACTACACTTGTATGCGAAAGAACTGGAAAAAGGTTTTGGAAGAGTTTGCTGCAAGTACCCAACTAGTTCAGATTTTACCAATCCCCACAGATCATCAAATTGCTATGGTGCCACAGTACTGTCATTCCTTAAGAATATAATGAACCTCTTAACCCCAGCAGAAACCTACTGTGAACATTGTTCCAACAAGAAGCAATAATTTATCTATCTAGCTTCTCATCTTTTAACCAACTGTACTAACCCACAGGATAATCACTTGTCTTTGGCACAAATAAGCTTTGGTTGAGGTCCTTAGTAAAAAAAATTTACCCACTTTTAAACCAATCTGCTACTGATTTCAGTAAATGATTTCCAACTCTACAGTTGCAGCATTCAGTGAGCAGTAATTGTGTAGGATTTAGTAAGAGATCTGCTTTCATTTTATGTCGTGCCTGCAGATTACATAAACTTCACCAAGTTCACCCCTCTTCTGCAAAGGGAGGTGTTTCAAACATGTTAGTCCCCTACCTCCTTCTATCTCCTTATGTCACCTATCCTTTTTTGCATCTTTTAAACAATTAATTATAGCCCTAAATTTGTTTCTTATCATTGTAACAATTCCAGCTAGTAATAATTATTTTTCAAACACCTAGCATCTTCTTGCAAAAGAAGAAAAAAAGAGAAAGTAGCATCTGAGTTAGTTTCTTGGGGTTGTTCCCTTAACAGAATGCAAAATGCTGGACGTTCTACACTCCATCAGAGTGAAAACAACGAAGAATTCAGGTTCTAACTACACATTACTTGTGAGCCAGCAGGAATGCAAAATGATCAGATCACCCAGTAAGGGATACACCTGAACAAATAAAAAATGTGGCATTTTGTGATTTCATGGTACCAATCAAACTTCACAAGATTACGCACATCACAAAAGAAGTGTCAAGAATCTCAAAACAGATGCATCTCTCCTGTGAAACACTGTGTTAAGCTTGTGTCTAAGGAAAATCTTTTATCCTGCCTGGGCTTACTCAATATGCAGGAACCAATTTCAGCTGGGTTTTCCAAAAATGTTTTATTGGAATAGCAAAAAAACATGAGGGAAAAGCAGATCATCTTGCAGAATTCTGGAACTTACTACTTTGCCAAATGCCTGCTGTGCTTTTAGAAAGTGGTGTTAGATTCATCCCTGTGAGAACTTCCTCGTGTTTCCAGGCATACACCTACTTTTGCTTTAGAGCTTGGATCATATCAGATGTTTAGGCCTACAAGAGGACACATGTGAATACACCAAGCTTAAATCCAGAGTTACCCAGTATGCACCACATTACTTGCTGAAATAACAAAACCTCAGTTTAAAAGTTTGTTGTACATCAACTCTGTATTTTTCACTTACAAAGTACATACAACCACAACGACATTAATATAAGGGTTTTCTCATGGACTATTAAGCAGTATTCTTCTGTTTCCAAACAATTAGTACAATTCCATTTCCTCTTCATCTCTGGGAGTAACTTTTCATAGTCACATCGTTGTTTACATAATCTTCAAAATACATTAGGTTTTACAAGACTGTATTTTTTTGCCATAGAGTTACGAATTTTTATGGCATCACACACTGGAATAAAAAAAATCTGTACTAGTTGACAAAGAACTCGCAAGTACATTTAGCTGTACCAAAAAAAAAATCTTTAGTTATCCAGTTTGCACCTCTTGCTTTCCCACGGAGATCAATCACCCAACCCAAGATCTGTGAACCACAGGCTAAACCTGCTGTTGGCCATGGCACATTGGTAATTTTTGACAATATGTTGGCATTTCTATGTAAAAGATTCCCAAGCTCTGCAAAGATCTAGAAACACTGAAGAGGTCTTGGCTTGTCATATTCTCTTGTGAAATGGCACACAGGAAATTTAAAAAACAAAACAAAACACACTAACAAAAAACCCAAACAAAAACAAACAAAAAGAAAATTGGGTTGCAAGCCAGTAAGAAGTGCTTTGCAAACTCATTGTTTACATAAGGGGATGTATTCTGTAGTCCTTCTGAATTTCAGTTCTAGTAATAAAACTGGATTCACTAATTCATGGTCCATTAAGGTCCATATTTTAATAAGAACACTAGAAACCTGGTTCTGAAATTCAGGAATATAACTATAACAACACAAAAAGGTAATTCTGCCACTTGGCCTTCCTCCTCATGTTTGATAATTAAATAAAAAAGTTAATACAGAACTTCTGTTCCAAGACAGAGTATCTTTTTCACTGACATGTAACACAAACACTTTATCTGTCCCCTAGCTGGAGCCAATATCTCATTCCAAGGAACAGTGTCGTGTATAATGAAAAGAACTAGCATCAGAAAATGCAGGCTTTCAATGAGAGCTGCAGGAATCTGTCTTCAGAAAAAACACTATTCTGCACACAAACTACAGGGGCCTTTTACTCATTTCCATAAAACACCACTATCACAAAAAAAAATAATAATAAAGGAAAGAAAAAAGGCTTCCAGCTTTACCTACCACTGTTACATTTACTAGGTAGGGCTAGTTTACCTTTCAGAAGCTGACAAAAATGTAATTGATATACTAAAGGCAAACATTACAAATTCCCAGACAATTTTATAACAGATTACTCTGACAATACCTGGTTGGGGGAGGGGAATAGATATATAATTACTGTTCTGTATTAGCTACACTGTATTACTGTTTTACTTGAAAAATAACTTTATCTTTAATTCAGAATCATAAAATGTAAACACCAGTTGCAGAAACTGACACAAACAGGTGTCTACATTAACTCTTCTAACCTTGTAAGATTTAAGAAACTTACTCTAAAATCCAGTCAGTACAGGCAGTATTTTACAAGCTAGCAGATTTTCAACTAAGCAAGGACAACCTCTTTTTTTTACTTGATGTGCCACGCAGTGCTTCTGCAGTTCAAGTGGGGACAGATTTTAACATAAAAAGTTGGTTTTGGTTTTGTATTAGGAAACTTATCATTCTGACATCAGGTGACAGCAACAGTAACAACCAATTTGGTACAAAACATTATTTAATCACCAGTGTAGTCAGATATATAATACTACATTAAACACCACTGAAGGCTCACTCACAGATGTGTTAAATAACTCTAAGATCTAATAATATGAGAAAAATCATAAGTAAGAGCAACAGCAAAGCAGTTAGAAGCATGGATGTTCAGGTTACGATTCTTTTTAAAGTGCATGAAGACAGCTAAACAAGATCTCCGAAACATTATTTCTTTTTCCATTCCACCTCACATTCCTCAAAAATATAGGCATTAATTCCTCCCTCTTTCATAATACCCTCCCCAATGCAACTAGGTCAAGGCATAATTTCAGTGGACCTGGTATCAGCCCATTAGTGGCCCAATCAACTTTCAGCCTCTGGCTCCCACCCTACAGGACTGCAAGAATAACAAGTGTTTGCAGCCATTCAAGTGTCTACACTCCCAAGGAGGGCAGTAAACACTGCAGAGGAACAGACTGTTTCAAAGGCACCTCATATATGTACCTGAAAGCCATTTACCAGCGGTACTCATTCAGCTGAAAAGGCAGTAAAACAACTTGGAGTTGAAAACTGTGATAAAATTTTGAATAGGCAATAGAAAGCAAGAAAAGCAAACTAAGAAAATAAAACTACTTTTATGGAAAACTTTTGCATTTTCAGAGAGGTCTAAGGACAGAAGAGGAGAGGGGCAAGTTTCAAGGCACAGTCCAAAATTCCCGTTAAATAAGCTAATGTTATAAAAAGTAGCAGAAATAGTTATGATTATTTCAATTCAGCAGTAGCCAGGAACCACAGGATTGTGCACCCTAGAACCACTCAGAACAATATTTTTGAAGCTTGATACACTTACTCAAGAAGAAACCTAATTACTCTATTTGGTTACTATTACCACAAAGTAGCACTGCAAAAGCTGGGCCAACAAACACAGCATCACCCGCTGGTTAAAGGAGGTGATCATCCAGCTGCACTTAGCACTGGTGTGGCCTTACCTGCAGTACTGTGCACACAATTTGAAAACTATGTGAAGGCCCTTAAATACATCCAGAGGAGGGCAACAAAGCTGATGACATGTCCTGTGAGGAGCAGCTGAAGACTGGTTTGTCTATATTGGATTACAGGAGGCTGAGAGGCAACCTCATTGCTCTCTTTCTACAGCCTCATGAGCGGGGTAAGTGGAAAGGGAGGTGCTGATTTTTTCTGTCTGGGATCCAGTGATAGGATGAACAGGGATGGTTCAAAGCTGTGGCAGGGAGGGTTCAAACTGGACATAGGAATCAATCATTCCTTTACTGAGGGCATAGTCAAATACTGGAAGAGGTTTCCTAGAGAGGTGGTCGATGCCCCAATCCAGTCAAATGTTTAAGAGGAATTCAGCCAGTGCACTTAATAACATACCAAGATTTGGTCAGCCCTGAAGTGGTCAAGCGATTTGACTAGATGATTGTTGTAGGTCCCTTCCAAGTAAATGATCCTGTTTTATTCTAAATCACATGACACCCACTTTAACCTTTTCCATCTTAGACATACATGAAACCACAATCCAGGAAAACCACTAACTTAAACAGTTAAACAGAAATGTCCCCAGAACGCCATCGAAAATAACACTGTGTCACATAATTTGAGCAGTTTTTCTCAATTACATCCAAAGTATGTTGCTCTGTGCTTTAGCAGTTAGCACTGAAGTTTAGGTTTGGTGAAAGACTTTCCAAGTATTTAAGGAAAAAGGTTAGCACTGACTAATCAGTGAATCACTTCAACAAAACAAAACAAACAAACAAGCAAAAAAGTCCCAAACCAAAACAAAAACTTCCTACAGTGCAAACCCATTTTTGGCTAGCAAATAAGCGTTTGCAGTAGGTATTTGAAAAGCACAATTCGTTGAAACACGTTGCTCCAAAATGGATATTGTGTACCCAACGACTGGGACTAAGCAGAAAACGCAAGTCCCGAGTTCAAGCCTCACGTGTGCCTCATTTACCCTACCTTAACCCCACTTTTTTCATCTTGCCTTTCCTACTGAAAAGGCGCACAGTGCAATTAACAACCCCAGCACTACGGGCAGGCACCAGGCCTCCAGGCGAGGCCGGCCCCGGGGCAGGAGGAGAGGCGGGATGCCGCCACCGATCCCGAAGGGGCTCGGGGGCTGTCCCGGGATGGGGATGCCGGCCCTCCCCGCAGGGCCGCCGGGACGGGCCGGGAGCGGCTCCCCAGGGCGAGCCAGCGCCAGGCCCCGAGCGCACCGGGGGGCGGCACCACCCCCTGCCCGCGGCCGACGGGCTCCGAGCGGAGCTGGGGCGGGGACGGCCCCCGCACCGCACGCCTCAAACACGGGGCCCTGCCCACCCCGCCCCGCCGCTCGGAGTCACCCCCGGAGGCGGCGGCGGCGGCGCGGCCGAGCTCGGCCCCACTTACCAGCCCAACTCGGAGAGCGCCGCCCGCGCCCGGTCGGCCATGGCGCCTCCCCCGCCGCTCACCCGCAGCACTCGGGGCCGGCGGGAACTGCGGGGATCCCCGGCACTCGCTCGGAGGGGGAGGAGGGACGCGGGGCCCTCTCGTTCCCCCGCCCCGCGGGCCTCTCCGGGCGCTCGGGCCGGCCAGGGGGAGGGAAGGGGGGAGGGAGGGAGCAGAGGGAAGGAAGGAAGGAGGAAGGAAGGGGCGGAGGCGGCGCAGGCAGAGACGAACAAAGCCCGCGACCGGCGGCTGCCTGGAAGCTGCCGCCGCCATGGCTGGGAAGGGAAGGAGTGAGGGCAGCGCAGCGAGGGAGCGCCGGCCCTGCTCCTGGGGCTCGGGGCCTGCCGCCGTGTAATGTCGGGAAGGGTTTGTTTGAATGCGTTTCGTCTATAAATAACATTATTGACAGTAGCGTTGTGCTAGAAAAGGCTCTCCTCCATGCCCTGAAAACGGGTGTTGCGGGTGAGGAGGGATTTTTAGAAGGGCCTGGCACGCAGGTCGCATGAGGAGCAGCTGTGGGAGCTGGGACTGTTTAGCCTGGAGGAGACTCAGGAGAGACCTCGCTCTCGACAACTCCATGAAAGGAGCTCGTAGCCAAGTGAGGGTTGGCCACTTCTACCAAGTAACATGGTAGGACGATTGGAAATGGCCTCAATTTGTGCCACAGGAGGTTTAGACGGGATATCAGGAAAAACTTCTTCACAGAAAGGGTGAAGTATTGGAAAAGGCTGCCCAGGGAAGTGGTGGAATCACTGTCCCTGCAGGCGTTCAAAAAAGCTGTAATGTGGTGCTTAGGGACATGGTTTACTGGTAGACTTAGCAGTGCTTGGTTAATGATTGGGCTCATTGTTAAGGGTCTTTTCCAACATTAATGATTCTTTGTGAAAGACAGTTCCTGTGTTTATGTTCGGCAGTTGTTGTTTGGGGTTTTTTTCCTTAATTATTTGCCCTAAAATGGTGGATACTGATATGAACGCTTTGGGGTTTTTTTAATCTGTCTTTTTAATGGGAATTATACTTCAACAGAATAGCACTATTTCATTATTGCTGTTGGAAGTGCCTAGTGCCCTCGGCTGTCAGTGACGAGCGAGGTGGGAGCACAGTCCTGTCTACTCTGTGTTCCAGCATTCAGAGAAACGGCCAGAAGGTGAAGGTGAACACGAGCAATCCAGGAGTTAAGAAAATGCTTATCAAGGCCTTGGCGCTCAGGGTTTCTGCCTGCAGGTGAGGTCAGGTGCTCTGCAGAAAACACTGACAATTTGCATTAGTGAGTCGTGTCCAGCTACTTCTGTAACCCATCAATGCCAAATGTTAATACTTCTTTTTTAATGCTGAGGTTTTGAAACTTTTCTACCTGCTGTGTTTGTCTATTAAAGATGGACTTTTCTTCATGGGTCACTTTTATCATGTTTAGATGTTTCAGTTTTTATGTAGCATCTTCAAGTCAAAACTTCCAGTTTTGGTTTGGTTTAGGAGGTTTTATGTTTGTTGTTTGGTTATTTTGATCCACCTGAAAAACCTCTCTTTGCTATACTGAGTACAAATCACTTGGGATTTTTACACATGACACTCTGTGCTGCTCATTCATGGTATTTTCTTTGTGTCTATAGGTTACATACTCTAGGACAAAGATTTCATCCCCAGTAGATATGGTGTCCTGTGTGCCTGCTGTTTTTAAGAAAGCACATATATTTTTAAGTTGATAATTATTAAAAACTTGACACAGATGAAGGAAATAAAATGTATGTTACTCAGGTTCAACTGAACAATGTTTAATGCTACACATATCCTTGAAGCTTTCCTTAACAGAAACTTATAGGGAAAAAAAAAAAAAAGGCAGTTTAAAAATGGAAGACTGACATATGTGATTTCTGCCAGCAAAATCTCAAAACAATGAATATAGTAAATAGGGAAGCTTTAATCTTTGTGGTGGTCATTAAACAACCAAAAAAAATTTAGCAGAGGGAGCATTATTAATTGGGAAAGTGGATTCTCAGAGGTCATGCAGTCCCATATCATGGCAAGGCTCCAGGGGAACATGAGCTTCCAAAGGAATAACGTCAAGGAGAACTAACTAACCTAAGAGCCTTGAAACAGACCTACTCTATGTCTGTACCAAAGAAACTCTTGAATTAGTGATGAGGAATACTGTTAAAGCAGAAGAGTCACACTGAAATGTCAGTGGCCAAGTCACACCCAGTGTTGCAACAGTAGCAGCCACTGACAGGGAAAAGCACTAGCAGATAGGTGGAAGTGTGGTTCCAGTTCAGAGATTATTATGCAAAAGAAGTGGGAATAAAAACATCTTGTATTTGGAGTCTGACCCGTCTGCACATTAGATTATCAAGAAAAGTTTGTAAACATTGTAACTCAAAATGGGATACTCAAAGAGCCAATTAGTAAGGGATGGAGTATGACCTAGGCAAAGATAATGAGAATTACAGACTTTATGCATTGTCTCATGTTAGTTTAAGACATGGAGGCATTTGCCTACTTAAATCTTCATTGAAATCGCCAGGCAATTATACCTGCAGTTTATGCCAGCATAGGGCTAGCTGTTGCACTTCATGGCACTAAACACCATCTCTATAAAGAAAATGTAGGTGCTGTCCTTCTTAAAGATCTTCAGGTATCTGCTCTAACAAATTCATTGTATGCAAGCTGAGATGTGTGTGTATATAGATATATATATCATGTGTGCATCCTTTTGTACAGGAGAAGTCCCCATTAGTGTGCATTTCTCTGCTCACCAAGGGCACTGTCTGAGCTTTGCAGTTTGTAGCTGCTGTTGGCTGTGCTGCACTGAGGCGAACAGTTAGTTCCACTGTAAAACAGAAGGTGATACAGTGCCTGCTCGGCAGTCAGAAACCTGCAGATAAGACCCTCTGTACCAACTGTTCATGATAAAACATTCTTAGAGCATATTCTCTGTATCAATCACCTTTAGAGTAAATGACATTGCTCAAGGTAATGAGCACTGGAGTACCTGAGGCTGTATGGGGACTGACCTAACCCCCCACACACTTCTAAGGGGCTCTGTGCCTCCAGAGCTTTCTCTGAAAAATGCTTGTTGTTCAGATGAATCAGTGCATCACTGTCCACAAAATTCACATGGACTTCTTCTGTCCAAACTGCCTAAAATGCAGTTCTGTTTGACTGCTGCTCATGTGACCATGGACAACTTAATCTGTGCCAAAGTGTTTGTTTCACAATGTTCTGTGAATACCTGAAAGGGTTGGTCTACTCACGCACCTCTTGTGAGACAGAGCTCTAGCAGACAGAACTAGCACACAGCACAAGAGAGCAAGAGCCAGTTTTTGAAGCAGCCCTGCAGGTTCCTTGATTCATTGGATTGATTCATCCTTACTGCCTTTATCTCCTGCCAATTCCAGGCCCAATCCTCTTGGTTAGCAGTAGGCTCACAAAACTGGGGAGCTGAAACTTTTGACTGCATGTTCCAGAAACAGGCAAGAGCAGAAACCTGTAACACTCATTGTGAGTTATGGCATCATTCACCCCAGCCTGCTGTGCTGAAATTAACAACAGTGGGATGAAGACCCTGAACATCAGGTCCAATGAGAGGTTCCCACAACAGCAGAAATGCTGGTTTGGTCTCAATTTTTGTCTTCTATAGAATACACTTTCTTCATTACAGTATCTGAAGGTAACAGGTCTGCTTACTGAACGAAAAAGCAGATGATCCTTATCCTGGATCTGTAGCTGAAAGTAACTGGACACTGCATGTAAAGGGCCTTTCCTTCTGGTCACCATATTTCTAGGAGCGTGCTGGTGTGCTGGAGTTTCAAGAAAAGTGGTTATCTCTCCACATCCCGTGATGGGCTGGGTCCTGAACTGATTTGACTGCAGTCAGAAGGATTAGCTTTACTACATGTATTGTTGCATGTCAGCCACAATATTGTATATGTTTTATCTGAAGGAGGAGGACAGTACTCAGCACTCAGTCTTTCTTCTCATCCTTCTTCTGTCATGCACTTCCCTAAATTGTAGATAAAGAGCAAAGATAGTTGGTTACGAGTGTTTCGCACTGGTGATTCCTACTGGGGGGGAACAGGCCTGACTTGTCGAGTCTCATGGCAATCAAGTAGCTGTCATTTGTTATGGCAACTGGAGAAGGGATTGACTTTTCACAGACTGAAGAGAAGAAGGGAAAATTACAGGAGTAAAGATTTTTTTCATGGGGGAGAGGAACGAGAGAGGCTTGGAAGGGAGCAGGATGAAGGAAAGACAAACAGCAAGTGCATATCCTACATGGAAATGGTAACGGATTATGAAGTCTTGGACATAATACCACCACCTATAGCCACAGACTGTGGTTAAGGTGGTAGTGCAAGGAGAGAGAATTTCCACTAAAGGCCAAGGCTAACATTTTTGTCAGGCTGCTCTAATTGACTTTGTCACCTGACTGTCCTCTTCTGGAACCCTTCAGTTTGACCACATTCCCCACTTTCTCCTGCAAATCACTCAGTGTATGTCAGGCCATGGGCATCTTAAAGGTATAGTTCACGCTGGCATTATGTCAGTCAAAAAGAGAGCATCACACTCAGTGAGGCACTGTGGCTGTCAGGACAGGGGCGTTTATATATGGCACAGTGATGCTATTGTCGGCTCTGTGCACGGCTGCTTATTAAAATCTCAGCAGTTCAGACCTGAAAGTGCAGATGAACCACTGCAATGACCACTAGGGTACAATGGATCACTAAGTACTGCAGAATGTAATCACATATAATCATGACGCTTTCAGAGCCCCTTGTGGGCCGGCAGAAGGGCTGGTGTTTGTCAGCCATTCTGGCACAGCTCAACCTATTGCCCCTCTGGACGCTGACTTGGTAAATAGCCAGGGAGCAGAGGATCAAACAGCATATGGCTTTGCAGACGTTACTGGGCTGCAGTAAACATCCCAGCCCTGAACAGCTGTGCCTTGTCTCTAACAAGATTACTTTTAAGAGAATGATACCTTCTGGACTGGATGAAAATCTGGAAATAAGCATGTTGTCAGGGCTTTGAGTGCACCAAGAGGCTCTGCAGCCTCTTCCCCGCTGCTTGGGGTTTGGCTGCCCACTGCAGCTCCAATATGGTGCAGCTGTAGCCTTGGATCAGGATGCTGGCGACAGAGCTGTGTGAGAAGAAGCTATGGGAAGTTTCATGGGGGCTTCTTGCTCTTTGCTTGGGAGCTGCATTGAAGCGCAGGCTTCCATCCTTAAGACTTGTCTTAGGTATGCCTGTGCCTGTCCATGTGCCTTGCTGATCCTGAACCACTGATTTGATTTGCTGGCTTGGCCTTGCACCTGCTTCATCACTGCAGACGTGTCTTTTAATCTCGAATACTGCCTCACCCTGCTCCTCAGTGTGGCACCTGCTGAGGTACTGTGGGATTGTGCCTTCCTAGGTGGGATCATTGCCCTACCTGCCTTGCTATTGCCCTCAGCTCCTGGCTTCCTTGCCTCGTGGGGCAACCCATGCTTGCTGCTTCCTGAGAGCTCCTATCCCAGAGCCATGAACATGGTGTTACACAGAGGAGTTAGTGTCCCGCTGGCTGTCACCTGGTGTCTGAAATCAGTACACATGATGCAAATGAACAAAGCTCAGTAACAGTGCAGACACTGCTGGACCAGCTGCTGGCCATACAGTTGTCCATTCAATGTATAGGACAGAATAGTGCCCTCAAATAGAAGGAAAGCAGGTACGGAATGCCTGGTCCTCTCTGCAGGCTTCTGCCTCCCTCATGCTTCCCCAGCTTTCAAGCTGAAAGCTTGTCTTGGTAAAATTAAGGTCAATGCATATGAGCACTGCTGGGCAGAGCTGCTCATGAAGGGCTGCATGCTGAGAAATTGTGGCCTATATATGAGCAGACAAGTTAGGGACAGCACTTTTACAGCCTTCACAGATGTGCTAAAGGCCTTGTGGAGTAAGTGCTATGCAAGAGAACACCTCACACAGTGTCAGGGAGCTTTCAGCAGGATGTGAAGAACCTGTAAGTTGGGGATGAATGGAACACCATAGAGTTGCCTGTCCAGCCACATGGACAGCCCTGTTAAAACTAAGGCAAATTCTCTAGGGTAGGACAGCAACACCCCAAACACCAAGGTAATGGAAGCCTGTAGATCAGCCTGTCAGAGCCACACAGGCACAGACACCATCATCCTGCATAGTACACAAACAGAGTATGTCCTTAACTATCAACACAGATTAGACTGGAGAGCATCACTGTGCAGCAAAACAGGGACTACTGCGACCACCTATTGCACAGCACTACCTATTACCTATACACCATGTATATGTGGCTGTGTAATAATTCTGTATATTGGGGATTTTATTATTACTATTAAAAGCCATAAAGTTTTAATTTTGTATATCCACAATACCAGAAGACATCATCTCTGTTGAACAGTTTGGGGCATAAATGACCCAGTAATCTGTGTCAGCACTTGACTTAATTGCAGTGTGAGAGAAAAAGACTGAATAAATAAGTGCTGCTTTCTCATGGAAATCTAAAAAGATTATTTTTGGATTACAAAAGATTCACTCCGTGGTTTTCCTCAAGTGCTGTCATATGTTTGTGCTTGAGGAAAAGCGAGTTATTGGAAATCTATGCCAGGCTCCAGATAAGCAGTTGACTTTCTATCCATGATTTAATACCACTAAACGGGCAAGAATGTTTCTTTGTTATTTCCTGGCAGTGAAAATATACTGTGTTAGGCATCTTTCCTTTTCAGCTGTGACAGCTTTTGCCAACCACTGCTCTTCCCCTGTAGTCTGCAGGCCCAAAACAGTACAGTTTGGAAAAACACCTAAATTCCTTGAGAACTTTTTAGAAGTGACAAAATCAATGCTTCTAACAATCAAGTGCAATAACTGGGCATGCTGTTTCCTGACCGTCACTTATGAGTGATTCAATTCCTTTCTTTTCTAATTCTGCTTTTATTTATGCATCTCTTCTGTCTCTGTTGATTTTAGTTGTTCTGTCCTCTGTGCTCCTTCTTTCCTGCCTGTTAGCAAAACACAAGAAACCAAAAGAATGTGAATCATGTGATCTTCATGGTAGGTTTTTAATCTTCTTTCAAGAGAGAATTGGGCCCTATTTTCTGAGTACCTGCAGTATTATGAAGGGAATTACAAAATTATAGAATCATCCTTAAATCAGCCTCACATATTTTAAGATATTAAAAGCAACATATTCTTTTTCCAACTATGTTTCAGCTAACTTTTTGACTAAGTGTTGCTGTTCTCAAAGATGAAGGATGAAAAGAAACAGAAATGCTAGAGCCCTGAACAATTTCTCACTATTTGCAAGGATACACTTGGAACTTCCCTGGCTTGGATATTCATCCTGGCTAGCTAAGACATTTCAAATGGAGTCCATAGAGCAATGGGGCATAAGAGCAAAGTGAAGAGCTTCAGGAACTAAAAAAAATTCAAAGCCCCACATTCTTAAGTGGGCTCCTGTTGCCACAGTTGTTTTAAAAGTTTTCATTCCTTTATTTCAGTACAAAAATCATAATTTCACTTTTTTCACAGCCTACAAAAAATCATGATTTAGTACAAAAGTGAATATATGTGTAAATACAGCAACTATTCTGTACAGAATCCAACAGTTGCCAGTCTAGGGGACACAAATACACTTCAGAAAGCACATTGCTGTTTGGCAAATTAGCGAACCACGGAAAACTGGCACTCACCATGAAAAATTACCAAAAGGGGAAAAAATGGAAGAATAAGAGATTAGAAGAAAAAGTTGTGGAGGAAGACCATTAAAAATTGAGAGAATAAAGAGAAATTGGCAACAGCTTGGCCACAGCATAGAGCAACAATTTGGGCTACCTGTGTCAACTGCAGTTCAGACCAGTAAAATAAGATGCAGTGAATGAAAATAATTTCTTGTAATGAAAATAAGACATCAAGTAATGCTGCTAGTAAGCAAACCAAAGTAGACACAACATCAAAATGTATAGTGAGGTCATTAAGGACTCCCTTTTTCTTCTCATGCAAATGAGGCTTTTGGCTTGGAGAGTGAATACAGATTTTATGAGTTTATCTTTTTCCCTCATCTGGCCACAAAATCAGAAATAATCAGTACTCTGTTCCACCCTCTATAAAATTCACTGAGGCATTCCTTCAATTATGTTCACATATGCTTATGCTTGTGGGGCTACTATGTGAACCAGACACATGGCTGAAAAAAGGGAAGTCAGAGAGAAGGAATGCTGAAGTTTTTACTTTGAAGTGGATCTCTTTTCTGGTCTGATTTCCATTACAGTCCTGCACCTTGTTGACATAGGGGTAGAAATTAATTAAGTCAGCACTGATGCTGGAGACAGTATATCATCAGATCATTGCCTCTCTGGAAAAAAACAAACCCATTATTTGTGGAGCAGTGTAGCTGCAAATTAAAGGTGTGAGGAAAACACATAACTGAGGGGCATATGAAAGGCAAATGTGAGACGGACAGGAAGTGTGTGTGTGGGAAAAGCATTTGGAAAACAGCTGAGGGATAGGAAGAAGAGGTATAATATATGGTAGCAACAATTTGTCCAACTCTCTGACCCTCTTTATAGAACCTAATTAAAACTTTAAAATTTTGCTGGGTTTGTCTTATTTTCAGATTTTCTTCAATTACTGCTGTTAAGTTGCCTTTTTACCTCAGCAGAGCACAAGCATGGGCTAAAACTTCCTGCTAAAAATGAAACAGTTGTTTCCCATTAAAGCACAAAAAGCTAAGCAGCAGAGGAGAATCAACCAGCAGTTATTTACCAACAGTTTGTTATCTATTTCAGTGCTCACAACCATGTTCTCTTAGCCTGATAAACAGGGTGGCCTGCTGTTAACAAATATTGCCTGAAGCAAAACACTAAAAAATCTAAAAGAACCTTTTATACCTATTTTACATATTTATTTCCAAACAGTTCCTAACAGCTTCAGTTAATGCATTAAGGTGCCCAGTCCTTACTGGCTGCACAAATCAGTTCTTTGTGCTGACGCCAGCAGTATTGCCATGGTTACATGATTAGAGTGTCTTAACCTGGCAGGTGGCTTAGCAAAATGCCGAGTGCCAAAACAATCCCAGCACACGATCTATACTTTTCCATCAAACAAATTAGTATATCACATGCTCTGTTGTCCAGATCATGGTAGGGTGGGTTGTTTTTTTTTTTCCTGGATAACAATGCTGTTCTCAAAATTTTACCACTTTGCAGCTCTAAAATTGCAAACAAACTATTTTCTAAAAAAACCCCGTCCTGTTTCCTCTACTCACAGGTTTTTAGATCTAACAATCTCAGTAAAATCAACAACCAAAGAATAAGAAAGATTGCATAAACCACAAAAATTCAATGTGAAGTTTATAACTACATTTAAGGTTGGACTATAAATCTGGAAAGATCCCATACCATCTGAAGGCTGGCCAGCTATTACTTGCTTGAGAGGATTCTCTGTTTGCTTTTTTTTTTTTTTTTAAACTGATGATTTTGAAGCTGAGATCCAGAAGCTTTGCAGATAGATTCAGCTGTAAACAGTTGGGGTTGACAATACCAGAACTGCTCCATCATGGTATGAGAATATTTGCCTACCAAGTATCCAGACCAAGTAATTCACATAAAATAGCAGAATTACTTAAAGCAATGTGCCTTCTTGAGAGGAGAAAGTATCAGAGAAATACAGAAAATTAAAATGTAATGGACAGATCAAACTTTGGCAAGCAAGGTACTGCTAGCATTTTCTTAGACTTTCCAAATCACAAACTAATACAAAGCCTTAATACCTCAGTTGGTATTATTTTAGCATTAATTATAAAGATATAATTGTTACATGGGCTACATGCAAAAACTTCCTTTTGTTTCCTTCTGTGGAACACAATGCTAAAAGAGCAGAGAGGGAGTTTTCATTCTTAACACTTTCACACTGCTTGCCAAGATCCATTTTCTGATCTGAATATATAGCAGTGTGGTAGCTTATATAATACCTAAGGTATCAAAACACCTTGTAGTGTGTAGAAGTTTATAGCTGTTTTGTAGATTCATTCATACTATTGCCCAGTATATTTTCTGTCTCACCCCCAAAAAAACTGACGTGTTGTTTTTCACAGCTTGTTTGCCATCTCCCCTTTCTCATGCTGATTTCACTGCTGTGTTGATGAAGCTCCAGTCCTCTGTCTTTATATTACAGCATTCAAGTTTAGAGATTCTGAAGCCTTCCTTAGAAGTGACTCAAGTAATTTTTCGCATTTGGAGGAGAAAGCTGAAAAGCCTTCAATATTTAAATAGAAACATAAGTTTCAAGTGTAGTATAAAGGCTTCAGATCTCTTAACTTTATTCATCAATTAACATATCTGCAACAGCTGGGGTTTGATCCATATTTTCAGAGAACAGTAATGTTGCTGATACAGCATTTCCAGTTCAGTCACAGGAATACTGAAGTGGTTTTCAGAAGATAATTTAAAAAGTACTCAGTTGACAGGATGTTTCTTCAGGGAACCATTGATCGCAGTCTCGAATTGCAACAGAGCCAGAGATTGTCTTCATTTTAATTTCAATATCAGGAATGCCTTAAGTGACGATCACAGCTAACCCATTTTAATGACAACCCTGAACATTTAGAAACTCTTATCTATTCAATGTACTTCTGTGCAGAGAAACAAGAACAGATGGATACTTCCTTAACACCTGCTGCTGTGGGAGTCTTCTGAAACACTTGCAAGTAAGAAATTATTACTGCTATAAAGTGTCTCTCAGTTTTATTTGTTTAGAGGATTTCTAAAGAACATGCATACAATTTATTTTAGGTTTCTCAGCTTAGATGTCGCTTTTGGAAAGCTGAGGAAGGATCACTTACTGAAGGAAAGCTTATTTCTATGCCTCATAAAAAAAGGGGTTTAGGATATTAGATTGGAGATTTACTGCAACCTGTTGTGTAAGGAGGCTGAAGAATGCACATGGTATGCTACTCCAGAAGTGAAGGAACAGCTCCAGATCAAAGAGCCCAGTCCTGCAAAGCAGGAGGAGTTCCAATGGAGAAGAGAGGGCTTTCTAGAGGTAACCATGGCAAATTGAAACCAAATGCTTTTCTGACTAGGAACTGAAAGATGAAGTGCAGAAGTTTTAGCTCATAATTGCCCAAAGAACTTTCCATGGGTGATTTAAATGTTTCTCTACTTCCACATGTCTCCAAAAGTAGAGAGACAAATTATTTCCTAGCTTTGGAACACTCTTCTCTTCTGAAGTTACATGCATCAGTTTTGTTTGTTTTGTAGACTTTCATATACAGTAGACTCAAGAAATAAAATGTAAGTTCAAAGGATCTGAAAGTAAAATGTTATTAGGGATTCTAATCTACCTAGATTATTTAATGGGTTTTATTTTCATTATGCTTAGTGGTCAGAAACTGCCCTAAAATAAATCTAGTTAATTTCAATAGGAGATACAACCCAAGTTGAAATATCAAAAGAAGACATCCATCTTTTGGAACAGATGTTGCAATAATGAATACAGGTGATAAGAAATTTGTAAAATGGAGAGGATGGCAGTATCTAACACTGCAGGAAAGTGTTTATTCCAGTCTAGGAAGCCATTGGGGATTAACCTTGTAGCGCATCACTTTGATTCCATTTTACAGGTCCACAGACTTAAAACTTGAAGTAACTATGTAGACAGTTTACTCTGAGCTTTTGCATAATAGAGGTCACAATACTTCACCCAGTAATTCTTGACCCATAATTTCTGACTGAGCTGGAGGGCATCTCTTAGAAAGACACACAGTCATAATTTAAAGGGTTCACATAGTGATAAATTCCTTAATTCCCGAAGTAAGTTGTTCTGATTGTAAATTGCCATCATGCTAAAATGATGTACATTGTTTTAGATTGATCTATTTGTCTTCCAACTACAGAACTTTTTTATGTTGTCTTACTGATTCCACAGTTCTCTGATCTGTCTCATCCCACTGTACAAAAATGAAATAACCGCTGACTTTCCTGTTGCGTAAACTTATTAAATGAAACTCATTAACTTCTTCTGGTTTTAACATATGGATTTCCAAACCTTACCAAATTGAAAAAGATTCTGAAGAAAGCTGCAAGTATTTGCGGTATGTTTTTAAAGACTAGACAGAAGCAAATAATGTAATTCCTTACTCATCTCTAAAGTAATGCCATATATAAGCATAGAAATGTGCCTTTGTTAATTTATCTAAGGATAACAGCAATTAATTCAGACACTTTAGATATTAGGTTATCCTGCCAATTTACATGCTTCTAAGATAAATCTTGTAAATTTTTTTGGCTCCTCTGTCCCCTGAACACAAAGATAAATTTGCTATATGTCGAGGACTTGGATTTCAACAGCGGAACTCTATACGATGTTCAGCACACTAGTTTAGATAAACCATTTATCTACTCTGAGTGATTAAAACCTGAAGTACATGACTTTTGAGGAGAAGCTTAAACAAACTGAGTTTGTTTAGCCTGGAAAAGGCTGGGGAAGTCATTGTCCACAAATGCCCACTGGGGGGTATAGGGAAGATGAAGCTGAACACTCCTTGAAGATGCAGAGTGAAAGCATGAGGGGGAGTGAGCGCAAGCTGCTAAAAAGGAATTTCTGGTAAAATATTAAGAGGAAAAAAATATGCTTCTACTGGGGGTAGGCAGCCACAGGTATCTCCACCGTTAGGAACCACTGGCCTTAGAAATCCTCAAAGCTCAACTGAGTGACCCAAGCAACCTGCCAGACCTACTTTGAAGGGTGGATCAGACCAGATCCATTCCAGAGAATGGTTCCTTCTAGTTTGCATGACTCTGACTCTATGACTAATTAATTAGCTCTGCTGGCCTAACTCAGTGGTGTAACTGAAGCTATGCTATAATTTAGGCTTGAAATACAGACCTTTCTCTGCAGACCTTACATGATACTTGACAGGAACAGGGATTTTTATCAGGATGCTGGATCATAAAAACAAAAGGCTACTCAGCAGACAAGAGCTGAATGCCCACCTCATCCAACTATCCATTGTGGTTGTCTTGGCCATCCCTGTCTCTCCTGCATGATCTAAGCTACTTCACTTAACACCACAACCTGATATGATAAACTATCATAAATTCCAGTTCTGCACAATAGACAAGTTTTAGTTCCTCATACTAGACCATGCCATAATTTCCAGCAATGTAGTTTATGCTCCTGCATAAAACACTGACATTTCCCCAAGGCAGGTGGAGAGCAGATGAGTGAGAAGAAGCAGAACCATGGGCAAAACCAATTTCTGAATCAGCAGCCTTCTTTTCTGCTTTCATAGCAACTGAAAATTGGTCCAAAGAGTTATATTCTTGATGAAGCTACATGCTGTGCCAAAGCTAAATGCTATTGAGCTTGCTTATCGGACATGATAAGCAATGCAAGGTATATTATATCGTTAACAACTTAATTTGTACCTGTTGTGTTCAAAAGAATCATCCTATTATCTTTACTTAACATTCTTTTACACCCAGTTAAACTAATCCAGTGAAATACACATACATAAGAATTAGGCCTTTGATATGATCAGTAAATTAAATTAACTTGACTCCAGGAAGAAAAAGATAAGAAAATGCCTGTCCTTATGAGAAAGGTCACAAAGAAAGAATGAGAAGAATGCACACTTAAAACCAGAATTTAATGAAATAATGGCCAGAGGGATAAGTGGCCTGCCTTTTCTGTAGGTTTCTGTCTGTTTGACAGAAATCTTTTTCCTTACACTTTACTGTACTCCAGATTAAGGACACTTTCTGGTTATATGTTCTGATTTGATATACCTAATGTGGAAAGATGGCTGGGAGTAAAATTAGAGGCAACAGAGAAGTTATATTCACATCCTAACAGATGTTATAATGGTACTGAAATGATACAGTAAAATGCAGCTGCTGCTCCTTGGATGGGATGTGGCCAGCAGGCTCAAAACCTATTCCACCAAGATTACACACACAGTCTGCAACCATAAGCACCTGCTGACGGGGATGGAATGGAGGGTGGAGCAGAGTGGAAACCCTATGGGGGAAGGCTCTGTGGAAACCCTTGCAGGGAAGGGAACTCGATGGTACTTGGCAGCTGATGAGCCCCATAGCAGCTGTCAGTCAGGGGAGGTAGGAGAGGGTGTCTTGCTGCCAAGCCAGCAACTCTGGCGAAATCACTCTCCTTGGGTGAACTTGGTTCATTACAGCCTAATTATAATACAACACACACCTCCATCCCAAAGTTACCTGTCCCCAAGATACGACCACCCCTGACTGAGGAAGTGTCTATATTTTATTGACTGTCCCTTTAAGAGTGAAGCAAGAGAATTTTGCAACAATCAATAACAAAGGTGAGCATGAATAGAGTTATTCAAGCTCCACCTAAACATAAAGAAATAGTATAAAAGTAAATTTGGAATGGGAAAATTAGGGAAGACTCCATCATAACTGCTGCAATCAGTGAATGGGCTGAACCTGTCCTCTCCCTCATAGGCATGGGTAAGAACCACACTCTGTGTGTACTGAATACTATTATGGGGGATTAGAGTTTGTCTGTGCATTGCTTTGAATATGTTTTTGCAGTCAGATACCATCACAAACAATCCTTGAACCTTAACCTGACATAAATTTATATTAACAAAGAGTGATATTCTGTAAACTGTTGGTGTGAATCCTTCATGGGCACCGGCAGTCGCCAGCAGAGGGGAAATACTGGAATAAAGTGGAAGACCTGCTGACGGGTTTCCATTATGCCATGTTGTAACCGCTTGACTCTGCCTAGCAGGCTGCAGCTCCCTGTGAGCACAGCGGGGATTTCCTAGGGCCCTGTGACTGGTCGTATCCCGGAGTCCATTTGGGACAGCCCCGCGATCTGGCTCGGGCAGCCAGCAGCGTTACAACGCAGTGGTGATGAAAGAGGTAGAGAAGGGTCTCCCATGAGGGTGGTAAAATGGCTTTAATCCCATCTTGTCCCGGCACCCTCGGCAGCAGAGACAGAGACCTCATGAGCTCGGTGCGGGTTGGTTTTGTCAGGGGCCCAAGGGCGGTCCCTGGGCAGGGTTGGGGTACAGGAGCCAACAGGGAGAAACCGAGGGAGTGGCCAAGGCTAGGGCAGGGAACGGGGAACATGGCAACGCAGAATCAGGGAGTTAACAGGCTGTCACAATGCCATCCATGCGTCTCCCTGAGTAAGTCAGTCAAACCACCCTCCAATCCAGCAGGATTGCTCACTGAAGGGTCCCCATCACAGGATGCTGACAGAATGGTTGTGCAGAAGGGTGTTGGCTTTCCTGGGGCACTGTCAGACAAACACTAAGGGGTCAAGGAAATCGCCCCTTTCCATGTGACTTCTAAAATGCTGCACTTTTATTGCAGAAACAAAACATACTCTATTGCAGCAAAAAGTGAGAAATAAACATGTTAATGAATTAAGCAACAGCTACATTGGCCGGTGGGTTGTAAATATATACATCTTCTTTGCTGTTTTCCTCTCCAGTTTGAGGGTCACATCAAAGCTGTGTCCCTGTATTGACAGAAGAAGTCAATACTTCAAACAATGGGAAAAACAGAATATGAAACTGTGAATGTATGTGCAGTGTGGGTTGCTCAGCTAAGGCTCTGGGTATGGAAGAAATGTCTTGTACAGGGATGACACCCTGGGAAGCAGTTTTTTTCTGAAATACAGTTTTTGCCTTAAAGAATATGTCTCCTGCTAATTACTCCAAGATCAATTATAATTGAGGAGATGGATGTATAAAACTGTTCTCAGAACTTTTAACTCCTCTTTCCAAAAGCAACTGTTTTACCTCAGCTGTCAAAAGGTCCAGTCTATAGGATCATCTGCTCACGCAGCCAGGAAGTTTTAAGTGGTGTGAATATGTGATGGAAAGGGTGGCTAAGTCAAAGTTGGGCAACTTGACTGGAAAAACAAATGCTTTCTGCAGCAGATGAAATATTCACTAGTCTTAATGACTGCAGTGGCTGCAGTAAGGTTTGTCCAGCTAATTTCTTTGAAATATATTGGCTTCAAAAATAAAACAAAAAAAAAGTTTATCCCACTTTTTGAGTGGATGTGTCAGTCACCTGCTGGAATCCAGCTTTAGCAAAAGAAGACATAAACTTACTTAAACTTTGTCTTTTCAAGTGTCTTTGTAGACTGTGTGAGGTGTTTCAGATTGTAAGTTTGTTTTTCTTTAACTGTGTATAATGGTTTGGTTTTCAGTCTTGGCAGGTGATAAAGTGATCACACTCAAATAGCGTTACCAGGAACCTTCTTTTGCTATGGCAGCTCACCCACACCTTCTAACAGTGTTGTTCAGTGACTCACTCGCTCTGTTGCTACACAATTTCTCCCTTTCTCCTGAGAACAGGGAACAGCAGTAGTTTCATCTTTGGCTATTCATCTCAGAGTCCTTTGCAATTCTATTCCTACTCATCTGGTTCATCTCCATTTTCGTAATTGAAAACTGAGATTTTTGTCCATACAATGCATAATATGTGAGCTTGCCTTTCAACTCTATTGATCTGATAAAAAATGTATTTGCAAGTAGTTTTATCAAAGATTCTGCAGCCGTAACCTGACTTGTAACTGCATTAAAACTGAAGGTGTGAAATGTGTGTATGTGTATGTGCATATACTTGTCCCTGTCTTCTCATGCAATAACTAAATGTAAAACTTTGAGTTTGAGTTATTTATGTATCTACTTAAAGCTCCGAAGTAATTACTGTAGAGTAAATTTAAAAAAAAAAAGCAATGCAAAAATTATAAATCTTGCTTTATGTTTGGGGGCCGTACTAAACATAATTTGCCACAAAGCTGCATCTTGTGTTTGCAGAGTGTTTATCAGCTTTCTCTATTTATAACAGATGGAACTAGAGCATTCTGAATGTTTCTATTAAACGGAAAATGGCACTGCAACATAAACACAATATTGCGGAAGTTTGGTCTTGCAAATTAAATTCTACAAGCTGGAAGATAGCTTACAAAATCATCTTATCCTCTCTTTTGTAGAATATAACTACAGCAGATATCCATTGCCACGTACACAGTGAGGGCAACATTATGGCTGCATACTCTGAAACAGGAAAGGGAGGATAACACTGATATTCCACCAGGGCCATTGCATGGATTTCATGAGGCACTATCACCTATGAAAAGAAATGAATGGACAAGCAACAAAGACAATCTCTCCTTGTAGCTAAAGAAATCTCAGTCTGATTCTGATCCTTAGGCACTTACATCGGACCACATTACTGGTTAAAATACTTTTCCAAACTGATTTTTTCTAAGTCAATAGACAAAGTAGCATAATCACAACCATCCCACACTCAACAAATGGCCATTGCTGATCTTGCAGAAACATCCTCTTCCAATGAACAACATGCTCTTCCAAAGCTCTGACTTTGGCCATCTTCAAAGACTGTGAATAATTGTTTGCTCAAGGGCATTTATGTAAGTCCTTCAGCTGGTAAGCATCTCCTCTTCCAATTTTCAACATATTTTCTTTTCTCAGAGGCTGAAGTGTCTTTCCTCCTGGGTTTCCATAATACCCTTCCTTGTTACAGGTCCACCCAAGACTAGAGGTAGACAGTCATTCATTGCCTATAATTTCTGTCTTCATTTATATAAAACAAACAAACAAACAAACAAACTTGATGTGTGGAAATCAAACCATAGCACCATAAGGAGTGCCAACTATATCAGTGAGTCAATGTGTTAAAATTCTCCCACCCCCATTAGTTTATAACCCTCTTGAAAACTAGACCCACAGAGATGGCCACAAAATGGCACCATCATCTGTAGCTTTGCTCACATAAAAAGTTCTATCAGTTTTTATCTTCAACCCCTTGCAGAAATATTAACCTCAGATCCTATTCCCTGTAGAGTCTGCAGCCCCTGGAGAGTCCATGCAGAGGCAGGTTTACCCTGAAGGACTGCGGTCCATGGGAGGGCACAGGCTGGAGCAGAGGAAAGGTAAGTGGAGGAAGGAGTGAGAAAGAGGAGTTCTTATGGACTGACTGCAATCCCCATTCTTTCTGCACCAGGCAGGGGCAAGAGTGAGTTGGGAATGTGTCTCAGTTTGAGACAAGTTTAGGGGGAAACGCTCTGGAAGGAACGTCTCCCCCACAGAAGGTTTCAGCACTCCCTCCATCGATACGAAAGGAATTTCTTGGAGGAAAGTGAAAAAAATTATTTATTTAACAAACAAAGTGCCAGCAGGGCACAGGAAAAATGAATAACTGTTAAAATATTAAACCTCCTGGATGCAGAAGAAAGCTGGTGGGTTTAGAGTTCCCTCTGTAGCTGGCTCGGGTCCTCCCAAAGTCCAAGGTCAGGATGCAGTGTCCCTGCAGCCTCGCTGCCAGTCCATGGGGTCCAATGATCTGGTTCTTGGATCACAGCTAGGCCCAACAGTTCCAGAAGAGGAAGAAGTTGTTCCTGAGGATTTCAGAATGCTGGTATGGGAACAATTTCTTGCCTCAGCTAACAGCCTGGCTAGAAGCCAGAAGGTGCTCCCTCGGCTCTGCAGCGGTGAGAACGCAGGGGGGCGTGTGTGAGTCCTTGAACACAAACCGTGCTGAGGAATTTGCCCGGCTTCCCCCCTCCTTTCCCTCGGACCCATCTTAAAGCTGCGGGACCCATTTCTGGGCAATAAGCAGGTGATAGGGGAATAGAGTATTGTCATAAAATCACCCGAAGACAGAATGAAAGAATGATGGGAAGCCTGGGGAAAAGGGGGATGAGGGTAGTGGGAAAGTGCTTTAGTTTTTGTTTATTTTTCTTATCATCCTACTCTATTTTAATTGTTAATATTAACTAATATTCCCCCAACCAAGTCTGTTTTGCCCACAAAAGTCATTGGGAGCGATCTCCTTGCCCTCATCTTAACCCATGAGTTCTTTTCTTCTTATTTTTTCATCCTGTCCCACTGAGGAGGAGCAGGGAGAGAGCAGCTGGGTAGGAGATTGATAGCTATGGCTAACTTACCATACCAGTGTATCATCCTTGTAGCATCTCTAATTTGATCTGGACCAAATGAGAGTATTGAAAAAGTCACAATTCTAAAAAAACGTGTGCATGTAACTTCATGTTCTCAAGCTAAGCACATGAAAGGTTTCACTTGCCACTTTGTGGGTAAAACTGGACACTCCAGCAAAAGACACGAATATATGCCTTATAATTTTTTAATTTCTCAAAAGTTATCCTTAGTAGTTTTCCTCATTTCTCATTTTTAATTACAGAGTAGGGGTGGAAATGAATTCCAATTACCCCAAATAACTTTTGAAAATAATTCCTGTTCTTCCTACATATTCAATCTGTAAGGTGTATGCACGAAGTAGCATTTGTCAAGACGTGAATACATAACCATAATGACATTAATGTCTTATCCAGGAGTCCCTGCTGGATAAACATTGCTGGGGCATCACACTTGCCAAGCAGAGCCAAGGCAGTCTTCTGTACCTTCCTGTTGCTTTCTACGGCTCAGGCTCTCTGCCATTATCTCCTTCAATCAAGCATGATTACATACGTGGCTTCAGCTGGCATTCTGACAATTCAAGGCATCAGATAGTGACAAATATAAACAGTGCTCTTAAATCTGGAAATCAGTATGTAAGAGGTAGCATGGTTGAACTTTGGAACCAATATAAGCTGTATCACTATAAAACAAGGAATACTACAAATGGTATTAGACATTTCAACAACATCTATATTATGTATCTTTAAACCTCCCAAAATATATTTACAGTATCAGGAAATTATTCTAATGGATCTGATGCACATGCAGTGTTCAGTGAAGTGGATTGCCCCCGTAGAGGTTATAAACACATCTGATCCATAAAACTCAGCTTCCTCACTGACCTGTTTCGCCTAGTGACACCTAATTATTTGAGCTAGCAGATTTAAAATGTGCTTAACAGATTTGTAATTTTATCCTGAGTGAAGAATCAACTCAATCAAACTTCTATCCAATTTTAGAATGGCATTAAAAAAAATTTGGCAACTAAAAACTGCTAAGATGTTTTTATCAAAGCAGTTGGGAATTATACTTCTGAAATTGCCTGCGGCTGTTTATAAGATTTTTTTTTTTTTAAAACAGTGCCTCTATATTGATGACAGTGTCTCATCTATTGCTATAAACCAAAGCAAAAAGTTTCAACATAATGATAAAAATGAAGTTAAAGTTGGTAGCTGAGCTTCTTCAAAAAGGTTCTGATTTTGGGGTTAGAGTAGTCTCATGTCTTTTTATATCATGTTTAATAATTCATTTTTGCCTCTGAGAGTCTTTTCTTTCTGGAACTTGGCATGACATAACATACTATTAATCGGCATTGTACACACTCAACTCTCAATCTTTTCCATTTCCCCAAGTGCCATAAAAACTTAAGGAAGGCAAATGTCTCAATTGAAAAGCCAAAATTTAATGTTTTGTCACAATTCAGCTATTATGCAGGAAGCTGAATGGCTTATAATTGTTAGGTCTTTAGCTGATACAGGATCACAGATTTTAGAAAGCTGATGGGTTAGCAAGGCCAGCTATTTCATTTAAGCCAAACAAGGAAGCAGTACAATTTATGATTGTTTTACTAACGGCAGAAAGCAATGGAACTTTAGAATAGCATAGTTCAGTTGGAAGGGACCTAAGACAAACATCTAGTCCAGGTGACTGACCAGTTCAGGACTAACCAAAAGTTAAAGCATGCTATTAAGGACATCATCCAAATGCCTCTTAAACACTGACAGGCTTGGGGCATTGACCACTTCTCTAGGAAGCCTGTTACAGTGTTTGACCATCCTCTCATGAAGAAACGCTTCCTAATCCAGTTTGAACCTCCTGTGATGCAGGTTTGAACCATTCCTTTCTGTCCTATCATTGGGTCTGAGGGAGAAGCAATCAGAACATCCCTCTCCACTTCCCCTTCTCAGGAAGCTGCTCCGGAGAGCAGAGGTCACCCCTCAGCCTCCTTTACTCCAAACTAGACAAACCCGAAGTCCTCAGCTGCTCCTCATAGGCAGCACACAAGGCACACAAGTATTGTGTTCAAAGTTCAGATTAAGTGTTAATATATGACCAGAGTTGAAATTACTATGTGTGTATGTGTGTATACCAGAAGGACAACACAGAAAACAGCAAGAGAATTAAGTCACAGAGCAATCCAAAGGAGAGAACTCAGAGTAAAATGTTATCAGGTGAAAGATGTGTCTCCTGTTTCCTATTTTCCACCGTATTCAGGAAAATAGGATTTCATGTACATTTTTCAAAAATAAACAAGATTACAACAAAGACATTTCTGATTGCAAAATCAATTTCAGGGGAAAATAAAACAATCTGAAAGGTCTCAAACTGCTTAACTTCTCAAGCTATATCTCTATGGAATAGTGTCTTGCTATTCTTCTTATTATAGACCTGTAAGAGAAAAGAAGGGTGTTATTTCCAAAACGTTATAGTTTGTGAGTTACAAACTGAAGGAAAAACAAAAATATATTTGTGAGGCAATGAAGGATTATTGCACATTCATTTAAAGCCAAAACATACAGTTTGTAATTTAAAAGTAAATCATTCTATATTTAAATGTTACATTTTTCTTATGAAGTGATTTACCCAAGCAAAACAGCAATGCTGATTTGTCATAAGAAAGCCATTTTGCCATACAGAAATGGAATATTTTTCAGTTATTTTGATCATTCTGTGATATAGCTATTTCTTCTTACATTATTATTTTTTAACTGTTAAAAATAATCCTGTCAGTGGTAAAGGAATAGAACAACTTTTCAAAGTTTACATTTCTGTTCTTATGAAGACAACATGTTCAGAAACAAAAACCAAAAACTGCCCAATCTCCTAATGCTAAAACAGGAAGTGTTCTGGACATTCTGCTAGAACATGGGGAGGAAGCTTTGGTCCTTGCTCTGAAGGTCGCTGGTGTTTTTAAACAAATATGGTTTAATGTGAAGCATTCCTGTTCAAGAAGCCTTGTCTGGAAATCGGCAATCTCTTCTCTCTTGGGTGATTCCTTTATCCACAAGCCTTTATTTAGGCTTTGCTTCTCCACTTTTCCACATGGTCCTTGTATGCTGAGCTATACAACAGTGCATAAATCATGATGTGATTGTGTCTGAAAATCAGGGTATATTGAGGGGATGGCTCGAGTCAAAGGAATGGCTGCCAATGTGGGGATTGCAGTGGAGCATGAAGTGACAGGCAGCAACGCACCACCACCAAATTAGAGTGTGTAAGGGATTAGACCAAGTTGGAATGGATGGCTGTGGGCAATATAGATGAATTTTAGCCTCATTTAAAAAGGGTTTAGCAAGACTGGATTCTTTCTGATCATGTCAGCATCCTTCAGATGTACCTATTGATGTCGATAGTCGCTGCCTTCTTCCCACAGAAAAAAATCTGTCTACTATTTGCTGTACAATAACAACAGCCAAAAAGCAGGAGTGCCCCCAAAAGGCCAGGTGATGAGGTGTGTGTCTTAGAGGCATTTCCAAGGCAGATTAACACTCCTGGAGTAAAACTGGCCCAGTTTTGACAAAGATTTTTCCTATGGAGTGTGGCGATGCAGCAGCCACAGTGAACAAACAGTTGCAATACAGGAAAATAACACTGAAACATCATCATTCAAATGTCACCAAGACAAATATCCCCTGATTTGGCAGCCAGAGACCACAGAGCTCTAGGTATGCTGTAGCAATTCTTTGGGACTTCTGGCAGTGGTAGGAAACAGCTCTCACCTTTCTCTCAAGAAAAAAATTACCACTGCAACTCCCAAGGCAACAGCTCCCAAGCTTTCTGAGAGTGAGAAAATCTGTCTCTTTACATCTGCTCTTCCGGCTTTGCCCATCAGAGGTTTCCTTTTGCATCAATGATGAAAGGTAGGAATGACATCTAGGTGTTCTGAGGTCTGTTTGGAGCCCCTCACCCCCTCCAGCACAGACATCTTTCTCGCCTCGCATCACTTCACTGTAAGTAAATGCAGGGACTCCACTTTTCAAACACCACAAAGATGTGAAAGAAAGAGCCTGAGTGTGGACCTATGTTTGTCAATCAGTGGAACAGATCACAGCACTGCTTAGGAATGACAACATTCAGGCTTGAATTACTGCGCACTTTTGAAGAATCTTCTAATCAAAATTAACTGTATCCAACAAGCAAAAATTTGGTTTCTTTCTTATTGTACAGTAAATCACTACAAGCTTTTATTCAGCATCTAAAACTGAAATGGAGTTCGGTTTCAAATGCAAGACTGTAATGAAAAAAAAACCCAGAGATATTCTTTGTGAAGACTGACAAATTTCAAAGAATGCGAAGTTCAAATATTCCAAATATGCAATTACATAAACTATTTCATTTTGCAATAAAGCCCAGTAAAACATTAAATTTTTAATGCTCCTTTACCATAGAATATACAAATCAACTTTTACAAGTCTACATCTTCCAACAATAGACAGCACTACAAATTCCTACATTCACCACAACATTAAATAATGTTATAGCATTTTAACATTTGCAAAACTAATCATAACTGCCTAAGTAATATATGATGATCAACTTAGCTCTAAAACACGTACATAGATTTTTTTTCTCACAGCAAAATGGAAAGTTACGATAGAAGGAGCAACATCTCAAAAATATTTTACTACTTACACTGATTTATCTGAACTCAGAACTAGGAAAATATTCCACTATTAATTACAATGGTGTAAATCACAATGTTCAGTGTCAAAGAATAAAATGTTTCTGTTTATTAGCATCCATAAGCACAAAGCCTGTTGTGTATTTATAGGAACAATAGTCTGAATTTTATGTTTCATTTAAAAATTAGCAAAGTAATTTTAGGCACAGGTGTTCCTTAGAAAAGTACAAAAGTTACTTTTAAATGGACACAAAGCTTGTTGATGTTTATTTGTGCAATAGGAACATGCCTGCTGCCTCAGGAGAGGAACCACAGGGGTTTTTCCTCACAGAACGGAGCCTCAGGAGCTGCTCATCACGAGGAGTACTGCAAAGACAGCTCGGTATCTGAGAGTGCTGCTGTAGCAGAGGAGGGATCTGGACTGTGGCATGCACACCTTAACACAGCCCCCGGTTAGACAAGCAGGCTGTTAGTTAGCAACCACAGAAGGCTATTAATCCTTGTATAAGGTGATATATACACTACACTCCCTGTGCTCTTCAGCAAGGTGAAGGTAGGATTGAAATCAGCTGATCAGCAGCTGGTGGGAGAAGAATAGGCACAGATTTTATACATCTGAAGTAATGTATAAAACTGAACAGAACAAAGAGGACAATTTACTTATGACATTTACAGATTCATGCATTAGCAAATCACAAATCAGTCTTCTTGTGCCTGTGATTTCCACCACAGAACAACTCCTTACTAGTATGTGGGTTATTGAAGTGTCTTCAGCAGACCAAAAGAAAAGGAGGAGAGGTACAGGAATGTGAACTTCACATCAAAGTAGATATTCATGCTCATATGAATGTGCAGGCGTAAGAGAGGTGTAAGAGGTGTAAGGAGAACACAGGGATGACTGACCTCTGTCTAAACTGGAACAGGCCACTCCACAGTCTACTTGCCATCAAATATCTTCCTTACTATAGATCAGCATTGGCTCAGATCATCACCATCATTACAGAGCACTATAAGGAAACCCATTTTTTAAAGATTTTAGGCAATAAAAAGATAACTTCAGAAATAGGAAAAGGAGTGAGGGAGCAGTGTCTGCTTTGGCATTAGTGGTAGCTACAGATTCAAGTTACTTTTGCCATTATCCCCTCATTCACCCATTACCAAAACACATGGTTGTGCATCACTAGTTAGCAACTGTTGAACCTCAGTGACAGTCTCTGGGAGGGAAATGCTATCAGGTAAGTCAGGGAGCCCTGCATGCACCTCTGAAATGTAGTCCTCTGTCTCCAAGTAATCAGGATATTCTGTTCCATGTACTGTGGCAAATCTCCAAGCATCACGCAGGGCTGAACTTTAGATGAAATTGGCATATTTGAAACAGCCGGGCTAAGTCAGTCTCATTGTTTGGATCAACCATTTCTAAACAGACCTTAGAAATAACCATTCAATTTCTCGTTTAATATCTTCATTTTTAATTGGCTTGATGCATTCTTTATATGCATTGAAATTCTAGTATACTAGCTCCCGTGGGAAAATAGTACTCAGCAATTTGAATTTGTTAGCTGCTCTGAACATAGGGGACCTGATTCTCATTTATGTTACAGTCACTTTATATTGCTCAGGCAGTAAATTGCATTTACACCCAGTAAATGAGCAACTGGAGTAGTGTAAAGTAACTTTAGCATGAATGAGAATTAGGCCCAAAGCCTTCCTAAATTTTTGTAGCAACTCTGTTATTCATCTCAATTGGTGAGATAGGGACTGATTGACAAACAAATAGCAACACAGTATTGCCTAGTTTGGAAAGAGAATTGAGCCAGGGATTAGAAAGCCCCAATTCAGTGAAGAAAATCAGACTGGCTATTAATGATGCCATGATGATTTTTTGCCTTTTCTTTTATACCCCTGTTGCACCTTTTTACAACTCTGTATTCCTAATGCTTTTTGCCTACATTCTTGGACTTGTTTCTTAAGCTAGGAGACTAAACATTTTAGAAGCTTCATAGTTAGGGATCAGTGTGCCCCAGACCCCAAGGTCCTCTCCAGAACACATTCTGTAAACTAAGATAGAACCATCCAGGGGAAGGTTCCTTGGGGAGGGGAGCTCACTTGAGCCTCTCATTGGGGAATCTTTGATAGATATGCTAATTAGTAAGATCTATAATGTTACACCAGATCCTTTGGGGTGTGCACTGCAGTGGGCATTGGGGTGCATTCGACCTGGACGTAGTGCACCTAAGGATCCTTATAATAAATACCAAGGTAAAATCCCTTTTCCCCTTCTAACCATGTTTGACTCTTGATTTTAAGATCAAGAAAAGGCATCATTAAAAGCCTGAAGTCCAACAAAGCACTAAGGCCAGATGGTTTCAGCATACATTTTTACAATCAGCTAAGTATAAAAGATGAAATAGCTCCCCTGCTGGTTAAAGTATTTCAAAATTATTTACAGATGGGAATTAATGTTAATGAGTCGTGTAGCTAACTCCCTACATACCATGCTGAAAATTTACCACCCTCAAGTTTAGTCCCAGCCAATGCACCAGAAAGTTTCATCATTTGAAAATGAAAATAGATTTTCCTTGTTTTACCACGTACAACTAACCACTTCAATTTCACATCTAAGAGGTTTAAACAAAAGTAGGATCATGAGGGACAGAGCTAATACCAGAAACGTCCTCAACATGAAGATTATTTTAATTGTAAATTCCCACGGCTGGAAGAGTTACTCATAAAATACAGCAAGCACCACGAGTGTGCTATGGAGAGGACTGATTTTAAAGATATATGCAAGAGTGGTTCAGGGGAATACGGAGCTCTCTCTCTGGGTGAGTGACTCAGAGGCATGTTAGGTCAAAATATAGATTTCACCATTTGATGCTCCCATGGGGCAGCCACTCACATGATAAAAGTGCTAATGGGCCACTTAACTGCACGTGTCAGTGAAACACTGAGAATATTCTCCTCTTTTTATCTGAACATATGTGTTGTTTGCATACACAATTTATTAGATCTAACCCAATCAAGAATTTTTAATAAATAATAAAGAAAACAGAAAACTCCCCCACTGTGGACTTTAGTCAGCTTACATTAATGCAGATTTTCTCCTGTGTACAAATTCAAAATCAAGCTTTTGCCTCACTAAGTGGCACAGGTGAAGTAGACTGGAACCTGAATGAGCAGTTTTAGATTTCTCTCCTCTACACAGATAAAAATCTCCCTAATCATTGCACTCCCTTAACAGACTCATTTCTCTGAGGTACACTAGCTTACCATTTGATCTCTCTTATCTCATTAAAAAGCAAACAATTTAAAAATACTCCTTGATCAAGGTCCTTTCAATTGCTCATTTTACAAATAGGGATAATCCAAAATGAATGAGACCAAGAATAAATTTCTGCTATTAGTCATATGTAATTACAGTCAGACAAATGATACCTTTTCATTTTAAGATTGCATTCAGGATCTGGGTTAGCATGGGAGGTTAACACAGCACTCAACTTTCAGCTTTTCCTTTGTTTCACTTTGACTTTAATTACATTTATTTGGCCTGTAATAGCAACTGACCTAACCACTTCTGTATATGAAGAAACTACTATTAGACACATTATTTCAATAGTCTGGGTTTAGAGGAAGATGAAGACAGGTACAGCTTCTGCAGAGATCATTAAATGATAAACCTTTAGCCCTGCTGAGAGAAAACAAACAAAAATGCTCAACAGCTAGAGAAACAGGTTTTAGAAACACATGTTCAGAAAAGGTAAGAGGTTTCCTTATGTTAAGGTCATTCCTTGAACAACCCTCTCCTGACTTTCCCTTCATTCAATTATTTTCCTTTTCAAATCCTTCTTCAGCCTACTCAAATAGCCAATGCTGAAATATGTTTGATGCTCTCCAATACAGGACAGCTGTGGATTTTCTTTTTTTTAGCTCCAGCAGTGCCTAAAGTGCAAAAACCATCCCCCCCCACCCCCCCACCCCACCCCCCCCCCAAAAAAAAAAAAACCCAAACAAAAAACCAACAACAAAACTGAAAACAAAAGCAAAGGGTCATTGCTGAAGGAAACTGGAGTTACTTTTGGAGGGAACCCCTCATCACGAGGACTTGTGGCAGCTCTGCTCTGTAGCAGGTTCCCACCATTCCCATGACTTTGCATGGGCTGCTCAGTGACCGACAGCAGCACTGCAGGAGGTGCTGGTGAGTGCCAAGTAGCACTGTCGGACTAATTATAGTCCAAATCAGCAAAGTTCAGCTAACAGCTGATTCCCTTGTAGTACATTCACTTGTTAGTAATAAGGACTGTCACTGAAAGCCTGGGGGCAATTTTCTACAACCCAGTTTATTATCCAGATCATGAGAGGTAATTCCTGATGGCACCAGCATGCACAGAGCTGGCAGTCATCTGGCACTAACTGCAAGGAATCAACACGTGCCACGCCTTGTGCACAATACATAAAGGCACACTTCTCAGAGATATCCACTGCCTGTCAGTAACGTACCCTGTCATTAATTCTTATTGCCCAAGTTAATGATAACAAACTCATACTAGCTATTGGGAAAAGTCCATTTCTACATCTATCTTTTCCGTGCAACTTAGCTTAAATATCCACTCTGCCCTTGCAAGAACCCCCCTAGAATACTGTGTCCAAATCTGGAGTCCTCAGTACATGAAAGATGTGGACCTGTTAGAGAGAGTTCAGAGGAAGGCCACAAAATTCGTCAGAGGGCTGGAGTATCTCTACTATGAGTATAGGCTGAGAGAGCTGAGGCTGTTCAGCCTGGAGAAGAGAATGCTCTGTGGAGACCTTATAGCACCTCCCAGTACCTGAAGGGTATTCTGAAAAAGAGGGACTGTGAGTTTTCACACAGGCAGGTTTTGATGGGACAAGGGGAGATGGTTTTAATTGTTTTAAACTAAAAGAAGAGGGATTTAGATTAGATGTGAGGAAGGAATTCTCTGCTTTGGGGGTGGTGAGGCAGTGGAACAGGTTGGCCAAAGAAGCTGTGGATGCCCCATCTCTGGAAGTGTTCAAGGCCAGGTTGGATTGATCCCTGAGAGACCTGACTTGGTGGAAGGTGCCCCTGCCCATGGCAGGATGTTGGGTGTAGGTGATCTTTAAGGTTCCTTCCAACATAAACTGTTCTATGATTCTGTGATTCTGGTTCTATGTACTACTGTCATCTCAGCAGCGACAATATATTGTCTATTTTCATGTGAGAGGGGATTTTCCCCAAAGCCATCTGAGTATACTCTTTGTCTGCTGATACCTTATTTTTCACTGAAAACTTTTTCTCTTCTCCCTGGACTGAGAATTCCTTTCTCTCAGTTCCTTTTTGAAGATTTTCATTAAAAGGATGAGAAATAATGGGTACACAAATACTATAGCTGATATATTTCAGTCTTGACATGCTGAAACAGATAGAGTTTGAAAGAACAAATTACTCTCTACAGTTTTCCTTATTGCATGTTAGGAGAAATTTAGATTGCTATATAAAGATTTAACAAACACATTAAGATGTAAAGACCATTACTTATTAAACTAAAACTGTGATAATGCAACAAACAAATTAAAAATACTGTTGCAAATAAATCAGCAAGTTGATGGTTATTTGATTTAGATTATCAAATTATTCCAACTATGAGTCAAACCCAGTTGTGAGGCTGAGACAAGAAAAAAGTGGGATTGTTTTTTCTAGTCCTGTATTGGGAAAGAAATTGGGTTTGTGTCTCAGTTTAATACAACTATTTTGTTCCCATTTTTTCCATAGTAATAGGGATTTTCTAACAGCGATTCAACTGTCATGACTGCTTTCACGGAGTTATGCATAGACTGGATATTCTCAAGCAAGTACAGAGCCCAAATGAGCTTCCTTAGATACATTTTCACTGCTGTTTTCCCTTTTCCTTAAATGTCATAATTGTTCTAGTAGCTATTCTTTTGCTTTTCTTATTACCTTCCCTATTGCACATAACAACATAAAAACTAAGCAACAGAAATAAAAGAGTGTTTACTGTGACAGGTTTCTACACAACAGTTGCTCCAGAAAGCACTTCTGTAACTTTGACAGCACTTACTCACATAAAAGACCAATTTGGGAGCTCATTTTAAGGTTTCAGAAAGTATTATCAGAAGTGTTTTTTTCACAAGCACATAAATTCATTCTTTGTGCTTTCATGAGCTGGCAGGACACGAAAAAAGTATTCCCTTAACACAAGGCAGGAAAAAAAAGAAATAGGATACACTTTCACTTCTTGACCTGCAGATCTTTGATGGATACAGGGGCTGCATAGAATAGCTGATACAGTATCTTGCTTAGTTTTTTGACACCTGCATCCACCTAATGGAAAGCAGAGGATTTGTCATCTGTCACACCCAGCTCAGACAGTTCTTGCCTGCTCTTGCAGAGTGTGCAGTATCCAAGACGAGGGTGGGACACTTCTTTTATCTGCTGTGTGTCCACCTTAGGTGTGCCTTCCATCACCCCTGGAGGTGATTCTCACATGCAGTCCTTGATAACAGCAGCAGGCTTCTTAAATATCGGATTAAATAGCACAACCTTAATACTGGGCTGCATGGCCTACGTACAGTTAATATAATCCAGTCATATTTCCCACTTGATAGGCTATAGGGCTGAGATCTCTAGAGGGTCACTAAGCCACCCAGCAACCACCCTTGGAAAAATTCTCTCTTTGATCTGGCAATGAGGTAAGCTCCAAAAATACTACAGCTGAATTCTCTATTATCTGGGGTAAATCAAGACAAACTAATGTCAATCCCCCAAAATGTGATTAGTAGGAAATACATTGCTGGGATACTGAAGAAGCACCACTGAAGTCAGCCAGCATTCAGCATGAGATGGAGCTGAGAACAGAAGAGACTCAGACTCCTTGCTGTGCCCTGTAGCACCCTCTGATCAATGGTTTCTGGCACACGGCTGCAGATCTGAGCTGGCTCTATCTGCTCCCAAAGTGCTGCTGAGGGAGTTAATAAGCCTCCTGGAATTCACTGCCCTGGGAGGAATGATGCAAAGGCATGAGGTTGGCTCTGTGGTGCTCAGCAGGGTGCTGGGACTGAGCCAGAGCAAATGAGCCCGGCTGATCTGCTGAGGGACAGTTAATTGCCTCTGAAACAGGCACCCCAGGACTCTCGGTTCACTCTAAGGAGCAGGCTGAGGCTTGTAGGAGTCATGAATTGATCAATCAGCCACGGAGAAGTAGCTAAAACTGCTTTTGACTTACTGATGCTGACCCTGGAAGCAGTGCAGTTGTGTTCATGCAATGCTCTGTCTGAAGCAACAGCCTCTGCACAGAGCCAGCTCCTGTGCCCCACTCTCCCTGTCGGAGTAACCACCAGCTGGACATTCACCCACTTAACCTCCTGAGCATTAAGTGTATCTTGCATGCAAACCCCAGGCACAGGAGGAGTGTTTCTACCTTCTCTTAACAAATAAACCATATTTGAATCAATTTTTAAAATGACTAATGACCTTGTGAACACTCATACTCATTCATCTTTTTATCAAGAGATGCCAAGTCATATATCCTTGCATGAAGGGAAATTAGGAAAATGTGTTGTAAGATTTTATCAAGAAGTATTTTCATGATCTGCCCAGCAGAAACTGCTTCTACACCTTCTTACACTAAATTCTATTTAACATCACTTAAATGTAAGGTATTTCTTTAACAGACAGTTTTCCCTCCACTCCTCATGGTCTCTCTAGCACTTGCATTTACTGCAACTGCTGGTAGCAAATTTAATAGAAATGCTGGCAGCGTTTTTTCAGCAGAAAGACACTTGCTGCAAGATTCCTCTTCCCTGTTTCCTTTCCACCTTTTCTTCTTATTGAAGAGGATGGCAATTTAGTATTTTCCCCCATGCCTTGCAGTTCCTTCTCTAGGCCACCTGCTGGATGTTATCACACCACTATTACCTCTATGACATTGATTTCTGATGAATCTGCCTTAAAAACTGTGACTACAGTTCTGTTAGATGGGAGTCATTCCACACCTGCAGTCTCATTGACATGAAATTCAATTAATTTTGCATTATGATCAGAAACATAAAATAGATTTGATTTTGCAGAAAGCTGACATTTCAGCCAGGAGAGATGTATATTATACTGATTTATGTGATTAGGGAAAAACACTGTGAGGTGTTTTTCCATTATGGTACCCATCTGCAAGAGAGAGATTCCTATTTATATGAGCAGAGGGAAAGTGCTTTGACCTAGGAATGAAGTAACTTGATTGGCCCCTCTTGCCATTGCTCTGCTGTATGTCTGTATATCTCAGAAAGCTCATTGTGTAGCTAAACCTCAGACCTTCCCTTAGAAAGCTGCCAACTGTCACCTCCCAATTCATCATGAAGTGGCACTGCACACTAACTCTTAGCTAACGTTTTGTCAGAGCTTGACAAAATCACTTTCTTTCAGGAGCCCCACTTGCTCAGGCAGAGTCCTCCTGGAATGAATGTGCAAACAGGATTTTGGATATTTGCTAGGAGGACTAAAGAGTATTCAAACTCTGCTGATAGCCTGGGAAAATGAACCCTGTGGTCATATAATAGGGATGTTTCCCTCTCCAGTTTCTTTTAGAGAATGTGTTGTTTAAGTTATGCATCTCTTGGGTAACTCTTAATTAAAAAAAGTATAATCAGTCAGTGATAGCATCATATACTAACAACAGACATTGCTGTCATTGGGGGATATATTTTTGGATGTGTTTTATATGTCTGCATCTGGATTTTCTTATTCACTATGCCATGAGATGTAAATTACTTCACTTTAAAAAGAATAGCACATATTTTAAGAAATTTAATCCAAAGATAAAGATTTAAAAGTTTTCCTCAAGCCAGAATTATTAAAAAATGAATACTTTGAATCTAGAGCTCTTCATTTATTTTAGGACTTCAGTTTTTTCAGTCACCTGTCAAACATAACTATTAAAAATGACAACATATTAAAAAAGAAAAGTTTGGAAACAAGTTTGTTTGATATGGCAAATAGTTCTTGGCAGTGAAGGAAAGAAGCTGTGATGTGAGCAGTCATCTTATTTTTGCTTGTTGTAATAAATGCCAACCTACAGATGGAATTCAAGCAGTAATTCAAGACTATTAAATTATCTACTTTAAAAAATGAATCAAGTGAGTCCTCCCTTTTTAAATGCTGTGAAAAAGAAATCATGGTTTTTTTAAACTTGCCAGTAGAAAAGGGGATAAGCGGGAAGTACAATTGATCTCATCTAAAATCTTACCGTTGAGAACATTTATTATGGCATAAGGCAGAAAGGGAGAGAGGCTTATAAATGAGATCCAACTGTCTCTCCAGATGCATTTTGCTGAAAGACTATTCAGAGTGAACCTTTATAACTTGAATTTGGAAAGCATAAGCCATGCTAAAATAATCTAAGCTGATATACTCATTTGTAACAAAATGAATGTGACACATCATGGCTATGACAATATGCAATTTCACCCTGAGAATTCGGTTTTCAGAGGTGATTTAATTTTCTTTAAAACATTATTGAAAACTACAAGACATGGATTAGAATAAATATCCTTGTCCCATATGGGTATTAATTTTGACAATGTTCACCCTACAACTAAAATACAATAGGAAAACCCACTATTTGCTAAGTCATCTATGGAAAGGGTTGGTACATAATTATCTAAATGCTCAGTAGGATTATTACTGTAATGTTTAAAGACTCTGAGCAGAAGATAGGATAAAGGTTAGGAAAATTAGATGACTTATAAATGCTTCATTAAATATTTTTTCATGCATTAACATAACCCAGAAGAAGGACGCTAAGTCAACCTACCACTCTGTGAAGTTTGTACATACAGTGTAAGACATGGTAGAGTCAGACTGCAGTAAGAGGTATGTCCATGGTATGGAGCTGTTTGATAAATGCTGTTGCAGTGTTTGTCTTAGTCCCTAAACTGTGCCTACTAAAGTCATTGGGAATTTTTTACTGCACCTAGAGGCAAAGAATAAGGCCTAGATTCTTTACATTTGCTTTTACAATTTGCTTGATATTCTCAAACACAGTGCCGTGCTCCCTGCAATCCTGTGTGTATTCAAATGCACACAGACATGCTCGCTATTAAGACCTAGATGTGGGATTGAATTGCCTGCCTCCACACCCACATGTCTACCAGAATGAGTTGCTGTGCACCTCTCATGTCTCAGGACGTACAGCCTTCATTATCCAAGCTGCATTAAAATCACAGCTCCAACATTGATCTAGCAAAGCGTTTAGTCCTGTGCCGGCTTTAAGCATGAAAGTAGTCCTGGTGAGTTAATGGTGCTCCTCACGTGATTGAACTTGAGCATGTGCTTAATTGCTTAATTTGGGGCCAGAGCACCGAGAACGCTGTGGGACGGAGCTGTGGGCAGGGGAATGTGCTCTGCTAAGGCACACAGGTAGTAATGGCTTGGTTCAAAACTCTTTATTTCCAACAGGCAAAAACTTTGAAGAAGCCAAAAGTTTTTGCGGTTGTTTGAAAGGATCATCATAGCTCAAAATTCAAGGCAATAGGGGGAGCAAGGTGGCAGTACGGACTGGATATAAAACAGAAAAAAATAGGATCAGAAAGAACAAGAAGATTATGAGATATAGAAAAATGTCAAAACTAATAAGAGGAGATTTCAGCTACCCAGACACACAGGAACAGGGACACAATGAGAGAAATAAATCAAGCAACAGTCATGTACTATATCCTCAATGTATTAAAAGGTGGCAAAAAAAGACGAAAGTTCTTACTTTCAACAGTGCAGCTGTTAGGAGACAGAGGTGGAGGACTCACTAATGACCATAATCCAGTTGGATTCATTACTGCAGACTGAACCTACAAGAGGAATAAAAAACCTCCAAGGACTTTGAACGTAGAAGAATGGGGAAGTGCTGGAGGCAATCCAGTGGGTTAAGCGTCTAATGGGAGGTGTGGGAGGAGGGAAGGACAACGGAGGAAATGGAAACTGTTCACAAAGCAATTACAGCATATCCAAGGGTGATACGTATTATCCAACAATATGTACACGAGGATGAGAAATAACCATAGCAAATAAAAACAGGATTGAGAAAAAGATATTGAGAGATAAATAAAAAGGATACATAAGCAGTGTAAAATTTCAGGTGCAGAGGGAGAACAGAAAATTTATACAATTAATTTAAGATCAATGAGCACAAAGATACAAAAAGTGCAAGCAGATAATGAAATTAAATTAGAAATAGGGTGATATCAGAATATATCCCTAGCAGATGTAACAAAAACTCTGCAAAGAAAGCAGAGGGTTTTCAGGGTGAAACCAAAGCAGCATGATACCATGCACTGGTTCAAGCCACATTCGTCATGGCTGAGCTTCCCATTCCTGAAAGGTTTAAAACAATTGGAAACACTTGTTTTTAGACAAAGTTTTCTCCATTTACTACACTCTGGGAGAAAGACAATCCTGCTATCCCCATCTCACAGCCACCTTTCCCAGTTCATCCCAGGTGAGTGAAAGGTATTGTGGCAACACATCATCCTTAGCAGACACTGCAAGATCCTCGGGCAGTTGCTTCTTTCACTGCCATTCCACCTCCATATTTCACAAACTGGAAATTAGAAATTACAAGAGGCACTGGGTTTGAAGAGATATTTACAGTTCTAGAAGGACTCATTTGTACTTTCAGGCCAGTTCAAGCAGTAAGATGGGAAACATACCTCAAGTGTAATTTTGGGTGTAATTTTTGGATAGACAGTTTGCCTGGGCCAAAAACATCCCAAGAAGCATCCTGAAAAGTTATAACTACATAAAGTTAAGCTACCATGCCAGAGAGTGTTCCCCTCTATTACGTCAGACTGTTGACATGGGCCCTTGTGAAGAACATTCTTCTAAGGAACACTTCTCTTTCTGTCTTCCCACTAACAGCTGAGAAAGTCTATGCAAATCTTCCTCCCCAAGCTGGTCCTTGGCCTCTTCCCTTCTCCATCCCCCAGCTAACAATCTAAGCTCATACTACCAAAATAAGGCAAGGTGGGGTGGTTCAGGTCAGAGGACTTTTACTCTCTTGGCGGTGTTATAGCTTACAGCATTAACAACTTACATTACAACATTAACAACTACCACCTTTCACATCTACTTGATAAAGTCTTACAGGACTTTATTAACCCATTTCCCAGGAATGGAGCAATTGGCTTTTGAGCTGCCCAAAGTGGTGTTCCTAGGGCCAACCTTTCCTATGTGTTTTCTCCATGGCAACATATTTTTGTCAGAAAGCTATGGCTGTAATTTTAAAACAACTGGAAAAAGAAACAAAACAATACACCAATAGCCAGCAAAAGCACACTACCTCTAATCAGTGAAGTCACTCTAATCACCTTAATCAGTGAAGTCCACAATAGAAAGTCTTTTGCTAAAAGCAGAAGACTACATCTCCTAATTTACTCCTGTATTTGAACCATAGTAATACATTGCACAGGACAGTGTTGTTAATCACTTCTGTTTAGATGTCTCATTTTGTGAGCAAATTTTATCACATTTTTTTCATTCAAGATTCTGTACTGTTTTGGAAAGAAAAATGCAACGCAGCCAAAGCCAGTAACAACAACGTTAAATGACAGGTGGCCATTGCTATACAGTTTGAGGAACTGGTCTGGTCAATCAAATGTTGTATTTGGAAACAACAGATAGGAGGGCAGGTACTTCCTTATCACCATTTGTAGTGGAACTGCAGCTCCAGTTCTGTTTGAGATGGCACAGCACACAGTGGGATACAGAAATAAAATAGTCAGAGAAGCTGCTTAAAGCCACAAGAGAAAGCATGGACTGGTTTGACAAAGATACAAAAAGCTCTTGATATTCATGAGATTCAGTAAGCACTGATATAAAACTTCTTCTGATACTTAACCCTTTATGGTTGTTTTTATTCTCACTGTAGTATGTGCTCACACTCCTGTGAGCTATTGGAGAAAAAGATGAGAACCATGTACACCAGATATCATAAGGTACCACTTCCCCTGCATGGTATAGCGCACTTAATTCCCTCATGACAGCTCCTAAAATGATGAAATATGTAAAATACATATCTAATACTTGGACATTTTTATTAGACTTGTTTAGTATTTTTCACAATATCAAAGTTGCAAAAACAGATTTCATGTGCTCAGACATCTCTGAGTTCACTCTGTTCTTTCAGAAAAATAAGCATTTATCTCAGATTAGAGTTTTCTTTATGACAAAACAAAACCTGAAAACAACACAACTCTCTTCATTTAAAATCCCAGTGTTAAGAAGAAATACAATCATGTCCTTTATTGATGGTTATACTAAATTACTTTGTTCTTTTGCTTACACATAAAATGTTAACCGCAGTTGAACACATCAAGCTATCTAATGTATAGAGAAGCTGTTGCTCTTTATACAGCTTTCACATGAAAAATATACACATTTAATAGTATAGCTTAGCTCTATTAATGTCACTTAATCAGCACAAAATACATTTGACTAGAGATACCTCTGTCTCTTGTGATGTGAGCCTAGAAACCAGTGTATGTATGGCTCGTCCTTTTTAATTCCAGTCAGTAGCACACCTACTGTATATAAATGTGTCTTGATTTTATTTGCTTTCAAGTTCTGCATCAGTGAGAATCTTCAATAACGGAAGTAAAGCACTTAAAGCTCTGCTCCCCTCTGCACCTTTCAGCAATAAATGAATAAGACCCCAGTTCTAAAGGTAAGGCTAACCCTTTGCTCTAGAAGGGAGACCTTATTTCAGTAATGTTTCACACAGATCAAGTTAAAGGGTAAAGGTTTAAATTACTAACTACAATAACTTGTCTTTTTTTTTCTTGCACCAGTCTCTTTTTTTCCCCCACAAAATATTTTGAATTTCAGAACATGGAAAACCAGGACATTTGACATAAACTTTTCATTTGGGGTTTTTTTTAAACAGCTGAATATACACTTTATGTTTTCAGAACAACAGTAAAGGAATTTGAAAAAAAATACTTTGCTAAAACTGTAATTAAAAAAAAAGATCTTTCCTAAAAGCTTTTTTAGATGAACTAAATTGTACTGGACATATATAAATAAAAAAGAGCAAAGAAGAACATGAACATATATTACTAGTGTAATTCATCAAAAACAGTTGACACTTCAATCTAATCCAGAAATGAAAACACAGAACTTTATAGAGTTATAGGAAGTAAGCAATTTAAGCGTACCATGGCACAAGGTCATCTAACAATGAAGACAGGAAGATGCTCTCTTTTTATTTGCTCTCCTTCACTCCTTTAATCCTTCTGAATCTATCAAGTACAGATTAATATAAATCTTTTTAACAGCCAGAGGTGATCTTGAAATCAGATAATTAATAGTAGTGGTTCAAGTTTTGTATAACAAGTCTATCTTTTTATTTTAATATAAAATGAAAGGGTACTTTATGTAACTAAACTATCGCTCTGGGAAAGGGGTTTTTATCCATAATAAAGTAATGTAGGTCTTAACTAATTAGTTCATCATTTTAAAATGTAATTTTTGGGTAAAACTCACTGAAATTGTTCATCTTCCTTAAAAGGGTGCTGATGTGGAAAAAAACAATTCTCAGAATACACTCACCACTGCTCATTCAAAACACTCACTTGCCGAGTCATTCTCCACATAGTTCAGAGCTAAATGTATGAAGCCAAGGAAATGCACTCAATTTGCTTTGAAAGTAAACCTCCAAGGCAATTTCATAAGCAAAAATCATATTCATGTCATACAGATACTGTGGTTTAGTTTATGATTCCAATTTGGCCCGGAGAGCTTTCAATACTCTAGAAAAAATACTTCACCAATCTATATGTAAATACTTCAGTAAAACCACTGAACAGTGATCAAGTTCAGTATTAATGTCACAAATTAAAGATGGCATCTGAAAACGTACTGTCTAGAAGAATGATCAGAGCTCACGCTGAAGAATAATCTGTGTTTTCAGCAGCCTATAAGCACCATGGAAAAAAAACGTGGTGTTGCAGTCATTAAGTTACAGTGTTATATAAAAAGAATACACTAAATACTGAAATACAGCCAGTGGTTTGGTGGCAGCAGGGTGGGTAGCAGGCAATCACCTGGAAATGCCAGCCTAAAGAAACTCATGGTAGGACTAGCAAACCTATGTTGTACAGTTCAAATTGGCAAATAAATATACTTTATGGGCTTGCATTTCTATTATACACTATTAAAGAAGAAAAAATTAACCAAGTAACCCAAATAAGCTCTCAATTTCTAACTATTTGGTTGTCTCAATGAAAGTGTGTTTATTTAAGCAGATGCAATGGCACATTTGTTTGCCCCAGGGGAGAGTGGGAAGAATTAGCCAAATATCCTGTTGAAGTCCTATCAAGAGGCAAAGAAGGAGGAAGGCACAACCTCCTACTGGAGGAAGGCACAACCATTCCCATACTTTCCAATGGTTTAGGGGTTTTGTAGCTCCAAGACACATTTACTGTCACTTGTTTACACCACTGCCCACCTCCACGTAGGCCTGCATTGCCCTGGGACTCAGCTTTCACACAGCAGCATGGAGAAAAGCCAGCTGGAAGGGGAAAGTCTCTCAACTGTTCTTGCTCCTGCTTCTCTCCCTTGGCTTCACTGTCTTATTTTGAGTCTTCTGGATGTGGGACACAGGTTCAGGCAGTATAACTCCTCAAAGCAGTCACTAAGTTGGCATGTAGGTTAGCTACAAGACATATGGGGCAGGATTCAGGTCCAGACCATAGATACCTAAATAGAGGTGACCACCTATGCACCAGATACACAAGGTCTCACTTCAGATAACAAAGGTTAATTTGGTGCCCACAGAAAGCTGCTCAGTTTCATTTTAGATGGATGCCCTAAGGTCTCAAAGACATCAGCCAAAGGTTAGCAGATGAATACAGAACTTACAGAAGATCCTCAATTGCAACTGGTATCAGTAATAGCAACTGGCATTAGAGCAGTATCCTACAGGTCTCAAACGACACTACAGGGCCACAGCAATGTCACATTTCCCTGCCTTTCTTTTATAAACCTTGTCACTGCACAACCTATTGCCTAAACTCTATTACAGAAATAGCATAAACAGAAGAAGAAATCGTTCATCCATCCACAATTCCTCATTGCTGGACCTTGTTGGACCAACCCAGCATAAAGAGCAGGAAGCATCTGAGACAAGTACTGTCTGGCAAGGCAATTTTCAGACAGAAATTCATAAGGGAAAGGAGGGTGCTCCACTTTTTAGCGCAAGGTAATTCCAAAATGGTTTTAAATTGCAAGGTGCTAAGAGTCAGAGACATTCTCCTGGAGAGATGAGCTGCCACATCTCTCACTGCAGTGTCAGCATGGAGGTGGGCACACAGGGAAGCGCTCTGGGCAGCTCTGCCATTTCAAACAGACAGGACAGGACAACTCTGCAGCAACAACCAAGAACAAAAACTTAACAGACAAAAGTAAATGATGAAAAAAACATTTTTCTGTTGCTTTTCTTAACGTGCATTAATGAATTAGATATTCCTCTAAATGCTGTTGTGTCTAGGCATTAGATATCTGCTGATTTTTGGTATGATGCATGAAAGAACTGAACTGGAGGAAGAGGCCATCAGAGCGTTCTGACCCATTTTTAAGAGTTATTCTGTATGCTGTGAACGACATGGGATTTGGCATGCAGTTAGCCTGAGAGGAAAGTAGGAAAATGGCTACTGCAAAGCCAGAGGGGTAAAGAGTAGCATAAAAGCCAATGAATATATGCAAAGAAAGATATGAAGGTTGCTGAGAAAGGAAATCTAAACTTGATGTGAAAGTCTAGTGTCAGATATCATGATAATTAAGCAATTCCTAGGAGACTGAAAATCTGCAGGAACCAACTTGCCTTGCTTGAATACAGTCAGTATAGGAGATCTCCTTTGGATCAGAACCAATCAGCTGCAACCTTTTCTCTGCTTACTCCCTATTTCCCATGCGGCAAAGGAAAGGTAACAAAACACAGCTCAGAAGGTAAAACAGTTTTCACCCACAAATACAAAGAGAAAGGAAGCCTGGTGTAGTCATTCTGTGATGTGGGTGAAGAGGTCTCTTCTCTCCCAAAATTTGTATCTGATAAACAAAAACAGGAGACATGACAGCAAGGAAGCACACTAAAGGTACTCACCACAAAGCACAAATTCTATTTACAATTATATTGTAACTGCTTTTAGCTGACTTCAATCCTTCCCAACTGGAATTCACCCAAACAATACATTACAGTACAAAATATTTTATAGATGTTATCTAGAACAGGAAATTGTGGCACCTACCCATGGCCAGTGTGCAAGGTATGTGCAACAGGGAGGACCATTTGTCCTCATGAAAATGATTTAATGATTTGATGTCAATATGTTGTAATAGTCTATGATACTGCAATTTTGTAATACTTTAAACAATGCCCCAGATTTGCCTATGGTTCCAGATGTTCATTTTTAACTCACTATTTTATAACAGTACAAAGGGAGTTTAACTTGTCAAGTGGCTGGCAAAGCTGAAAATGAAATATCGTAAGAAAATATGTCAGAGGTAGACCTTTTTGACCCAAACTTCTCTTTGGTCAGCAGAACAATTTGTCTCACCAGTCACTGTATGGGCTGCATCAGTCGTATAGCTGATGTTTTTTCTGGACTTGCATCAAACAATCTCAGCACATTGATCAGGATATTCTTAAATCTCTGTGCTTTCATGCTAAATCCAAGCGTTTCCTTTTCATGTGCACTCAACAAATAGACATTCATAACCTCAGAACATAAAAATATGATGGATTTTATCTTGAAGGACCTAGAATAATTAAATGCAACCAACTTGTTTCTGGTTTCTGAAAGGTTTCCCTTCAGCTCTGCCTCAAGGATGTGACATATTTGCTGTTTTTCTCAGTTTTCATTTCTTTAGCTTTGTCAGGGAAAGCAATGCTGCTATACATCACACAAAATAGTGATACAGTAGGGAGAGATGAGTGACAAAATCCAGCAGAGAAAAAGAGTTCAAATAAAAGTTTTCATATCTTAATCCCTACAGGATTTTGCCAATAACATAAAAAATGTTAAGACTTGGCAGATACTATTAACCAGGATTTGCTTTCCTTAAAGAATAGAAAAAAATTTCTTACCTCAGAAAAGGATGAGCAGTCAACAAAAAAACCTCATCATCATTAGGAATGCAAATTCAGGGTAAATTTATCCAATGACTTTACTGAAGAAAAACTGCAGAAGTCAAAGTCTGGAAGCGAAAGATCCAAAATCCATACTGCTGTCCACTGTTCATTTTTTACATGCATTTTATTTCACCCTATGCATCCATGTAATTCTGTGGTATCTGCCATCACTGTATCCAAGAACCTCCTAAGCACTTAAAATCCATTTTTTTTTCATTTCCCTGCTTGTAGAAATAGTTTGACTCTTTTATGCTCCTACATATATGACAATTTAGAACAATTAGGTGAAGGACCTCTTTTTAAATGTTCTGTTCTAAACACAATAATCTGCATGGGTAGTGTCTTGGAAGAGTGGCAAGTACAGGGTGCTCTCAGGTGACCTTGGCAGCACCAGGCCAGCCTGGCGAGCAAGGGCCTGGCAGCACAAGGCACAGCTAACACAAACACCACCATATTGGCTCATTCCGAATCCGTGCTTCCCAGTAATCCCAAATAATTTCAAACTGTGAGTGCAAACAACTGCAGGAGAATGAGCTATTTACACACACATCCCCCACAGGGAAAAAGACTACAAACTGTTACTGTTCTTTAGGAATTAATTATGGCTGTTTTGTTTTTCTCATCTCCATCAAATAGCAATATTATTTATCGTGTCATTTGATTCATGGTTGTGCTTGTCAAGTCCAGGCAGATGCCCAAGCTAATAAAAATTCCAACTAACAAGTAGAATATACACAATATCAGTTTTTAAAAGCTAGACACTCTTCCTTCGGAATAATTGCTCTGCTCAAGATCTCATTTTGATAGGCTACAATAGCTGAATAAACAAAACTAACTAGATTAAAATTTGATCATGCAGACACCACTAGATCATGATTACATTCTTCAGTGAAGGAAGGATTGTTTTAAAGAAAAATATGAAGACATATCAGATACAAAACCCCATATGAAGTAAAAACTATCTGTAAATACAAAGTAAATACTTTTACAAAACAGCAGAGAGATCCATTTAATCATTGGCATATAGCTGCTTCTGTAAATCCTGGGTAAGTTAAGATCATAAAATCAATTAAATTATATTACTGCTAATATCCCAGTTCCCATCGTTATTTCTGATATTCCAATTTCTAACTGTCAGCCACATTGAAATTCAAGGATACATACGTGGCATCCACACTCAGCTCTTATCGCTGAATACTGGCATTTGAAGCTTGGTCCTTTTTGTCATCAGAAGATGGAAAAGCCTATGGAGACCAAAGATAAAGAGATACTGCTAAGAAGATGGAGCCTCTGGATAACTGAATGAGGGGACAAAAGCAGTGTAAGGATTATGTTGATAATAGATCTCAGCCAGATGTTCACTGACTTTTTCTGCCTTTTAAAAGCAGTGAAGCTTGCCTAAGTGAGACATTTTCAATAGTACTACTGTACCTTGGGGATTCTGAATAAAATTGCTGCTTGCAAATGTTGTGTACTTGAGGTTTTTTTCCCCTAAGAATGACAAATTTAATAGTTACCCATTTTTATTTCTAGCCTGTATTTCATATTTTGTTAGGTTTCTTACAACTACTTTTCATCTACTACAGCAGTCTATATGTACAACCAACTGTCCCTTGCCAGGAGGAGAATGAAGCATCTTCAACCCCAGTTTCCTGCTTTGCTGGGATTCAGAGACATCATCATGAATAAACATACTACCCTGATGGGAAGTATTGAGCTCAAAATGGTAAAGAAAATCTGGGGTTCATCACAGTTCATAGAAAAAAAAAAAAAATAGTTGAGTGCAATATTCACAGAACCCTGTGCAGGGAACAGAGCAAAAATGGTGCTATTTAAAGAACAGACTGCACTCTACACAGTGTCAACGCTTGCCTGTTGATACTTGCTGTGACACACCACATCTTGTTTTTGTTGACCACCTAGACATATAAAATGGCTTTCTTTATGTGGAAGACAGGGCTTCCTGGGAGCACAGAGGCCTCTCTAGAAGCTTTGTTTTCCACTCATTTCCTTCATTGTATAGGAATGTTCATCCTATTTTGTTCCACTGGTGTTTGGATGTGTCCTGCTTCCACTCATTCAAAGCATTAACTTTTTTTCTCTCAAAACAGCATTCAGATTTCCTCCCAAATCAGAGATGCTGTCCCCAATTATCTTCAACCTGTTGGAATTCAGCAGATGAAACTGCCAGTATATCTGCAACTCAGCACTGCTGAGGCTACATCTGGACCATTGAGATCCCCAGTGCAAGATGGAGATTTGCTGGAGTGAGTCCAGTGAAAGAAAACAAGTAAGTTTAAGGGACTGGAGCATCTTTCATAGAGGATATGTTGGGAGAGACAGGACTGTTTAGCCCAGCGAAGAGAATGATCAGAAGAGTGTTACCAATGTATTTAAATACCTGATGGATGGAAATAAAGATGAGAGACAGGTTCTTCTCCATAGTGACTAAGAAGAGGCAATGGCACAAGATGAAACACATGAAGTTACATTGGAACACAAGACAACACTTTTTTTTTTTACTGTGAGCATGATCAGAAACTGGCATAGGTGGCCAAGAGAAATTATGAGGTCTCCATCTGAGCAGATATCTACACTGTGCCTGGGCACAGACCTGGGCAACTTGCTATAGCTGCCCCTGCCCTGAGCTGGTGATTGAACAGGATGATCTCGAGAGGTCCCTTCCTACCACAACTATTCTGTGACTCTGTGAATCAGTCAAGATTCTTGTTACAGACTCACAAGAGAACTGACATTGAACTAAATTAAGAGTTTTACAAAAATACGGAAAATGTTTATCTGAAATTCTATATTGTCTATATTTTTTACATACAGTAACTGACATCAACAGACATGCAACTCTTGTGTGTAAAGGCCTATGCATGACAGATAAAACCAGCTAAACTAGATGTGAGTCCCTTTTTCCTATATAGGCATCAGTATTTTTACCAGATATCCTAAATACTTTTCTTAAAATTGGGTTCTATCAAATAGAAGCTATTTATCTCTTTCATAAGGTTAGGCAAATAATCCATTCAGAATTAACATGCAGCATCTATCCCCAAGAATATTTTGTAGGAAATTATTTTAAAATAAGATTCAAATCTTTATAATTAAGAAGGGCAAATATATTAGTAAGAATAAAGAGATACATTTCTAATCTCCAAGTTATACTAATTACTCTGTGATTTTTGTAATTTACTTCAGAAGCAGCAGAACAATGCAGTTTTCTTCACATGCATGACCATCCTTCTCATTTATGTGCTTGACACATTGCAACTGGATATTTATTCTTACAGCAAACTTTAATGGCATTGAGATTGTAAGTGCGTATCTTTCATTTAAATAAATTCACACTTTTTAAACCACAATGTTTATAAATGTTTTTCTTTACAAATAACATTTATAGAACTCTCAAAACTCAGCCTATTATTGTTTGAAATATTTGTTAGATACATAATTACAGGAGATTAAGGGGATGACTTTGCTTCAGACAAAACTTCGTTATTTCCTTTTTGTCTTTGCTTTTTTTTGTCCACATGCTAAATATCATATACATTTGAACCCTGTAGTTAACAGACTCATCAAATACATTTTTACATCTAGGAGAGAACTGTATGAATTCAGTTTGTTACTGCCTCTCTTCACTCAGCTAACATAAGGAAGAACCACTTGATAACACCAGAGCTGTGCAATCATGGCTATTGCACAGTGTGTGTACAGCACACTGAGACTCTCCCTGTGCTCAGGTGAGGGATTAGACAGGGCATGCCCAGATTAGACAGTGCAGCAGCCAGCAGAGAGTCCTAAGGTAGCTCAAAACGAGATGAGGGCAAGTGACTTGCTAACACAGCCTCACTGCTTTAAATAAGCAGCTCCTTTGTAGTAGGTACGGGAGCTCTACGGGCTCCCTGTTTCCCTGTTTTTCACCCGGAACAGGTTCTAGCACCTCTCATACTACCCTACCAGATGCTGACAGGCGCATCTTGGAAAATGAGTCACAGCTTGAGACAGGAAAGAGGAATTTTCCCAGGGACCTGCAGGTGGCAGAGCAAGGAATTCTGTGGGGCTGCGGGCAGGGGAATTGAACAGCAGTGGGGCAGTGGGGAGGGATAAGCCGTGAAAGCAAGCTGGCGAGAAAGAAGAAACCCATGGGTGTCAGGAATCCTTTCAGACTTGAGTGAAACTGTGACAGTCATGAAACTTCGGCATTTTCTTTTTGCACTTTGTTCCTAACTTCAACCACTGCCTTCTGAGCGCTGTCCTACTCCCCATCTTTGTCGTTTGTCTTTTGTGTGCCTTCACTGTGCTACTTTTACAGGCTCCCCAATAGCATGTCCTCCTCAAATGCACTATTAAAAAAAAAAAAAAAAAAGGGAAAAGAAGCACAGTTCCTATGCCGCTACTTCCTAAAACTTACCAAAATCCCATGTCAATAAGCTCACACAGATTTCCATATTTGATGTCCACAATTCCCTTGGCTTTAGTAACTCTCCATTTCATATCCCCAAAACCACACCTATGTACTGAAGCAGCTGACTGATTTGCACTATTATGAGGAAACATGATTTGAAACTTTTCAAATGTAACTGATCTGGTGTAAAGATAGAAATATTGGAAAGCTTTTTCCTGTGAGGACTCACAACACTGTAGGCTACATTCTATCAGCAATACCAGTTTCCTGCAGTCAGAGTCAGAAACCTTCACTACAGTCACAGCTAATAGGCAGTATTTCTTCACACTGAAGGAGTACACAATTCTGCTTCTTAAAAGTACAGAGTGCAAGGGATGGTGGAAAGAAAAAGAAACCTCAATAAAGGAATACATTCTATATTCTTTGTCACAGAACTTCAGCACATGTGCCAGTGCCAAGAGCCACATCAGAACAGGATGCACAATATACACTAGGTTCAGAAATACATACTGGAACAGGAAATATGTTGCCCTGGCATAGCAGCCCTCATCTGTGTATGCTTTTTCCAATCACATGAATATAAGGGACTAGAGCAGCTTCTGCCTCCACTAATAATCTAAGCTCAGTGTCTTTTCAGACAGTGTCAGTAGAAGAGATTGACCTGATACCAATCAAGCAGTGTCTTTGAAGTAGGCTGAGCTCTGCCTGTTTTGTTTCACAGAGGCTTATAAGACAACACTGACCAGTAACAGCTTTTGTCTCATTCTGGCTGCATAGAGCAAAGTAGCAAAGGTGACAATATTTATGTCACTCAAGACATCAGTGTTTGTGGGCTTACTTTACTCATCTTCTCGAAATCCTCATTGATCTTATGTCATTGCCTCAGAAAGTCAATAGGCCATTGCTAGTCAGAACAAATAGCAATTGCACCTAAAAACAATTAATCTTGTGAGTGTCTTAAAATGCCTTGGGAATCATGGCTAAGTCGAACATTAAAAACAAAGAGGGTTCATCTGAATTGCAATGGCATCATTAATTAGTATCAATAGCTTGTATTAATTCTTATTAATAAAATAATTGTACTTCTCCTAAGTGGCTAAGCATTTTGTCAATAGCAAGATAAAAGACATTTACTAAGGGGCATATTCTGGCACATTTTTACCTGAAATATTTTCTTCCTTAAGTCTGTATTTGTGATATTGCTGATTGTTTAACAAAATACCTTCAACTCACTATCTATTACACTCACTACATATCATTTACTCACTGCATAATTATGAAGAATAACAAGGAGGTGCCACTTTACAGACTATAGATACTTAATGCCTGTGGTGCTACTGCAAGGGAAGTAACTTTGCATATCTTTTAGACAGAGCAAAAAGTTATGGATAGTCAATCAGTGACAGAACTAGAGACCATGTCTAATTCTGTCTTGTAGGTGTGGTGGGTCAGCAGTGGTTAACAGCCAAACTCCCATCCAGCTGCTCACTCAGCCCTCTGCTCAGCTGGACAGGGGAGGAAATATGATGAGAAAGCTCATGGGTTGAGATGAGGACGGGAAAATTGCCCCCCAGTTACTGACATAGGCAAAACAGATTTGACTTGTGGAAAATTAATTCAATGTTTTAACAATTGAATAGAATGGTAAGAAACAAAGACAAAACTAAAAACACCTGCCCCCCTCCCAAACCTGCCTTTTTCCCAGGCTCCACATCAGTCCTTCATTCCCAGCTCCTCTCCCTCCTCCTCCTCCTAGCATGATACAGAGGATAGGGAGTGGAGATTGAAGACAGTCCATAGGAGCCCCACTGCATGACTCCTTCCTCCTCACACTTTTCCCATGCCCCACCATGGCCTCCTCCAGGGGCTGCAGGAGAACCTCTGCTCCTGTTCTGGGGCACCTCTCTCCCTCCTCCTTCTCTCATTTTGGTGTCTTCAGGGCTGTTTCTCTCATGTTTTCCCCTTTATCCTCACTGCATGTGCAGCATTTTACCTGTTTTAAAGTATCTTCTCCCTAAGATGCCACTCCCTTGGCTGCAGGGCCCAGAACCGGCTGTGTCCAGGATGCAGCAGCCCTGGACACTCCTTGCAGTGGCTGCCCTGCAGCCCCTGCTGCCAGCAGCCCACCACAGACACCCAGTACAGAATGACACCAGCGTACGTGACAGGCATCTCTACTCAAGTGTAAAGGAGAGAATCAGTCTCCCAGCTCCCATTCCCTGCATGACCCATGGTGTCCAATAGTTCAGATACAAGAACAACAGAAGAGGGATTGAAAATGCAAAGCCTGCTCCACATAGATTCAGAGCCCTCTCCTTAAAATACCCTTCTTGGAGGGTCATCCTATCTCTACCTCTTTTTCTTTAACATCAAAACTTTTAGGAGGGTTGGATTTATTTTCTTGCTCCAATACTTCTAGCTAAACTGAAGTAGAAACATAGCTATGGTTCACACAAATTGACGAGCAGTAGATGCCCCGGGCTGATTCCACAGGCCCACACGTGGCAAGAGTCAACCTGGAACCATGTATGGACCAGACGAGTTCTATCCTGTGGAGAGCAGCACCCCTCTAACACTTTTCAGCTGGTGAGGATGGCTCTGCCTCCACTGGGAGCTATGGTGTAGACCCACACTTCTCTCCAAGTGTATGCTCTCTTCGAGTATCATGCTTTGCCAGGGCTGGTGCTAGCCTGTTTGCTACCACACTTACTCTGGGAGAAAATCAAGACTTAGGAAGTTTTTCCTAGTTGTTGTAAACTTCTGGTGGAAATGAACCCCAGTAGACCAAAGGTAAGATGTCCATCTGATGGAGACCACCCTATCACAAAACCCACCTTGCCATGTTCTCCTGCTGAACATGAAACACTTTTATATCTATGACTACAGGAAATAGCTTTTCAATCTCTGTGGCTCAGGTGCTTGTTCAGGTTCTTCCTCCTTCAGTTAATTCTCCGCATTTTGAATTTCTTCATTCTGCCCCTCACCCCACACCTGATTCTTACCAACTGTTCTACTACTTAACTTTTGTAATTAATTTTACAGAATGAAAAACTGCAAAAACCAGCTCAGAATCAGGAGATTTGCAACAACTGACTATGCTTATTACCTACAGAACTATAAATGCCCAAAGAAGATAAAATTCTCATCATAATAATGAAGAAAATGCGAGAGAATGTAATTTTAAAATTCCAGTACTTATTAACTAAACAATTCAAATGGGGGAATTGAAATTTACATGAAATAATTAGAAATACTAAGTATTCTTGAAACTCTCAAAATACATTTTAAGTGCAAAAAGTTCATGCATCCCCATGCAATATTACTATGAAAAAATGGTTTCAATATTAAAATCCTATCACTGCAATGCATATGTCATTTTTGTTGCTGTAATATAGATTTTTACAATGATCAATTCCCAATTATTAGCCTGAAAAGCATCTCAACAGACAGAAATAGAGATGAATACCTCATTGCTATAGAGCCAACATCAAGTACTTTAGTAATTTTTTTCCTTTTCTTTCAAAGGAGGAAATTAAACCTCTGCTTATAAGATTTAGTGGTCCTTCAAAAAACAAAGGCATTACAATGAGTGACACATGATCAAAAAAAGTGTATTTGGAGTGTCAGAGCAGTTAATAAGCTGTTGGACTTTGAGATATTAAAACAATAAATTTAAGATACAAATTCATGAACAAAAAGAGCTGTGAAGTGGTAGGCAAGTGCTCTATAGCATTCCATTTATTTGCTTTATGACAGTGAATCCATGTATATTACAATTCAAATCAAAATCCATAATGGAGACAGAGGGAAAAAAGGTGGGGGAGTGGGACCCTGTTTTAGGGGACAAACTGTAAGAGGGATCAGATAAAGTGAGGAAGAGAAAAAATGGAATTAAAGTGTCAGACTTCACCTTCATCATTTTACTTCTATCTTCCCTTATCTTACTGATTTGTATTTAACTGCTGGGGTAAGGATTAATCTTTCAACTTTGAATACATAAAATCCACCAACTATTTTTGTTACTTATTCTTGCATGTAAAAATCATGTAAACAGCACAAGATTAGCGAGTTATGTTGCTTACATTATAAAAATCAGCCACATGGCATTGTGTTTTCCCAATTCATTATTATTACACAGAGTCACAGATTATCACACTGGGAAATGCTATTGAAAAATCATAAACCAAAAAAAATCCAGAGGAAAATGTCATGTAAAGCTTTAAGAGACATGGATTTCTGGTGGATAAAAAGCTGGGCAGGGGTCAGCAATGTGCATTTGCAGCCCAGGAAGCCAACTGCACCCTGGGCCTCATCAAAAGGAGTGTGGCCACCAGGTCGAAGGAGGTGATTCTGCCCCTCTGCTATATCCTCATGAAGCCTCACCTGGAGAACCATGTCCAAATCTGGGGCAGAGGAAAGACATGGACCTGTTGGAGCAGAACCAGAGGAGGGGCATGAAGGACCTCTCCTATGAAGACAGGCTGAGTGAGTTCAGTTGAGGTTGTTCAGTTGGGAGAAGACTCTGGAAAGACCTCACTACAGCTTTTCAGTACTTAAAGGAGTTCATCAAAAAGGTGGAGAGCAACTTTTCACACAGGCAGACAGCAACAGGACAAGGGAGAATGGTTTTAAACTAAAATAGGAGAGATTTAGGTTAAATGTCAGAAGGAAATTCCCTACTGTGATGGTGGTGAGGCATAAGAACAGGCTGCCCAGAGAAGTTGTAGATGTCCCATCCATGGAAGTGTTTCAAGGCTAGGATGATGAACTAGGGCTAGGGACTATGAACAACCTGGTCCAGTAGTTGGTATCCCTGACCATAGCTGGGGAGTTGAAACTAGATGATCTTTAAGGTCCCTTCCAACCCAAATCATTTTATACTATGATATGGGCAATTTTTTGCATGAAAACTTTCAAACTATCAAAACAATGTTCATCAACCAAACCAGCAAGGTTCTAAAATGCAAGCTGTCCAACAGTTTTCACAAATGTGTAGACTTCATAGTTAAAGAAATAAATCTTTGGAGGAATTAAGGAATGTTAGTGAGCTGAATTTGCAAGTGTTACCTAGAAGAATCCCTTCTAGGGGGGCTGAGATAGTGAGAGAAAACACAAAGCCCTTTTTTGAAAAATTTTCAAGTAAATAATGAATCTAGGTATCATTACAGATTAGAAGAAATCTATGAGGGAGAATAACCAAGGCAATAGAAAAGAAAATGCACTAAAAAGTTAAACATGTTTGCTGAAAAAAAAAAAAAAAGGCAGTCAATTCCAAACCCTTCCTTTTATGCAACTGTATCTTTAATGCCAGAGATCCTTCCAGCAACACAGCAAGATGAAGAAGGCACTACGATCTGTGTTGACCATGCGAAATATACATTGCTTTAGAACCTGGACTAGGAGTAAGATCAATTAATGGGTGACAAACACACCTCAGCAATGAAGATCACAGAACTCAACTGTATAACACTGCCTCAGAAAAGGACTTCAAATTTTCTTCTTCGTCTTTGGGATTACAAGTGCAGGCTATCTGCAGTCTTTCTAATAAATAAAGCATCAAACAGAACACAATGAAAAGTAAATGGGTCAATTGCTGTGTGAGGTCAAAAAACCAGCTTTACCCATTGACTTAAACAGTATTGCACTGGGTGCAAATTAGGATTAGTATTTGAATAATTCTGTACCAGACAGTCAATTTGTATGATGAAAATAGAACTCGCCTACTCAATACTCTATTTACAATTGCAAATGAAGGATGAGATTGATAAATCATCCAATTTCTGCCAACTTCTACACAAATAAGTTACCTATAGGCCAGAATTAATTTGTTGCAATGACATTGCAAGGTCAGGTGTCCCAAGGAAGCAGTGTGCTAACCCCTCCACAAAGGGATGATGGCAGTCATTTATTTGTCCTCTTTGGGCTCAGAACTGATGTCTTTAGCAACTTTTTTTGACATGAAGAGGTGATGGTAGGTCATATGAGAAGGTTCTGAACCAGCAATTTTATAGTGACCTGCATACTGAATGGAGAAGAGCAGTAGTTGCATTCCCAGTATTACTGCTGGTTCAAAGACTGTGAAAATGGAATTTAGAGAGCAAATTTGCATCCCTGCATAATCTCTCATGCCAGGCTGTTGTAGGGAATAGGTGAATATAAAACTCCTATCTGCATTCTTCATATGTAATTTTAACATACTCTTTTCACCTGGGAAGTTTGGCTCAATGAATCACTTGTCTTATCTAAACTCTTCTGCCTTAAAAGTTTGATGAAGGAGTATGAAAAACTACAAAATCTCTCTGTGGGAAGAGGAAAAGCAAAACAAAAAGTTAAAGAAGAACTAAGCTCTTCCTTAGCTACTGCCAAGTATCAAATTAGTTTCTGTTCATTTGAAGACTCACTTTGTATTAACTTTTCTTCTGACATTATAGGAAACAGAACTTGCCTGAGGCTTCATCCTTTAAAGACTGTTTCTGAGATGTTCTGTAATTGTTGGTTGTCATGAGGTTGCCTTGCTCTTGGATCACAGTTTGTGAAGAGAAAAATCTGAACAAACATATTATTTTTAAAACCACGATGGTACAGGATAGCAAAATGTCATTCATGTCCCATTTCTGCATAGTGATCTTTTCTCTGCATTCGTGAGATATATACATAATGGTATGCTTAAAGGGAAAAATGTGTTTGAAAGAAAAAGACCCTGTTCAACAGTTTAAAATGCAAAACAAATCCTATTTACCAGAAAAAGAAATCCATATCAATGCCTATGATTCTCCTCGCCTCCAGATTGTGATGGAAAAAATGAGGCAGTTAAAACAAAAACAGAAAGTTGTTTTTAAGTTTGCTTGGAGCACTGAGATGGAAGGACACTAGAGTATAACTTAACAATTAATCCTGATTCTGTTCCTTATTGGACACACTGGCAAGTCAGTGAGGATCTGTTCATATAGCTCTTAACTGAATTTATGACTGGGTAATGAAATTGTTGACCCTGAATGCAGGTGTTTCTAAACAGTGCAGAGGAGCAACTGTTAGTAACCATGAACAGTAATCTTAGAAAACCATATTTCACACTGTGGGGAAAAAAAAAAAAAAGAAGTATGAGATTTACTCTGTACCTGTCACAAACATAAAAGTTAAAAGGAAGCAATATTAAAGTAAGTGCTCAGGTTCTGTCTCTATTCAATGGAGAGAAGCGTGGCCTTCAAAAAACTTCTAAAGGGAAATTTCAGGCACCTAATTCTGGTGTCTAAGTGCAAACACCCTTATCCTTCTTTATCTTGGCATTTTTTTTCCTGCTACTTTGGTGAGAAAGAAAGCCCTTTGTCATTACATCTCTGGAGACTGCTGGGAGTATAAAGGCCAAGGAAGTGATTGAGTTCCCATCCCTGGAGGTCTTTAAAAGACATGTAGATGCTTAGGGATGGTTTAGTGGTGGACTCGGGTGGGACTCGATCTTTAGGATCTTTTCCAGTATAAACAATTCTGTATTACATAGGTCATTGGTCATTACATAGGTATTGAAGGCAGGACCTTGTAACTCAGTTGCATAGTTTGAGAGATCTAAGAAGAGGAAGGCTGGAGGCTTTTTCTGCAGGAGGACATCCTAAGACAAACTGATCCATATACTTACTTACCATCCTTCTAGGAACATTTTCTCCAGAAACACATTCTCTGGTGAGCACCTATGGAACTGCATGACAGAACACTAATACAAACACAAACAAATAGTTGCAGCTGCAAATACAGTCTTGAACAGAACTTTTTATCTTCTTCCCACTGGAACAACCAACCAACTAACCAAATGTGCAGGTACCAGATAGGCCATGTCACTCCTTGGGCTTCAAACCACAGCAAACTCACAGCTGTGTTACTGACTCCTTTAGGCAGTTAGGGAACAATATTTTTGTGAGTAGTGCCAGAGTTTCCTCACTTAGAAGATGGTATATTACTATGTATCAGATATCTGACATAACTGATGAAATATTGAGGTATGGCTTTAGCTATCTTGCAGAATTAAGACCAATGAGTCTGAAAGTCATTCCTTTATGAGAGCTGTTAGGCCAGTAAATATTATGAAACATATAATTTGTTTTTATAAAAGCAGACCTCTATGACTGAAAAAAAAATAACTCTAAGTCTTGTATGTTTTAAATCCTAAGTAAGTTATTTGGGAAAGCACGTTTGAGAATGCAAGAACTTGTGCAATATCATGTCACTTTTCAAATTACAAGTTACGAATTTATGCTGCACGGTTAAACAATTTTTGTAGCTTTTCAGCCTGCCAGTACAAAGTGCTAGTTATACATGACATAATGAAGTCATACAAGACAGAAATGAATTATTCATGAAACAGGTTATACTTATTCTGAAAAATTTTGCATTTATTATTTTTCACGTATTATTCTATATAGCTGGAAAGAAAACCTGGGAACAAAATGGGTGGGAGGTCTTCACAGACAAAGAACCCCAGACGCACAAACTTTTCTAACTGTTACAATTTCTCAAACTGTTGCAGGTCAATCTCACCCCGTTAAATCCAGGTCTAATAATCTGCTGCTGTTAGGGGCGGATATAATGACAAAGTAGTCTCTTAGCGTGTTTGAGATGGATAAAACAGCAAAATACACTCAGAACCTGATGCAAGAACTTGAAAAAAGGAACACAATAGATTTTTTTCTCAGAGCTGCTGTGTAGGATAAAGAGCACCTACTGAACCTAACCTTCACTCTTGAACCTTATCATCATATTTTCTTCATCCTTCAAATGATACATTAATTAGGTGTGTCTTTAAATTATTATAAAAGTAAAAGAATATGAAATAAGTTACTCCAAAATTACTTTGCTTGGTGAAATGGTATTTTTAAGGTGAGCAAACAATAAATTTACCTTTTTCATATAATGTCAAAATTTATTATTTTTCATTATTGAAAGTAAGAGGTCTTTTTTCAATACAGGTGACTCTTCAATGACTTCTGTGCATGCATTCTTGCTCTCTTCCTGAATAATGTTTCATTTATAAAACAAAAAAAAAGAACTGTTTTATGAATTCAGTTATGACAATGGAGGAAAGAATGAGCAAAGCAGAATGTTAAAAGTAGAAAAAATTTCCTTGCAATTGGCAAGGCACTACAAATACACCTAGTGCACTTGTAAGTATGGGGATTGTTCTCTGTGATGAACAAAAATGCATAAAGCAATTCAGTCCTTCACAGGCCTGGATTTTGTCTTCTTTGATATGAACACTGAGACAAGTGTTTGGAGTGCTATTCCTGATAAGAAATAAAATGTAGTAGGAGAAGGCATTTGAACAGTGCAGGGATAGTCACACTTGTAATGATTAAACACAGTTTCATACAGAGTAATTTCAAAAGCAAAATCATTACAAAGGGAAGAAAATATACTTTAAAAAGAGCTTTATCTGACATGGCAGCACTATTCTAATGTTAGTAACATATGCTAGTTTCATAGTCTCTGTTTTGATTGTTTATGCAATCAACTATGTGTGCCAGGGTCCTAATAACTGCAAAGCTAAGCATCCCATGTCTCTGCCTTCTTGTCCTTTTTCGTTCTCATTGATATTCTCAATTTTTAAAAGTTTTGCTGTTACTGTGTTTACTTTTAACTTCCAAAGAGGAGGATCATGGATGTGTAGAAAGCAAGTGTGGCAAGGTTAACCTTAGCAGACTGAGAGGAAAGTATGGAAAGACAACAAACTGCGGATTTTTAAGGACCCCAGAGGACTAGGACACCACTCTAGGAAACAGGAAATTCAATGCGGGCTTGTTTCAAAGTTTTCTGAATCACTTTGCTCTTTTCATCCAATGTAATCGTATGCTAGAGATCTGCACAGTAAGATCACAGAGAAAAACCTCCATGCAACAGGACAGATAGGGCTGGAAAACAGCTCTGCAGAGAAGGACCAGCAGGGAAGCTATCTTGGTGCCCGTAAGTTCAATGTGAGACAGCCGTGTACCCTGTTGTGGCAAAGGTTAACCACATACTGGGCTGCACTAGCAAAAGCTTAGCCAGCAGGTCAACAAAGTCGATTATTTCTCTTTATTCAGCACTATGGAGGCTGCATTTGAAACACAGTGATCAGGTCAGGGCTCCCCCAGATGAGATACGTTGTCAAAATAAACTCCAACAGGACATAAGGAAAAAATTATTTCCAAAGGTGGATTAAGAACTGGAAACAGCCTGTCCAAAGGGGTTTTGTCATTTTCACCATGGAAACATTAAAAATCCAACTGGGGAAGGCCGTGAGCCACTTCAATGACCACTGAAGTGCTCTGCTATTATCAGGAGTTGGGACTAGATAACCTTCGGGGACTCTTCCTGAATTACGCTATGAACTATTAGGAAACCCATTTTCCTAGTTATCCACAAAGCAATTAAAATGTCATAATTCTGCTGTCATTTTTATGTAGCACAGGCCAGCTAAATAAAGAGATCCATTATGGTTCCCTTGCTCAGCCATTCATTTCCATCCTTATATTAACTCCTCACTTGTGCCAACATAGAAGGCAGTAAACTAGGCAGAAAAACTTGTCCAAGTCAAAAATGGAATATTTCTTTTCCTTGCTCCTCTGCCCTCACCTCTCTTTGTCCAGCACAGCTGTTTATGTGGGCACAGCAGCAGGAAAAGTAATCCAGGGAAGGCCAAATGCCTCTTTGTCAGCTTCAGGAGTTTAAAGTGATGGTTAAACTACAGCATAAATTTCTCTAGCTTATTCACAGCCAATGCCCTTCAGCTCTCTTGTAATAAACTGTTTCTGTGGGTATAATCTCTCCTTGTGGTTTCTGCTCAGTTAGTTCACCTCAGGCAGTAAGCTGTGACCTCTGTGGCATGTTACATCTGCTATGTGATATTAACCACATCAGAAGCCAAACTTTTTAAAAATGTCAAATAATTTTTCATCCCTCATTTCTTAATTCCTTATTTACAGGGCACTAAGGCCCTTATGTGCCCTAGAGGGTTTCCAGCTTTATTAACTACAACATTATGACAAGATTCAAACCCACTGAAAGTAATTTATGATTAACTTTTTTTTCCTTTAAGTGGAAGAACCTAAAAAGACTAGTCACTGAAAATACACCTCTTAATCTTGGTAGTCTATGTCTCCATAAGTATAATACCTTTGTAACTTTAAAGGACAGTGTGAGGAAAAAAAAAATGTTAGTTTTGGGGAGTATCCAGCTAAAGCAGTGTAACATAGACATAATGTTAAGCTGTTACAAGTGCTCACCAGTTCCAGCAGCTCCAGGCCTGGGGATTCCTCCCGCCTGGCCACTGGAGCCCAGCCCAGGGGACCCAGGGTCTCTGTCCAGGCTGAGGGACAAGGCTGATGCCTTCCTCTTTGAAGGTTCAACCAGCAGCAAAGCTGAGTACATATCCCAGAGACAGACAGACACACACTCATGTGGACACACACATTCACAGAGGACACCAACACAGCCAGTCACACAGAGAGCCACAGACAAGGTACTGCCCCCAGCGGCTCCCACATTCAGGACTCACACCAGACAGAGGCAGAGGCAGAATGTCACTAGTGCAGGACACACAACAGGTTCTTGGAATCACAGAATGGTTACGGTTGGAAGGGACATCTGGAAATCATCTAATCCAAGCCCCCACTAAAGCAGGTTCACCTTACAGCAGGTTGCAGAGGATCATGTCCAGGCAGTTTTTGAATATCTCTGGGGAAGGAGAACCCCACAACCTCTCTGGGCACCATGTTCCAGTGCTCTGTCACCCTCACAGTGAAGAAGTTTTTCCTCATATTCAGATGGAACTTTCTGTGTTGTAGTTTCTTTCTGTTCCTCCTTGTTCTGTTGCTGGGAACCACCCAGAAGAGCTTGGCTCTTTCCTCCTTACACCCTTCCTTAAAATATTTATATACATTGATAAGATCTGCCCTCTGTCATCTCTTCTCCAGGCTAAACAGCACCAGCTCCCTCAGCCTTTCCTCGTAAGATAGATGCTCCAGGCCCTTAACCATGTTAACCTCCATTGCTGGACCCTCTCCAGTCTCTCTTGTACTAAGGAGCCCAGAACTGGACACAGCACTCTACATGTGGTCTCACCAGGGCTGCGTAGAGAGGCAGGATCACCTCCCTTGGCCTGATGGCAATGTTCTTCCTAATGCAGCCCAGGATACAATCAGCCTTCTTGGCCCCCAGGACACACTGCTGGCTCATGGACAGCTTGTTGTCCACCAGGACCCCCAGGTCCTTCTCCACAGAGCTGCCTTCCAGAAGATCAGCCCCCAGCTGGTACTGGGGCATGGGGTAATTCCTCTCCATGGGCAGGACCCTGCACTTACCTTTGCTGGACTTCATTGAGTTCTTCTCTGCCCAACTCTCCACTCCAGGTCCCACTGAATGGCAGAACAGCTTTCTGGTCTGTCAGCCACTCCTCCCAGTTCTGTATCATCTGCAAACTTGCTGAGGGTGTGCTCTGTCCCTTCATCCAAGTCTTTGATGAATAAGTAGAACAAGCCTGGACCCAGTACTGACTGCTGCTAAACTACAGGCCTTCAGCTAGGCTCTGTCGCTGATCACAGCGCTCTGAGAGCCACCACTCAGCCAGTTCTCAACCCCCTTCACTGTCCGCTCGTCAAACACTTCCTTAGCTGTGCACAAGCACACACACATTTATGGATCCCCTGAGCACTTGCATGGCCCTTCTGGCCACCTGGCACCCCTTCCCACATCGCATCCCCCTTATTCATCCCACAGGTCCCTGACTAACTGGCTGGTCCCACTGGATCCTCACTGCACACATGAAGAACTCACACACTTGTCCCATGGGCATCCCACACTCACAGGTTCCCCCAAATACCAGCACAGACCTTCTGCCCACCTGATAACCCTGCCTGGACCCAGGGCCTCCTACTCCCCAGCTGGTTCACCTTGGAGTTTGCTGGTGACTACACATGCATACCCTCCACATGCACATGTGGTTTGGGGCAGGTATGGCACTTAGAACTGGAGTCTTTACTTACCCACAAATTGAGTGTGCAGCTGCTGAGAAGTCATTTGAGCTACTTTAGTCCTCAGTTCCTTTTCTCCAAGGCAGTGGTGAGCCCTCCTACATCACTGTGCTGTTCTAAAGTTTTGATGTTGTCAGACATTTAAATAATAAGGCCTAAAAAAAAAAAAAGGCAGTATCTTGATGAATATACAGAACAAAAGCTCCCTTCAAAGCAAAAGGAAGATTAAAAAACCTCACTAAAGAGGTTCATAGCAGAAAAGAGGAGGAGGGAATTCCTTTTACCCATCCTCTGTCAGGTGCCCACATTAGCAGAACATCACAGAGGTAAAAGGGAATCAACCTTCATGATGTTCAGAAGGCAATTTATGTTATGTGTCATTAATTTTTAGAGGCATTTCATCAGCTATGTCTACAACGAGAAGCCTTCCCTGGTCCAGGCATTCACTGACTATCACAGCTAGACTGCACACACAGACCAACCCTTCACCTACCACTGGTACTCAAAGAAAAGGAATGTGCTTTTGGGGAGGACAGACACAGCACATTTCAGTTATTCCCTTACCTAGAAAGCTAGGAATGATATTAAAATGAACCGCACTACAGAGGTGTAAACACAGCCTTCGTGACTGGTTTTTACAGCCTCCACTTGCTTTTTTAGAGTCACCGTGGATCTGTATCTGAGCAAAAACTGAATTGGGTCCTATATCCCACTCCAGTAATGTATTCATAGCCTTCACATTTAGAAAAACTAAGAAAACAAAATACTTCTAAGAACTTCTATTCTTAGTCTATGAAGCCTTGGTCTATGCACAAAGCTAAGCCTAAACTAGGATTACCGAGAAAATCACACAGACCACCTGCCTCTGAAGAAGATGAGATCACACAAAATCACAGAATCATAGAACGGTTGGGGTTGGAAGGGGCCCACTGGAGGTCATCTAGTCCAACCTTCCTGTTCAGGCAGGGTCCCCTAGAGCTTGTTACTCAGGATTGTGTCTAGATGATTCTTGACTTTCTCCATGAGGGAGACTCCCCAGCCTCTCTGGGCAATCTTTTCCAGTGCTCAGTCACCTGCACATTAAAAAAGGTTTGAATTCATATTCAAGTGGAACTTTCTGCTCATTGCCTCTTGTCCTGTTGCCTGGCACCACTGAGAAGAGCCTGGCTCCATCCTCTTGACGCCCTCCCTTCAGATACACACCTGATAGGCCTGGCTCTTAACCCTTCTCTAGCTCCCTTCTCATGACTGCTGTTGGCTGACTGTTCAGTCTGGTCTCTGCTTGTGAGTTGTCTACGATTTCCCTTCCTCTTGAAAGAGTTTTAAGAACTGCCTCATGAAAGGACAGGGGGCCTTGGTGATTAGCCTCCTTACTTAGCCAGTATGTCTCTCCAAATAGGAAGACAATTGACAAATAGGACTCCCCACTGTGGCTGCTACATAGTGACTACCTGTCATTAAAAGTGTCTCAGAAGCTTTTAATAAACTCAGACAAAAAAATCTTTACAGTGGCTGGTGTCTCAGAAGGCACAATGAGATTTATTAAGAATTTCTGCAGACTTTAGACACCTTGGTGTTCATGCAGTACTCAGATATATTCCCATACGGATTTATGATAATTTCCATTCAACCTAGCCCTTTGTCAAGGAAAAAAAAAATTTTTTCTCTTTGAGAAATAAAACTTCACATTTCCTTACCATGTAATATAATTAAATATTATTTGTTTCTTAAGAGTGTTAAGGTTGGACATGTCCTCCCAGGAGGTACCTCTGTTAAGATTATACACCTACACCCAACACTAATCAGCTCCACAGACTTTTAAAACATGTCACTTGGCTAACATTGAAGGCTGTAAAGGAGAACAAATCAACCCAAAAACCCACTTCATAGTCTCAGCCACCTGACAGTGCATATATGTACAGACAGATTTAAAGTTTTTAAGATTGTTCTTAGACTTTTTAAACTGCATTGGTAGTCTTCACTTCCTTTTTTACTGCTTTCAGCTAATTTTCTGCTGAACACTAAGAGTAAGCAGGTGTAGTAAGAAGAAACAGAAGAGGGCTCACAAAACAAATGGACTACCTTTTACAAAATTAGGCATAATCTGGTGTGTATGTCTAAATTATGCATACAGAAACTAAGAGAAGGTAACAGACTGTGTGCAACACTAATACCTGACTTGTACTGCACAGCAGGTATTTGATTCATGAATTTACTGCATATTTCAAATTTTGAGTGCCTAGTTTTGATATTTTATATATATCCATTTACTACAACAAGTAACAGTAATGAGTGAATCACTTTTACTCCTGTTGTATATTTAAAGGGTACTTATCCAAGCAAAACAGACAGACATTTGGACAACAGGAAAATGGCTGGTTTAGCTCCTTTCTATTCTATCTAGAGACATGTATTCCATAATGCAACAACAGAAGCTACAAAAACCAGTTAACACACTGGAGTATGAAGTGTTTTCTGCAAGGAAAAAAAGAAAACTCACAGACAGCTTGTTTATGACTAGAAGAGTGTAAACACACATCTATTTTATTTAACTTGCTAATCCTCTGACACAACTTGTCATGTGTTTGATCAGCAGGCTTCTTGTTCATCTTCCACCATAGAAGTATCTCGGCTTTCCTTGGGGGTATTGACAGCTGGCAGCAATCACAGCCATCTAACTGCCAGTATCTCATTTAAAGGGAATGACATTCAGCTACAGAACTGAAAATTGCTTTAATTCACTGTATTGTACTGCACATCTCAATGAAAAAAATGCAAACTCTCTTGGGAATTGAGACATTTAGACCCTTGTTTCTGGGAAGGGCTTTGTTCATTAATCAGTACTTCAGAGGTGAGCAGTGCATGACATCACTTGTTCTTGAGCAGGCCTCAGGTATAAGGCAGCTATGTCTATCATAATCCAATTTGGATATGTTGTCTTCAAGTTAAACATTAGGAAGCAATCTTCTTCAGAATTAATGTAATTGGATTATTTGTGGCCTTTCAAACAAAGGCAGCATATTTTTCAGCAAATCACACTTTCAGAATAAATCAGTCCACCTATCTGGCTTTTCAGCTCATTTATGGCAAGTCAAGTATAAGTTATCCTATAATGTGCTAGAGTGCTGAACTAGAGTCCCACGTAACTTCCTTCTATCCTGTCTTCTCCGATTCTCAAAGAAGGAAAGTCCAGCCAAAAATGTTTTTAATGACAGAGATGGAAGTTGAAAGAACTTTTCTTAAAATTTCAAGTGGTGTCAAGCTTTCTCAGCATCTTGTCCTGACTTTGAAAAATGTTAGGAGCTTAGTCTCCTAACCCACTATATATTAAATATCCTGTAACTACCAAGGGACAATTCCCAGCTTGTCTCAGTGTCAGGTTTTGATATAGCACAACTCCCTAGAAAAGTTAAAAGGACAAACTGAATGTCCCATGACTCTAGAGAACTTCATATATTGCTGTACTGATGGACTAATGGGAACCAGTGATGGGACTGGCACAATCTTTTTCTATGTCATCACTTGTATCTTCTGCAGAGTGGGGTCAATTTTGCTTCTTACTCAGTATGTTAGTCACTGTCCTGGTTACCAGAATATGAGCAGGTCTGTATCAAAATTTCAACCCATGCATGTCTCTATCATATGCCTATCATCTTTCTTGTCCTTCAAGTCTGTAGTTTCAGAGCATTGTAGGCTCCTTAAGCATAAATTGGTCGTCCTGAATTCAGTTCTCAGGAAATGCTAGCTATGTCATGCTTTTATATATTATTTCTGAATCTTCAGCTGTGTAATCCAGTTTCCAATTTCAATCAGGGTTTTTATCAGATGTTTCTTCTTTCCTGACATTTTATACATTTGGCTTCTGCATCACTAACAGATTCTTATATATTTTCCTAAACTGACTATTGCATCAGTTAAAGCCTACGTAAATCAAGAGTAGAGAGATTAAAAAATGTCATTAGCGAAGCCGTTTATTATTTTCCCCTTGGGGTGACATCAGATACAGAACCCTTGCAGCTTAAAACTGATCGAAGGTATATACTGCAGCAGATCGCCCATCTGGTGTGACTTCAGAATATTAAAATCTTCTGCAGGCTATCAGCGCAAGGACCAGTCAAAATCTTTGCAATTGCCCAGACATCTTATTTCACACTGCACAGATTTGTGTGATCTCCAATTAAGATGTTCAGAATCACCATTATTAGCTTGTGATGAATGTTGATCATATCACCCAACCACAAGAGTTCTGCATTTCAGCTGTAACTGTCCAGCTAATATGCAGTTACTGACACAAGGTTTTGTCTGTGATCCAAAATACTACAGAAAATCAAGAACTGTCATTTACAGAGTGTGAAATCAAACAACCTTCTAGACTCTGTTGAACACTGTCACTGTAGATTAACGTGATACAACTCCTAAGTGATTGCAAAGCCAGGATTTACGTAAGATTGAATCTGAATTAATATGGCTTGTATAAACTCCCAGTATAAAAGAAATGGTTATACAATGCACCTTTGGTTCTAGATACACAGATAATTTTCCAGTATTCCACCTAAAACATAAATTGACAATTACATCCATCCCCACCTCCCTCTCACAAGCCATACTAATAGACATAGGGATAAAACATTCGATTATGAGATTGTGCACATGTACAGTTCAAAGCTAGAAAATACCACAAGTCCGAAAACTCTATAGAACAATGTCATTCATAAAGTATGGATTATTTACTAAATATGGTGAATGTTTAGAAATGACAACAGGTACTTAGTTACTTCTAGTACTATTCAAAGAGTGGAAAGTTAGGTACGGAAAGCAAGCAGTGTTTTTTCTGATATATCTGTTCTGGCAAATTTTCTCATGTAAACACAGGCAGAAAGTAAAAGAGAAAGTCTAGAAATCAAATAGAGTTTAGGTGTTCTAGTCTTCGCATGTTAACATAAGTATCAAGCAGCTCTGTGTATTAATCAAGATGTTTATTATTGTAAAATGCCAGAGCTGTTTTGAATGAAAAAAAAGCAATGTCCCAAAAGCTTGCTGTCTCTGTAGAAGACAGACAGGAGATACAGACTAAATCAGGAGCAACACCCAACAGTGAGAAATGCTGCATTTAATTCTTCATTTCTGTGGGCAGATTGGCAAAGGAGAATTCTAAAGAAAGATTTAAAAAATAGCAATTAAGTTGTTTGTAGATGCTTACATATGACTTCTTCATAGACTGAATCCCATCTGGTGAGAAGGCACAAAGGTACCTGTTTAGAAAGCTAACAAATTAATGATAGGACTGCTGTCATATACTGATTAGAGAGCTAATTTCTTCATATTACAAAAGTTTCCAAGGCTGAATGTGAAGTTCTGCAAGTGAGAAAAAACCTCCAATATATTGTAGCAGAAAAGAGGAAAAAAAAAAAGACTAAACAGAAAGCTGGAAAAGATTTTGCCAAGAAAATGTGTTAGAACACTTAGGTTACTAGCAGCATTAATTCTTTTAATCACCATCCAAGTAATTCTGTACAACAGGAGAGTATATTTGCAACTTAACACTTCCCGCAGTTTTTGAAGTAGTTTAATATCCATAATGATAACAGCCTGCAGCAAAAGGAATAAGGGAACTAGTCATTAAACCTTTAAGGGAAAAAAAAAATCTGTCTTCAGTTTTCAGACTATCAAAAACTATTTTCAAAGACATACAGATTACCTTGAAAACGTGATTATTCAAAATGTTATTCTCTCAGGATCACAAGAGAATTTTATTGTTAATTCCAAGGAGTCATTAACATTGCTATTTAAATATATCTGTGATTCAGAATTAATATGAATATGTATAATAACATCTATTGAAAGGGAGTGAATTTATTGACTGAAAATTGCTGAAATCCCCAGAACAGTTTGAAAGAATGAGATTTACCTCACCTGCCTTCAGCATTTAAATGTACTCTTCTGGCCTAAACCAGGTATCAAAGCATCTTCTATAGTCAGCGAAGACATAAGAAGGCTCTCCAGAGGTTCTTCTTTCCATTTGTTTTAAATTCATATTTTAAGAGTGGATGAACTGCCTTTTGCAGATGTTAGTTTTTCTTCACTAGATAAAAGTGACAACTTCAGTTAAGTGCTAACTCCTTAATCATAGAAAGAGCCTATCTTAGTTCTTTAGTGATTATATTGTCCTTAGCCAGAGAGTATGGATCTCCCCCACACATAAATGCTACAAAACTCCCACATATTTTATTTTACAGAACCATAGTACTTGTAAATACTTTCTCATTTCAGTTATATTGTCACTTGTTCCCAGCCTCATTAATGACTTGTAACATGAAGAGCCACAGAAAAGTCACACCACCTAAGCAGGACTTGGAGTGATCATTACAGAGACAAGGAGTCTTAGAATGAGTAACACCGTTGTTGGGGAAGGGGAGGGTGGGTGAGTCAAGCTCATGATACGCCTAAGCAGTGCAGTTTATTTGGGACAGGTACATTCCGATGCCCAGTTCTCAGCAACATTCCACACATAAGCCTGCCTGCTGCTTTTGCTGATGAGCTCTTTGCCCTGCTCTTGCTCCTGTGCATTCTGTTCTTTCCAAAATAATCTTTCTTGGTGCTCATTTCCTGCAAAGAGTGAAAAAGAGTTGACTGCTACACCACTTTTAATCACGTATACTTTGAACCACCTTCAGGGCAACATTCTTCCTTTTTCCATGCTGTAGTTCACATAAAGAAAGCTGTTTTAAAGTATGTATCATCCACCCAAATGCTGTAGCTGGATTATCACAGCTTGGCTGCCTTTATTAATCTCCCAGCATCCTGCAAGACTGTGCAGATCTTCATATTCCCTCTCTTTCAATGGGACAAAAAGAGGTCTTTGTTGGTGCTTTTCTAGATGGAAAACCTGCATCTGTCCAACGTCCGGATTTGAAGCTCACAAAACACATAGCAAATAACAATTTTATGAGCACTTAGTGGGGTATACGATTGACTTCTTGGTGACTTCCTGCTTGACTTTAAAATCTTGTCAAAGGCTATCGTAACTTCTTCAAGGAGATTTCCTCTTCATTGGTACCAGCATGACTTTTCAATACAAGGGGAAATGAACTCATGAATGAAAATGAATATAGTTTTGTAGATGGATGGGGATAAGGAATTACATTACTTTTCAGAGACTAATGGGCACACACAAAATACTTTTGGAATTTTTTTTCTCTCAGGTTAATGGTGGTTGTAAAAGTACCAAACAAAGCTCTTGAGCCTCATGAGGTTATTCATGGGATGCAAACACATGATGGATTCCTGTGTGTATCACACTGTAGGTGCTAAAAAAGCTGGCAGAGAAATTTTCCTATTTTTTACAGCAGCTTGTGAAAGTCTCCTTTCTCACACAAGCTAGCTGTCAACAGTGTAGAGGGTTTTCTACACCAAGACTTTATCTCACAGGTGCAAACTTGTTATGCACAGTCTTGTTTTCCACACTGAAGAACATATTTGAAATGGGTGTCATAGCATTCAGCCAATCACACTGGGAGGTGTATGGTCAAGCACCCAATAATATTATATCACTCTTGCAAACAAAGCTATATAAACGAGTCTGTAATTAATTAAATAATCCCATTTATCCTGGACTTGGACTTCTGTGTCATTTTTCTCACTGTCCCCACAGACAGCAGCGACATCACACCATGGAAAAGAAGACAGCCTTTCACTCTGCCTGATATGAACCTATGGGGAGAAGTAAGATTGGGTGGTGAGCTGTAAAACCTGCCTGCAGAGGCACATGGCAGCACAAAGGAGCACACGGTGGCGCAGAGAAGCTTGTCTCCACTGGACCCTGGGGGGAGGAGGTGTCACAGGGCAGACCCCTATGGAGAGGAGCCTGCTGGGAGCTGATGGACAGGTGAACAGCGAGTGATCATCCCACAGAAGGAAGTGTGCTGCTGATGTGGCAACACAGGATAGGTCATGTAGTGAGGATCACCATGTAAGGAAATACTGTGCCTTGGAAAAGTGTATAAAACCAGCTCATTCCTTTGAATAAGCGATTCAGATTCCCTGCCGGTCTGGGTCTGTGATTCAATCGCCGACATGAACCCTGTTGATCTCACTCTGTATGTGACTCCCAAACTTCACGTCTCATCACTGTGGAAACACCCAATCATCACTAGACCCTTCTTCAGGAACTGTTCCTGACCCTAACCGTTGGCCTGACTTCTTCAGACCTGCTTCATCATCACAAAGTCACCTGACAGTCTGGACTATTGGTAAAACCTGACTATCACCTCTGGACTGGTCTTTCTTGCCTCGGTTGCCGTCAGTGGGATGGGCCCTGGCTAGCAAGACCCTTGTCCTGCTGGCCATGGTATCTTCCTCAGCACCACATCCCTTAGGGAAAGCTGGTGCTCACCGTGCCCTGACACTTAAACAGGGGCTGAGATTCTGCTCTCCCTAAATTTTCCATTTATAAGGTAACAGAAACTGTCAACTGGCCTCTACTTTCCTTGCAAATACACCTTGGTTTAATAAGTCTCCATTCTGGTTAGATTGTCGTACAATGAACCAAAGCCATCTTGAGACTCTATTGCCTATGGCCAGCTGAGGAGAAATCCTGTAATTGTTACGATACAATTTCTTACACTTGCCTCCCTCCCCTCAAACACATACCTGAGAGCTAATTGCATCCCTAGGTCCTACAGGATAACCTCTGTATCACAATCCAACATAATCATCTCTCCGTTTCTGCAGAAATGCGTTGTAAAAATAAGTGAAAGCATTCACTTTCCTTAACCAACAGCTTTCATTTATTATAACATAAGTCAAGGAAGATGGAAACTTATGAACTTCGTTCTGATTCACACTGTCATAAAACTGCCACTTAAGGAACTTCCTAGAAAAAAACCCTAAGCTTAGCTGTGCTGCACTGGAAGAGTACTTGTGATGCAGAGTACACCCTCCAATTACACTTTTCATCTTCCTATGACAAGAGATGAAGATACTATTTAACATAAGAAAGGCAGTGCATTGCACTCTGTAGAAATTTAGGACTATGCGTGTTAAAGAGACATTAAAAATCAGGTTGTCTGTTGAAACTTGCCAAGGAACAGAGGATCAAAAAATAACATGATGTTTGGATAGCAAGAGAGTGATGTCTGCTACCCATAAAATTGCTGTTTATGTTTCATATTGAATGTATTTCAGAAATTTCCCCAAATGATATAGATTGTTTTTTTAAAACAAGAGGAAGCATTTTTCTTAATCTACATGTACGTACTTACTGTATCTGAAAATTAAGTTGCAGTAAGCATAATATGATTATATCCACTACTCTTCAAAGAGGAAAAATTAGACTGAGAAACTTAAAGATGGATTAGAATAAGAAAATCAGCCAAAGAGAAATAAAACCTATATAAACAAATTATAGTCAATTTTGAGACTTCACAATACATAAACGACTCATAAAAAGCATTATATATGCACATACATATACGTGTTTATCTCTCTTTTCCCCTCCCTCTCTCTCTTAAAATGATACATCTGTCAAAAGAAAATAAGGGATTTCTGAAAGCAAACTGTATCATGCCCTAGTAGAAAGTAATAAAAATTATCACAAGGAAATATGAAAGACAGAATCTTAGAAGGAAATTTGGAAAGTGAATCATAAAAAAAATACAGAAGTATATTAAAAAAGGAAAGCTATGAGGAATTTGGAGAGTTATCAGAAAGTAATGGAAGATAATTACATCTCAGAATTCTGACAGAAAGCTTAAAATCTTTGCAGAGAATGCCCTGAAAAAATCACTAAGCTTGATCACACTCCTATGGACCCTTATATTAACAAAAAAACTTCATCATGATTTTATCCTTTGAAAACATATTTATTTTCTCTTGGGCAAAATTAACTGTTTGCAATAATTTTACTAGGAACGCTTAATAGTGTAACAGTAGAACAGACAAGGTTTGAACAGCTCATTTAATTCTTTAGGCGGCTCTGAAAATCCCACACGAAGTATAAAATTATGTAACACAGCCTTTATTGTGCCCCATGACACTCAGACCATTTACAATTTATATCACCTGCCAGGCTTGGCCTAGTCACTTCAACTAAAGTTAGAACTGAAGATAATTTGGCCCATAATTAAGTTACAAACCTGAACTTTACAATAATGTAGTATGCAATGTATCCTAAATAGTGCCACAAATCACATCTCAAATACCCTCATAAAGATCAATTTGATGAACTGTGTAATGGACTTCTTTACTGATTTTTTCTCATCTAGGCAGTATCTTGAAGGAGGTATATTAGATTTCCTCAGCTGAATTAGAGGCTAGCCTAAAATATTTTGTGAGAAATTATTAGCAACACGTAATCCACAATAAATAGATGAAGCAAACTACTTTCCTACTTCTTAAATCTTCATCCTTTACAGAGTGACTTTGAAAGCTTCAAGAAGGAAAATGGTGCTATTTAGACCACAACTACTTCTGAAAGTCCTTAAGTTCTAACTAGAAAAGAGAGAAAATGAATCCATTGCATGTAAAATTTTGTTTGAAATTTCAAAAAGATATGACTGATATATCGAAAACAGGATTGTGACATACACTGTCCTCAGGGATGCCTCAGTTGTCTGTTCATTCTGGAGTAAAGACAGCTATACAGCCGTACCTACAGGATCTGCTAAAACCAGCAGGATCTTGCTTTGTTGTTTTCTTCAGTAACAACTCTCGTGTAATACGAAAAAAGGCGTAGAAGTATTTTAGACACAACTCTCAGTAGAAACTTCATTTCAGCTGGAGTCCTTTAATTACATCTTTTTTAAGTGCCTGGAAATTACTACCATGCAAACCTGAAGAATAGCCCTGAAGTTCTTTGTGCTTCTCTAAAATCTAAGTATTTTTTCTAACTGTTGCAAGATACATATTCCATTGACACTTAGCACTGATACCATTGTGCAAATGTGACTGTCCAAGACTCCTAGCAATAAATAACTGGGATGGAAATCAAGGATATTCTGGTTTCCAAAAGTATTTCTGCTGGTAACAGAAAAGAATTACAAGAAATACGACCATAATACTTTTCTGAAATACAACCATAGTACTTCTTTTTTATAAGACAGGGAAGAAAGGAACTGTTTTTAGAAGACTCTAGAACAGATACTTTTAAGAAACACGAAATATATGTGCCAAGAGAGGTCTGATGAGTTCAGCTTTACTAACACTATGATCCAAATAGCTCAGAGCTGCTTGTCTTTACAGACAATTTGACATACCCGGGAAGACAGTGTTTTCTTTAATTATCTGTCCTGTCATAAATCCCTCTCTACTTCCACCTAAAATATTAAAAACAATATACAAATATTAACTAGCACACACTACTTGTCTGCCAGGGTGCCAGTGAATGATGGCAAACAATTGTTTCGAGTACTTCCAACTGTACGTAGCATGCTGGGCAGTCAAGTCAGATGAGAGCAAGAGCAGGGCTTTAAAAGAGATGCATCATAAGATAAGGATACATTCTTAAAGCACCACATCAGAAAAATGATCTTGTTACCAAAAAAGAGCCCAGGGAATACCAAATAAAAATTACCTTTTTTTAGCATTGTCTTGGTTTAAGACAATTTAAAGAAGTGCACTCTCTAAAATGAGTTACCTCCCCTCAATTTCAATAAATCTCTTTCCACCAATAAGGAACAAATATAAGTGAAAAAATAACAATTTACTAACACGCAAGACAGCAACAGGCAAAAAATAACAGTGAAAAATCACTAGACAGAAAATTGCTAAATCTCACCAACCCCAGGGGAACAAAGAAAAACCCAAAATGTTTCCAAATGTCTTCCAAGACGGTGACCCCCACTGCCGACCGCGTGTAGGGAGACAAAGGGAGAATGGCGTCATGTTACACCCCAGTCCCTTAATTCCAGGGTTTAAACAAGGTTCTTTTGCTCTGGGTAGACACAAAGGGGAAAATCCCAACCAGATATTCTCAAGAGGGAAAAAACACACAAAAGTTTACTGGCAAACTACAGGAAATTAAGGAATATTGGCAAAAGAGTAAATGCATCACTTATCACAGCATATACTTAGCCCACAAAACACAGAAAACCTTTAAAAATACTCGATGTTATGTTCTGTGAGAAGAGAGTTAGAAGAAGAAAAAAGAGAGAAAAACAGAAAGATAGGAAAGATAAAGGAAAACAGACATAGCTCCCAACTCCTGGGTTGCAGCGATATAAAACTCCAAAGTGAAAGCAGGGCTACAGGACAACGGGCTTGCCTTGCGGTCAGGCTCCTAAAAACCTTGGCCCATCCTGGGCCCTCCTCCCAGGTGGCACTTACGGTCTCTCGGTCACTCAGGGGCTCTGACTGACGGACACTGCGGGGCGGGGGCGGTATGGGGGCAGGGCACCACTCACCACCGCAGGGTCTGACCCACCGCCTACCACACAGTCTAAGCTTCCCCAAATGTCTTGAAACAGATCACTTTTTCCAGTCTCTGACAGCCCACCACCGGTGATCGCGTAGTCTGGGGAAAAAAAAGGGACGAGCTGGTGGCAAAAAGACCTCTCCCAGGAAGGTAAGAGCTTAGGCAGCAGCTCTAGCGGCCGATGAGGAGTGCGGGTCAGCTGCGCTGGCTCCTCCTGCTGCCCACTGGGTTCTGCTGGTGTTGGTGCTGCTGTCTGCCCGCCACGCGTGTGCAGCGGCAGAGAGAAGCGGTCTGTCCGCACCAACGCGGGGTGACCCAGCCCCAGGAACTGGCTCACTTTGCAAAGTTCACTCCGAAACAGTTTTTGATTGCGAAATGCAGTTTTTCTGAGTGGCTACTATTGCAAGCCCAGAAAAACAAACAGAAAACCAAACAAGCAAAAAAGCCAACTGCCCAAAACAGCCGCCTCTGAAGCAGAGCCTCTACCTTCACCAAACATTTCCAGGCAAAAGAGCAGGTTGGCTCAGGTGCCTCAACCTTGTAAAAGGACCAGAACCTCCCAACTGCCCTTCCAGTTCTTGCCATGCTGGGTCTTAAAAAGACAGCAGCAAGTCTGGGGCACAGATAGATATGGAATACAATAACATTCTGGGTTACCCATGACAAGAATTTAGCCTATACTCAGTTCTCAGAATCCCTTTAAACAGATTCAGAACAAACAGAAGTTATCTTGATCATGATCGCAAAGGAAAAAATCAATCCTTTATGAAAACGATTAAAACCAAAACTCCTTTTTGTCACATTTTAGTAGACTTAATAATTCTGTAGCTTTTTACAACTAAGTTCATAACCATAACCATATATCAGAAAACACCTAATACATTTTTCCCTTGTAAGAACTTAAGGTTAGTGCCATATTAGTCAGCAAATTTTCAGTTCCTTCTGTTATCTGATTATCATGATCTTCTGGCATAGTTTTAGCTATGGGTTTTAATTTTTTGTAGTGTCTGCTAGAAACAGAACGTAGAGATGACATATACTACTACAGTGGCAGTGACACTAAGTGACAATCAAATTATGTGCAAAAAAGCCAAAATAATTCTGTTTGTTTTACAGGGAAAAAACTAAAGCAAATTTTCTTCAATAAAACTTTGTTACTTGAACAGAGTATGAATTTTCTCATAACTGTAACATAAATTTGTTCATTTATTAGCATGATAAACTGGCTAACAGCCACGTTCCTTAGTAAACTTAATAGGCTAGATTAGATGAACAACTTGAGATTTTATCTACCCATTATCTTAATAATGGAATAATATGTTTTGTGAACCACCCATGCTGTGAAAATTAAGTAAGATCTTATCCACAGGTTACATTTAAGGATATTACATTGCAATACATTTAAAATATTAATGAGTGTTGTTGCAATATAAAAATACAACTGTTAAAGATTTTCTCAGATAAAACAAGCATCAATTGCCTCTATAAGACATGAGGACAAGCCATGTTTTTCCAATGTAATTTTTATTGGCATTATGAGTTAACAATCAGGTATCTTTTTGTAACTCCTTTGAATAAGATGTTGGGAAAGGTAGAAGATACATATTCAGTTGGTACAACTTACAAATAGCTATGCAAGTTTGAGGGATTTGGGCTAGAATTGCCTGTTTGGGGCTTTTCATGGGAGAAAGAAGAAGCCATTTTCCTGAAAAGACGTGCCATTTGCTTGCCTCTGCCAGGCCACAGGAGCTGTGGCTAAGAAGGTTTTCCTTGTTAGTATACTTAAATAGGGTAGTATTAAATTTGTATGCTTGCTTTGTAAAAACAACAACATTGCTGACAAAATCCTTCATAATTTTTATGTGACAGTTCAAAAGGCTGGACCTCATGAAAGAACAGTTAATTGATTGTCTTATCTTCTTCTCATAGGAAGGAACTAGGTGCCTTCAAAGGAAATCTGGACAACTGCCTAAACACAGTCAAAGGCCAGCTTTGAAATACTTTGCCCAGGAATGTATTTGAAAAACTGCCTCCCTGGAACAAGGAATATTAGGAGGTTATTCTTTTGGTTTTTTAAGTCCTGAGTCACAGTATATTTAAAAAAAAAAAAAAAAAGAGAGAGAGATGGAGCAGAATGTTAAGAGCATAAATAAACCCATCAATCTAAAGGACTACTTTTGCAAATATCCATGGTTAACTTTACACACTCACTTTGTCTCAGACTTTTATATTTGAAAACTTCTCATTCCAGAACAAAAATAATGCAAAATGACCAAGCTATTTGCATGCCCCAGACAATATGCATGCTATGACTAAGTAGAATCTCTGCACAATTTTAGTATTACTGATGCATTTCTTTCTCATGATTTTTTTCCTCTGTCATGATTAATCTTGGTAAACTGAGCTGTTGCAAGAGTGTATTTGTTCTGTGAAACACCTAACGAGCACAAGAGGGGTAGTATAAAATAATAATAATAGATCAAAAGTACCAACATTTACTTTCGGCTTAGTAAAACTGTCTGATAAATTATTCCCTTCAGTGTTTCTCTGTTATTGCAACACAGTACCTTGAAAGTGATATATTGGCACAAGCCAGTGTGTACCACAGTGCAATTAGGAAGTCCATTTAAACAGCTTTATCATACACACACATAGCCTGATTAATTTTCTAATCAAATGTTCCAGAAAATCTTTAACCATGACATTAAACAGTGTTCTGCTAATTATACTCTCCACAAAGAATTCCAATAATAAATTTACAAAACATCTATAGAAAGGTGCCAAAGGATGAACAGTATAACATATACAAATAATTACGGCATCTACCCTGCGTGGCCCCAAAGTTCCCTCACCCTGCAAAGGTTGAGTCTGGGGCTGAATTCTGCTATGTTTCACCAGAACTCTGTATATTGGCAGATGTTACATTTTGTAGGTCACTGCCTGTGTAAGTCATGGTGAAGGACTGCATGACAGAAGAGAAAAGAATTTTTTCTGATTTAGGAAATACTCTGGAGATATAAATGCTGAGTGTTAGCTTTCCTTTTCTTAATGATCCCTAACACTGAGATTTGGAAATTGATTTTCCCCTACATAAGTCTCCAGTTTGCATCATTATTCTAACTACTCTTAATTTAAAATAAAGATAAATGCAAGGTATTGATTGTAGTAATGAGAATTCAATTGCCTTGTAAACCATACGCAATTTGCTAATTTACAACATAATGAAATCTCTATTTATGTATTTCCCCATAAACCACAGAGTCTTGCAGGTCTTTCAGTGATGGAAAACAACAGATTGCATTAAACAAATGCAGACTGTAGGTACACCTGTTCTTTTGGCCTTGGCAGCACAGTTAACAGCTCCTCCACACAGACAGTCCATCACAAAACAGAAACACGGACACAGGAGGATGATGGAAACACTGCCACTGTTTTGGATAGGGATTATGTCTTTTCTCTGTCATTCTGCTTTCTTAGCCCAATATCACCAAGACGGTATAAAAGTAATATGAGAAGTATAATTATATATAATATATATGTATATGTAAGTGTACGTATATATGTATATATTGCTCTCTACAAATACCAGGACAGAGGTTCTAGTGGAGGTGGGGGCCGGTCTCTACTGTGACTGCAGTGACAGGACCAGAGGAAATGGCCTTAAACTGAGACAGGGGAGATTCAGATTAGATATTAGAAAATTTTTTCACTGTTCAGATGGTCAGGCATTGGAATAGGTTGCTTGGGGAGGTGATGGAGTCACCAACCTTGGAGGTGTTTAAGAGGTGTCTGGATCTGGTGCTGGGTGATTTGGATTATTGGACCGGATGATCCTAAAGGTCTCTTCCAAACCCGATGTTTCTACGATTCTATATAATAATATATAGTTACATATGAAAGTCAGTACTCTAATTATATAAAAAGGTCACATAGAAATAGATGAACCACTTTCCACCTGTCAAACAGGGGCTTGAGGAATGGAATCGGAATCTTTAACAAAGCCACTTGTTGGAAATCGCCATCTTAGGCCAAACAGGTGAGGCACCCGCCCCGTGTTCAGACGCTGAACAGAGGGGATCCAGAAAAGACAGATTTGCAGGGTAAGGAAACAAACTGTCCCTTCCTGGGTGTGTGTGTGTACCTCGGAGGCGGCGGTACCTCATCCCGGCGGGATTGTCCCGTTCCCTGCGGGTGTCGCCCCCGCGCTGCCCGCTGGCACGCGCGCTCCGGCGCTCGCGGCGGGTCAGGGCGGGGCGGGCCGCGGGGCCGCGAGCGGACAGCGGGGCCCGGCGCGCGCCGCTGCCCCAGCGGAGGCGGGCACAGCTCCCGCCAACCGGGAGGCGCCGCTGCCGCCGCGCGGGCGCGGATTGGCCGTGGCGGGCGCGGGGGGCGGCGCCGGCAGTGGCGGGACTGTTCGGACGGCGGGACGTTACCGGCTCCGCCAGCCGCGGCCGTTGGGAGCGCGCGGCCGCGCGCGGCTCGGGCGTGGCGGGATTAGGGGCTTCTCCTCGCTAAATCCTGCGCTGCGGTGAGGCTGCGGCTTTAGCGCTGAGCCCCGCTCCTCCCCCCGCGGCGCCCTGCCTGGCCGAGCCCAGCTAAGCCGCGCTAATCGCAGGCGCCCAGCTCGGCCGGGGCGCCGGGCCTGGGCCCGGTCGCGGGCAGCGCTCCCCCCTGCCCATCTCCCTTTCTCGCCCGTGCGCGGCCATGGAACCGCCGCGGCCGCGTTACTGTGCCTCGTCCTCGCCACCGGGTCGTGGCGGGCGGGAGAACAAGGGGCTCCGTCGGAAGGGCCCGCCGGGGACCGGGAGCGCTGCGGGCCCCGAGGAGGCGGCGGACAGCAGGAAGCCCAAATTCGTAAGTACGAGCCGGTGCCGCGGCGGGGGTGCCCGAAGAGTGGGGCCTGCCAGGCCTGTGCCGAGGGGGCCCGGCCGTGCGGTGACACCCCCGTGTCCCCCCGCCGCCGTCCTCTCCAGGGCCAGTCACTGCCCCGACACCGGGGCACCGAGTGCGAATACGTGGCGCCGTCAGGTTCAGCTGGGCTTCGAAGGCTGATCCCGCTTGCTCCAGCTCGCCTCTTGCTTGCCCGCGTGAAAGGATGCAGCAAGTTTTCAGGTCTCTTCCGAAAGCTTCTTCACAAACCTTCATTGCCTTACTTGCTGCGTGACAGCTATAGGCGCAAGGGGAGTAGAACAGACTTCCAGCTCTAAAACGGTGTTACTTTTAATAGGACTGCGGTGGTTTTTTGTTTGGTTTTTTTTTTTTTTTTATTTAGTGATATAAAGTCTACAGGGAAAAACCAGGTCTTTGAATTTAAAGGACATAGTTCTCTGTAGGCTTGCTTTTACAAGCTTTTGGCTAGTACACCAAGGAATTGGGAATCTTGAGACGGCTTATAATTGTTCACAAGATAATGTGTCTGTAAGATGTGCTCTAACTAAAGAGTATTCAGAAATAACCAGTTTGTGTTTGAACGTCATGAAAATTCCAAGCATTAGAGCTGGGACCAACATATATTCTACAGGCCTTGTATCCACAGAATCAGTTGGGTTGGAAAAGACCTCTGGAATCATCAGGTCTAATCGGTGACTGAACACCACCATGTCAACTAGACCATGGCACCAAGTGCTACATCCTTAAAGAAAAGAAAGACACCAAGTGTCTTTCCTTAAACCCTTCCAGGGATGGTGACTACACCGCCTCCCTGGGCAGCCCATTCCAAGGTCTAATCACCCTTTCTGTGAAGAAATTCCACATAATGTCCAACCTAAACCTCCCCGGTGCAGTTTGAGATTGTGTCCTCTTATCCTGTTGCTGGCTGCCTGGGAGAAGGGTCTGACCTCTGCCTGGACACAGCCTCCTTTCAGGGAGTTGTATCCAGCAGTATCTGCCACATGCAGAGGAGATGCAGCCCATGCTCATATTTAGGTGATGCACGTTGGTCTTTGTTCAGTGGTCTCTGAGCCCACCTACTCTAAAATGTATTTATTATGTAATTACAAAAGAGATGCCATAATACTTACATTAGACTCTTTATTCTAAGGTGTATTTGTGTAATATTCAATACTTGAATGTCTGGCACTTGTGCACAGGTTCAAAAAAGTTAGCCAATAAGCAGTATCAAACAGGCTGGCCAGACCTGTTCTGGAAGGTGACAGCTTGCTCCTGGAATATTCCTGTTTGCTGCAATCTTTTTGTATTGTGGCTGCAGAGATTGCTGTTTGAACCATGTCCCTGTGCCTTTTTCTACCTGTTAGAATGGGCGTATATGAAACTGTGACCAAGAGCTATATGCTTGGCTTCGTAAATGGCTGTGTGTCTACTGGGGACATGTGTTTTAGTCATGCAGGTGACATGGCTGGACATGTGTAAGGCCCAAAAAACCTCACTTGGTGAGGCTTTTGAAAGGGCTTATGGTTGTTCCTGTACTCTGAGTTAGATGCCTGGGAGAAATACCAACAAGATATCCTCAAGAGGTCAAAACAACAAAAAAGACATTATTGACAACCTCAGAAGATCAAAGAACTTTGGCGAAAGGTTTAGTGCGACATTCTGTCAACATAAAGCACTTCTCAAAGCATTAACTTAGCCCATTTGACTTGGCAAACTTTAAGCCCGTTTGATTTTGAGATACTCAAAAATTCCAAGAACAGGGAATTAGAAGAACAAAGAAAGAAAACCAGAAAAGATATAGAAAAGGACACATATAGCTACCAGCTCCTGGGTTCCAGTAGTGTTCAGCTGACAGAAATGCCAAGAGGAGTTGGGGTCAAGACGTGCTTGCCTTGTGTTCAGCTTTAAATATGCCTTGACCTTCCTGGGCCCTTCCCCAAGGTGAGACCTCTGTTCATTTGGCCACTCAGGAGCTGGGTTTGGGACTCCAGAGGCAGGTGTGGAGCATTGCCTCAGCTATGGCAGGGATTGGCCGCCACTGTGGGGCTGGGATACAGGCGCCAGGAGTGGGGGTGTGTGCGGAGCAGGGCATCACCTCACTAGGGCAAGGCCGAACCTGCCCCTTTACCCACATGTGTGCACCCCAAAATGTCTTGGGACTCCAGATCTTCCCAGTCTCTCACAACATGCTTTATCATATGATCTGTGAGGAGAAACATATGATCTGTGTGGCCTGGCCATTGTAGAAGATTGAATAGTGTTGTTGGTGTATAACTTGAGGGTTGGATTATTCCTTTTGTGAGTGAGAGACATGGATTTTTGTGTTTGAGACTGACAAGAGCTCTGAGTCAAGAGGTTTTACTTATTACCGATACGTTAACTGCCCAGTTCTTATGCAGTTAAAATAATTGTAGTGGTTTTCATTTTTTCCTCTCACATTATGTGTTAAAACAGAAGTAGTGTGTTGCCATCATGTTCAGTTTTGCTAACCATGTGTTAAAATGGCAGTACGGTAGTTTATAGGGATTGGACTACTGACAGAAATGTGATAAAAGCCATTGAGGCTTTTTTACTTAGATGAAATCTCATCTTTTCAGTGAGAGAAGAGCTTTTCTTTGGTGCAGGGGAGCTTGTTTGGCACATATCTAGGCTTCCTAGGCTGTGCAAGGGTGATTTTGATAATGTTTTGATATAGGCATCAGATGACTTGTTTTTTTGAGGTCATGGTGTTGAGGTCACAGCTACAGAAAATAAAGGGGGTCGAATTTGGGGTTCTGACTCAATTTTATAGGGTATATAATCTTGTAGGTAGGTGTGGGTTTTGATAATTTTTTTTTTTGGCCTCTTCCTGTTCACCTGCCCAGTTTCTCTTTAAACAGGGATAGATGAGAATGTCCTTAATTCATGAGAATGCTTTGTCAAACTGTAATTTTCAAAAGAGTTTCACCCTAGACGATAGTCCTATTTTTCATCTTTAAATAATCTCTTAAAGCAAAGATTTTATCCTTCGGTGTTGATAAGGACTGAAGAATTATGGATTGAACGTGGATTGTGTATTCTAGGTGTGCCATTAACTCACTGGGTGACCTTATTGCTCTCTACAACTGCCTGAAAGGAGGCTGTAGTGAGGTGGGGGTCAGTGGCCTCTCCCTAGTAGCAAGTGACAGGGCAAGAGTTCAGGGCCTCAAGTTGTGCCAGGGGGGTTTAGATTGGGTGTTAGGTAAACTTTCTTCACTGAAACGGTGGTCAAGCACTGGAAGAGGCTGCCCAGGGAAGTCTCATAAGATGTTTAAAAGATGTGTAGATGTGGCACTTAAGGTCGTGGTTTAGTGATGGGCTTGGCAGTGTTTGGGTTGTGGATGGGGCTTGATGATCTTAGAGGTATCTTCCAACTTGACTTGTTTGCATCTAACTCTTCCTGTAATACGTCTTCAGTGTAATTTTATTAGTTAAGTTAGTTTTGTGTCAGAATGTGTAAAGCCTGCCTCTCACCCCTTTGGGCTCTCTGTAATCCAGTCTTAGATTTAGCCTGTGCCCTTTTCTGTGTTTGGAACACTTAGAGTGCCATACCTCATGTTATCTCAGTTATGTTTCTGTCTGTTGTACGTTTGTCAAATTAAATTAGCTGTTAGATTTATTGACCTCAAGTAATACAGATTATGTGCATGTAATATTTCTCAGTGTGCAAGGCTTGAAAAGAAGTTCCAGTCAATGCAACATATTGATCTGTCATAGCAGATATGCTAATCTGAAAATTAATTTGATTCCCTGACAAACCTTGAGGTGAAATTGGATTGCTGGTTGATAAAGGTGACATCATTAACATGTACCTCCTTTTAAATTTTTTTTTCCCTTCTAAAGAATTTTTTTTTAACTGAGGAAAATACTGTTTTTTAAAACCCACTGCATTTGAGGGGTGGAGAGGGGAGAAAGAGGTGTTGGAATCAACCACTACAACTGTTTAGTGCTGTCAAATGAGACCTTGAAGGACTCTTTCTGAATAAACTAGCTTCTCAGAAGAAGTGAATGAGTTTTAAGCCTCAGTTGTCTCGGTTCTTTTGCAGAATAATTTTAAATATATTTTTTAAAGGAGTGGTGGTTCATTTTGAAGCACATAACAGCGTGACTTTGTTCAGCAGGACTTTGTTCAAGTTTTTAGAAGAGTGGGAGTTTTAAAAGGGTAAAAAATTTTCTGTGGTACTCTGGTACTTCAGCTTATTAAAAGCTTGTGCATCTACTCTTGTGGTTTAGGACCTTGTAAAAAGAGGAAATCTACTGAAGGATGGCAGATACTATACCTGTTCTCTATGTATACATTGGGCAAGAAGCTTCTGAAATCTGCTGGGGCAGGGTGGGGTAAAAAGCAGTTGTTTTCCTCTTCCTCTCCTTGATTCCCTCCTCGCCTTAGAAATGTTTGGAAATCATTACAGTGAGTGCTAGATTATGTGACTTTCAACTGCACTTTACTGATACTACATCTTACAGACACTAGTCCTCAAAAGATCAACTTCAATTTCTAGCTCAAATTAGAGGTGTTTCTATTAATTTCAGTATACCATTGACCTGACTTCAGTGACTTTCAGGTTACGTTTTTGATTAAGTTCTTTATGAAATTTATGAGTCAAGAAGGGTTTCTTGTTTACACCAATCTGTTAAAAATAGACAAATTAACAGTTGCATTTAACAGTGTCTATAAATCAAAGAAAGATGTAGTTAAGAGGAAAAGCACTTCCATTTCTCTGGCATAGAGTAGAAAGGTAAGACCAATCTGTGTCAATATCTTTAATTACAAAGTGACTGAATTATTGCTGCAGTTATGCTGCAGTGTAAGACCTTGAATCTAAATTAGTCTTTTAAAGAAATGATTGCTGAACAGATGTTACCTAAAACACTTCATCGCAGCTTTGTAAAATTGTAAATTCTTCATGCTGTTATTTTTGTTGGCATGAATTAACACTGTGGGTTATGATATTAAATTTTAGTGCTGTGTTCTAGCACTTTGTTATATGGTCTTACCTGTAAGCACCAATTTTGAGTTTAACTCATCAATGCGTAAAGAATATCACTGTGTAGAACCTGTCATGTTAAGATAGTTTTGCCCCTGATTGCTTTCCAGATTGCTTTCCAAGCAGCAGAGAGAGAGTGTGTGATAAAGCCATTATCTAAATGCTGAAGTAGTAGATTGGAAATTAAAAGCAAGAAATGCTGTGCAGTTTGTAAATTGTGCTTTCAGACTGAGGTAGCAAAATTACTGAGGGAATATTGTTACAAAGGAAATCCTAAAGTAATAGCATTCACTGTAATCATCCAATTAACTTTTCTCTGAGTCTACAGGTTTCCTTCAGTCTTTGATTCTGTCTTCTACTTGTGTTTCTGCTGGAGAATATTCTTTGGGGAAAAAACCAGCTAGTGTTGAATCTTTTTTTGGTGTTAAAATTAGTGCCAATGTGTTCTTGCTCACTTTCGAATTTACAAAGGTGGAGAGGGGATTATGTGATTGCATGTACATCCCTAGTCTTTGTCTTATTTCAGCATTCAGGCATAAGCTGGCTGGGTCTTCTAAAACTCACCTTGCTTAAGCCCTCCTTTTTTCCATTTCTTTTTTTCTTTTCTTACAGCCACATGCAGACTGGAAGCTCTTTGTAATGTATCAAAGAACCTCTACACGTGCATGGTGTTTTGGAGGGGGGTGTTTTATGTGGATTCGTTTCGTAGTTTTCATCTGCAAAAAAGGCAAAAATGAAGATTGCAAAAGATCTGGACTGTGAATTTTTAATGTTTTTGTAAATTGAAGTGCTTCAAGGTGGTGAAGGACATGCATGTTGAAATTGTTTAGTTGGCTGACATCCTGTTACTTTGCATGCCTAAAACCCCTCTCATATTGGCAGGGGTGTATGGCAGGATGCTTGTCTGTCTTCTACTTCCATTCCAAATCATATTTTGTTGGTCTCTCTGTCATACTAGCAATGTCCATCCCTGCCAGGCATGATCTGAGTTCAAGCACCAAACATTGTGTTTAAACAATCTGCTTTCATTCAGAAAGTTAGATGAGCAACATCGTTTTGTGCTTATGCCACAGTTAAAAGACCACTTGTGGAGAATGTAGATGCTGCCTCTTCTGGTAGAGTGCCAAAACTCTTAGATGATACAGACTATACTCAGTATTGTACTAGGGTAGTCTTTGCTGGTTCCAGGCCACACTGACCTGTAGTGCTGGTGGAAAAAATGCTGAAGACATGAAATCAGAGTCCCATGTGAGGTGTCATTCTGAATTCTGATCCTGTTTGCCTGAACTGCTTGTACCACATCTAGAGAGAGTGTAGTCCGTAAATATGCATATGCAAAGATAGGGAAATAGATGTAATGACACAAAAGATCAGACTAGTACTGTTGATCCAATTAAGTGGGATTTGTCATTGCTTTGCTTTGCTTCACTGTCTCTACCTGGACTTGACTGTGGTAATTATATAGGCAATGCCTCAAGTTACTAAATTCCATCTTGCAGATGAACTTCAAGTATGTGCTGCTGTTTGAATCTGCAGTATAAGATCATAATCTTGTGTATGACTGTAAGATTCTTTGCTGTGAATATATATGAAGCCAAATAGTATTTGGCTTCGTTTAGCTGGGTGGTGTGAAAGTTGCATCACGCATGGCTTCATCATGTGTGACCTTTCCAAGAGATACAGTACTCTTTCTGTCTCAGGAGCAGTCGTCTTGTTGCTGTGCTTGTGTTGTGAAACTCAGCCCTTATATCCTGTACCTTTCGGCTTCTGTTTAAGGCTCTCACTATCCTTGGAATTTTTGAGCTCGGGCTTTTGCCAGCTCATCAAGAACACTGTACCATATGTGGCATGTGTGTATATCCCTCTGTCTTATGACACTGGTTATTTAACAGTATACCTGAGGGACATCATCTCCCATAGGGGTAATTCTGTCAGATTGCTTCCTTTCTTCAAAAATTATACACCTATGCATTTGTTTTTCATTGGACTTAGCTTTAAGCAACCTGCTTCTACTCAATTGCAAAACAAAATGACCTCTTCCTCCATGTCCCAGACTAAAAACTAAGTTACCTTGAAGAGTGCAATTTTAAAATTTAGTTTTTTATAAAAGTGTATAGCTGAAGACTAAGCAATGGTGTTACTTCTACTTTTCTAACTATAGGTGCTACTGATAAATCTGTCCTTCTGAACTGTCCTAATTAACTCTTTAATATCTTCATGCTTTTGTATCTCTCTGACTAGAAAACATAATGTCAGCATATTTAAAATATTGATAATTTGTTTTTCAGTTTTGCATATCTACTTTCTACATCATAGCTAGAGGAATACCTGTACATAGCTGCTATGCTTTCAAAGCAGTAATTTTGTTATTGTGGAGTAGTTCATGGAAGGCGCAAAATAGCATGTAAATATTTTCATCCATTGCAAAGCAGTATTCTGTAAATTTACTTAATGTTTTTAGCACTGACTGAATGTTACAGGAATATTTCTTAAGCCATATTTATTTACTTGCTGGCCTATGTTTAAGGCAATGTGTTCACTTGAGCAGAATGTGTCTTTTGTGAACTGATATATCTGAGCCTGAAAATAGAAATGTGTCCCTGTGGTAGTACACCACTCCAGCTTTTACCTTGTCTTTACCTGATTCCCAGTCTAGTTATTTTTCCTCTTACTAGAAATGTGTTTTGTTTGGCCTGTCAAGAATAAAAATATGCTCTTGTTCTTGAGTTACAGCACTCCTCTAAATGTAATGCCATTAAAAGATCCAGTGTGGTAAGTTTCTTTGTTGTTAAGACCACATGTAATGTTTCACATCTCTGTATCCTTGAATACTATAGAAGACCAATAAAGCTGTCAACTGATTTTACTTTCTACAGCCTTGTCAGAAGAGAAGGACTTGGTGAGGGAGAGGGAAAAAAAATAACCCCAGTACTTATGTTTTAACCAACTCCTCTGACTGGGAAGCATTATAACATAAAGTTCACTACATAAGTCTTTAGAGATGTCTTACAGCAAGTCATTCAGCCTTTTAATATTGGAGTGCTGAAAGAGCTGAACATTAGGTTGTAGTTCGCATGGAGTTTCTTCTCCTTTATAAAGAAAGTCTCTAAATACATCACCAGTGTTGATATTTAGTCAAACTAGACTCCACAAACTTCTATGAAAGAAACGCTGGTATTTTTAGACTCCCGTACTCCAGGTATCCAGTAAGACGAACACTTTGAGAGAAGACTCATATCTGTATATCAAGTTTGTTATACCATTATGGTGTCCTTAATTGGTTGTGTGGTAATGTTTTTTCACTAATTAGTCAGATGACATGCATCAGTGAGGTATTCTGATCTACAAAATGGGAAATGTTTCACCCTTTATCATAGTAAATTGCATTGCTGAATTTCGCAACTTAAATGAAAAGTAAGGTACTGGCTTGATCTATCCCACTAACTTCTGTCTTCTTCGAGGAACAAAACCTGAATCTGAAATTGCCTGGTTACCTGCATGATGACAGTGTCTTGTATGGAGGAGTTGCAAAACATCCAACATCTGTTCTTAAGTGGAAATTAACCTGATGTTGTTGCTTCCCTGCATTTTTTTAGTAACAGGAGTGTACATTAATTTGACATGAGTCTTGAATTTCCACTCAAAGCTTAGAATGCAGGTTGTTTTCATTCTAAGCAGATTATGTAATCTCCTGCCATGTTAGAGGAGCTCCTGATGGTATTTGTGCCTTGCTTAAGGCTTAGTGATTTAAGTCATCTGTATGAAAAAGGAATACATTTTTGTGTTCTTCACTACCTAGTTGCAGTGTCAGACCATATGTTAGTATTTTCTCTTGTAGTTTAGCTCACTTAAGGATAGAAGTATTATACCAAACCTTGCTAAATGCAAAGTCATGAGCTTTTGCAAATGACACCAGTTAACACTTTTACTGTCTTTGTAGCTATTTAGCAGAATGGGAAAAACAAGTAATAAAACCCAGTTCTATAGCAGTGTGTGGGGCAAAAGTGTGATCTACACCTGTGGCCGGAGAACACCAGTTAGAAGACTGGGATACAGATCTTCAGTTTCCTGGCTGGACTGGAAGATTTTCACTTAGTTGTAGTTTTCATTTATTACAAATCCTCACCTATCAGAGCATGGAATGGAATTATAAAGGTTCAGTAGTGACCTAGCTCCTTTTTAAACAATTTTTTTTTTTGATAGTAGAACTTAGTGTGTCACTGAATAATGTGTTTCCTTGCACCTCCTTTGATTTTTAACTTCATAACCATTCATCAGACACTTCTTCCTCAGTTTCTTGACACTATTCAGACTAGACCTCTTGTGTCATAATACTTGATTTAACACAAATTGTTCTTTAATTCTGAGGTATGAGCCAGGGAAGATGTCAGAAGTACTGATCATAGAATCATTAAGGTTGGAAGCCTCTGAGATTGTTATCATTAACCTAGCACCACCACTTCCACTGCCAAACCCAAGTGCTACATCTCTGCATGTCTTTTGAACACTTACAGGGATGCTGATTCCATCACTTCCCTGGGCAGCCTGTTCCAATGCCTTGCTTCCCTTTCAGTGAATAAATTTTTCCTAATACCCAAGCTAACCTCCACTGGTGCAACTAGAGGCCATTTCCTCTTGTCCTATTGCTTGTTAACTGGGAGAAGAGACCAACCTGCACCTTGCTGTAACCTCCTTTCAGGTTGTTGTAGAGAGTGATAGCCAATTATTGTTGACTTGGTGAAGAGTTTCCAAATCTGGTTAATTAGGATATAGTCACTGACAGTTGCTATAGCTGTTGCCAAGCTGTGCACACCAGGCAGAGAGGGGAGTCTTAAGGAAAGGGTAAGAACCTGTCTCACTAAGTATGTGACTTCACATTCTTGACATTTCCCTGTCTAGTCTGTTCTCAGCCTCTTCATAGAAACAATACATGGGATCCCTGCAATGCTGACTCATCAGTCGCCAATGATCTGTGCTGCTCTTTGGTTTTATGCAAGAGCTGTATGTCCTAGCACATGCTGTGTTTGTAAATGTGCAGTGGAGAGCAAATGTTGGTCCAGGAACTGCTGTTTTGAGTGATCTACAGATTCGTTGGATATTACTATTATTAAATGCTTAGTTCAGTTTCTGCTCACAGCTTTGTGCTCTGCTTGCCACAGAGGCATTGCATGAGACTATTCAACAGTGTGAGTAGTTTGAGTGTTGCAGCTTGACAGATAGTTTTGAACTTCTGAGGAGCTCTGTGCTCTTCTGCTGAGTTTGAAATCTCTGGATGATTTGTTGTTGGTGTCCCCCCAGGTGTCTTGAGAAGACACATGTCTAGTAGCTGAATTATGTGCAGGTCAACTGTATATTTAGCTATAGAATATAATTTAGTTATGAAATACAATAAAACACAACTTGTTTCAAGCTATGCTTGGTTCATATTCTTCTGATACTCTGTTGGAGGATCAAATGGAAGATTTTTTAAATCTGTATAACTTGCTGTGCATTGTAAACCAGGAAGGTACAACTTGCTGAGAAACTTGCTTTATTTCAAGTGTCGAGATTTAACTTGCATGTGATTTTGAATAAAAGTAGCTATAACTGAGCTTTTCTTTTTTTTTTTTTTTTTAACTGCACAATTTTGACATGACTGCTTTCCTGTTTGATTTACAGCATTTAAATATCAAGACACTGACAGATGATGTGGTAAGACAACTTAAGTTTTGCTTTGGCTATGCTAAGCAAATAACCTTACTGCTAATGCAATAGAAATAACCTTACTGATACAAGAAACTATCTTAACTTTGAAGATAATTTAGTTAATTGGCAAAGTCTCACTGAACTGGTAATTATCTGTAACGTAATCAGTACGAGTAGCAAAAATGTATGGATGGCTTTGAAGTATGCTGTAATCACAGCTAAATGAGCCTGACACAGGTAATTGTGCCAATCTACATGCAGTATAGTTAAGATATCTGTGATTGCATGTTTAATATTAAAGTTACTTAGGCTGCATGGCTAGCTTAAAATAACATGTTTAACAAAGTAACATTTACTTGTGAAACTCATTAATGCTTGTTCAAACAAGGTTAAGTATATTCAATGTCATGCTTAACAATGTGTTTCTCAAGTTTGATCAGAGATGAGGTTCTGTATGTGACCACAAACCAGATTTTTTTCTTGCTCTTGAAGTTACCTATTTCACTGCCTGTACTGTTCTGTTGTAGGTAATAATATTTTTTCTTAAAATACATGATTTTACAAAGTCTTTGAATTTGCCTAGAAAGTAATGTTTTGTCATCACCCAAAGATCAGCTGTTACAACTTCAGTGTTATACAGAGTTCTTGATGAAGTATTTCTGTGTGTAACTGGGAGCTGAAGTGCAGAGAGATGGATGCTGGACAGTGCAACACATACTGAGAAACATGGCAGTTTGCCAGCTTGGGAACCAGCAGCCAGGTTATGTGGATTAGGTGTACAAACTTAGTAGTGTTGAGCATATTGCCTCTGCCTGTCTTTCCTAGTTTGACTTAAGTCATCTGTTTCTATTTCTTTAGCAGAGCTTCATTGGATGGAAGTTGTTATTAAGAAATTTGAGTCTGACTGGCTGATAATACAAGTTTGATTGTATAAACTTGTGTTTATCTTAAAGAGCTAAGGAAATGCTATCAGCCCTCTGAAAGCAAAAGTGTTTTTTGGTAACTAGAAAACAAGTTTTGATAGTGTCATGTAAGGGTTATAGTTGGGGTGCACAAGGTATTGTGGTTTGTTTTTGTGAGATGCTTTTTTTTCCAGTTAAAGAGGCTAGACTGCTGCCTTATTGCACTTGTCCAACTTGTAATTGTAGCCCCAAGAAGTCAGTGGGTTTATTGTGGATTTTTAGGATAAAGACAAAAAGCCTGTCAGCTCTATAGTAAAAAAACTTTTCCCCAACTCCTTAAATTTCTCAGAGTATAGCAAACATCCCTTAAGAGAGTAATGAAACCTCTTTTGCAGAGTAGTACCAAGTTGTTTATATTAGCTATTTAGTAAAAGGCTAACAGTAAAAAAAATTACAACACTGCAACATTTGAGATCTTTTAAATAGTTTTAAAGGTGGATATTCTGTTTACTTGCAACATCATCTTGGAATGAGGGTATGCTTTCAAATGGACACTTTTTATCCCTCTATTTCAGTTTTCTGTTGATTTACTCTTTCTGTGTCTGATTCTGGGACAAGGACAAAATTTGTAGTAAGAGAAGATAAAGAAATTGAAGGTTGAAGATTACTTGATTTTGTAGCTTTCAATGAAATAATATATTTCCTTCTCGTGGGCAATCATTTGCATGTTAACTTACTGCTGCATTATGCTTTATAAATTATTTATGTTTTATTACACCCAACCCATTTCTTATAAATACAGTGTTGTGTGTCGGTGACCAGGAATTTTTTTTGTTTTTAAATTCAGGTATGTTAGCAACATGTTGAGAATCTAAAATGCAGACTGCATTTCAGTATTTAAATTGTATTATTTGTGAGATGCTGACGAATTGTCTACTTTTAGTGTCAAATCCTCATTAAATTCAGGAACACCTTGCTTTTTACACATGCTTCTTTTAGCTTGTTTGTTTACTAACTGCAAAGATGGCAGTCGCATTCTTGCTCCACAGAGGAGTGGAAAGCAGGTACCTGAGACGTCAAATTATCTCTCTCATGTGCTCCACATTCCAAGAATCACAGAATCATCAATGTTGGAAGACACCTTCAAGATCGTGTAGTTCTACTGTCAGCATAGCACCACCATAATCGCCCCTAAACCGTATCAAGTGCCGCATCCAGATACCTCTTGAATGCTTCCAGAGATGGTTAGTCTATAATGCTCCTGGGCACCTTATTCTAATGCCTAACCACTCTTCCAGTGAATTTTTTTTTTTTCTGATGTCCAATCTGAACCTCCCCGGGTGCAACTTAAGGCCATTTCCTCCCATCCTTCCACTTGAGATGGCAGAAGAGGCCACCTCCCACCTTGCTAAAACTTCGTTTCAGGCATTTGTAGAGAGCAGTGAGCTCCCCCTGAGCCTCTTCTCCAACATAAACAGCCCCAGCTCCCTCAGCTGCTCCTCATAGGACTTACATTCTAGACCCTTCGCCTGCTGCATTGCCCTTCTCTGGACACACTCCAGTGCCTCAATGCTTTTCTTGTAGCGAGGGGCCCAAAACTGAACACAGGATTCAAGGTGCAGCCTCACCAGAGCATCACCGGGGGAATGGTCACTGCCCTGGTCCTGCTGGCCACACTATTTCTGATACAGGCCAGGATGCCATTGGCCTTCTTGTCCACCTGAGCACAGCTGGCTCACGTTCATCCACTGTCAACCAGCACCCCCAGGTCCTTTTCTACTGGGACATTTTCCAGCCACCCTGACCCCAGCCTGTAGTGCTGCAAGGGGTTTTGTTCAGGATATGGCACTTGGCCTTATTGAACATCAGGCCACTCTTCTCAGCCCACTGTCTTGGGGTGACTTTACGATGTATATCCCATATCGCTGCCCTATGCCCAGAAATTAACTTTGTGCCTTTCTATGCCTCTAAATTGAGCCTGGGAGGGGGAAGGAAAAACTGAGCAAAACTTTTTCAAAGCAGTTTGCAGCTTGTTCAAGGTCACACAGAGATAGCAACTTTTGCCCAGCTGCAGCAGGGGAGCAAGGAAGCATCCAGCTTACTTTTTCCCCGAGTCAGTTTTTTGGGCAGTTGTTCAGCTGCTTTTTCTCCAGAGAGAGACTGAGAGTTGAATTTTTCCTTCCCTGGAATTTTGGATTTTCTCCCTTTTCTACTGGACTGCTTGATTGCTTTAATATCAGAGCACATCGGGAGGACTTTCCACCGGGCACAGAGGGACTGGCCCTGGGCCAAGCCCCAGCTCCGAGGAGACCAAAGGGAGGACTCTAACACTTTCCCAGGTTTTTTCTCCACAGCAAGAGATTTTATTATTTAGCATTATTATCCTTTTCCTGTGTGTTTAAGTAAATAGCTTTTATCTCTTTCACTTTCTGTCGAGAAAAATTTATTTTCCCCGAACCTGGTGGGGCAGGGGCGGTGACCTGCCTTCTCTCAGAGGATATATTTCTAAATTTGGCCAAACCGGAACACCCACTTATCTAGCCTGTCCAGATTCCTCTGCAGAGCCTTCCTGCCCTCCAACAGATCAACAGTTGTCACCCAACTTGGTGTAATCTGCAAGCTGACTGAGAGGGCACTTAACCCCTTTATCCAGATCATTGATGAAGATGTTAAGCAGGACTGGCCCCAATACTGAGCCTTGGGGAACCCCACTTGTGACTGGCTACCAACTTGATGTAGCACCACCATTCACTACAACTCCCTGGATTCGTCCATCCAAACAGTTTTTCACCCAGCAAAGAATGCACCTGTCCAAGCCATGAGCAGCCAGTTTCTCCAGGAGAATGCTGTGGGAAATGGTGCGAAGTGCTTTAGTGAAGTCTAGGGAGGCACCATCCACAGCCTTTCCCTCATCCACTGAGTGGGTCGAATGGTCATAGAAGATCACGTTGGTCAAGAAGGACCTGCCTTTCCCAAACCCGTGGTAGCTGGGCCTGAATGCCCTGGTGGTCCTGTACATTCTGTGTGATGTCACTCAGGATGATCTGTTCCATGACTTCTGCTGGTACCTAGATTAATTTGACAGGCCTGTGGTTCCTTGGATCATCTTTCCAATCCTTCTTTTAGGTGGGCCTTATATTTTCTAATTTCCAGTCAACTGGAACTTCTCCAGATCATCAGAACTGCTGGTAAATATTTGAAAGTGTGTTGGGTGAGCTCTTTAACCAGCTCCCTCATTATTCTCTGGTGCATCCCATCCAGGCCCCTAGACTTGTGGGTGTCTGATTTGCAGAGCAGATTACTAACCATTTCCTCCTGAGTTATGGGGGCTTCACTTGGCTCCCCATCAGTAACTTGCATCTCTGGGAGTTGAGTTTCCTGAGCACAACTGGTTTTGATATTAAAGACTGAGGTTAAGAAGGTGTTAAATACCTCAGCCTTTTTGTCATCCCCGGACATGATGCTACCCTCTGCGAGCAGCAAAGGATGGAGCCCTACTTTTCTGGCAATGTATTTATTGAGACTTTTGTTGTCTCTAACAACAGTGGTCAAATTAAGTTCCAGTTTGGCTTTGACTCTTCTACTTTTTCTCCTAACATAACCTTTCAACATCCTTGTAGTCCCCCCAGGTTATCTGATCCTCCTTCTGGAGGTGATACACTTTTCTTCTTTTTTCTTTTTTCCTCTCCTCTTTGCCCTGAGTTTCAGCCTAAGTTCTCTGTTTAGCCAGGCTGGTCTTTTTCTCCTCTGGCTTGTCTTACGGCATATGGGGACAACTTGCTTCTATATCTTTAAAATTTCCTTCTTAAAGTATGTCCAGCTTTCCTACTTCTTTACCCTTCAGAATTGACTCCCAAGGGACTCTGTCAGTCCATGTCCTAAAAAGGCTAAAGTTTGCCTGCCAGAAGTCTGAAATGACAGTTCTGCTGGTGCCTATTCTTACTTTATTCAGAATTGACAACTTTATCAATTTTGTGCTCGTTGTGCCCAAAATGGCCGCCGTGCACCAAATCACCCACCACTCCTCTGGTCACAAACAACAGATTTGTTGGAACAGCTCCTCTGGTAGCCTGGGAGGGGATTCACCTGCCGCCTGGGCAGGGCCCTACCTGCATTTTCCCTGTCTCTTAGGTCCCCTCCTGCCTGTTGGGGAGAGGATCTTCCACTTCCTGAGATGCAGTTTGCTGGCATGCCAGCCTCAGCATTGGCAGAGAGAGAGAGCGTGAGAGTAAGACTCAGAAAGGTTTACAAAACCTGCATATTAACAGAATTTTATTAAAAGGTATCTTATGAAGACAAAAATGAAAAGCATACTGAAATTCCTTATAGCATAAAATTAGACTGATTGCATAGCAACTGCTTTAAAGATTAGAAAGGCTGTATAATTTTCAGTATATAGAGAAATAAGATTCAGAGTGAAATATTGTCTGCCCATTTAGGATGTGATTGTGCACATGCCTAAATTCTATAAATTTTAGATTGGTAAAATAATCTCTGAGATTTGAGCGTATTAGGAATAAGAAGTCATTTTATCAAAGGGATTCTTCTGTGTATCTCGGTTTATCCAAGTCTTGCTCTTCCTATAAGCTCTACTGCTAGAAGTGGAATTTCTCACATATTAAGAAGTTAATCTTGTAGAGCAATTTTACTGTCAAAGAAAGAATATATTTTTTAATCTTCTGGAGCTTCAAGGAGGAAAAAATATGTTAAGAGGTCTTTGACTCAGAGTCATTGAAAGTAACTTCTTTGATCTTCTGAGAAGTATTTCTGCTGGTAAGTGGGTTGCTTTAAGTTCTGAAGATACTGGAATAAATTGTTGCAACCCAGTTCGTTGTGTCTGTTTCCTATCCAGTAGGAATAGTAATTACTTCAGGTGAAGACACAGGATTTGTTCCACTTTGTATTCTTCTTTTGTTCCTTCCTATATTGTTAATGTTCCTCTAAGTTTTGTTGCGTGTCAGCATCAGGGTTTTACAGCATGACTGAGCTGGTGGCTTCTGTGACTAAAATGACTGGCAAAATGTCTGGGAGACTGAGCTATGCTGCAGTGCTTGAGCAGATTTTTCAGATGTGAAAATGTGTTTACTGAGTATATAAATAGCAGGCAGTTAAAAATGTGAACTTGAAAATAAAGGGTGGCTGCACTTTTTGTCCTACATGTCTATAAGGCAGAGTGAGAAGAACACCTGGAGAAAGAGCAAAAGCTGTAAGCAGTACTCTTGGCTTTATGCCTTCACTCAGGAAAAGAATATTTTGTACTTGTATAATTTCATATCAGAACTCTGCTAATAGATTCTGCTTAGTGATCACCATCAGTGTCTTGATGGTCTATATATATATATATATGTGAGTGTGTTTCTTTATGAGAATGGGAGTGGAAGAAAGAAATCTGTTCAGTACTTCTAGTAACATATTTTAGGTTAAAACATAATAATTCTGTGGTGCTATGTCTTCATAATGAGGTATCAGAAGTTGTGTACTCAGAAAGACAACCTATGGGGAAGATACCTTCCTACATCTTTCTTCCCTCCTCCTTTCATTCCTTTTCCTCCAGGCTGATTACAGTAGCCTTTGAGAACTTTCAAGATGCTGAACATCCTTTGAATACCCTTGAAACCAACCTGATCCTTTTTCTGGGGGCCAGAATGTTGCTGCATATGGTTCAGGTGTTGTTTAAGATCAGAGTCTTAATTAAGAACATCACCCATACATTTGCCCAAAAGCTGGATAGTTTGGGGTGGAGTAGTGTGTGGGACTTTATGGGCCAGTACCTAGGGCAGTGGTCTGTGTTTGCACTTTACCCATAGCAGGTGGGTAATCCAGAAAAACTAGTAAAAGTTTTGGCCTTGGAAAAGGTGTGCTGGCAACCCAGGAGGGCCCAAACCACTGCAGTGTATTGGTGCCTGGCCCAGGCCTACCAAGACATGTCCAGGACTGCAGAGTGCCCTCAGGAGGGAAAGAAGGTCTCTGAATCTGACAGTGGGACACCAGGCCCTACAGCTGCTCCAACCACGGTGACAGACACTGTGGTTAGTTCAACCCTGATGATGAGCACTGCCGCTGAAGCAGAGAAACAACATGGGGTGGTGTTACTTGCCCCTGTACACAAGCAGAAGAAACGTATATGAAAGTCATCCTTCAAAAAAGCTTTAGCAAAAGCTGTCAAGGAGATCAAGGAGGTTGGAGAGGGTGGAGATGATGAAGAAGCAGGGCCATCACAAGGGCCATTTTCAGTGGTATTACCAAGACCATCACTTACAGTGATACTGAATGAGTTTTTATACATGCAAGTGCTGGATTTCATTTTTGAGGAATTTCTTAATATAGGAATAGGTGATTTGATGTGTTAATTAAGGGGGAGATGAGGGAGGCAGGGTGGCAGTGAAGTGACACCTTTCACTCCTGCCTGCATAGCAGCTCTGTTAGGAGGTGATGTCTTGATAAGCTGCAGCACCAACAATTAGTCTAGCAGTAACTGATCCATTAATTCCTGCATTATCAAGTGTGTAAGTTCAATATATGCCATTTTCTTACAGAGAATGGTATAAGAAGTCATCACTAAGATCAAAATGAGAGCACAAATAGATTTACTTTCTAGGGACCTGATCAGAAAGGGTGATGAGCCGGAAAGTTTGTATTTTGGATCGGTGTGTGACTTTGATTTTTCAGGGCCGTGGTGTGGGCATAAAATCACTTTCTTATTTCTTGGCCTCTCAGTGGAATAGTAGTGGGTCTATGAAATAAACAAATGAAACTTGGCCATCTATCCTCTATGGTTGCTTCATTTTGGCTCATACAGATATTATTCTTATTGTCCTAGAGCACTCTTCCTGTATGCATCTATATGTATTAATTGGTAAAAGAAATACCAAAAAATAGAAGAGATACAAGGTTGAACTTGCTTTAAACTATAGTGAAACTTTGTATCAAAGCTAAGCTTAGGTATAGCCTGTTGGTTAGCCTGATTTAAAATGGTTTGGTGTAACATGGAAGATTATTGAACTTTTTTTTTGTTATTTCCTCTTCTATGCACTTGGATTGCCAGCAGCATCAGTGGTAGATTTCATTACATCCAAGCAATGAAATTTCTATTCTTTCTGTAGAGTGCTTTCTGTGGACCATGAAATTATTCACCTGTATGGAATACTGAGAAGTATTAACTTTTCTGAAGCACTATCAATGTATAATTCAAAAGGGAAGAATATCTGGAATATCCACACTGTACTGCTGTGCAAGTCTTGTTGTGAATTCCCTTTTATTAATGTATGGGAATCTTCTTTTTAGACTGCATTGTTATAAATTATTTAAACTGATTAGTTTGACACGTGTTTAAATGTGCTTATAATCCCATTATCTCAATTTGTCTTACATGTTCTGCCTGATCAAATATATTCTAAGATGTGCTTTCCTCCTCTAGGATGAGTGGTGTAGGATTTGGTGAATATGGGGAATATGAACATTATAGCATAATGTATAATGATGGAAAACATCTACTATAGATTCAAGAGAAGTTAAGGCAAAAATATAAACTAAAAACGGGAACAAGTGACATACCTCTTTTCAAGGAGGAATAGGCTCTTTTCCCTGAATAAGGGCTGTCTGTTTCTGGTGGACCTCTGGGGCTGCATGGGGTATTTCATGATGAATCTGCCTGGCCAGAGCTGCTCTTGCTGCTGCTGTGTGGAGCAGGAGATGGAAGAGGAAGCACTTGGGGAGCACAGACTGTAAAGAAGGGACTGAGATTTTATAGGAGATACTGGAAAAGGAATTTAGGGCACAGCTGTCTTAAACCTGATTTGTTCTCTGTTCATTGATTCAAGGGCTGAAATCTGTTATTTCAGCCCGAGTGTCTTCCCTCTACACCTGCTTCAAGTCTGCACATGAACCATCTGCAAATACAATGGCTTGTGTCTTACGTTATGCATTTTATAGTGACAATGTGGGGGCATGGAGAAGCTACTGGCTAACATTCTTTGGAGCAGGTGTGCTGCCTTTCATCAGTGCTCTGTGAAAGGCATTGCTTGAAAAGAAAAATCTCATATAATGGGATTTTTTTACAATTCCAGTCTAGTCACTTCAGTTCAAAGTCTGGCTTCATCCCCCCATGCTTACTGTAGACTTCTGATTTTAAAAGCAGGAAGGGAAATTGCTTTCTAGTCAAGATGTAAGATGGTTTTTGCCACTGATGACTCTCCACTTCCAGTGATGTTAGCCTCCCTTATGCTTTTGTTGCATTCTTCTTCTTCCTGGGTCTTGCCTATGTAATTATTCCTGTAGAGTATGCTCTTCCTCATTGCCTGCTGGTTTGATGTGACACAGAAGGGCCCCATCATCCATGCTGAGCTCTTTTGTGTTTATGCTATATTAACTTTCTGCTTTTGCATGTTCTATCACCATCTGTGAGTGGCTTACAATCTATTTCTCTGTTCCAAAAACTGTTTCTTTTCAGTTTTGAGCAGGAAGAATTAAAGTCTTTATATTTTCCCTCTAAACCTCTCTTCATGGATGTCTGATAGTCAATTCTTGCTCTGACTAGAGTGGAACACTTGTACCCAATTTTTGCTACTGATTTCCTTTGCTCTCTCTGATCTTAATTCCACAGATGCTATAATAATTTTACTTGTCATTTAGTTTGGTAACTGATGTACTTGTCTCAAGATACTTATCTTAAAGATATATTGAAGCCTCAGAATATTTTTGCATAGCATTCCAAGATAGAAGTCTGTTGATGTGGTTGAAATCTTGTCCAAAATCTCTTATGCATCAAATGTTTCTGTAACTTTCTTTTGTGTTGACAAGTGTGATTTTGCTGTTCATATCTGTTCAAAAGGGTGCTACAAAGATGATGAAGATGTAGTGCATCTCATTATGTGTCAGCTGCTTTTGGGTTCTGTTGATTCTTGTCCATGTACCTTAAAACACACAAACTCTAGCACTGAAAATGTGTGAAGTTTCACTTAGTAACTTTTGATCAAAAAGTTGATAAATACCTAACCAGGTAAAAATCCCACTACCCAAACCACATTTCCAAAGAAGGTTTTTGGCTATTGAGAGGCTAAAGAAATCCAGAGCTATTGACGTGTGCTGGGGATTAGTCATAAGGATCATTCATGAAATCATAAATGTACCCTATGTAACTTTAATAGAGGAATCAATGGTTTTGCCAAAATGAATTTCTTAATAACTGGAACAAAGGCACTAAATTTTGTATAACATGATGCAAATAAGAAAATAAATAGAACCATGTCTTAGTTATGCTAACTTGTCTTTTAATAAAAAGTAGTTTCTTTGCATATCTATATATTCTATAGCCACGTTAGGAGTACAGCTGTTTCTGAGTAACTAAAACCACTGTAAAACTAAGCTTTTGGTAAATAAGCCTGCTTTCTCGTATTCTACATGTAACGCTTGGAAAGAATTCTTCATAAATTGGTTTTGTAGATATCTATTCCTCCAAACTTTCTGTAAAATTCTGATGTTCTGCATGATTTCTCTCTAATGTAATGGGATTCTGGTCGGTTAACTCCAGTGCTAGGCAACTGACCGTCATATGTATCTTTAGGAAAACCCTTTAGAATAAGGCAGTTAAATAACAGGTAAGCTACCACAGAAAAATAAGGATGTTTAACTTCCAAGAGCACCCATCTTAATAAGGGGTACATGGAATGGAAGCAGCATGTGATATGTTATACCTTTTGTGTTTTCAGTTGGATAGATTTGCCAGTATAAGAATTCCTAAAAGTAAGAAAGAAAGACCTCCTCTGCCACATATGAAGCAGTCACATTCTACAGATTGGTCATCCACACCCATGGACCCAGAGGATTTTGCTCCAAAACCACTGTCAGAAAGAGAAATCATAGCACTGTTTGAAAAAATGATGGTAAGAGTCTCACACTTTCTTTTACTTAAAGAATGACAACATGGCTAAGTGATAGGTGGAGCGCATATTCTTCACTGCATGTGTTCTAATCTTTACCTGAATTGCTAATGTTATTGTTGTTAGTTGTAATTATGTGGTTATTAGGGTTTTTCTCAGGAAATAAAGTATTGGAATTATTTTTTTCAATCTTTTGCTCCAAGTGTATTTAAAATAGAATTTACAAGCAAGCTTGTGCAACACATTTTGAGGAGGAACAAGAAATGGGGGATCTTTCTTCCTTTCAAGATTATCTAAAACCTTTACAAAGAGATTTTATGCCTTCAAATGTCACAGCTACATTTAGTTCTGAATTTATATGCCATGTCACTCTTGTACAAAAAAAGAGACTTGCCTCTAAAGCAGCATTTGTCTGCAAATTTGCTTCTTTCCTTAGCTGGCATTGTTAGTGCACAAAGAACAGTCACAAAGATCGCGTGGCATTGGTAGCACCTCAATAGGTTGAGCTTTTTGTCGTGATGATGACATTTTGGGCAATTGAAAACTAAACACGGAATGGCCATGAGAGAAGAGTGACGGAAATCTGAAGAGCACAAGAGAACATTAACAAGGAGAATGATGCCTAGATTATTATTTCTTTCTCTGCCTCACAGCAAGTAACAAGTAACTCTTGAAACACAAAGGGACTACCAGGGACTGGCATGTGGAGAAAATGAAATGCACTGTGAGAGAAGTACCTTTGTGGAATTTGTACTTCCTAGTACTCAGTGATGGTAGCTTAGTTTTGAAGAAGGTTTTGTAGAAAGAACTATAACTGAGAGATAACATTCAGGATTGTCATGGTTAAATTGGTGAATGAAAGGAATAATTAACTGTGTTACCAACTTTTGTATTTATATATGTTGCCAAATGGTTCATTTTTCTTCGTGTACTTTGATATCTTGCTTCTGTTAGAAGTTTCACTGTAAATGATAGTTGCTCAAATGTTAGGAAATGGGAGAATTTTTTTAATAAAACTTGAAGGTGTGCCTCCTTCCACATACCCCTGCATTTAGATTGTATTTCTCTGTCATCCTGCAGACATTCTGGTATAGGATAGTCTGTGATGTTATACTATGGCGTAAATAAATGGAAATTTTCAGTAAATCCTCAGAAACCTACTACTGCATGTCTAGATAAATATAAATGCTTATATCCATGGATCCTGAAATAATTAATTCCAATTTTAAAGCTATGTTGTGAAAATATGTTAAAGTAGTGATGACATCTGGATAATTTGAAGGCTTTTCTAGTTTAGTTGAATAACAAAGTACTTAAACTTGTATTTGATAAGCTACTTTATCAGTGTTGTTTTATCTATAACATGTACCACAGAAAGGATTTTTTAGATTATCCATGTGTGAATGGGCTGGAATAATGCTGGTTTAGTCACAGTAGATTACGTAGCTAATTATATATTGTAGCCTCTAGTTTGCTGTTCTGATCAAATTAAGTGATTTTAGAGGGGTGGATTGGTGAACAATTTGAATGTTGTAGCCAGACTTCTAGAACTAATTTTGCACAAAAAAAAAAAAAAAAATTCAATGTGTTAGTACTGAAGGGAGAAGTTTTTAAAGTCTGAGGGTTTACTGAATGTCTACATTATACTTGGGGTTTTCCTGGATGCATATGGCTTCCTTCTTCCAGTATTTTATGTCTTGTGTATTTTTCATGGGAAAAATTATGAAAGAACTCATAAAACCAGACAGTTAAAGATAATAATTAACTGTTATTTAGCTCCTTTTATTTTTGTTAGTGCTATTAGGAAAATATACATGTGAAATGATGTATTCTTTTTTTCCAAAGAGGTATTGCTGACCTATAGAATATATTTCAATTATTTAAGAAATAAAAGGATGGAGATTAAATATTTTATTAACTAAGCAGTATCTGTTGTGCCCATTGTGTCACTGAATACTTCTAATCTGTATAAATTAATTGTTTTAATGATGTTTCATTTGTTAAAAACAAGAACAAAGAAATTACTTTTTACTGCACACACAGACACAATAGTTCCCATAAATTAACCTGCTGTTTTATCTAGGCTTATGGAATACAGTTTGTGTTGACAGGTTTCTTAATTCTTGGATTTTTTTTTTTTTTGTATTTAGAAGTTAGATACTTTTATTTAAGTTTAGAAGCTACTTTCGAGAAAAGATAAAAGAGCAAGTTTGAAGGAAACTGCTTTAAATAGAAGAATGAACTTTGCAATACCTACTTGATAATGTGAAAAGGTTGTTTTTTTACTTTAGGTTAAGTTCAAAATTAACCCTATCCCAGCTGAAACCAGGACAGGGGTCAAGCATTTTCTGCAATAACTTCTTGGATTATAATATAATAATATTATAATAGCTTGGATTTATAGAAAAGTGTAAATGTTTCTAGGAACTGTGCTTGACTCTGTTCTTTTCAGCATGAAAGCTATTGACAGACAAGAAAACTTAGGTTTTGGTGCAGTGTAAATTCTAAGGCTTGTCTGTGCTGTTTGTCTTTGATTTCTGACTAGGTGAAATAACTTTGATATCAGGACGGTTACGCAGTGATTTTGTAGCATTGCTCCTGCCAAAGCTGGTGGGGATTCACCTCATGAGTCTCAGCTGAAAATAACTGCAGTAATTCTTGCTAAGCTTGGGTAATGCACATAGTAATGTTGTATGTGCTTTATACATGTGTGCCAAAATTGTTAATTGTTCCCTAAAACTTTTTGTTTTCCTTTTTCCTTTTATTCTTTAACCTACACCATTATAGGAAATGTCATTTCTCACAGATGTGCAACTGATTATAGTGACCAGGGCATTTCTTGGCTAGAGCAGTAGAACTCCCTGTGTCAGAAATGTTAGTGACATTCAGAAGTGTCACTTGTGGGGTTTTGAGTGTAGGTCTCTCTCTGCTCTTTTTGACCTCTGGATTTATGTTGGAGTGAATGAATTATGACGGGGTTTTGATAGTAGTTGGAGGTGTTGTTTTAATCTTTAAGGATTTGGGCTTCGCTTATTGCAAAGGTGATTATTAATTTGTGAACTACTTTCAGTGCAAACCACATTCTGCTGCCTAAGATGAAGCATTTGGGAATGGAGGAAGAGAATTATGGAATAAATTAAAATTTGAAATGGAAATTAAAAATATGCAAAATACTGATTTGAGTACATTTATAAATGTTTTGGGAAGTATTAAACAATCCTTTTCTGTAGTTTGGTGCATGTGTATGAGAAACTGTAGGTCTTTTCTAAGAAGAGAAAAATGGTTGTGATGCACTTGTTAATCCCAGCACAGTTGACTGTTATTTTTTTTTTTTCAGTCTGAGTTCAGAGGGAATATGGATAATGGTTTTTATGGTTTTGATTAACATCTTATGAAAAGTTGTTTGCCTAACAGCATTCAGTTGTCTAAGTTCGGTATTTTTGTATCTTTATTCTTTATTTTATTTAAGTCAGTCTCTTATATTTAAATAATTCTGTTGCTGTATGACATTTAAGACTGTTTTTTCCTTTTTTTTCCTCTCCCATTCTAGGAAGATATGAATTTAAATGAAGACAAGAAGATGCCATTGAGAGAAAAGGATTTTAATACCAAAAAAGAAATGGTGATGCAATATATTAGCACTGCTTCTAAGTGTGTAAGTAAATGACTAAAAGCTTACATTGTTTCCTGTTGGACAGAAAAAGTGATTCATACATGTTACATTCCTTTGACTAACTTCTGTTTCTCACAGTGTCCTTTAATAAAGTTTGTGTCTGTCTTATTATTTTACAAGATACAGTGGCAGATGGTCACTTGAAATGTGTCTTCTATACACAAACCAGCATGTCTTTTTGGTAAAGGTAGGTCTAAGAGTGGAGAGGGAAAGATTCAGCAAAAACTTATTGCAAAATCTGGTGTGAATCTTTTTCTTTTCTAGCACTGTTTAAAAGAATTCCTCAACTGGTGAGCCTTTTTCATGCCTGACTTAACATAGAATTCGTGTTTGATGCTACGTAATAGCTGATAATGAAAATGTTGTGCACAAAATCAGTTATTGTCCATATTTTACCTATAGAGATAATGACTGGTTGTTTTAAAGCAGTGCAAGGAGTTGTATGTAAGTGCCAGATTAAGGATGCAGTTGGCATAAGAAAAACGGCTTAGTTTTTGCAGAGTAGGAACTCCCTCCCGTGCTAAAGGCTGCATGGCTAATCCTGTCCTCAGATATTCTGAGTGTTTTAGAATTCATATGTTTGAATCTTTGACTTTCACTGCTGTATGTGACTAGAGATAACAGTAAAAATTGCCTGTATGCAATTTTACCTAAACACTGAGAAAATAAAACATTAAGTATAGTAATTTAACTGAGATATTTATCTTACTGTCTACTTCAAATGATGTACCTTATTAGTGTAATGCTCTAGCACTTTTAGGAAGCTAGGTATGCCTAGTGCAGGACTGAACTTCCTGGAGATTATTTAAGATTAGTTCGTCAAAGCTACTAGTCCTTCTACAGCATAACAGGACCTTAATATCAGAAGATTGGGTCTAGCTTGTTTTTAATTTTTAGAGATATTGCATGGGAAATCAAAAAACTTCAGACTAGTAAATCCTACAACATTCTTAAAGTTTATCTACTCAAAATAGTATATGAGGGTTTATATATCATTGACACTCCTAGCCTCCATATGTATTTTAAGACCTCAGTTTTTTGATCTAAAAAGCAATGTAATAATAGGACATGACTGGCTTTGCAGAGTTGCTGCATTCACATCTGTTGCTGGAATTGTAGCATACTGATGGTGGTGATGTTAAGGCTCTCTGTCAAGAGAAAGGTTTTCATGTTTTTGCTTCTTGGCACTTAAGACTTGCAAAGAACTGAAATGTGTATAACAGAGTAGGTCTCATTGATCCTTCTTTTTGAGTGCCATTTGCAATTTTTGTTTTGTCTTTGGATGTCATCACACTTGTGTTTTGGCAATGGAGCTTCTTGCTCTATGCCCAACTCTGTATAAGGTACTTTGTTGAAGAGGACAGGTCTCCTCCCCCAGGGCAGTGATTTGTTCCCACACACTGTTGTCTTGTGTGTTTTCCTAAAGCCCCCAACAGCATTTTCTCCTTTCTGTTCCCTTCCTCTGCTGCTAGCCCACGTATTCCCCTTTCTGCAGTGGGAGATGACTAAAGACCAATCCATGCAAGGAAACTTGTCTTTCCTGAACTCTCTTTCTGCAGTTGTGTCCTTACTGGAAGTGACATGCACCTGTTTTGTACTGGGAGAAGCTGTTTCTTTGAGGCACAGGTTCAGTACTTTGATATGGTAGTGCTGCAGATGATTTCAGATTAGTGCTGGAGTTACTGGGATGGGAAATTCCTTTCCTTGCCATTGAAAACTCTTTGTTCCTGGCATGCTCTTTTCATTCCTCGAGTTTGTTGTACTGCCTGAGTGCCTTCTGAGTCTAGAGAGAATAGTGCACTGCACTCCAAGGGTACTTGGCTAACTTTTGGTGTACCTTGCCACATGAAAGTGTCATACTTTTTCAGAACAGTTGAAATGCCATGTAGCACCTGACTACTGTGTGCAACTAATCCTGTCTCAGGCCTCTTTCTAGGAGTGATACTGCAGTAACTTCTTTTGATAGTTCATACTTCTTGAACTTTAAGGAGATGGGTACTAAGATATTTTGCCTTGGGAAAGATACCCTCATTCACAACTGTTTTGGAGAGGACTGAACATTTTTTTATCATTGACCACAGCGTCAGGATTTCTCTTTCTGAGAAGTGCACAACTCCTTTCCAATAATCACAAAACACACCTCTTTGCATAGTAATACTTGCAGAAAAGGAAAGTTTTGAAAATAAATTTCCATGTCAAGTGGAAATAAAAGCAGCATTGCTATCATGTTACTGTACCATAGGTTTTGCTGTTTTACATGTTCAAAACACACAAACTGGGTTTTTAAAGTGAGTTTTCTTTTCAAGATTTTGTTTTTGTTGTTCACATTGCTCCCTTGTAATGTTTTAACTAGATTAATTAATGCTGACTTCATGCTGCATCTGCTCACAGACCAGTTGTTTTTCAGTTGAGCAATTAAGTTTCTGGAGGCACTGATGCCTCAAGGTATTCCCTCTTTCTCAGTTAACTTGAACATTCTGAACTTAAGCAGCTTTTCCCATGCTGAAATACAGCTAATATAATCAGTTGCACAATTAGTACCAAATGCAGCTCTTATTTTATTTAAGCACTGGCAGATGTATCATATTCTTGTTATGTTGCAGAACTTTGGCATAACTATGAGTAAGTGGTACTTGGCACTGAGGTAGTTTGTTGTACAGACATTCACAGTTTACTGGTTCTTTTGCGTAGGGTAGTGTTCCAGTGGGGAACTGAGTCTGAAACGGGATGACTGGTTACTCTGTGGATGTTGATGTGAGCCTCCACTGCTTGTGACGCTGTTTTTGGACGGGTCACATGAGGCTTTCTGAAATGTCATTCTGGTGAATTCCTCTAGTCTGGCTGGGCTCTTGTCCCATGTGACCTTTGCACTTCACACATTGCTATTGAATATATTAAATTCCTTTCAAAATATCTTCTTACCATCTTAACTCTATGTCCTGTCCATATGACTGTCCTATATGACTGTGCATCAAAAGAAAGCAGTTTTACTGACAACTTATAAGTATTTTGATTGCATCAGTTTTGTCAATTTTACAGCAGGAACTGCTGGGAGAAGTCACTGGAAATGACAGATTCTCCACACAGGATATTAATCCATATGCTTAGGCATACAAGTAGTGCTTATCAAGCAGTCTATGCACATCAGGAGCTGCCAGCAGAATTTCTGAGACTTTTTGAAATTTCCAACTCTCTTGTAACATTTAGTTAAATACTTTGTGATGAAGGCTGCTGGGGGTTTGTTTGGTCATTTTGTTTCTAGTCAGTCTGTTATCTCATCTATGCAGAGTCCGGCTAGAAAGATCCATGAAAGAAAACTGAAAATACTGAGTTTCTTTTTGTTTGTGGGAAGATTTATTGTTAAGGATTTTTTAAAATTTTCTTGGGGTTTCCTTGATCTGTCTTTCAGATTCTCACCTCAACCCTCATCCCTTGCTGTACATCTCATCTACTTTTTTTTGTGGAACAGAGTTATTGGAAGTTTCCCTCATACTTAAGCAAGTAGGGATCTCCATCAATTCAGAGGCATGTTCGGAATTATATCCATGTACTACATGTGATGTTTCAAAACACAGCATGAGATGCTATATTTTTGGGATGATTCCTGACAACAGGTGTTTTTTTGTTTGTTTGTTTTTTGGTTTTTTTTTGGTGTCTGGATCTGTTATCAAGTCCAAGGAAATATAGTTGGAGTAGAGACTTCTGTAGCCCCCAGCGTTCCATTGTCACAGAGTCATAGAATAGAAAGAGACTGGAAAAGACCTCTGGAGATAGTCTCATCCAACTTCTTATCTATTCCATTTTTAGTATCTGTGATAGAGGAGACTATATAGTCTGCCTGAGCAACTTGTTCCAGTACTTGACCAGCCTCATGCTTAAAAAAACAGAGGGAGGAGGGGGAAACTTTGTGTTTGTCTTATGTTTAACCAATTCCCTATATTTCAGTTTGTGCTTCTTGTCCTTTCACTGACAGGGTTCCCCTGAGCCTTCTCTTCCTGGGGCTAAACAATCTCAGTTCTACTAGCCTCTTTGTGTACTACAGATTCTCTTGTAATTGTGTATACAGCCCTTTCTGGACTCATTCCAGTATGTCCATGTCTCTCATGCTGGGAAGTAAGGAACTGGAAAGAATTCTCCAGATGTCTCACCACTGCTGAGCTGAGGGGAAGGGTCATCTCCCTCAGCCAGATGGTGATGTGCTTACCTGTGATCAACTTGTCATCCATCACAACCCCTATTTTCCTACAAGCCTACATCCCAGCTGGTAGCCCCAACACATGTTGGTGTGATGCCTTTTCCTGGTCTTAAAATCAAGAGTCAAACATGGTTAGAAGGGAAAAAGGGATTTTACCTCGGTATTTATTTTAAGGATCCTTAGGTGCACTATGTCCAGGTCGAATGCACTGAAGTGCACACGCAGTGCACACCCCACAAAGATCTGGTGTAACATTGTAGGTTTTCCTAATTAGCATATCTATCAAAAATTCCCCAATGAGAGGCTCAAGTGAGCCCCCCTCCCCAAGGAGCCTTCCCCTGGATGGTTCTATCTTGGTTTACAGAATGTGCTCTGGAGAGGACCTTGGGGTCTGGGGCACACTGATCCCTACCTACGAAGCTTCTAAAATGTTTAGTCTCCTAGCTTAAGAAACAAGGCCAAGAATGTAGGCAAAAAGCATTAGGAATACAGAAGCTGTAAAAAGGTATAAAAGGGGTATAAAAGAAAAGGCAAAAAATCATCATGGCATCAGTGCATAGGATTATTCCTTCTCAGGTTCAAGATTTACAGTTTTCTGTTGTGGAACTTCCTGAAATTCCTCTGCCCGTTTTTCCTGTCTGTTGGTGTCCCTCTGAATGGCAGGTCAGCAGCCTGGTCTGTCAACCATGCTTCCCAGCTTTTAACTTCACTTCTTTGCTAGAAACTATTTAATCATCTTCTAATTCACAGAAGAAAAGATAATTTCTCAATATTTCCTGAGGATCTAACAAAGGGAGAAAACATCATCTGCATGAAGCTATCTATAATAATATAATGAGACTACCTCACTATTAACAGTGAAAAATTTCAAGTTGTTATTGTATTGTAAGTCTAATTCTCTTCAATTCCTGACTTAAGCCACTAGTTAATCAAGAATTATTTATTAAATCTCTTTGTGCAACATGACAATTGTGCTTCTGTTTTCGAAAAAAGGAGTCTTGCAATGAAATAACTCAAATCTTATACCTGCTTTTTTGTGTTTAGATATGTCTTGTAGAAAATATATCTGTCCTTCATGTGAAATGGGTATTAAGTGGACAAGACATCTTATTTTTTAACGTCTACATGAATGTCTACTTCTGCAAGAGCAGAAGTTACTGCAGTAACACACTGAGTGTTCTGGTGTGCTGCTTCTTTGCTTTGTATTCTTGTGTGACTTCAGTCACCCTTCTGAACCTGTGATCTCTTCAGAGGATCTCAGAACTGGGTTTTTCTTCTGTTGAATATTGAATATTAAGATGTTTGCAATGCATAAACAAAATCTATTCACTACAAAAATTTTATTTCACTGAGCATACGTGATAAATTTGTACAGTTGATGCCTGCTGCTTTGTCTACTGATTATAAATGTGTTCATAAAATGACCAAATTTAGTCAGGATTTGGCAAATAACTGATAGGCATCAGTTACAAGTTTACAGGTCTACATTATATATTTTTCAAGGAACAGAAATGGTTAGCCATTAATAATCTATTTAAATTCTATATGCACCAAATGAAAAACAAATGTATTTTCTGTGTTTCAGGGAAGTCTCAAGAACAGTAGGAAGATTTCTCCCCAAGAATTTATTCAGGATTTAAAATCTGGGTCAACGGATGAAAGACTAGTCACTTGCTTAGAATCTCTCCGTGTGTCCTTGACTAGTAATCCTGTCAGGTAACATCATTAACACATATTGAAGAGATTAATCATATTCTAATTTCTTAATGGATTAAAATTAATGGATATGTAGATGTACATGTTTCAAGGTTTTCCAGTTAATGAGTGTATGCATTAGTGAATGATTGCAACTTTTTTTTTATCATTGATTATGTATCCTCTGTAGGTCTATTATTTTTAATAGAGTTGGCTGGTCTATGCAAGGTAATATTAAGAGAAGGTAAATTAAATATGGTGCAGAAGCAGGTCCCTTTGTTATCTGGTGCTAAGTAGTCATTTTTTTTGCATTTGTATTTTTGAAATATTTCTAACTCTTTGGTCTTCTAACTTATTTTTGTCGGGGTGATAAATAACAGGAGTTAGGCACCTTGGTGTAAGTTTGTTCACCAGAGAAGACTTACATTTTTAATTGACTCCTTCTGTCCAGTGTACTTAAAGCTTTCTTTCTTCCTGCCTTCTGGTATTTTTTTCTGTATGTGTAGGGTTTATCTCTACAGAAGAAAGCACAACCTTTGTTTACCTGTGTTTTATTGAAGAAAGGTTAACTCTTCAGCAATCACTGATCAGTCTTAATTTTCATTTGTTCTGTGCAGCTTGGTTTGTGAATGCTGACTTTATTTTATGAAGTTGTATTTTTTCCTGTTCTAGTCTATTTGCATCCTTTTGTTTTAGAGTTTAGAGTTACCATTTTAAGACAATGATTGAACACATGATTTGGGGAAACTCTTTGGGTTGTAGTTGAAAATAATGCAAATGAAATGTTGGGACATGATTAGAAAGGGATTGCGCATCTTTTTTTCTCTGTGTCTGTCTTGGCAGAGTGGCTGATGTCGGTCTTCTCTGTGGGTATTTGCTTCTTTCCTTCTATTAATTTGTTTCTGAATTGGATTGTCTTTTCTTATTTAGAATATGTCATGGTTCATATGGGAGGAAACATGCTTTACAGTAGCCTGACTTATTCTGATGAAGGGTTTTACGGAAGATGTAATTCCTCCCTGAATGGGAAACTACTTTTAGATAAAAAATTGCTTCCCCTTCTTAAAAAAGACCCCAACAACCCACAGCCTGAACTTTGCTTGTTGGTATATGCTTGGAGAGAGAAATACAACATCTATGAAATGTGTGACATTCTGTTTAGAGCACTCTATTCTCTCTGTTCTTGATACGAGTGGATAGTTTCATCTTTTTGTATGTCATTCCCTTTGCTGCTTCTTTCCTACACATCAGGAGAGAAGTTAACTTCCCCTTCCCCAAAAAACCAAAACAAACCAAGGCCTGTGATCCTGGTGAGGTGCTAGTTAATGGATGTGTGGCCTAAGAATATGTCTGAATTAGAGAGCCTAGAATTGGAAATAGAGTGACTATGGCTTACAAAAACACCAGAGAAGAGGTATTTGAATAGACAGCTGTTTAATAAACAATCTCTACTACTTGTCCATGAATGTGTTTTAGTCTACAAATCAAAAGAAAGATCACAACCATTAGAACATATATGTTCTGAAACGGTCTTCTGGTGTATTTAGTGGTGCTGAAAAAGTAGTGTTTGCATAGACCTCACTAGACTTAAAGAGAGCATTTTAAAATAGCCTTATTAAAAACCGTAAGTTCTTATGTATGGTTTATATGTAAAAGCAAAAGTAGAACAGCAACACACTGTTTTTCATACTAAATGTTTGTGGAGTAAACATTTTGAAACAATATTTCTAACATGTAGCAACAGTTGATGTTTTTTGGATGCAGATATTGATGACCTTGATTTTCCTGCCAGTAGCCAGATCTTTGAGTAAGAACTTGCTTTGACACAAAAATGCTGACCTCTGGTCCAGCTGCTATAAATCCACGATTATTTAGACTTCAGCTTTGTGTGATATGGACAATGAGAAATAATGGATGAAACTTTGGGATTTTATTTTGTGCATATATATTAAGAAAGGATGAAGGTATTAATACTGAATTTAGCCTGTCATTGTGTATTTTGACAATATAAAATTTAGGGTTGGGTTTTTTTCTGATTTTTCAGTTCCTGTACTTTAATCAACTTAACTGTTAAATCTTGTTGACATTTCAGTTTCTAATTCAAGAAGTGGTTCTACAATGTTGTTTTCAATTAGTTTTTGTTGCAAAATATATTGTTAGTTCACAGAGAAGATCTGAATCAAATGATGCTGAGTAGTTTGATCCCTGGTACTTAGAAACAGGTGTTGAAATCTATGGCTTACTGCAAAAAGCTGTGTTTATTTCCCATTGCTATAAAAAGAAAGCCTCAAAAAGGACAGTCTTGGTGACTAATCTTCGGGTAAATAATTTAGGTGTTTTGACCTCACAGTTGCCAGCACAGTTCATCAAGTGGTCAAGTGATCTAGCTGTACATAGCATTACAGGTAACTAGTTATCTGCAACTATTTCTTCTCCTTTTGTATAATAGTTGCGAGAGATTGAATTTCATTAAGAGGACATTTTTAATACATTGAAAACAGAGGCACTGATAACTTAGTATTTCATCAGAATGACAAAAAAGTGAGTGTTTTCTTTGGGTAGTGTAAGTAGATTTTGTTCTCTTATAGAAGCAGAGGTAAGGGCAGTAAGAATACATCAATATTTTAGTTAATCATCCCCAGCTGTTGGATGTACAGCAAAGTGGCTGCTCATAATTCTGCTAATACAAAATGTTCAAAAAAATGAATCTTGTATGATTATCTTTAGGACAGATATGGCCAGATCTGCCAAAAATAGTTGCCAGTTATTTGCCTAATCTGTTTCAGAATAAAATACCCATCCAAGAAAGAGAAAATCTATTTTCATAATATATTTACTTTTAGAAGAAAAAAAATGAAGTATCCAGTTTTCTATTACTATAATTATAAGTGCTGCTGCCGGTGTTCCTTTACTTGTATTTGATATCAAGGGGTTTTGAGCAATACTAAACAGGACCATGAAGCAGCTGTCTCATGTAGAAACAACCGGCCAAGGGTTTAACCTTACCAGAAGATGCCTTTGGTAGTAGCGGAAATTTAAAATTTTTGTTGTGTTCTCTTGGAGATATTTTGGGTTTAAAACCATCCAGTTATGTCTGCTTTTATTTATGATGACAATTTTCTTTCACTGTGGTTAGTCTTCTAAATGTCAATTTTTTTAAATGTCTTTTTTCTTTCTCTCTAGCTGGGTTGAAAACTTTGGCCGAGAAGGTCTGGGACTGCTGTTGGACGTTTTGGAACGATTGGTTGAGACAAAAAAGTAAGGCTTTAATATAAAAATGTTAGCTTTTCTTAATATTTAAAGAGCATTTATTTACACTAAATTTTTGATTTATTCAGTCAGGACAGAGTTGTGAAGAGGAGTCAGCATAAAGTTATACAATGTTTGAGAGCCTTCATGAATAATAAGGTATGGGATTTTATTTAATCTTGGTATCTAAATTACTACAGTTCGATTAGATAAGATACGTGATGGGTGTAAGTCTGTGCAATTTGGTGAAGTGGTGGGTTGGTCAGTTGTGGTTTGAAGTTCTTTCTCTCTGCCAGAAGTCTGCCACTTCCTCTCTGCAGAAATATTCCAAGAAAATAATGTGAAATTTTGATGCTGATACATGCCTTTCTTACAGAATAAGTGACCTATCTGGAACTTTTCTCACAGTTAATTTTTTTAATGAAGTATTTCACAGACTTAAATGTCATTTGAAATACTTACTTGAGGGAACCATCATTGTCATTTCTAGATATTTGATAGTCATTTGGATTCTCTCCCTTACAAATGTTCTTCTGTTTAGTATGGGTTGGAAAGAATTTTGGGAGAAGAGAGGAGCCTCTTGTTGCTGACCAAAGCAATTGATCCCAAGCAAAGTAACATGATGACGGATATAGTTAAACTCCTATCTGCAATGTGCATTGTTGGAGAGGAAAACATGTAAGTACTGGATTCAAGCAAGAAACACTAAGGTAATTTTACAGTATCCCAAACTATAGTTATATCTGAATGAAATGATAAAATTTTCAATTTAGGTTTGAAAGTAGTATCTGTATTATATTGTCAGTTTTCAGAATACCTTTGTGATTTTTTAATTAAAAATATAAATAAACTCATTGATATGTGGTCATATTAATGAATTTTCTTTTTGACATGTGGATGTACTGATTAGATGGAAATAGTTGTGCAGCAATTCTTTTGCTTAATATTTATTAGCATAATTCTCTTAACCCTTGTAATCCAGTAAGTCATTCTTTGGTTACAAGAATCTGTAAAGGAAACAGGTATTGCTTACAAGAAATTGTTTACAAGAAATTAAGGCAGGTGAATAATTTGGCAACATGGCTTTTCAGATAGCAAATGAACAAGTTTAAATATCTCTGCTGAGTGAAATGATTCTCTTTTCTCACAGCCTTGAAAAAATTTTGGAAGCTGTAACAGCAGCAGCAGAGGAAAGGAATGTTGATAGATTCTCTCCTATTGTAGAAGGTCTTCAGGATAGCTCAGTCCAGCTGCAAGTATGTACTTTTTTTTTATTTTAACAAACCACTGCAACAAGTAAAAATAAAATTGCGTATTTTTCTGGACTGAACAAGTCATTACAATAAAAAGGAGTAGGGATACTGTTTCAAATAGGGGTCAAATCTTGGAATGTTGTTTATAATTTTGTCTTTTAAAATGTGCCATTGGAAGATTCAGTCCTGGAAACACAGGGGTGTTGCAGGTTAATTTGTTGATTTCTATTCACTCAGATCTTACCTTTGCAAGTTAAAAGACAGTATAAACTTAAAATAAAGGATAAATCATATGTTTGGGTGCAAGAAGATCATCTCACTTCTGGCAATATTTATTGAAACTGAAGATTAATAATAGAAGATTAATAAAAAAGCAAGCTTTTAGGCAACTGTGTTTTATAAGTAATGTATTAAATCATTGGGAGGTCTATCTCTCATGCTCAGTTTATGATATAATAAAATTGCACTCAAAGTCTGAGGAAGGAAAACTTTCACCTTATTTTCAATTTTCTTCAGTTGGATGTAGAGTTTACTGCAGGAGGGCACAAAGTATTACACTGCATTTGAATGATCATTATAAATCGTTGGTCTGAGAGTGTGGATGTGAACTCATTGATATTCATGTAATCTAGCTGAACTGGAAGCTGTTCATGATTATAACTCTTTGTGACTATTACAAAAATAGTAGAAGATTAATCTAAAGATTGAAAGAAATGTTTGTGTTACTCAGCTTTTATATTAAATAGTTCATGTCTGACAATAGAAGTTGCTGTTTGTTTCATCTGTCTCATAGAAAAGCTAATCATAAAGGAATATTTGGAAGTGGAGAATTGTTTGTAGTTTGGTTTTGCCAGTACCATTGGAATTCTCTTGTGAAAAATTGTCCCTTCTTCGTTACCCCTTCTCTCATCTAATCATAGACAGGTATGGGTTGGGTAAAAGACCATGTGCTTCCAACCCGGCTACCAGGTTGCTCAAGGCCTAGTCCAACTTCACCTTGAACACTTCCAGGGATGGGACAGCCACAATTTCCCTGGGCCATCCATACATTTTACGGAATTTCAAAGAATTTCTGAGATACCAAATTTTCTCTGAGATACCAAATTTCTGAGATACCAAATTTTCAATATTAAAAAAAAATTATAAAATATTTTGATTTAGAAGGGAGAAATGCTTTAGCTCACGAAAATTCTTTTCCAATTCCAGGATGTTGTATCTAAGTCTGTAGAACGTATAAGGGTTTGAGGACTACCAGGTTGAAATTAGGAGGATGTTGTTTTGAGTGTTAGGCCTTCAGATGTGATGCTGAATTTTCAGGGCTTGTGTATATTTGCATCTGTGTAGATTTAATAAAGAAAAAATTTGTAGCTTCCTTTTCTTTATAGTTGAAAATGCATGTGAAACTCCCCTAAAAGCAGCCCATTAGTTTATTTGAAGCATCAGGCAAATTAAGTTAGTCCTTTGTACCTCTCCTTTTACCAATGATGGGTACCCACTTTTTCAAGGGGTGCTCAGCTCCATTAGCAAGATACCACTGGTGAGGTAGCCAAATCAGTCAGATTTGGCTTCAGGTAACTTCAGCTGAGTTACCTGTGCAGTAGCAACTTTTTTTTTTCTGGGACTGCTCTTCAGATACTAAAAAAGTTTGTTCCTACCAGTTATGCCTTCTCTCAATTGGGCTATACGTCCATCTGGTGTTTTGTTATACTCTGATATAGAAGATAGAAGCATTGTTAAAAATGAGAATTTGTGTAAATGTTACAGTTGCAATACTTTTGCTAAAATACTTCTGCTAAATATGTTCATTTAGCTTTGCTGAGGGTGTTAGCCTGAAGTTCCTGCAAATAGGTAATGTTTTGCTGTTTCATTTGCTGTATCTTGTGTAGACATGGAAACTCATGAAAAGTTCTTTTTTGGGTTTTTTTTTTAGTTAAACTTTCATTAGAGTATGTTCCTTCTGCTAAAAGTCTTTTTGATATTTACTTTTTCAGACTTCATAAATGCTTGCTAGATTTCTTTTTTTTAAGACCAGAAAAATCAAGGTTCCTCATGTGAATCAGCTGTAAACTTTTCTAACAATGACATTGACCTGGTGGTTAATTTGACAGTGTTTTAATGAGACAGAAGTTTACAGTTGTCAGTTACTTGGCATACTTGCCTTGATTGTCTGTTTGATGTATGTATGCTTGCTTTGTGGCAGTTCAATTTGACACTAACAACTGACCTTTTCAATTTTGGATTGACTTAACATTTCTGTTACTAGAAGACTGAATACATAAAAGGCCTCAGTAGGGCAATTTTTGTATTTGTAGTGAAGGCCATGTCTATTTTTTGCATTTGTTGAAAGCAAAAGATATTCTCCCTTTATCTTTCATGAAATCCAAAATTATGGAAAGCATACTTAACTAATTTCATGATTCAAGACAAGATTAGTGATCTTATTCTGAGAATATAACTACAGCCTGGAGTAATATTGAGTTTCTGGTTTTGTAAAGTAAATGTAGTTTAACATCTTAAGTCTAAAATGAATACAAGGCAGTCTGGTACCTTGTATATTTATGATGACAACTGAAAAGTCTAATACTTTGCTTGTCAAGTCATGGAGGCAGGAAATACAGCTTTTTGGGCACAACCCATTTTGATATGTAAGAAAGTGATGAAAACAACAACTTGTTTGTTGCCTACTTCTCATTCTTCTAGTAGAATCGAACGAGTGCTTGTGCTCTCTAATCATCGTCTTTCACCACTGCTTCTCAAGCAGGTGGTTTAACTAAGGAAGAGTGCTATTCTTCCATGCAGATCTAGTTGCAGATGCCAGCTCCTTCTAATTTTGCAGTTAGGACTGAGAAGAGGTATGATGGTGAAGCAAAAGTGCAATTTTTCCTTTCCTGGTTAAGTTCCTGAAAAATGAACACTGCTTATCCCTGTGGAAATGTGCAGGTTCATGGGTATCCTAGGAGAAACATTTTTGTGACAAAGTAAAAGATCTTAGGTATTCATCAGTAGCCTTATCCTCCCAGTATTTTCAGTTGTCAGGGAATACCATTTAATCTTTCTTTTTCATTTAGTAGTATGAGGATGTGAGATTGCTGTGACATTTTGGTTTGCTGAATAACTTGATGATTCTTGGTTGCTCTGTGCTAATGAGGTCCTTTCCATAACTGCATATGTAATAGGGTCAATCAGAACAAAGCTTACCTTACCTAAATGTCAAGACTGAATGAACTAATTTCAAATTATTGTGATCTTGTGTGATTTAAGTATTTTATACTAACTGCCAGGTACTGAATTAGTTTCACTTGGAGCATGTTTTAAATGTTTGTGATCTACTATCAGATTCTTGCTGTTGCCTTTATCATTAGTCCTTTAAAAGTTTTTAAACTTAGAAAAAAGATTTTGTGATCCAATTTACTCAAATCTAGATGTGTAAGCAATGCCTTGCTTAGACTTGTGTTTCCTTCCTCTTGTATAAATTTTTCTCATTCTCCTTTTTGTAGACTTGTGTTTGGGACTTTCACTGTTACTTTGTATTCCTACACAAATAAATAGTTTGCTAATATTATCCAATGAATCTTTGTCTTGTTTGTTCCCGGAAGGCTAAAGTATGTTCTTGTTATGAACTGCAATTGAATTCCCACTTGATTAAATTTGATTAGAAGTACTTTGAATAGCAGTACTTCTTACTGATGAATTTCTTGCTTTTCATTGTCATATCTGGCTCTGTTGCATTTGAATAGTGCATGTGCACGTGCACTGTGTTGATTTGGCAAATTAAAAGAAAATAACCCTTTTTTTGGAAACAATTACATCTGTAGATATCCTTTCATTGAAATTGCCCTGCCTATCTCAAAGATAAATCCTGATCAAGAGCAAACTAGAGTTTTTCATAGTAGTACATTTTCAATCTCTGACTGACTCTTCACTGATAGTTTAAATAATCTGCAAGAAATGCTGTTTCCTTGCTTAACAGTCCATTCACATAGAGTTTAGCAGGAAAACATACTGTGTTTTAAACTGCTGATAACAATGACAAAGGTTCCAATTTATATATAATCAAACAACATGGAGTTTGACTTATTTTGAAATGTAAATGTAACCTTGTAGTGTACTGTACTTTAGTACTGACTGTATGGTAGTGTTGTCCAGTGAAGTCTACAGTCATTGAAATGCCTCACTGATGTAACAGGAGAACAGATGTTGGTGGCAGCTGTCAATGCACTGAATTACTGTTTTTGAATGGCACAACTAATTGAATCCAGAAAATGCAATTGAGTGAAAGATTTACTACCGCAGAGAGATGAATTGGAGATGGCATAACTTGTTTCAACTAAATCAGATCAAAATTAGGGGAAGTAAAAATTTTCATCTTGGCTGCTGAAGGGGAAGACAAATACTCATAAAGTGGACCCATACCAAAACAAATACAAAAAGCTTTACGAATAAAGCCCATACTTAGAAAATAAGACAATATATTCTGTAAGGTTTAATTGCACTAAATTTAACTGGTTTGGTTGCCTGCGTTTTCTACCATTTGTTGCATCCAAATTCTTCTGTTGTGACATTGTAATGTGCAGTTTGTAGGCCTAAAGAATACACCTGGTATTCAAAACCAAGGTTTTAATTTTACTCTAAGTGAAGTCTTAGTGGTCTAATAAAATTGCTCTTGGTAGTGCTAGCTCATCTCCACTCCCATTCCATGCCTATTCCTTTCTATGCTGCATTTTATTTATGGTCATATTCTATCCACTAGTTACAGAAATGTACGTAATGGTAAACTTTATGCCAGAGACTTGTACAAGGCTAAGAAAGATGTACAGCTAGTGGGGTGATAGTGATTCTGTTACTAGACAAATCTTGCTGCAACTGAATAAGGCAAAGCTGAGCTCCAGACAGGCAAGCCAAGTCTCGATAAAGCCTGAAAGGTCTGGAACCATCTGGTATTAGCTTCATACAAAACTTGTAGCCTGTTAATAGCAAAAATAAGTGGGCTGCAAGGCCACGTGTCCTGAACAAGATTGTACAGGACTACAGACAAATATTCAATATGAGGAGCTTTTTCTGTGTCCAAAAGTACTTGGTTGTGCAGCAGTACCTGTTTTCTCTGTTGGGTGCTGTTGAGACAATTCCTGGAAGATTTTATTCAGTCTACTTTTGGGAAGTGGACAGGGCACCTTAGGTGGTTTCAAAATTTTTGTTATTGTTGTGTCAGTGTTTAGATTTAAGAGAATTATATTATTTGTATTTATCTTTTGGTAGTTGTAGTTTCCTTTTCTGGGGTTAACACCCTTCCTTGTAACGTAGTGTGGAGTGATGCTTTGGCAGTCACATATTAGAGTAACTCTTAGGAAGAAGTACTTGAGCAGAAACAAGCTTCAAGAGTAATACAGAGGTTTCGTTTGAATTTGAAGAAAATAATTGGTAAGTTAACAAAGTCCTATTTTCCCTTAAGTTTCTAAAATACTGTAGACATACATACAGAAGTAAATTGTATAAAATGAAGGAAATAACACATTTCAGTGAGGAGAAGTATCCTAAGAATTGTTCTGACAGGCACTACAAAGATGAAGAATCCACTGTGACAGTTAAAGGCTCAACTTGTTATCAATTTAGCAGTTTTATAAGAAGAGAAGAATAACCAAGGGTTGTTTCTTATTTATAACTTTTAAGAAGCCTGAAATTGGAAAGATCTTTTTCAAGGAAACATACTTTATTTAAGGCAATGTAATGGTATTGTTAGCTATATTCCTACTTAACTGAGTTCTTTTCAAACCGAGTGCTACTAATGTAATGCCAATACTTTTCTGAAAGAAACACCATAGGTATAGTCGTCTTTGATACATGAGGTTATTTATTTTTACTCATCAGGTGATGATCTAATTGCGCTCACTGTAAAGAATATGGAGAAAGGACTGGAACAGGCTTTCATTGCCTTGCGGTGTCTGTTAAACACTTTCTTAATGAAGAATACAAAGGCAGACTTACACCGAGACAGGGGGAAGCTGTAAGAAACACTTAACAGACTTTAATACAACCACATAATTTTTGAGCCATAAAAACTTTTTAAAAACAAATTTAGTATTATTTAATACTGGTAGAACTTTTGATTTCATCTACTTAGTATGCTATGTTCTACATTTTTCTAAGTTGTTTTGACATTTTGCAAACTGGTTTAAATTTTTGAAGTCCAGACTTAGGCTGGAGCATTCTTGCCTGCTCCTTGGGCCTTGCAAACACCTTTCATTGATTCATGAAATAGGACTTTGCTTTATAAAGTCATTTATATATACTGTCCATTTATTCATGTTACATTTTTTATATTACTCGTTTTGTTCTCAACTATACAAAATACATTTGTACTGTAGAAAAAGTCAAGCTTGCTGATCTGTAGTTGTCCAGATCTTCCAGAAAATGGCCTTTTAATTGTCAATATAATTTCTGCCATCTTCATTTTCTTCAGTGTCAAGATACATTTCAGTATAAACTTGGATGTAATAGCAAGTAAAGTTATTTTGTCCTCAATTTTTAAAAAAACTTTGAATGTTTGAAGAGTCAATGTTCTTTTGTTACTTCTCATGTTAGCTTGGCTCTCTGAGTTCTTCTCCCACCCTTGAGCTGTTTCATCTCTGTTCTACTTTGTGATCTCCTTTCACACACCAGTAGAACACTTGACAAAGTGTTGCTGTTTGTGTTGCTTTGTTTTCTTTGGGCACTCCTTTCCACCATGGTCTTTAACTGACCCTACAGATTCTGTTGTTGTGTTCCCTCTTTTGTTACCTTTGAGGAGTTAGATCTGTTAATCGTAGATGCTTTTTGCAAATAGTCTATCAAAGTCGTTATCTCGCTCTCTGTTTCTGTTAATACGTTTTCACATTTGATCAGTTAGTTTTGATTCCCCCTCCCCCTCCACTTGTGTTGTTTTATTTTGTTTAGATGATGTAACTTGATCATTGTCTGGAGTAAGTTACAGAAGTCTATCTTAACACTTACGCAGTTGATTTAAATAATCACTTTGAATCCTGTATGCAGTTTCGGGCACCACAATACAAGAAGGACATCAGACTGTTAGAGTGTGTCCAAAGGGGGGCAACGAGGATGGTGAAGGCCCTTTAGAGGAAGCCATATGAGGAGCAACTGAGGTCACTTGGTCTGTTCAGCCTGGAGAAGAGGAGACTGACAGGAAACCTCATTGTAGTTACAGCTTCCTCGTGAGGGGAAGAGGAGGGGCAGACACTCTTTGTGGTGACCAGTGATGGGACCCGAGGGAATGGCCTGAAGCTGTGTCAGGGGATATTTAAGTTAGATATTAGGACTGGGTATCAATTTTTCACTCGGAGGGTCGTTGGGCACTGGAGCGGCTCCCCAGGGAAGTGGTCACAGCACCAAGCCTGTCTGAGTTCAAGAAGCATTTGGACAATGCTCTCAGACACAAGGTGGGATTTTTGGGACTTCCCTGTGCAGGGCTGGGAGTTGGACTTGATGATCCTTTTGAATCCCTTCCCACTAAGGGCATTCTATGATTTTATGAATTTAATTTACTGTGCTTTTCCTTATTTATGTCAATAAAAAATGATAGTTTTCTATTTTATTCTTATGCAAATCTAGATATTTGCATGTACTGAATTTCATAGAAGTTCTGAGGGAATAGAAATTAATTTCAGCTCTTCCTTCAAGTAAGAAAAAGGAGCAAAGCTTGTTCCTTCCTTCTATTACTGTTTTAAAGTTATTGTTGATGCAAGGTATGTAGTATGACAGAGTAATATAAGAATGGATGCCGTTGTGGCAGCTTTTATCCAGGACAGGTGTTGGATGCATTAGTACAGTGGTTCCAACCATAGCATCCTCCCTTGAACATTCTTGTCCTTTCAGACATCCCCAGAAGCTGAAAAGATGGTCCCAGCTCCTAGCGCAGAGTTGGGGGCCCTTGAGGTTCTCTTTTCAAGTGACTCCAAATACCATAATTTATGGGATTGGCTGGAGAATGCCTCATGCTTAATTGGGTCATTGTAACGCTTCGTCCCTAACAACCTTCGGGAGCTCACAGTCTGATTGACTTGATTTTCTCGGCAGGTTCACAGGTCTCACATTAACAGGTTGTTTACATTTATTACATCTCTGTTCTTAAAACAAAGCTGTTCTCTTCTAGAGTGTTAGCTACTAAGTTCATCTACATAGACTAACACTGTAGTCAAACAGGCGTAAATTATGCTAATTGTCATTCACCTCCGTAACAGTTCAGCTGAAATAATATATAAAGCTACTTTCATGCTTACATTGTTCACAGTAGGATAAAGGTAGGATAATGGTTGTGGTCTGTGCTGTCTTTTAATCTTAGCATGTTCCTTCTGGAAACCTAATGAGTGCTGTTGTTTCTCACAGTCTGTATCAAAGTAGCTTGTACATCTAGTTGTTCTTGTGACCATATGTAAATTCAGTACTTGGAATTATGCTTACTTAGAAGATGACCAGTATAGCATCTTTCCAGTATCGCCTTTTGCCTATGGCATAATGTATCATCATTTTTTAGACTATAAAAGGCTTTGCAGCAAAGTATTTGAACCAGATTGCTTTAATTGTTTACATAGTATTTATGCTCCAAATACAACTCTAATTGTCTGTTGCTTTTAAAATGCCCATAAAATGCTGGAATTACTTGAATAACATATTTCTTGTACATTGAAACAAGACGTGCAAACAATAAAGAGGGTAAAAAAAGGAAATAGTGGCTGTTTGCATCCTTATTAGAGATAAACAGTAAGTTGCCAACATTCTAAAGGCTCATGAATCTGGACAGTGAATTCCTGCTGTCCTGGCTATGGGTTTTCAAGATGAGTCTTTTGATTTTTTAGAAGAGGATCTGCTCACTAGTTGGCCTGACACTTTCTTTTGAGCTGGAGGAGTCATTCCCATGAAGTATTCTATAATGCTTAGTATGTTTAAAGAGTGACTATTTCAAAAAGAAGTGGAACAAAACCCATTCTGTTCTTCAGACTCAGTTTAATTTAATTGGCATTTAAAAAAAATATGTTTCACTCTACACAGACATTATTATGTCACTAACTTCTTATATGTATGTATAGATTTTTTTTTTATGTTGATAATTATGCTTTATCTGCTACAGTTCATTGGCTAAAGGAACTTGCTGTTTGTATAAAATGAAAAAATTCAAGAGAGTGAGAAAATATTTAATTTTTATGAAAATTTGTGAGCTAGGGTGATATAGCTCATGTGGATGATCAGGAATTTAAGTAGCTTAGTTACAAGATTACAGTAGTTTTATAACTGGAAATGATGTAATGTCTAATTACTAGTTTGTTGTATCTTTTTGATTGTGATGCATATTGAAATCTAAGAAATAAAATAGTTTATTATTTATTACAGGTAGCTTGCATGCAGCTCATCAATGCTCTCGTTACATCTCCTGATGACTTGGATTTTAGGCTTCACATCAGAAATGAATTTATGCGCAGTGGATTGAAAGAGATATTGCCAGTAAGCATCTCGTCATCTCTCTTTGCATTGCTATTTAAATTTTTTAATTATTTGAGCTTGAGGGGGGAATGGGAGAGAACAAGTTCTAATAAATTATTCTCAAAGGCATTTTATTAAGTTTGGGAGAGACCAGTCAGATACGGGAATCAGCCTTAAAATAAAAATGAAAACGTGAAATGTGCTCTCTGAACTTTATTCTGATTCCTCAGCATTTTATGACTTTGCTCAAGAACATGTGACTGATTGTTAAGCCAGCCTGAAGTCGTGTTTACCTTTTCAGTTTTTAACTTAACTCACGTACTCTTGTAATTTTAAACTTTTGACTAACAGACTTATGGAATTGATTAAAAAGATAAGGTTTATTTCCATATGGAAATGCTAATTTTGCAAGCCTTTCTACTGTTTCTTCTTCGCAGCAACTACAATGTATAAAGAATGAAGCACTAGATATTCAGCTGAAAGTGTTCAATGAGCATAAAGAAGAAGACATGATGGAATTCTCTCATCGTTTAGAAGATATTAGATCTGAACTAGAATATCCTTTTGAAGGCCAATATGATCTTTGCTTGTATCAAAAGTAGTGTGGCCAGCAGGAGCAGGATCATTCCCCTGTACTGGGCACTGGCGAGGCTGCACTTTGAATTCCGTGCTCAGTTTTGGGCCTCTCTCCCACAAGAAAGATAAGGAGGGGCTGGAGCGTGTTCAGAGAAAGGTCTGGAGCACCAGTCCTATGAGGAGCAGCTGAGAGCGCTGGGGTTATTTATTCTGGAGAAGGATGCTCAGGGGGGCCTTGTTGCTCTCAGTGACTGCCTGAAAGGAGGTTATAGTGAGGTAGGGATCAGTCACTTCTCCTGAGTAACAAGTGACTGAATGAGTGAAAAGGGCCTCAAGGTGTGCCGTGCAAGGTTTAGATTGGATAATAGGAGAAATTTCTTAGAGAAAGTGTTGTCAAGCCCTGGAACAGGCTGCCCCAGGAAGTGGTGCAGTCCCCATCCCTGGAGATAGTTAAAAGATGTGTAGATGTAGCATGTAGTGGCATGGCTGAATGGTGGACTTGGCAGTGCATGGCTAATACTTGGACTTGATCATTTTGAAGGTCTATTCCAACATAAATGTTTCCATGATATCAGCAGGACAAATATGAACAAAATAAAGCATATAATGGATATTTTTCTGCTCCAGTTTCTGTTTAAAGAAGTTATCAGTCAACATTCGACTGAGACATTTTGTTCTTTGTTATTATTCTCCTTAACACTTTTACTGAAGTAAATGATGTTTACAACATGGTGTGGAATACAGTTAAGGACACTAGTGCTGAAGGATATTTTCTTTCTATTCTTCAACATCTTTTGCTGATAAGAAATGATTATTTTATCCGGTATGTTTAATGCTGTGTTAAATGTTAATTATAGATTTTTTTTTTTTATTATTCAGTCATTAATAGAATATTTCTTCCATAAATTTAATGATAGGTTTTAGTCTTTCTGTGTGGATTGTAGTTTGTGAGCTCATGTTTGAAAGTATCAACTTTGAATCAGTAATGCCATCTATATGTTTTTGTCTCTTCTGCTTAGTGTATGATTGTATTTTATAAATATAGAAAACTGTTCTTTTTAGGATCTGAGCCTCATTGATTGCAAGTATAAGATGATCAGGAGAGACATCTTAATCAGTTATAAATCATGGTAGTAGCACTATAAGTTTGTGGTGTATTTGAGTCAAAGGGCAAAACCAAGTGTGCAAAGAAGTCCACTTTATATAGAAATCTGAACTTATGCTTAATTTAGAGTAACTTTTGGGTTGGAATTGAGTACTTTAAGCATACGTTATAGGACAGTGTAGACATATTTGTGTCTCCTGGAAAATTCATCAGATAAATTACAGGGAAACAGTTAATAAAACTTTAGGTGTTTGAGGCTGACAAACACTTTCCTTCCAAAAAGGAATCTGCTTGAGTTGTCTTTGAGGAAACACTGGAGGAATGAGGTATGAACTGAACAGGGGCCATCTGTTTTCTGCACAATGTTCTGCATAACCTTGCTTTTCAGGCAAGGTCTAGCACAGATGTACCTTTAAAGGTTAAGGGTGCTTGCCTGCTTTGGGTACATCTGTGCTAGACCTCTTCCACCTGAAAAGGTTTGAATTCACAGCTTGCATGTTCTGGGCAAGTGACGCAGCTGTCATACCCCCTGGCATTTTAGAACAAGGTGTTCTTCATTCCTCATACTGAAGCAGGGCTGCAATGCACTCATACTTAGAAAGGTCACAAAACTAGTGCAATCAAGCTGAAGGAAGACCCTCCTCTTTACTGAGAGGAAGCAGGAGGTGGTCTTCCCTCCCATAGGGGGAGAGATGTAGATTTTATAATATAAGAATTAATTATCTTTAGGTCCACTGTTTTTTCAGGCTCTTTGTAAACTGTTTTTGTGTAATAAACTGCCAGATGTAATTTTCCTTTGAGACTGTAGGGCTTTGCACCTACCTTTCTCTGGAAACAAATCAGCCCAAAGCTTTTGATGCCACTTTGTTCATAGACAAAATTTTAAGTATAGGTTGATAAATAAATATGCCATAAAATAGCTCATCTCTGTCTTTAGTCCACAGTATTTCAAATTAATTGAAGAGTGCGTGTCACAGATAGTGTTACATCGAAGTGGAACAGACCCAGATTTCACATATCGTAAGAGATTAGATATCAATTTCAGCCACTTACTAGGTAAGTACTATGTTTGGAAATGATTACAGCATCATACTTCCTTATATGAAACTATATATGTAATTAAGAAGAATCTTGTGTTCCCTGCATATGTGTAAGTGTGCTTGTTGATTTTTTCAAGACATTTGTGTAGATAAAGCAAGATTAGAAGAATGTGAAGAGAGGGCTTCTGAACTTTCCAGAAAAGTAAGTAATTTTTACATCATCTGATCATAAGATGGACACAGGATTACTTAATAGATTAATGAATGGTGTAACTGGATAGTTTTTAACTTCAACTCACAATTAGTTCTGTGTTAAAGTGGCAATTTGGGTGTTCCTTGTGGACTAGGAAGCCAAGCGGTTTAAAGTAGTTAACCTTAACTGAGAATCTTTCTACTATTTAAGTTTTCATGTAGAACTCTGCCTAAAACCAACTGAATACTTTATTTCAACAGTTATCAGTTTCCCTAATGAGATGAACAGTGGGAGAATAAAAATTGACTCCTTCATATCTACAGACTGTATTACTGTACATCCATGACTTTTAAGCTACTCTGTGTAATGCTAACTTAATATACATTAATACTTTATGCCATTTCCTATCATAAAGACCTGTAATGGTGATGCAGATGGTTCTTCCACCCAGCAGACACATGGAAGTTAGACTAGCAGACATGTCCTTAGTATTGTTATCATATGAGTTTTAACAAGCACAAAAGGAAAAGTTGGAATTTAAAGAAACTATGCAGAACTGACTGGTACCAACAATTTTCTTTTTTTCTTTTTTCTTAGTTTGAAAAAGATTTTGTAGTTCATCAGGAGACCCAGGCCCTACTGCGAAAAAAAGAGGAGAGAATCAATGAACTTGAAACAGAATTACAAGCTTTTAAATCACAGGTAAAAGACAGTATAAATGAATGTATGAAATAATGTTTTTGAAAGGAATTTCCTTTTGCATCTTCTTTGGATTCTGATAGTACAGTTGAGGGTTTTTTAAAGAATCTTTGTTATCGATTATTATTGAATGTTAGATTCCTTTATTTCTGTTTTATACAAATAATTGTAATGTGACATTAATTAGCTGTAAGTTCCCAGATGATCCTTTTATGCCTGAGCTCTGTTAATTAAACTAGTTTCTTAGGTTTCATTGGGGTTTTGCTTTCAGAGTCATACATTTCCAAAGTAATTAACCACATAGGGTAATAAGTCTTATGCTTTTAGATTAGCATTCATCATTGTGATCTTTATCCCTCCACAAGAAATTGCTCATTATGCAGTTTGCTATACTGAGGCTTTACCATGGATATCCAGCAGTGAAAGAAATAACCTGTGGCTGGATAAGAACATTTCTTGATAATTTTTCAATTTTCAAGCATAAATAGATGTTTTAAAACATGATGGAGAGGAATAGTGCAGATTTTTTGAGAGTAATACTTCAGTTAACTTGTAACTACTTCAGCTTTTAAATCTATGCAAGGAGACTGTGTGACCAAGTGATTTTTCTTGTGTCTTATTTCCTGGAATAAGAAGCACAGTCTAAAAATGGTAAATGGTTAAAGAAAGACAGCATCAGAAAGACATGCTTATAGGGGTTTATTTTAATACTTCTGAGGGATTATTTTTATATTTATTGGCTTCTTTAATTTTCTTAGTGAGGAAAATTAATTTAGCTCTGCTTTGGTCTGTTTAGAAATGTCACTCTAATTCATGTTTCTGGTCAAAATTAATTGTTAATGTCAAAGTCAAACATTAAACAAAAGCAATTACAGAAATTGTTGCATTCTAAAAAACCAAATATAGTAAGAGTGGCATATCATTCATTAGGAAAGTATTTTTGTGTGTATGTCTTGAAAACATAGTAAAATACTTTTTGTAAGTGAAATCTGTTTCTTCCCATTTTACTTTTTCTGTTATTTACTGCATTAAGTATAACTTTTTTTTACATGCAGACAGAGAGCATAAAATAGGATTCTGCTCACTGATTTTCATACCGTGAATTATCCCACTGTTGTTAAAGGGATACATTAAAAGTTTTGTAAATGTCAGGTAATTGATTACTGCAATTTGGTACTTTTAAATCTGTCTAAAGAGGAAACTTTGGCTTCCATATGGCATCAGTTGCTACTTAGCATGTTGACTTCTACCTCTAATGACTGTTTTTCCCCTGGTCTCATTCCTTTACTCCCTTCTTGCATTTGGTATGTGTTGATGTATTTCTTTCATTTCTGGAGCCTAATTGTTCAGTGTCTACTTGTCAGTGTAAACAATGCTTATGTTCACAAATTCAAAACATTATCAAGCTGTCGTGCATGCATTTATCTGTATTTATTAATACTCAGCTATTTCCTTTTAGAAATTTTAAATCTTTTGCTTATTGTATTTCCCTTTATTTTCTAAAAACAAATGGGACTGTTTCAGCTCATAGTTAGTTAAAAAGGTAATTAGTGCTAGCACCAGTAGATAAATATTTCTTATTTATTGTTTTGTTGTTTTTGTCAGATACATTCTTATTTTTGTTTGCAGGCACATGATAGAAGTTCTTCAAATAGTAGAAGTAATTTTATTAGACTTGCTGAAGTGCTAATCCTATTTTGATACATTATAGATGTCATTTCTATATGGAATAAGAAGCTGGTGCGTAAGGAAGCTTTATTTTTTGGAAGGACATTTTTTCATTATTGCTTCATGTTTTCAATTCTGTAGAATGAGAATGCTCCTATATTGGAAGATAGCTGTTTTTCAACAGAATTATTTATCTCCTCAGATTCTGCTGTTATGTACTTGGAAAGTTCCTCTGTAACCTGTAGGATAAGAACAAGAGAGACTAGGATGTTACTTTTTTTTTTTTAATTTCAGCTAAACCATGATAGTCTAGATAAGATCTAATCAAGATACCTATCGTATCCTTCTTAGCTCATGATCAGTGAAATATGACAAGTGGGAAACACCATTTCAGTTTGTCATTTTTGGTGTGCACCCCCCAGGTCTGAATGTCCCCTTCAAATATTGACACTTCCAATCGTGAAATCAAAAGCACATTGGGCTCATTATCATTCTTATTTGACTGTTCTATACAAGACATTTCAACTGGTTTTCTGGATTTAATCTATAAACTATGATTGTTATATCATTTTGTTGATAAAACTGTGAAACTGAGTAAGAATATTTTCCTTATCAGTATGGCTCTGTGCCACGTGGTCTTCTGCCGTCAACTCGAGGAGATGTGTCTGTTGTTCCACTGGAAGGTGCAGGACCACATCAATTCCCACCCCCTCCTCCTCCACCGCTGCCTTCTAATGGAGCAATTCCAGCACCACCTCCTCCTCCTCCTCCTCCACCACTTCTGAGTGGCTTGGGAACTCCTCTGGGTTTTGGTGGTGCTCCTCCACCACCGCCTCTACCAGGCCTGCCTGGAATACAGTGGTCTCCGCCTTCACGTGCTTTGCCTTTTGGAATGAAGCCTAAAAAAGAGTTCAAACCTGAGGTTACCATGAAAAGACTCAACTGGTCTAAGGTAGTGTTGATTAATGACAAATACTTGATGTAAAATCTGACATTGAACTTGGGGAAAATAGATTGTCAGAAGTAAGACTAGATAAGCAATTGATACATTAGTTAAAATTATGTAAGACATGAATACCTGTCTTTAGTTTTTCATTGTTTTGTGAAAACTGTGTTTCATTGACCCATGAATCATCTGGGCAAGTATCTGTTGACTTTATGTGATGCCTGGAAAAGTCAATTCTGGTCTAGAATAAAACAACCTTGACAGCAGCATGCTTCTTATGCTTTCTGGGACTTGTCTGAAAAAAACCAAGGCATAACACTTTATGTTGGATCAGTCACTGCACTCTACTTATAGCTATACAGTTTCCAAACAAGTGTCTTGCATCTATCTAGCCTGGGCTGGAAAGAAGAAGTGCAGGTCTCTCCATTTGTCCATAGTATAAATGTACTGACATAAATTTAATGGCCGGCAAAATACAGACTCAGTTTGGAGTTTGGTTGGTTTTGGTGTTGGTTTTTTTTCCTTCTCCATTGTGACAAGATCAAGTATACCAGTCTACTGAGTTTGGAAACTATAACTATTTAGATCAAAATAAGTCAGTAAAGAGATTTTCACAATTAATGAAGTAATCAAAGCTACATTCTGAAAAGTAATGTACTTAGCATCTAGTTAAACCAGCTGTGTTCAGAGATTATTTGAAGTTTGCCCAAGTTTTAAATCTAGAACAAAGCTAATTTGCTCGGTTTAGACCTTGGATAACAGAGTGTGTTTTCTGCATTGTTAGAATCTGTTTGTCTGATCTCCCTTATTTGAAGGGTTATTATTTTCAATGAGAAATATATTAACAACTCTAAAGATGAGTTGTGTACTAAAAGTTCACATTTTACAGAGCTCTTAAATATCTAATGTGCTTTAGACTCTGCAGAACACAGTTTCTTCATAGTATCAAAATAATTAATAAAATTTTGTTTTGTCTCTTGCTCATAGATCAGGCCTCAGGAGATGACAGAATCCTGTTTTTGGGTTAAGGCACAAGAGGACAAGTATGAGAATGCTGACATGCTTTGCAAATTGGAAGTTACGTTTTGTTGTCAAAAAAGGGGTAAGTAGTTGATGGATTTGATTTTCAGCTTTTGGACACCTATGAAATTCTTGGGACTTAAATAAATATATGAAAAAATCCTCTGAACATAACATCAATATTCTTGTTTCTAAGTGGGATGTATGAAGAAAAAGGTCTGAAAATCCTACACTGCTTAAAGCAGTAATATTGAGCTATTTTACGTAAGCATGACAAAAATTGTGTGACCTGTAGGAAAACCTCCCAGAAAAAGACCCAAGAAATTTTTCTGGAGAATACAGATATCATTTATTGTTGCTGCCTTATCACATTTAAAAAAAAAAAATTATAAAATTTTATCAGAATACCTTCATAAATTACTGAAACCTAATCTGGAGCCCAGAAGATGATGTGTTTACCCTCAGAACTGATATGATAATTGATGTGTGTTGGATCCATGCAGGACGACGGTCTTTCAGTGATTTTTTTTTTTTTTTTTTTTACTTCCTGATAAACCTGTAGAAACATTAATCTCCTTTGATATTTTCTTAGCTTTTTGAGCTTTTAAAGCACTGTGAAGGAACAAAATATTTGAAAGTATTCCTGGCTTTAAAACTTTAGTCCCTTCCTTGAAAGTAAGTAGTTTTAGTAGTAGGTTAGGTTCTTCTGTCCCATATATAAAATGCCTGTTACTTCTTGACACATCTTTTTCTCCCTTCTTTTTTCATATCAGAGATGTAGTACTTTAGAGCAGCCAAAGGGCTGTAATGTTTAATTTCTTTGCAAATTGAACAGGGGTTATTGTATTTTTACTTTGTTTTAAAACTTTTATTTTGATATTTTTGTTAATAGAGTGGCATGGCATTCTCAGACTTCTCCTTCTTTTTGGGTATTTTTTTTTTACCATAAGCAAGAACTTTATTCCACTCTTGTCAAAGCATGATTTTTATGCCTTAGCAGTGTTTCTACTGATTTAAGTGTTATAGCTTATTGCTGCAGATACTTAATAATAGTAAGAGTGTTGTACAAAGATAAAAAGGCAAGAACGCCTCACAGACCATAGACATGTTTGCTTGAATCTATTAAAATAAGTCTAGAAGCTAATTATGGTGCCTTTATAATGTTAGGAGAATTCCCAAGAATGTTCCTTGAATTAATAGTTTGGAAGTTTTAAAAGCCACTGGAGGAAATAATTTCCTATGTGTAATTAAACAGTAAAATTTGGGAGACAACATGATGTTCAGACCAAACATGTTAATGGCTCAGAAGAGGATTGCGAGTCCCCACAGACAACAAGAACATTGGAGTTAACAAGATTAACATCCCTCAAAATTTAACTGAATGGACTGAATACATTGTTTTGTCAAAACTTAATAGAAGAGAGTTACTGGATCTACAGTTGGAAAGTCAGTGAAGTACACTTTCATACCAAACGTGTGTCTGTCTGTGTAGCAATTTAAAGACTGTGGCCTGCAGGGACAAATTTCTTTCTTTTTTACAGGTGAGGCTTACTGCTTAATCTGTTTTATTTTTTAAGTTTTGAAATCTCTCTCATCCCACATGGATGATATAAGTGTGCCATCATCTTAATTTTTCAAAGGAAGTGGAGACACTAAAGATTTTATTTAGAACAGCAAGTAGGTGTTTAAAGGGCAACATGGAACTAAATTTCATCTTTGTTCAAGTGAGTGGTTTACAGAACTTTACATGAATGCTTAAGTATGTTAGTAGGCAGGACCAGATCTCAAGGTCTCTTGTTGACAGCATGAATTCCAGTACAGAGGACAGCAAAGCAACTGCTTTTGTTCTCGTGACCATGGACGGAGGGGGTACTTCTTTGTAGCTTAACTTACTGATTATAACAAAACTTACCAAAGCAATTAGAGACATACAGTTTTCTTCCCAGTCTTGAGGAGATTTAACACCAGGCTCTCTAAAGTAGAATCAGCAAGCTATTCACTACACTCAAATTGGAAACAGTCCTTGACTATTTCTAAAGCTTTGTCTCTAAAACCAGAAAGATGAGAAATTGAAAACAATTCTGTAGCCAAATGATGGCATGCTGGTTTCCACTCTGCTGGAGGGTCTGCTTATGCACTCTTCTCATTAAAATCTTTGCATAAGAAGAGGTATCTAGTTGAGGAAGCAGGGATCAGAATGTTCAATGATACTTTGAGTGAATTTTATTCTCATTAGGTAAAATCAAATTGAGGTACTGAAATATTCAGTTGGTGCATTTTGCCATCTAATATGCCAAAAGGGTATTAGTGTTGATCTAGAAAAGGAAGTCTTATGTCTATGTAAATAAGCCACTAAGGAATTTTTGCTAGAAAAAGGAATACAGAACAGTATAGAATAGATTTGAACATTCAGCAGATGTTTGTATAGGAGTTACAAATTATGTTGATTCTGAAGCGGCATTGAAGCAATTGAAAAACAGAAGATGTTATGGAGGTATGAAAGAAATGCTACTGCAAGAATAAAAATGTAAAAGAGGGCCTAGCTTCAGACTGCGGGATACCTTTGTTGTGTGTATCCAGAGACATTTCAGAGACATGAGCCATGGAAGAAACCCCTGAAGGTCGTCTTGTCCAACAACTTTTTGTAAAGGGGCCAGTCTAATTCATGTTGCTCAGGACTTTCTCCAGCTTAGTTTGAGGTATTTCTAAAGATGGAGATGTAGGGACCGACAGCCTTTCCCCATGTTTGTCATTGTGGTGAATTTTTTTTTTTCCATAATATCTTTTGGAATATCTTTTGTTGCAACCTGTGCCTATTTCCTCTTGCTTGTTGTGCACCTCCAAGAATTCCCTCTTACTTCCAGCCTTCTGTCAGGTCATTTGAGCCAAAAATATGTGTTCCCTTGTCTTTTGTTACCCTTCTCAAGACTGGCAACTCTTTCAACGTTTCTGTCTGCAACTATGTTTCAGCATTCTAATCATCTTGATGATTTTCTGCTGTACTCATTCCAAAATACCTATATTTTTTTTGAACTGGGGAAATCCATACAAAATACTCCAGATACTTCTCCCTGACAGTGGGGAAGTACCTCCCTTAGAAGGGGAGTAGAGGGAAGTAACCACTTCTATGACTTGCTTCTGTCAGCAGTCTTGGTACTTTACTGGAGGAAATGTTCTCACTGTGCTGCTTGGTGATGGTGATAATGGAAAGTCCACAGAGTCTATGGGTGATAGAGGGTATTTTTTCTTCTTTTGCATGTTATAAAGCTGGTTTTGTCACTTTTCAACCATTGAATCATTTTGTGAAAGTAACATGTTTTATAAAAATAAAACCTTGAGATGAACACTGAGAGGGATCAAAGCATCAGTTGTTGATGGTATTCTGGTAGCAACTTACTGAAGATGAACTGTGATTTTTTTTTTCATTGATTCCGAATTTACTCAAGGGCATAATGGCAAACCAACTCCTTTGTCATAAAGGCCTGAGCGAGAGGGCTCCATGTGCGTCAGAGCATGAGTGCATGCTTTGGGTCATTGTTCCTGTCCATGTCATGGCAATATCCCTGACTGGTACAGTGAACCCTTAACCTGTGAAATGTCACTGGATTGTCATCATGGTTACCCTTGTTGTGGGTTTGTTTTAGTCTTTGGTTTTGGTTGTGAGTTCTTACCTGAGTGGAGTTGGTTTTGTGTACCTGTGACAGCTCCATGACTACTCACTGGCTAGGGGGGAAAGAAAAGTAATTGACAAGTTCTGAAAATAAGCTGATGAATGTGAATGTTTTGCATGAGTCATCTTTGGTTATCTGATACATTTTAAAGGCAAAAAGAAGGATGGGTATGAGGGGTGGTTAGAAGAGACATGAAAGAAAAAGAAATAAAAAGAAATATCAAGAGTTTGAGAATTACCAACCAGGATTATCCTCATGATCTCAGACCAGTGAAGAAAATCTGTGTCAAGCCTTTCTGGCAACAATGGTTTTAAAGGAATCTCTTGCTATAATTTTTGGAAAACATTTAACTAAATATATGGCTTAAAGTTAATTGATATGTGAAATACTGAATAGCAGAGCTGGAGTTTACATGTGCTTCTTATTATCTTAGTCCTAAGAGGTAAGATGAACAAACATAAGTGCTCATTGTTGAATGACAACTGCTTTTTAATGCACTGGAAGCCTGATGGAAGAATAATCACTGGTCTGTGATGCTAACGTGCTGCTAACTTTTCTGGAATTATTAGAAGTACAGGCAGGAAGGTGACACTTTGCATAAAAGATAGCATGAGCTCTAGAATCATGAAAATCTTGTGGGGGGAAAGAAACCTCCTGTGCAAAACCTTGTGAATGGAAATTCCTTCTAATAATATTATATTGTATTATTAGCTCTTGGATCACATGATGTATGTGATGAGAAAATGTTAAGATTAGAGAAGCTGAAAATTTTGTGATAATAAAGTGGGAGATTTAACTATATCCAAGATTTGAGTAAACTTTGTATTGTAATACAGAAAAAATGCCAGCAGCTAAAGCTATGGGGTAAAAAAACTGCATGTGACTTGATAGGGAAGTTGAAGATAGTATTGCAAGAAAAAAGTTAGCATTAAAAATGTAAAAGTATGAAGATATTGGGAAAACTCATTAAATATATCTCGATAAATGTGAACAGGATGTTCTTCACATACTCATTTTGAATCTTGAATTTCTTGCAACAGACCCTTCAGCTAATTTTGAAGTGTGTATTTAATTTTTTGAAAATGAAGTTAGCTAAGGAATTGGTGGGACCACTTGGAGACAACTCAAAAGTTCAGCAGGTTCAAAGAACATTAGAAAATTTCAGGGGCATACGGTCCAAAAGAAATAGGAAAGGCTGTATTTGTAGGAAGGAACTTTCTCTTTTGCTAAGTGAGGAGAATGGATTATAAGAAGTGGTAAGGCTGGCATGATGTCTTTTCTAGGAGCATCTCTTATTGCAGTTTTTGTTTTTTTAATCATTGGTGTGAGTGCCAGCTTGCTTGCAGTAGCTTCAGACTACTATGTTCAAGACTTGCAATACTGAAATAAAGTGAATTTTAATATGCAAACACTTGGTTTGTGGAGATACTTTGAAGAGTACTGGTGTAGAGAAGGTTATAGCAGTAAGTTGCTGAAGTCTGTGAGTAAGTGTAATTAATGAGGAAAAAAAAGTGAGACGGTAATGGTTAGGCATAATGTGGGACATGTGTTCAGGATAACAAGAGAGAACCAGCTACATATTGCTTACAGTAATCCTTTGGGTGCCTGAAGTGATTTGCCAAGGTGATTCCAAGACTTAAGACATTGTAGAGTACACAAGAAGGCAACCTCTAACCAAAAAAGAAGTCTTGAAGCATTTTAATCCAAAATGACAATTTGGACATCTCATGTATGCAAAATATAAGAAAGCTGGTAGTTTCATGAAATATGTGCTTTGTATTTAATGTGCCTTATTTATAAATATCCTACCAGTAAGTTGATTTGACTTGATCCAAAGACTCTTATGTTTAAAGTGATGAAGTCCAAATGAGGATTAGAAATTGCACATCAAACATACAAGAAAACATTTGTAAATTCTTCATTATTTTGAGCACTATGCAGATAACTGCAGTTAATGGGAGATGGCATGAAAAAATTAGAAATGTACTCTTCTTTCTTTTCTAGATATCAAAGGGAATTGATCTAGTAAACTCTAGAGAGAAAGATTGCATGATCGCTGTTTTTTTTTTTTATCAACTGAGACAGATTTTCATCCTAATCTTATTGGAAATGGCAGTGTCTGATCCCATCACACCAGAGCACCTGCCAGACTTGATTATTCAGAAATAAAGCACTTCTGTGGGAGTACTGTCTCTGTTGGCACTTGTCTTGAAAAAGGTCAATATAGTTCTAATTTTTTTTTCTCCCCTGTATACTTTGTAAGAAAAATCAAGATCTAAGATGCTATAGTGCCAATTAAGTCTCAAATATTTTAAACCAGAAAAGAGAGTAAAGGCTAGCCAGAAGATCAAATTAACAATATAAATCAGTTTAGTGCTGTGTTTAACACGCCACAGCTACCTTGCATAAGCAAGAGAACATGCTGTCATCCATATGAAAGATTAGGTGGAGCCCACTGTTCCTTGTATTTTCCTCCTCTGGAGGAGGATTTATCAGAGGTGGCTACAAACTGTACTTCTTGTAGAATCTTATTGTTACAAACGTGTAAGACTGCCAGCAGTATAGTTTAGTAACTTCTGCTGTAATACAGCACTGAGTAACCTGATTTACCTTTTAATGTAACTGTACAAGTAAAAGTAAGGCCTGCTATGCACTTGTTTGGCTGCCTTTCAGTATCATCCTAACTGTCCTAAAAGCAAATTTTTTTCAAAAAGATTGTGTATATAGAATGAAATAAGGATGAAAAGTTTCTTTTTGAAGAAGTCAAGAGTAACTTAATGAGCATTTGCAAGGAGCAGCAACCAAAGCACTGAAATGTCAGTGGTATCTTGCAACTTGAGTATATCATCTTCACATGGAGAGTGGATGATATATTTAGTGCTGCTTTGGTAGTAACTGTATTAGTTGTTTCTGTTGTTAGCAAATAGAATGATATCTGCTCTTATTCTTTTCAAATATTTGTACCAAATCATATTTGTTATGCAGAGATTGATGTGTAAGAATCAGTGAGTGAATATACTTCTGTTGTGCATTGAGCTTGGCTGGCTGCCAGATGCCCACCCAACTGCTCTCTGCTAAAATGGAAAAGTTTGTGTGTTGAATTAAAAACAGGGAGATCACTTACCAATTACTGTCACAGCAAACCAGACCCAATTTAGAGAAAATCAATTCAACTTTATTTTTTCTGATGTCCTGTCATGGATAGGAGAAGCATTTAGTTTTTCAGGCCGTTAAATGTATTTAAAGAAGTGGGATGTGAATAACTCCTAAAACCTGACTTTGGTATCCTGAGAGCTCCATGAATGTGTGGCAAACAAAAAGTAGAAAACCTGAAAAAAAAATTAGCACAGCAGTGGTTAAAATAGCCTGACAATGGCATTTTTTTTTGTAGTTTGATTCTTTTTGAAGCTAGAATTGTGGCATGTTTTAATCTTTAATCTCCTTCTTTGACAAATTCTTAGGATGAATTCTCCCTTGAATTAATTAATTATTGAATGACTGTGTCATCAGTGCCCTAATCTATGTCAGACTAATCATGAGTAACATCAGATCATTCTTCTTGTAGGACTGTAGAAAAGAGTCAGTGTGTCAGGAGATGTTTTAAATAGGATTAGAAAAACTTCTATTAGATAAGGTACTTTGATTTGTATTTTCAGTTAGGAACTACTTTGTCAGATAGTGAAAAAATATTATTGAAGAGTTTGTTAACAGCATTTGTAAGCATCTACATAAGCACAGTATTAACTATACCTTAATTTTAATTTATTTTACCTTTTTTTTTCCTTTCTGACAGAATTGTAGTATGTGCTGTTATTAAATGACTGTTTCTTACCTTCTACACACAGATTATTATTTTCTGTCAGCTCCAAACCAGATTGAGTGCTTGCCTTTTCTCCTCAGTGAAGTGCCTGGACAGAGTAGTTCCTTTAGTTCACCTTTACCTTTTTCTTTCAAACAATTGATTCTTCTTTTTTTTCAGTAGTTGATTTCTACACAAAATACAATATCGGTGTGCAGTCACATCATGTTTGATGAAAATGTGACAGTATATTCAGGGTAACAAAAGCACTCCACTCCCGTTTCCCAACACTGTGATAGGAAAAGCCTTTGAAAGCTTCATGTTTTAGAAGCAATAAAAGTGTTCCTTTATTGATTTCTACTAGAAAATGTTTCCACACTGAGAACGAGTAAGATCTTAGAGGAGATAGATATTATTTTCATGTATCCAGAGATCAAAAAAGTTTACTTAATTTCATAAGGCTTAAACTATAAATACCAATGGAATAGAAAAACACGTTTGGAACTTAAAATGCAAGTTATGGAAACTCATCCCAGTGCCCCTGCTCAGTCTAATAATTTTGTTTATTTAATGGAAAATACTCTCTTTAAGAACTTGAATATAATTGTCACTATACTGGCAACTATGCTGCATGAACTAATGTGCTAATTTTGTATCACACAGGAGGTGTAAAACTCTACACCTGGTACAAACCTATTTTCATGGGCTTTTACCTCCTATTTAGTTTTGCTACATGTTTATACACTACGTGCTTTTGATGAACTTCTAATGTTGCAAGCATTTATATCTGACTAAAGGTAACACTATATCTGAGTGTAATAAAATCTTCATTACAGTGCTGCTTTTATTGTAGCCTTTTTTCATCATGAACTGAGCAAAATAATTTACATGCAAGAAATGTTGAACAAACCTTATTTGGCAAACCTTCAAAGTCACTGTTGATGAAAATTATTAGCATTTAAATTTCCATGAGCACTAGTTTTTGTCCTTTAGAAAATCTATCATTTAGCTTTTCAGTGAATGGCTTGTTTCAGAGGAAATTCATTTCAAGGACAATTCATTTTGAAAAGCAAACAAAAAAATAAAGGAGATTATGTGTTAATGGAGCAGTGATGTCCAGTTAGGCAGCTGTTAGATAGTATTTGGGTACTGGTATGCCATGCAGACTTGAGCAGTGTTATATTTTAAGTTATTCATATGTAAAAAAAAAAAAGTATAGACATTTTCTTTCCTTACCCACTAAGATTATATACTCTTCATTATCTACTGACTTTGTGTAAATATGACCTGGCCTTATCTAATACGTAATTTATTTTCTTAATAAAGTGAGGTCTTAATTAAAAAAAAACAGTAGGTTGAATGCTTCATATGAGCTTTTGTGAAACAGGCTTCCATTATGGGCTGCTGTTCTCTGCATGATCTCAATGTGGTAAATTTCTCATATAACTTCCTCATTCTAAATAGATTTTTCTAGTCTCTAAATATCTTGCCATGATAGTTTGCTGACAGATATTTTAACAGGGCTCTTTCAATATTTTTTCTGAAATACACATCACCATGAAGCACTTTTGTAACTGTCCTGTAGATGATGTACCCCATATTAAGAGCAATCAGGTTCTGAAGGTTATGGAAGAATTGAGAGAATTTATTTGATCTGAAATAGTAGGATTTTTTTGGCAGTTAAATCAGAGTTTTAACAAAATATTCTTTTACATGTGATATAATCTAGTTCCACATTCTGAAAACTTTAATAATAGGGCAGGATGTGTTTGCAGTGTTGTAGTTGTTGGCTGGCACAATACTTAAATATTTACAGTGAAATAGTTGTGTTTTCAGATATATTCTTCTTCCGGATCAGTTTGTTACATTCAAAGTCATTTAAACTTAAGAGAATGAGGGCATGGACAGCGTATCCTGTAGCTTTTAACAACTTCATATTTCTGTTTTATGGCTTTGCTGCTCCACTCTTCCTATTTTTTACAAGTTAGTGGAACTCTTTTTTTGAACTCACAAGATAGTTCTTCTACAACCTTACCTCTAACATCAGTTGAGTAATGAAACTTAGAAATTTCATCTGCTCTATTACTCAGCTTAACTGTTGTAAAGACTAAATGTTTCCTGCTGTGCAATCTGACTTGTCCTTTGATATAGAAATGCCTTTTTCTAAAATCGTAAATGCATATGTATAGCTGGCAAGGATAAGAAGCTAGCAAGAGCCTGCTTAGGTCGACTGCTTATCTTTGCAGTTCCTAGACTGTGGGGTGTAATGTCTTGTGGCACTTAAAATTTGGCTGCAATGTACTTGATATATATGAAACAGAATGTTTTTTCTTGTTGCTGGCATTTCAGTGTAAGATCTTGAGAAATGCTGGGTCATCAATTTGTAACAGTGGGAGGATGGAAATAGCAAATTGGTGTTCAGCAAGATTGTTTCAATAAAAGCTGCTACCAAAGCTGACAAAATGGAAGGCAGCTATAGCTGGAATGCATGAAGAGAAACTGGGATTCAAGGCATGGTTGCACATTGCAGCAAAAATCTTGGCATCTGTATTTCAGCAGATTTATAATGTTGATGTGAAAAGAAACAAATATGGATAGATGTAGCTAAAACCAAACCAGGTTAGATCATCTTAACTGCAAAAAGCCAAAAGAGAAAGTTTATTTTCAGTACTAATCTAGTAGCGTGAACTGAATTGCTGTTTTAATGCTCTATAGAAGAGAAGCAGTAGTGATAAATGGACTTGTTCAAACTTTAAAAGGAGAAGATAGAATCCATTTGCTGCTAGCTGTTGACTCTCAGAATGTACCTGGGATTCTTCCTTATTCAGCAAAATAAGGAAGAGGTAGTGATCGAGTGGGGACAAATGGTGAGGTAAGCTGAGCTGTGCAGATGCATGCTTTATAATAAATGGAAAGAATCTCAACTTCTTCAACAAAAACAGGTTTTTGAGAACAAGATACTCATATGCACTGGAAGTAGACAGTTCTGATCTGCAGGTTTCTGTTATTGAGAACCTGGGAGTGCATACCAAAACTCAAAGTAGGAAGCATTATTTGGAACTATATAAAGCCCTCCTGAAACTACAATGGCAGAAATAAGTCAGTATGAAAAGAATAAGAGAAATTAGGGAAAAAGCGTTCCTTGTGTCAAGGAGCATTATAATGTGTCTGATTTTTCAAGAAAATAATGTGAGTCATTTTGCTAGAACTCCTGTTTGCCCTTAGGATGAAATGTAAATTGTGTTATGCTTAACTTTCTTAAAAACAGTAACAAAAATTGTTAATTTGTACCACTCTTGGTGTTTGTTTTGAACTGTCTGTATAGCTCTTGGTCTTCCAGACTCTGAAGCTAAGTCTTATTCTTTGATCACCAGCTGGAGTTTTCTGTTTACTCAGGGTAATATTTATATTCAGTCTTGGGGGGGAAGTCATATAGATTTAATCAAATTATTATTCTACTGCAGGACCCATATTTACATATAATGATACTCAGGTCAAATAGAATGAATACTGTTTACTAGTAGAACTACTAAGTAATTATTTTGTATCCACGATTAGCCTAATTCCTCAAAAGTCTGCAAGGTCTAGTGACTAGGTAGTCAACTATTATGCATGCATGAATGTAACAGGAAGAGAGGGATAAAATCCTATTCTACAGCATCTGGAGATGCTAACTAAACAATATGAAAAAGAGTCTAACTGGTGCAAAACAGACTTATTTTTCCCTTTTTGTCATTTTCCAACATTTAAAAAGTTGTGGCTAATATGAAGATGTGTGATGAGATAGTGAAGAAATACTACTATTATTGTTCTGATATGATAATTTATATTTTTTTTTCATAAAAGATGTGTGCAATAATCAAATCTGCATACTAGACTAATTATGCAGAATCTCTTCAACAGAGACTTCATAATCTTCAGTCTTGTAGAACTCTAGCGCAGACTTTGAGAAGCAGGAATTCAAGTAGCTTTAATTATACAAATTTTGTTTGTCTGAATTGCTGGAGGAATGAGAAGCTTTCTGGACAGAGGTTTAAATGCATGCTAATTAGAAAGTCTTTTAATATTTAGCTTAAAACTATATTCACAGTATATTTGTCTGATATTCCAACGTAGGTAGATACATTAGATTATCAAATAGCTATTTTTAATGCAGAAATACATACCCTTTTTAACATAAGATAATATGAAGTTACACTCAGTTTTATAGGGTGATGTGGTATTAATGTATTCTCCAGCCAACAAAGACAAGAATTCTCTTGCAATTCCAGCATTTCTCTTGTTTAGCTTCTGTCCAATAGTGTGTCAGATAGAACAGCATTTCAGTGAGAATGAATGCTGCAGATCTCTCCTGCTTGCTTTTTAATAAAATACTGTAAAATGGTGAATATTCTTAAAGCTTGCTTGCAATGAATGCTTTCTGAGTTTGAATCTTTCTCTGTTTATGATTGACTCATCACTTCATTCCTTAATGTACCACAAGAGTGTCTCATAGTACAGTGAATGATCTGTATTACTGAGTAGGTATTACAGGTTTGGTGAAAGAGGAGAGAAAACCCTAAGAAATACAAACGTTGGAAGTAATGTCAGTTGCACATCTGTAATAATGCAGAAGAAATGTGATTCTGTAATTGGAAGATGCACAACCTTGCTTTTAACTAGGCGACTCTTTTACACTTTTTGGAAAAGTGAAGTCAGTGTTACTTCCTGCAAGATTTATTTTCATTGAAATAGCACTTGTCTTGTAACCCAGAATCAAATTCCTGATTGACTTCTGTTTGTGTCAGTTTTTCATATTTATCTTTCATATTAGAGAGAGCTTTTAACAGAATATTTTAATTTAAAGAAAGTTGTAGCATTTTTTTTGCTATTTATATGGAATAGCACACTGAATGTTAAATCTTGGAGTATATTTAAATATTGCTAAGCACTTACACTGTGAATTAATGGGAAAGATTCTTTTGTGGATTATAAATAATGTATCTAAATTAGTAAATTTACTTCACTCTTTGTATTTTTTTTATAGTAGTGATTAAAAGCTTTTAATGTGCAAATTGTGAAAAACTGTTCTAAGATTAGAACACTGATGTGTTCTTGGAAAACTGTGCTGCAGATTACCATGTAGTCTTCAGTTATACTCTCCAGTTCTGAGGAAAAGGTTAAGGTGATTTACACGTTTGGTGTGCATTCTGTTTACTTTCCTACAGAAGTTGGAACTTTTTTGTCTCTTTCTAAATAATGTATGTGTTATAACTAAACAAATTAATTATATTTCTGATTTGAAATAAATCCTCATATCCTGTTTCAGAGTTGAGAACCACATAACTCTTCACATTTTATTTTACCTCACATCTCATGCCACTGACTACAAGTAAATAATATGTGCCTTTTTATACAGTTTATGTGGCTCTAACTATTAAGTGCAATCACAAAAAATGCACTCTAAAATATGAGGAAACTTATGCAAAGGGAAAGTACAGTATAAATGCACACACAAAAAGCAGTGACGTTTCTTGGAAATATTTTTACCAGGTAGTTTTATATTGCTAAATAGAAGCGAAGATAAGCAGTAGCTGGAAAAATCACATTATCTGGTATAGATTATAAAGTTTTTAAATGTAGATTTCTGGAAAGTGGTAGGAGGAAGTAAGGACTATTTGCACAAAATCGGTATGTGGATGTATGACAGCACTGCTAAGTTAAACTTCCTTTGAGAATAAAATACATGCTTTTGTTTCAATATCACTGCAGTATAGCAGACTTGAAATAAGCAAGTTTTACTGGTTTTATTGTACAACCGATATTTCAAACTTATTGATTCAGAGAAAAAAAAGATACAAAGTACTTGCATCTTTCAAAAAGTTGGATAGGTAGGTGCATCACTATCAGAAGCAGCACTGAACACTATATGTTACTTTCCCCCTTTTCACTTTATTATTTTTAAAATCTGGAAAGAACAGATGTTGTTACTTACTGTAATTAACCAGATCAACCTAAAACCCTCTCTCTGTTTTATATTCAGATATACATTAATAAGTGTATTGATATGAATCAATCATAGTAGTTCTAATGGCTTGTTTTCCTTATAGATTGCTCTTGAAAAATATTGGTTTATGGTATTTAATAAGTCTTCAGTAATAAGAAGCTATGACTTACTTACTGAGCATTTTTTGAGAGAGTCCTTGGATGCCTAAGGAAAGAAAATAATCTGGTGTCTAAATAATCTGGTGTCTAGAGGTATGTGATGCAATTTCCTTGTACTGTGGATACCTTCATGAGTATGTTATGAATAGAGCAATTTTATCTGTTAGAGTTTCTGATAAATTCACTTGTGGCTGCAGTTCCTAGATGTTCCTTTCCTGCTTTGGCTTTGTTAGTGTTCTTCTCTTTCAAGACTTATTTCAAGAGAAGCAGAACTTTAGTCGATGGTGTATAAAGTCATAAAATTAAATAAATGATCATTGCCTCATTTTGTATGTTTTTCTCAGTACTTTTTGTTAGATATTTTCTGTATCGGACCTGTCCAAAATCAATAGTTAAAATGGGCAATCTTCTGAACAGACTTGAATAATTTCCTTATTACAGGGTATATTAAAGCATATAATCTAAATAAAGGTATGCTCCATTTACCTTTATTTGCAGTCTCATTATGGCTTGAGACTATGAGAGTTTAGTGTTTCGTATGACCAGCACACGGATTCTTAGCTGTGTAACTCACGAGCTTAGAGGGAGTACCCAGTAACAGTGTAATCTTTTGCTTGACACACAATGTGTTGCAACTTCTAAAACCTCATTTACTATTCCTAATGTCTTACTTTAGCTACTCTTAATGTACTGGGCAACCCTTAAATGTGTCTAAAGTGATCCTACAATTTGATGTAAAATGTAGAGTGTTAAGCAGAAACTTCTAATCTAGAATATGTTGATAGATTCGTTGTATCCAGCTTGAATGTATGAGGTCAGTCAGATCTCTTGGCCTGTAGAAGACTCAGAAATTATTATGGTTTCTTAGCTGTTAAGCACCCCCTCTGACAAAAAGAAAATAAAACAACTCCTCACAAATGACCTGCCTTTCCTTGCCCTCTGGAACACTTAATCTCTTTCACTAGTTAATTTTCTAATATTTTTTAAAGACAAACTTTGGAAGTAAGTTGAAATTGTTTATCAGACTTTTTAGCAAAAATTATTACAGAAATACTTAACAGTAACTTCTGATGTTTATAAGCTGAAGCCAGCATTAATTGTATGAACTATCATTTAATTTTAAAAGCATTTCTTTTCTTCTAAAATATTTTCAGCAATGTTAACACACTGGAAAGAGTGTGGAGGTCAAGGTGGAAAGTAAGGTTTGGGTGACTGAATTCCCTTCATTTTCTGCTGAGGTTCAGTGTACTTTTCAGTATGAGTGACTCCTTGAATTTAAAGAACATCTCGTAGATTAATTGTTAGTGTTTGGTCTGATGTCCTCAGGCTGTTGTCAGAAAGCTACTTTTGATATTCATTGTATGACTGAAAGCCTAGTATTTGTGATGGTTAATAAATTCCTACTGCAAACTATGTAAGGCTGTTAATCTAGCCTATTGAAGAGTTGCAGTACAGACTTACGCATGATAGTTCTTTATTCTTAATTAACTTTTTTTCTACAGAATGTAGACTATGTTGTTTGTATTCATGTATTAATAAGTTAAAGCTGTTGATAATACCTGGATTTATTTATTAAATATGCAAGTTTAGCCATGTGGAGATTTTGTATGACCTTGATTAACACTGGCTTTAGTTATAGAGCTCTGTAACTTGTTTATCATGCCAGTACTCCATTGTGCTCTGGAGATTTGATGTTAAGTACCATTTGTTTATTACACTTAAAAATTGATTAATTTGTTACTTGCTGGTTTCTGTTAGTTTGAAAGATATGTTAATGCTGCTTTCAGTAAGTAAATCATCTGGTTCTTTTAGATTTTCTCAGAAACTATTTTGACATATTTTTATTAAGTGGAGTGTTCCCTTGTGCAACTGAGAGCTCACTCACCTGTAGCAGGATTGCTAGGTATATATTAAGCTTCAAATGCCAGGTTGAGTTCCTTCACAGAGACTTTTCTCAGAAAACTGTGCATGCATGCAATTATAGTCTGTATTTCAGAGAGAAAAGATATTTTCCTATTTCTTGGACATTCAAGACTAAAGCTCTAAGATGCTCATAGTACAGTAGCTATGCATTTTGTGCATCTACACTGTGAACTGTCTGCTCACTCCAGTTTATATGGTGTCTGTTTCCACAGTGCTAAGTAGTGTAGTTTAATTGAGATGGAATGTAGCTTTCTTGTAGGGAGACAGATATGTGAGTTATGGACATTGCCTTATTAGAGCAAACTAAACATTCTTATAACTTACTTCTATTGTTCATCTCCATTTACTTAATTCTAGTTCGTTTTAAACCTCAATCTCTTACTTTGAGGATTTACATAGACTTGTAAGAACAGGTAAATCAGAATTATAGCTGTTGCTATTACTCTTGCTATTTGATGAGAAACTAGTGTTTAAAGATGATAGTTCAGTTGCTTAAGTATAAGACAATAAATTTTCTGAGTTTTAGCGTGTTTAAATCTGCCTGATGGTTTAATGGCTGAGATAATTTAAATTAAATAAACACTTCTGTCACCTTAGATCTCAAATGGTTTAAACTAAATCAAGCACTCATTATTGAGTAATGATTATGTCATATCAATATAATATGATTTTAAAAAACTTTATGTAATCAGTCTTTTTGTAATCAACAAGATTACCCTTCTAACAAAAACTTAATAATGATCACGAATTATAGTTTTGCACTGTTATTTTCTAGAAATAGTAGCGATCTGTTAAATGTCTGACTCTGCACTGCTTCAGATTTCTCAGTAGGTTTTCAATGTATGTTTCTGTCTTTGTATATGTTTTTCTTTAATTTTGCATGTATTTTGGGAAATCAGTGTAATGTGTTACATTCTTGCACCACATCTTTTTGTTATGTGTCCAAATACTTTTTAGAAACTATTTATGCATGTCTTTTTCACTTTCTGCTTCCTCCTGTCTTCACCATAGCAACTATATTCTTGAATCTTTTTTCAGCCTGTATTATGTCTTATATTACTTTGACCTTTCTACATGTAAAAAAAATTCCAAACTTTACTTATCTTACATTCATACTAAAAACAAGTCTTAACATCATATTGGATAAGTTACTAATTTTTGCTTCTTTGTAAACCTTGCAACCTCTGGGTTTTTTTATAAAGAGATATGTATGCTATGGCTTTAGAGATCAGGAAAAAAAGAATCTTTTTTAAAATTTTCCTTTCGTTTTGTGTTGCAGTTTAGAACTGTGATTTAAAAAAAATGTTTGGTTAAAAATACGATTTTTAATGTGTGTTGAAAATAATGGCTATGCAGCTTTAAGTGTAGGGGTTTTTTTTCCCAGTCTGCAACAGTAGCAGTTTTTTTAAATGTATTTTCTATTACGATTAACTTGTGGATATATATATACCCATAGAGATTTACAAGAATTCTACCTTTATAATTTCTAATGAAGAAATGTCATCTTATACCAAAGTGTCAGTTTTTCTTGGAAAAGGCTTTTATACCAATAGGTTTCAAGATAAAATCATATAGTATTATTTTGTAAATTTCTCTAATACATAAAAAAAGATTTTTTTTTCCACCAACGTTCAGATAAAATACAGGTCATAGCTTAGAAATAATTATGCTTCTAGAAATGTACAGTATTTTAGTGTAAATATAAACAACAATAGATTTGCATATTTATTGACAGAATTAAAATGATGTCTCTGAGTGCCATGTATAGTCAGTCTAGATTTATATGTTGATTTGAAGTTAAGTGGACACAAAAAAAAGAATATTTTAAAAGTTGAACAGCTCAGTTATTGTTTTTTGATTTGTAGCTTATGTGTTGCATTTTTTCTCAGAAAGTAAATGCAAGAAGGCAACTCTGGATCATTTTTGTGTGAGATAGCTTTAGTAAGTAGAATTATTGTGCAGAGTCTCAGTGTGTGCTACTGAAAGCTTGGATGATAGTAAGGGAAATTGTAGCTGTCAAGTGCATGTCCCAATCGCTTAATAATGAATCAATTATGTTGGTACTGCTGATCAACAACAACAAAAACATCAACATTATACAGCTAGAGTAAGCTCATGTATTTCTAATCTCACTGTCATATTTTTGCAAGTGGATAGTGTAGAGAAACATTGCTATTTGGTTTTACTTGGTACTGAATAATTTTGAACATTGAAATGGTACAAACTCGGTATTTTGGGACCTAACTGTTGAAACATTAGGCAGTCTTTTTTACTTATTTGGTTTACTATTTCAAATACTTGAAGCAGTATGGAAAGAAGTACAGCTAAAAGGGACTGGAAAGCTTTGGAAGAAGAATTTCGCCTTTCTTCATTGTCTAATAAAGTGTCTAATACAGCCCTGGTTATCTACTGTGTTAGTGTGAGCAGTTTTAAAGTAGTGATGAAAAATTGAAGGCTCTACTTGGAAGTGGGAAGCTGCTGTATAACCTCCCTTCTTCCTCTTACAGAGAAATGCATATATAGCCACATTTTTCTTCAGGTTGACTGGGTAATGGCATTTTGGGTTCAACTGATGAATAATTTAAAAAAGACAACAGCTTCCTATTTTCTTTCTGAGGAACAAAGGCTTAATTTTTTAGAGTGGGTAAAAAAGATAGAAGTTGAAATTACTGTCCTGATTCTGAATATTGATCAAACCAGTTCTTCTTAAACCCCCCACCTCAATTATAAAACATGACATTATGAGTATGTTGTTGTGATACAGTATGTCTTTTTCTGTTCTTAGTCTGAATTTAAAATCACTAAGCCAAGTTTTGTAAAGCGTATTATAAAAAAGAAACTGGAAAAGAGAACCTTTTCTCCAGAGGTTCACGAACTGAAGTATGAGCATCTCCACCCTGAATAATGAAGGAAGATCATAGTATTTGTCTATGGACAGAGCTCAGACCACTTCTTTACTGGAGGTGTTCGGTGTTCGTACCTCTAATAGGGGAAAAGAGAGAGAGAAGGGCAAGAGCATAGCTGACAAAGAACCATCAGCTATGATCGCATAATGTTTAGAAGTCTTGATTTCTCAAGGCAGAAACCAGAAAACGCTCCCTATGAATATATGGTATTTTCCCATTCTTGTACTTCATTTGGGGTAAAATTAAGTTGCTGTATCGATACTGCCATGACATTTGTTTCTGTTTTTATATGCGCATATCCATCCAGAATGCACAGACACTATATATATATATATATATATATATTTCTTTTGGCAGTGGTTTTTTCTGCTGTAGGTTTTGGGGTAAAATTACCTTCCCAAAGTTTATCCATCTAAAATTGTGGTGGATATGTGTCTTTGCATCTTTGGATGCACTTGAGGTCCAGTAGAGCCCTAGGAGAGAAAATAACTCAAATGGGTAGATAGAATTGCATCTACCTTCTCTTTCCATAAAGTGCTTTCATAAAGCACTGTTAACTTTGACTTGTTCATAATCCAATTTTCCAGAGTAAGTATGGGAAGTCCAAGAGCTTTTTGAACTTACTCCTTCCAGAGTACGTGTTGAAAGTGTGAGAACTATAGACAAACAATGCTTAAGTATATAGTAAAATGTTTATAAAGGACAATTTGGGGAAAACAAAACTACCACCACCTGCCCACCAGCCCTCCCAAAAAAAAAAAAAAAAAAAAAAAAAAAAGCCACAGGCAAACCACAACCAACAGCACCAACAGCTCCAATAGCTTTCTCTCCATTCTTGCCTTGCATTGGTCTAGTTGAACCAAAACAAAACATCATGTTTGCAGCCCATCTGTTGTGTGTCAAATTCTGTATTGTAGAGGCCCCAAAGGCTTCATTTGCAGATGCATCAGGCATTGTTACAAGGGAAATGGGTGGGATTTAGGATGAATAAGCATTGATTGCTATATGGAGAGAACTTTATAATAGTAGTATGGTTGCTGGTTGCTTCAAATGCATTTATGATTTTACCAGCTACTCTCTTGCTGATATCTCTAAGCATCACATTTCTTTTAAAAGAGTGGTATTTATTATGTAAACTCCAGGATGCTGATCAGGTATGTGAGTAGAGCATAGTGTGAATGCCTGGATACACAACTGTTAAGAGACAGAGATTGCTTGACAGTGATTGGAATTCACTGAGGCATGTTATCCATGTGTACGGATGTAACTTCTTCTATTTTGAATATACAAGGTTGAAAGTAAAGTTCCTGCGCCGTGTTTGTATGGGAACATCCCCAGCTTTGGGGAAGACCATGATGACTTAATGTATGCCTTAAGAAATGGCAGTGGCTCAAAGACTGTGGTGTACTTGTGCCCTTACACAAGAAACTATAACTGCATTTGTTCTCAGTGCTGCTTTTGGGAGGTAGGTGCTACAGAAAACAATTAATTGATTAACAGCTGGTTTTAAACTGTACCTGAAATCTTTCCTGCTTCCTGAAGGCTCCTTGCTTGTTTGATGCAGAAGAGTAAGTCTTGCATTATCTTTGTTTGTTTGTTTGTAATGATGCTTGTCCAGCATTCTGTTTGGAATAGATGCAGTGGTCTGTCTCCATGCTGTCATTATGTGTGGTCTTTTCCTAAGGCGGTGGAAAATTTTAATTTAAGTCTTGGCTTTTTTTAATTGATTTTTTTTTTCCCCTTACACGATTGCCTTCTATATAAATTGACATTACTAGCTGTTGCTGGAGTCCTCTGTATTTACTTGTTTCAAATTTAAGTATTTGGTCAGGAGGTAGGTTTCTAATGGATCTTCAATGCAGTTTCTTTTCTGCATCTAAAGTCAGACTTTTTGTTGAAAATCTGCTTTCACTTTTATAGCTCTTCTTTCATCACCAAACTTTACTTTTTATCCTAGTAAAAAGAGTGAATAATTTCTGCAGATATCTGTCACTTAATAATAACAGTAAAAACAAAACCCATTTTTATTATGAAGGCTGCCTTCTACCTATGAATACTTTTTAAGAAATAATGTTTCTCTAGATATGGAGATTTTTCTGTTACTGAAATGGAACACTTTCATTTCAGCAATTTCCTGGGAAACTAGAGATAAATGTAGAGGAAGTTATCCCCTGACTTCCAGAAAGGTTGAGTTTTGGGGCAGCAAAAGCAAGAGATAATGCAGCATTGACGTGATTCTTCTAGAAGAGACAGGGAACATTATCAGCACATAGCAGTTTATTAAGAGAGTTCGACATCTGAAAGATTTTTTTAACATTATTTTATAAGTAATCTTGTTAGGTTTTGTGGTGTTGTGATTTTTTGCTTGGTTAGGTTTTTTTACTATCGGTACATTATTATAACCATAGATTAGGTAGATATATAGCATTTTGTTGCAGAAAGGCATATGTATTTTGGATTTGGATTCATTGATACTTCCTTTTTCAGTTACAGCAAATCCTATTTGGAATTTTGGGTGAGACTGGAAGATTAGGGGATAGCTTTTTTCTTGCCCAAGAGAAAGAACGATATTAAGAAAACGAAGCTCTATTTTCCCTTAGCTTGCTATGGAATACAATTACACAACTCTATATACAGTTGTTTTCCTTAGTGATTTGTGCTTGATCTGAATTGTTTTGTTATATTCTTAAATATGGCACTGATCTTGCAGAGGAGTACAGTAAAGTTATCATCAGAATTTTGTAAAGGTGATTTGAGATTTGGGAGTTGTAGAAATTTTTTGTTGTTTTATTAGCATTTAAATTAATGAATGACCAGCTAAGCTTCAGTTTATATCACGTGACAATTTGATAAATAATTTTGAGCTGTGAGCTCACATATTTTGATATTTGTCATGTGTTCTGGAGAAATTTCTATCTTAGAAAATACAAGGCAACTGGGTCATCAAAGTGTAAAATACGCTAGGATTTCTTTAGTCTTGAAAGTCTTGAAAGCTGCTGGACAGGACAGGTGACTCTTAAAAATAATTGTAATTCACTGAGGCACACTCTAATCTATAGGAAAGTTCACCTCTGCACTGTTCCTGTCCAGTTGTTGTCTCAAACAATTATCAGCAAGTTATTGTTCTGGTATGAGCCGTGTCATGCTTGAAAGTGAGATGAAAAAAATTAATGAGGGTGCATAAATGCTTGTTAAGTATATACAGTTCAGTTATGCTCAGTTATGCTCTCAGCATTCTTCACTATGACTGTTGAGATTGCGGCAATGTACTCTAATGAGACCATACAAACAAATGTGCTGATAGACAGCTCTTGCTTTAGCAATAAAAAATGTTGGCTAAATTCATATTTTGTTTCAGCGTAATGCTTGAAGTGCTTGTGCACATAAGGACCTTGAATTTGACTTATACTGTGGACCATTTTTGTTTTTTTCTTATTCAATGATGCAAATCCATTTCATTGTTTTTATTAGAAACAGTTTATATGATTTTTAGTGATGATTGCAAAGGAATCGTGCATCATTTAGTGGTTATAGCAAGGGAATACTGAGGAGGTTTATTTTTTCTGGGAAAAGAAGACAGGACCTTTTCTATAAGTTAATTTCAAAAATGAAAGAGGACTTTGTTTCGTAGATTCATCAGTCCATTATCAATGATATGCAGAAACACTGAACAGGTTTTCTACAAAATTATAATCAAAGAGAGTTAGATTAAGAAAAAGGATGAAGTGTATGTCAGATTCAGCATATGAAAAGTAAAGAGAGTTGATAAAATTTTAGTTCTTTTGAGAAGATGACAGTTCTAAGCAAAATAAATATGAGCAGTTTAACCTCTGGACTGCAGTAGGATTGCCATTGTACCAATATTAATGAAAAGTTGGATTAGCTGCAGACTTGTAAAACAGGTAATTTTAAGAGGATGTGGGGAATATCGGAAAAGGGTGCGTTGGACTATGAGGCTATTAATAGAGTTTCTGAAGGATCAGTTTTGGGAATAAATATTTATTAAATAGTCTCAACGATTTGTTGCATATGTTGAGAAAAGGCTGAACTTTGTGATGGCAGGGTTTGTAAGTGTTTTCAAATTCAAGAAGGGTAGGATGTTACAGAAGCTGGATGAGTAGAAGAAAGACGCATTTGAGAACAAAGCCAAGTACTTAAGAATGATGGGTAAATTTTATGTTATTTTAAAGTCCTGTTAATTCTGAAAGAGCTTGTTCTATCCAAGTGCATTTCAAGTAATCTCAGGATATTTATACTACACGTAGGATCTACAAAATCAGAACCATAGGACTTCTTTCATACAAAACCTTTAACTGTAACTTCACTTATTTGTTTAAACAGAACTTTTCTCACATAACAGAGAAATGTCAACGTATTCAATCCCTTGTTCATGTTGCTAAATACTACTGCCTTTGCCCAACTGGTATTTACCAGCGCGCTACTGAGGCCCCAGTGTGTATGTGAAGTTTGCAGGGGGGCCAATACAGAGCACAGGATAGGAAGATAGGTAGCAAAAAAACAAAAAATTTTATCAACTCTCTAGCTTTGCGTGGCCTTGCTGGCATTCATCTGCTAATAGTGGGTTATGGAGACCTGTAGTAGCTGACTGACTACTTACAAGGTGGTGGAGTATTGGTGGTGTTTGGGAATGGAGAGTGTGAAGTGCAAGTGTATCAGAAGAAAGCAAAGAAACCTGCTGATTAAACACCTGAGAAAGAATCGGTCTGAAACAACCTAACATTTCTCCAGTCCATTCTGATGCATTTGATATTGTGTAAGAGCATGGCATAGAACTTGCCTTCACTTGTGGTCAGGGAATCAGAACTTAGTGGGAGGTGCTTATGCCTGAAATTTAACAGTGTGAACACAAACTTTGGATTAGCGCTAGAATCTGTGATTTTTACTTCAGTTTATGCCCATATGCGTGTTTATATATATGTATGTATTGGTGGTTGTTTACAAAAAAAAAAGTATATGAAGGTAAGGGAAGAAGGGCAGAACATCCTGGATTTCACAGAATTGTTTCCAGTAGGGAAGCACTGTCATTAATATGTTTACAAGTCACGCCTTGTAATGTGACTTTCAGTTCTAGTGTCCCAGACTCAAGGCAGATTAAATCACAGATGCGTAGAAGCTGCTGGTATCATCAGTTGAAGAGATTAAATGGATTTGAAATATTTAATTTAAAAAAAGCAAAGATCATGTTGTAGTGCTAAGATATTTTCTTATTCTTTTAGAAGAATGTTAGAAAGGGAAAAGAATGGTTTCAACGAGGACAAATAAGTAAAAACTAGTCATGAATAAATTTAAACTGCAGATTGCTTCCAGACAAGTAGTTCAGAGACATTTGGGCATACTTACTTTGTGAATGCCTCTTTAAGAAAAAAACCTCAATATTTTCAAGGTAGACCTAACAAAAATATGAAAAATGTATATGCTGTGCTTTGTTTTAGGAGTGACTTGAACTTTGGACCATGAGTTCCTATTTTATGTTTATTAGATGACACAGTAGTTGGTATTATTCTTGCAAAAACTTAAAAGTAAGGGATAGATTTGCATTCCTTTATCTTATCTCTCCCTCTCCCATACACCACATAAGGTAAATGTTTATAAGCAGCAGGTTTATCAGGGGTGTGTGAGGAAGAGGGTGGGTTGCAGGATGGGAAATCCACAGTGATTTGTCTGTTTTTTGGCTTGCCTCACAGATTTTCTGGCTCCCAGGGGTTGTAACAGGGAGTAAGCAGTCTCACTCTGAAGGTTCAAACCCAAGTGTTTGACCTGCAAGGCCACTGCTATTTTCAGGCTGCCATTCATCTCACGCCATCATCCTGGAGATCTAGTCACACTGACTGGTTTTATGCCAGTGTTTCATATCTTAGGTTGGTATAAGTGTCCCATCCTGATCTCCAGACATGCTTCAGGTGCTCTGAGGTATTTCAGGGGCTGGCGTGGGAATGCTATTTATTATTTCTGAGACCATTGGTCTCCTGCTGCCTTTGTAATTTGGCAGTCCACTGTTTACTGTGGCTCCTCATTCCGTTTCAGTCAGGATACACCTGCTCCTCCCTAGTAATCCCAGTTCGCTATTTTCGTCCATTTGCCCTTTCAGTTTGGAGTCCCATGTACTGCTGTTTCTTGTCACAAGTTAATGATCAGTCCTTTGTCAGGTTGGTACTGCCCCCGCCTTAGTGGTTTGTGAGGCACTGACAGTGCTATGAGGTGACAGTGGTAGCTTAGTAAGTTTTTTCCTCCCTCTTACGTCAGGTCATTCATTCCTGCCCTTGCATTACCCCATCTATTTTACTTCCATGTCTTGGGGTTTTTTTGTATAGTCACTCAAAGAATTAGGTTGAAAACCTGATCCAGTGTTTCCCTGCTGGAAATATCTTGGATTGTTTTAAGTTGATATCAGAGGTTAATAAAAGAATTAAAAAATAACATCAGAATACATAGAGTACCCTTCATAAAACTGTTCAGCAGCAGTACTTACAGATGAATAACTTATAGTGCAATGTGTTCTGCAATGAAATTACTTCTACATAATAACTAATAAAATTGTCTTTATTATGCACTGAGGTATTGTTCATCTGTAAGGATATTTAATAAAACTGATTTTGACAGCTGGGTGCTGGTAAGGCTGTACAACACTCACACAAGTGAAATAAACCCTGTAGTTTAAAGGAAGGAGATGAGATCTTGCTGGAATAATTTTTCTGTCAGAAATGCATCTCCAACCTATGTGTACATTCAGGTGATACTTGTTAACTTTACATCTTACAATAACAAAGATCAAATCAGCTATGAAAAATGTCTCTCTTATCAGTTACAGTGTACTATTCTGAGAGAAATGACCCTTAAAAACAAAGTATTAATTGAAAATGTGTAATTTTTGTTTATAATTTACATGATAGCAAATTTAATGAATTTTTTCTGTGCCGTATTTCAGTGACGGGCAAATCTGGTTCTGCTAGATGGGGGGGGTCCTGTTCTCTGTCTTTTTTGATAGTGTTTACATGGCTGTGAAGGGAAGTGGCACAACTGAAAACTAGCTTCTAGAATTCACTATACAGATAAAAATAATGTCAGGAAAATGGTGAACAGTTTCTTTCAGATGCATTGCAAGCTTCTGCTCAGCTGGGATCACAGGGTGGTGCTCTTTGAGCAACAGAACATGTCAGTTCATTGACACTGAAGGGAAGAGGCCTGACTGATGTCTTCTGCCCTGCTGCTGGTTACATGGTCTGCCCCGCAAGATGATTAAACTTGCTACTTTGATAGAAAACTTTTCTTTTCCCCTCTTAATTTTTCGGTCATTTTTGTGAGTTGAAGTTTTTAAAATACATTGATTATTATGCTGGCCTACTCATAAATTCTAGGAATATGCAAGCAAGAGAAGAGCAACGTGTGTAAGGGAAGGAATAGACTCCCATCTATTAGCAGAAGTGGTCAGCTATGTCTTCATACTGTGACTTTTGAAATCGTAGAATAGTTGGAATTGGAAGGGACCTTTAAAGGTCATCTAGTCCAACTCATCTGCAATGGGCAGGGACATCTTCAACAACATCAAATTGCTCAGAGCCACATCTGACCTGACTTTGAATGTTTCCAGGGATGATGCATCCACAACCTTTCTGGGCAACCTGTTCCAGTGTTTCCTCACCCTCACTGTAAAAAATTTCACCTATATATCAAGTCCAAATCAACTCTTGTAGGCTAAAGCCCTTGTCCTGTCACAACAGATACTAATTTCTATAAGCCCCGTTTAAGTATTCAAAAGCTGCCAGAAAGTCTCTGTTGGGGTCCCTCCCCTGCCGTGTATCCCTGGCAGAGGGGCCCTGAGGGCACAGGCACGGGGTTTCCCTGCCCCTGCTCACCCTCGTTCCCATGGGTTGGTTTGTGTTCCCTGCGCGGGCAGAAGGACCCTCGGGTCCCGTGACTGGAACAGTTCCTTGGCAGAGCCCCGGCCATGCAGCTGGGGAAATAAACATCTCTGAAACATCAAGAATCGGTCCATAGATATTTCTTTTCCACGGGCCTCGTTGTCTGATACACGTGTTGCAGTATCTGCACTGTAACAGGTCCCCCTGGAGGTTTCTCTTCTCCAAGATAAACAAGCCCAGCCCTCTCAGCCTGTATTCACAGGAGAAGTGCTCCAGCTCTCTGATTGTTTTTGTGGCTTTTCTCTGGATCTGGTCCAAGAGGTCCATGTCTTTCCTGTGCTGGGGACCCCAGAGCTGGATGCAGCACTCCAGATGGCATTTCAGCAGGGCAGAGTGGAGGGGCAGAATTACCTCCCTCAGTCTGCTGACTGTGCTGCTTTTGCTGCAGCCCAGGATATGGATGGATTTCTGGGCCACAAGTGCCCGTTGCTAGGTCAGGTCCAGTCATTCATCTACCAGCACCCCCAAGTCCTTCTCCAAAGGTGAAAAAACTTGAATTACTATATGTTCAAAGACTTCTAGTCTTTGAAACTCAAGGGCTGGAAACATCTATATTAAATTGAAAGTTAAGATTATGATGGAGCAATTTTGACAGTGTAGTGAATTAAGTTATAAAAAGGAAAAAGATTCTACTTATTCTTGTAAATAAATAATAAATACCAATGTTTTCAAAACTTGTGCAGTAATAAGAATTAAAATTAGCTTGTACATTGGACTTTGGTCCAGAAACAAGCCATGTCCAGCTTCTAGAAGCTATTTAGTGAAGTTTAAAGAGTTTTGATATCAAATAAAGTAATGAATTCTTCATTAAAAGCTTTAAAAAAATTAACTAGTAGACTCACCTGAAAAAAACCCCAGACCCTAGTTAAGGAAATACACAGACTGCAGCATATGAAACATATTTAACAGATCCTACATAAAATCTATAAGCAGCAGAAGCCACGTCTTTGAGTGACTCTTTTTCATGCAGGTTTCACTTAAGAGTACATGCTTGTATTTTAATTCTGAGGACTTCAGTAGGTTTCTGATTGTAAGTGCTTTGCTGATTTAGAGCTAAGGCGTTAAAATTTTCTTACTATTGAATTTTGAGCATGGATAAAGACTTAATAAAAATGCTATACATAAGTGTGATTTACTGCTTCATATCTGCCTTCCAAAGAGAAAAAAAAAGAGTAACACCCCTTTTTGCCTGCTTCCAAATGCTGAAGCTCAGAATTATTTCTGTTTGACCAGTAATGAATTTACCTCCAAGCTGGACTTTGGGGGGTCACCACATTGAAGCAAGAAGCACAGCTTCCATGGTCAGTAGAGGAAGCTTTAGAATAGATCAATAAAGTGGACAGTAACAGATTGCTAAGACCAGCTGGTATTCACCCTGGACTTCTAAGGGAACTGAAGGATGAAACAGCTGAGCTATGAACTGTGCTGTGTAAACTATTACTTGAACTTATGCCAACATCAGAGGAAAGGAAGCAAGGTGACAAATGTGATGACAGTTTTTAAAAAAGCTTGAATATTTACAATTGCTGAACTTGATACCACTGGTGGACATATTATAGATAATCATTGGTAAATGGCAGAATTAGTTAATAAATAAATAACTGATACACTGGCAAAATAGGTTTTTGGGAACTGTTAGGAAAGGAAAACAAAATAATAAATAAAAGTGTCACTGTGAAAGTTCAAGCTGTGCCCACATCATGCATACTTTGTGTCGTTTCCTTTCCTCTTACTAATAAAAAGTATAGTAGAGGTACAGCAAAACTGATCAAGATTATAAAAATAAAGTCTTTCTTTGTACAATGCATGATTAAGAATTGGAACTCCATGTGGAAGGACTCAATGTTTAAAATTTATTAGGTTTAAAAAGCAATTACACAAATGTGTGAAAGGACAGTCCATCCAGGATTATTAAATGAAAAGATTTTGCTCTGGAATTTGACAGCGTCTGAAAGGCATCTACTGGACACCAAATAGTGGAGGTGAACAGTTGCCATTCCAATTTAAAATCACTAATGTTGTGGTGTTTCTTGAATCAACTGTGCTTACTTCAGGTACAAGTGCACTCAGTTCTGTTACTCAGCTTTTGATGCCTTTGACAAGTAATGGATCAGCTTTGTAAGGCCCAAACAGCTAATCTTGATGGTAGGAAGCTTCCTGGTCTTTCAGGGTCCAGGCATTCTTCCTACTTCTGCTGGCTATGCTTTCTAACTTCACTTTATGCTTGTTTTTATTAAAAAAAAAGAAAGGAGGTATTTTCAATGGTATTGTAAAATGCCTTCGATCTAGTTCAGAATTTCTTTCATATTGTAAAGCAGATTGTCACAAATAACTGTGCTGGTGAACAAATCAATATGAAATGTGTAAGTGGAGCTGATGGCACCTGTGTAGTATCATGGTCTAGGTAATGGGCTTCCTGGTAGCCTTTTTTTCTTTTTTTCTTTTTTTTTTTTTTTTTCTTTTTTTTTTTTTTTTTTCTTTTGAGACTAAAGGTTTGCTTTTTTTTTTGTTGCATATCATACTATGGGATGGTAATCCATGAAGCTGTTAAAACAATCCAATCTTCAAAAGTTTCTGTCCAGTCAGTCAAAAGACACATTCTTTGTCCAGCCTTTGATTTCAACACTTTGATGAGGCCACACCCAGAATACTTTGTCCAGCTCGAGGCTCCCCAGTAAAAGAGAGACATGGACATAATGGAGTAAGTCCAACAACGGGTCATGAAGATGGTGAAGGTACTGAAGCCTCCTTCCTGTGTGGAAAAGCTGAGCAATTGTTTACCATGGAGAAGGGGAGGCTCGGGAGGGTCTTGCCAGTTTACATAAATACCTGAAGGGAGGGTGCAGAGGATGGAGTCAGACACTTCTCAGTAGTGCCCAGTGACAGGACAAGAGGAAGTGGGCATGAACTGAAACACAGATGGTTCCTCCTGAACATCACAAGCCACTTTCTTATTACTGTGAGGGAGACTGAGCATTGGCAGAGAGTGCCCACAGAGGTTTTGGCCTCTCCTTCCATCCCTGGGGATATTCAAAAGCCATCTGAATACAGTGCTGAGCACCTGGCTATAGATAGCCGTGGGTGAGTAAGGGCGTTGGACCAAATGACTTCCAGAAGTCACTTCCAACCTCAGTAGGGGTTTGTACCAAGGTACTCCACATTTTAGCCTTGAATAACTAAGTTCTGCAGGATTTGTTATTTAGCTACAACCTCATTTTCTATTAAAAATCTCTTCCTTTGTTTCCAGATAACTTCTGGGAGATACAGACTGCAGGTTTTTCAGTTGAATACCCTGATATATGGGACACAAGATACCATTTACTTTTAAGAATTAGAGTTCTATAGAGATGAAGTAGGCATCTGCTTTCATAATGACACTCGGTATAGGTACATCCTTTGAGTCCGTGACCCCAGGTTTGTTCTTTCATTTTTCAGTGAAGAGAGAATGCAAGATGACTGTTGTCCTAGCTAAGAGGCTAGGAAGATTGTAAGGTCATGTGTAATCTGTATGCTCTGTTACTTAGTGACCAAATTACTCCACTTAGTGATGAAATAACTCCACTGAATGTTCTGTGTAACGTAGTTTTCAAGTTTCACCTGAAATAGGAATTCAGACTTTTAAAAATAAATGTTCAGATCTAAATGTTTGGATATATTCCTTTTGAAGCTTGTATTTCAAGGGTATTTTGCTCTGGGTTTTTTCACAAGGATGATGTATTTTAGAAGATTTTTTTTCTTTAGCATACAGATGCACAGATGCGATTTTTCTTATAAAGATTGTGGGTAACAGATTATATCAAGGCCTGTGGCAGAAATAGAAATGTGTATTGCAATTCATGAATGTAGATTATTTCAGTGGCACCTACCAAGAATGTAATTGTTTCAGAGTTCTACAGAGTAGCTCCATAGGATCCAGTCCACAGTGTTATGAAGTGCTATTCTGTAGGCTTCCAACTGAAATATTTGTAAAACAGTCCTGTCACCACTCTTTTCAGGACCTTAATTTCCGTCAGGTCATTGCCACAGATGGAGGTAGTTGACTACATTTGAATGTGTATATGGATCTGAATTTGAAGGAGATAGTAAAAGCAATCTGTCCAGTATCTAAAACTCCTCTGAGGTATTTGTGTGTGTGTATGTTAGCAACCACATCTGTTAATTTTAGAGTCTTGTTAATAAGGATGTGGGGTGGGAAGAGGAACTGCTAAGGGTGGGGGGGTGCATTCTGTGTGTTTCAAAGTGCTCTAGCACTTTGATTCTCAGCCTGAGGGCAGAGCAGGAGCATCTGGTGAGGTACTACTGATGAAATATTGTCCAGCTCAAATGCTAGGGCCATGTGTATGTTCTGCAGTGGGACAGATTTAGCGTACAGACAGAACTTTAAAGGCTGTGTGATTTTCTGTTGAATAATAGCTTTAAAAAAATGTAATTTTGAAAAAGTTAATGGTTTAGTAAGATCAAACTTCAAGGGCCGTGAGAACTGTCTGTGTATTTTGTGATCCCCTGATTTGATTCTTCTCTCATTAGCATGGTAACATCTCACATCTATTTCCTTCAATAGTCTCCTCCTTTCTGCAGCTGCCCGCTCCCACTAGGCTGCTTTCTTTTTTTCCACTGTAAGCAGATGTTCCCATTTTCTTTCTTCTGTATACTTTCCCCTCTATTCCAGTACTCTCCACAAATGAAAATTTGACTGCTATTTTCTTTGATTTCCTTTTAGTCTAGATTCTTACTTCACCTGTTCAGATATTTCTATTCATTCCCCTCTGCTGTGGGATTTTTTCCCTTTTTTCTTGATGGAAATAGAGAATAGTTATGTTTATTGGGATTTTGGGGGCTTTTTTTTTTTGCCATGTGTCATGGTTTAGGAGCGGCACTCCCTCATTTAGTGCCTCCCTGCCACCTTCAGTGGGACATAAACGCAGAGATCATGGGTTGAGATAAAAGCAATTTGCTGGAACCAGCAGTGAGATAAGAACAGTAGCAGCAACAATATTAATAACAAAAGTTTACACAAAGAGATTGATTTGCAGGTAAAAATTGCTCACTGACTGGGACAGTGAACAAAATGGTGGACAGACCATCTGCCCCCATGTTTTTCCCCCGAGCCCAAGACAATGAAAAACATGGCAGACAGACCATCTGGTCGGGACCAGTGTTACCCCACCATTCCATTTGTTGCTTGGTCCCATGGAAGAGGAGTGCTCCCTCCTTCCCCCTCTTTTCCAGGAAGCAAGAGAGAGACCCATTTTCCTCCTCCCTGGCCATGACGTGAGATGGGATCGAATAGCACAGTGTCTTGGCCATGCCCACATGGCTCCAGCCTTCACCCCCTCATGGCTCTTGTAAAAAATTATTGGTGTCCTTGGCTGAAACCAGGACATTAGCAAAGGAGGTAAAAATTTCTAGAAGCAGTAGGAGGTATCAGAGTTTTCAGTGGGAAGCACAACAATTCAAACCAGCAAGAAAAGTAATATGCATCCTTTGCTTCTTACTGCTGCCAACTACATAAGGACATGACCTGAATTCTGCTGAAGAAGTATCATGTAAGTTTGCAGTAATTTAGTTTGTTGCATAATTGTAGAACTCTGCATACAATTCCTGCATGAGTTTCCTAGAGTAGATACGTTCTATGCTTACATGTTTTTCCTTAGTGTTGCAATGCCTTAAGTAGAGCTATGTAACATTGTGCATAACCCCCTCCTGGGTGAAAATTCCCGAGGCTATTAATAGCCACTTCATTTGCAGCATTGTTTCTTGATTTAAGTAGGGGATGAAGTGGTGCATGTTTAACTGTTAAATTTTTTTTGCATGTTTGTGTATCTCTGTATTATCTCTAAGACTTGTAATGAATAAATTTTGCTTTCTAGTGCTGGAAGAAGCAAACTTTTTTTTTTTTCTATTTCTGCCCCTATTAGTGTCCAGTTTGAGGCTGTCAGGATAAGTTTAAGCAAATTAATAAATTTAGATAATTTAACTTCTTTTTATTGTAACTAGAAATTATTTTCTTTCTTGTAAAGTTTTTGCAAAGTTCCAAGGTAGCTATAAAGCATTTTACTGTATTTTCGTTAAGGCATGAAAATTTATTGGAACCTGTGCTACAGGAATCTATAGGTCTTCTAGTGGAATCTGCAATTCTAGTGTTGACAGGACTGAGGCAACTCAAAAGTCATGTTTTTAAGAGTCACCGTTTTCAGTGTGTAGCTGAAGAAGTTAAGAAATTTGAGAGGTCTCTTAAAATGTGTAACTGCTGGAGAAAACAGTTACGTGGTTCTGGGATCTGTAGCCCCTTGACATACCCTTCTGGGTTCAGTAAGGGCTCTTTTTCCAGCGTAATCAGAAAAAGTGCACCTTTAGTGGTAACCTTCTTTTTATCCAGTAGCTTTAATGTCATTCTATTCCTTTGGAACCTGGGCTACAGAGTTCTCACATTGGTGGTGAAAACCTACTTTTGCTGTCACATGTGGAGTAAGCAGGGTGTGTAGTTTTTCCTGGTGCAGGAGAGTGCTAACCATTCTGTTGAATCTGTGCTAAAAGAATTTGAAGGCCAAGTGGTTTTGTGGGTAGAGTGGAAACAGACAAAAGAGGAGGATTGTGGCTTTGTAACCCATTTTTCAGGACCCTGGATATCAGCCCTTCTTCTAAGGACTGCTTTATGTCTTAGCTTAGTGATTTCATTTGTGCAAAATACAGGTTCCTTTCTGCACTGTGGCACATCCTCAGGAGCATCATGCTGCCTAGCAGATGTAGAGTATCAAAAGTGATTTAGAAGATGGTTCAAATTTGTGTCTCTACCTACTCAGAAGGGACTTGAATCTGTTTCTTCAGTCCCTGTGTGAGGTCTTGAAGTCCTTATCTCTTCGGTTGTATCCTAGGTAACAAAGCTCAAAGACCTCAAGAGGTCATTTAGTCTGTGTCCCAATCCTTGGCAAAATTTATTGTGCTTAGAAAAGCATTTTTTTAGAATGATGTAGCTCTTAAATATCTCTCTTAACATTTTCAGAATTAATTTCAGCTTAGGGAAATCCTCTTGATAATTCATGCTTATGTCTAGTTTTCTCAAGGATCATCACTGAGCTAGAAATTTTAATCCTATGTCTCCTTGACAGGACTTCTCATCTATATCTATCTCCTTCAGGAGTCAGTAGCACATTATATTATTGTAGCATATATTCTACTCTGAAATATTTGAAGCATGTATAACTTAATTTGGAGCAATCATACTGTAAAAGCTTGGAAACTAATTTCATTTGTGAAACAGTATACAGAATTAGATAAACAGTAGCAATACATTTGGTAAATAACATTTGACAGTGAAGATTTGTTCTGGGGGGAGGAAGAAGGAGAAGTTAAAAAAGGAGTACAACGAGATTGTATTTAAGGAAAGATTTGTGTGGTTTTTGCTTCTTAGTTTGTTTGCATAATAATTGCTACTAATACCTTATCAAGCGTATGTTGTTATTTTAAGTGAAATTCTTATGACAATGTGTGAATAATGAGAAATAAGTTCAGCTTACACAGTGTATTCGGGAGATCCTATCTGTATGAATTATTTTCTGAAAAGAAAGAATAAGCCAAAATCTCCAGCATTGTTAATATATGTTTATAAAATCACTTTTTCTTTGTGGTATTTTTAATAATGTGATTCCATCACATATTTAAAAATACATCTTTTTGAGGGGGGAAGGAAAATACATCTATATATCTATATCTCTTTATGCTGTATAGGTATATAACAACTTGTCTATATTCTAAGGTAATGTTTATTTTTTAGTAAGCCAGTGACTTTTGATAATTTTAGTGCATATAGTTAGACAAAAGCAATCACAAAAATAGATAAATGTCTCAGTGTTGAGACGTATTGCCATGTTTTTTAAGATTTTTTATTGTTAAAATATAGTTCATAGTCCTAGCCTGGCCAGGTTAACTGGAGCATGTTGCATGATATTTTAAATATGACTGAATTTGTACAATTAACATTAGCATGTTTATTCATGTCATATGTATTAAAAAAAAAAATCTAGAAGGCTAACAAGCTGACAAATTTGACTGAAGAGCAAAAGTCTTGGAATACAAGCAATACATGCAAAACCTCTCTATATTTTGTCTGTTTTCTATCATATTTTCTCTGTAAATTGACTATGCTTGATAGCAAATACGCTTTCTGAATTCATGAATGTTTTTCTAAATATTAAGAATTAACCGTGATTATATTTGTGTTTACTTTGTCAGCAAAAAGAGAGGAGGAGGATTTTGAAGAAAAAAAATCCATTAAGAAGCGAATCAAAGAATTAAAAGTTTTGGATCCTAAGATTGCACAGAATCTGTGTAAGTAGATACTGGTTTTTTTTTTCCCCCAGAAAGTAATATACAAATGTTCCATAAAAGTGTCTTTCTCTGTTGTCTGATTGCCAGGTAACCACTTCTTGTTTAAAATGTGTTTAAATATGTGGATGTTGTTTTTAAGCCCAAGCATGTGAGTTGATACAGCCGAAGCACTTAAGCAGACCCCAGAAGCAGTTAAAGATTATTCCTGTTCAAGGCTGTATATATTGACGTGCAAGCATACAGCTATGTATCTAATCTGTTTGTATGTCCAATATGTTAATCAAGGAATACTGGCTACCCCCCTTCCCCTGAATTTCCCCAAAAAGAAGGATGATAATGTGTGCAGGATGTCTGGCCATCTCATGAACTTTATAGAAAGTAGGCCATACTTGGTACTATGGAATAGTATGCAAAAAAAGAAGATAAAGTTTTGGTGGACAGAAGTGCTAGGAAGAATAGATTCCTAAATGCCATCAGAGATTAAATAAGAAATAATTGGATTATGGTGAATAAATAAAGAGTGCTTATAGGAGCATTTTGTTTTCTGGTTCTGTGGTTTTGGTTTGTCATGGTGCTTCTTCAAGGGAAAGCTCTGACAAGACTGTTGAAAAAAGTTGTAATTGTCACCTCAGCACAAAATACTGTAATAGCAGTGATTCTTCTGCAGAGTAGACTTGTCTCTGATCACTTACGGAGGTCTTCTGTGATGCTGGATGTTGTACATAACAAATGGATATGGAGAAGGCTGGAATTGAAAGAGAACAGTAATTAAAAATACATTAAAAATTATCTCTTACCTATATTACTTGACATAGGCTTTGTTAATCTGAAGATGGTATGACCTGTTTTGCTGCTGTTTTTTAAGTAGAAGCGAGATAGTTGTTGTCTTGCTTTCTTCATTATTTGTGGAATCTTTGTTTTAGCAATTTTCCTTGGATCTTTCCGAGTGCCTTATGAAGAGATCAAAATGATGATATTGGAAGTAGATGAAATGCAGCTCTCAGAGTCCATGATTCAGGTAACAAAAATGACACTTAAGATCCCAATATTTCAAGAGAAGCTTCTCAGTAAATAGAAACCTGTAGCTAAAAAAGCCTCTTAATGTTAACTTTTGGCTAATGAATCACTGCAAGAATCCTCTTGTCCTATGAACTGTAGATTTTTTTAAAAATTGTAATGCTAATATTTTTACGAAAGTAACTTGTGTTGTTTTTGACTGGGATTAAGTTTTTTCACTGTGGCTGGTGCGGGGCTGTGTTTTGGATTTGTACTGAACACAGGGTTGATAATACAGAGATGTTTTTGTTAATACTAGCAGGGCTAACACAGAGCCAAGGCCTTTTCTTCTGTTTATACTGCCCCGCTAGTGAGGGAGCTAAGGGTGCCTGGGAGGTTGGGAGGGGACACAGACAGGTGACCCAAACCAACCAAAGGGACATTCCAGACTGTATGGCGTCATGATAAGTATATAAGCTGGGGGGAAGAAGAAGGAAGTGGGATGGAGTGGTGGCGTTTATTTTTTCAAGTCACCATTGCACACGATGGGGCCCTGCTCTCCTGAAGATGGCAGAAAATACCTCCCTGTCCATGGGAACCAGTGAATTAATTCCTTGCTTTGCTTTGCTTGTGTGCATGGTTTTATCTCATCCCATGAGTTTTCTGGCTTTTACTCTTCCAATCTCTTCCTGATCCCACTGTGGGGAGAGTGAGCAAGTGCCTGCTTGGGACTTAGTTGCTGGATGGGATTAAACTATGACACAGCTGAATTTATATTCTCAATTTTCCATATTGTCCACACCTAAATAGAGACTTCTTCTTGGGTGCGTATGATGTTTTGTTTCTTCCCTACTTACCAATTTCTCCTTTGCCTTGTTTTTACCTCTGTCTTATCTGCACAAATCTCTGTTTTGTTTGTTTAGTTTGGGTGGGGTTTTTTTTTGTTAGAGCCATAGCAATCCAATATCTTGCCCTAGGGCATTTACAGCATTCACCGCTTCTCTTCCTTGGAATTTATTTAGGTAGTGTCTTCCCTTTCAATATCGTGTTTTTAAAACACAAAGCTAGTATGACTCTTACGTGGAGCCAAAAGAAAATGGAAGTTCTTCTATATACAGTGATATTCTAGGGTTGAAAAGCTGAAGATTTAATGAAGTAAATACAAATGAATCATTTTAGAGACATGGAAAAAATAATTTGGAAGGGGTGTCTTGAAGCCATTTGAGCCAAGGCTCTGCTCGAAGCCAGGTCAACTAGAAAGTTTGATCAGGGCCTTTTCCATCAAGTTTTTAGTATCTCCAAGGCTGGAGACCCCATAGGCTTTCTGGACACCTTTTCCAGTATGGAACACGTGTGGTGGAAAATGTTTCTTTGTTTATCTAACTGGAATCTTTATTGTTATAACTTGTGACCTTGGTCTTCTATTGCACAGCTCCAAGAGGAACTTAATTGCGCCTTCTTTGTACCCTCTGTTGGGTATCTGCACACATTTAAGTGCCTGTGAGGCTTGCTTTCCTGGAGTTCCACAAACTGACTTCTTTCAGTCTGTCCTTGCCTGTCATGTGCCATATTCCTGAGTCATCTTGATGGGCATCAGTAAATTTTAAAAGATCTGTCTTTGAAATAATTATCTGTCTTTTGAACATGACTCTGGCATACTGTGATCAACTTCGAATTATTGCTGTTGTGGCTCATAATGTCAAAACATAATATATTCAATAATTGATAATTACTATCTATCTACTGGTAATGTGGTGGAAGTTTTAGATTGCTAATCTCTTCAGCATACTTAAAAGTGTGTTACAGACTTGGGTACCAGTCCCTATTGAAACATGAAAGAAAGTTGAAGGTAGATTGGTTTTTTAGAAACATACTCTTTTTGCTGGAATGTTGATTAGTTGTAACAAATACAGGTATTAGGATCATAAAATTAGGTTTACATTAAGGCTTACTGAAATTCAGATGTGGCTTGTACTGCAACACATAGCAGCTCGTATTCAGAGGTCAGAACAAGTCAAATCTGTATTTGTATGGTTTCCCTACAAAATAAATTTCCACCATATCGGAATGTCAAAACAACATCCTACTGAGGACGCTGTGCAATGCTAAGCATGCCCTTTTTCTTCCTGCATGCAGTTTTGCCCTCTCCTTGTCACTTGGATTTCAAAGATAATCTCTCTTCAGCTATTTGGAGTTCACTATCCCTTCTTCATTGAAGAATGAGATGTTTCTCTTGAATATTTGAAGGAGCAAGCATGAACCATCATCTCCAGTGACAGTATATATAGTCATTGTATAATTCTCATTCTTTTGTTCAATGATGCAGTTAATATTGGCACTGAAACTATTACTTTAAGGTTATTAGGATGAACATAGTTTACACTTCTAAATTGTTTTTTTTTAGTCTAGTTTGCACTTAGATCACTTTTTCAAGGTTTTCTTCATGCTCAAGAGCAGCATGATGTGTATCTTTATTTTATTTGGTATAATAGTAGAAATTCTCTACGGTAGCATGAAAAACTGAGGGATGGAATATGCTCTGCTGTTATGTTCAGCTTGAACTCTCAGTCCATGCTTGCTCTGAGACTCTCTCATGCTATTTGATCTGTTTTCAATGGTTAAAATTTATCTTGTTAGAAAAATTAGGTCCTCAACAATAATAGGAAGCAACCTGTATAAATAAATACTATGCATCAAGATTATGAAAAACTGTCATTTTGATAATTTTTGTGTGTATTATTTAAAGAAGGCAAAACTTATTTTTGCATTTAGGCTCCAGGGGAAAAAAATCATCAAACCATTAATGGGTAGTTAATTAATGATAGTTAATTAACTTCTATGTGAAGTTGCAGTAAGCTGAGAAAATTTATTTTCATGGATAATTTTTTTTGTTTTTCTATCATTATTTTTAATTTCTTCTGTGGACAGTTGTTTTCATTATAATTGTATATGCCTTGGGATAAAGAATGCCTAATTTTCCATATATTTAAAACATCTAACACACCCTAGCCCACTGGAGCTATGCAGTAACAATATAATAGGAGATAACTTTTTGACACTCCGCTGATAATCTTTCGGCTCTATTAACTGGTATTAGCAGTAAAGTATGTTGAAAGTCAGTGTATCCAGTAACCTCCCTGTGTAGGTGGCATCAAAATTGAGTCCAAAGTGATTTTGACAGTGGTTGAGCCCTTTTGTGTTTGCTTTTGGAGGGGAGTGAACAATTTTATTAAGGAAAGGGTAAGAGAAGTTGAAGAGCCAAAAGTGAGAAATTATATCCTGCAAGTGTACAGTAATGTTAGCAGCTGCTGTGATTGTGTAAAAGTCAGTGGAAGGGAATGCAAATGATCATACTCACAATATCCTGTACGAGCACAGTCATATAAATCACTCAGGAATATAGACAGCATTTTTTTGCCAAGTGATTAATCACTTGAAGACCTAAATCAGGTGGAAAACTCAGTAGAACTTAGGCTTCAAATTTAGTTTGAAAGTTTGGATGTAATAATATTTATCAAATGATTTCATCCAAGTTGCTAGTTTCTGGGTAAAACAACCCTATAATAACTGAAAAGGGACTGAGTTCAAACTTGAAAATGGACTTAAGACACTCATCTTTCTTTGAAAGTGGTAGAACCATGTGCCTTGTTGCTTCAAAAAGTTGGTATCTGCCTGCATATATACTTAGGTTACTAAGTAAGTATCCAGCTGTCCGTCTCTATTTCTACCTTCGAAATATTTTTCAAGTATGCATTATGGCCATGCTATGATAATATGTTCTGTGTATTTCATCATTCTGAGAAGACAGAAAGCATATATAGGTTTGCAACCATATGGCTATTTTTCTTCTTTCATATAAGTTACCTTAGACAGTATGGTACTTCTTTCTGGGAATTTCTTGCTTTCAAGCAGGTTTTCTTGTTTAACTGTAAGTGTTGTTCAGTGTGTCCTAATATCACTCTTTCTGAAGCTGGAAATTTGTCCTTAATCCAACTCTTGTTATGATTAAGAAATAAAATGTATTTTCTCTCCATCTGTCTCCATCCCCTCCCCCCACTCTGCTTCATTTAGAAATTAAATGTAGTGCTGAAAAATGTAAAACCTCCAAAAGTCATGTTGTAATCCCAAAACTCATTGACTAATTACTGAAATGTTTCCTGTAACTTAGTAAAAATTCTTTCTTCTGCTTATTCTCTGTTTGATATTCAAAATGTGTTTCATCTGTAGCTGTTCAGAAGCTTTATTTGAACACCATAAAAGCTGCTTTGGTATCAGCTGCTCCTTCAGTTTTGGTTGCTTTTTTTCTTATTTTCTGATGCTCAATATTGAAAATATTCACCCAATGCTTGACTGTTTTTGTTTTTTGAAAGTTTTGTGGACAGTTTCTCTACATAGGAAAACTATTTCCGCATCAAACAATAACATTTTAGTTTTAGTAAAGATTAAGGAATCGTATTATATTTAGAGCTGTTTATGAGAGTGTTGCATATCAAAAAAAGAAATAGGTGTGTTACGTTTTTAATTTAAAATGTATCTTTTCACACTTTGTACCCTTTCATTTTTGCTCAGTGTTACTGATTTAGTGCCGGACAGCTTCATCCATAATTAATAAATTTAGTCTTTTTTACAAAACTATTTTCCAAATGTAATAGTGGTAAGGATACATATGACTGCTGTTCTGCTAAAAACCAGAAAAATATGTGTCCAACCACCCCATATGGACTTCTGAATTCAGCTGAAGCTGAATCTCACTTCTGATTTACTACTTCTAGCAAGTTTTCAGGCTAAATATTAGTGTAAGTAAGTAAGTAAGTAAGTGTAATGGGTTTAAACTTCTGTTTTGAAATGCTAGAAAATAAATTACTCTTTTCAAAATACTTTTCATCTAGCATTAGTAATTCTTGCCATCCTTTGGATGGTTATGTTACACTTGAAATTCTTGTTCTGTTTGCTTTGAAGTGTTCTGTTTGCAGAACAAGTGCCTATCAAGCATATTTTCTTTAAAAAAAGTTTAAAAAAAAGACTACAAGAAGTGTCTGTAGAATCAGTATCAGGTGCTGGCAGTATTGTATCACTTACCTTTTACACTCAGTTACTTTGTGTGTTGCTATGTACATTCTGGTGTCTTCAGGGAAGAGTTGTCTTAGGAGTGTATGGTAATGATGCACATGTAAACTCATTTGTTTACAGTAATACAGGCAACACAGAATCTGAGATTTTTAAGGCTATTTTGTTTTTCTTTATAGAATTTAATAAAACACCTCCCTGAACAAGAACAATTGAATGCATTGTCCAAGTTCAAGAATGAGTATAACAATTTGTCTGAGCCAGAGCAGTTTGGAGTTGTGGTGAGTTCTGTTTTATTATCACCTTTTGTTTTGGTCCTTTCTTGAAATACAGTTTTAATACAATGTTATAGAAAAAAATAGACAGTTGCTTCTTCCTAAAAGTGAAGGGGTTCCAGGCTGGGAGAAAAGTGCAAGTGCTGCCTTTCAATTGGACTTTTATTGAACATATCCATGCATGTGGAAGGCCTGATTATTGAAATATTGCTGCTGGAATGATTTTGAATTCTCTTTGTTTAAAAAAGTAATTTACTTTTGCAAAAGAAACCAAGCCAGAACCATAAAAACTTTGGTGTTATCTGTAGCAAAGTTTCACTGCGAGATACAGAGCTATATTTGAATTTCCATAGCTAAAATAGTTTGGCCTTACTTTTGTTTGCATTAATAAATCTCAACTTTTTCACTGAAGTTTTCTACACTAATATTTTTTTTTTCTATTCTCATTCTGTAAATGACAAGAAAATAATGTCATAGCCATCATGTTAACATATTCTGCCTCCTGCCTCCTGTGTTTTATACCGTGTTCTGTCAAGAGTTACACATAATCACTTTTTCCCTTCCCACTGGGAAGATATGTTTGTAATACCTTCCAGGTGGAATTCACGAAGGAAGACTGGAAGTGAAAAAAGGAAAATGCTGATTCAGTGCTGGCAGTTGATGCTTTTTGTGGAAATACAGTTTGCATATAATTTCTGTATCACTCATAATTCATAATTGCTAATTACTTCATCCAGATAGAGTAATGCTATATAGTTTCCTGGTGCATATGTCTATACAATTCTTTGATTTTTCTTGTCCATTCCTGGAGGTTCAACCTAAGGTGGTTATTGCTAAGATTAGTCTATCTGAGGGAATTTCCCGTGAGGGAATAATACTTATTCAGTTGGATGGAACTGTCAGTTGATGAGAAGAGCTAGACCAGCAACAGTGTAGGTAGAGTTTTGTTGTGTGTAGCCCAACTTTTCTGACAAATTTGTCTTGAAAAGTTGAGGCAGTGTGATAACTCAGAAAAATAAAATAAATGGACAAAATAATAAGAGGTCTTATATCTCAAAAATTTGTGGAGCTTCTTTTCTGAAGGAACAACCATTTTTCCACTGGAAAGTGCAAGTCCATGCTTCTCCTGGTTCTCCATGCAAAACATTAAAAATCAAAGTCCACAAAAGACCAAGTCCCATCATTAAGCACAGTTTCTCTCACACCTGTCACACCTTCTATGCATGTAGTAGAGCAGTTCAGAGAACAAGCTACAATGGTAATTATAGGAAACAATTTTTATTTCTGTTCAAGGGGGAAAATTTTAACAAGTCACATTTTTTACTCTTTGAATATGGAATCCTATCCATTTGCTTTTCATCAAAGTTCTTCAAGCTCCATCTGGCTCTCTTGCACCTTTTATTTTATTGTTGGCAATAAGCAATATTGTGGAATGGGCTGAGAAATTCTACTCATTTCTTTAGAAGCCACTATTGCTGCTAATATGAATCTTCACATTATTGCTGGTTTTGTTGGTTTTGTTTATCTTTCCTTAAAAATGTTGGTTTATGCCTCATTTTTTGCTGTCTGTTTTAAAAGAGAAGAATCAAACTTAAATACGAAATACAAGACTTTGTCTTTTAGATGAGTAGTGTTTTATAGTTATGTTTTTTTCAGAGAATTAGGAAATTCCATGTTAATTTGCTCTAAAGTTGTGATTAAAGGAACAATTGAACTATTCGACTCCTAAGGAAGAACCTAAATAGTGAATAAATGGCTAATTACTACTTGTGTGATAAAATTTTTTTTAACATGGAAACCCATTATCTTTCAGGCTTTGAATTGAAAGTCAAGGTTTGATACTCTGAAAGAAACAGCAAGACACTTAGTGAAATACTGGCTTGCTGTGACTGTTACAGTATTGTATGTTTAAGCAAAGTTAATAAACTTTTGTTGTTGGCTTAAAGACATTGAGGGCATGACTCTAAACAGTTCAGGTTCTCTTCATGTGTGTGGCTTGTGGTTTTGGAGTTTTGTTTAGGTTTTTATCTTATGGTTGTGAGGATTTGTTTTCTTTGTATGACTCTATGAGTTGCTTTTGTGGTTTCTGCCTTCTCTTTTTTAAAGTTATTTATCATTTTTATATTTTCTGTTCATTCAGCAGTAAGTATAAAATAAATCCTTTATTGTCCTTATCTTTTCTTCCAGACTTTGAGTTTTCTTTAGATAAACGACTTCATTTTCCTTTAGGTTCTTTCTTTCACTTACTCCAGGCTGGTGTCTCAGAGCGCAGATATTATCACCTATTACTGTGGTGTTTGTTTTTTGTTTTAGGGTTGTGTGGTTTTTTGGGGGATCAGGGGGATGGGGGCAGAGAGGGGCTTGCACAGATTCATTAACTATTCTCTGAAAATTACATTAATTCTGTTCATCTTATTAAAAACTTAGCTTACTATTGTTAACTTGATGTTTTATTGAATGTTGTATTTTCTTGCTCAAATTCTTGATGAAGTATGCTTGTGCTTGGCAAAAAATAAATACTCAATTGCATTTTTTTTACCATAGTTGTTGTTTTATACTTGGTTTTACTTACTGCAATAAACTTCCTCTAAAAGTTTTTTAAAACTTCCTCAACCTTCCTATTAATTTCTTGGAGGTTTCATTGATTACCACATAATCACAGAATATTTTCAGTTGGAAGGGACCCACAAGGATCAAGTCCAGCTCCTAAGGGAATAGCCCATATAGGGATCGAACCCACAACCTTGTCATTACTTGCACCATGCTGAATCTTCCATAAAACTTGTTAATGATGAAGATTATCTTTGTGTTTAGAAATGATAGTCCTGTGACAGCACACCAGCAATGTGAAACCCACTGGAGATGGAATTTCATCTAGATGTTTACCTTGGTGACTGTTGACAGAAGGTTGTGTTTTGGTGGTTTTTACATTTTTTACCTGGTGCTTTCTTCAATGGACAGTATAAATATTATGTTGCTTTAGGACTTTCAGCAGTGTTGATTTGTTTTGTGGTTAGTTCTTTCCTACTAAGAAAAAGGTATTGTTTTAGAGACTATTTTTTCCTATTTTTTGGTGTAGTGTCTGTCATCATATCAAAGAAATATTTAAGGAGTAAATCATTTAGTAATGTTAACCTCATTTGTTTTCAGTGAAGTTGTTAAAATAAGTATTAGATTTATTGATCAATTTATTGATTTATTGAGTGCAGTAATCTGTTTAATGGATTTTCATTGAACTATTACCATACCACTGGTAAATATATTATTCATAAGGAAGTTGTATACAAACATCTTTCAGCTGTTCAGAACTTGAATGTTCTGAATTTTCATAGAATTCCATTCTATGATTTGATGTACACTTGTCAGTGCCTGTAATTCTTTGTGGTGTAAAAGGGTCCTGGACCGTATTAAATTTATTATATTGTTTGAAATCCATAAATGCAATTCCATTTAAGAAATTACAGTTTTGATGTTTTTTATAAACATTTCTGATGTAAAAAGTTTCTAATACTTGACAGGATTCTATTAGCAGACATTTGACCTCAGGTGTAGGCAAGTGTACTAGCATTCTGACATATGAGAATACTGTCTCAAGAGCCACATGTGATAGCTCCTGCTATATTTCTTCTCTTATAACCCAGGACATTTGGAAAGATGTTCCCATATTGTCTGGTCGTAAAAAAAAAGGAAACAGATTTTTCCTTGATCACTTACATTTGCTCAAAGATAAAATTGAGGGAATTACAAAATATTGTTTCAGAAATAATTAATGCTCAGACCTTGTGAAATTCACTGACAGCTAACCCAAATAGAATTTGGCGAGCAATCCTCATGTGGCTTCACAGCTTGTTCATTGATGGATGGGTTTTTAATGAGTTTGTACCAAAGGAAAAGATTTCACTAGAGTAAATTGAAGATTAGAGTGAGGCCTGATGAAGGCTAGTTTGTCTTAAATAATTCAGCAGACACTTAAATTGATCAATTCCATATTCAGCTAATAGTTTCACCTGTATGTTCTCACTGAGGATAACTCAAAATGTATTAATGTTTTTTCACTGTTTGGAAAATATCATACTATCACTGTTTCTGCAGAGGTATACTCTGCCTTTCATAATACTTGATGCTTGAACACAGCCATACCTAGTGACATTTCAGTCTGTTTAAAATTCTGAAGTGTTGAAGTGCATCTGGGCTGTGAGATATTTTGATTCTGTTAATTTCTATCTGCAAGCGTTATCTTCCGTGTCTTCTAGATGTCATGTGTATCTGCTGCTCTCCCTTGTCAGTGTTCTATATCAGTATTTCCAGCCTTTGCAGGAGTGTTGCCAAAGATTAACTTTCTATTATGTGCCATCTGTGAGAGTTAAAAAATCTTTATGACAAATTGCAGTCAAGTTACCTATGTTGTAGAAAAGGAGAACATTAACTCCTGTAATGTTGATGTATTTCAAACCTTGAACCTGGGTAAGGGTGGAGAACAAAGCTCCAGAAATACCTTCTGAAAGCGACCATCATGATCTGCACTGGTCTGACTATTTGCACTTGCCATTGGATTGGCTTATGTTACTTCCTTTCCGTCAGTGAAAGATTGTGGTGCCATATTATAGATGAATGCTTCTGCAAATGCTTCAGTACCAGCAGGTCTTACTCTTATCTCTGTTTAGTTCCAGTAAAACCATTTTGGGTAGTTAATCTAAAGAACAGTTTAAAAAATTTGTTTTACTGTTTCTGATGTTAATTCAGATGGCTAGAAGTGGGTGGTTGGTTGTTCTAGCACACACATAGGCTATCTCAGTTTTCTTCTTGGAAGATATCTCTACAGCTTCAGATCAGGAATGTTATTTGCCCGGAGGGTCCCCATCTTTTGCTTCCAGCCATTCACTTTGCACATTCTTGTAAATGTTTTGAGAGCCTGTCCTGAGTCTGATTTGATGTTTTTCTTCAGTAGTAATGTAAGCAACCCTCTAATGTTCATGTCATGCTTTACACATCATAAGGAAAACACTTCTGTTTTGAGTAAGGACCATGATCCTGCCATTTAAACTCAGCAACTTCAAGGGTTTCTTGGAATTCAGTCACCTAAATTGAGTGAGATATCCAATTAACTGGCTAGTGTAGGGCAGCTGTGCTGAAAGGACCTGGAGGCTGATCAGTACCTCTTAAATCCCTAGAGCTTGAAATTACTGTGCAGATATTTTACCTGTTGCAGCTTTAGACTTTAGAGCTCAATGGAGCTCCAAGTGCTTTAGGATTTGCTTTCCCTGTGATCATTTTGTAGAACTGAGGAACTTTCTCCAAGACATGCAAACTGTCTTCTGCAGCATTCACTTATGTAACATTTCATGTCAGACTGTTTTTGCCACAGATTAACTCTGGTTCCAAATAGACCAAATAACCATATGGACAAAAATTCCGCAGTCATTACTGACTTCGGTATTGACAGGACTACAGAAGCTCTACTGTGGAATGTTTTTTCCTTACCAGTTCTGTCATCATTCTAGACATGTATCTTCCTTCTTAGGAAATTAACTGGGACACTCCTTGTTGGGTCAGTAGAGAAGATGATAACAGATATAACTTGCTGGAGGTCTGAGCTTTGGGGTCATGTCTGTCACATCAAAGATGTCAGAATCAGCTGCTAGCTGCGTAACATCAAATTTCACTTTTATGTGGGAGTTGTTAATGGGGTTCAACCTGATGGGAAGTACTAAACTTGCTGTCATGGTTTTGAGACATTCTCATCCAGACCTTGATCATGTGTCTGTACCTTCATGACCTCTATTTTGGGATATTCCATATAGTAGACTTACTTTTCATTAGGAGATGGATTCCTGGTAGCAGCCAGACAGAAAATGAGGCATTTATTTTAAAGTTAGGCTTATCAGATTTTTCCATCTGTAATACAGTTACATCTGATTTACTTTTAGAAACTTTTCTCCATTTGGTTTGATATTATATTATTTGATTTTAAATTCCTCAATGACATATGCCCTTGACTTCTGGTGTTAATTTATTTATTTTTGCTACCTGTATGAATTAGAGGTTTTACAGAGGATTTTTACCTATATTAAACTCTTGGTTTCCCATGAGGAAAGCTTTTCAGTCTAGTAGCATCTGCTCCATATGTGTCTTTTAATGAAAATAGCCTTTCAGACATCTGCTAGGCCTGCTAAAAATAGAAGAATTTTGGAAATTTGGACCCTCCCCTTCTTGGAAGATTCCTTTTTAGGAAAATATCATTGTCCAGTTTCAACTTGGAAAAACAAAAAGTGTCTGCATTCCATACTGATCAAGTTGTCAGTACATCTAATTGTATTTTTTAGATAAGGCAAAAAACAAAAGACTACTTTCTTTTCATGGAACTTACCTTTCTGTGAATTTCAGCATGAAGACTGTAAGCTCAGCTTATTTTGACAGCTGTGTTGTAGCCCCCATTGGCAATTCTGAGATCTGCTCACTGACCTTGCTGGTCCATCTTTGTTGAACATAATGCAATTCAAAACGGTACCAGGGATTTTCTGCGCTGTGAATCAGTGCACTGTCATCCACATGACAAGAGAAGGCTGCCTGTGTGCAGCTAGGAGGTAATTGATTGGTGTTGTCCCTGTGTCACTTAAAATACACTGCCTTCTATTCTGACCTGCATATCCTTTAGGATATTGCAAATCTTGGATTTGCAAGAAACTTAGTCAGTAGTAGAAATTCAAGCTGTTTATAATTCAGGCTGGAGAACCAAAGTAACAGGCCATGCTCTCTATCACTGCTAATAAGGCTGAAAATTCATTAGTTCAATTATTTGCTTGTATATATATATATGTGTGTGTGTGCGTGTGTATATAACGACTTGATTTCTCTTAAGTAATTTTAATTTTGTGTTGGCAGTTCTTGCTTTTTCATCATTTCCTTGAGGAAAAAGAGTGTGTCAAAGGTGAAGATAGATGTACTATTTCCACATATCCATAAAAACATTTCAAGAAAAACACTGGTTTTTTATTGTGAATTGACCTCCCATACTGCAAAATAATGTTTGATCTTTCCAGAATGCTGCTGTTTTTCACTAAGATTTAGGCATGTTGGCTGTCCTTTTCAAATTGAGCAGGATGTTATTTTGTCTTCTTTAAACATGATAAAATGTCTGTTAAGGTATCAGTCCTTCCTTATTTGATTTCTTTTTCTGCTTTTCAAGTGCCTGGGTCTAAAGATAAGTGTCAGGAATTTCCCCTTTTTACCTCTGCACTCTTTAGAGTTCACTGATGCTGCAGTGGTGAAAGCCATACATTATCCACAGGGAATGGTGTTCCAGTTTGCTCTCTTTAGTCAGCTTTGCTGTAACAGTTATTTTACTTTTTGGATGGGAACATTTTCAGGTGGTCTGACAGCTTCAGCACTGTTGCTCCTTTTAAAGAAGGTATGAAACTGAAGTGCTTGCAGTGTTTTTCTCTATGAGCTTGTGACAGGAATGAATCCCCTTCAGTGATCAAAATGTAATGTCAGTGGAACTTCTGAGGTGCTTTCCGTTACTTGACATCAACAAAAAAGATAGTGAAGGTACACATATATCAGACTGCACATTCTTGTAGTTGCTTTGTGATTTATGCTGTATTTGAGAGAAAAACCTGTCTTTGCTGTTAGATGTGAGATCTGTGAGAGCCACTACCGAGTAGCTCAACTCATAAGTCAGTTCCCATTTGGACATGCTTGTAGTGAGACTCTTCTTGTGGACTATTACTTAAAAAGTAGAACAATTAATTACCTGTATGCTGAGTTCTCTGACATGTATAGCATGTATGGGTTTCTTCTTCAACTTCCCATTTTAGTTATTTGGATTGTTAGTTTTCAGAATTCCACTATCAAGACTGAAGTAAACTTATGTCCTTATTTGCTGATTATTAAAAAAATATAGGATGTTAACATAAGCTGGTCAGCATTGCAACACTTAAATTCTTAGCATCTGTTGTGGTAGGGTGTATGGATTTTACAGTTTGAATATAACTGTGGACTACATGTCACAAAGAAAGCCAGATATTACTAAGGGAACTCTATCTCTTCCCAATTATTGACTTAGCAAACAGGTAAAGAAATAATACCAACAACATGCATTGTGCATGGATTTCAGAGTATTTTGAACAACAACAACAATAATAATAGTAGTAGTAATAACAATAATAACAATCCCAGTGGCATTTCTGTTGTGTTTCTGATATGTGTTCCTGTTTCTAATTTTCTAGATTACATATATCTGCATTCATCCTTAAGAATTACATACTTACATACTGGGTGTCTTAATTTCTTATAGTTCAAGTGGTTCTGATGAAAACTGCCCCTTTTATGCAGATGTGCATGCTCATGTTTGTGCAGCTCATCTTTGTGGTCTAAAGTGCACATGTATTTCAGTTTCACGGATCTGGCTGTCTGAAAAGCCTAGAGTCCATAAATGATGCATCTTCTCGTGATTCTATAGTATCTTGAGTTTAGTACTATTTAAAATCAATGCAACTTACACTGCATTTTTAAAGTTTCTATGGTTTACTATTAATGATCATCTCTGTTGCACCCTGAGTAGGGTATTAAATATTAAAATTCTGGATAATTTTAATGGAGTGTTGTGATTTTTTTTTTTCTAGTCTAGTCTCAACTTTTTCCTGATTAACTTCAGGACACAACTTAAAATTAAAAACATTGTTCTCAAGATGCTGGGAAGTAGTAGTACATATACAAATTTAGTAAGATAATTGAGGAAGAGTTAATAGTGATTCTTCCTGATAGAGCTAGGAGAGTGAATTTGTAGCACTTGCTTCTACCCACTACCTTAACTTTCTTTTAAGTAGTTATTCTTAAATTAGGTATAAAGTCGTAAGAGTACTGTGTTAATTTCATGTGGAATTTAGGTATTTCTCTTTCTATTTTGCTGCGAGTTCAAATTCAAGTTCCATTATCATCTGTTCTTAAGTAAGAATTTTACCACACTTGTAGGATAAGAACAGAATATCTGCCTACAGTTGGTACTGAGCTAATAATGTTCAAATTGTACATTTTAAGTGTTTTACTTGAGCACCAGGCTGGAGGCAGTCTGTGGACTAAAGTGCAACAGCTGATTTTCAGCCTAGTTTAATCTGAAAGACATCCTGATTGTGTGCTCTGCTTTATGATGAAAACCAAAGTATGGTTAGTGGAAAGGATTTTGTATTTTATATCAAGATTTTTTACCTGATCTAAAATGCAAATGATATGTTGACTTCAATGAGACATCATTGAGTGGCTGCACAGCTATGCAGGCATTTCTGAAATGGCCTAGTAACATAAAATGTTAACTCTACCTGATTTTATTTTCTTCTACTGTCACAGTGAAACCAATAAAATAATTGTAAATTCCATCCTCTTCTGCTTCTATATCAAAGCCTTTGGATTAGACAGCCTTCAGTTTCACTTTACACTGAAAATGGATGGAGTGTCACCATTATCCTTTACACTGAGTCTCTTGGGATAATCAGTACCATATGACTTATGAACATTGCACTGTCAGAGGAATTTTCACATTGATAGACTAGGTCTGTGTTGAGAAGTAGTCTGTAAAACCTTAGGTATCACTGTGGTTTGGAGGGAGATATGTCCAATTTAAAGGCAAAAGTTTAAGGCCACTATATGAAGACTACTGCTTTGTAGAAGTGCCAATATAATTGCTTCTTTCTTGCATTGAGAAGTACTGATAGCTGGAATAATGTGTTCATTTTTAAGAAAGAAAAAACAAAAAACCAAAACTTAGTTTAAGATTTTGGGAATTGTCAAGGTATTACTGTCTTGAATCTGGCCTTGAGAAGGAAGAAGACAAGGATGAGGAAGGAGATCTTACGGAATTAATGAAATTGATGAGAAAACAGGGATAGGGAAAATAAGATAAGCAACTCATGGAATAATTTTTTAGTGTTTCTAGTGTGGATGTAGTAAACAATGTGCAAAGTATGTCTGGAGTGAGAATTCAGTGACCTAGTATATAAGAAGATCAAAATTTCTGTTGAAAATACATATCAGTAAACCATAGAAAAAGCCAGGTATTTTGTATATGATCTACAGAAGCTGTTTTCCTGGGAGCATTCAGCTGCACCTAATTAACTGTATTAGGTTAGTATACAGAAGTGTAGGCGGTATGAATACTGGTATATATTAGTGTATGCTATATTAAGTGTTTCATAGCTGAGATTTTTCAAAACTGTTATTTTCCTGCAAGTTTATAATAAGCTCTTATTGACGTCAGCTTTCAAATATTTGCACCAGAAAATGAGATTTGTCTTGTTTTGGTACTAGAGTTAGACAAAATTTGTGAACTACTTTCATTCCTTTGCAACTACTGGGTCATAAACTTGGATTAGTTTTATAGGATTTGGTATGTGAGTTGACAGATGTGATACATGATGACACTTTATCTTTTATTGCTTACACATACTAGTTATTTGGAAAGGATGGGGGCAGTTCCTATTAACCACAAGATGGGATTTCAGTTGCTTACCCAAGTGTCCCTCATTCATTCATTCATTTGCTATCAGTTATAGCAGATATATTGCTTCTTCAAGCCTGTCACACCAATAAATCATTTCAGAGCATATGCATTTGTACAGTGCCGAAGTGTACTATGAATTTTAAAGGAAATCTTCTATTTTTCTTTTCAATCAGATGAGCAACGTGAAGAGACTACGGCCACGGCTCAGTGCTATTCTTTTTAAGATTCAGTTTGAGGAGCAGGTGAACAACATCAAACCTGACATCATGGCTGTCAGTGCTGCCTGTGAAGAGATAAAGAAGAGTAAAAGCTTTAGCAAGCTGCTGGAACTAGTATTGTTAATGGGAAACTACATGAATGCAGGTTCTCGGAATGCACAGACCTTTGGATATAATCTCAGCTCGCTATGTAAAGTGAGTTTTGAAATGTCCATGTTGAGTATTACACGTTTTGGTTTTTTTTTTTAAATTTTGCTACTTTAATACTCTGGTTTTGATGTTTTTCCTGAAGTTAATTATTTGCTTACTATTTTTTTTCCTTATTATTAGCATTAGTTGATAGTTTGAACAGTACAGCTAATCCATGAATAGTCATCTTGAGACTGTCTTGCATTTAATCACTTTTAAGTGATTCTATTTTGAGGGAATAATAAAAAACCCAAACTAAATAAGGTTATGTAAGGACCTTATCACTGTGATCATAGTAGTTTTGTAATTTTAACATGTCTGAGCACTTCTAAGACATCTATCACATTTTAGTATGTTTTAATACAGTTATGTTTTCTTTTTTACGTGAATTTGCTCCTTACGTGATTCTCTTCTTATGTTGCTGAGTTTCATCAGTTTCTTACTTCTTCTAATTTTTCTTACATTTTCATTCTTTCAACTTTTATATAAGGTATATACTAGAAGGTGTCTATACTTTCCTGAGTGTTAATTTATAATTCATTCTAATGCTAATTACCTTTCCCATATTTACTGTTGTTATTTTTTTTCCTGTGCTCTCTGGGAGTTTACTGCAAAATCTTCAGAGTTCACATACAGTTCTTACAAGCAAGGAGTTATTTGAAACTTTGTGTGTAGTCTTTGTCTTTCTGTTTCTTTATCTTTTTGTACAAGAGAAAATACAGTTTGTTAACTTCTACATTCATGAAACTAATCACTGTTACTCTGCTATATTTCAGAAGAATTCTTTCACTGTGGTTTTTGAGTGTTGAATGTGATACCTGTGACATAAATACTTAACCTAGTTTAAAGTAAACATTAAATATGAGTCATCCACCTAGAGTTAATACATTGTAGATGAAGTGACTGAGTTAGAGATACAACTTGTTGAGAAACATATTCAGAAGGAAGATACTAAAGGTTCTTACTCCAATTAGGTGCATTTACTTAAGTATGGTTTTACAAGAATCTGTCCTAGGTGTGGTTGTATTCTCTGTATTTTTAATGTACAGGACAAAAAATATATTTATGAAAACAATGTGAAGGTAATTGATATAAGCACTTTGCAGAGCAGGAACAAAAGTCAGAATTTATCTTGGAGACATAATTTATTAAGATCTAGAATGTGAAGATTTTGAAGATAGCCATGGAGTACTAGAAAAAGGAGAGAGGACTGATGTGTATAGATAATGAAAGTATGGAATGAATGACTGTAATAGTTCTTCTACACCAAAGAGCAGCCATGAGTATTCTCAGAAGAGGGATACGATATTGATATGTTAATACTCAATCATTCATTAAATACTGAAGTATTAAAATTATATGCATGTTTATAACACAGGTTCATATTTATAGCTAATTTCTGTTATATATCACAGAGTATCACATATGTCACAGTGTCACATTGTAGAAATTTTTTGTGGTGTTATTGAGACATCTTTCACTGAGATTCCCAATACAGTGGAAGTAACATATTTTATAACATTGCATACAGTAAGGATCCTGGAATACATTTTTGGGTTTTGATATATATATGTGTTCTGTTTTCTGTTTATTTGGAAAACTGTGTTTCATATTATTATTAATCCATTTGGCTGAAGGAAAACATGCACGTTCTGGAAGAGTATATTTCATCATAGTAGAATTTTGAGCTATAAAAACAAACCAGACTTTTTACAGTTAATTATGACATATCAATACTGTGTTAAGGACTTTGTGCCTTGATATTCGGATGTAGAGAAGTCTATGTGCAATTGTGGCACCCCTTTTTGTACTCATGCTTACTTTGTGCCTACATGCTTGTATACTTTTCCTGCTAAGTTTTTTATGTAGAAATAGTTCTTAAGTAGTGAAGAATGTGATAGTTTCATACATGATGTCATTTTCTATTTATAAGAATCTCTTTGATTTAAAACAACGTCTCAGTTGGAAGACTACAGCAGAAGTGTTTGTCAGTTGTCAATTGTTAGCGTTTTTGCATGAGTAGCTGCAAGTTTTAAAGTGGCCAGGCTTGAAAATAATTTTATATCTATAAAGAGTCCAGAAAGAAAAGTTTATGCTTAAGAATTATTGAAGTTAACTTTTTTTAAACAATGAGACCTATGAACTCTTATTTACTGTGTTAAGAATTGATAACTAGAAGAAGAACTTGTATGCATTGAGGTTGTATAGCTGCCACTATGTAAATATTTTTAGGCTAGAGTTGATTTCATACATAAGGAAGGAAATCATGTAATGCAGTGGATATGTGCATTATATATAGTCAGATTTTGCTGATCAACTTTGATTTTTATTTTTATACTTTCATGTGCTTATTCACAGTTTTGCAAATATTGCTGTATTGTTAAAATAATTACATTTTTGAAAGAAATACGTGTACTGTTTTTGAATACTGACCGCAAATATTGCGTAGATAATAAATATTTAGTGTGATCTTTCTAGGGATTTTTAGCAAGGGGAGAAATTAAGCAGGCCATTGCTGTCTTGAAAAAAAATGTACTACTCTAACAGTTTGTTCTTTCCTTTCCTGGATGAATAATTGCTAATATTTATTAATTATTAAAATGGTCAGAAATAAAGTTTTTCTCAGTGTTTTTACATTTCTTTTTCTTTTTCCTGCCCAGTTGAAGGACACAAAATCAGCAGACCAGAAAACAACATTGCTCCATTTTCTCGTAGAAGTGTGTGAAGAAAGCTATCAGGATGTCCTGAATTTTGTTGAGGATTTTCAGCATTTAGACAAAGCTAGTAAAGGTTTGTGTGACTAACTCAAGTTTTGATTTTGACACATTACAGTGTCTTGTGTGTGAGATGATGCTTATCTTTTTACTAGCAATATTTAAAAATTAGATATTAATAGTCAATATCACAAATCAGTAATTTGAGCTGCTGTGAATGGTCTTGAACCATACTTATTGTTTGGTCCTCTAACATTTACTACAGGACTTCCCATTACCTTTTTTCTGACATATCTTCTAGAACCATTTTCCAAGTTGAATTTCTTTTAAGAGTTCTTTTCTGTTAATAGATCTTAATTCCAATTTTCAATCTTTTGTATGGTAAATGTATCACTCACTGTCTTCTAATTCAGACATGCAGGAAGGCTGTCATGGCATCACTTAATTTTATTTTATTTTTTTCAAAACATAGAATAGTTTTATCTTCCCTACATGTATGTTTTTCATGCAACAGTAGCATTTGAAGTCTGGAAAAATTCGTACTGTTTCATCATGCAATACAGAATATGGGAAATCTTTGTATGAACAGCAGCGGAGTTTTTTGCAATTAATTTCTTAATTAAAAGTGCCTTTTCCATATTTTATCAGTTTAAGTAATTTAAACAGACTAAGCATGAAGGTAGAAATTGATGCTACCTCAGCACTGTCCTACTCTTGAAGGAAAAAAATGATTGGATGGTCTGTTTCAGTTAAAATTTTTTTAGTTTATGTCAGTTCGGAAATTATCACAGTTTATCTATATTGCTTTGTAGAGTGTCACTCTCATGCCTCAGTCAGTCTCCCTGCCACAAATTACAGCTTTGCAAAACCTGCCTCTGATAGAGAACTTGAGATAGTGGTTCCTTACACAGAGTTCACTTTCTGGTTCATAAAGTTTCCAAGTTTACTTGATGCATTATAACCTGTAAAATTTAAATTATTTTTAAATAGCTGTCAAATGCTTCAAACCCTTCACCTACCTGTTTGTACTGGTAATAGAAACAGTTTCTGCTGTGTATAAATTTAGTGTGTTTGGCATTATTTTCACTGTTAACTGGTCACTGTTTTTTTTTCATTACTAATATATTCTTGTCTGTATTGTGGTTGAATTTTTTATATCCTTATTAGAAGGCATTATTTTCAGTGTAGACAGTCTTCTTGTCTGACAGTGCTGACTATTTTCTGGAAGAATTCTGAGACCTAAATCAATGACCATTCAAAGAGTAGCCAGTAAAATTATCAGCTAGCCCAGGCTTTCTGTTCTGTTTTAGGCATCTGCTAATGACTAGTTGAGTCTTTGATCTCAGTATGAGGTAGGATGGAAATAAATGATCATGTTTTCAAGTTTATATATTGAATTTACTACAGTGTATTATGAGATGCATTTTGCATTTCAGTTTTACCATATGAAAAAGACAAAGGCTTAGAATAACTTAACGGAGTAGTGTACCAGTGTGTTTGTTTACACTTGTTTCCCTACCTGCAAAACTCCACTCTGTTTTTGAACCTTTTAGTACTCCTGCAAAAGTACATTTCTATGAAGCAAGTTGATTTAATATGCACTGACTTTTGTACAGTAAATTTTTAATGAAGTGGCTGTTTTTGCTTGGGCTTACCAAAAGGTCAGTTAAAAAGAAAGTCTGTGAATCTCTTCAGTCACATCCACCATAATGGTCTCATGTAACTGATAGGCTGATGAAGTCTGACAAGTTGACTAAGAGAGCTGGGAAATCATAGCAGATACTACAAGCAATCATTATGACTACTAGGAGCTGAGACAGAGGAGAAGTCATCAAAAATCTTCTATGTAGTCAAATATGTGTATTCCAGAAAAAAATACTTGTTTTAGAACAGAACTTTGATACTAAGGGCTTAGAGCATTTCCTCCATCCCAAGATACTGTAAATTAGGGTTTAGCAGAAATAATCCATCCTGATTTGCATTTCAGGGAGGCAGTTTACACTTCTAGTGAATCTGGAAAACCGCTGGATCCAAATGTTAATCTAAGGGTTACAGGCTGCTGATAGCACAGAAGGGAGGAAGTCAGCCTGGGTTTCTCCTGTCATCCAGTAGAAAGGTTCTATTCACATATATGCTGATTTGTTCCTCAAAGTTGTTGGGTGAGGAGACAACATCGCTCTTTTCTGCTTTTGTATCATGTTAATATAATGTTCAATTTTTCCCTGAACCACAGAGGTTGTATTTTGGTCCAGTACTTGATTTTAAATCCTTTTCTCTAGCTTTTGTCCTGGCAAAGGTTAGGGCTTTGTACAGGTGGTGGAATTAAATTCCCTGCATGGTTTTACTGAACTTTGTTTTCTGAAGTAATTTTTTAAAGTAATTCCCAAGAATAAATCAATGAAGTTGGATAAGAATATTTTATTCTCCTATACCTTTCTTGCAAGCTAGTTTTTATTGAACTGGTTTTATTAGCTGTCTGCATATCCATGTCTTCAGATTCAATAATTTCACATTTTATATCTGGCATGAAAGTATTATTTGCAGGTGTCCTTTAAATTATAAATCAAAATTAATGTGGTAGAAAGATGTGTAAATGCCATTTGAACAATATTAACAGAGAACTTGAACATACATATTTACACATAAAAAATGGAACTATGCCGTTTTGGCTTGATCACCTTCAAGTAATTGTTCAGTCTTCTACAGGTTTCTCAAAACAAGCTACTTAAAGGATGCTTTTTTTTTTTAGAATTTTTCCTTGACATGACTGTCCTTGTATCACCCAGCCCATTTGTAGCATGCCTTGTATCTTTTTTTGTTTTGTACTTGCTCATTCTTAAAACTTCTCTTTCAAGTTATTTCTTATGCAAAATGGTGAGCATTAGAACATTGCAACATTCAGCAACTCATTTTCATTTTATCCTTTTCAGACGAAACATTCTTGCTTCTTTCATTTCATTAAGTATTGTCCAGTGATCGTACAGTAAGCTGTTAAAATAGCTTGTAAGACTTCAAGAGCAGCGACAAGTGACTGCGCCAAGTTAATGGTGAAGCTAACATATTTTCTAGTATTTTATAAATTATTAAATATTCACAGTATGTAAAAAAAGAGTATTTTTTAAAATTTTACTTTGAGAGGCAAACAGTAAGGGACATGTGACCTGTGCAATTGAAGTTTGCTTCAGGGTATTTAAGATATTTCATTTGTGGGGTGTTTTTTTCAATTGTGTGCTGAAGTTTTAGTTTTTACTTTTGTAATACTAGAAGTAGATTTAATTCACTGTTACAGTACATGAATTAAAGATACCTTTTTACTTTGAAGTATAACAAATCCTGTTTTCTAAGTGCTCTTAGATCAGCAGGAGGAACTTTCCTTGCAGCTAATGAGCTTACAGATATGACAGTTCCTGAAGATTTATATAATTAAAGCTGTCTTTTCTTTCAAACATAATCACTTTCCTGCTTTTCTGTTAGTATTCCAGACAAGAAATATTTTGGTAATTCAGTACAATTTACTAATTTCTTATTTTATGGTATTGTAAAGATTTATATTGCATTTATCCAGGCTGCTGTTTTACTTGATTGACTCTAATTTACAAAGACCTTACAGGTAATAGAGTTTTTCATATTGTAATAACACTATAAAGCTGCAGATTTTCCTTTCTCTAAAAGACATTAACCCATCACAGCTTTACAACTAACGTATTCATTTTCTCTTTTTTGAAACTTTTTAGTTTTTTTCCATAGATAATTAATTTCACTTCAAAATAAAAAAAGCTAGGAACCAAATTGAAAATGTGAAGTTTAAACTATATTAATGAAAAATAGGACACCTCCACCTAAAACACTTAAAATCATTAGGACAGCATGAGAGACAAATATTAATATATACGCTGTAAGCATTCTGTATGTCATAAGGAAAGGGGTTTTTTTCTTATTAGAGAGTTTCTAAGTCAGTGGCAAATTTCTCAGTACTATTAAATAATATATTTATGCTATACGTTGCTTGGGTTTTTGTTTTGATTTGGGTCACAAATTCACAGGCTCTTATTTTCAGGCTGTCAGGATTGTTGTTTTTGTTTGGGTTGCTTTTTCTATGCTTTCAGAAAGCATTGCACACTTCATGAGTTACTCCATACTCTTATAGTCTATCAGCACCAAAATCAATAGATGGTTTCACTATCTTGCAGATGACACAGATTTCTCAGTTCCTATAGCAGACTTACAGTGTGAAATAGACTCAGTGCAGAAGCTGAAAGCAGGGTTTGAGAGAACAAAGAAGCACCCTCTGTAAAAGACTGGGCTCACAACCATTTAAGGAACCTTGAAGATGCGTAAGTCCATGGGACCTGATGAGGTACTTGCATGGGTCCTGAGGGAACTGGCCAAGGAAGTGGGTAAGCCACTGTCCATCATATTTCAGAATTCATGGCAGTCTGGAGATGTTCCCACTGATTGGAAAAGAGGAAATATGACCTTCATATTTAGAAAGGCAAATAAGGAAGACCCAGGGAACTACAATCTGTTGACTCTCGCCTGAGTGCCTGGCAGAATAATGGAGCTGATCCATCTGGAAACTAGGCTAAAGGACATGGAAAATAATGAAGTGTTTGGTGACAAACAACATGGCTTCACTAAAAGCAAATCATGTCTGAAAAATTTGGTGGCCACCTATGATGGAGGTTACAGCAGTGGTGGATGAGGGAAGGATGAAAGATGTCATCTATGTGGTCTTTTCAAAGCATTTGACTGCTGTCCTGCACAACATCCTTATCTGGAGTGGAAAGACCTGGATTTCATAGATAGACCAGTCAGTGGATAGAAAATTGGCTCAATGGTCACACTGAGAGAGATGCAGTCCATGGCTCAAGATCCGTGTGGAGACCAGTGAGTGATGACTGGTGTTCCTCAGGAACTGGTATTGGGACTGGCGCTATTTAACATCTTTGTCAGTGACATGCACAGTGGGATCAAGTGCACCCTCAGCAACTTTGCCAGCAACATTAAGCTCTGTGATGCAATTTACCGTGGAGGGAAGGGATACTATCCAGAGGAACCTGGACAAGCTTGGGAGGTGGGCCTTTTGAAGTTCAACAAGGCCAAGTACAAGGTCCTGAACCTGGGTCAGGGTAATCCCAACCACAAGGTGTAAGCTGAGCTGCATCAAAAGAGGTGTGGTGGGCAGGTCAAGGGAGGTGGTTCTGCCATTCTACTCTGCTCTTGTGAGACCCCACCTGGAATTCTGTGTCCAGCTCTGGGGCCTCCAACATAAGAACATGGACCTGTTGGAATGAGTCCAGAGGTGGACCATGACGATCATCAGAGGGCTGGAGTACCTCTCTTTGTGAAGACAGGCTGAGGGTTGGGGATGTTCAGCCTGGAGGAGAGAAGGTTCCAGAGAGACTTTTATTGCACCTTTCTCTACCTAAAGAGATCTCCAGCAAGAGAGTTGGAGAGGGAGTTTTGACAAGTGCCTGTAGTGACAGGACAAGGAGGAATGGCCTTAAGCTGAAAGGGGGCAGAGAGGTTGTGGACTCCCCATTCCCAGAGGTGTTAAAGATCAGGCTGGATGGAGCTTTGAGCAACCTGATCTAGTGGAAGGTGTCCCTGCCCATGGCAGGGGTGTTGAAACTAGAAGATCTAAAGTCCTTTCAAAGCCATACTATTCTGTGATTCTATGGAATCGTAGCCCATTCAGAAATCTACCTCAAAAAATGTTTGAAGCTAATAGGGAAACAGTTTTATCTTACGTTTTTTTTGTTTGTTTGAGAATTCCTTTTTTAAAATGCAAAGTTAATTTCCCTTTTTTTAATGTTTTGTATGGGATTTCTCTACCTCAGATGATAGTTTTCAAGAATGATGGCTATAAATTATAATCAGGAGTCTTGGTACCAAACCAGAAGTCCATTTTGAGAAGTCCGCTGACTGGAAAATCACTTTATTCCTTGCAGCTTTGAGAACTTTTAGTTTCTTGTTCTCTAAGCCACTTGGCTGCATATCAAGACACTACCCAAGAAAAGTATCAAATGTGTCTTATGCTTTCCTTTATATGGTAAGAAGCCAGTGTATATTTTCCTTAGCTATTGAATACTCTTATAAGTTAGTCTAGAGGCAGCTAAACAAGCTAAGCATTCCTTAAAACAAGTGAAAAAAATGTGTTTTTGTTGGTGGAAAAAAAAGCAACTGTATTCTTAAAGACAGAGATAGATTGCTCATAATGATGATTGTATAAATGATGCTCAAAATAGAAAACACAAAATTTTACGGCTTAAGAAATAAACAGTAATAGGTGTTGAGTTGATTTGGCTTTCAAACGAGAAATATTAACTGTAAAGCCTTAAAATAAATACTGAAGTATAGCAAAGTAATGACGAAGAATTCCATATGGAAAAAGAGGATTGAGATACTGCTGTTTAAAAGGAAGAAAAAGTTTTTGGAAGTCATCTCTTTTCTTGCTGTTTGATGTCAAGACTGAGAAAGTACGTAATGGTTTTAGTCACTAATTTTGCAATATGATAGAGTACTAAGCAATAGAGGAAGTTACAAAGTAAATATTTGTCCATTAATGCAGTTCTTAGGTTAGAAGTCTATTTCAAGCTCTAAGTTGTGTGGAAGAGATTCTTTCATAAGACTGAAAAAGCTTGTTATTTTGTGGCTACTGTTTTTTTTAATTATTTGAAAAAAAGTTGGCTTTTAACTTTGAAAATCTTAGGCTAAAAATTCGTATCTATTTACAGGAAATGTACCATTTAAGACAAAAATATGCCACTCCAATATTTAAGATAGCATATCAGGAGCATTGGATATTTGAAAAGGGGAATTCAAGGTGATGTGGTTTAAAGTAAACCTTTAAATAGTTCTGCAGTTTTGTATTTATTCATGGTTTTTTGCAGTGCTGTCTATACTTGTAATGGATCAACAACTCTTGCTCTGTTGGGACACAAGTCCTATATCAGCACACTGCAGATTTGACATATTCTTACATATTCTAATTTGAACCATTTAATAATAAATTTAACTTACTGAAAATGAGTAGTTAAACACATCTCCTTGTACCTTGTCTTTTATTTTGGGGGGTTTTTTTGGTAAATGCATTTCCTGATATAAAAAATATAGCTTTAAGAGCCAATGGAACATATGCAATACTGTTACGTTTTGTAAATAATCTCTTTAATGTTTGTGGCTATAAGTTATGCGCAGAAGTGTTATGTGACAAGTAATTTTGAGTTCTGATTATGCCATGAACTCCTAAAAAGTAAGTGAAATACTCTGTTTCTTTAAGGCATAGAAATATATGCATGTTTTACAAGCATTAATTAGCAAATCAAATACCAAGCAAGAGCTTGAATATTTGCACATTTTTACCAAAATAGTGCTTCAGTTTCTAATATGATATTGAAGTATGCCAGTAGTCTGTGCAAGTAGCTTGATTTCTCTATCATCTTGTGGTGATCCTGTTAAGTGGCGGATCAGGGCCAATATCTGGTGCAGTCCTTGAGCCATGTGTTATTTAAACATGGTGTAGACAGATATGTAAACAGTCCAGTATTCAGATAAAGCTGTTCAGTACTTCTAATTTCATACTCAGTCAAGGGGGTATATATGTCTGGATGTTAATGAAAGTTTTCATTGATGTTTTAAGTGATAATGAGAATAAAGCAAAATTATATACTCTGTAGGGGAAAAATGTAGATATCTACTGAAAGACAAAAAATATCAAATGGGTGACGCAGAAATCAATTGCAAGAGGAACCTTAAAATGGTGGAAAAGGCAATTAAAAAAATGTTGAATGCATTGTGCAGGTGTATAGACACTTGAAGGTAAGAAAGCTTAATCTTAATGAGTAGGAAGGTGCAAAGTGCATTTAGATGGACATGTAGACTTCTGTCTTGCTACTTCTGTATCTTATGGAGTTAAAGTGGCGAGGTTGGGTAGAAGACTGATAAAAGTGACCACTTTTAAATTTTTATTTTAAACACTACTAGACTGATCTTCATTGCCCTTCATGCTAATAGTTCATTGTGAATCATTATTAACCACTCTCACTGCATATTCAAAGCAGTTAGTTATTCGCAATTATAACCTAAAATATCTGCAAGTGTACAACACACTGCAGTCAGCTCAGCACTTAGTGGTCTGAGTCCCCAAGGAAGTAGGTGAGGAGGCTCAAGAACTCTTCAGCAAGGGAAGCTGCAACTGATGCAAGGGTCTTCTTTCTGCTCCCTCCTCTGAATTTCATTTCTTTTATAAGATGGTTTTGTCTCTTGACAGATCTTGGTCCACCACTGTACCGTATCACTGTGTGCTGTGCAACGCTGGGGGACCTTGATCCCTGTGCTCGGAGCTAGTGCCATATCCTGTTGCTTGGCCATTTTTTCCTGCTTGTGTTAGCAGCTGCTTCTTTCTTTCGGTAGCAGCTGAGTGAGGAATAACTGACAGCAGTGAATTGTCATTCAGGTGTTTCTGTCTTCAGCTGTTTCCCATATTTACAAGTTCTGAGCTTAAACCGTACATTATAAAAAGAGATGTGGTGTCAGACTGCATTTCACTCAGGAGGTTCTTGAAGTTTATAGCAAGTCCAGCAGGCCAGAGCTCTTGTGGAGGTAGTAGAGGGCATAGCTGCTGTAAGATCTGAGGCCTATTACTACTGATGATAGTAATATTATTACTGTTGAACTGTGTACAAAAATGCTTCCACAACATTTAGCAATTACACTACGTTAGTGTGCTCATATTTGAATTCAAAATAGGAGACAAAAATCCTACTTAGCTGCTTTTTTTTATGTGTGCAACTGAAGTCTGCTCTGGCTACAGAAGGGAAAGACTGAATGCTAAAGAGCCAGTGGCAATGTCAGGACTTTGAGGGAAAAAAGATCTCAAAAAGAGTGTTGTATGCACCTTAGGCACGCACATGCACAAAGAAGAAAGGGGAAAGAAAGGCAAGAAAGCCAAGAAATTGCTATAGAGACAAGGGAAATCATTATTTTGGGAGAAAAAAAGCATAAATACGGTATTTTCAGTGCTGTGTGACACTGAGTATATCTGAGTAGATCTTATGCTACTCTTAATGGATATTTCAGATCTTTGCTGGTGTTTGCAGAAACCCTCAATACTTTTCCTCTGTAATATTTCTTTGTTAGTGCTCTAAATCCACCTGAAAATATGGGTGGGGTTTTTCTTGTTCGTTATTGGGCTGCTTTGGGCTATATTTTGTCATTTAATTTCACTTTTAAATGCTGCATTAATAGTATGAGGACAATTTTAGAGAATTATTCAGTAAACTCAATCAGTCCGGTGTGATTTTCACATGGCAAAACCAATAGTATATTTCCAGATTTTTTTTAAATAATATGGTATAATTTTCTCTATCAGGCTAGAGGTCAGTTTGTTACTCTCTCAGAATAAAGGGGCCATAATAGCACAAGGGAAGCAAAGTACCTGTAGGCAAGAGGAAGAGCATCATGATAAGGAGATAGCAACAGCCAAGCAAATTGTCATACAGGATGGGCACGTAAGATTTCTGAAATAACAACTGATGCAAAAAGTAGCAAAAGGTTTGCAGCAATAGGAATGAGAGACCATGCAAGTATTGCTTCACTTTGGAGAATTATTTCTAGTATTTAAGATAAAACAGGTAAAATTTCAAAGCTAGATGAAATATTGTTTTAATTTTAAGCAAGTATAATGATCTGGGGATGGGACAGAGTGGAGCAAAAAGTCTCCACAGAAATTTGTTGAAAGAAAAAAAATCAGAGTGCTGTATTCTCATACTGTAAACACCAGTTTCATATTCTGCATCCTGAGGTAACTGAGATAAGACTAGAAGTTTAGTAAGTACATTTCTTACCAAGTTTTGCTGTGGCTGTAGTAATGTCTTACTGTAGAATATTTAAGAAATTGAAAAAAGAGTGATTTGAGCAATTCCATATCGCTTTATCTGACTTTATTGATATGAAAGTTACAGGGGAAAGAATAATCCACAATAGAGGTTAATCAGAGTAGCGTAAAATAAAATTGAATTTATTGCAATCTTTGGTTACTATTTTTTTTCTTTTTTTTCAATCCCATGAAATCTATGTTGACTTCAGTAAAGCACTTGGTATTATGTACAAAGGGAGAATATTCATTAGAATAAAAAGTAGAAGAAACAAAATACTGTCTTAAAAGGAATGTGGCCAAAAAAATATATATAAAATTGTGGTATTGCACCAATGACTGTGTCTGACACAGGGTTAGATAGTTTGCCAGATGAGATGGGTATTGGGTTGTCATCATTGAGTGATCCTGAGGAAGCAGAATAAAAGAAATTAAAATCAATAGCATGAAGTACAAGATCATGCATCTTGATACTGTAATAAGGGCTTTGGCCAAGAAAAAAAGGATATTTTATTGGAAGTTAATCAGATAAGGTATTCCCAGAAGAACTGGAGAAATTGTAATGCAGAAATTAAAGGGCTGGTGAGTCATCACCTGAAATACTGTGCAGAAATATTTGAAAAGAGAAGCAGTTGAAGAGGCTTCCGGAATAATTGTAATATTAGGAAAAACAGATTCAGAAGAGGAAGCCCTAAGAATGAAGTTGTTTTAACCATAAAAAGCAGATTGTGGGAAATCTAATTATTGCTGACAATAGCAGGAGCCATTTTGGAAGAGAGCTTTGGGAGTTTTGGGGGTATGATTGGGTGTAAGTTAGCAGATTGTTTAGGCACACATGCATTGTATTCAGTGAACAGCTTGGTTTTGTGGGCTCTCTAACATTCAAAACCCCAGGGTTTGACTTTGTTTTTTAACTAGCATATGAGTTGTGTACTTCAGTTTGGCTTGGGTTTATTTCTGAATCCTTCCAGGATTAGGGGTTAAAGTTAACGAGTTTTTTTCCCTTTTCTGCCATTCTTCTATATCCCTTCAGATTTTATACCATGCCTTTCAGAGGGACACAATAAAAGGTTGGCAAGTATTTTATATGATCTTTTTTTGGACGAGCTGATTATATTTAGAGGTTTGTTGTTTTTTTTTTTTTTTTTTTAATCTGTTTTCACTAAATTGAAAGCTGCAAAGACAACAGTACCAAACTTAATAGCAGCATATTGTGAACTAGCCTTTACTTGAGGCTATCATTAGAAATACAGTCATAAAAGGAAATATATCTAATAGTTTTACACTGCTAAAAGCAAAGATTTGCTGAAATCTTAAGTTCTAAAACAATTTAAGATCATGACAGAGGAAAAAACCTCTTCAGGACAAAATACAGATATAAAGATTCTTGATCAAATATGTAAATGTTCAGTGTCAAAAAAACTGAAGTACTAGAGTGAAAAACTGGCTTTTCTGGAAGCAAGAGCTTTAAAATCTCTTGTATAGAATCTATTAATCAGCTCTAGGCACTGAGTTATTTTGCTGGGTTTCTCATCTGGGTAAAATAGTGTAGCTGTTACTCAGCTGCCGCCTGCAATTGGTGTAGAGGAGTTTTTGGTGGGTTGGGCTTTTGTATTGTTTTTAAATCTCTGTTACTTGCCAGCTCTCATGATTTTGACATTATGTACTATATGTACTATAGGTATATGTCACACTAATTTATACTATGAACTCTTTATGCAAGATAAATGGTCTTGTGAAGAGTCCTATCAATAATTACATTAGGCGTAAGTTGTTGTAATTGTGTTTTGTAGCAGCTTTCTAAGTAAATCAGTGACTTAAAATGGTGTGTGCCAAACCCTCAGATGCTTCTCATGACAGCAGAAGTATGACTTTCTATTAAAATCAGGTTTGTTTCTGGGACCAGTGAAGACTGAAACTTGTCTTAGTCAATATTGTCAGCTTCTAATTTTAGCTATGCTCCCCAAACAAAGCAGTTTTTTTAATTACTGAAGCCAACTGGCCTAACTGGTGATGATTTGGGCTTACCAATTGCTGAGTGAAAATCTGTAAGTCTAACATACAATTGAGAAACTGTTTTTTGAGTAACCAGAGACTTTCAAAAATGGTGATTATGAGGCAATTTGTCACATTGCCATGGATCATTTTAGAGTTGTGTTAACCGTTCTGCTATGAATGGGATTGTAGTTGCTATGCAGCATTTTACTCTGGTCATTTGGGGTCTCTGTCAGGCTTTTATCAGAGAATTGTGTTTATACTATGTATTTTATATTTTCTCTCACATAACTATTTGGTAGATAAAATTATGGATCCACTACAGATCCTAGTAACGTAGGGACACAGACTTTCTCCAAGGAGGTTTTTTTTTTTAAGATGAAGATGAAGGTAACGATACCTTTACAGGTACAGTATATTATGAATTAAATAAATAATTAAAAAGAGAAAAACCCTCATTAGACTAGAATTCACAGTGTGTTCTTACATCTTTATATATTGCTCCTATCAAACTTAACTAAAGTTGACTTCATAAATAATCAGAATTAATTTTGAACTGATGGCAATAATATAGACCTAAGATAGAATACATGCTAACAAGTTATCTTCGGATTACTCTGGTCCTGGTCATCTTGATATTTCAATCAGCTATTTGCAGATCAAGCTTTCCACTTTACATGTGTTGCTTCAAATGGATGAAAGTTGTAGTTCTCTTTTCCTGGCAAGAAAATTTGCACTTTTTCTACATCTTTCTGTAAATCCCCGATGTTTCAGCTCCACTCCTTTTTTTTACCTAAGTCCATGTGTTGCTCTCTTGTACCCCTTCAAGTGCTTGGCAAGCACTTTTGCTCTGACAAATTGTTGAGTTTTTTATCACACATAGTGGTAGAGAATTGAGGTTTCATGCATAGGTGTTTAATAGCCCCATTTTCTGTGTTTGAGAATCTTACTTTCTTCATGATCTTCCATACAAATGTTTATATTTTCTGTTCTAACAGAATGAGATGGCAAAAAGCTTTGTGGTTCTTCGAATATGTTGAAAACTTGTCCTTTGGTTAATCAGAAGAGACAGACTGGCATATGTATATCTCAGGTTATTTAAAACGGAGTGTTAATTGCAATGCAAAACCTTGGGCATAAAAACAAATGAAAATACAGCATTCAAACAGCATACATCTAATCAGAATAAGAAATCTGCCTAAGTAAGGGGAGCTGAACATTGTAGCATGACCTCCTCATCTTGCATTGTAATTTGTTCAGTGTGCTTTTATTTCAGAATTAACTGAATGCTGACTTGGGTAAGGTTTTAACTCGTGTATTTTGAAAACTATGGTTTTTGTTTAGTGTGTTAACAGAATGAATGTTGTGTATTTTAGTCTCAGCAGAAAACCTGGAGAAGAGCCTTAAACATATGGAGAGGCAACTTCAGCAGCTTGAGAAGGATTTGCAGACTTTTCCAGTTCCTGAAGATAAGCACGATAAGTTTGTAGCAAAAATGTCAATATCCTTTAGAGCACTCTTAAAAAACAGAACAAAAATCCCTAAGTAGTTTAACTGCATTGCTTTAAATTTTAAATTTCTTTGCATAACTTCTGTCTAGTTTGTAGCATGTATTTTTGAAAAATATAGCTTGTTTTTCCTCTCAAAAATTAAATACATGAGCAGTCCAATTAAAGGGTTCCTCTGAAGTGGAATGAATGAGGAAAAAAATGCTTACTGTCAGGTTTTACACTGTATATGAATTTCTTAACTTAGTGAAAAGAAGTTATAATAGGAATGTTAAGCACCCTAGTGTTACATGGTATTTTTATGTCAGAGTCTCTTACAAAAATGTCTGTCACCCTGTGTCTCTTTTTTTTTCTAGTGTATGCATTACCATTGTGAATGTTTTTATACATGGAACCGCAGAACCAGAAAATTTCTCTTATTTCAGAAATGAGATTCATAGCTCATGAAAACTGTTTTCTGGTGTTATTTTTGAAAAAATTCTTTTTCTCATTATTTATTCCAAATCATGCAGCCAACTTTACTGCCTGTCTTTCATAAGAACAGCTAGTGACATGAAGGTAATAATTTAAACAGGAAAAAACCCATTCTTTTAGCAAATGTTGGCCATATATGCTTAGCACCAAGACTAATCTGGAAGCAGAAATATGAGCAGACAGGTTGAAATTTGCTCTGCAGGCATGGTTAGGTTGTTACCTTGCTGGAAGACTGCTTTGTTATGTACAAAGGCTGGGGGACTCAGGACACAGTCCTCTTGATTTATCTCATCCTATTACACAAGACATGGCAAGGGACCCTGAGGCTGAGTGCATGTACTGGTTCTTCCTGTGTTAGGGACAGTTCTGTCTTCATTAGATTCACTGCAACCTAAGAGTTTGCAATTTAGCTTCAGGCCTTCTCTGGCCACTGTGGGTTATCTTAACCTTCCAGTGTTGGTACTAATTTTTTGTAAGGTTGGGTTATTTTGTTGTTGAGGTTATTCTATTTATTGTTGGTGGTGATGCCATTTTTTTTCAGCTCAATGTGTTTTTGGGAGATGTATTGCACCACCAGGATGGTGTGTCTACAGTACGAAACGTAAGTTTGGTCCCTGAAGAAACAGATAGCACAACAGGAGAACTAGGATATGGGTCCTGAAGGCAAGAGATCAGATATTGCCAGGAAGGTAGAGGAAAATACATCCATGCGAGCTTTTGGACAATATAGCTAGGACTTAAAAAGTCTGTGTTTTGTTTGGAAAATTATATTTAGTCTAGGAAGTTAGGAATGAGAAGCACTTTTAAAAAGTCTGAACTATGAAAAAGGAAAAAGGACAGGCCCTTCTGAATCTGTTAGAATAGAATAGACTATTTCAGTTGGAAGGGACCTACAACAATCATCTACCCAAAATAGTCATGATGCAGGCACTTCAAATACCCTCTTAACTTTTTGCATTTTTTAGCTAAGGACTAGGTTTTGAAGGAACAGAGAGTATACAGCTTTCCTTGGACATGTAGTTATGAAAAAGATAAGAAATAAATTAGCAAAATTCAATTGAGAATGAGTGAATCCTCCCAAAATTTAAGAAGGAGAGCAAGAGAAAAGTTGATGAATTAAGATGTACTTATATGCTAATACCAAACATCTAAAATCCAAAAATGATTATGTAGGATGCCTCATTTCCCTTTGTGTTACTGACATTTTGGGCATTTATGAAACTTCCTGGCAGAAATGACTGGAATACTGTGATAAAAGGTTATAAATTGTATTTAAGACAGAGTAAGTAGACAGACCTTGTCAATAAACAGCATAATTTTTTCGGGGATTGAAATTCTATTCCCATATATGAAGACCATTAGAGCACTTTACTGATCACTTAAAAAGGATAGCAATCATCTTAGGAAATGCAAAGGAGGATCTACACTTCGTCTTTTTCAGTCATCTCAAAAGCTCTAATCCTGCCAGAGAAGACATGGATTATCAATGCCTGCCAAGAAGATAAGTCATAGCCATAAAGTTAAATTTGTTCTTTGCATCAGTTTTCTCTAGGGAGAACTTCAGTTGACCCTACTGTGTAATATTTTAAATGGAATAATGATGTTAAATGAAGGAATCAGTAGAATTCTTTTTCTTAATAGAAAATAAATAGCAATAAATGCCCAAGAGTAAACAGTGGTCACAGAACACTTGAAAAAAATTCAAAATTAACTCAAATATAAACTTAATGGACTACAGATTCTTACATGAACTAAGCTAGCTGAAGACACAAAAGAATCATAGAATTGAAGAATCGTAGAATAATTTGGGTTGGATGGAACCTTAAGGATCATCTGTTTTCAACCCCCCTGCTGTGGGCAGGAACGATTTTCACTAGACCAGGTCAAAGCTGAAAAGAAGCCCATAAGTTTTTTAGAAGGGCTACAAGGAAGGTCTGCAAGTCATGCTTCTCTACCAAGAAAACTGATGAAGACTAAATACAAAATGAACATGTATTTATTTGAAATAAAATAAAGAGAAACCATCCTTTGCAGGTCTATTGCAGCATGCAGATAAATATAAGAAGTCAGTAGAACATAACTGAATTTCCATCCTTGTTTCAACAAGGTGTTTTAACAAAGACTTCAAAGGAAAGAAATTTCTTAGGTTAAAAAGTGGTTTGATTACTTTTTTTTTCTGGATTAATGTCTTTGAAAAAAATCCTGTTGTTAAAGGGAGATACTGGCAGATGCTGACAAAGCAGCAAGTGAACTTCAGTGATTATAGAGTAATAGATCTGAAGAAGAAACACTCTATTGGAACAATCGGGAACAAATGCAGTTGAGAGCAAGCAGAAAACATAAACAATAAGATACTATAAAAATCAGCAATACTCTTCATCATCAGTTCTTCCATTACCCCATCTCAAAAAGTGTAGTGTATATCTACTGATGTGGCAGAGAATGGGGGCAATGTGCAGCAATTGGCAATAGGTTATGCATATGGGATATTTTAATAGAGTAATACTCAGATGGTGGAAAATCAAGAAAATTAAGACAATACAGTAAAAATACTTGTAATTTTGTGTCCCCTATGGAAGGAAAGAGAGGAGTATATTCTTTGTGTCCCATGTGAAATACTGTCCAGCTGCTTAAAACATACTAACAGAAATGTTTTCTTGGACAATGGACAATTAAACCGAAGATGTGAATGAATTTCATATAAGGCTGAGATAGGTAGCTGAAGAATGTACATCAGGAACTATTAAGCACAGCAGTCCAGAGTAGCTTTAGCTCAGAAGAAGGACTAACATGCAGAATGCTAGAAACTGAGTACTGCACCACTTGAATTATCATGCTGTATTTGCCAAGTTTCCTTTCCTCCTTGTTTTCCCTAATTGTTGGGTATTGACTGCTGTCAGAAACAGGCAAAATAAATATTTGGTCCTACTTAAAATAAATCAGTACAGGTAAAACCAACTGTTACGATCTGATTAGCGACCTGAGACCATATGCTAAAGTCAATAATACACATTTTATTTGACAGTAAAAGAGGGTGGGGGGGGGAAGGGAGGGAGACATAAAGCAGGAGATTGTCCTCACACGTCGATCCAGTGGCATGCTGTTGGTCTTTCTTCGCCCTGGGTTTCTTGGTGGTGGTGTGTCCTGAGGTGGTTCAAAACTTTTCACTATTTTTACATTTTAGCAAACAAAGGAATTAATGCTCATTGGCTACACAGTTCTCTTCCTGTATTGGTTAAATGATTCCTTTGTTTCTAATGCTAGTTAGTCTCGTGCTGTCTTTCTCTTCGAGTCAGTGTGATTCTTGGTTCAGTGGGTTGTGATATTCCCCTGCAAAAAAACTAATTACCTTTTACCCAGTCAGAGCTGATTTCAGCACAGTTGCTGAGTTGGATTTCCTTGTGGACCATAAATTCTGCATTCTTTGTGTCCATTATCAGTGATCCATTTTTCTCCCCCAGCTCTCTTAACCCACCCCTAGGTCTGAGATAATACTCAGATAATAGTACCGCCTTTATCTTACCTTGAGTTCCTGTCACAATGGCTTAATTTATTAATCCCTAGGAGGCATATCTGGGGAGGGGCATCTTCAGTGGTCACAGCTGCCCATCTGTCACATAACTTGGGGTGATCTTTGTTTGACCAGTGATACGTGTATTTGCAGTTGCTTCTTTCCACAGTTTGCAAGTGGGAATTTTTGTCTGGATGTGTTAACCAGGATGTGCCACCCAGATCTCACCTTTGCCAGGCCTGGAGTTGGAAACGTCTTGTTACTCCCTTCTGTGCTTATCTCATGGCAAAGTCCTTCTGTGGCCTAAAGAGTGTTTGAGACAGGTAACTGTGCTCTATCAGTCCTTACACCAGCCATACTGTATATTTCATTGTTTTAGACTATTCAAATACAGTATTTTGAATAGTAAATATTATGAACAAAGTAGTTTGCCCTCACCTACTACCTGACCCAGAAGACAGACAGCAATTTCTAAACAGCATAGTTGCATATGGTTTCTAGTCATGTCTGTGAACACACTAATTAAAGCAGCTCACTTTTAGAAAAACAGGAACTTCAATAAATTACGAAGCAGAAAAGGTTTGATGTAAAGGTTAGATAATCCTGCACAGCATGATGAAACCTGGAACTGTCTTTACTTTTATTCCTATGACAAGGAAATCTGAATGGTGCTGATGTCTTGAAAAGCATGCAGCTCATGAAAAGAAACCAGCAGGAAATCTGAAAAAGGAAGGATAGTGCTTTGTTGAAAATAATTTTTCATCCCGAGTACAATTAAGCTCCATGGACAAGCAGGCTATTACATCCTGTCGCTAAATATCACAACCCAAAGCCCCCTAATGAACTGATTAGCATTCTTGTTTCTTTAGGAAGTCAGAGATATGCACAGTTGGTTCACTCTTTTATTGACAAAATCTGTAATTATGAATATTTCTCCTATATATTAGATTGCGTTAATTTGTGAGCCATCATGTGTATGCTAGCTGAAAAGAAATAGTTATTATTGCAATTCTTCTGTTTCCTTTAATTAGGAAAGTCAAAGAATATTGAATTGATATTGATCTAACGTATTAAATCCATCAAGTTAAATGTTCCATAAAAAGCACAGTGAACAAAATACACTTGTATGTTCAAAATAAAAATTTAGTGGGTTTATGGAGAGTATTTAAATTGCATATTAAAACTTTAATTAAGTGATTCAGTCAACATGCTCTTTATCAGTACAACTCCCATCTTGTGATTTTTCAAGCAGCAGCTGAGAAAGTTTGAGCTTAGTGATAAAAGTAGTGTTGATGGTGTTCTTTTACAGAAACTTACGGAACTAATACTTGAGAGACAATCAGTTGATTGCTGCCTTTCAGCTAGGAAAAAGGTTCTTTCTTTTGATCAATTCGCTGTTCCTTTGCTATTTAATTTGATTTGTTGACATTGCAGAAAGGGAAGGAAGAAACAGGACTTAAATGAGTCAGAGCCTTCACTACCAAGTGAGGTAGAAGAAACCCATTTCAACTGCAGGGAAGGGACTACTTACTACCTCCAAACTGTTGGTTACTTAATTGACCTCATAGTTTGAAGTTCCCCCTGTGCAACATAAACTGAATCTGTAAGATGTCCTTGCATCCTAAGGACTTTAAAGATTACAGGACCTTAGCTCTTCAGGTAAAAAAAGGTTGTATGTCTCTCTTTGAGAGAGCATCAAGATGTTTAGTGTGTGGACAGGTAATGAGATAGAGCTTTTGGTAAATTTAATTAAAGTCTACAATTCATTTAGTATCTGGACTTAGGGCATATATTACAGCTAGCACTGGTTTTACTTGTAATATATGATATATACACAGTGAATGCAGCAGCTTTGTGTGATACAAATACCTGCCAATTTGTTTTAGTATTATAACAGAGATAAGTAGGAGTGAATCAAAGAAAAGGTATTATTTGACAAGTACTCTTCAGAAGGTACTAATTTAAAAATCTAAACATTTCTGTGTGTTTCTTGAATTATTATATTCAGATGCAGAATTTTTCTGTTGAACCTTGCTTATATGTATATAGAAAGAAGTCTCTCTGACATGTATTTTTCAGACAATTGCAACCGTTTTCCCAAAATGTGGGAAATCCTTAACAGAGCCCTACGGCATTCACACCACTCGTTCTTAATAGAAAATCATTTGTTGAAATGGTTTGAAGTGACCTCAAAGTCTTTTTGCATCAGTCTTCAAAAGGTTTGCCATGTTTTGTGGAGATTGTTGTCATCTAGTATAGTGGCGGTCTCAGTTCCCTTTTGAAGATTCTGCTGAAAAAGAAGTGGTGAATATTGGGGTCTTTTAAAGAAGTGTTCGGTTGAGATTAACATTATTCATTATCTTTTCTAGGGTAATAGCTGCCTTTACTGGGCTCGATATGCTGCACTGTATTAGTATTTTATATACCACAGTATATTAAAATCAGTATAAATTTCAGAGAAGCAATTCACTGTGAAGAGAGCTGCCAGAATACGCAAGACCAAACATACAGCAGTTAGAAATTTTGCCACAGATCTTAAACTTGTCTCAGCTGTGCATTAATTAGCTGAATGATCGGTAGTCCAGTGGTTCCAAAAAGGCAGTCCATGAAGTAAAGCCACTTCAGAAAAAGTTAACAAATACCAAACTTGTTGAGTTCATTTTCTTCCCACCTGTGTTGTAGCTCAGCTGTACTTGTGTTTTCATTCATCCAAAACCAATGAATTGTGTAGTTGATAATGCATATGTATCAACCTGTTCATAATAATTACAGTTGGGATTGCAGTACTCAGTAGTATTCCCTGTTGTTTCCAGTTTAGCTGGAGCTGGCTAACAAAAGCCATATTTAAGGAGAAAAGGAAGAGGAGTTATTAAAAATACCTAAATTGAAGCACAGTCTCAGTAGAATGCCAACATCTTAGGGGTATCCCATAATGCACCAGATGGAAAATAAAAATCTCAGGATTCATTGTGTCTGGCAAAACATCTTGCCAGAGTACTGTACTTTGTGTTTAAAATTATGCATCAGATATTCAAGGGGGGGTCAGTTTTTAACAGTATAAAATTAACCAGCTTATATGGACTCTTTTAACATACCTGTAATTTAGCTGTGTCTTGAAGAATATCAGAAATTTTCTCTCACCTCCCCTGCTCCCCAAGTTTTCTTTTCAGGATACTGTCTGGAATTTACAAGATGAAGTCTACATTTTGCTGATAATTTCATCCTTTTTTTTTTGGTTGTTTTTCTTCCTAGAAAACTGAAAATACTGGAATGTTTAACATTTGGCATTTATACATAGAGACAGCAAAACCAATTTATCTGATTTTCCTTTACCCTTCACTCTGTGGAAATAAGCAGCCTCATAATTGCAAAAAACTATTTTTTAGTAAGATCTGTTAATAATCTAAGAATCACAAATAATAAGTATCCTAAATTTTAGGATCAAAAGTAAACCAGATGTAGGAATTATTTTTTCTAGTTTCAGTCCTTTTTTATTGTTTTGGTTTGTTTGTGTTTTTGTGAACTGGTGACATTTCTTTTGATGGTCTTAGCTTGTGTTTTGTCATGTCTTGTTTCTCATAATCCTTTTTTATATAGTCCTTGTGCAGCATTTAAAGACAAACCTCTCATCAACTTTCTTCGCTTTCCTACCAATAGCTTTTTATGAGTTTTAATAGTTTTTAATAATCTCAGATCTAAAGATCAGTTTTCTGTGTGCTATGCTCATCTTGGGAGCTAAGTAAAGGAGATTGAAACTGATGCAGAAGAAAAGAGGGCTGGCAACATCAGTTCTCTTTGAGCTGTTCCCAGCCAGTCAGCACAGGCAGTCTGAAGCTGCTTACGAGCTGCATCTTGTGAAGTTACTAAAAGCATGAAAAGAAGCTTGTACTGGCACAAGAGCCATGTTGAGAAAGTCTGAATTTAGGTGGTTGAGGGGTGATGGAAGATGTGTCTTTTTAAATTGTTGAAATCTTGACTTTCGTTAGTTCTTTTTTACAAGACTGTCATAGTGGAGGCTGTTCTGCACTTACAGATTCAGCTAGTATCCACTAGTGACTAATCAGAATATTGTGAAAGTGCATTATTTCTCCCTTCCTGCACATATCTGAGATCATTATTGTGTGAATTTCTGGCCTGGATTTTAAATCACAAAAAGAAAACCACGAACTTCTTACTTGCTATTTTAAAAGCGGCCGTAACAAACCAGAAGGGCACTTAATAGTGAAACTGGAATGGAATTCAGCCTCTAAACAAAACTAAGAAGAGGAGTGCATTGCAAAAAACCTGAAGAGTGAAAACAGTCATCCAGCAGTAAATTGTTAATAGGTACTGGTCACTAGTGGAGTTCCCCAGGGCTCAGTATTGGGGCCTGTCCTGTTCAGCATCTTTATTGATGGTCTGGACAATGGGATTGAGTGCACCCTGAAGCAAGTTCGCGAAGGACACCAAGCTGGGTGGGAGTGTTCATCTGCTGGTGATAGAAAGGCTCTGCAGAGGGATCTGTGCAGCCTGGGTCAATGGACAGAGGCCAGTGGTGTGAGGTTTATTAAGAAAAAGTGCCAGGTCCTCTGCTATTCTGTTGGTCTAGATTTTCATGCACTTGATTAAAAATTCTGTGCTTCATAAAATGACCATAGTGTATTTAATCTGTGATAGAAAGTGTACAAATGCAGTAAATCCTCTTTTGCAGTAGTTGAGGTAGACAATTGAGAGTAAAGATAAAATGGCTATTTCTTGTCTTTTGTAGTGTGTACTACAGCATGAAAACAATGGAACATAAATATTTGTTTAGCTACCATTCCATTAAAGTACACACATCCTGAAGTTGCTCAACATAAGGAAATGTCTATGTAGAGTATTTTGTCTTTGAGCTTCTTTGGCAAACTACATTTTTGGAAGTCCTGAATAAACATAGGGGCTTTTATTTCATTTGTTATGCAGTGTTTTGATGCTGTTTATAAACGGTTTATCTTTTATATAAATAGTTTTATTGTTTTCACCTCTAATTCAATTAAATTGTATTGACATTGTAAATAACCTTAGAAAAAGCATAAATACCTGATGCAGCCTCCGGGAACATAAGTAAATGCATTGCTGTTATGATGAAGTTTTTTATCTTTCGTGGTTTTTACTTTTAATACTGTTTATCAATATTTCTATTTTTACTCTAATTTTAGTAGGAACTAAGGTATTTATTGATAAAGTATTCAGGTTAATTATTGGTATCTGTACCTAAATTCCATGGAAATTATAATTTATATACCTAGGCATTTAGCTGCAATAAGGAGACAGTGATACTAGATAAACTACATGGGTGCTTGAAGTAAGATTAGTTACATACATTTCATTTCCATTTCATTTCATTTCATTTCATTTCATAAGAAATTATTTAGTAATTGAATAATCTTTAAATTTAAAGTGGTTGAGATATTTTGATGAAAATCCCTGAATTCATTCAGAGGCCTAGTATACACAGTAAATGCTAGGAATTATATACAACATGGAAGGAATTTTTTTGGTCCTTATTTGATGAAACAAAAAATGTGTATGGCACACAAATCAATGTTAAGTAAAAGCAGTGTGTTTGACTGGATTCACTGAGTATTCTTGCAGCCTTAACAGCAGTGTACAGCTTCCTAGTTCATGCCAAAGAAGATTTTCAGAAACTTTCACGGATGCATGAGAACATGGAAAAACTCTATCAGAACGTGATGGGATATTATGCCATTGACCTGAAGAAAGTTTCAGTGGAGGAGTTTTTAACGGACTTAAACAACTTCAGGATCATGTTCATGGTACAATATGTTTATTTTATGCCTAATGTTTCTTAGAAGTTATATTTTGTAGCCTTATCTGTATGTATGAATTTGGATAATAAGCTGATTTGTGTCACATCTGGCTTCTTATGATTACATAGCTTAACTTACTACTACACTCCTGCAGGAATATTGTATGAGCATGAGTTTTGTGACAAAATCTGGAGGAGTGATCCAACTAATGCCTATAGATCTGTAGAAAGAGTCACTTAGTCATTTTGCCACCTATTCCTCATTGCAGCCTGACACTTATCATTACAACACATTTATTAAGGTTTCTTGCATGTTTCCCAGTCTTGTTTGGTTTTACTTGGTTGGTTGGGTTTTTTAATGATTTCAGACAGGTCTGAAGATATAGGTAGAGAAAATTACTTCTTTCACAGGTACTGAGAAACACTTTGAAATTCATACGTCCATCAGTTGTGAGGAAAGGACTTAAACTGGAAGCCATATTTAGCAACCATTTGGAACATGTAATGGTTACTAAGCCTGTGCTACTTCAGAGTTTAACAACTAAAAGCCTAGAAATTATTCAATTTCAATAATTTTGCTTGGCAAGTTACATATGTCAGATTTTTCAACAGGGGCATTGATTGTGTTTTCCTAACTTGATCAGTGCCTAATATGAAACTCAGTAGTCTGATTTTAAAATTAATAAATATTACAAAATAGTTGTATTACTTTAATTTCTGATGTTTAAACCATACCTCCCATGTAAATGTTGTAGAATTCTAAATGCTTAGGTTCATGTTGAGTTGGAGGCTCTAAGGAAGTGGTTGTGCTTTGCATTAATTTTCCCATATTTCTTCTCTGTGTCTGTAAAATTAGCACTGATGCTAGCCTCTACCTCACAGCAGTGTCATAAAGATAATTAATGCTTCAGAACAGGTATTATTGATGAGCATGATAGAAGAAACCTTGAGGAAAATTAATAATTCTGTCTTGCAGAGCACAGTTTGAAGGCTATATAAAAAAGTTGTGTAGGTAAGGCATGAAACCGCCTATCACTCAATGACACTAACCAAAATCTTGAGTAGTTGCTCAGTTTTGAGGCTTTTCAGAAAAGATTTTTGAGATGCCTAGCGTGAGACAAATGAGCTGATTTTCAGGATTGTTTAGTATTGGTCTTGATTACTGACAGAAACTGAAGGTGATTGTTATCTTGGAAAATTTACAAGTTCAGAAGACTTGTAAATTTAGTGCTGAAAAGTCATTGGATTATTAAGAAGCTCAAACTAAAAGACCACTCAAACTAAAAGATCACTCATCCCAGTAGGTGTGGGAGATTGAAGTTCAGTCAACTTGTTGTGCAAAGTTGATGATCTACATGACGTATTTTCCTACTTATAATTTTTTTTTTTAATTCTTTATTAATGAAAAGGTATTAAAAAGTTTAAAAAATCCCTGTTTAAATCTGGAGCCCTAGACTTCAGTTTCATAGCTAACTTTGAACTGCACTTCGTATTTCAGTGTTATTTGATAGCTGTGACAACTATTATTTGCACTTTGTGAGCACCAGATTTAGAGTACAGTTACTTGGCCAGATCCAGAAAAAGGAGTGAAGCATCTTGCCTTCAGCTTCTGAAGCCAAATTCCTGGTACACTCAGTGGAACATCTTAGGTATCGGATATGTCTGTTAATCTCCCTCTGTACTTTCACAGCATCATGGGTACTGCTAACAAGCTCATTCCTTTCCTTGGAAGGGTAGTTTTCATGTTGAAGAAATTGTCTAATGGTTAGAATTTTCATCCAGTTGTAGGAAAGGGAGCAAAGACACTGTGAGGCAACAGCTCTTCTGTCCAAGAGTAGGCTAATCTGGCTAATCATAGGGTATAGAAACCCCTTGCTCCTATCGGCACTAGGTTGGTCTGCAGCAGAGACATAACTTCAAGAACCAGAAGAAGAGCAACCAAGTGTTCCCTAGACTCTATTTTTCCTTTATGTGATGCAAATACTTAAATGAAAATTAGAAATGACCCTGGAAATCACAAGAGAGAACCCAAGAATGCCTCCCTCTTGCAAAATCTAGGTCTTGGCATTTCACTTACCTTTCGTGTTGAAAACACATGGGACATGTAGGATAGAATTTGGCCTTAGGGCATGTCTGTATGTGAGTTTGAGTGTCTAATCTTGTGTTTTAGTCAAGGGAGATGCATATTTAATTCATTTAATTAATTTAAGAATTTGGAGAGCTGCCTACCTGATGTCTCAAAGGAGACAGAACAGAGGCACCTAGTATCCTGGAGAAGTGTCTTAAATAGTACCCAAGACATCATCAGCCTGAAATTTTTAAGCTGTGACATCGAATTTGTGGAAAATCACTTTCCTGTTACAAAAAGGCTGAGGGCAAGGTGTGATACTCCAAAGCATCCAATCCACACTTCATCTGAAGGTGTGAGCTATTAAGTCAGGCCCACTAGTTCAGTGTGATTGGAGAGAATAGACATCTACATTTGAATGACTGCAGTCAGAGGCTGAGTCCTACTGATACTATTTTTGGGGAAATAGTAGGTGCAAAGTAGAAATTTCCTTGGTCACTCTGTTAGGAAAGTGTGTAATTTCTGCCAGTATTGTACTTGTCAAGTACCAAGTCTCATTTGGATTGTATCCAGTAGTTTATTCTACAGAATGCCCAGTCTGAAAATCAGCAAGCAATTTGTTAAAATTAATTCAATCAAAAACTTTAGCATTTTGTAGGAAGCTTCTACCCTCTTCCCCCTGTATCAAGAAATTTCACAGAGGTGACTTTGGAGTAGTCACTGTGAAAGTACAGTTTTGCTTTGTATAAACAATCCATTTCATTGTTGTGTTTTCATGATGGAAAATTTATTCTTCTTCAGTCATCCAAGACAAGTATTTCTTCACAAGCTTTATGTGGTATTTTTCTTTCCCCTTCTTTTGGTCACTCTCTATGGCAGTGATGCTGCAAACAGTGCCTGTGCAAGTATTGCTGTAATCCACATTCATCTGTACTGTATAAAACTCGTCAGTCCATTTTTTTTTTCAGTGCAGCCTGGATATTTTCCTGCTAACAACATTAATTATCCCTGCAAACTTGCAGCTTTTGCCTCAGACCTTGTGAAGATGTTAGCCATTATGTAAGAGGGGACGACAGGGTTTTGTGTAACTGTGTTCTTAAAAAGGAAACCTTCTGCGATGAAGAATAGGTGCACTTTACATTTAATGCAAATGTAAATTCTCAGAGAACTGAGAATTTACCACCATACATAGCTAACACTAAAATAATGAAAATGTAATCCTAAAATACTTTTGTTAAAAATGTATGGAATGTGATACAGTTCTTTTGCTTAATGTCTGAGTATGCAAAATTTTTATTTCAAAACTCTGAAACTCATTGTTCTGTTTTAGCTTCATTGGAAATTTTGGAGTGCATATTTATAATTCAAAATAAATAATATTGTACGGATATTAACCAGAAGAAAAGAATTTATTAACCTAATGAAATAATGCATGTCTTGATAAGAATAAGAAAAATGCAACACTGTTACCCAGGCAGCATTGTTTTGCTTGGTGTAGTGGCAGCATGAGAAAGAAGAAAGTGTTGAAATTATTTTAGAACTACAAATGTTAACATACTATTTTGTAGAACAAGGTGGTTTAGACATTTTGAATTCTTCCTACATTAACATGTATTCTTAAGGTGTATTTCTTGCTGAATTTATAATCCTCATTTGGGGGCAATTAGTATGCTTTTAAGGTATTTATTCTGAATTTGCTTACTCTTCTGAATAAAATGTACAAAATATGGAATGTAAAATACTTATTTGATTTGATAAATTAAGGTTAGGGGATATGGTTTGAAAGCTTTTTTCCTTTGTTTTTAAGGTTCAGCTTTGTTTTTGCTAAGACTTCCATTTTAATGGAACTCTCTTACTTTTTTAATAGCAAGCAGTAAAAGAAAATATGAGAAGAAGGGAAGCAGAAGAAAAACAGAGACGTGCTAAAATAGCTAAGGAGAAGGCAGAAAAAGAAAAGCTAGAGAGGCAACAAAAGAAAAAACGCTTGTTAGAAATGAAAACAGGTAAGTGATGTAGAAAACACATTTTACCAAGCATTTTACTGGAAATAAAACTGCTATTTTTTCATTATCTAAATGTGCTATGAGAAAAAAACCAAAATACATCAATGACTTTTCACTGATTAAAGTTTTCAACAAAGAGGTTTTTAAATTTGGGGTTTTTTTAATGAACTTTCCTAATTGCTTGGGGGTTTGAGTTATAAAATAACTCAAATTGCTGCTTTTTGGAATATATTGAACCTTGTGTGACCAAGTGTAAGTTCAGTTATGCTCAGAACCCCTTATGTTACTTGAGAAAAGACCTTTTCCAAATCAGAAAGCCATTTTCTTTAACTAAGGTTATATACCCATTTTTGTTCTTTTATAAGACTAAGCCCATCCTGAGGTACTTTGTATTTTTCTGTCAGTTGTTATTTCAACAGGTCCCTATTGAAACCCCTCAGAAACCCCTTCAGCCGTGTATTTTAAAAGTTACTGGTGCCATATTGTCTTTTGTACAAAAGAGATGGCGGATGCTATGAGTTCTCTGTTACTAGGAGAGGTGTCTGATGCTCCTCTATACACCTGTATTTTATCCTAGACTGAGCTTCTGTAGTCCTTCAGAGTGATACATGACTTACTGTGTAAATTGCCATGACCTACTCTTTTTTTTTCTGAGCAGATCTTGTTTAACAGTTCCCTGTCTAAATCCTGTTTGGCACCTTTGGTATAAATGATTATCTGTCTCTCCCAGTTTTCACTAACAGCCAGAGTAGGTGTGTTTAGTTTCAGACATGCTTCAGACCAAAAGTCTTTGATTTATTTTTATAAGACTATCCATGTTTTCAGGTGTGAGTCTAAAGCTTTCTCATAAGGTGGGAAATCAGGCAGCTGCTCTCTGAACACAGCATTTCTAATTCTTTAGGACAATTCAAGACCCAATCAGAAAACCACCAGTGACAATCTTTTCAAAGCTCGCAGAATTTAGAGGAGGCTGCAGAAGACTAGGAAGGGGTAAAAGTGGTGTCTGTATTTATGCATGGTTGGAAGTGTTTCAAAAGAGATTTCTCTCAGACACGTTGTATGTATGACTGATAGCATTTTGGATGGAAAATTGATAGTCTTTTAGTCAAAGCTAAAGCTACTCTTAAGTCCTGTTCCTCATAATGTCATATTCAGGCTTCCCAGAATACAGGTGCAAATACTGGCGACTTACTTGTTGAATACACTTGTATGTAGGCCTCTGGTAGTGAACCCTGCCACTTCAGCTAATGTGGCAGGGAACTAAGTACTTGACCTCTCCTTGTCTTTAAGTAGCCTGGGGTTTTCATATCATGGGAGTGTATAGAAAGATATTTCTTGGCTTGTGACTCACTTAAGGTTCAGTTTGGAATGACTGATCTAAACAGCAGATAGTAAAAGATAATGTTAGGATCACCTCAAGCTATAAATGTTTTGAGTCTTATATTCACTAAATTGGCCACTGATGAGTTGTAAGGTAACTTGTGCCTGTTTGCAACATATTTTTAAGTCTACTAGAAAACTCTAATTCTGGGAGTGGAAGGGGAAGCACGTGGTGTAGATTTGTTTGTCAGGGAGGACAACAACAAATATATGAAAAGTGGGGTTGTTTTAGTTTTTAATGATGATAATTGTTATTGTTATTTTGACAGTCTTACCAAAATTTTATTTACAGTATATTATTGGAGGCATAATGTTGCTCTGATTTTTTGGAGTTACATAAGCAATCAAAAGAACATTTTTTTTTCATTTCCTCTCTTTTTTTCCTAGATATAATTTGTTCATCTAAAGGCTGTCTTCTCATTAAAAATCTGTTAATCAGTCACAAAATGCTTACATCTGATCTGCTCAAAAATTCATAATCAGGTCCTCTATGTCAAAATGCCAAAACACTTACCTAGAGTGTGACTGTGGAGTAACTGATTTTTGCTGCATATTATTTCTTTAGATGGTGACTAGATCAGATGTTAGATTTGTAGGAACATTATTTCAAATGTTGCTTGAATAAAACCCATTGATATCACCAATCCAGAAGTTATTTTTGGGATTTCAAAGAGGTGCATACTTGGAAGAACAGAAGAAGTGAGAATATATATGCTAAATGGTTCATGAGTATTTTTTTTTTCTCGGTGGATAGATCATAGTGTACTCTACATCTGAACTCTTTTTTTTTTTTTTTTTGAGTAACATGGCTTTTTAGCTGAAAATTATTTGAAGATTAGGAATGGCTGTGTATTGCTGTACTATGTGCTAGTTTGCAGTTTCTTAACTATTTCCCTTAAACTTCTTTTTAAAAACTCTAAGAATCAGCAACAGCAATAAAAAATCAAAACAAACTAACAAACAAAAACAATAAAAAAAGAATCCAATCCCACTTTACTGGGCTGACAGTCATTAACAGCACTGGTTTTGCTATTGTCTTACCCTTGTGCATTATTTGTCACTATCACTATAATTAGTTCTTAGTACCAATCAATCACTACCTCTGCATAGTCAGTCTTAACATCTGTGTCCTAAATTTAATGTCAATATAAAATCCCATGGAGTTGATACAGCAGTGTTAGTGATGGTGGCTACCAATGATGGTCCTAGTTGACAAGCTGACATACAGAAATTTGAGAGGTTTTCTGCAAGGAAAGCTAGAACAGAAATGGATAGTTTTTTTCTACTCTACCATCTCTCTTTCCTTCCCCTTGCACCATTTGAGACCCTATTGTTTTATAAAATGGATGCATTTCTAGATCGTTCCAATCCTCTTGTCTATCCCTAGGTTAGAGGATGTAAAATGCTTCAGGGTGTGTTAATTCCCCAGGCCACACCAGTGCTTTTGATTTTCTCTTGCTTAGCTGCTGCTTCTTTTCTTAAGGTAAAAGCAATCTTTTCACAGTGCTTGAGGTTGTGCTTTTTTTCAGTGATCGTTACTTAGCCATTAGTGATTACTTTATTATTCTGGAGCTTCTCTTTTAGCCTGTACTCCATACCTTTCAAGACCTGAGCTGCTATCCAGTGCTTAAACAGGATTTGTATCATCATCCTAAGCTTGTCTTGTTAACCACTGGTCTCATTTACAACACAGACATTTAACCTGCCCTAGATTCTTCTTTGTTCTTGAAGTCCTTTTCTTTGGGTTTCTTCTTTCATCTGCTTTTGGAAGCTATTTGAAGAGCAGGGTTTTGTTGCATATCGTTCTACCTTTGGCTGCACAAGGTGGAGGAAACTGTGATTCAATTGTTTGCATAAAAGTAACCTACATAATACTGCAGAAGTTTTCAGTTATTTGGGGGGTATTTAGTGACTTCTTTTGCACTGATGAAAACTTAATATAGAATCACAGAATAATAGAATGCTAAGGGGTTGAAATGGACAATAAATCCCCAACCCCTGTGCCATGTGCAGGGACACTTACATCATAAAGAAATATGTAAAAAACCACAAATTTTATTAAAATATACCCAAATATGTTACTTGAGTCAATAAGTTGCATATAGCATGTTAGGACTGTATTTATACCAGTTTTGAATGAACTACAACAAAAAAAAAATGAACACCACAAAGGTCATAGTAACCCAAAACTAAAATGAATCTGGATTTAAGGTAACTCCTGAGTTTTAGTTTAAATTAATTTCTTCAGGATGAAAACAATAATTTCATTAGTAGTAACACATTTATAGCAAACATGAGTTCCAAGGTAGTCCTGTAATATATCAGCCTTCTCACAAACTATAATAATCTTTCTTATCCTGTGTTGTGTCTTTGATATATAGGTGACAACTGAGTCATCTAGATCACAGGTATGCTCTGTCATCCATACCTCTATATCAGGCTGCTTTTGCAATACCGTTGCACCAAATTGTGCAATACCGTTGCAATACCATTGCAACCAATTAAGTTGATGTGCTCATTTTCTAAAATTAAATAAATATGTGTACTTTGTGATAAGTCTTCATAAAGTTTTAAATTCAATTTTTTTATATCTCAGATACAAATATATCAATATTTTATAGTTTGTGAGGTGTGTAGTGTTTTATGAATATGCAGTACAGCATGTTTTAGAAAAACCTTAACATTTTAGGTAGGCTTTACATTATAAATTTTGACCTCTGCTAATAAGAGCATAGATTTCTATATGAAATCATTTTATTTGCTCTCTTGCAAATTGTTTTTGAGATTTGGACCTGAACCAATGTCAGATTTACACACACCTCTAAACTGTAGTTTGCTGAAAGTCTCTACTTTATGTCTCAGCAACACCTACATGTCCTAGGGGTCACAGCTCAAATAGTTCACTGATAAAAAAGGCTGCAAGTCTTCAGTTTATGCAGTAAAAGTATCAGCTTGATATTTTCCTTTCAGCTCCATCCTAACTTGAAAAGTAAGTGGAATTCAGTAAACATGTTGACTAAGTAGTGAGTGATACTTAGCATTTTGAAATTTATGTTAATAAAAGCTGTCCTCTAAATACTCTCTGGACTACAAATTTTTATTAATCATAAGATACTTTACTTGCTTTTGTGAAGCCAGATCAAACTATCACACCCTATCCTTCTAAAGGATAGCCAGTAAAAGGGGATCTTTATGTAAATGTCACTTGTCTGCATATTATTAACATTCAAATACATACTTTCTCATGCTGTTCAGATTCTTAGTAGAAGCACATCAATCAATTATTTTGATCTTATCAGAGTGTAAAGAATTCTATAGCTGAGATGATAGCAGCTAAATTTATTGTAATATAATTGAGAACTCCATCATTGTGGCATCTTCATTGTGTCTTACTTTGAGTATTAAGTAACAAGCCACTTTTATCAGTGGTTATTTACAAAGATTGCCCTTTTCTTGCATAAAAGCAGTGAAGTAATGCCAAAATGGAACATCGAATTTCCAATATAGAATATTGTTTTCAGTTGTATCATTCAGTTTCATTTTTATCATACTGATCTGGTTTTAAATAAGTTTTAGTTCATTTAAACAGTTATGACCTTATTTGCAGTCAATTTTGCGGCATTTATTTTTGCAGAGGTTTTATATTGTTTATCAGGTTTTGGAAAAATACCCCCCACATTCCTGTCTCACAAACTTGCTGAGAGCATTTTAGGCTTTGGTTCTTCAAATATTTACTACTTTATTATTGTCTGCTAAATTGAGCAATATGAATATTTTCATCAGTTCTATAGCGTTCTGCAAAACAAAAGGACACCATGAATCCCAGTAGTAATAATTTAAACAATGAAAGTAGTAAATGTAATTCGGTAATTAAAGTTCAGATTCCAACAGATAAAATAAATTCGAAATAAATTTAAAAATCTCCAAAGCTATTTGTATTAGTAGGTACGCTCAAAGACCCTACTTTGCCTGCTTAGATCACGTTTGTAAGGCTTCCATTTTATTAATTTGTTCTCACTGGGGTAAGAGATTCAATACTTCTCAGGAGTATTCCTTTCCTCTGAGGGCAGTGAAGGACTGCAAAAGTCACTCTAATGACATCATTAGTTTCTAACATATGTTGGTAATGTGTTGTTTTAAAATGTCTGCTGGGCTAATATCCTGAAAAAATATAGATTTTTGGACAACAGTAGGTATATTACTAGCTTTTGGGAATTTAGTAATATGTTTCATTCAACTAAATTTACTGTAAAGGGGACAAAAGATCTGACAATGATATATATGAAGAAGTCCTAAAGATATAATATTAATATCCAGCAAGCATTTTGTGTAAGTTGTTTTCTCCAGGGAGTTTCCACTTTTGGAATTTCAAGTGCTCCACTCAAGTCAGTTCCTCCCTGGTGCTGATAACTTTTTCTTGTTTCCTGATTGCCTCCACTTATCCTCAAATTGGACCCTCTTCACCAAGAGGATTCCTGAGGTCATCTTCTGTTATTTGAATTCATTCTTAAGAATCAGTTTTATTAGGAGGCCAGTGGGAAATAGCTCTTTTCCATACCTGTGAGGAGTGTAATCTCTTCCTCTTCTGTTAAATTACAATGGCAGAAGGAACTCTGAGACCTCTTAGAGTTGCTTACTCAGTACTTACTCACATTAACACTTACTGGAAATTGGTATTAAGCCCATTATGAGTTTGGAGAGTAGATCTAATTTTTGCATAATGTCTGTTTACAAAAAGAGAAGAAAGTCATACATATGAGAAAGGAGATGTCACTTGATATTTCTCTAAGTATGGAGGTTGTTTTTCAGCTACAATTGTATTGTTTTGACAGTAAAGTATAAATCTGGGTAAATTACCGAGAACAGATGTTCCCTCAAGAATAATTGGCACATTCATGCTTGAAAAAGGTTCCAGAGAATGACAAAACACAGGTATGTTTAATCAAAAAAACCTAAAAGACTCAATGTGATACATCTGATGTAAAACATCTGAAGCCACAGCAAAAGATGAGATACAGCAAAACCTTACCTGTTCACAGAGTTGGATGTTTTTAGTGCAAAAAACTAGGACTAATTTGAATGTATATTAATTTAAATCAACAACTAACAGTCACAGGTTATGCTCTAACAAGGTGTCAAAGGTGCTAAGTTTTCTGGAACGTGGAGGTTCATGCACTTATTTGCAGCCCATGGACTCAGAATGCAGCAGATGCTATTAGTTTGTACTATGTAGTAGCTCCAAAAGAGCTAGTTGTTTGGAAGAAACAATTATTTTCCTTCTGAAAATTTTACTTAGAAGTGGACTCTTTGGAAATAGCAGCCGAAAAGCGTTTGTGAAACTGAGGTTTACACAAAGCCCAGGGAAAAATAAATAGCAGCTGTATTTGGAAGAGAGAAAAATAATCAGAATGAACAGAGCTGTTGAAAAAATTATGGGTCAATAAAATGTTGTCTGTAGATGAATATTCTCATAAGGCTTGCCTTATATGTTATAGCAGTAAAATTTGTAAACAAATGTGAAAACAATGCTGCAAACTTAAAATGGCATTACCATGAAAAGCAATTACAATCTCTGGAGACATCTTTGGGATTAAGAGCTCTAACATTTATACAGATAGTAGGTTTTGATTTGAGTAGGCATTTCCTACTCCAAATACTACCTCACATCTCTGCAAGGAGGTAGACATCAGAGTCCTCCTCTAAACTCTCACTCCTGCTGTGTGATGCTTTTATTCTCTCTGGTTTTTTTCTGTATCATCAAAAGTTTCTTCTTTCAAGTTGCAGAGGAAGGGAGGAATAAATATCCTTACCAAAGCACTGGAGGATATGCTTTATTTTTACTTTCCTCAGTCCAAGGTTGTAAAAGAGCCAAGAACCTCCTCTGTAATTGTTGGAAAGCTAGCTCATGGGAAGGTCATGTCTCTGACTCTTCCTTCAAACTGAGTCTGCAGCTGCTTCTATTTCTATGCTGTTTGCATTGACGCTTATCTTCACTCAGCACTACCTCAGTGGTTGTACAGAAGTACAGTCTTGTTACTGCATACCAAAATATTCTTGCTCTGAAGCTTGCTGACAAAAGTTACTTGATTTCTCTGGCAGCTTCTCTATTGAAGGCTACTAAATTCAAATACAAAGTCTTGAATCATGAACAGCTGGAGACCAAGAGAGCATTCTAGAAATGTAATGATATATTTATCCTGTCCTTTGTATAGATGTTTGCTATTGACTACTAGTGCACAAAGGATGCAGGGGTAGTTGGGCTGTTGATCTGATTTTCCTGGGTATTCTTAGGCATTTATAGCTCCCCAACCTAAGACCAAAGGGTCTTTCCCACCCCAAGCTGTCCAGAAGTTTTCCTTAGAGTAAGCTCAGTCATGTAATCCAGTCAGAAATTTATCACTTCACTGGTGAAAAATTATTTAATTTGAAAATTTCCTTGAGCGCCTCATCTCTGTAGTACATCTTTCAATATGAGTCATCATTGTGTTTATTTTCTAATTTATTGTCTGTTTATAAATTTAAATGGAAATAGTACTGTGCTAAATAAGCTCCTTCAGAGGCACACAGTAACCAAGAGACAAGATGTTCACATATACCCACACAGGTGTTTTATGTTCAGCTCCATATCTTCTTTTAAGAAGTTATGTTCAATTAAGAATGCTCCTATAGTTGTTCTTACTGCTTTCTAAGTGAAATTGTAATTAATTAATCTCAATAATAGATATTTGTATTTTTTCCCTCTGTGAAAAAAAATGAATGAAAATGTTGAATTTTCTATTTTTGTTTTACTCTGTCTCGCGAGTTCTTTTACTCAGAGTTCAGATTAAAACACAGAAGATGCAGGGTTCTTCTTCTAATTGATGTTTATTATTTCTAATCTATAGCACCGCTGCATGGGATATGCCTCTAAGTTAACAAGGTGGAAATTGCCCCCGAGTGCTACCTTCCAAGGTCTTTTAAAGTCCAATCTATCCAATTAGGGAATGCCAACTAATTTATTTCTACTTATAATCTAGTAACTAAACATTTATGATCCGCACTGCAGGTTTTTTGAACCAGTACCAGAACACCCAGATTTGTGAAGAAGAAGGAGGAAAGAAAAAGAACTAACCAACACTCAAAATCCTCCATATTGTTACTATATCCCATAAACGTAATTTTTCTACATCTCTACATATCCCACCCAGTGATATAACTTTAATTACACAGCAATAATCTCAGTGCTATCACATAATTTGAGAAGTTTTTCCCAAGGCCTCAGGTCAGATGCAGTGTGCTTTTGAGGATCATTGCCTGTCAGCATTGAAAGACTGAAATTCTCTGAACCCAGGGTTCCAACATGAAAATACTAGTTTTTGGCTAGTTTAGAAGGCAGATTGATTGTATTCCTGTCAGTGTCATTGGAGTTGTGATACATAAAGAAAATGAGAAACTCATTAATAGTAAAACGTGTTGACTGACTTTTTCATATGCAATCAATAGTTCTTGCTATTAGCTGTCCTTTCAAATCATAGCCTTAGATATCTGAGTGCTTAAGGCTGATGTGTTTTAGTTATAAATGGTTAAATACAACTAAAAGAAACTTAGCATTGTTCTCAATTTAGCAGGCTTTTTTTCCCACTAAAAAGGCACAGCATCCCAAGTGAATAGGAAAAGGGCTATAAAAGGATTGAGTCTTCAAACTGGCTTTTAAAAGTATTATCAGGTAATGCAATATAAAATGCATTACTAGAATATCCTGTATTGTTGAGTTGGTGAGAGAGTAGGTGTGTATGCAAAATTCAGTGGACTTCAGTGAAAAGGTAACCTCTTTGTAATCAGTTTGTGCTCTTTGCCTACTGTTCTCTCTGGGCATCTCTAAGATTAATCTGGCACAGTCACCTTTACACCACACACAGTTCCCCACAGGTGTTTATATATATAAGATCCCCCTGAGCCTTCTCTTTTTAGGCTGAATGGTCCTAGCTCTCTCAGCGTGTTCTCATATGAGAGATGCTCTAATCCCTTTGGCATCTTCGTAGCCCTTGAGTTTGCTTGGATATGTTTGTGTCTCTGTTGTACAGGGGCATCCAGAGCTGGACTCAGCACTGCAGGTAAGTCTCACCAGTGCTGAGTAGAGGGCAAGGATGCCCTCCTGTGACCTGCTGGTAATGCTTTTCTTTGGTCATCTTTGCCACAGAGGCACAATACTGACTCATGATCAATATGTTGTCCACCAGAATCCCCAATTATTTTTTTTAAAGATGCTTTCCAGCCAGTTAGTCCCCCACCTGTGCTTCTGTATGAGGTTTCACCTCACCACATACAGATCTCTTGTTGGATTTCATTAGGATGCTTATGTGCCAATTTCCCCAACTTTTCAAGGTTCTTCTGAATGGCAGCACAATCATCTGTTGGGTCAGCCATTATTTTGAATTTTGCACCATGTTCAAACTCGATCAGAGTGTACCCTATTCCATCATTCAAGTCATGAAGGAAGATGTAATAAGTATTATCCCCAGTATCTAGTCCTGGGGATATACCACTTCAAAGGCTTGGCATTCTGTTCATTCTTTTATAAGTCCAATTTACCTGGATCTGTCTCAGAAACACTTGTTCTTACAGTCATTTTACTGGATCTGGCACCAATATAAATAAAACTGGATAGTCTCTGTGGAAAACTCTGTGAGTTTAGTGGCTTTTTTCTGTTGTCATAGAAAGGAGTTACAGACTCACAATGAACATCAGAAATGTTTTAGTAACATTTTTATTAAAAAAGCTCAATATTAAGATGATTTCACTCTTAGTCCCATTACTTAAATAGGAAATTGTGATCCAGCTGAGATGGAGAAATTGGTACCTTACACCACGGAAGTATTTTTGTATCTCTGGTACAGAACCACCTCTTACCACAGCTTACCTTTTGGTTTTTTGGTATGAGCTATCTTAAATTAAATTGGTCTAGATAACAATTTTAATTTCAACAGCTGATTTAAAAGGGACTGCTGTCTTTCAGAGTTCATGAAGGGTGGAGTTTTAGTTTGAATTTAACTTGTTTTAAGCTCTATGGAGCTTGGGGCCCTCTTTGTTCATATGCTTAGAGTCAAAATGTATCTATTTCTAAACCATAAAAGCACTTTAGGAAAGCTCAACAATGGACCGATTTATCAAGAGCAAACAAGATGGCATGAAACCTACTCTTCTCAGCTAGATTTACGGAGTGGGTTCATCAGCCATTAGGAGAAATCATACCTTTTTTAGAGTATACTTGCCAAGGGCTCTGAAGCACTATCAAAGGCTTTCTACTTTGTGTTGGGCATAAGTAAGAAATGTAACTCTTCTGGTACTGGACTAGAGTGTTGATGTGAAATATGAGGCATGTGCATGTGTTTTATTTTTGGGAAGGGTTGTTATGTGTCTTTTGCCTGAAGTCACTGCAAATAGTGATATTTTTCTGAAGCTGGATTTAATACTTCTAAATTTAAAAGGAGCTGTCCCTTCAGCCAGTCCATCCAAGGCACACTTGGCATCTGTTTCTGCTTTGTAACTGTACATTGGGAAATTTTCTTGCTGTATTACAAGGTTCTTCCAAAATTATATCAATATCAAAGGAACCCCTTTGTTCTGGGTTGCATAGTCCCGTGCTGGCTGGCGGTGTCCTGGGGACTGTGCAAGACTGCTGCTTGCTCCAAGTCCGGGCAGAGGAGTCCGTTCCCGGGCGTGCGGGGGAGACGGGCGAAGCCTTAGCTCAGGTTCACCTCACACCCCGCTGGCTGATGCGCGCAAGGAGGAAAGATAAAACGCAGAAGCTCCACGTGGGGGAAGAGAGGTTTGATCCAGGGTCCGCGTGGAGAGTGCCAGAGAGCCCTTGTGGCGCCGGGGACTGCAGTTTGTACCCCAGCCAAACAGGCATGGAAAACATGAAGTAACCAATAGCACATCTGCCAGGGGGTGTTAGCGGGGCAGGGAGAGGGGGTTACAGCCAGTGGAGGATGGGGTGGGTGGGCAGGGGTAACAGAGACCAATCAGCACAGCCTCCGGCGTCTCCCAGCCACTTCAGGGGTCTTGGGCTGGGCAAGCAGCTGGACATGGGGGAAGGGAGACTTGCAGCCAAAGGTAAGGCATGGATTTATGTATTTCTCCCAGCCTTATGAATGCTCAGGGCTTTTGGGGCTGGCCCTGGGTCGTGGTTCTAGTTTGTGCACTGTTATTGAAAATCAGACTGATAGTCATGTATTCCTTAACTCACCTGTCAATTAAGATTATCTGGTTGCTGCTATGGCTTTTACCAGAAAAAGTTCAAAGCCTTAGAACAAGTTCAAGTTGCAGTCTATATATCCTGTTCATTTTCTGGACAAAGTTGGACTTACCATCCAACCACAATTTCTTTGTAAAATTGTATCTGAATGTCATTGAAATGAAGAGTGGTAGTTTAGGTAGTCATTGCTAAACATGTTACATTAAAACATTAAGGTTGCTTTATATTTTTATGTTTACAATGTAAAAGCCTTCAAAAAGACTTCTGCCCTGATTATATGTATGGCTGCAAGATCTAGAAGTTGTTCATGTCAGCACTATGAATACTTCACAGAATCTGGCTGCCTTACACTGAGACTGAAAAGATGGAACCCACATCCAAAACATTGGAGCTCACTGCTGCACTCATGGCTTAAATGATCTTCCTCTTTGTGACCTGCTGTTCTGCTTCCTGGAGCCTAAGTCATTCAAGACTACAGCATGGCTAAAGCTTTCCTCTTGTGATTTTGTTCAGAGAATGTTACTTCAAATTTTACTCAGATGGAGACCTTTAGTCAGCTGAGCAGTGCTTTGTAGGCTGTACTAGTCAAAATCAATCCTTCTACAAACAAATATAAAGGACTTTTCATGATGTCTTTAAAGAAAAGATACAACATTAATAAAGTTAAAAGATTTAATTTTCTTTTTTTCTTCCTTGTGAAAATAGTCTGGAAACATCTCAGCTGTCACTGTCCCAAGCCTGGTTAATTATTTGCCTCTGAAAGTTTTGTACGTAAGTGGACAAAACCTGGAAGAAGACTGTAAAAGGCTTACATTTTAGTCAGTCAAAAACTGGGTACAGTATATCCAACGTGAATTATGTCCTGAGCTGAAGAGGAAAAAAAAAAAGCAGTTTGTATTCTAGCAAACAAGAGTAAAAAATTATCAATTCTGGTACTTGCTGAATTGAGAGCAAGTCTTAATTCTTGAGATGAGGAAAACAAATCTGATAGCTTCAGTACTCCAGGTTTGTTTGTTAAATTATATAAAAGCTTGAGTGCTGGCATGGAGTTTCATCAAAGATGATACAAATATAATTAAACTTGGCTATCCAGATAACTTCAGAAGTAGCCCTTGAGGTTTTGCAGCCTTTTCCTTCTGTTACAGCTATGAAATCTATAGGGTCTCTTTTTAAGGTATATATTTGTCCAAGTTGTGTGGTTTTAGTTTCACATGAAACTTAGTGTGTGGATTTAGAAGCTGGTCCTTCTCGTTACAGTATAGCAAAAAGCTGTATGTAGATGCCATAAATAGAGGCAGGTGGAAGATGGTAGTCAAAGTTCCTGTAGCTAAATCTCTTTAAGTGTACAGAATGAGCAAGCAACATCAACAGAAACCATGCTAAAGAATCCCTGGTTTGCCTTTTCTGAAACTTCTGAGTATTGTCTTTTGTGAGAGGAGTACCTGAATAGAGCTTTGATTCTGTGTAAGAGGAAACAGGCATATTATTATGTTTTCTTCTGGTAAAGTGAACTTTTGGAGTCCTAGTGTTCTGTGATTTATTTTATATTGGAGAGGTTCAGGGGAACTGTAAAAATGAAACATTTTTCTTTCAAAATAATCTTGTTACAGCACTCTCTTTATAAAACCATATTGCTAATGATACTTGTGATTCTATCATATCAGTGGACTACTGCCCCTGGAATTATGGTATATATAATTTGTTCTTTAATAAGTACATAAAACACAGGTGTCACTACTAACTTCAGTATTTGTTGCTGTCATTTTAAGACATTATAATGTACATGTAAAGCTAATGATACTCAGTGCACTAGAAGAGAAGGGTCTTCAATATTCTTAACATTTTAAAAGATGTAATTATGAAATTAGGTAGTTTATATCTGACTTGGCACTGAAATGTCAAGGGCAAGACTCACTGGCTACTTTGGGAAGTTTACTTCTCCTTTAGATGGTATTTAAAAGACAGTTGTATGAGTTTTAATTAGGTATGATATTAAAAAGTGTTTAAATCTTCTATTCTGCAATTGAGGGAAACGAGATCATTTAAATCATAAAAGGATATTTTTCTCAAAGGAATTACTGTGGACTATGTAGCTATCTGCAAGCCAACTACAATTCCTAGTTCCATGATGTCAAAAGATTCATGCACTTGACTAATTAGGAATCCAGCTGGGACTGGTGCCAGTCATCTGCAACAGCTTGTGAAAGCCGATTTAAAGGTCCCATAGGAAGTGTTAATATTGAACAGTATTTGTGACTCCTGTACTATCATGGTTGGAATGTTGTATACAGCTCTCCCAAGGTAATTCAAAAGATTTCTCAAATACTGCATGGTAGATTCTCATTTCTTAATCTTCCCATCATAGACACTTCAACAACATTATTAATAGTGTGGGTACTTATAGTTACCAGCGTAACTTGATAGAAGTTGTCACAGTCAGCTGCTGATGTAGGTATCAGAAACCAGAATTTGGAGCCTACTGAAGTTGTAGGAGTTTGAAAACCAGGCTTTCTACATGTTTTGGGTACAAAGATTGTTAACTATGGATGTTTTTATTTGCAGTAGTTAGCTTGTTTCAATACATCCATGTATACAGGATAACTGTTAGAGTTTTTTAATTCAAGTTTCAATCTACTAAAATTTATTCTTCTAATACTGTTTTGCATGTCAGTGGATGCACTAATCTGTAATCCACTTTGTGCCTACCAGAATATTTCAGATAAGTGTGAAAAACAGATAGTACCCATAAAAATGTTACAGCTTTACTACAAGAAGTTCTGGTTTTGCAATATTTCTGTTTCATTTTTAAATCTTTTTTTAAAATTTATTTGATGAGCCTTTTTATAGTAACCAGGATTTTTTTATTACTGAAGGTTGTTAAGTTTTTGAAATGACTGTGAAATCCGCAGTAGTCTTGGACAGACTTAAGAGGAAACAGATGATGTGCTGAAATAGCATTGAAAATTTTCCTGTTATTCCTACTTCATAAAAAAAACAAAACAACTTATGAACTCTTTTCCATAGATGTTAATGGTATCATTTTGGTGACTCTGATACTATTCAATCTTTTTTGAATTGCTGTTATCCAAAATGTTTATAAGCTTTCCTCCTGCATTCATGTTCCTTAATGTAACTAATGACTTGGCTCAAAATTTCTTCAGGCATCACATAGGTTTGAAACTATTCACTGACTATATTCATTCCAGACATTAGTATCTTAGAGAACTGCATGACATCCAATGGAGAAAGGAAAGTTAAACAACTAACAAAAACGCCCCAACCAAACCAACAAGAAAAAAAATCACAAAAAAAAACCAAACCCACAAAGCAAAAAAAAGCAAGCCAAAAACCAAACCTGAACAAACAAATAGGAAGCTGAAGGCATAGTCTGAGTAATTTTTTTATAAGGTATGTTCCAAGTAATAATAATAGCTGTGATAGTTCCTTAGTCATAAGGGAGCAAACTTCAGTGTAATAAAGCATGTTATACCAAACACAAAGCAAAGAGAAAAAACATTCTGTATTTCAGTCTTCATGTTTATTCTATACCTGCCATATCTTCAAATGTTAAGCAAAATTATGATTTATTTGCTAATTTTCAGTTATTGGGTTTTGTGTATAGTACTTCTGTCTGAGGTTGAACACTAGTCTGGTACTACAGAGTATAGAGAAAAGAGAAGAACTAAAGGTTACTGTTTCCTGGATAAAAAGCTGGCTGGATGGCTGAGCCCAAAGAGTGGTAGTGAGCAGAGTTACATCCAGCTGATGGCCATGAGTAGCCTTCCAGAGGGCTCAGTGGTGAGCCCTGTCCTGTTTAGTATCTTTGTCAATAACTGAGTGCCCCCTCAGTCAGTTTGCAGATGACACCAAGCTTGGTGGCAAGTGTTGAATTTCTGGAGAGCAGAAAGGCTCTGCAGAAGGATCTGAACAAGATGGATCACTGAGCTGAGGCCAGTTGTATGAGGTTCAACAAGGCCAAGTGCTGGGTCCTGGATGTGGGTCACAGCAACTCCCTGCAACACTACAGGCTGGAGACAGAGTGGCTGGAAAGCTGCCCAGTGGAAAAGGCCCTGGGCTTGCTGGTTGACAGCAGATAAACATGAGCCAGCTGTGCTCAGGTGGCCAAGAAGGCCAATGCTATCCTGGCCTGTATCAGCAATGGTACGGCTGGCAGGACCAGGGCAGGGATTGTCCTCCTGTACTCGGTATCTTGTTATATGCACCAGGTACTTTAGATCCTGATTTGCATATTCACTGTCAGCAGTACTTGCTGACTCTATCCAAGATGTGTGTTGAGCTAGGGAGTTTTGTGCAGTGGGGTGTAATGAGATTTCTATCATGGAATTCTTTATTCCTCTGTGGAGATTTTTTGTTGTATAGTTAATCCCTGGAATTCTGTTCTTTGTCCTCCCATGCATACATACCATGGGGTAACGAGATTCAAAAATCTAACACTTTCTGATGTGTTTATTTAAGGAAGTAAAGATTGTTTAATACTTGCATTTGGTTATCATCTCAGAGTAACGTTCATAATTCTTTTGGGGGTTATTATACACATGGGTATAATATTAGGCATTATAAGCATGTAATTTGATAAATAGAATTTTCCTGAACTACATCAATTATTTAATATTGGCCAGAGGTTATTAAATGTGAATGGAAAATGGCTTTTGATTAAAGCTACCTATGGATATCACTGTATCCTATCCAGTCCAGTATTGTTCACTCAGCTTCCTGCTGCGAAACAATTTCAACTTTATACAACAATAACTGAATGATCTTTTGTCTAATGTAGCAAATCATATAAGGGACAGCTCTTGAAAGCTGACATGAGACTGATTATTTGCAGTTATAGAAGGGTACTGAAATGAAAATATGAGTGAAATGACATTTCACTTAAAACTGTGCTTGACTTTCTGTATAAAGAAAGAGGAATGTGAAATGAGCGGAATAAAATTTGGCCTAGTTCAATCTGTAGAAGACTGAATCAGTTGTGGTTAATTACAAGAGAGCAATTTGTAAATATTAAAGCACTGGTCAAATTTTGAAATAAATAGTTTTAATAATACCATTGGTATCCATTATTATTGGTTTTTGTCGGTATTATTCTTTATGCTTTGATATTGCTATGGTAACCTAGAGGGTTTCTTCTTTCTCCTTTACAGAAGGTGAGGAGACTGGAGTGATGGATAGCCTGTTGGAGGCCTTGCAGTCAGGTGCAGCTTTTCGAGACCGAAGGAAAAGGACACCAAGGTCAAAAGGTGAATATTCTATTTTAGATTTTATTTTCCAGAGAAAGTTAAAAGCATTATGGGTCCAGTGCTCTAGAATTTAAATATTGTCATGTTTATTTCATTCATGCAATGACTGTTTTCAGGGGTGTTCGGACTGTTGCTTATGTCAGTAAGACTGGAAATTAATGTACTGAACTTACTATAGCCTGATCATTATGACAAGACTTTTCAATACAGCCATATGTACTTTAACTTTTTAGGGTTTGTAGTTGTATGGTGGAAGTAAAAGCTATCTTGCTTCATAGGTGAGTCTGAGTCAAATTATTTCTCTGGTATATAACTGTCATTTAGTCCAAGAAATACTTAACTTCTAAATGGTTCTGCTTTGTAATGTTGTAATACTCTGGTAGCTTTCAAACAGGTGTTTTATTTCCATTGTTTCTTTGCTTTTGCAGACATACCGCAAAATCTCAGTCCAGCCACACAGCGGCCTGTGCTGAAAGCTTGTAACCATGGTAATGAACCATATTCATGAATTGCATGCACTTCTTAGCTTAGCTTATGTAGTTGATCTGTGCTTTCAAGAATGCTGTGATTATTTTTTCAGTTTTGTACATTAATGGAGTACTAAACCATATCAGAACTTGCTTTTTAAGAATCGTCTGAATATCGCATCCTGAAACTATACTTACTGATTACTCTGCAAAGCTCTTCTATCATTTGTGGGATTTTTAGTTATTTAAATTTTGATTATGTTTTTAAACTGTAGCACTTTTATAAGCCTTAAGAATTATTATGCAGGTTTTTTAGGGCTTATGGAACTGTAGTAGAAAGCAGAGATTGTGTAATGTTCTAAGTGTCACTAAGTGCTTATTATACTGAATCAGAGAACTTTTGATATTCATTCTGTGTTTCATTCTCTTGGTTTTCTTGATGCTATAGCTGGAATGGTTTAAGCTATCATTTACCAGTATAGTTCCAAAGGGGTGTTGTACCAACAAAGTTATAGTAAATGTTTATTTGTAAACTGCTGAACTATCTCACGGTAATCAGTAGGACTTGTTATACAAGAAAAGTTACAATGCAGGTGTGGGTGCCTGTTAACTTTGTTAGATAGACAATCTACAGAATATTACTATATTAGCTGTGTTTTAATTAAGCTTCAGGAGTCCAGAGTGACTCAGTTGCTCATGACTAGTGGTCTCAGGAAAAAGTTTGTATTTCTAGTGCCTCTGTTAAAGAGAAATTTTAAATAGGGGAAAAAAAAAATCTTCTTTCTTAGTTTTTAAAGCAGAATGCATTGGTTTTTGATATTTAAATGCACTGTGGGTTTTATAAAGCATATATCATAAAATTGATTATATTAATTATACCTCATGTTTATTTCTCTAAGTGACTCTAGCACAAAAAAAAACCCCAAACCATTGAATTTGGCATTATAAACACAAAATTGAAGAAAATAGAGCTGGAAGGACAGTTTGTAGATAATTACAGAAACTGGATCAAAGAGAAATCACGTATATTTGACAGGTACCTGTCTAGCACATAACATATTGATATTTCAGTAATGACTATAGACCACATCTGAATTTATCCTGCAAGTGTTTCTGCTTGTATGAGCAGCTGTATTGAATACTGCTTCTTATCAGCACATTCCATCTAGGTAGCTGTCTGTGGACAGACTGTAGTTTCCAGTTTTCAAACTAACTGCCTTTGGTCAAATATTATGTCCATGTTTCCGATTAAAATCAAAACAACAAAAACAAACAAACACTCACAACTCACCAAAATTTTAATTCTGAAAACTCTTAGTCTAAACCATGGATAGATTTGTACATCACATGGATGTAATTGGTGCTGAAGTTTGAAGTTCAGATATCTAATTTGGGGAGAAGAGTAAAAGTAAATGCTTGGATTTTTTTGTTCTTTTTACCAAAGTCATTTTTTCCATAGAGCATTTTGAGACACTCTAATTCTAGGACATTTTAAAATGAATTCAGCATTTCTTTCATCTGTCTTGTTAGCTCAAGAACAGGATAGTAAAGCTCTGAGCTTGCTTTTAAGGAATTCATTAGCATGTTTTTGATTTGTTGACACTTGTCACAATATCTACATGTTACATCTTCCTATCTTGAGCCAAACAGAGCACTAAACCTGGTGTAGATTATGGTGAGTTCAAAGCCTTTTTTTTCTTTTTAGTAGAAGTGTATGGTCACTTAGGTTACATACTGTCTAGAATGAATGCTATACCCTGAGTGTCAAAGTCAATTTTGGGTAATAATAGTAACCTTAATGAAGTTAATGTGGTCAGTCAAGACAGGAATTATTATAAAGTTTCTTTCATTTTCTGTTTCCTAGTTCAACATTGTATATGTCAGTATTTTTCTCTGTATCATTTTTTCTTGCACTTTATATCTGATATATAGATACATACTCAATAGCCTATTCTTTCTATGTGTATAATAAGTGATGAATGCTCTATATAATGGTCGACTACATATACACCATACAAGCAAAAAGTCTGTGACTTCAGCCAACTTCAGAAAAACTGGGATATGTCATTAGACAGAAGTATTGGCTTGGTTTTTCGTTATTTTTTTCCCAACCTAAAACTTCAAATGGATGCCAAATTTCATATCATGGAAAAAAAGCCACTGTCTTACTGTAAGGCTAAAATATGTGGAGATTGCTGAAGTCCTTAAGTAGCAATTCAAGCACTTTCCTGTTTGCTTCTCTGCTGGTTTTGGTTGGTTTGGTTACTATTTATTCTGCTGAGACTAATAGATTCACTTAATGTAGATATACTCTATTAATGCACACTGCAGATTCATACCTAGGATTCATCATGCAGTCAAAAACAATTACAAGCCATGACTTGAAATGTCTGTCCTGAATCCTTTAGAGTGTAGTAATCTCTGTTGGGCAGATGCCATCAACATTAGATAACTAATCTCTTCTGTTTCAAAACACAACCAACCAAATTAATAAGATCTAGTTTACTCTTTATGATTAAAGATATTTCTCTTTAAAAAGTGGAGGCCAAATCAGACCCAAGCGTAAGTATTGTTATAAGCCCAGCTGGCAATTAAGTACCTCCCAGCCACACGCTCTGTCTTCCCTGGTGGGATGGAAAAAGCTAAAACTCATGGACTGAGAAAAGAACAGTGTAATAATTGAAATAAAATTATAATAATAATAATAATAATAATAACAACAAGGAAGAGGAGGAGGAGGAGGAGGAATGAAAAGTAGAGGGAGGGAGAGGAATGGAACACAAGAGAAACAAATGATACACAACACCGTTGACCAGTGCCGAGCCGGTCTCTTCCCAGCAACCAACATCTCCTGACCAACTTCCTCAGTTTGCATGCTGAGCCTGATGCCATATGGTATGGAATATCCCTTCGGCCAGTTTGGGACAGCTGTCCCAGCTCTGCTCTCCCCCCAGCTTCTTGTGCCCCTGGTTACTGAGCAGGGCACATGCAGAGCATGTGAGCATCCCATCCCACTGCTGAGCAACAACTAAATCATCAGTGTGTTTAGACTCAGTTCAAAACAGAGCACTGTAGCAGCTACTAGGAAGGAAAGGAAATTAACTCTATCCCGCACAAACAGGAAACTGGTTCCATGTCTCACAGGGCATGACTAGGGAGAGAAATACAGCCTGAATGCACACTTTCTCCATAGCTGTCATATAAATGGAAGCAGGACGGTGTTACAGTGGGGATACTGCAACACGTGTATCAGACAACGAGGCCCGTGGAAAGAATATCTATGGACCCATTATGGTAGATATTTTCGGAGATGTTTATTTCCCCAGCCGCATGGCCGGGGCTCTGCCGAGGAACTGCTCAATCACAGGACCCGAGGGTCCTTCTGCCCGCGCAGGGAACACAAACCAACCCATGGGAACGAGGCTGAGCAGGGGCAGGGAAACCCCGTGTCTGTGCCCTCAGGGCCCCTCTGCCAGGGCTACACGGCAGGGGAGGGACCCCAACAGGAGGGAAATTTTTCTAACCATTACCAGTGTCACCCTCAGTACAATGTTACATAAGATACCAAACTGGAATGTGCTTTTCAGGCTTAGCTAAACCCTGTAGAACAGAGTAATACAGAGGAACAAGCCAATGCTGCTTAGGTCTAGAACGGAGAACTGAAATTGTTTCCTTTAACTAAATAGACAGCTTAAGGGAAAAGAAAAAAAGAAGAAGAATAAATTTAGTGAAATGCTAGCTATTGCATGGGCCATTTTTCTCTTCATGATCTGTTGAGCTCCCCTGAAAGCTCTAGTAGTGTTCAGCTGATACTTCTGATTAAAAAGGAATACTGGTTTTCATGCTGCATCCCATGATAGCTGAACGTTTCTTATTTTATTTCCAATCCTACTGCATTATTCTGTTATTGAACAGAATGCCTCTTTCTAACATGATATATAGGTTTTATCAAGTTTAAATCTGCTCTATTTTTATTGTCAGAATTACCAGTTGTATTTTTTATGCTTGTGACAAGGCCCATCAAATCACAGTATTTCTTGTGGAGTAGAAGTTCTGCTGCATAACTAACAGAAATAATATACATTTGGAATTGCTAAATCTTAGAAATGTTTTAATGCCTTAAAAATGCAAATAATATATACTAGATTTTAGTTGACATAGGATTGGTATATTATGTTGTATATTTTGTATATAAAATGTTTTGTATTTTTAAATTGCCAACTGAATTGCATTTATGTGCAAAACTACCTGTTAATGCTACAGTTTGCTTTAACTACAAAGGGCCAAAGACTGCAGTAAATATTGTGGTATATGCTTTTGCTGTAATTCCAATTCAGAGCACTGTTTGACACAAGCAGAGTATGGGTGTAGTTTTAGTGGTGTACTTAGGATTCAATAGCATCTAACAGAGGAGCTCTTTTATTTTATTTAGGGAACAGAAGAAAGCACTTAATTTTCAATGATCAGGATTTTGTGCATTAGAAGATCACTTCAAGCAACTAGTAACTATGCCTGATCCAAGTTTGTCAATTATTTACGGCAAGAGTCAAGGCATATTTGCAGCTTGTATGTTTATTTCAAGCTACTGAAGTTCAGATACATGGAGCTGCATATCCAAGGCAGGGCAGAGCCCACTGCAGCACAGAAAGCTGCATTATTCACTAAGTTTTTGGTCAGGTTTTTCAGCCTGCATCAAGTTCTCTGCTGCTATGGCTACGCATTTATTTGCAGTAGCATTAGCCAAGCTAATGCTACCTGAATTGCATTAATACAAATTTGAGATGCAGCTTTGATTGCATATAAACACATACGTCAAATGCAGCAAAAAGAGCTTATTGTTACAAGCAAATTGTATTAAAAATGCTGTGAGTAAAGAAAAGCTATAATAAAATGCAAGTAAAAAAATACAGATTGCTTTTTGAGACTGCAGAGATTGACAGAAATCTTTCTGTCACAATCAGTAATTGCATTGTGGATTACATTTCTAAAGGTGACAAAAAGGCCTTGTTTCTATATTGAGGTCAAACTTCAATGGTAAGAGATGGTTGTAATTGTTGTAGCTGTTTGTTAAGTAAATCTATACACAATAGAATAATTTTCATGTCACTTGTAGTCTGAAGCATTTTAAAGACTTTTGTTAAGTAAAACCCTTATGTAGCAATGTCATTGTGTCCCAATTAAGCATAAGGAAACCTTTTCTTCATGTTGTTGGGTTCTTTTCATCTCATATTTATAATAGAACTGTCATCTGATATTCATATTAATGTCTCTGCTACCTTATTTTTGACAAGCAGAGCTGACAGAGAGCTCAAGCTCATCTTAGTTCTTGAAACAGTGTGGCCACGTAGGGGTCATTTTTATTTCATCATTTATATGACAGCAAGCTATGATTGGCATTTCAACCTAATTTTTCCTTAAGTCTGTGTATGTTGCTGTCTTTTCTTCAACTGTATGAACATCAGGAAGTACCTAACAGTGAAGAAGCTACCCATGAAGATAACATTTTCCCCAGAACATGGTAGCAGTAAAGGCGCCCTCTTGAGCATTAGCAGTCCTTCACAGTAGATACTGCTTTGAAGGCACTGTTCATGTTTAGCCGTGTGATCGCAAAATATCAGTACCTCTGGTGGAGAAATTTTTTGTAAAGCTTTGTGAAGTTTTATTCAATAGACAAGTTTTCTCAGCAGAAGACATGAAATAACTGTAGGCGCTGTTATGAAATGAAAACATTTAATAGGATTTGTATTAAAAAATGGTTCTCAGTTGTCGCCATTTTAAGACCAAATATTCACTTCAATATTGACTTCATAGGTCAAGTAAAATTGCTGCTTATTCTAACAGAAATAATTCCCCTGGAACCATCTACACTGTTGATAATAGTTTTTTTCCTAGACCATACAGCAGAGTTCAAAGAAACTGACCATAAAAGTCAATTTTGCATGTGTGAGAAAAAAAAAAATAATATCCAGACAAGGAAAGTGAATTTACACATTTTTATTTCTTTCTTTTGAACTACTTCTGCATTTTCACAGTTGCAAACACATACCATCACAAAAATATCCCTGAAGAATTTTCTTTCCAAAATATCTAGGAAAAAGATTAATTTTGATGCAGAGTTTTTAGCAGTCTCTCACGCTCATAATTTAATGTTAGAAGGAAGAAAGTTTCCAAGTCAGAAGGGATGGCAGCCAACAAGAAGAGTTTAGAATGAAAAATGAGAAATTTTTTTTTGAGTCTTTTTCTAACAAAATGTTCCTTAAAATAAAGACTGACATAGAGGGGTATAAACCACTCATTTATTTAATCATTTATTTATTTTAAAATGCGGAATGCTGAAAAATGGATGGAGATTCTTTCAAGAGTGGAAAAGGGTACTTCAAATTAGTAGTAATTGCATATTATTACTGTGAAAATACTGATCTAGACAAAAAAAATGCTATCTTGCCCTTAGTATAAACTAAACATACACTGGCAGCCTGTATTTAGAAAGGTGAGGAGGAATTGTAATCCTACAAAAAATCCCTATTTTGTTAAAGTCTTGTGAGATTTCCCTTATCAACTCTCATGAGTAAGGTTGCACACATATCCTTCACCCAGTGTCTTATCATAAAGCATTATATCTGAACATAATGTGGACAAAAAGGAGTACCCAAGCTTTGTCAGAGTAAAAATTTTAAGTACCACCCTGAGACAAAGTGGACCTTATAATGGGGCTTTTTCTCCAGAGGCTGGACAACTTCATTCCTAAAACGCGACCCTTTGAAGATGTCAAATTAGACACTCAGAAGAGCTAATTGCTATTGTAAATATTTTGCCAGTGTTCATTGGTATTAGTTGAATAAGGTCACGGCTCTCAAGGGAGGCAAGGACACTCTCTGCAAGATAAAAACAGCAGCAAAGAGGTGACATTTGAAAGCAATGGTACTGTATATTCCATAATTGCACATACAGTAAATGTCACCTTCATAAATGCCTAGGTAGGTAACCAGATTTCCAAAAGCTACAGCAGGCAAGTTATATAGTCAAAGCAGTCAGCTGAAGATTTGTCAGTGAAAAATCTTAAATCTGTAAAGGGAGTTGTCAATTACCAACACTTTACCCATATTTGTGTTTTCATTTTTTAGTCACACAAAACTTCCCATTCGAAGACAATTGCCAAGTTTATATGTGTAGCAAAGAGATTCTGCCACTTCTCAGAGCACTTTTCAAGTCTCTTCCATATTAGTTAAACACGATTTTAGGTATAAATTTACCAGTCTCTTTCACTTCTGAATATTTTCTGAATGTTAAGAACAAGTAGTATCTGAACTCCTGCCTCATTCTTCAGAGGCTTTTAGAAATTTGATCTGAATAGCAGATTCACTGAACAGCAACCATAAAACTCTTTATATTGTGGGTTTTTTTAAATAGATAGATAGATACACACACACATATATTTTCTTAAAGGAATTATCTTTTGTAAAGAAACCACAAGTAAACCACAAGTAAATATTAGGTAGGAAATTTTCATCTGCTCCACATTAAAAATGAGTTTTCTCTAGTTAAAGACTTCACTAGGGACAAAATCTGAGATACTAACAGATTCCTGACAGAACAGGATCTGAGTCTGTTCTGTGGCTCAAGTGATGTCTGGTTAATGCAACATTGTTTAGTCAGTAATTCAAAAGATTTAGAGAAAGCACAAAACATTATTCATTAAATTTTTCGAGCACTTCTCTTAAGTAATTTTTTTGATGTGTGAGGAAGGGAACGTGATTCCTTAATGTTCTCGGATTTTTTCCTTTTTTGGGAGAATTTTGTTTCATTTTTTTAAAGTGTTTGCTGTAACAGAACAAAAATGTAGTGTAGAAGAAATACTGGAGTTATGTTTCTGCCTGACTTTTTTCATTATAGTCAATGCTCTGCAAAGGTGCAAACATACAGAGAAAACAAGGGTGTCTTCAACTTCTTCCTATTGTTGGGGTGCCAAGTGGGGAACACTTGGAAGATTTACTTTTAATTTTTGAATACTCTAAAGGGAAATTAGCAGTTAAGTTGTATCAGAAGTAGTGCTTGTGCCTGTAAATTGCTTGATAAATCCAGTATCTTTGTTTCATTCAAAAAATAGATGAATCTTATGTATTTCCATCATACATGCCTAACGCAATATCTGCACCAATCACCAAGCAAAATATTTTGAAGCCTCAGAAGGCCTTTTGGTGGCTCAAGCCTGGAGTTCATGAGTGATAAAGGAAGGAAATGTAGGGGTCAAGTGCAGCCCTTGCCTGAATGTCAGGCTTCCACTGAATGATCTGGGGTAGTGTGAACTGGTTGGTTTGCAAATCCTCTTTTCTTATGGTGAGATAGCTTACAAATCCAAGATGAGAAGCTGCAGTTTAAGTAATTTCAGGAAAGAATATTTGGATTTTGGAAGATACTGGGCTAATCAATCTATTCCCTTTCAGCATACACTGTGAAGTAGTTTGGCTCTTATCCTTGGCATGGTAATCTTTGGGTTTGAAAAAAAAGCCAACAACTTTTTAAAGCAAAATTGTTTTAACCAAAGAGAAAAATTATGATGATATTACTTCCAGTATATACTGGATAACCAGTGTATACTTCTTTCTTTGAGAGCCTATAGCTGTCTAGTTAGAAGCATGGTGTTTCTGTTACAATAGTTTGTCACGATGTCTTCAAAAGAAGACTTTGTTTGTAATAGTGAAGTTTTTTATTTTCATGGGGGAAAGAGTTTTTATCATGCTTTTTTTTTTGTCTCTTGATATTATCTAACTCCATATACCAGAGAAATAAAATACAAACTGTTACCTGACCCTACAAGCTTGACGGTATTTACCGTAGGTTTTAAAAAATCTAAAGACTGGGATTTGGAAAACGAAGAGGGAATTTATTCTACACTATTTAAACTTGCTGTTCTTGATTTTCTCCTCCTTGTAGCATAGCAAAACGATAAAATAAGAAATTGAAAAGATAACATCAGGACTACTTAGTGTCATAAACAGGGAAATGGAATGAAATCTCAGCAGATTTTCAGCACAGGCAAATAATTATTCCAGAGGTTTTTCTTTTTATCTCTTTTCTTATGCTTTAAGAAAAGAGATGAGTGTACATGGTGCATTATAATACAGTGCACATAAAAATACTTGAATTAGGTCTAGACAGTCTACTTTGTGTACTTGAGGCAGGATAGCTTTTAGGTCAGGAACAAATTTGGATATCACAGCCCAGTTTGGGGGTTTCAGAAGATATTTTGGCATCTCTGTACTACACGTAATTGAGCTATGCAGTTTCAGAACTATGTCCAAGAATGTGGCAGGAATCATTATCTATCCACATCCATTATGAGTATTTTAATCACTAGACTGACTAACATTATGTTATTTATAGTATATCTAGTTATATATACTCTGTGAGCAAAGGGGCTAATAAACAGAAGGGAACTTTCCAGGGATACAGAAAACATGGTTTAAATCCTCTCCTTGAGGGAAAAATAATTCTTGATGAACCAGGGTTAAACACAGCTGAGTGAGAGCTTTCATTACCCAGCTTAACTTTGGCTCTTAAGTTTTACTGGTCTTTTAGCTTGGTAACTTAATTTATTAACAATGGAAGAAATTCCTGTCAGAGTTGTGTACCTTAGCTGAAAGGCAGCTGTTTGAGTTACTACAGATACATGTTAGTCAGAGAAATAAGTCTTAAAGGTAGTGATCTTCCCATTGTTTTCTCTAGGCTTCAGAGAAGGGATCAGAATATAAAACCTATTAATACATAAAGGCTACTGCTGCTTTTACAGCTTTTTATAAGGTTGGCATTTTCTGGTTTTGGTTGCTTTTTACTGTAGTCATAATAACATTTGGTGATTATTTTTTTAATGTTGCCTTAGGTTCAAAAGCAGAGAATAGTCCCCAAATTATCTTTCAATTCCTTGCCAAAATTACTTTCTTTTCTGTGCCTCAGCACAGAAACATTTACCTGAGTACATAGTCTTATTTCAATGGGTGCATTTTATTGCTGTCACTACCAGAGAAAGGAGACTGAATATATTTTTTCTTCCTATGTTCCTTTGATCCATCTTTTCCACAAGAAAGTGAACATTATGGTATCTCAACCTTCACTCTGCCATCATTAGCTCAAGAGCTAGCTGAGTCAATCTAATGTTTCCAAATCTGCTGATTAACTCATATGAACGCAATGCTAAATTAGGGAATTAGGCTGAGGGAGGAGCTTGTGGAGGACATTGTTACATTTTTTAAGTGAGATAATAATAAATGACAACTATATCAAAATAAATGCCACAAGCTGATAGAGTTCCCTACCCTTTCCTCTGATCCTAAACCTTCTTTTTTTATTTTTTTTTTTTTTTTCTGAGGAGGTGAGTGGGAAGTGGCTTTGGTTTTGGGTTGTTTGTGTTTTTATACAATCATTAAGGTTGAAAAAGACCTCCAAGATCATTGAGTTCAACCTTTCACTGAACACCACCATGTCAACTAAACAACAGCACTGAGTGCCACATCCAGTCATTTCTTGAACACTGCCAAATATGGTGACTTTACCACCTCCCTGGGTAGCCCATGTCAAAGCTTTGCCACTTATTCAGTGAAGAAATTCTTCCTGGTGTCCAACCTGATGTTACCCTTATGCAACTTGAGGCTGTGTCCTTTTGTTCTGTTGCTGATTGCCTGGGAAAAGGGGTCAACCTCCACTGTGCTACACCCTCCTTTCAGGTAGTTGTAGGGAGTGATAAGGTTTACCCTGAACCTCCTTTTTCCCAGGATAAACAACCCCAGCTCCATTGCCCTTCTCTGGACACACTCCAGCACCTCAATGTCTTTCTTGTTGTGAGGGGCCCATAAACAATCAGAAGACTTGAGGTGTGGCCTCACCGGTGCTGAGTACTGGGGAACAATCCCTGCCCTGGTCCTGCCAGCCATACCATTGCTGATACAGGCCAGGATACCATTGGCCTTCTTGGCCACCTGAGCACAGCTGGCTCATGTTCAGCCACTGTTGACCAGCACACCCAGGTCCTTTTCCACTGGGCAGCTTTCCAGCCACTCTGCCCCAGCCTGTAGTGCTGCAGGGGGTTGTTGTTACCCAAGTGCAGGACCCAGCACTTGGCCTTGTTGAACCTCGTCCAACTGGCCTCAGTCCATTGATCCAGCCTGTCCAGATCCTTCTGTAGAACCTTCCTACCCTCTAGCAGATCAACACTTCCTCCCAGCTTGGTGTCATCTGCAAACTGACAAGTGCATTGAGGGTGCACTTGATCCCCTCATCCAGATCATCAGTAAGGATATTAAACAGGACTGGCCCCATTGCTGAGCCCTAAGAAACACCACTAGCAACTGGCTGCCAACTGGATTTAGTTCCTTTCACCACCACTCTGAAACACTCCAGGCAGTGTTTCATCCAGCAAGGGGTGCACCTGTCAGCTTCTCCAGGGGAATGCTGTAGGAGACAGTATTGATGGTTTTACTGAAGTCTGTGTAGACTACATCCGTGGCTTTTCATCAGTTACCTGGTCATAGAAGATCGGGTCGGTCAAGCAGGACCTACCTTTCCTAAACCCATGTTGGCTGGACCTGATGCCCTGGTGGTCCTGTACGTGCTGTTTGATCACACTTAAGGAAATCTGTTCCATAACCTTCCCCAATGCCAAGGTCAGGCTGCCAGGCCCGTAGTTTACAGGAACCTCCTTCACACCCTTCTGGTAGAAGGGTGAAATTTTGTCACAATTTACATTGTTTGATTCTTAATCTGAGATCTCCAGGCTCTGCTTTACAGACATCTACAATTGCACTGAAAGGAAGAATCAAAGCACTAAACACGTAAAGTGCTTTATAATGTTAATTGCTCTGGGATATGAGGTATTAAGCATTTTTAACTGACCTCCAAAATTAATCTATGTATTTAGTCTCTTGAAAAAATAAAATACCTCATATATAGATGCACAGTTTAGGGTGTTTAGGCTCCTTGTAGTGGCTAGAGAGAGGCACATACTCATCCTATACAGGAGTTAGCCTATATAAATTGTTAATAGTCAATGAGTTCATGCCTCCAATTTAAAGTGCTTGAGGCTGACAGACCTGATAAGCATTGTTCACGTTTTAGTTCTCTGTCTCTGTGTATAATAAAATTAATAAAACAGGGCACAGCACACTCGATACTGCAGATGAAACAGTAGCTTAAATAGCCACTCTTTAAGTTAGTATTCTGTCCTAGGCAATGGAAGATACAAGTGCTTCTGAGGGGCAAAAAAATAGTTATTCTCTTACATGCATACATACAAAATTTACATTAAATTTGGATAGCTAACTTTGTCATGCTTCCACATTCTAGTATCTTGATATTCGTCTCTTTTCCTTTACTATAGAGTATGTTTGTGTCATTTGTGTTACGCTGCTAGTGCAATAATAATATTTTTGGGTCTATTCATGTTTTATTAAACTATCGGCATTAAAAGTAAATAGATCAGTACTGTGGCTTTAAGTTTTGCAGCCTTCCTGTAATGAAAGGTGAGTTTGTAATTTCAGCATAAAGAGTAAATCAGGATTGATGTGTGAGTAGTGGCAAACTCTGTGTTGGCCATTCAGCACAGAATAAAAAGTACTTTGCTATCAGGTAATCCCTAGTTTTGTAATTGTACTGTAGATGGTAGTCTTCCCCTTTCTCTAAGAAATATAAAATCATTTTAATTCTGTGTGATCCATCATCAGGCAACTACTCAAAAAAGTAACATTCTTAAATGCTCTCAAATGTCCAGTAGCAAAAATAAATGAAGGGCAGAGTGCATTAAGGGATTTCCAGTTGTGTCTCACAGGGCAGAGAAAACTGCTGTGAGAGAGCTCCTGGGATAGCTCCTACTCTTGCTGCCTTTAGCAATAGCTTCCTGACTAATCAGTCTCCAAGCTTACCCCAGTGCTTTAAGTCTGTTCTTTCTCTGTTGCCAGCTGCTGACTGAAAACAGGACACAGCCAATTACTCTCTGCTGAGCTTACCCAGTCTCTGTTTATCCACCTAACAGCAGTTGCTCTGAGATCATTTTATTGAAAACTTGTTATGTAGTGAGATTTGCTATTATAAAATCTTGGATTTGTTTCAGTGGGGTCAAAAATACATGCATCTTACAGTCCAAGATTGGATTATATTATTTGGAATAGTTGCTTCCTATGGGACAGGAAACAAAGCATGCTGAAGTGGAATTAATTTCTTCCTTTTCCACATGCCAATGCTCATCAAATAAAGAAAGTGTTATCTTTAATATTAGAAATTAAAAGATAAACTGTTAAACCTTTTAATTGTGGATACTACTGACTATATCCTAATTTCACAGTTTGGGTTCTGATCTTCCGTCACAGATCTTTTTTCTTCTTCTCTATTCACATCAGAAACCATATGAATGATACGTAATGATGGGGCTTTTTGTCCCCAACCACATCTTGTAGCATTCTTATTTTAACCCATCTTCCTTACTCATTTATCAGTCCTACAGCGCATTAGCACATTCAACAGAACCACTTATCTCTAGTGTTTAAAACATTTTACTCCTACTTCAGTCTTTAACTGCAGATTTATCCTAATAAAAAGGGCATTTTTGACCTGTGCCAATAAACTATAAAATGTACTATGGTCTAAAAATGAGAATGTTACTTATTATAGAAGTCTTTTACACTCACATTAGTAATAAAGCTGTGGTGAAATTGTGCGTGTTGAAGGGACTAAGCAAACAGAAAGGCTGCAAAGAATCTCAAGCAGGTGTTTTCTGGGAAAGCTGTAGTAATGCAAAATATACTTTTATTATTTTTCTAGTAACTGAAAGTCCAAAGAGATGCATTAAAAATAATTATGTCCTGATTACTGTAAGCTAAATGAGAGACAGGTCAGCACTATCTTAAAGTAATGTGCTGTCCAAAAGTCATAAAATATTTTTAAATTAAATAGCCATACAGTTTACATCTTTTTGATGATCTGGGGAAAAGGTGATGGGGTGGCATTCAAACATTGCACACTTAGATCTCCCATCCAAAACTGGGTGTCACTCAGAATCTGGTTTTGTTCAGATATTGCTGCAAGATGTACTTTAAGATCTGCTTGCTCTGGGGTTGCACCATACCATCAAACAAGGTTTTCTTCATCTGTACTTCTACAGTGCCAGTGCATTGAGTAGTTGCAGGGTATTTTTTCTTATATTTAGTACCTCTTTGCTTTTAATTTAGCCCATTTAAAAAAAAAATCACCAAACAAACAGGAATTACTTCTTATTTTTAGTTTAAAAATCTTTATACCCTTAGCCTTCATTGACATAGTGAAAGTTATTTCAGTGTTTGCTTTTAAGTAATAAATTTCTGCAAGTGATAAGAAAACTTACTTGGTCAAGAACACTTTTTAACAAAAGTATTAACTGTATTTCATATGGAAATAAAATTTGACTAAAATTAATCTACCAGGGCCTGGCTTTTTCAAGGCTAAACCAAACAATTTAGGGAGAACAATAGGAAAATATGAGAAATGGGAAAGCTTTTCTTAAGCTGCCAGTGTGTATGCTAGTAGAGGGTGCACTCCACTGCCTTATGTTCTTGGCTTCTGTTGCAGATTTCAGCCTTAATTTTTTTTTAGTTATTAATGTAGATTTCTCTTTACGTCAAATTATCCACCTTCAAAAATTGAGTGCAATAAAATGTTACAATCTGTTAGTTTTCTTGGAATATGGTGAGCAAGCTAGTGGAGAAGTGCTCTTAAAGGTGCTTTGTATTTGGAAAACAGTGCTGGAGCATTGCTGTCCTAAACAAGATTTTCAGGTTTTGGAGCTAATGATATACTTTGTACACTTGCATGAGGTAAACTGATGAAAAAAATATGTTGACCTTGAATCGTGAATTGTATAGTGCTTCTCTGCAGTATTAAGTTCTGCTGCATATCTTTAGGACAAAAAGAGCTTGATAGTTTTCACACTGCATAATACTAGAAATATCATAATTGGTATTTCAGTTTCTTTTAACGTGTTCTTGTTTGGTGTATCAAAGACATTAAATTTGAGCTTTAAGCTTATGCCATTTTCAGTACATGTTGAAATCCTCTGTTTAATGAAAGTAACATACTTTAACAGATGTTTCACCTGCTGTCTTTGAGGAGTTACTTGAGGTGAGCAGTGGTGGATTTGATGTTTAGTTCTTAGACTTGCATAGAAGTGGGTATGTGGAAGTGAACAAATTCACCCAAGAAAGCTGAAATATCTTTCAATTTACTCTGTAAATCAGTCCAGGCTTATTAAGTCAGCCTAAGAATAGAACTTCTATCAGCTAAACTTTCCACTGGGATTTATGATTGGAGTGCATATAATAACTCATTACTGATCAATGCACGAGAGATGCTCTGTTGTAATATGTATTCATGGGTAGTATCTGTACTCGTTTTCCATTTTACATTTTTGTAAATAAAATCCCATTAATTATTAACAAAAAATTGAGTCAACCTTGAAACTCCCTGGATCACAGTGCATCAGTCAAACAAAAGCAGTGATTTTTCTGGGATATCCTTTATTTCAAAATAGGTTTCAATTAATTATTTCTTCCTTGTTGGCAAATTACATTTTCAGCAGTTTAAGGTAACAAATACTGTGGTCTAACCAGTATTATTTGTCAAACTAAATTAATGCGTAAAGCAAGTTAATAAGACCATTGTCTAAAGCAATGACAAGATAATATAAAAATTACCCAAGTTCCACTACAGACAATTTTGATAAAAAATTTTCATATTTCTTTATCACAATCTGAGTTTACCTGAAAGTTTAATTTCTAATACAATAGAAATAATTGCAAGTAGAACTTGGGGCAGAGGTCTATTAGTTTAAAGAAAAAGTGTTTACAGGGGTTTTTGTTGTTTTTTTTTTGTTGTTGTTGTTAGTTCTTAGAAATTGTTTCATTTGTGCCCATTCCTTTGATACTCTTGAATATGAAGAGAAATATGGAAATAAATTATTTCACACAAACAGTGGTGCTAAAAATGAGACAGTGTTTTATCTTCTGAGTCACTTTTTAAAACCTACTCTGATAATAGTCATTCTTCCCATGTTAAAAAAGAGAGAAAATAAGTACATGCTTTGCAGAAAGAAATCAGTGACATATCTACATTTTTTACTCTTTCCCTACATACAGGAAGCTATCAAAAAATGTTGCAGCTGACATCATAGTCAAACTGACTCTTGGAGTCTTGAAGCATACTAATTTCTTGGGACGGGTATTTGATCACTAGCCAGTTCAGTGGCCCAGCTGCGTTATCATGAGTCAGCTGCAGGACTGCTTATAGCCATTATTCTCAGTGGAGTTAGCATTTGATACACTCATAAGCATTGCCAAAAAAAAAGTTGTTTTGTTTTTTTTTTATGTTTTCAAAGGTTTAACAACTCACAGCAGCTTTTTGACTTAAATGTGTGGCCCAACAGGAAAAAGCAGCTTGAAGTTCACTGTTTTGTTTGGGATAAAAGTTTTGAAGAGTGCTTCTGAAACACTTTATTTACATGTTTTATTTTCTGGTACAGTATTTTCAGTTAATTCATATTCTGCTCAAATTAACAACTCCGTGTGCTTTGGGATAATTAAATTACTGTTTCCTCTTATCTTGGCTCACCATGCAGACTACTGCCCACCCCTATAGCTGCTTTACTCCATTGCTGTAGCAGCTCCGTTATTTAGGGATAAATCTTTTCTTCTCCCCATCAGTTGTTGTGAAAGAAATATAAGCCATCTGTGACAAAAATTAGCATATTTGGACCGACTTCTTGTGTTTGCTTGTCTGGCTGTATCCAGGTATTTTTATGTCTGTATAAGGGAAGGAGCAAAAAAAGGTGTTTCAGCTGTTCCTAGTTAATAAAATTGACCTGGATGTTCCATGAACTGGGAGAAAGGGGAACAGAGGGATGAAGAAAACCAGGTTCTTATGAGTTAAAGTGGAAAATGAAGGGGGAGGGATGTGAAGTGCAGCTGAACAGGGTGCATGAGCCCAAGCCACGGCTGCCGTGTTGGGAGAATCAGCCGCCACATCGTCCGGGCAACCCGGGTTGCCATGGCGACGGCAGCAGCGACCGAGAGACGAGTACCACTCCCACTGCCCGGCCCTCCCCAGGACTGCAGATGCCAGATGAGTGTTAGAGACTCCCCAAACCTTGTTCTGGCAAAACACCTTTATTCCCAGCTGAAGGGAGGACCAAACAGAGCTGCTGCTGGGTTTACAAAGCTCTTGCACATTCAGCAAAACTTCACAGTTGTGGGTGTTTCTTTGTGGGGGTTGGTGAAGAGAAGTAGGGCTTAAAAGGTAGATATGGAAAACAAACACTGGTTCTACTCCAGGGAAACTTGCAATTAATTTTTTTTTAAATTATTATTTATGTAGGAATACAGATGACTACTAATAGCACAGGCACTCTAATTGCCTCCCAGGAATACGACATAAAACTGATGTGATCCCTCTTATTTGTTATATAAGAGGGTATTGCAGAACAATGCACTTCGATAGTAGAAGAACACTTCATTTTTCCTGCACGAGTGGGCATTATCTGTAGTTTCAAATGCAAGTTGTATTTATTCACCTCTAAATGGGGTTTTTAAGCCATGTGTCTTTACATACCAGAAAGAATCCTTAAAATAGCCAATTACATTCAACCTTTAAAATTTCATCAAAGAAGGACATAATGTGTGTTTGTTTCTGGAAAGTTAAAATTGCTCGCAGTTAAAATTGGTTACAGTGTTTTTAGATGACCAAGATTTGTATTACCATTGTACCATACCAACTAGCTTAAAACACAGAATGTTTGTTTTTCCGCTTTTCTGTCTGTGCACATATACCTATTTATGACATCCAATTGTCTCACTCGATTATTTCCTTTAACTCCAGAAAAATGTTTGAAACTGCCTAAACCCTTTAAGTGAGGGTTTTGTTGAGCTTAGGTTTGGTAGTTGGGGGGGGGGGGGGGGGGGGGATTTGCTTGGTTGTTTGGGATTTTTTGGGGGTTTTTGTGTGGTAGGGAGGATGGGGGAGTATTGTTAAAGTTGTAATGCAATACCCAGAAAGATTTAGTAGAAATCCTGGGCTGAAAATAAATGTGGTAAGTCTTCCATAAGTGAGTCTGTCACTGAACAGCAGGCTGACTGCCATCAAGAAGCACTTCTGACACTGTAGATGTATTTTGGGAAAGGGGGGAGTAATGGAATGGGTTATTTGATGGGGAGTTTGAGAACGTATTGCCTGAGAGAAATGTCTGGGGCAGAGCTGTGCATACCTACTCTTTTTTTTTTTTTTTCCTGGTGGTAAGACAAAGAGAAAAAATAATTTTTACCCCAAATGTACATTTTTCTGCATTGTATTGAAAACCGAAATTTCTTCCCATTTGGCATGAAATATTTGCTTTTCTGAAAGAAAGAAAAGCAACTGAGAAAGAAGGAGATGGATGTTACTGCCTTTCCTCAATACCCAGATTACTTCATCATTTAGCCAGGAGATGAAAACACAGATTCAGTTTCGTTCCTCTGTGTGAGAATGTTTGTGAATTTTCTAGAAATAAACAAATCACCTACACACCAGGCTTAGCTGTTCTTTCCCAATCACTGCATGCTCTTAGTATCTATGAGTAGTGGAACAGTCCCAATGGATTAAGCCTAACTTAGGACTCAGTGAAAAATGGGTTTGACAGAGTTAATCAAGACATCCAGCCACTGCATTGGATCATCAGCTTACTTTTTAGGTGAACTTGCAAGGTATACGGCCTCAGTTACTACAATGTAGATAACCCTTAGGTCAGGGTATAAAATCTAAGAAGATATAGATTGATCTATGGGCCTTTTGTGTGAGATGCAGGATTTTCTCTGTGGATGATGCGCTAGTAGAATCAAAAGAAAACATGCCTGCAGCCTTTCTTTTCACATCTTTTATACAACCCTTCTTTTTGTAATAACCTGTGAAAACATGCCACAATAAGTGGCAATTTCTTTATCTGCCTTTGGAGAAACAGAATCCCAAGGTACCTTCCCTGAATACCTTGGGAATAAAAGCTACTGTGTTTGACATCGTTCTCAAGATCATAAGACCAACACTATTTCTTCATGCTTTTTTCCCCCTTTTTCTTTCTTTTTGTTTGGAGGTTCACATTTTGCAACAGGATTAAAATTACAACAGTGACTTCTGAAAAAAGTTGCTGTTCTAATTTCACTTCATATTTTTCCAGATCATCTCCCTCACTGCCCTTTTCTGGGGCCTTCGCAGGAGAAATTGTTTTAAAAAGATGATGAATCAATTTAGGCAGAAGCAAGATAAATTCTCCTACACTTTCAGGAAAATGTCTCTTGTATTTTTCTGTCAAATGATCATCAATATATATTAAGGTCTGGTGTGCAAGTACTAACCAGTCATTTCCTGGATATTTCATCTATTTCTATTTCTTTCTTCATTTTTTTTCCATTAGTTATGGTTAAGATAAGAATTGAAGAGCACAGTATATGTTTGTCATGTCCCTACCATATTTTCCTACACTAACAGAAGGATATAAAATAGCATTTGGGTTAGGGTTTCATCTCAAATGAACATGTCCTTCGTGGTCTATACATTTTATGAGAAAATGAATTCATTCTTTCCTGTGTTTTACATTGCTGTGTCGGCATCTTCTATCACCTCATCAACCTACCCATTTCTCTAAATGCATTCCTAGGATTCGGTGCATCTATCAGTGATACATTAAAAAACAAAAAAAACCAAAACAGCAACAAAAACCTCCTACTCTTTTGGACTTGCTGCATGTTAAAGACTGAAGGAATTGGTTGGCAGTGGTTAGGTAACATTGTAGGCCTTGTATTCAACAAGGCTGTTGGTAGATATCATTTGCCCTAACTACCTGGAGAAGGAAAACCCAGAAAGACAAGTTGTGTGGAAACTAGTTATAATCTCATAACCTTGGAATAAATAGAAATGGAAGATTCCAAAAGATATTCAGTTAAGACAAATTAAAAAAAAAAAAGTGGCAGCACTCAGAGGAACATCAGAAAGGGAGTTTCAGCCAGCTGGTTTGTGTGGCTTTGGTTGGTGTGGGTGTTGTTGGTTTGCTTTTTTTTTAGTAAAACTGGATGTCCCAAAAACTGCCAGGAATCAGTCTTAGTTTTTTTGTTGTGTTCTTTCATGAATCCTTTACACTTTAGCACAGGGAATCCTGGGAATGTCACGTGATAGTGTGAGGTTTTTTTACAGGAGGAAAAGTGGAATTGTATGTTGATCAATTAATATACTCCCCAAGAAAATTACATTTTTTAGTGTTCTGTTCTATAAGACTTAGGTGCTAATGGAACTATTTTCTCTGATTTAACTGCCTAATATTAGTACTATGGATCAGAAATAAATTTTCTAAGTGATTTAAATAAGGATTTATTTTAGTTAATGAAAGTATTACCAATTCAAATAATTACATTACTATAAAGTTCCACTATAGAAGTATGTTATCCAAAGTGGAAATATAACATGGCTTTCATCCCAAAATACAGATACAAACCATTAAAACAGCATTCTCCTCCAGAAACATGTGAACAATGGTTTGCTGGAAAACTGAGTGTGACAGACCTTTATTTCTTAAGCATACACTGTAACCTGATACATACCATGGTATAGAGCTTCACACACACCATAGAGCCAAACCATTCACCAACTGCTTTAAGCAAAGGAAGATTACAATTGATTTACTGATTCAGTTCTTTTCAGATCAGCCTTGGAAACTTTGATGTGAAGCAGATCCACGTGTTAAGATATGTAGCATCTCTGTTGCCACACAGTTCATTGTGCCACTCAGTATACCAGTGAATTCTGTAATAGAATACAAACTTAGGTTTGTAACTGCAGAGGATGTTTTAAAATATTATAATCATTTTAAAATATTATAATTATTCTTTTTCATCTTTGTAGAACATTGAAGATCTCCTTCTTTTATAGTATTAAGATCCTAGCTGAGCATGGTAGGAAGAATACAGAATTATCTATCATCTCATGCTTGGAAAGGCTCTGTTTCATTTAAATGATTCGCTATTCAACTTTCAGGTATAATTACTGTAAGGCCATAATAACGGGTCAAAAGAGCAATTCCTTTTTGGATCAGATGGTAGTATTACCTAATAAAGAGAAAATTCCCAGCAAAGCTAGGTGTCAATAAATTGTTAAGATTACAGAGCATGGTTCTCTTGGTTCCCCCTCCCATCTTTAAAAATGATTGATGCTTTATATTTTCTAAGTGTTGCTCTGATGCCAGTGTATAGGAGATTCTAAACAAAACCCGTTTTATACATTAACCTTCCTGAATAGTTTATAGTTAAAAATTATAACAGTAAAGTGAAACAAGATGGACTGAGTAGAGTTGACAGCACCTTTCTGAGTGATGAAATTGCTATTGATTTATGACAAATGCCAGTAAAAGCAGGCAGGGACTGTTTTGTTGCTGTCAGATGAGAACTGAAAGTAGGCAGGTTTTGTTATCAATCATTTGTTGTCTGTGTAAAACAGTGGCAGGCTGGTATAATTGATTTGATAGCTCTGTCTGACTTGAGCTCCAGTGGCCACCACAGATCATGGCAATGCAGCAGTGCACACAACTGACATGAAAAAGAAGTGACATGACTCCTCAGAGGCCAAGTTGTATGATTTAAAGGTGTATGTTTGTCAAAACATTTTATAAATCAGAATTTTCAGACTGAGAGGCAATTTATTGGTAGCATCCAGTTTTGAGGTTAGTCTGGAAATGGGCTTATTTTATATTATGGCATTAATTTAATAGATGTTTTATGACCTAAAAGGATTTGCATGGGTAAAGAGACTTCTTTTTTCTCTTTCCTTTGTCTTGAAGAACAGCTTACATGATTTCATTCAGTTTGGTCTTTTGATGAAACTTTTCCCCTGATATAGTATCTGTCCCAGTTATGCCTAGTGTGATTGTAGAGTATCACTGTGACACTTTGATCCTCTGTAATAGCCTAGGTTTGTGTTTTAAAGAAATAAAATAATGATGGCTACTGAAGACCTAATAGGACTACTGAATAAAGCTTTGGGGACCTAATTCTGAGGTAACCCCAAATTAATCTGTAATATAATGTCCAGAAAACCTTACTTATTTCTGTGTGAATTTTTGATTTGTGAACAGTTTCAAGTTTGGTTCCAGCTGAGTTAATTAACAAACAGATTGTCTTCTTTGCCATTTCCTGCAAGGGTAAGGATTATAGAATTAGAAAACACACAGCAGAGAATTATCTTAAGAAATATGAAGTCATGGATACATTCTGCCTCTTCCTTTTTTTAAGCATTAATTATACCAATTAGAAACAAACTTTATTCCCAAACAAAACCATGTAATGATGCTTATTTTATGTATGTGACAAGAGATAAGAAAGCATCATATACTTTATAAATAGAGGATTCATGAGCTGGGAAGGACTTGGGCAGTTAAGTAAGTGTAAAGATCAGGCTTATTTTTAATTCCACTGCTGTGCATCTGTACAAAAAGTCAGTAATTCTCTGTCTGGACCAAGGAAAGTATTTTTGCAAATAAAAAGTGAGATATTGATGCCCTCCACCAGTGTTAAAAAATAATTAATTCAGCTAAAGTTAATGTAGAGCAGGGTTGCTAGGTTAATACAGACAAATAGACTATTTAAAATTAAGAGATTGAAACAGCTTGGTTTGTTTAGTCTAACAAAATGAAGGCAAGAAGAAAGTGTACGTGTACATAGATATGTGTGTGTGTAAAATACACACAGATCTGTATTGCATCCAATGTAAATATATACAATTACAATATATACAATATGTTGTATATGTTGGAGAAAAAATGTTAACAGCATAAACACAAGAGCAAATGGAGATTAGTAACAAGTACAGTTTCGAAAATAGCATTCTAGTAGGATGGATAGTTGGTCCCATTTACATTGAGACATTTTAAAATTTCATCTATTAGTCAGCAAGTGAAACTTTATTAGCATCATCATTGAATATAATAAAGGAACTGGAATCTCTTAAGTCTTATATCCTATATTTTAACTGTGACTTTCTCCACACTAATTTGTATTTTTCCCAATTAACTCCTGTTTGCTTAAAAGGCTTTTTTTTAGATAAAATGCTCTCTCAAAAAGAGATGTTCATCAGTTGTGTTTATATTACAGAAAAAAAATTGTAACATTTTTACACTCCAAATGTCAAATATAGCTAGATCTTTTAAATATATATAGCTTTCCTATTTTTTTTCAATTTTATTAACATCTCCATGTCAAAGAAAAGCAAAAAATGTTTATTTCATTTATGCTGACGGATATTAATTGCAGAGTAATATTATAGATAGGATGAAGAAAAAAAAGACAACTGATGTATGTAAAGGGAGATCATATTTCATCCCGTTTCTAAAAATATTCCAATTTAAAGAGAGTATCAGGTGGATAAGACATGGAAAGCTACTTCAACTACATGGATGTTTTGATAAAATACATAAAGGTAAGATTTAAAGACAATACAAAAGGAGTATTGAATGCTACAAGGAACCTGAAGAGACTAAGAAAATTGAAACAACTAGGATTAAAGATGTAGGTAAAGGTATTATGGGAATAATCTTGAAGACTTTGAGTTTCTACAACTGGAAAAAGTTGTAATGAGTCCCTGTTCCAACTCCTAAATGTTAGTCTAGGAACAGATACCCAAAAACCCTGTGAGAAGAAATTTTCTGAAGAACTTGGATCTAAATTATTTGCACTTTGTACAGTATGTTTATCATCTTAAATTTTACCTAGACACACTCACCGCAAGGCATCAGAACACAGGCGTAATACACTCCTGCAGATTACTGAGCAACTGCATTAAATGTAGAAATACTGACTAAAAACCCTGCACAATTATCTCATAGAAAATTATGCATTTGATTGCTCTACTTTTATGCCATATTTATATTAAAGAGTAACACTGTAAATCCAGTCAATTTAAGCTGTAAAATACCCTGAAAGATCTGTTCCACAAGAAACAGGTCTGAAACTTGCAGAAGATGATCTGGGTTAATTAGCTGCAGCCTTTGAGACACCATTCCAACATGCTGAAGTTCATGGGTTTTGACATAAGTGGAGGACTGAAATATCAAAACTGCTTGTGTCAAAGGTGATTGTGCTTAATGATGTATCTCAACTAGTGGTGCCTCTGCATCCTTGTCTCACTATTTATCTGCCTCACCTCATCATTAATGCTGATCTCTGTGCTTCCACAAGCAGTGTGTTTCTGTATCCCGTGATTTGTTTAATACACTAAGTTCCCCAGTTGAGTGGGCTGCTTGCTCATTATGGAGCTGGCACTGCACTGGGGACTCTTACTGAGACTCAGAGTTAAAAGTGGCTGCTCTGCACTCTTGGTATGCTCATTACACAATTGGTTTCTAACCTTTACCTCTTGCCTTCCCCTAAAAAAGTATCTGAAAAAATCATTTCAGTTATTAAACTTGTATTTCTCTCCACCAGTAATCTGCAATTTTTATTTTCTATGTGCTTCTTTAGACTCCTGTGTCCTCTTAATAAAATTTGAAGCAATTCACTAGAATGTAACATGAGTACTCTAGCCTCTAATATTAAGGGTAAAAATTCTGGAAATTTCTTATCTTTCCTTAGATACTGTGAGCCCTCTCTTTAGCCACATAATAATAATAATATTTTCTAAAAAACTTTATTTGTATTAAATAGATATGAAACCATTGAAAGGTAAAATTTACTTTTATATATCCTGTAAACTATGTTTGAGCTTAGTTACAGATGGATAAACTGAGTAGCTTGTTTCCATACGTATAATTTCACTACTTGGGAAAGTTGTTATGAAGCGAATATATAGCTACTGATTTTTCTTAAGTGTACTAATTCAGAAACTCTCCTTCTGGTCACCTGGATTAGACCATTAACATTTCAGAGAGCATTTCATTAACATTTACATAGCATCTCATCAGACTGTTCTTTGACTTGATATAGCATGAGACCAAATCACCTCTGAGATTTCCCAAGGTGCTTCTTGCCTCTGAAGCTGGTATGTCAAAAGCCCTTAGGAACTTGCATGTTTTTCAGCTAGAATATAATGATGGGACTGCGATTCAGACAGAGCTTTGAAGGAAGTGTACCAAAAGACACCAAAGGCTCCCTATTTATCTTCCCATTGTAGAAGAATATAAAAAGAATAAATAATTATGTATGTAGTGAAAAATCAAAACTGGTGGGTGAGCTGGATGACCTGAAAAACTTCAGAACCCATTTGTATCCTGCCCTCAGTGTCCTCTGAGAAAAGTTCATCTACTTCATCCCCTTCTATTCTACATTAAGAAACTTGGCTGAAGCTGAGCATGTTTACTTCCTCAAGCAAGAAGCAAATTGCTCCATCTCCAGAAACTTGAAATTCAGCTGCCCTGCATTCGTCAGGGGATAGTAAACAGCCAACCTTTCCTCCTGCTGCTGTGATCTTTTCACAGAATGGCTGTTACTGCACCCATGCAGTGAACTGTGAACAAACAAACTTCGCAGATATTTTCTATATAATCCTTTACCTAGACATAAATAAAGATACATGGAATCACTTCAAGGTGTTCAAATGTTATCTGATGTTTTTCTGGGGAGGGGAGCAAAGAAAGCTTTCAGTGTTTGCCTCTGCAATGTTGCCATGCATCTTTAGGTTAAATTTTCTTTCTTTCTTATAAAATGTTGTTATTGTTAGTCGTTCCTTATTTTTTAAGTTTTACTCCCCCTTTTCCTAACTTGAAGGATAAGACCAGACTATACTGCAGTAGATTATATATTTATAGCTAATACTTGTGTTTGGAGTTTTCAGGGAATACATTTTAGCTTGAAATTTTAATTGCATGCATTTTTACTTAATTGTGTATGCCATTTCTACTTTTTGTGGCTTTATTATTATATTTTTCATGGTTTTCTGTCCGTTATTGCTTTGTGAAAGTGCAATGCAAAAGACGAAATGGGTAAGCTAAGCGAGATAAATAATGCAGAATGTTCCCTTATAGAGGAGAATTATTCCTTTATTTTATTTCTTTGAACTGCAGTTGGGCAAATGTGATTTTTAAGTTGGCTGTGTCCTTTTTCTAAAGCACTTGAAAACATTTAATCAGATACTGATGGCTAGCTAAATCCTACTGAGATATGAAACAATCTCCATTATTCTTTATCTTCGTAAAATCTTCCAGTTTTCCCTTTCAGCATTTTTTTCTGTTTTCCTGAAAGAATATAAGCAATGATTCTCCACTCTTGCACTGTTATTTAAGATTCTGTGTTCTGAAACTTTGCAAGCCTAAAAATTCCAACATGGTGATCACTTATCACAGGAGTTTTACACTAAGACATTTCACCAGGCCAGTGGACTTTTCTCATCCGCTTCTGTGTGTGTGTATTTGCGTGCACTTAAAACATACATTATTGCATTATAAATATATCTATATGTTAAACTCTGCCCTTGCCGTGCCAAATTATCTGTAATTTGAGATGCCTGTGAGTTAATGCTTCAAGTATTTGACTGTATAATTCATTATCAGCTTCTGCATGGGTTTCAGTGCGTTAGCGTAAAGCATATCTGTGTGTGAAAATATTCCAAATGAAAAGAAACAGCTTTAGAAAAGTGTTGTAGGTTGTGGTACCTAACACTGCTGTGAGATAATATAGTGTGTATTTGTGTGTTGCTAGAAAAGGGTCTGAACGTACTGTATGGATAGTAAAAAAGAGGGAAGGGCTGTTTCTTAGTGAGCTACTGCTCAGGCATCTGATCTACAGAGAATATACAGTTAAGAGTCTTAATTCAGGGAGGAAAAGCTGAGGGAAAACCTACCAGAAAGGGATAATAATTATTCAAAATAATCCTGTTGGAAATTCTGAGGAGTTAAGAAAATAACCTGTCATTTTTGATTGAGGCTGGTAATTTTACTTTAAGATGGCTAATCCTAAACTATGGATCAGTCATAGACATGTAAAAAACAACTGTTTGAGAAACTATACATTAAAGTATTGTAGTTTGGAATGGAAGTGAATACATGGTCTGGTTTATAGATTTAAATGCCTCAGTGTTTAATTAATGAAACAAGTGGTTAAATATAATACTTAGAAGGAAATTCAGGAGCCAGGAAGAAAACTGCAGGGATAAAAGGGAGAAGTGTTATCACTTCTGATAGGCGTGACTGGCACAGTAGTAAATTTTGTACTTGATTTTTGCATACAAATACATTTTAAGCTTATTGTGATAAAAATTCCCATCGTTTTAATTAGTTTCCTTGTTTTTTAAACTCATTCAGACTTTTAATGTGACTATAGCAACCATTTCCAAATGAAATCAGTATTTTTTTTTTATATGTAACTCAAGTTGATTTTTAGTATTTATAAATACTTAGAATATCCCTGTGTCTGCTTGTTCTACAATTGAAAACATAGATTGTATTGACTGTAAGGGTTAAGGAGAGCTTGATCACGCTTTCACTGGGATGCTGCAGTCCAAGTCTGTTCTTATGTCCTTGTCTTATATCTAATCAACTTCCCAGAAAAATTACTTTTAACTAAGAGTTATCTGATTATTTAAAAGATATAAATAATTAGAGTTGTATCTCTTACCTCTGTTTGTTACCGCTGTGAAATTTCTGTTAATGAGTGCCAGAAGTGTGTTTACTTTTAAAAGCTGGTTCACAATTGTAATTTAACTGTTAGCCCATGCTCTAGCACATCTTCTCATTGATACTTTAACAAGAATAACATGAAGTTTCATGTTCCATGTGACAGATGAGCTGCAGGGGTTTTTTTCAACAAATCCATATATAACTTCTTAGCGCTCTTGCTGTACTCCTTGGTTTTTTTCCTTGATTTTGAGTAAAATAAAATATGGTTATATTACTCAGGAGAAATAATAAAATCATTTTTCACATGGCAGATAGCTCTCCTTCCTTTCACTACATTTAAGAATCGTAAAACTTAATGGATAGTTAGGAGTTTATTTAGTCTATTTTCCTTTCACATTATGAGTTCAAGGATACAGATGTCATTCTTGATGGATGACATTTTTCTATGAAAAAATTAGACAACCACGTCCACACTGGACAAAAGGAGCAGCATCTTTTTTTCTTTTTTGCATATTTGTTTCATTTTTGCTTCTTTATATATATTCGGAAAAAGATTTACTGAATGGAGTATCCTACTGCAGAGAAAGACATACAGCACTGATCTTGGCAATAAGAGGCTTACGCTGACTTTTGAAGTGCCTTTATCATCCCATGTTTTCCTTGGTATTTCGTTGTCTGCAGACATAACAGCTCGATACCTTTTTCTGTCTGTTCTTGTAGATTAGGATTTTCAGATATCCATGATTTTTATTAGTCTCTTGATATCTAAAAGGAAAAAGTCAGCTTATTTCTTGTAGTTCAGTGTCTAAAACTGGACAAAATGCTGAAGTTGATGAACAGGAGAACTAGGGTATGATTCATGTTTTTTAAAAGGTGATGTTCCTGTTCATACCTCCTAGAAACAGCCTGGTATTTTGACTTGTGTTGAGCAAGTCTCTGACACTTCTCTCCTTTGTTATTATTAGAATTATGACTTCTGAAGTTTTTCAGTTTTCTTAAATCAAATCTCTTCTGAAAAATTTATCAAGTGTAGTTGCAATTTGCTTTGAGGTTACTTTAACTTTTACTTTTACTTTTACTTTTACTTTTACTTTTACTTTTACTTTAATGCCTGGGGTCTGATTTTATCTGAGTTGGGGTTTTGGGGGAGTTTCTTATAAAAAAATCAGTCAGCTGTGCATTAGTGCTCTGTCACATGCATTAGTTATATTCAAAATGCAAATTTAGTGAATACTGAAGTAAAAGAAGTCATTAAACAATATGGCTTTGGTGGTCTCATCCACTCAAAGCTTTTCTTCCCTTTTGAGTAAGGAGCCAAGTCTTTATTTGGAATCCTCCTTATCAGTATATGTATAGAGTGATATTTTTTTTTTCTTTCTTGGCTAGTTGTATCTCATGCTGAGTACTGATGTTATTATTTTGTCCTTAAGCAATTGCATTATTCTTTGTATATATTCATCCTTTTTAATTCTCTCCAAAGACTGTGGTTTCTGCTTTTCTTTTCTGAATTTCAAGTCATAGAAGTCTTTGGGAATTAATCAAGTTGATTTCTTACTACTTTTTCTGTACTTTCTCTGTGTTGAGATAATGGGATTTCATTACTTTTATTGTTGGCATTGTTAAAACATGCCAATATTTTTGAGTCCACTCCTTCCTAGTATTTCTTGCTGTGGGAACTTTCTTCTGTGCAAAAAATAATGTGGATAGTGTTTACAATAAAGCTAATAAAACCTGTATTTATTTCTCCTGTTTTAAAAGCATTTCTTTTGAGGATTTAAACTGTTTCTAGCATTAATCTAAATTGGAATGTTGGTGTTCCAACATATTCATATTAATAAGCAGCAGTAAGTAGTGATTCCCCTCTTGAAAACTGAGCAAAGTGCTATATCCAATGACTTGAAAATCTTTTTTTCAAAGGAAAAATATGTTCTTCTGGAGAAAACAAGTTTTTATTTCATTTCTTAGTTGCAACTAAGAAAATAGAATAGATAGGTTATCTGACACTAGGTCAGTTTTATGGAGTATTTCAAAATCCATTTTCTGGTAAGATTTCTGCTTGATAAATTTTCTCATTTCCCATGTCAAGTGGCTAAGGTAGGTAGCTGTTCATACCAGTCTGTTTGGCCTTCAGCTAGACCCGAATTGAAGGTAGATAGTACACTTAAAAAATATTTTTTAATATATCAAATGGCAAAAGTGGTGAAAAGTTGCATTTTTGGTGGCATTTGGGAAATGCAGAACATTTCATATGATTTGAGTCTGAGGCCATTTTAGTTAATGATTCATGTGAACACCAAAAGACACTAAGCTGTCTTTGATTTTGACATATTATAAGACTATCTTTGTCCTATAAAATTTAACTTACTTCTTGAAGGTAGTGAAGAATTTCCCTATCCATCTTTTTTTATACCTTTATGGTATTTTTCTACACTTATGGTCCTATGTATTCTAGAATATGTGCAATACATTGACAGAAAGAGATTGTTTGCTAGGGTTTTTTTCCTGAGCTGTATGTGATCCTCTAATGTTAGAGAATAACTATAGTGGTGTCAAATTGGTCTCACTGTTAGTACAAAGTGCTGTTATGCAATAATTATGAAATATTTTCATTAGAGAGGAAGATGTAGTATTCTTCATTGAAGTTACCTTATGAGGGTTTGATAAATGAGCAGTTAACCATCTTCACCCTAATCCAAACCCTAATGCTGACCAGCATTGACACTGTGGTTTTCATCTTCGCTGGGTGGAAGATGACATTAGTATTCAAGAGAAAGTCTGTAGATTGTGTCTATAACTTTGTCAGATAAATATTTCACATATTTAAAAGAATATAAAAGAGATTCTGAGAACAACTTCTGCCATGGAATTAAGTGGTTATGTTGCCAAAGAGATTACATGGATGTATTGTAGATGCCACATTTGTGATGTATGGTTCACAATGCGTTTCGAGGCGAAAGAATCTTCCTCAAGGATTGTGATGCCAACATGTAATTGGGAAGAAAAGCAGACAGATGACAAACTAAATAGACCTAATATCACATCCATCAAATTAGAATTGCTTTCTACTTGCTGAAAGCTAATAGCTGGGAAAACCTTTTCAAGGTTTTTTTCAGCAGCAGCATGGGTCAGGAGATATTGAATACAATGCTGAATTTGAGAAGATTAATATGGGCTTAACTAGACAGAGAAGAAGAATATGCTAAATACAATAAAACTTGTTTGTCTGTTCATTGAAAATATTTTTATATTTGAACAAAAGAAGTTTGCTTTCTTATTTTAGGAAGGTTGAAAATGAATTTTAAAAAGACCATTGTTCCTCTTTTAAAGAACTCTGTTATCTTATTTCTTTTTTGTTGACTCAGCCTCATTTGTAGACATTTTTTCATGTCTTTGTACTTTTTCCCATTATAATATGTAAATATTATTTTTGAATCCTTGTAATGCACTTGATAAACCTTTTTTTCTTAGAATAAATTAGTTAAAAGGTGAAATACCTTTTTGTAACTGAGTTTAGACTGACAGCTGGGTTTTTGCAAAGTCACTGTTTCAAAGTATTGGTGTAGATTAACAGAATTTTTATTGGCATTAATAGTTATACTAAAGCCTGTTGAGTCAAGAAATCTGAATGTAATGTATATGCATGCATAATATCTGCATGTGTATAAAATGTCTAAAGACATCATCATTTTTATATGTATTTAATGATATATTTGTTAGAATCCCACATTAATTTTTTAGTAGTACCAAAATTAGGGTTTTCAAGAATATTAGTAATGAAAAATATTCTCTGTAATAGGTGTTGTTCAGTGTAGATATGTGGTCTGTTTCTTATATTTCTCCAACTTAAGGAAAACAGTTTGGTTTCCAAAAATAGTACATTAAAAATTTGTAAAGTTTTTCACTTTTGGTTGATAAACACACTGACTTTTGTACCTAAATCACTCACTAGAATTCATAGGAGGTCAGTTATGTCTGAAATTCATTGACTTTAGATTGACCTGGCTAAAATAATGTGTTTAATAGAAAACTGTTTTACAAAGGCTCTCTACTGTCAAACAGTATTTCAGATAACAATTGTTGTCTTCTTTTTTTTACATGCTAAAGTGTTAAAGAAGAAAATGAAGCTTTTTAATGAAATGTTACTGAAAATATATAGAAAGTAGTTGTGTATTATGAAAACAATCCTGTTACTGATGAATATTTATTATTGTTCATATTTGTGATTCAGATTTTTCCTAAGCTCATTTTTATGCATATTTACAGTGCTAGTTCATTTTCAAGCAATAATCATATTTTAAGCTTTGAATATCAGTTTCCTCTTGTGACAGTTCTACCAGAAGAGAAGCCTAGTTTGCAGAGTCTAATTACAGTGAAGTTCTGATTCCCTTAGCCTTGTTATTGGCAAGAATTTTGGCCATAGTGGAATTATGCTGGTGGTAAATTTGTATCAAAAAACCTACAAACCCAAAAACTTTCAGATTTGGGTTTCAGGTTTTTTAAAGTAAAGTCGTATATTAGGCACTACCAGGTTATTTTTCAGCAAGTGCAGAACAGTCTGAATTATTACAGTGTGAAGTTCTAGCTATTTACTATAAGAATGTAAATAACGTGGCACAAAGCCATATTTATAATGACTAATGAAAGCTGTTACACTGCAATCAGAGTGATGCAGAGCAACAGGGCAATTCATTAGGAGCAAGCAGTTAACAAACAGCTAAAGCATGCCAGTTTGGACCTTTTCCTTTCAACTTCAAAACATATACTGTGCTCTTGGTTTGTTATGCTAAATAATTATTTCTAAGGTAAAGTAGATAAGGAAAAGTAAGGTTATCCCTGCCTGCTGATTCCTGCTAACTCGCAAAAACGCAAAGAGAAGGTGTCATTTTTGGCTTTGTTAGGAATAGATAAATATTCTTGCCATGTTACGCTTGTTAAACATACTGTACTTGTGATTTGTTGCAATGGGATGTTGATTCAGCACAGCATATAAGCACACACATAAGTCCCTCCTGACTTCAAGCACCTCTATTTAAATTCAGTGTTCAACTAAACTAGATCAGGGAGTCAGTAATGTAAATCAGGCAATCTGGATTTAAATTGTATGCTTCTAAACTACAGCTTCTGTAGTATTAACAATGTGTCTCTCAAAAGCCAGTGCTGGCATTTGTGATTGATTTTTCTTTCCATTTTCTGTCTTTAAGACACCATTATTAGAAATAAAAATTATAAAAGCTGTATTTAATTTCTATTTCTCTTTTATACAAGCAAGATATCTAGGGAAGAAGGCAATTGTCATAGGTGCTAAATGATAAGCTTTATAGTTTTTAAGACAGGCTTCATCTGATCTTTTATTTTTGAAATAGTGTGAACCCAAAATTCAGAGAGATACGAGTACTTACATAGCACCTTGCTGTATTTATATTTGATATAGCATTTTGTACAAAGTAATTTTACTGAATGCTATTGACAAAGGTATGTGTCCTTATCTTTAAACATTAGCAATATTACATACTGAAATCTTACTGTGGTTTTAATTGTATTTGCCCATAAATCATCATTTCCTGTATGTTTTCATCGAATAGCATTTCAGGAAATGTACTTTATTAGAAGGTGAAACATTTAGTCAGTAAAACTATAGTTTGCTGGTACAGGAGAAGGAATAAAAAATAGCACCAAATGAACTGACTGCCATATTTCCATCTCTTCTCCAGACAAAGCAGGATCTTACACTTACATGATGCTGTTCAAGAAAAGGCCTCTTGTTGACAGGTTGACTGAAAATTCAAAACTCTTTGGCACCTACAGTTATTTGTAATCCTGTTCTATTTCTGTGATATGCAAGCAAGTATATTTATGAAATACGTGTCAAACTTCTCTCTAATTGTCAAGGCTGTTTTTGTTAAGTATGTTCAAATTCTGCTCCAGATGAATTTTACGTTTAACGCAAAGGATATAAACTTTATGTAAAACATAAAGTAACTTTAATTTCCACAACTTGAAATTACCTCAGGTTTGTTACAGTTAGGACAGTTTACCAGTAAGAAGTTCCCTGCTAGTGCATGGTAAGGTAGAGTTTCTGTAAGTCTGGTTTTACAGATTTATGGTCTGTCACATGCACATCAGCCTCTGAAGAGCAGAGGTGCTTATGCTTTTACAGAAGCAACGTTTTCCATTAAGTTATTCTCACTTTTGTACTTAAATAAGAAATCCAGACTTCCAGAATCATGCTGAAAGTTGTGAAGCATTAAATGAACAGCTAATTGTAGAATCATAGATTGGTTTGGGTTTGAAGGGACCTTAAAGATCATAAAGTTCCAAACCCCCTGCCATGGGCCACTCACTAAATGAGGTTGGTCAGGTCCTCATCCAACCTGACCTTGAACACTTCTATATGTACATGCACAATCTCTCTGGACAACCTGTTCATGCTTCACCACCCTCTGAATAAAGAATTTCTTCCTAACATTTAATCTAAACCTGCTGTCTTTCAGTTTAAAGCCATTGCCCCATGTCCTGTCACTTTCTGCTTGCATAAAAAGTCTCTCTCATTTTTTTAAGCCCCCTTTAGGTACTGGAACACTGCTTTAAGGTCTCCCCTAATTCTTCTCTTCTCCACATTGAACAACCCCAGCTCTCTCAGCCTGTCTTTATAGGAAAGACATCCCAACCCTCTCTTTGTGTTTGATACATACACTGATTTTCTGTAAAATTTCCAAAATATAAAACTAGCTTTTATAAAAAGTGGGGTTTTTTTGTTCTAGTATAGTTTTAAAGGAAAGTTTTAGATGTTTGAAAATTTGAAATCAGCATTGTACAAAGCAGTGTTGCAGACCAGACCTGAAATTGTAGACTGGAACTTGAGCAACTTCTGTGAAGAGTGACAGTATTTGAACTAAGCTGGGGTGCTAAATTAGGTTGCTTCTTTGATTGTGTTTCAGAAATAACTACAAGTTGGGATGAAATTATTCTTAGCAGCATTTGGAAGATGACCACTAATTATCTGAAGAAACATTGTTCCACAGGGGTTGCGTTAGCTATTAAATAAATAATCTTTGAAAGTTACAGGTATGCAGCGGATTTTCCTTTTTCTTAGGCCTAGTCAAGGAAAATAATCACTTTTCTGTAGAAACCCTTTGTATGATATTTTACTTAAATTGGTAGGGGAATAAATAACATTTGAACCTGCAATCAACATGGTTCTTCTAAACAATCAGTTTATAAATTTATAAATTTAGGTTCTTCTAAACAATCACATTGCTTATAAGTGATGACCATACCTAGTACATTTTCAAGCAACTCCAGAAGTAACTTTTTATGATTGTCATCCTCTAAAATTACTTGTCTTTACATCCCAAGATTTCATTTATGTTGCAGAATCTATTCAATTTATATAGTAGCACCTAAATTTAATAGATTTTCTTCAACTGAGTCAGTTAGAATTCCAGAATTTAATTACTAAGCTATTTTTTCTTTTGAAAATTGCAATAGAAAAACTGCACATTCAAAAAAAGAAATAAGTCACATAGGGAAAAAAAACCCAAAAGATTTTGCTCTGTGAGTTCTGTTGTTCATGAAGCTTGGTTACTATACATTTGTGTTCATTAGTTGATAGGCTCTTTAGGTGAAATTTACTTACTGCTCTGCGTAGATTAATCATTCTGTCCCACGTGAAATGGATGGGCATTTTTTGTGTTATCTTTGACTCCATAATTCAGGTGATGTGATTAAACGTCACCAAGGTTAAATTATGAATCTTTAACAGTCTATCTTTTGAAAAATTTTATGATCCAACTTAATAACTGTATCTTACTTTGAAGCTGGATTTGAACAAGATGACCTCAACAGAGGTCTTCACCAACCTAAGCTTTTTTATTATCTGAGAGAGCTATATCTCTTTATTAAATTTTGTGAATTAAAAAACATAAGCAAATTTTAAAGTTACTGCATATGCAAATGTCTTGAATATAAAGGACTTCTTTCCATCAGGAGCCATGTAGAAGTTCTGATCATTAATTTTTAGTAATATTTTCACATCTGTATAAAAAATTAGAAGCTCCTTGATGAACATAAAAAGGCATTTGTCTTGCATTCCTCAGATTTAGGTTTTAGTGAGGCACCAGACATTTCAGATAAGTGTCAGGAATTTTTAGGGCACCTATTCTACAGTACGTAAATCTTCTGTACTTGTGCTTCATGTCAGCAACAGCCTTGGTATTTTTGCACCCTCTTTATTAGGGAAATCTGAGGCTTAAAAGGCTTTATTAGTTTTTTTCTGGCTTCATTTTTAGACTGATAAACAGAATTATACATTCTTTGGACTTCTTTATGACTGTGATTTCACTGGTCATGTAACTAAACAACTATCTTTACATGTCTCCCTAAAATCCCACTGGAAAGTTACTTATTAGGAGATCACCTAATCCTAAATTTTATTTTGTGATGTTTAAGGAGAATCTGTTTACCTTAATGGCAAGCTGAGCAGTTCTGGAAGCAGTACTACTGTGGTTTATCTGCTGAGGATTGACTTGCACAGCTTCAACAGATCACAAATTTGATGGCAAAATTTAGCGACTCTGCCTCATGCTTTGACCACTAAGAGATTTTCCCTAAAGTACATATTGCAATAGTTACAAGTTTTATCTAGAACGTCTTTTTTCATAGCAATAATAGGCATCTCAATAAAGGTGGGAAAATGCTTTGCATTGATGGAATTAAGCTTACTGTAAATGCAGTAGCCTACCTTGTCACATTCAAATTGGAAAAAGGAAAAAAACACTGTCAAAAATTCAATTTAGCATTACAGAGATTACTGCGGTATAACAGCCCTTTATCTGTAGTAGTGTATAAAAGCACTTCTAACAGTGCATCAATTTTCACAGCCATTTAGTAGATTAGAAAGCAATTGTAAACAGAGTAAAACCCACATTAACTCCTGTCAACAGCCTGCCTTTTTCTCAGTTATGGATTTGTTTGAAATAACAGTGAAGTCTAAAGTGATTGCATCAACATCACAGATTGTATTATAAATATGAATGAACCCATTGTAATGGACTGTGTAGTAATAGATGGCAAGAATTTGTCGTCCCCCTCCCCAAAGTAACAGCTTTTGTAAGGGAAGAATAGCTGTGGCATAAGGAAACATGTCACTCTACAAGAAATTACTGCTCCTGTTGTGAAACAATAACTGCACCAAATGACAGATTTTTAAACTGCCCCTATTTGAATATTTTAGCAATGCACCATTAATAAGTGTCTGGTATTTCTTTTAACTGAAATCAACTGAAAGTTATTTAAAAACCCTAAATCAAGTATTTTTAAATGAACAGTTATTTAAACAACATTACTTGGGGTGTTATTTGGGGTGTGGAGAAAGTAGCCATGCATGGGTTTGTTTATTTTGGAAAATTGTCTTTCTTTTAACTGCTTAAAAAGCAATAAATGCAGTGAAAATGAGAAAAATACTATTTTTTCCCTCATCATCAGTTAGCACAGTGGTGGTTACAATAAACTGATTCATGGCCAGTGTGGTGAAAGCTGATCTTGAAAGATTTGAAGATTCTTCATACACAACATCATGCAGAGTGGGGTGTGTTTTGCATTTTTTTCATTTCTCCAGGAGATGTCTAATGTCTCTAACTAACACTGGTCACTAGATATTTCCTAACACCTCTTTCTAAAAGGTGTTCTGCTGCATATCTTGTTAATTGCTGCTGTCCATTTAGCTATTCTTATAGACTTAAATAAGGTCTACTACTCAATCGCTTCTGTTAGAAAATTGTGGCTACCAGTGCATTGTGATAAATCTACCACAGTCGTAATGATAGGCATTATAAAATAAACTATAAAATAGTGCTTCTCTGAAGTAAAATGGACAATACTGTACATTTGAGTTCCAGCTTATCACGCACAGGATATTAAACATTAAGGACCAAATTTTCAAATGAGGACAAGTGTAATGTTTCGTATTCATAGGAGTCAAACCTGTTAGTGAAGTAGCTACAAAGATAAAAATACAATTTCCTCCAAATTGAAAGAATGAAATGCGACAATATTTAGCTTTTCTCAGCTGTTGCATTTCATTGTTATTTTGTGAAATATGGCAACTACTCAATGAAACAGTTTGCTCAAAGACTTCATTTTAAAAGTCTTTTCATTTTGGCTGAGAAAGCTAGTGGTTTTCTCCATGGAGATAGTATGTTTCTTTGATAACCCATGTATACTTGTAGCTTTTAACCTTCAAATTTTTACGTTAAAGCAAAAGCAGTTTCAGGAATGGTGATTTCACATTAGTGACTTTTCTGCTTTATCCTGTTATTTTTATATTTCATTTATATTTTGTAAATACAGCAAAAAAAATTTAATTAATGTTTTTGAGAATAAAATGCTTAACCAATGCTATATCTAGATTTATATTATTTCATCCAATTAAAAAAATCTCATGCTTTGGTAATAATAAAGGACATTTAATGAAACTTAAAAAGAAATAATCATTGGTAAAAAAATACAAAACATCAAAGAGATTGTCTTACAGTCGTGTGATTTCTTAATTTATATTTTTCAAAAATATTTTTTTAACTTTTTTCAACATTTTTTTGTCTTTTCTTCAGAAAGTGCAGGTGAATGAGTGGTTTCTTAAATTGGACCCAGCATCCTAATGTAACTTCCTATTGTTAAATGCTCCTGTTTAGTGGATTTCATGACTCCAAGTCAAATAAGTGCATAGAATTCAAGTGCTGTTCTGTGCCTAGACTAACACCGTCATAAATTTGGTTATCTGGCCTTTCCCTATCCTTCCTTTACCTACATGCTCTTGGGTGAAGCTGAAAATGTTTTTCCAAAACTCTCTCATTCATCATAAGTGCTCAATTCTTTCTAAGATGCTTTCTCATCTAATGCAAATTCACATGTAGTCTATGTTTTATATAAATAAAATCAACTGTATCTTGTAGTAATTTTATTACTGGTAGCTTACTAACCTGTCTTTTTAAAGAAGACTTAAATGCCATTTACGAGCAAGTGAAACTACAAAGGAAAGCAGCTGGTATATAAACTAGAACTGGTGAAGGTCCCAGGGCTAGAAAGCAAGCTATCCTCTCTTTAGGACCTGCCTTACGAGGAAATCCTCAAGAAAGAATTGCAATTGAAACTACCTGATTGTTACAAAACTCAGAAAAGAAGTACAGTCTCCTCTTACTGATGGTCACGTCACCCCTAAAGCAGTAAAGAATCTGAACAGCAGAATTGTCTTCTCAAGGCAGGTGAGGACTCCCATACCAAGATTTACCAGTCTTTCTGGCTGGGAAGTCACATCAGTGCACCCTGTGTAGCCAGCCACCTGCCCACAGTGCTGTTCTTACAGGCGTCTTTCTCTCATATACTCTGTTTAGCTACTTCAGCCCACTTCTCTTTCCAAGTTACACCACTTCTATTTGAAAAAAACATCTTTTAAAGACTATTGGTGAGAAATTACTGTTCAAAGCTGGCAGTTCTCAGACACGTGTAGACACACGTAAAGCAGGTAAATAAACTTTATGTTCAGATGTAGATATAGTCCACTTAATTACATGGGATCTGTTTTGCTTGCCCTCACTATCTATTTTAAACTAATCTAAGCTAGGCTCTCTCTCTAATCGAAAGAAGCCAATAGATACCTAAAGTATGTGCTTTTAATTGTGCTCTGAAGATTGCCTTTTTCCCTTGACTAGTCCCTTGACAGTGCAATCTCTTTGCCATTATTGTTCTGCAGAGTCAGGCATAATGATTCTGCACCAGGACTACCATGCTCTACAATGATTTCATTATAGTGAAATACAGCACTAGTGGGTACATAGGATCCATAGATAACATTCCACACTTTGTATTACTCTCAGAAATTCTGTATTTTGTGTAATTAGTACAGTACAAAACAACCTCAGCCACCCACAAATAGATTTTCCTATAAATGAGTTGTCTCCTAAATTTGAAAAACCTTTCAACTGGATCTTCGTGTATCACAGTCCTTCCTATATGCACCAGTGAATATGGAGCTGTGTATAATCTGATGAGGAAAATGGGATTTCTATTTTAATTCAGATGGGCATAGGTAATTTGGATTCATTTCTGAATGAATGATGGAATATATGTTAAAGTCTGTTAAGCAATGAAAAGATCGATGAAAATAGTCTTTTCAAAAGATTGAGTCTCAAGTAATGGCTTGTTTTTGTTTCATACCAAAAATAGCTTTGTGTGTTGGCATTTTATTATTATTATAATAAAATTCCTTTTATTATTTTCCCATGTTGAAACCTTAATGCTTTTCTTTACTAGTTGTTTAGCTTTATGTTTTATGGAATAATTCAAATTTAACATAATATTTAGTATGTTGTACAAGTAAGAGACAAATATTCTGCAATATATGCATACAATATGATTATAAGGCCCAATGAAAATATTTTATTTACTGCTTATTTTGAATGGCAATGAGACTATATGAATTAAAGTAGGTGCTGTTATAGTTTTTGTCACTGCATACTATTTTTATGCCTTTTTTTTTTAACTTTGTGAGTACTGCAGAAGCATGGGTGTTTTAGTTTTTGGGGGGTTTTTTGGTTTTTTAGAGAGAGTTCATAAAACATTTTCATGGAACTCAAATCACTTTTCTTTTAATACTTTCACCTACTAATCTATCTTACTTAACAAAAATGCATACAAACAGAACTAATCTCTAATAATCACAGGGCTGCCTTCCCATTTAAAGTATCATCTCTAAAGACTAAACTTAAACACTTAGTCCTCTGTGGATGTGAAATCCTTAAATTTAGATGTACACAACTAGAGTTCTGTAAGTTTTGCATGGCGAGGACTAAATCTAAGCCAATTTCAGTTTAAAGCAGTGATGATTTTCACATGAAGGGTAGGATTCCAAATACCAATGCAGAAATAAAATTTATTTTATATGCTAGTTTTAAATCCAGAATATATTTCGAGCTTGTCAGAAACTTGCAAAGCTATACAAAAGTTTGGGTATCACAAATCTGTCAGAGAGAAGTGCCTAAACAACTATAAGAACTATGTCTACTGGAGATAAAGGTTAGTGAACACGAAGGGTGTTTGAAAAGGAAAAAATGATGATAGGTAATGACTGAGCAGCATACTTAATAATGGTCTTTCACTTCTGCAGTTCCTGTCAGCATATTACATACTAAACAGAGTTCCCCTACTTATATCCAAACTGTTCACTGTAACAACCAGAATATAATTTATTTTAATTATATTCTTCATGTAGCCAGAAAAAGCTTTGTGAAATTTTATAGGTTTTGTTAAATAAGTGGTGAGATGGATACTCATAATGGTCTGTCAGGCCTTAAAATCACCAAATCTGTACCCTGTCCTCTCTCATAGGGAAGGTATGAACTCAACAATCTCTTGTCTCTGTCCAGGCTAGGAAATCCTTCTTCTATGCAGACTTTGCTGCAGTCAAAAGTCTTTCAGATACAGAAGTTACTTTTAGACGTCTGCAGTGTGGGCTCTCTTTACCTGTTTAAAGTATCTACATTAGGGTGAAATGAAGTACAGTTTAGAAGTGCTGGTTTCTACTCATTGACTATGAAGGGAGCCTGAGGCAAGCAGCACAAATTCATTCAGTCCAGTTAATCTCACACTGGGATCAAGGGCCTTTGGTCAGGCACAAGGACGCACAGGACTTTGCATGCTCTTCTTACAAATAATTTTATACAACCCTGATGAAAAGAGTCAGGTTTGTTTCTGTACCTGCATTACGTATCCATAGTCAATGAATTATATCTATTTTGTAGTTGTAGCTATAATAAGGCTGGTTAAATTTGTAGCTTCTTGATTTAAATGTAACTGAGAATATTTCAAAGTATTCATTACCACAAAAAAAGTTAGTTTTTTAAAAAAAGGAAATGCATCTACACAAATGTAATTGAACTTTTTGCTTTAAGCCATATTCTGTTACATAACCAAAGAGTTATAAATTTATACATCTGCTTCAGCTTATTGAAACTGTCCTGATTTTAAGCTTAATTGCTGGAAAAAATCTGTTTGGCTAGTAAGCTCATAATAAGCAAAGATTTTGAAGAGATGTAAGATAAATTATCGAATGCCATAACTGAATTCTTAGAAATAGAGGATATTCTCCCTTTGCACTCCCTTCCCCATAGTTTTCCTCAGTTATATTCCTGAAATAAAAATACATAAATATCTAGCTTACTATTTTTGCTGCAAAATTTTTACAAATCTCTTTGGAGTCAGCTGAATTGTTATTCTTAACACTGCTGGCTAACATTCAGAATCTAGATAATAATACCAGGTGTATGTGGTATTATTTTATGACACAAAACTGAAAATTATATTTCTTCTATAGGATGTTGCTTTGAAATTAATAGTAACATGCTTGAAATTTGCATTTTAATAAATTTTCTTTAGATCACAGTGAGCTGCTGAACGTTGTGAGATTTTTCAATAGCATTTGCCTTCTTCCTTAGCGTTCAAAGCTACTCAGGTGTAGCATTTCTCTTGAAATGAGCACTAATGAAGGTGCTAGAAAGGATTTGAGAATATACCTCTAGCATGTTTAGTATGAGTGACTAACTTAATTGATGAGCTAGCTATGAGTTTACAGAATATATTTGTTCTAGAAAGAAGTATTTTAATAATTATTATGTATATTGTGTTTCCTAAAAGGTGTTTCTATCATCTCTTTAGAACATGGTGTGAGAAAAAGAATTTTCTTTATTAGAACCACATGGTGATTGTGCCTGTGTATGACTGAGAGTAACCTACAGACATTCTGGTCCGAATGAATTTATGCTCACATAAAACTCTGTGTGTACCTTGTGTTCTAAAAAATCTTTTCAAGTATTTTGAGTGGTCTTAAATCTTTGAAGAGTATCCACTGAACTTCTCCTGGCTGTCTAGTTCTAGTTTCTTCAGTTACATATGGAATAATGGAGGGGAAAAGTGAGGAGATTTCTGAGCAGTCAAGTGATTTTCATCACAGACGGACTTGGATCTGGAAATAAGTTGTTTTATGGGTTGCGGATTTTTTTGTCTACACCAAGTTGGTATCTCTAATCAGTACAGTTGCAAAGTAGTAAACACCAGTGATTCCACCCAAGTGGCAAAGCTCACCCCCAAACAAGACTGCCAATGGCTGGTTTAAAGGCAATGAAGTGTCTGCACATCCACATGTGAGAAAGAATTTTCATTGCTTAGATGGGATCACATAGTAGGGACTTGGAACTAAAGTCTGGGCTTGGAACTAAAGTCTAGGCTTGTAGTGGGATGCATGCCAATATAAACTGATACAGTAAACAACTGAACAAAAGCCTAAAGAGGAAAAAAATGGAATTGTGTAGAAGTTTGCCTTTAAAGTCTGAAATCTGTCATGTGAACAGCTTCCTGATGGAATTTGATAATTCATGTATGCAATGGCAACTGAGTTTCTACACTATCTCCAGTTTTACTGGGTGTGCCAGGGTTGGCTTTTATGTTCTCCACGGCAGCCCATAAACTGCTGTGCTTTGTCTTAGCAACTGGTGATGCCACCAAACTTGTGTTTTGGCTGTTGCTGAGCTGTACTTGCACAGTGTCATGGCTTTCTCTCTGTCCACCCACAAAACACACAGAGCCATGACGCTCAGGGTGAGCAAGAGGTTGGGAGGGGATGTCCGGCACAGCTGACCCAGGCTGGTGCTCTACTATATGATGTCATACTCAGCAATAAAATCTCAGGGAAAGGAGGAAAAGTTCTTTTTGAACATGTTCCCTTACAACCTTAACCCTATTTTAAAAGGACTACATTTTTTCTCAACTTCCTTCAGAAAGCCCCTTCACAGATTTATGCTTTTATGTGTCATACTATGAATAATATTTAGTCGAACGCCCAGAGTAATTGAAGAAAGAAAAGCGTTCATGCTAATTCAGATAACCTTCAGTGGTCTCTGCTGTAATGTGTTCTCTGAATTCTTGCACTGTTCAAGCATTTACATTTAACATGAGAATGCATTTGACCATGCATGCTACAGAGAAATAAGTTAAGCATATGTTTTTCTCTTTCCGAGTGACTGAACTTGTGTATTATTATTTTAATTACCCCTCAGGCAGTCTTCTGATGTGTGATTGTGTGCAGGTCAATGTTCTGAGAGTCCTTCAACATGACAGTTCACAGAATAATAAGCCTGTCATCACACCTTGATTCATTGTTACATTGTTTCTTGGACTTTTTCTCTTACTCGAATTTGCTTAGCAACCAGATCACAAGTCTCATACTTATTATTCAAGTAATCACCCTCTGCAGCACATAGATGCATCAATTAAAGCTTTACAATGAAGTATATTGTTCTGTGTGGAATCCTCAGGTGTCAGGAATTAAAAATTGATTTTAAATGTTTCAGGCCGTGTTCAAATGGCTCATCTGTGTTTATGTTAAACAAACAAGCATGCTAACAATTCTAAACAATAGAAAGTGGTAGGTCAAAATCATTAGGAAATGAATGATAAAATTATATTCTGTTCTTAAAGCACTTAGTCTTTTAGAGCTTCACCAATTAAATGCAGTTCTAACATGTCTGAGTGCCGAACATTTATTTTAGCTCTTTCTTCAGATGCAAATCAATTTAATATCTGCTTTATATGTTCTTACCTATATTCTTTGTAAACATTTTCTGGCTAATTTTCCGATTTGTATAAATTTCACAGCAATTTATTATTAGGATGAAATTCAAGTACCCAGAAGCTGTCAGGATGGTTCAGTGATTTAACGTTGGCGTCCTGCAGCTTTGACTGTAATCAGCAGATGCTCTGGCATTACCATAAATGTTTTCTTAACCGTCTCTGTCAAAAAAAAAAAAAAAAGAGAGAGAGAATTTTTCCTGTTTGGAGTCTCCTGTTTCTGATTAAATTTGGTTTGGGTTCTTTTGCATAATTAATATACCATGATGATCTCTAACCACTTGTTTTTAATATCACCTTTTGAGCTAAACACATTTGCAAGACTGCTTCATAAGTCAAAACAGACAAAGGAAAAACAAGTCTATGTTTAAGAATCCTCTGTTTCCATGGCTTGGGAGGTCTTACTGCCTTCTGCCTTGTTGTCTCAGTGAGTATAAAGGGTTCAGGTTTTCAGTCTCAGTTTTTCATGTTCTATGTAATATTTCAAGTTTCTTCATGAGCAAGAGTTTTTTTCCTGTATGTGCAAAGATGTGCTGCATTTTAGATTTTTGGAAATTTAAAAGAAACCCTCCTACATGGCAAGATTAACTTTTGTTAGCTAGTTATTTCTAAATAGTATTTGAGTGCAATTGATTAGGAAAAGAAGGAGGAAGCGCTACAGTTAGCTTATGTTGTTTTTAACATACCAAAGTGGCTGCTGAGTGTTTAACTGGTAGAATATAGGGCAGTAAATATGTTCATGATGTGAAAAGTGAATACCATTAATGATGTTAAACACAGCATTTTGAATTTACAATGACTGGATTAATTACCCATGATAATGTAGCTTGAATCTGTCTTGTGGTATATGGAGGAATCAGTAAAAGCCATCTTTAATTAATAATTCCTCTTTTAGAGACTGTTGAAATCAGTGTCCCTTTTCAGAGCAGTTTGTGAAACTTGCAGAGTACGGTTGTTGGTGTCAAATACACATATGACTGGATCTTGTGCAGAGTAGAAACATTATTTTACTTCCCTGATTTTTCTCTCCACACATGAACAAGACCAACTTATAGTCCATCCCAAAGAGAGGGAATAATTAAGTGAAAGCACATAGCATTAATTAGAGCATCATATAGAGAGAGAAGAATTGTCAAAGGAATAAATTTATGCAATCTTGTAGAGTGAGGGAGAGATGAATCACTTTTCCTCTGCCTTTATTTCCCCATATTTACTTTTATGTGAGGATCTTCTTGAATATGTACTATTTCCTGCTCCATAGTTTGTCTGATGGTTAGAACACTTATAACTATTTTCTGCAGAGCTTTGTCAGAGGAAAGTAAGGACCATAATAATAATTATACGAAAGTTACATCAACTAAGATGATTCAGCTTCATCCCATTTCCATCCAGTGTATTCATGAAGGCAATCTTGGATGTTGGTTTACGCAAGTTAAACTTCACAGTCAGGTCTGCTTCTTTCCTCTTAAAAAGCACCCATGCTATAAAGAAGCACAGATTAGAATTTGGAGGTCTCATAAATACTTGTCCAGGTTAGTAAATCACTACACTCTTCCCTGTCATAGCATTAACAGCATGCAGTGCTCTCTGTTGCTTTTCTTCCAGAGACTCTTTTAAAAAAATGTTTAAAATGAGAGGCGCCTGAGAGCCGTACGCTGTTCTTGAAATCTTTTGAATGATAGTGAATGACAGCCCACTGTGACCGTGTCCTGTGTGGGCAAGAACTGCCCCAGGACATTGGTCCTGTGCCTCTTACAGCAATGTGAGGAGATCGTGTTTCTATTCAAGTTAAAACTAACGCCCACCTAATTTACTTTCAGCTCTAGCCTCTCCTCTTTGTGCCATTCCCAAAAGTATTTCCAGGACTCTGTAGATCTCCCTTTTGCTTAGAAATAGTTTAATTCCTTAGGAGAGAAAAGCAACAGATGATGAAAGAAAGATAGTTTTTCTTGTTGGTTTGATCTGATATTACAAAGTGTTTGTATTCAAACTTAAGGCAATGCAACCTACCAGTACTCTTGACTGCTGATATAAACCTGGGAATGGAAGTTTGGGATAAAAATAAGAAATAAAAATCGTATGGGTTTGTAACAGCAAGTGGAATAGCTAGGGAATATCTTGTAAACATTTGATATCAAGAGTAGTGAATAAGAAATAATGATAGTATTAAACTTTTAAGGCAATTACTAGACATAGATACATAGAATCATAGAATGGTTTGAGTCAGAATTGGCCTTAAAGATCATCTAGTTCCAACACCCACTCCATGGGCATGGACACCACCCACTGGATCAGGTTGCTCAGGACCCCATCCAGCCTGGCCTTGAACCTTTCCAGGGACGGGGCATCATTTTTGTGGGGTTTATGGGTTTTGCTTGTTTAGGCTTTTTTTCAATGTGTATGCTGAATAGTAAATACTGAACAGAAGCAACAACAACATTTAGAACTGCAGTGAGTAGAATCTCATAAATATAAGGTCAGTCTTTTAAGTTTTGCTTTGTTGTTTGGATTTGTTGGGGGTTTTATTTTCCAGAGGTGGGAGGCTTCCTACTGTGTTTTTTTTTCCGCCACGGTTGGTTAAAGAAGACAAACTTGTGTGTTTCTTTTCCATTTCAGTTATTTTCATCAGCATGTTGTTTATCATTCCCCATTGCAGCTGCTAGTGGCTTTCCTTTGATGGCAGCAGTCTTTATGCATATTCCTGAAGTTTTCCATCAAAGTGCACCTTGAAAGCAGTATTCATCTATAGCTAGGTGGTTTGCAGATAGGTTTGGAGGCTACACATGTCTACTGCTCAAAGGCAGTTTAGTTTGTGGGATCTACATTAATTATCATCAGCCAAATAGAGGGTAGCTCTAGACTATGGACCTCTGTGTATCTTGTCACAGATCACTAACTTATCATTTTTGACTGTTAACTCTAAAGACGATTTGGAATGCAAGCTGCAATATACTTGTGAACAAAATAAAACAAGTAATAAACTACATTCCAGGAATTTAAAATACTCTAAAACATGTTAACTTCCAGTTTTATTATTATAATTTCCTGGTTATTTCTTGACTTGAAGAAGAGAAAAAGTTGATGTTTGTCCTATTTGTACCTTGAGAGAAATCCTGTAAACACCTAGGTTGTGGATTTTTTCTTCCCACTGAGGTCTGAAGACCCCATGCTACTGGTATTCATGTAGATCAATATTTATCGTTTAACCATCTTTGCCTGACATAAATAATAAGATTAATTTATTGGTTATTAATACTAAAGTTATGCCATATGATTTATCCATTTTGAAATTAAGATACTTAGAATTTAGTTTTTCAAGGATGTTTCAAACCATGTGCTCTAAAAATTATTAATGACCACAAAACAGATTTCTGTTTTGGAAATTTCCATTTTTCAGTTTCCTAGAAACTGCCAAATGTGCCTTCTTTTGGGGAAAAATGCATGAAAAGACACAGGAAACCAACTGTAATTCAGGGTGAAATAGGAAGAATACCAAACTCCTAAGTCTGAAATACTCATCTTCTGAAGACACCTGCAGAGGTTTCTTCTCTCACTGACCTTGGACGATTTCTGTCAGCAGCTTGATCCACACTCTTGTTCTCTTATCATCTTGACGGGCACTCAAGACTTTTATTAAAATCCCAGTAAATTAAAGTTGTATTTCTTGTAAAAAAAAGTCATTGTCTTATCACAGGTGAGAACATATTAGTTTAAACAGAGAAATTGGTTCCAACTCATTGCAATTGCAAGGTATCTTTGGAAAAGATAGGTAAAAGTTTGAAGGGAGTGATCAGCATGAACTGAAAGTAGTCTTTGAGAAGACGTAGGTAGGAAAGGGATTAAAAGAATTTTTAAAGGCTTTACTTTAGGGCCAGGTAAAAGGGAGCTGGTCCAGCATAGCTCCTCTCATCAAAAATTAGTTTGCTCACAGTTTGTAATTGACTTACTTTGAAATTTAGTTTCTATAAATTCTCTGTATTAGTCACACTGTGTGCTGACATACTCTCTTCTTGCCTTTGAAATGCACATAGTGCATATTCACTATTTTAAAAAACTGTCTCATCTAAATTGAGCTTACTGATAGTGTTTATTCCTTATGTTTCACACCTTTTTAATGCAATACTCAAGAACAGCAGCAACTATTAAATGAAATATGCATAGTTTAAAAAAGAAATGTTCCAAATATCAGTAACACTTTTTCATGTCTCATGAATTATTGTCTGCTTTAGATTAGTAGAGTTGTGAGCATTTACTATGAAATACCAAGGTGCAAGAAATTACTTATCAAGCAAAGGTCTTTTAAGTACAGCTCCCACTCCTTTAGGTGTTAGGGCTGGAGCTGCCCAGTCGAACTGAAATAAGTCATGCAACACACAGTGCTCCTTCAACCAGGGACATTGTTCAAGCCTACTCTTGTCGGTCAGAGACACTGTTGAAAAAACGTGAAATCAATAAAAAGTATTTAAAATATTTTCCATTAAACTATCCAGAAAGGAGCTATCCCATTTTTTTATGAGTGATCTTACATAATACAGATGGACCTTATAGCTATAGTAGTCTTTCATATTATGTCTAAATTCTGATTCTGAGGGATAAGGCAGACTTTGAGAAGAATCAAGAAGTCTTGTTATGTTCTCACACCAGGGCTAAGGTCTGGGAATGGATTTCAGAAGGCCAACCTTGGGCTGTAAAAATGTCATTAAGGGAAAATTGGGTGCCTGAAAAATCATGGGGCTCACAACTGTCTGGTGTCTGGGGCTCTAATAGGGGTTAGTGCAGGAAACAAGACTGTGGTTTCAAAATTGAGAGGAAAACATGAATTAATGATTTTCTTCTTGATGTTTCTGGTAGTAAGAAGCCAAGAGTTTGGAATCTGTTTATTTAGATGGAACATATGAGGATATACCCCAGTATCCTTATGACATCCATGGTGTGTGACCATTGTCTAAGTACAATGTCACTTGTTAAGGTTGCACTGGGACATGCATGATGGTGTGGTCAGTGTAATTTGTGGGAAATGGACAGGACTTCCACACAGAGACTGGGTTGCGACAAGCATTTCAGCTTGTAGGAATGCTATACAGCTGCATCCAGAATTAGCACATGGCACTACTGTCAAAAATACATTTTTTTTCCCCTGATGTTTTGCTGGGAAGATACATGAGCGCAGCATGAGCATGGTGTAGCTTTTCCGTGAGTTTGAGTTCCATGCATCAGGGATGGAGAACCAGAGACAAGCTATGGCACCACACTGGGGAGCCAGTGATAAGAGTTATGGCTAGGGCTGTTACTTTCTCCAAGCCAAAGCCATTTGGCACAGGAACATTCCTTCAGAGTATTGTCTAGGACAGGCAAGTCATTATGTAAAAATAATTTGCATTGCCAGTAATGTCAGTACAGGTGGGCTTTAGAAAATGTTGACATAGACATAGCTTCAGGAATATGATGTAGCATGTGGAACACAAGTCAGCAAGATCAGAAATATTCCACTGGGGTTTTGAGCATTTTTCCCTGTTAACTTGGTAAGAGATGTAATGAGGTTGTAACTGCAATTGTTCTTTTTGTGTTACAGTTTTGTCATGCCCTACTTTGAGATGTATGACTGTAATATGAGCATATAATGCCATGCAATGCAGTTCTCCTTATTGTATTTGCAACTTCATTTTTCAATCAGTCTACAAGTATTTACATAAAACCGAAATATGTCCTTAGTATGAAGACTTTTACTGAGAAACTACGTGATGAAATAAAGCTTTTCAACATCCTTTTTAATTTTAAATATTTATTAGTTGTTTTAAAAAAATCTATGTTGACTTTAGTGAGTCTCTTGCAATCATTTTTGTTCTCTATTAAAGGTAATATATAACACTATTATGCAGGATTTTAAAATCTCCAACTGATCATGTTTTTCTTCCCCAAGTTCACAGCAGGCAGGTCTCATACTACGGATTTTTTTTTGTTCAGATGCTAGCGCACAATTTCCTTTTTCTGAATATGAAGTATGTAGCCTTTAACAGATTATAAGCATACCATTATAAGTTGTTCTATGTTAGGACACCATTTAAACTGTGGAAAGCTATGTCAAGCACAATTTTCTGTCAACTGAATTTCCTGAGCATTGCTGTTAAAAGTTTTGTATCTAGATGATTGTAACTATTTGGCTTTAGGTTTTGTGAATACGGTTTTGGAAAGCTTTTGACTAACAGCAATGTTAAAGCAATTAATATCTGCAAAAACTGAATTTGAATAGGTGCGGAGGACCCACAAAAGTTCAATATTGAACAAGGGAAAGAAAAGATTTAAATGTCATGGAATCTGGACACTTGAGACTTTTGTAGTGTACAATGTGATCTCTGCCTAACCCGTGCCTTGAAGCATCCACTAGCAGTAAAGTCAAAGCCATTATGGGTTATCACCGAGCATTTAGAAAACTTAATCATGAATTCTAAGTTACTGCTTTTTTTTTTTTTTTCTTCACCTGCATAGTGGTTGTTATGATACAGGTGAATGACAGATTTCGATTGTTGAAAGTGACCAAATAGTAGAATCTTGTCTCAGCTACTTCCAGTATATAGAAGAAATTAGTAAGTTCTGTCCTTATCCAGTGATTTTTAATGTCTGATTTCTTTTTGTCTTGCTACTGCTGGAAGATGCGCCTTGCTACAGTAGGTGGACAAATAGTGCATCTCCGGAAACGTAAGCTTTCTTCTTCACAAGAATTCATGCAGAAGTGTCTTTCCATGAGTAGTTTTCGTTTCACCTTCTGTTTGTTTAATTATATTCAATTCTTTAGGAGTGTATTTGAACCAATACATGTGTGTAAATACATTTTGTTTCAAATAGTTGTCAAAAGGCACAAAACAAATTGATGTATGTCTGTGATGTAATGGTTCAAAGCATTTTGGGGAAAGTCTGTTAATACCTATATGGTTTGTGGATTTTCTGTGTGCTCCCTTGTTCTAGAAACGTAAGTGGCCATTGTCACTAAACCATCTCCTGGCTGTTTGGGCAGCCATACCAAATACTGTCTTCAGAAACAGGTCAAATTCCTGCTTATGACTGGTTATGGTTTCTTGCTCTCACATGTATATATGTGAATTCCAAAACTTCATTATTCTGCTGGCTCAAGGTTTTAATGTCTAATAGCAGTAAACTAATGGCTGTTTATCCTTGTACTTACTTTGTTAGTTAATCATGACTTCCGGCTTTTCTTGCAAGTAAATAACTATATACTTTATACTTTTTCGTACTGAACTAAGGAAGTACAGCTTTTCCAAAGTTGTGGTCCAAGTTGCATGCTAACCTGCAGCAGTTTGCAGCCACGTAGTTCTGAATTCACAGGCAAGATGCACTGGCTTTTTTAAACCACTCACTTCAACAGTGACAGGTTAAAAATTAACTTCTTTGGTTTTACCACTATAGCACAGAATTTGAGGGAGGTGAGGTTACAATCCCAAGTCAGGGCAGTGGAATGGATCTGGTACCAAATCACCAATGCATGCAAGTTTTGAATCAGTGTGTGAAGCAGTATAGAGTGTTTAAGAGTTTGTTTTTAACACAAATAATTTTATGCTGGCTTAAAATAAAAAATTGAGGAATTAGTGAGACTTTTTACCTTGATAGTGGCTAACTAATTTTACACTTTGATTTAAAGAGAAGTGGTCTTTGATAAGAATGCCACAAACAGCACATGTACCTCAAGTATCACGGCAGTTAATTATTTAGATGCACATTTACTGAAGTGAAATCTAGGGCTGTAAGTAAATTTGTATGCTTTCTGAGCCAGGTCTAGCAAAGTTCAGGGTTTCTGAATGAAATTCACAGCAGCCAATTTGCTAAGCAGGGAACTGCCTACCTTAGCATCTGCTAATACTGGACTTGCACTTAGGCATAGCAATGCTATGTGAAGTTCCTCCTTGATTGAAGTACATAAATGGTACAGATGCCACCTGATTTAAAAAGCAGCTGAGATAACAACTTTGAGATGGTAATACTGGATTTAGATAAAATACATGTGTCCAAGTAGTATTTTTTTTAGTTGACTCTAGCTGCTCAGTATTATTTGTAGCATAGCTGAGACCAAAGTGTTCTCATTATTAAGGAAATGCTACTAATCACTAGCATGAGACTTTGTGATTTTTCTAGTGAATCTTGATGTCATCATTGCTAAGGAGATGAAGCAAGAACTATTCATGTAAACTAAAAACTTTCCTAATGCCATTTTTCGTTGTTGCAGAACCCTTCAGACCAAAGAGAAAGGCTGGTCATTCAAGTTGAATATTCCACTCACTAGTCTATGCCTAGAAGTTCACAATTGCTGTTAAGAGGGAAAAAAAAAGGCACAGCTGTCTTCAGCTTTACTCTGTCCTATCACTATGCAACAATTCCAGATTGTAGGCAGCAATTTATGGGACATGCTAAAGTGCAAGCCTCAGTTAGTTACTGAGTTTCAAAGTGGTAAAAGAGCTGGGATAGATCCCAAGAGCTGCTACTTACTAATAGCTAGCTTGCAGCAGCTCCTTGCTTTGACTGCAGTTGTGAGTCTCACTCTAAGGCACCTCTACTCTGTCCAGTATACAGGAACTGGGGATTTTACTGCTGGATTTTACTTTGATGCCTCAGTTCAAAACTGTTCCCCACGTGTGTTATACAGTCTAGTTCACCACACCTAATTCATCCTCACATTTTGGGGTGAACTGCAAAGTAGTTAAAATTTGGTTGGTACATTTGAGAAGCTTACTTTCAGTTCCTAATTTCTTTTTGACTTTTTAAAAATCCAGTAGCTATGCTTCATCTCTGATTATATGGCAATACATTTTCTTTTACTTGAAAGTGTTGATGTTTAAAACACCAAGTATTTTTCTTGCTGCCCCTAGATTGAATGTAAACAGAAAGGTCTGTGGTACAGCTGGTAGTTTGTATATTGACACAGGTAGAATGCTTTTATCAGCTTGCAAATATGTGTTCAGAATCAATAAGCATAAACATTTAAGCAGAATGGGGTATTTAAGAGTGCACATACTGGGGATATTTTAATTATATATGATGGGTTTATTACATGTAATTATAAAGATGTATTCATAACCAGTCTTTGGCCTCCTGTGATTCAGGAACACTGTGCTGCTGCATATTCAAGGTCAAATAATTTTCCATAGTGTAAAACAAAAATTACATTTTTCAGCTAAGTGTCAAATTTGTCTTAAGAAATTTTAATTAAGAATTGTTTATCTGATTCAGAAGATGATGGAAAGGAGGTATTTATTTTACTCCACTTCCCAAAAGGTGATCGTACTTACAAAATTTGCTGAGATTGTCCAAGGAAGTGTGTAAAATCCTCATCCATCACCGAGAGCCCCTGGTCAGGGAATGACAGTGCAGTAAATATCTTCAGCAGCTGCCTTTTAATGTACAAGCTGTTTTCGGTAGGAATTTTCAGCACTCACATAAAACACACTGTCATGAGTGACTGCCTGTGCTCCAAAGTCATTACTATTGGGATGATGGAACATCTTTCAGTGAATAACCAAAAAACTTTAAATGTCATGTCAAGTGTGTTGAAGGCATTTTCAAGCCTTGCTCAAGGTTACATGAATATTGAGTAGGCCTGTTTTTAAAAAGTTTGAGATCTATGAGAGGAGCCACTCATATGCTGGTTTGGAGAGCAGTCACTTGAGCTGGAAGGGGGGTGGGGAACAACAGAAAAAGAAATCTGTCTTAATACATGCCAAACCTGCAAAACTCCTGCCTGGATATTAACTGAGTGCAACTTTGTGTGACAGGCAATGCCAGTGATGTTTAGCAAAAAATAGTGAATGACACAATTTCTTGAAATTACTTAGCTGCCTAAAAGTTCACAAAGGAAAGAAAAGGTATTACAATGGATAATTAAATTAAAATAGATTTTTAAGTACATTTTAAAATTTGAACAATTAAAAAATACGTAGGAAATATAATTAACCAGGTCAAACCTTGGAAGATACTGAGAGGTGCTAGGTACTCTGTTTTCTCTTTGACTACACTAAGAAAGGAGGATCCTGTCAGGCTATATCCATGATTTTGTAAGAAATATGGATGTTAATCTGATGAAGACATGTAAAGTCTGTCTCACTTCCAAAGGACTGAGTCCACTACTTTTGAAGTGATAATATATTTTGTCTTGCCTCCTTGGCAATCATTACTCCTTCTAGTATGTAGAAGGAGTACATACATCATCTGCATGTAAAATTTGTCTGATCAAGAGGTCTTTTTATGTTACAGAATATTGAAACTGAGTATTTTAATAGTGAAACAAAGTTTGTTTGATTTGTCTTCTGCAGAGAACCAGAAAGGACAGCCAGAGAAGCCGTGTTTGCACCACAGTATCAGTTTAAACTCGACAAGAAGCCCAGTCACCAAAGAAGTTACATATGATGTGGAAACAAGTTCTAAGGTGTTGAGCAAGGCTCTTGGGAGAAAGGAAGCCTGTCATGGAGAAGGCAGCAAAGAGAAGAAAATAGATCGTATCGGGTCCCCTTCTAAGGGAGAAGCCATTCCAGAAGTAGAAGCTCTCTTGGCAAGACTGCGAGCACTATAGAATAATCATATAAAAGATTAAATAATAGTTAAAAACAATAGCCTACACTACATCTTTAAAGAAACAGTAATTTTGTATTATTGATATTACATAGTTCTGAGTTCCTAACTTCTCTGTGGATGAATGATCTACTTCTAAACTTTGTTTGCAAGACTATACAAAACAATACTATAGTTTTGCATAACTGCAAGATGATTTTTTATTATATGTTTTTACTTAATAAGCATATGAAAAGTATCAGAAGAAAATAAACACTAAATTATTCCAAAGCACAATCCTTTTAGTGGACAGGCTGCTGACCACCTGTTTTGAGTGCTTCTGAAAATAGGAATATCTTTTGAATATTGTTAAATCATCATGCCTGGGAATAGGGTCAGTAAATAACAGAAAAGGTATTCTTATATTTGCTACTGTAATTTCTATATTTAGGAGATTAAAGCAACAAAAATGTATCATTATAGTGTCTTTTACAATTACAGTAATATACAGTATCAGCCATATTCCAGTTTGAGCTCATCAAAGAGCACCAAAGCTTGCTGAATTATAGATGTATTTACCAAATGATAATCCATGAACAGTAAACAAAAAATCTATGCAAATAATATACTTTATATGTAATTAATATATCACTGCTTTTAATGTTATTATGATTATTATATCAAAATAATATATACAATTGCTTTGATTGCAAGGTTTTGCAACTGTGTCTTTAGTGGGAGAAAATGTCTTCACAGTTATTTACCAGTGAAATTTTTGATCTTTTCACGTGCGAATTAGTATGTTTCTATAAAAGGAACATGTAATGGAGAAAGAGTTTTTCAATTGGTTTTTCACAAACTCATTTTCCAGTAGTCCATAAAGTCTTACTTGCTGGCACAACAGGAGTCTTGCATGTGATTGCATCTCTTTTATCCCCTGTCACTGTACAGCATTGCGTGCTCGTGATCTTATTTATTAATTGCACATCAGAAAGAGTTGCTACCAATGTTACCGAGTAGGAAGCTACTGTTAGTATCTTTGCTCCATTATTTAAAGCTTCCTTATTATGAGAGTGTATTAAGAATCTAATATCTTTCTTCTAAATTACTTTATTTTTCTTTACAAAATGCTGAGAAATATGTCTTTCAATAAGTCAGTTACATGAAACCAGTGTTTAAATGCTCCAGTGCTTTTTATATCCTTGTTTAAGTTGCCTTTGTACCTCGTGCACTAAACATTAATAAAGTTAATTAGAACTTGAAAACTGGGCCTGTTTATACACACAGCATAGGGGGGTTTTCAGCCATCATGGGAATAAATCTCATGTTTCTGGGACTGTTGTAGCTGTCATTATACACTGATTACATTTCCTGCCTTACCTGAAAAAAAGAGGTATAAACAGAAGTCAGGGAAGGATTCAGAGCAGTCCTGTCAGACAGACATTTCTTCAGCTCCCCTTGCAAACAATGGGCACAGCTGTCATACAGAGGCACCTTTGGTAACTTGAAATATATCTCGAATGGATAACTCAAAATACAGTGACTGGTGGTTGTTCCACTAAGGTCTTCTGCAGTATTAAGCCTTACAATCCCTGTTTACAGGGTGCAGTAAAAATTGCTATCTAAAAAGTCCAATATTATTGACTACATAAAATGACATTTCAAACACAAAGAAAATGCCTGTTCAAGGGGAGGAAGTTAGCAGTTCACTGAATCTCTGCAGTTGCTGGGGATGTACTAAAATAAAAGTAGAGAGCTATCTCTTTAATATCAGGAGGATGACCTACCAAGGGTAGGGGGAAGTACAACTTATTTTCATGAACACTATAAACTTGTTCATTTGAATTAGTGGGTGATACTCCACCACAGAAAACTGATAGTTCAGGACACTACAGCATAGCTGATCAAGCAAAGAAAAGTTAAAAAACTATCTACTGAATTTTGCAATGAACAAATGCTGCTAGAAGCCTAGCATCTCCTGATTTTAAAATAAATATTTGTCTTTAAAATTACAGAATTTAAGCTAGTTCTTTTTGCAGTTTGGGAAGCCTTTAGAAATGTATTTCAGGGCTTTTAGTCCTTCTAAGGTGTTGTGTTTCTGAATTAATCCTTTCAAGCAGCCATCAAGTTAATTTGCAGAGGATTTTTTTCTGTAGCAAGGTGAATAAAAAGCTGTGCAACTTCTTAGAAATCAAGTAACTATAGTATCCAGTTTTTTTCCTCCTTCTGTGCTTTGTACCATCGTAACTTAATCTACTCAGAGTTAAAGTACATGGTCCAGTTGAAGTACACAGTAAGTTTTCTTTCTACATTTTATCTTTCTTTAATTTCCATTAGACACAAACAAATATACAGAACATTTTTGATAAGAAAAATGCTTGCATTGCCTAATGAGTTCAAGGAAAAATAACTTTGAAAGTATTACAGCTGTATTTATTTTTATGGTTTTATGTTTTTATTAAAGTATAAAACTTAGATTGTAAATTATATAGAGTAAATTGCTTTAATAAAATTTTAAAATTAATTCATTTATTCAGTTTAAAATTTAAGGTTAATTCAATCTCAAAATACTTTGGGTAGACCTTTAATGGTAAGTGCTAGTCATTTTTAGTAAGCCATTTTTAGCAAGTTTCAAGTCTACTCCTACAACTGAGCAATTGAGCCATGAACCACTTGTGTTAGATATAGACAAAGGTTTCATATACTGTGCCACACCTTCTCTGTAATTCACACCTGAAAATTAAATCCTTATGAAAAGAGCTTCCTGATTTCTTCAAACATGACTGTTCAGATAAAAAGCATTTGAAGTAATCTTGCAAGCCACATTCCACTGCTCCTTCCCTACCTGAGCAGCAGACAGAAGGCACAAACATCCATGACTTGCCAGTACAACTGTAACGATCTAACACATCTTTTTGATTCTTCACATGCGTTTTGGATGACTTTTCACGCAGTAAAAGAATTTTGATTACTACATGAATTTTTACTTCCTGTAGACACCGTATTGTTCATGGTGGTGGTCTAAATTTGTACGTAATATTCTAATGTTTTGACCTTAGCAAAGCAGGAATGTTTGGAGCAGTCTCTTCAAGCTGCATGCAGCCAAGCTTGACACCTGACTCGCGGGCTGTAGGTAATACCCCAGTGTGTGTAAGCCCAGGAGGAAAAGTGGAGGAAGTGCCTACATTACAAAAGTCCAGGAGCGCCAGGATGTGGTGACTGGCATGAGATGTGATGCTGCGCTGGATCGGGCACTTCGTTAAAGAAGCACGGACCAGCAACCTGAAAAAAACTACTTCTTTTTAGTTCCCAATTACTATGGCAACACTCATGCTTAGGAGATTGAAAGGACCACATGTAGGAAAAAATATCTCAGATGCAGCTGTTACAAACAGTTTTTCTCCAACACACAGTTTTCCCTCCTACAACCATTCCTCAGCCTGGTCCATTCAAAGTCACGCTCTCCAGAACTGCATGAGTTAATGCTGACCAGCTTGAGGTGCTGCAGCCCTTCAGGCTTTTATAATAAAAGCTGAAAAAGACAACATTTACTGCTAACATTTTTCCACATCCATTTCTAATGAGCAGGACCAAATTATAATTTTTATACTTATCTTTCCAAGCCTTACAATACTCAGTAACTATAAAACAACTGGGCAACAAACAGGGGTCAATAAACCCCAAGCTTTGGCACCTAAAACATTATAATAAGCAAGCAGGGTCAAGTGAAAGAGCTCAGCAAAAAAGCAATTACACGACAACATTGTTTTCTCCAGAACAAAACAAAGCATTACTACACCATTTTCTAATTTTTTTTTAATGTGATGTGTGGGTTTTACACAACGGAACTGCAGCAGAAAAATAACTTTTCTTGAGTCTGAGGAACTGTTTCTCTAGTTTATGGAATAAAAAGAATTAGACAAATTGTAATTTTTCAATTTTTCAATCTAATTTTATGCCAAGATTCCTATATATAAGAAATTCTAAAATTACCATCTGCTATTAAATTAACTCTAACACCAACTAATGAACTTGGTTTACATTTTTTTTGACACATGAAACAAGTACATATTCTTCCTTTCCAAATACACTTTCTCCATTGCACTATTGTGTGTTTTAGCTGAAGTACAGTATTTAGAACAGGGCTCTACATCTCACTGTAAAAACATGTTTGATAAAGCATTCTGGTCACTCTGACAGCCGTGAAGAATAAACAAGAGGTTTTCAGACACAATTTTTCTCTCCCTCCCAGCTGCAGAGATAGCCATTAAGTTTCATATGTTAGCTGAGTGCATTTAAACCCCTCTGTGCTTCTACTTCCATAATGCAGCTTTTTCTCTTCGTGATCCATGCGATGGCATACACTGAAGAATTGTTAAGGGAAATATTTTCTAGCAGCATACCAGAAAGACACCGAGCAGATGACTTGCATGCAACATCAGCCCTCTATGCCATAGGAGGCATAACACTTGAAATGTAACCCACACAGGCAGATAAGGTATTTCATTCCACAGAAAGAAAATGGTTCCTTTCATCTAAATGAGCTTATTCCACTGCTGATACCAGAATTGTGTGTATTTTGGGAGGATAATGTACCCCTATTTTTAAATCTGTGTTACATTAGCCAGAAAAAGTAAACTATGGAAAGACAGAAGTGCAGAGAACTGGGAAGCAGAGTTGATTAATGTGCTGCCTGATTTCACTTCTGGGACCTGAAATTGCATCCAGTGCAGAATGAAGGAACTGGGGGGGAAAAGAACCCAGTCTCATCTAACATTTATAAAGGTTGTGAAGGAAATTATGGTGGGTGATCCAGAGTTGGAATGGCCACAGGTGTCTTGTCTTTTCAAAGGCATATATCAGAATATCCTCAGAATAGCAATGCTGTTGGGCTGTTAGTTCTCAAAGCCCTCAAATGAATAAAAGGAAGGGAAAGTCTGGCAGAGATAGATATAAGCTACCATAAAACCTGAGAATATTTTCATCTTAAATCCAAGCCCTGCTCCCCTTCACTTTGGCAGCTAAAAGAAGAGCATGAGGAGAGAGATGGGTCCACATGGTGGCCATACCTTCCCTGTGGCCATGCCAGACAATGCTGCTCTTGGCAGTTGCCCTGGCTGGCACAGCAAAGGCAGTGCAAATGCCACTCTGCCCTCCTGGTGTTTCAGGCTGTGGAAAGACACAGGAACCATGGCCAGCAAACATGGCCTCAAATCATAGGATAACCATAAAAAGTTCTAGAGCCACACATTAAGTATAATAACAAAGTTAGTCTTCAAAATTATCCAGGTGTCAAAACAGCACCAGAATGTGCACGTATTCCTTATGCCTCCTAAAGACAGCTATTACATCCACTCTCCGAGTCTGATGACTCCATGCAAGCTGCACAGAAGGAGCTTCAATCCTCAATTATTTTGGCTTCTTTGTTATATAAAGTTCTGCCCTTAATTGAAATTTTCAGTCCAAAGCAAGCCATATAAACTTCGCAGTCTATACTTGTTGGTTAAAAAAGAGGCTTTTGTAAAAGGTCTGTTTAATTTTTTGCATTTTAATGTGAGGGTTGTTGCATAGTTGAAAACATGGACAGCAACATGACTCTTTCCAGTAACTAAGACAGAAATGGCAATTATGCACTCCGTTGATCGAATTCCTTACTAAAGAAGGGTACTTTCTGCTAATGGATAGAAAAACAGAGCAGTCCAGTCAAACAAGTCACCTTGATAGTGGAATGCAAGACCCATCAATTTTACTCACAACTTCTTCAGTAATGAATCTCGGAGCACAACCCATCAGCACTGCTCCTGAAAGACAATCACTGAGGTAGAGGAACCACAAAAAGTGGTTTGAAATGAAAAATGGGATGAGAGATTTCCACCCCTTTAGAAGGGGAATTGATTATGATGAATTTATCTCTGAGGTGCCTGGGCACTGCATTAAAAATGCTTGGACAGGAAAAAATACAATCCTGCCATGTAGTCGGTGGCACTTTGCCTTTTCATGCTGCAGAATCATGACAAGATAACCAGGGCCCTGTCTTCATCTCCATCCTGGAATCCACTGCCATTGTGGAGAATCAGAAGGAACAGTAACCATAGCAGTATGAGAATTTTTTTCACTTGGGATGTAATGGGTTCCAACCTGCAATCCCTCTCTACAGATTAATTGCTCAAGCCTCTGGATGACAGTGAAGAGCCAGCTTTCTGCCTGTCCCCCCCAGCAGGGGACGTGGGGCACTCTTGTCCAGAAGGAACAGAATGAGCTCTCATTAACTTCTGCTCCAGAATACAATTTTCTATTCCTTGATTGCCAAATCACCAAGGAGGGATTAGATGTTTTTATTTTTCTCAGAAGGACTGTGCTACAGTAAATCTTTCCATTATCTAATAAACAGTTAAAATTCAATAGCACCTAGGCAGAGAATCAAAATCAGCAGGCAAGAACAAATTAAGTCCTTCATGAAAGAGGCTGTGCAGGATCATTTCTTCCATTTCCATCTCCAATATCTTTAATACTAAATACACAAACCTATATTAAAGTTAGAATTGCTTTTAATTAGATAAAACCAAGAAGATTCGGTGTTCATCTTATACCTTTTGCACTGATGCTTTGATTAGCACAGTTTCAGCACCTTGTATCAAATAATTAACCTGTCCCATTTTCCAACTCAGAAGTCCAATATATGAACACAGGTGCCCAAAACCTAATCCTGTGAGGTCCCTGGCACGTCCTCGCAAGTACTCGTCATTCTCAGACTGCATGAAATTACTCTGATCAAAGGGTGACTGTAGCCTTTCAGGATCACGCCCTAATGAATAAAATATACAAAGGTGACTTGAGGGAAATCCTCTCCAATGTGCTGACAAAGGTAAAATAAAATATTCCCCTTAGGACATTTTCCTGGCAGAACAACTTGACCCCTGTGTGTCTGGCCTTCAGAAAGAAATGGATAATGCTCTAGCTAACTAACTCATTCACTGAAGTTTTGGGCAATTTTTTGCCAAATGATTGGTGTGTTCCACCATATATACAGCAGATACATCTCAGAGTGCCATTAAGTTTTAGATGAGTATATAATACATTTTTAACTTCAAGCCCCTTGCATGCAAACTGCACTGTTAAATTGCTGTGGTTTTTATTTCTAAATGCTGCCTATTTTCCAACCACGGATTTGGTTTTTTACAAATCTCTCCCATGCTACACACCAAGCATTACCCCAGAAATTCAGCTTTGTCCTTGCCTGTTGATGAAATTTTACTATTATGTGGTAATTGCAGTGCCCTGAACTCTCATCCCCCTGCAAATTTTATGTTCCTCCAAGGAGAATGTTTCTTCTTAAAGTGATATTATGTCATCGGTACAATGTGGCTCACTAAGCTTGCCTTTTGCCCCCTTGTTCTTAGACTTTAAAAGGAGACTGTAACAGTCTGATCCAGCACCTACTGAGAAGAAATCAAAGGCTCCTGTTGACTTCAGTGAGTGCTGGAGACAGCTCCTAAATAGCATGACTCAAAGTGCAGCTCTAGCCTGGAGGCAGCTATACAGCTGATACTGTGGGGCTTTATTGTCTCATTGCTTCCAGCTCTAATCTGTGCAGTTTTTGAGTATAATTATAATTTTCTTGTTGCCAGCCCAATAAATATCATGCTGGATAGGACAGTTGAATTGCTGCCTGAAATTTTAACCAGCAAAAATGATCCCTTAATCAGATATTTTATGTCATGCAGGAGTCAGGATTGCGTACGGTTCTAATTTTCCTTAAATGAGCCATGATCATAAAGACCACTCAGCAGAAGACACATGGTCTGCAAGGCAGTGTTCCAGTCAGTGGCTGAACCAACTGGGGAACAAAGCTACAGGCAAGCAATTTTGAAGACCATGTCCTAGAACACATGGTCTCTGTGTTGGCTGTCATGTCACCCCACAAACTGTGCATGGGTGTATTGGCATAGGTGAAACCTGGTTTAGGGACAGATTAACAATTATATAATGTGGGGGATAGTGGGCCAATGCCTCAGCCCATGCTACGACTCCTTGTAGAGTACTGTTATACTCAGAGACTTTGTGAACTTGAAATCCACAATCTGGTATTCTTATAAAAACAAAGTATGTTAGCACCACTTCTCCTGTCCATCCGAAACTAACTCAGGCAGGCTGGTAACAGAAAATTCCCCTGCATCACTGAGATTAGACACCCTGGACAGAACCAACTCTTACCTTTAAGGTAGGTCACGTTAGTGCACGGCACAATGCACCTCACTGAGAGCCCCGCCAAATTTGTGTGCACGCAACAGCCACCGCCAGTGGTTTCTGTCTTTGGTCACCACTACCAAGGGGAAGAGAGTTAATTGTGGTAAAGTTAAATTAACATGAAATGCCTGACTTGTCTCATTCACATTCTTTTGACAGTAGCATATGTTCCTGCTTTACACATGAAAGCTTAATTACAGCATTTCAGGTGGCAAACCAGTTAATTATATAAAAATGGGGCCCAGAAGTCTGTGATATGACACCTCTCCATGCTTCCCTGGGAGATGTCATAAACAAAAGAAGATGTTTATTGCTAGCAGCATCAGGCTGAGGGCTGCAAGGGAGCACTGCCACTGAAGCCTGGGGTCCCTGTGCATAATATGGCTATAATGGAGAGCAAAATGCGTTTTATCAAATTGCTCTTGCTAATAACAAAAGTGAAAGGAAAGCTCTTTTTTGCCTGGAACAATACACAGTCTCTTGTGCAGGCTTCATATTGCCTCACTTCAGATGTTGCTGATGTAAAAATCCCCAACAGAGATTATCATTCATCTCGGCTTTTCTTTATCACTCATCACGGCTTTCCTCCTACACAGAACAAGCCAATCTGAACTCTCTCAACTGCCTATGCTGGGAAAAGAGAAGCCAGTCTGCAGCCATGTCTATTCCCTCCTTCAACTAGAAAGAGAGCCTGAGGGGACCAGTTTGGGTGTGGGCAGATGAATTTGAACATTTGCAAATGATTAGAGAAACCAGTGTGCTACCTAAATCTAGAGTAAAGGGAAGATAGAGCGCCTGCTCAGCCTCATGTCATGAACTCCATGTGCTTTGTTCTTTCTTGCCAGGCTTGAAACAGCAGATGTCTCTCTCACACACAAAAGAAGGAGGTGAATCAAGTCCTCTTGGCAGAAAATTCTCCCCTTGAATGGTATTAGCACAAATTTTTTCCTTTTAGAACCTAACACAAGTACCCAGACAATTCTTTTCCCCGGGGGCCTTCTGTCTGCCTTTCAGTTGATGATATGCTGGATATACAGCCCAAAGGCTACCCTAAGCATGATCCCATAGACTTTATATTTTAGTCTGGACCTTAGCCCTGTGGTATTGCCTGTTGTCCCATGGATTTTCTGCTCAGTTTGGACCTTGAAATTAAATTCCCACCTTTGACCCATCCACCAACAGTTACTCACTAAGCCTATGGCAAAACAATGATTCACTTAAAACCAACCCACCAGCAAAGCAGCAGGTACGGCAGGTAAAAAAACCCCAGCATCATAAATTTGTAGCAATCACCTGAGAAGAAGGTGTCTTGTTTTGTTCTTCCTCCTGTGTGTTTCTGTGCTTTGCATCAGACTGTGCTGGTGCAACAGCTATTCATGGCCTATGGTATATTTGGAATTATCAACTTCCACAAATGTCTTGGCATTGCACTTGCATGCAGTCACCTGTTTTCCATCTCATATTCTGCAGCTACGAAAATTCTCTCTTAAAAATAATATATCTAAAATGTACAATGGAAGGTTTTATTTTCACCTCAGGCTCTTGATGACAAGAATAACTCCTTGAACTCCATCTTGCAGGTTTATAATATGACTCTAACGTTTTTATAAAAGCAAAAAGAAGGTAAAACTTAAGTGTTACACATGTTACACAGCAAAGGACTTGCTATCTGTGTTTTTAGAGACTTTATCTCAGAAAGCCCTGTGAACATAATAGGATAAATTACTTAAGCTTGCAAAAACAAGGATATCTCAGAAGGCTGACCTCCCAGTTTCACCTTTATCTCACCTAATTATATCAACATGCAGAACTGCATAATTCCCTGCTACAGTATTCCAAGATGCTTTGTAGATCATAGGCGCAGCAGCCCACTGAAAGCCTCTGGATTTATGGCAGATTTGCACTCTTTCAGGAAAGGCAGAGGGGGATTGTCTAGTGTCATGTTCCAAAAGGATGAAGAGTGCTACTTTTGCACAGAGGGCTTCTGAAAGGCACAGCTGCTATCAGATGGCAAAATATCTAGTGTTGATACGTTTGCTTCCTTTTTTTTTTTGCAGTAATGGGAAAAGCAAAACACACAATCCTCCAAGACTGCCGCAGTCGTGGTGTCAAGACAAAAAGCAATAAGATTTTATTCCTAAGCAAAGATCGCTGTGTTACTGAAGGCAGAGAAACCATTATGCCAGCAGCTCACAAAAGAAACCATGAGATTTTCTAGAGGTAAATGAATACTGGTAAAGGAACATAGCAACAAAAACAAACCATTCTGATCCCTGAAGGGGAATGCAGGGATTTACCTGTGTCTAGCAGTTGGAACTATGTGCTATGGAAACGATTCAGTCCTGTAAACATGTCTAGTACCCAGCTGATCTCTCTTTCTACTGTTTTTCCAGTCATGTAAACATCTCTTGTACACAGTGTCCTTTGGCAAGGAACTCAACTCTCTTACTCCCCCTTGGCATCTCCTTTTGTTTATTTTGAACCTGACTCCTACTGACACCGTGTGCTGGAGCTAATTCTCATGTTGCAGGTAGAACGCCAATCTCACTGGCAGTTCAGGAAAAGCCGCACACTCCAAAGGCTCAGCAATTCATCATAATTTTCAGGAAGAAGCAAAAGAGCAGTGGTGGTGATTGCTGCCTCTTTCCTAAGGGCAACAGAGGACTGTATCTGTCAACCAGACATGGCATCCAGTGAAAGCTAACACCAACTGCTCCTGTGCTGCTCATCCGTATGGTATTAATAATACTGACAGGAATGACCATGGCAGAACAAAAGTGACTACAAGGAGTTGGAGTGTGGGTGGAAACTCTTGCATGTGACAATTGTTTCTAACAAGAATCATGTTTTGGGTAACAGTAGAAGCAGGCTTCTGGGGGTGGCACTGGAGTACTGGCTTCTCATCTGTGGGCTGTTGCTTAATGAGCAGATGGTAAGGATTAAGGTAACTTAATAAGTGTGTTTGTATTTAATAGATGATAGTGAAAAGAGGGAAACCTATCCTGGAGGATGGCATCCGGCCCTGGGGTCGTCAGTACAGTGACCTGTTGGAGCGGGTCTAGAGTACAGCCATGGAGGCAAGCAGAGGGCAGGAACACCTCTCCTGAGAGGACAGCCTGAGAGCTGGGTCTGTTCAGCCTGGTGAAGAGAAGGCTGTGAGGAGGCCTTACTGCAGCCTTTCAGCACTTAAGGGGGGCTTATAAAATTGAGAGAAACTTTTTAGCAGGGTCTGTTGCAGCAGGACAAAGAGTAATCATTTTAAACTGAAAGATTCGGTCTAGATACAAGGAAGAATTTATTTAATGAAAAGGGTGATGAAACACTGGACCTGATTTCTCAGAGATGGGGTAGACAGCCCATCCCAGGAAACATTCAAGGTGAGGTGTGTCAGGGCTCTGAGTAACCTCATGCAGTGGAAGGTGTCCCTGCTCATTGCAGAGGGGTTAGAGCTGGATGAACTTTGAAGGTCCCTTCCAACCCAAACCATTCTATGATTCTACAAACAAACTGTCCTAAAAGTGAGGGGAAATCCAGATATCCCACAGGGTCCATAGAGGAGGATGTTAAACTAGTCAGAGCAGTTCAGTTCCTGTATTCTACTGCAAGTACCTGGACAGGAGATGATGGAAAGGTAGATAGATGATCAAGTCTGTAACTGAATCAGTGTAACACATGTGGATGGATAATGCTTACCAGAAGAAGGAGAATAACAAAACAACATGTACGGTTTTGGGAGGGAGACTTCAATGAATTCAGATGTTTGCATGGTAAAATCATCTGTGATTCTGATCCAAAGTAAATAAGTGTTAAAGATAGCATTTCCTAAGAAAATATCCCACCAAAATGAAACAAACAAAACATGGGAATAGGTACCTATCTGTAGAGGAGAAGGTTATCAGATACAAATATGAGTAAGTTGGATTTGAGGGTCAGAAAGGTTTCACAATCAGACAAACATAACTCGGTTTCAAACAACAAAAAAAGAAAAACATTCAAAGACACAGAAGAAAAAATAAAGATGATAGCAAGAAAATGCTTTGTAAGAGCGCTGAGGTTACCACCAAGATTAAGAAAAGTGGTTGGTCTGATATGCAATGGAGAAGGAAAGCAATCAAGAGACATCTTCAGGAGAGCTCTTTAACTTTCTTGCATGCCTTTGCAGAAAAGAGAAACTGGTCATGTGGCTGCCATTTCATAGGTGTGAGTAAGGGACAATGCTGCATTTTTTTAGCAGGGAAATGTAGGCTAGGAAGCATTTAAGGCACAAAGAAGTTAAAATCTGTCACATCAGTTGTGTCTTAGGAGTTTTATTCCAGTTCATACAGTGACCATCCTTGAGAAGTCCTAAGGGTTCAGGAGGGATCGGCGATTGATGCCATGAAGATTTTTTGCCTTTTCTTTTATACCCCTGTTACACCTTTTTACAACTTCTGTATTCCTAATGCTTTTTCCCTACATTCTTGGACTTGTTTGTCAAGCTAGGAGACTAAACATTTTAGAAGCTTTGTAGTTAGGGATCAGTGTGCCCCAGACCCCAAGGTCCTCTCCAGAACATATTCTGTAAACGAAGATAGAACCATCCAGGGGAGGGTTCCTTGGGGAAGGGGGCTCACTTGAGCCTCTCACTGGGGTATTTTTGATAGATATGCTAATTAGTAAGACCTATAATGTTACACCAGATCCTTTGGGGTGTGCACTGCGTGTGCATTTTGGTGCATTCGACCTGGATGTAGTGCACCTAAGGATCCTTAAAATAAATACCAAGATAAAATCCCTTTTCCCCTTCTAACCGTGTTTGACTTGATTTTAAGACCAGGAAAAGGCATCAGATCAGGATAGGAAATCATGATGCCTAACAGAAAAGAAAGTTACAGCACAACCTTAGAATGTCATTTACCCTGGATTCCACATAGCATTTTGCATCACGCTCTGGAGCATTCCTGCAGAAAAAGGTGACTATGCAAAACCAGTCCAAAATGGTTACAAAGCTGGTGAGAAAAATGTATTTTGTTGTAGGCAGAAGTAATCTGTTGTGCAAATAGAGAGAAAAAAGAAACTGCTGTAAGTGTGGCTATGTTGAAAAACATGGTGAGGGTTTTTGGAGAACCAAAGCAAGCACAAGTGAACTTGAGTCATCACACTGCCTCAGAAGAAAGGTAATCACCATATTGGGGATTATAGATATTTGTACAGCATGGCATACTTTTAAAGTAACCAACTCGTTTTGTCTAGTCCTGTTAAAACATCCCAGGATAGCTGCATCCAGTTTTCCAGCACTGCATTTCAATAATAAATCCAGGCACAAATCCTAAGAAGATCAAGGACAATAATCAGAGACCTAGCAAAGCCTACCTAGAAGGAAAGATTGAAAGATTTGGGGTTGTTTACCTAAACAAAAATGAGGAGGGATGTAAAATAATATGTGGAAAATGATCACAAAGAGGACTATTCAACTATTCTGTCCTTCAAACCTTTGATGGTCAGGACAAAAGTCCCAGACAAACTGAAGTTACACTGCTTCAGACAGACAATAAAAGAGAATTCCTAGCCATATGGAGAAGGGCAGTGATTCCACCATACATCCCACTACCATCACACCCACCCCTCGCTGCAGAGGATGTGCAGTCCCCACATTGGACGTCTTTTAACTGCTTAGTGGATCATCTATCAGGATTTCCATAATTAGAGCTGAACTTGACATATGGCAGGGTTATGGATTAAGTAAACAATCTCGCCTTGCCCTCCTGTCTTTTTGTCCATCTAAGAAAACAGGGCTTTCATCTGTCTCCTCCTTCATGATATGGTAGACAGAATAATCCTCTGACACCTAAGCTGGTCTGCTGGTACAGATCACCCCCAGATGTGTGTCCCATGTTGCTGTTCTTTCTCTGGAACCAAACCACAATATTTGACTGCCCCGTGCTCAGCAGATGTGATGCTAATGCCTGTCCCTGGCATGTGGATACTGGGAGGAAAATGGGAACAGGGGTCTGTTTCTCTCACAAGAGGCAGCACATGGTGCTGCACCCCAATTACGGCAAAGGCTTCTACTGAATTCAGTTTAAATAGGTGAAGGTGAGGGTGGACATTTCAATTTCCGTACCTAAGTTTTGCCTGCTAGAATTCCTTTCCTTTTCTTTGCAAAGCTCAGTATGAGCAGACGGCTGCATGAAAAAGGGTTTGTGTGAAACAAAAGAGGCTAAGGATAAGACAGCAATAGAGCTCTGAACACCACCTAATCCTGCTCAAACAAATCTGCTATTTTGGATATTTAAAGAAAGAAGCCTGTCTACTTGACAAACCAGAGCGGTTCTAAAGAAACGATTACAACCTGTTGCATCAGGTCAGACTGAAAAGACTTTCTATACAGCCAATGATTCTATAAATTACGTTTACAGTCACTTCACTTCCCAGCCTGAAGTAGTGCAAACCAGGGCAAAATGAACAGTGACAAAAGTGTGAGGTTTTACGCAGTGGGATTGTAAAGAATAATATGGAGATGGGAATGAACATGATCGACTAGCAATGAAAGATTAATTGTGTGATGTGTGAGTAATTGGTTAATGGGGCTGGGTCAGCACCTGGTGTCTGATGGTTTGAAAAGAGGATAAGAATGCAGCTTCAGCTATTTGAAAAAAGGTTTTGCAGGCCAAAATGTTCCCAGCTCTAACTTGCAGAGTCTGGGAAATTAAATAAATCTAAATGTAAATTACAGACTTGTCTGAGGCAGAAAAATCTCTCTTCTTTGAGACTGATATTCATATTGTCAGGGTCTGAGACACAGAGAGGCCAGAGTGGGCATCCAGAAGGGAAAAACATGGCTGGGGCAAATGAACCTGAATGAAACGTGATGCATTAACCTGGAAGTAATTATAAAGAAAGGGCAGGGGGTAGCCTTGTTAGCGACTCCTCAGTGTGTAACAGAGAGCCATTATGGTAATATGGGACTGTAAAAAATGAGGCCTTGTCTGCTCTGCAAGGATATTAAAGAATGAGTGACACTTCTCTCATGAAAAGAAGGATTGCCCCATTGTCCTTCACCAACATTTTCTCTGTCTTGTCAACAGCCTGCCTGGCTATTGCCCTTCACTGCAGGCTGGCTACATCTCAGCTGTGCTATACCTGTGTGTTTTGGAAAGGTAACAAACTCACAGCAACTCTAACAAAATTATAATGTAAAGATTATTTCAGTTGGTATTTAAATAGGCAAATTTTCAAGATTGTTCATGAAAATATTTTTCTCTCTCTACTATGATATGATACATCCACACTGTATTTGTAGGAAATAAAAAAAAAAAAAATCCAGTTTTCTTTAAGCATTAAAGACCACACTCATTGGGATGTTCAGAGAAAATGTCGGTGCTGAAGATTTCCATTTCAACATCTTGCAGAGATGGGATTTTAACTCTGAACTTCCATATTTGCCTACAGTAATAAGAAACAGCACTCTAGTTCTAGAACTACAAGCAAGAGTCTACCACTTTATTTGATCATACCAGTATTAAGGAAGCAGAAAGGCATGCAGGGATAAAATCAGAACAAGTCTTTTTACAAGGAGCAAAGGACATACAAGGAAACGAGAAAAAGATTCAGAAATAAAATAGAAGTGTGAAAAAGACAACAGAGTATACAGGCTGATTATTCAAAACAGAGGAGAGCAGTAATTAATGGTACAAAGTTTTATGAAAAATCTCTTGCACCAGTCTTCATAAATACTATTGGGTGTGATCAGCTACTTAGAGCAATGGTTTTAGAAGGAAACAGAAACATAAGCTAGGAGAGGAATAGAATAAAGAAATAACACTTAAATAGTTTAGATGAATTCTTGTCAGTATTCCTCAAAGAAATGCCTGCTAAGGTACTGAAGAATTGAGACAAAGCAGACTCTGTAATCCTCATGGTCTTCAAGAACTTGTGGATTCAAGACAGGTTGAAGCGATAAGAGGAAGGTAGATATAGCCCCTGTGTGGTTAAACAAAAAGAGCCCAGGCAACCAAGAATAATTAAAGTTTCATCCATGATGACACACAAGAACAAATGACTACACAGCAACTGACTAGCACTGGAATAGCACTCCTGACCCTTTTTATCTCCTTGACATGTTCACAGAGCAGGTAGATCTGGGGGGAGACCTGGCAGGCTGGATGCTGGGGAAGAGGACAACAAAAACTGTGGCCCTTTAAGGACCAGCTGCCAACCATGGACCGGCTCCATCCCACTTACAGTGGTGTCCTGGACCATGAGCAGTTTGACAGATACTGGCCTGAAGGTTGAGGCTGGGATGGACAACCAACAGAGAGCTGTAAAGGATAAACTGTGTGCCTTATCTCATTTCTCTGACAGGATCTGGTGGATCAGAAGGGGTATGTCTTTTGAGATACTCTGATTTTACTAACGTTTCTGATGTTAATCTAGATTACTTTTTTATAACCAAACCCCATGTAATTTTGTCTAAGTGCAATTGCCATGTGGTACCTTCATAGATGCTCAAAAAAGGCCTCACCAGTGAGCTCTAAGTAATTCACTGATAAAATGAGGAGAACATTTTTCACCAGATACTGAGAGACTGACCGGGGATCCACTTCTATGCCAGGTTTACTTTGCATCGGTTGCATTATGGGAGTGGTTACAGTTGGAAAATGTACAGGTGGTACCTGGCCATGAGGCCTTGCAAGCATTTGGAACAATGGGATTAAAGTTTTAAATTATTCTGTAAATTGGGGACATAGTATGAAATAAGCATGATGCTATTCAGTAAGAAACAAAGAGTAATACTTAAAAGGATTAATATAACAATAAAAATGGGGAAAGCTTGATTAATACAGTAGTGTACTGTTAAGAAATCCTATTTTGAGACAACAAATCACCACTGTAATTTGCCCCTTTTTTTGCATTTGGGGATGTATTTACTTATAAATTCACTCAGATACATACTTATTGTGTATGTATATACTTTAGGATTTTCTTATGCCTACACACACACACACGAAGGGACTAAAGCCAGTCATTGTCCAAACTCACTAAAGGAAAAGTCAAGGTCAGATTCACTCAGGTCACAGTACAGCAAACGTGGATTTGAATATCACCAAATTACTAGGTATGGCAGAAGTGCTGTAGTCTCACTGTGCCCCCACACCAGAGTAGCTGAGGGAACAGCCTGACCTTAGAGACAAACCATGAGAGAACATCTGTTCCTGTGGTACCTTTTTAATAATAAAAAAACGAGAATGTGCTGCAGGGCACTGACACAATCGAACATATGTACAACCAACACTTTTGCAATGCACCATGCATGGAGTGCTGTAAATCTAAGAGATTTTAAAGACAGGTGTGACTCTTCTGTGGAGAGAAGCAGCTAATCCTGAAGCATAGAGGTCTTCTACTAAAAAGAGGGGAAACAGGAGGCAGTCTGCATCTCAGACCATTAATGAAACAAGAGGTGTATTCCATTGCTAAGCTGAATTTTACTTCACTTATAATCTTTTCTCTTTCAGCCTGTGTATCTATTCCTTTGACATATGACAACTGGATAATTACACTTGTAATTTGTTCCATTACAAAGATGGCCTAGTTTTATGGGATGAGCCAAATGTTGTGGGATGAACCAGGGGGGAGATGATAAACTGGGAAGCACTGCCTCTGTGGAAATGATCATCCTAAGGCAGAGATTGGAGTCCTCAAAAGTTTCAGTGGCTGGTGAATACACTTCTCAGGGAGCCAGCACAGGATGATTGTGCTGCAAGTTGTCATCCTTGGAGATGAAAAATATCAGAAAATGTATAGCCAACAATTACACCTTCACCCCAAGGTATGACACCCATCATCAATGATTTTCAAGGAAAAGGTTAGACAAACACCAGTGCGAGGTACTCAAGGGAGGGTTGGCTCTTCCTCAGAGCAGGAGGATGAACACACTTCCTAACTTACATTTATCTCACTAATTTACCGTGTTACAGTGCACAGGACTGACAAAAACACCTCCAGGGGTTTGTACCAGCCCAATGCTTCCAACAGTCCCCCAGCTTCCTCTGTGGTCCTGCCTGGCCAATTTCTTTCATTTTGTGCCCTGAGAGGGTCCTTGTTAAATGAAGGAATTCACAGCCAATTAACAATAATATGTTTTTATTCCTAAGTGCCATCCACTCAACCACACATGGAAGTGACATCCTGTTTCCCAGCGAGTCTGAATTGGTCTTTAGGTCATTTCAACTCTGAGGGCAAAAATAATTGGTCTTGTGGTTAGATCTCCTCCTGGATATACACTCCACATTTTACACCCGGTGAGATCCATAACTCTGCTTGAATAAGTGATTGATCTGGTGCTGACTGTTCTCACACTGTGAGTGTGAAGAGGATGCCAGTCCAGTTCTCGTTGTTGCAACCAATCTCTGCCTTTCCCCTTGTAATATGCTTTTATTTTGCCTTTTTTGTTACACAGTGGAATGCATGTATCACCAGGTTTTCTAACATATATGCAAAGAGTGGAGTTTTCAGTCCTGCTCTGCACTGTTACAGTGCATCTTCACAGATCATACCAGCTCACATCTGCTGTGGGGGTCGTTCCGCTCCACTGGCACATGGTAATGCCTCACTTCCATCCTCTCTGAGCAATGCAACATGTGCATTTTGTTTTCCTCAGAGCCATCTGATTTATCCCTCTTCCAACCTCGCTCCAAAAAGTGTTTGACAGGGGCTTTTTGCCTTTTTTTTTTTCTTTCCTACCCCTCCCCTGCCTCCAAAGTGTCCAATTTTTAGTCATTTTGACCATTAATTTTGTTTTCAAAACAGTTGATGATCTCTTCAGAAGCATAAATACTTGCCAGTCAGTCTTCGCATTGTGTCCGTTTGCATCATACTGCAAACAGACATTGTAAAACTTAAGTCTTCCAGCCCTGTCTGCATTCCAGTGCTGCTACCAAAGCAGAACAGCTCAGATCACATTCCCTTCCAGCAGCTACTTTGCAAGAGTGCTCTTACTTCTGGATAACATCGTTGAGTCCATTTTACAGTATTTCCTTTATGCCAGTGATTTTCGTACAGCTTCTCCCTGTCGACCACCATGTCACTGCTGAGGCTGGATCAGCACAGCACAGTACACCTCCAAGTGAAGCTGGTACATCTGCAGCAAGAACTTACATGCTGTAGGAGGATCCCGCATATCATTTCACAGAAGAAAAGATCTCACTGAAATTCTCTGAATGCTGCAGTCAGCATAATATAGAAACTATCACAATCTAGGCCATTACCATTTCTGTATTTTGCAACTCCTCCTGGATGTTCCCCTGCTACCACTGGTAGTGGAGCCCCACTTCTCATTATTCATAGAATCATAGGATAATTCAGGTTGGAAAAAGCCTCTAAGGTCATTGAGTCCAATTGTAACCCTAACACTGCTGAAGTCCTCACAGCACCCTCCAGCCCAAGCAGCTCTGCTGCCTGCCGTGGTGTGTCAGCCACAGAAAGTAAAGGACAGGGACATGAAAAGAGACAGACAGAGTGCTGTCAGGCACTGCTCAGCCCACAACAACTACAGGAAAAGACAGTGGGATGAGAGAGAGAAGAGGAGATGGTGGTGAGAAATTGGCTGTCGGTCCAGTGCAGACTGAGCATTCCTCCCTTCATTGGTCAGGATTCGGAGTCAGCAGCTCTCTCTTCAGGAAAGGGAGGAGAGTGCTGTGACAGCAGTACAAAGGTACTGCACAAAGGTCTCACTTCAAGAAGATGGGGAGGTCCTCAGACTCAATAGAAATAAATGTAACTTCCCCTAGAGGTTTAGTCACTAGTGGGGTGTTCTCAGCATGTCTCATAGCTGGCATTCTGTGCAGCCAGAGTAGCAAAAGGCACTAGATTGGCTCATGGACATGAAAAGGCAGTCCAGAGTTAACTCAGGGCATTACACTAGATAGGGAGATTTTGGGGTCTGCTCCTCATTTCATGGTATGACATAAGTGCAATACATAAACCCCTGAGCTGATTTTTATCACTATGGCTAGGTGTCCTAGGCACAAGGCAGGCTAAAGAAGGTCTTCTCATTTTTTTCCCTGGGGTGTTTGTTTGTTTGTTTTTTGTTTGGTTGGTTGATTGGTTGGTTTTTTCTGTTTGTTTTGTTTTGTTTTGTGGTGTTGTTTTTGTTGTTGTTGTTGCTGCTGTGGTTTTTGGGTTTTGTTGCTTCTGTTGGGTGGTGGGTTTTTTTGCCAGCTATACAAAGGGCTCTCCTGCATGCCTGGCTGTACATTTAACAGAGAGCTTTTAAGTCTTTTCCCACCAAATGCTCCAATGAAGAGCATTCTCATAGTTTATCAGAGATTGGTGTTCAACCTATTTTAGGCTGAATTAAGGTTAGAATGAGGCTTGCCTATTACTTGTGTATGTTCTAGTCATTGATTTCTGAAAGCATAATTTGTGCACCACCTCCTCAGATGAAGTTAGCTGTACAATCAGCCATGCCTAGGTTTTGGAGTTGTTTTTATTTTTCAGGTGACTTGGTTGAGGTGTTTATCCATTTTTCCCTGAACTCATGATGATAAATGACAACTGCATACTTGTATACCCAGAAAAGTTAATGCTGAGAATTTACATCATGTAGGGTGACATTTTATTACTCTGCTCTGTACAGGGCTACACAGTCCTGAAACACTTACGGTGATTTTTCATTGCTTGAGCCCTAACTTGAGTAGAGAGTAGGTTCACAGTTGCTGTGTATGAAAGCAAGGGTGAGTCATGTCCTAAACACTCCAAAAGCTGTAAAGAAATAGAAATACACCAAAACACAATTTTATTTGTAAAGTAGTTTTAAAATAAAGTTTTATTTTGTGTATTGTTTATATGAATACAGCCACATTGCACCACTTTTGTACGGTAGCCATGCTAACACTTGTGTGTTAGATTAGCTCCAACACAATGTGAATCCCTCCTTCACCTTCTTCACTCACTCTGCTTATATTGCTGATGAACTACAGGTGGCTTGTGGTGGAATATCTGGTCTCCATGACCTTTGCTGGTTATTTTGTGATTACTAATCCTGAGCTTAAATACTTCTTTTGTTGTGTGTGGGTGCTGAACAATCCTTAATGCAGCAGCACTTTACTCCTTCAAGCGTTGCCTACCTCCTGACTGTGGCCTCAACCATGATCCACCTACCTTAAAACAGCTACTCACATGCTGGAAGGCATCTCATGAAAGAGTTTCTATCAATCAACCTTTAACAACCTTTCAAACCACAGATGATCCATTCATACCTATTCCCTGGAGCACCTGTGGTGTTTGGAAGCAGGCAGTAGTCTTGCAAATAAAACCAAACCTACCAATTTAAGTAGGTCAACGAAGCCTTGGGCAAATACAGCCTGGGATCAGGTCTCTGTAAACAACTGCAGAGTTGTCATTATCAAAAATTCTTAAGTGAGCTGGAAGATACTTGATTTTCCATAGTAAAACATACCCGGCAGCTTGCAGAACTCTAGAGTAATCCCAGCCTTGCTCTCCAAATCTACACTTGGTACTTTTCACAGGTACAGTTTGATGTACAACAGTTTTTTTCCCTTGTTCAAACTCTTGTCAGCTGTTACAAAGCCAAACTTGGGAGCTTTTCTGAAAGTAGATTCTATTAAAAACCACTGCAGTTTGGAAAGTTCAGATAAAAATTTGGGAAGTTCCACTTTACATTACAGAAATACCAATCTTTCAAAGAGTCCCACAGACAGAAGTGAACTCTACAATACACATATTTCTTAAAAGAAAATGTAGATCAAGTCCAAAATGAAGGTCCACATACTGCAAAATCAACCATTTATTTCAATACTGAATCAACCACAGTTCACACAAGTAAAAATATTTTTGCCTGTGTGAGTCTCATTAGATGCTCAAATTGAAAATTACTGTTTGGCTCAAAATAAGTCAAGGTAATATTTCCAACAAAGTTTCAGCAAGATTTTCATTTAAGATGAATGAATCCCCACCTTCCTTGTAAACAAGAAATGTGAGCTCAATGAATTACCTTGTCACCACTATGAAGCAGAGAATTCTTGCTACCATCCTCTGCAGGGGCGTGCTCAAATACGTATTTTTAAAATTTCTCGAAGACTGTGGGATACTGTGAGTAAACTGCTGGCACGGAAAGCACTGGAGAGAACCAGCACATGGGAAGTAATTGTTGACAATAGTGGAAAGAATGAGGGAAGCAATGACTGCTAGCTATGCTGGGGTAGCAAAATAGCTCTCTGGACTGAGAGCAAATCTGAGATTTCATCCTCCAAGAGGACCCAACACACAATGCCATGCTTTGTATAGGGAAGCACACAGACTGCTGATTCAAATTTGGCAGTAAAGACTAGGCTACAAATGATCTAATTTATCTCAATTCGTAACAGCTTAGCGAATTTGGAAGAGTTTATATGAAAATAGGTAACAAGGGAGTCACAAAAGCACGGATTTAAAAGTCTTTAAGCAATAATGACTTTTCATAATGCCTGATCTTTTTAATTGATGTCCCTCTGGTAAACAACAAGGAAATCATGAAGAACAGAATGGAATTTTTGCTTAGGAAAGGTAAGAAATACAAAAAAGCAGGCAAATGGGTTTTGTAGTTCTTTAACAAGAGGAAAATAGCCTACAATTTCACTGTCAAGGTGAAATACAAAGAATACCTCTGTGCATGTTTACAAAGAAAACAGTAATCAGTCAATCATCAGACATAGCTGATTATATACTTTGATATACAAGTATTAAACATAAAGCTAAAATGCCATAAAATGACTCTGCTGACATCATTTGCAGAAACAAAGCCCTTATGGCAACAAGAATAATTAATACAGGGAAAAAAATCTCCAAAAAATTTAGTATTTTTAATGCAAAAGCATTTAAACCTCAAGAGAGGCAAGAAATAATAAGTAATGTAGATAATGAATAGTGGAGAGGAAAATAATTGCTGTCTTCTTCCTTCTTTTCTCCATAAGACTGAGATGATACCCAGATACACTGAAAGACAACAAGTCTAAATTTGAATAAAGAACAGTTTGATTGAGTAGGCAAACCGGAAAAGTGTGACCATCCTGTTAAACGGACTGTCACAGGGCCCTCTTGAGATTAATAAACCAGCAAAATTAAAGCAAGTCTACACATAATCCTATTAATAAAATTGTCCAGCTAAAACATCAAGCAGCAATGCCAAACAAAAATAAAGAGGTGGAATTTAGAGTTTCAGGGCTGATCTGTAAGGAGAAAACATATCAGGAACCCTATGATATCCTACCATCATTTGGTATCCTACAAGCATTTGGTAGTAGCTGCTATGTGGTGCAGATTATTCTCTAAACAGAGACACCTACAGCCCAAAATCGATCAGTGTCAATACCCTCAATATGACAATTCTTAAATCCATATGCTGTGTCTACATTCCATTACAGTTTACAAGTTATTGTTCCTTATAGTTGCATGCAATGTAATATTTCTTAAAGACCTATCCAAAAGAAGGGTAGGGCTTTGTGTGTGTGCGTGATTTTCTTGTTTTTTTAGTTAGAAGGAAATCAAGGAAGGCCCTTGTGGCAAGAAGAGCACTGGCAGGAGACGGAGGGAGGTGATCCTTCCCCTCTGTCCAGTCCCTGTGAAACATATCTGGAATGCTGGGTCCAGTTCTGGCCTCCCCAGTACAATACTGACACAGACATGCTGGAGTGAGTACAGTGAAAGGCCACAGATGTAATAAGGCATTAGATAGACCTGAGGATGGTTTGCTTGGAGAAGACTCACGGCAAAACTTTAAACAAAAGAAATGTCACAAAAATTGTTGATCTAGATTGTTGAAATATGAATGAGCCTTTTTATAAACTAGTGTTGTTTAGGATACACAACTGCCTTAACAAAACTTAACACATACCAGTAGTTACAAACCACTGTCTTGGATACTGAAAATATTGTTATTTCAACAGTCTATACTAATAATTTGTGAGAGGTTAGTTTTTCTTATGATGTCCATTTGTTTTAGACTTTCTACTATATGCTGTAATTTTAAGGAAGGTCCCCTATTTAATTACTTCTAATTGAGACAAAAAGACTGCATGGACTTTAATTAATCTCCTGGAAAAACAGAGTTTAGAAATGACAAACTGCATACAGACAGCTGCCTGATCAAACCATGTGGTTGAGTTATTCCCAAAGAAAAGCATCCCAGGGACCTCATTCATTAAATGTTTTCTCTCATTCCACCAGTGTTTCTGCTGCAGTCTCACTATTTCCACAGTATAAACCTCTGAGAGGAACCTGAAGATATTTCAAAATTAGAATCTGGTCCAGAGCATAGAAAAAGAAAGGTTATGGTATTATTTATGCACTCAAAATTCATTGAGTCTGTAGCAAAACAGAGCTGAATAAGAAAAGATACAGGCCCACAGGACTACCTTAAGCCTAAAACAAAGATCAGAGGGTTGCTTAGGGTCTTATTTCTCTGTGGGCTTTTTTTTTTTTTTTTTTGGCACATATGATGCAATGTGGTGTGTGGCCTTGGACTGCCACTCCCTGCTTTCTATTATCTTCAGATTTATTGCTTGTTTTGCACTTAGACACTTCTCTCATTTTTCTGTCTGAGTGCATTTGTAACATGGCTAAAGTTGTATGAAGAAATTCTCATTTTGTCCTTATTTTTCTGAATACCTTCCCTCTAAATAGCAACTCATATCCTGCCTTTCAGCATTCATTACTGTTACACCGTAGATAACTGGCCTATGTGAACTGACTTACTGATCTCAGCCCCAGCCTAGCAAGGTGCAGAAATGCTGTCACAACTGCTCTGGTTGGCACCTTATTTATAGACTGCATAGCATATTAATCAGTATCTCATGGAAAACTGCACCACAACTTTCCCTTTAAAAAATGTCAGTAGTTTTCCAGTAATGTGGCGGCACCACGTAATAGGTTGTCAAAGAGTCATCTGATATTGCTTCAGTGGTTTTATGTTGTACTCCATAAAATATAAGAGGGACCTCCTAGGTTATTGCCCTGCTCATGGATAAGAAAAAGATTTTAATTACCTTCAGGGTAACTGGATCTCTTACTTTGAGCTTTTCTGTAAATGAATGCTGATTTATGGAATGCAAGCAAAAAACCAGGAGTATTATATGCTTTCAGAAAAAGAAAATTCTTCACTTTCTTGACAAAGCTAGGCTGTGTCTCCACTGATCCCAAGATCATTTGACCAAATCTATGGCAAACCATCAACCAACACATACTGAAACTTAGGAAACCATGCAGCAGTGTGTGACATATGGCCAGACCTGGTGCACACTGTGAGCAATGTGGGCATCACGGGAGTGTAAACCACACTGGCTGGGTGGGCTGACAGGGTGCCAACCCCTTCACCACCTGTAGCTGTTCCCTCACACCTTAACACTGCTGTCCATCTCCCTCTTTGTAATGTTGAGTGTGTCTGAGTGGCCATGCTGACATGGAAGTCAGGAGAAAGAGCAGCTGAGATTTAAAGAAGTTTCCAGTCCATGTTGGGTGTTTTCTTTTTAGCCTGATGGTTTTGATGCTTTAGGTTACAGTGCAGCCCCAGTGAAAGTAGTGTTTGCAAAACTGATAGTCTAGTAAGATGTAGAACAAGTGCCTGGGGACAGAGGTTCCTTCATCTGTCTTTGTTACCAGCTAAAAATTGTCACTGGGCAGCACCGAGCATCATTGTCTTTGGGAGATCTTCCCTTTGGACTGTTTCCATCTTTCTTCCATGTACTCAGTGACCAGGCCACTCTCTCAAAACATGAAATCTGAAATGGATCACTGGCCAGACATTCCCATTTCTCCAGCTCTGGTAGCATGACAAGTGCATCTGGCATCTGTGAGCCCTTCCTTCAGGGATTTGTGACTGCTGAGCTGACTGCAGTTTTTTTCAGAGTGTTTTTTTTCAGAACAAAGCACTCTCTTTTTCAAAGGTACACACATGCAGAGCAGAGAGCTAAAAATAAAATAACCTATTCTGGATATTTCCTTCCTCCCTCAAAGAAAATTTTTGCTGAAGCTTTGATACATTCCAGTCAGCTCAATACACTCCCTTCAGTTTGTGCACCCCTTTCTTTGCTACAGACCCTTACCCACCTGTTGGTAACTACTTCATTCATCTTCATTCCCATTAAACCCTGCCATCTTTATGGCTTCATTATCTCCTCTAAATTTAGGTCTAGTAAGGCAGACTAAAATTTCTCAACCAAGTTAAACTGCTCTAAAAAACTCACTTCTCCAGAAAAAGACCCCTATAGTATAATGCTGATTATTTTTTCCATCTCCCATAGCTTTCCCTTTTTTCCTGGTTCTACCTCTTAAAGTCTTTAACTCTCTCTGGACAGGCAGGATGATATCTACCTGTAAATGGAGGTACACAGAGAACTGATTACCAATCACATTCATATTGTTTCATCCTCTGCCGAGTAACATTGATATAAAATGCTGTTCAGATACATTTTTGAAGTAAATGGGAACACAGCACCAATTTACTAACAGGACCCCAGTTGTTACAAATTAAGCACCTGTGATATGTGAAAAGAAGTCATAAGGAGGTACCCAGAAGAATGCAATTGCCTATGTTCTCAGGAGAGCTAAATTACACTAACTATGTGCATATATCCCTTTCTGCTTCATACCTCAGTAAGGAGCACACTTATTGAGGTCATGGTTAGGCTTGGGATAAATACCTTCTATTTTTTGAAAGATTTTGAAGAGAGTGCTGGTACCTAAACAAAAAATTTTCCTGTGAGGAAAAGCACAAGATTATGATAACAGAGAGTAGGACATCTCAGCATGTGAATCCTTGCATCTAAGTCTTTGTCCTTGTTCATGCTCAATTAAAAAAAAATGCAAAATGGACCTGTTTGGGAAATGAGAGTTTGAGTCCATCCAAGCCAAGGAAGACACTGAGCTGGGTTTTCTGCCTTTTGAGAATGTTCTTTAACTCCTGATTTACTGTGGAAAAGGCTGCTGGTTAGTTTCAACCTTATGAATATTAGCTGCTGGAAAATCCATTACTGGTACAATCCTAATTGTAATATAGGGATTCTGTTGGGCCACAGTGCTGAAATCTGGATTTTATTTTGCCAAAGTTCATAATGTATGAAGAAGGCAATTTCTCCATAAGAGAAATAAAAAGTTCAGTTTTCACTTGATAATAATGGATGTATTCCTGAGCAGGACTGTGTGATTTGGTTTATACATGATGATAAGTTTTGTCTTGAGATGCTGATAGTAAATCTGCTGCTGATGGCAATTTACTGATTTCATGTGAATTTTATTTTTTTTAATTCTTCTACCTAAAACTAAATGAGGATATTTACCAATCTTGCTGATAAATTTTCATTCAGAATCCTCATGTGAATCACATTATGTAAACAATGGCCTTTTGTAGGTAATATATTAATATATGGGAATTACATTTAGCAAGTGCATATCTTTTAACATGATCAAACACAGAGCTTAGCCACATTAATATAAATGAAAACCTGATTGTATTACTGTTTGCAGTCACACAGTGCACAGCACTGATAACAGACGTGCCAGTGCACGCACTACAGGTTATGCAGGACAAAGAAGGATTTTGCTTTGTGAGTCTTTGTTGCTGAATATGTTATGAAGAAAAGAGATTTTGGTTGCTAATACCATTTTTTTCAGTAGAAAGTCTGAAAAATTTTGGAAACTCTTGGCAAGTATACAGAAAAGATGGAGACATATCTCCTCCTATATTTATATAAAGCCTTTGAGTTAAGAGAAATGAAACAAAATAATCCTTTTTTGCCTCCCTTAAGAAATTCTTCTTTGTAACAGGTTAATTATTGTAATTTCCATAGGCCCTGGGTGTGCATGATTTTGGTAGCTATAGTGAAGATATACACACAGCAGAAAAAGGGCAGAACCAATTACTGATAAATATTTTGTGTATTAGATGACTTTCCCTTTCAGCATTTAAAGGTCCTAAGCATTGGTTATTATTTACTTGATGAACACTTTATGTTTTTTTTCAAGCAATGAAAGCATTTCCACAGACAGCTGTAAGAAAAACTAAAATGCTTTTTTATATTTACCATACATATTTATCAAAATATACATCTTGTAGTCTTTATAATCTGTTCTTTCTCAAAAAATGTCTTGTACTCTGCCCAGTTTAGGCTTCCAAAAAGTACCAGATTTTGAAGCTAAAACTCATTTTCAAAAGGGGGAGACATTTTGAATCATAAGTCTCCTTGACAGTTAATGTCATTTTGCTCCTAAATTACTCCTGGGAACAGGATTTAGAATTGCAAATCAATGAGATTTTTATAAGGATTTTTTTCCTGTGACCTGCAGGAGGAATCTGAAAATCTTGAAAAGAAATATAAATACTAACTAACCTATTCTGGTTGCTTGCAAGAATCTATGGATTTTATCAGTCAGCATGCCTGATTCAAGACTTCTCACCTTTGTAGGCAAAGCTGAATTTTGCCACCTTGGCATTCTCAAAAAAATACGTTAAAATCTGTTTCTTGGAAAGGTCACTAAGATGGTAAGGTCTGCACCTTTTCCTTCTTCTCAGAAGCACACAAAAATGTTCCAGCTAATGGAGCAAAATAAAAATAGAGGGATAAAAAAAAGTCCAAGGAGCAAGGCCCATCAGTGGGCTCCTCATCATTCTACTCTTGGCTCATGCCATACTTCTTCATCTAGGTCTCACCAAGGCAACCCTGTGATGGAAAGGACTAGGCACCCCACAAGCATTATTAACCTCAGAGTCAGCAGTGGGTCCTACACCGAGAAAGAGAGAGCAGGAGAGTGAGAGTTGGTCTCTGCACATCTCGTTTTGTCACACTGCCTCAGTTGCACCTCACACCTTGGGGCTGGCAGGATGCAGTGGGGCAGGTGGACACAGGGCTGGACCTGGTACAGGAAAGCTCACATGGCCCCACCATAGGGAAGGCATGCTGATGGGAGAGGGATGTGGTGATTCCCAGCTCCATTATGGTATTCCACACAATCTCCTGGAGAACTGCTTAAGCCATGACACCTGGCCTAAAAACTCTAATAAATCAGCAAGAGCAGAGCTCACAAATTTGGGTAGGGCCTGAACACTCTACTTGTCATGCTAAACCAGCGAACAGTGCTTGAAAACAGAAGCTCAGTCCTCAAGCAGAAAATTAAATATTGTTACCTGAAAAATATCTAAACACCTATGTTTGATAATGCACATTGATACCTACTCAGGTGCTGGAATGCAGCCAGCTTTGCCAGACACTGACAACAAAAAGAGAAGCATCTTCCTTTAATTAGTATGTCCAGATTCATCCAAAGTTGCAGCCTTCAGTCAAGCCATGTTCTAAAGAGTCAAGCAACACTCTAAGCATGACAGAACCTGTTAAACTTTACCTCATAATAGCAAACATAAGTCCTTGGTTATCAATCTCCATTTTTACTTCTAGATAGTTTTTTTTACCTTAAGGAGACCTAAATGAGGGGGTATTAATACTTCAAAAATGAAAGGTTACAGGCAAACTTGAAAATATTTTCTTACTCTTCTCCCTAAAGCAGGTATACTGACTGTTGCCCAGGGAAGTAGTGGAATCACCATCCCTGGAAGTGTTCAACAGTGGGATGTGGCACTTAGGGACATGATTTAGTGAACATGTTGGTGCTGGGTTAACAGTTGGACTCAATGATTTTAGAGGTCTTCTCCAACTTAATGATTTTATGATTCTATGGCAGTCATTTTTACTTGTCAAGGCAGTACCAGAATGAAATAGTGTTCAATATAGAAAAAATAAAAATTACCAAATGATCTGGGTATTAGAGTAAATCAAATCTGCTGTTTAAAAATGGACTTGGCTAAGAAAAAATTCAAAATACATATCTTGATGGATTCTCATATTGGTGAGAATATGTTATGAGCTACCTTGCTCAGCATTTGTCAATATTTGAGAAGTTATGACTGCCTGCACCATTCTCCCCAAGGACTGGACTTGGATGTTTAACCAACAGAGAAATCTTTCCTGATTTTACTTGCAGAAAGACTAGTGAGTATAAGAGCAAAATCAAACTGTTCCTTGCAAACTGAGTTAAATTTCACTTGAATTCCAGCATCCTGAAATCCTTGTAACCTTTTGCTGATGTGCTGGAGGAAAATATGGTCATGTAAGAGCTTGATAACATTAAAAATCAGGTAGCAGTCTTTCTTAACACTTTCAGAGGTTGGTAAGGAACCACTGGAGGATGGTGTTTGTTGACTGATGATAGAAGTCCTCAAGGAAATCCTTGTAACTGAATAGTATAACTAAACATAAAATCCTATGAATCCCAGGAAGATACTGAAATACACTGCTGAAATAAATATCTGACTCAAAATAAAAAATCCATCTACTCACTAAGGTTGCAAGAATAGTTGGAATGATTTTAAAGCAGGACATTAAAAACCCCACAAAAATTGTATGAAAATCATGAGTTAAATTTAGTATCTGTAATCAAGTAATTGACATGGTGTGCAATTCTGTGCTGCTCTACTGGACAGACTGAAACTCCAGTGTGAACTTGAGTTGAAGGGACTGGGATGTCTGAATGAGGGGGCAGAGATCCACCTGCAGCCTGTGGAGGACCCCATGCCAGAGCAGCTGGATGCCTGAAGGAGAATGTGACGTGACCCTGTGAGATGCCTGTGATGGAGCAGGTTTGCTGGCAAGACTTGTGACCTCACAGGAGACCCATGCTGGAGCAGTTTGTGAAGAACTGCAGCCTATGGGAAGGATCCATGTAAGAGGAGTTTAAGAAGGAGTGTCTCCTGTGTGTAGGACCCCACAATGGAGCAGGGGAAGTAAAGACTCCCCTGCAGCCTGTGGTGCAGACCATGGTGAAGCAGGCTGTGCCCCTGCAGCCCATGGAGGACTGTGATGTGGACTGTACTAATGGTGGACTCCAGCAGGAATGTCTTGTTAACCAGGCTGGGAACAAGGGGAAGAGTTCATTGCAATGTTAAACCAGATAACCAGGCCCGAAAGAGCCAGGGATGGAGATTGTCATGGGTGTGCCTTTCAATTGTTGTAAGCCATGATCTGAGCTGTGTTACGGGAATTAGCACAACAGGAACCTCCTGAACCATGGGAAGCAGTGAATTCATTCCTTGTTTTGCTCGGCTTGTGTGTGCTGCTTTTGCTTTCCCTATTAAACTGCCTTTATCTCATCCCATGAGTTTTCTGGCTTTTACCCTTCTGATTCTCTCCCTGATCCTGCTGATGGGGAAGTGAGTGAGTGGCTCTGTGGGGCATGGTTGCTGGCTGGGATTAAACCACAACACATGGAAAGAAGAAATACACATTTTAGTAATCCTGAGAGAGCTGGAGATACTTTTAAAGCTAGACTGAAGTTTACTATGTTTTTATTTATTTTAGAAATAATTTTTATTTTTTGTATTTTATCAGATATAAGGCAGGGTTTTTTTGGATAATACTAAAGATAAATAGTGATGTCATTTACAGACAAATGGAAAATGACAGGAACCCTGCTCTAAAAAAAATAATCTGTTTTATGTATATATAGCTAGGAAACATGAAAGCCCAAGGGAGCATATCATTGCATTAAAGTTATTCAGAGTGGGGGGTGGGGGAGAAAAATATTGTTCCTCTGTTGAGCTCAAGAGAGCTGTCAGCTATTGGGACTCTGAGGTATGTATTTGCTTTCAACGTGCAGAAAATAGAGAAAGAATCCAGACAAGGGACAATCTAAATAACTAGAACAAATGAAACAACTGAAATAAACACTCCCTAGAGGATTCAACAATTCCCGCAGCTACTCTGACATACTGGCACTTGGGATTATAGTGGATTTCATAATGGCGCTGACTTTTCCTACCAGAGTTTGCAAAAGCAAAACAGAGTAATGACAGACTCCTACACTTATTACATCTGAACAATACCTGGTAAACTGGGTTAGCAATAGAGTTTATACAGCAAGAAAGCCTACAGCTTCAGGGAAACTGGGGTTGGAAAAGTCATTCCAAGCAGATCACAGCAAGGCAGTAAGATTACTGCCTCTACACCTTTCTAATCTGGGCCACCCATGGTGATGGGATGAGGGGAAGCCATACAAGAAGCGACTGAGATCACTTGATCTGTTCAGCCACAGGAAGAGGAGACTGAGGGGAGACCTCATTGCAGTTACAGCTTCCTTGTGAGGAGCAGCAGGAACCGATCTCCACTCGTGTGACCAGTGACAGGACTTGGAGAAATGGCCTGAAGCTGAGTTGGGGGTTGCTTAGGTTGGATATCAGGAAAAGGTTCTTCACCCGGAAGGTAGTTGGTAGGGCACTGGAATGGGTCTTCCAGGAGGCAGTCACAGCACCAACCTGCCAGAGGTCAAGAAGCACCTGGGCAATGCTCTCAGGCACATGTGTGATTATTGGTGTAGCAGTGTGGAGGGCCAGGACTTCGATTTTAATGATCCTTGTGGGTCCCTTCCAACTCAGGATATTCTGGGATTTGATGATTCTAGAATTCAAGGAAATTTTATTTTCTGTGGTCTAGTTTTTACTCAAAGCAAGGAAAAACAAAGGGAAGTGGAAGTACTTCCTATCTTCACACCAACTTAAAGGTTTTCAGAGGAGATTGCAAAAAATGTTTGAGGCATAATGCCATCAAAATGATCTTATTGTTACTTTAGAACACTTGCTAGTGTTGCAAGGGTTGGGGATTTTTTGTTTGTTTGCTTGTTTGTTTAATTCTAATGCTTTTTTGCTTATTTTTCAGCCTTAATTCCTTAGGTCTCAGCCTGTTTAGGATCAAAATACGTGCAAGTGCTAGCATGCGTGCACATCTTTCTGTCCTTTCCCTTACAATTTTTGAAAATAGAGATGTATTCCAGGAAATCTTGCTTACATAAATGGGCAACTATTTAAAGAAGGTTCTCCATTACTATCCTACCTTCTCCATGGGAAAAGCTGCAGATATTACTCAACAACAAATTTCTGAGGTCAAAAATGCAAGTTAGTAACATTCCAGCTAGCAAAAGCTTCAGTTGAACTAGATCAAAGAATTCAATGAGATGACCAAACCCCTTCAGGGACCAGGCTTCCTTATCTCTGCCTCTGATAGAGCTACATTTTCTCCTTGTTTGCTTTGAAATACGCCAATCTTGAAGTGCTCTTGACTCCTAGCATGCCTCATTTTTGGAGATTAGGGCCGATTCCTGGGAACTGAACACCTCTCTGATAAATTCTAGAGGTACAGAAGTAGGAGAGCGCAAGGTTTTTTGATAATTAATAAGAAATCACTAGTTGTATTCCATGAGACATTACTGAGAGTACTTATTATAGACAGTTATATTCAATTAACAGTTTGAAGTTAACACTGTAAATATTACTTATGACCTTTCAAATATGACAGTGATAAGTCAATATGACCCATGAACTCGGTGAGTGACCTACTAACTTATTCCTACAATGTGCTGACCTCGTCAGTCAGAAGACACACCAAGGCCACAAAGTCAGACTTGTTCCTGCAGGAGTTATAGCTAGAAGACCATATGGGTGCATGCAAACAGGCACACTTGTATTGCTGTGGACGGTTGCAAAAGGTTTTGGTTAATAAATTATAATTATTTCTTCAAAGTACTGCACTTAAATCAAAGGTAATTTTTCAAAACCAGACATGGTACAGTGAAAACATTGCAAGATTAATGGCTTCCTCCAGTTGCCAGCCTCTCTCAACATCATGCAGATATGATGAAAAAGCCTCTGATAGAACAGACTAAGGCTAATTTACATATCCTCTGCCCTGACGTGAAATCCCTTTTGGTTGATAAGGTCTAATTTTCCCTCTAATGCTGTGCAAACTAAAAAATGAAGAGTTCATTCATAGAGGCTAATGAAGACCTTCCTCTTAAAATATCTGCCTTTTTTATTTTTCCAAGATTTCCTGTAGTCATGTTCATTTTCATTTGTGTTGAGGTAACACCAAGGGACTGTACCCAGAAACAGAAGCTAGTAGGAAGGCAGAGGACAATGTGAAGTCTCTAACAGACTCCTGTTATTCTTGCAAGATAAACTCATGATGCCAAAGTCAAAGAGAGGGAATCACTGAACAACTTCCTGCTTAAAACTTACTCATGAATGGAGAAAGAAGATCCCACCCAACAGAGGTGATACTTGATGACTTGAGAAAGGAGATGGCTCAAGAGGGACAAAGACACCTCAGCTGTACATCTTGAGGTCATGTTTCCAAACAGTGACTTTTGTCTGAATTATGGCTAGGTACGGACTTAGCATACTTCAAGCTTTAAGTACCCAGGCCTAAATGTTAACTAATTGACCCTAATAATCTGACATTTTACCTCCTTGCAGAAAAATTAGCACAATAAATGGCAATACTTTTTCCAGACCTCTGATATACAATATGTATTATATATCCCACTTATGGAGATCCTTAAACACTCCATAAAAATAATTTTTCCATAGGGAAAACAAATCAATGGCTTCTGAGCAAAACAAGTCTCTTTCCCCATAAAGGAAATGAAATAGAACATTAGACAGTGCTGCCAGACAGGCTTTCACAAAAAATCAGTCAAAAGACTGGCAGATGCTGACACCAAAATAGGAATAGGGCACTTGCACCTCAACCATGCTTACCTCTGTAATTTGCGCTTCAAGAGACCTTTTTGTCTAAACACATCAAAGTACCTGACAAACATTAAATTTGTCAATCAAAAGTTTCCAATACATTAACTTCCTTGTACCTGAAACTGAGGCACAGTATGATTAATCAAAGTTTTCACAAAAAATAATTAAAAAAAAGAAGACATATAAAACCCCCCAAACGCTACAGAGACAGAAACATGATTTTAGGTAGCTGACTTTCAGCCCTGTACTTTAATCATAAGTCAAAAAGTTCCTTTGTAAATGAGATATATTTGCCTTCCTAATGAGCTGACAAAGTGCAGCAATCCTGATTATCACAGCACAACAATTACTTTTGTGTTATGCTGGCATTTCTGCAAAGCTGCTAAGACAAAAAGACACACAGGAAGCCAGGATAACGCTATAACAACCTCTCTTGCACCCTGCTATCACACATTAGAGAATAAGCAAGTTGTTGAGCTAATGGGGCCTATGGAGATTAACATCGGTTTCTCCTACTATTACATTATTTTTGAACTCCAAAATTCCAGCTGTGAGAGAAATATATACCCGTGAAGGAACAATAGAGGAGGCTGATGCTGTCAAACTACAGAGCTTTAAAGTGGCTGGGGGAAGGAAGCTTCAATCTACCCCACTCCTACCAGTTTGATGCCAGGGCCAGTGAGAAATACCCAGCAGCTGTAGAGGGATTGCAATTCAGTAGAGCACCTGAAGAGCAGCATAAAGGAGTTCCAGCCACTTCAGGCAGCAAATCAGCTTCATTGTCAGCCAGTTAAATGCCCCTATACAAACATATAATAATGCCTCATAACATATATCATGGGGAATAAACAAGAGGAGTCAGAGATTGCACCTGCCTGCAGGGTTGTGATCTTATTGGCATCATGGAGATGTGGTGGGATGGCTCCTATAACTGTGTTGGAATGGAAGGATACAGGCTCTTTAGGAAGGACAGGCAGGGGAAACCAGGAGGAATTGTCACCCTCTATGTCAATGACCTGCTGGAGTGCATGGAGTTCCACCTGGGGATGGATGAGGAGCCTTCCAAAGCAGGGCAGGGTAGCATTATAGTGGGGGTCCAAGAAATATCTAAGTTAATGTCAAGGTTAATATCAAGGAACACTTCCTTCGAGCTCAGGAGTGACACATCCTGAGGAATTCAGACAAAACTACCAGTAGGCCTGTATGGATCAACATGGACCTGTTGCAAAGAGTCCAGAGGAGAGTCACAAAGATGATCAGATGATTGGAGTGCATCTCCTAAGAAGACAGGTTGAAAGAGTTTGGGTTTTTCATCCTGAAGAAGAAAGGCTTCAAAGAGACATTATAGCACCTTCCAGTACCTGAAGGGGGCTACAAGAGGACTGGAGGGGGACTTTTGACAAGAGCATGTAGTGAAGAGGAGAGGCTTCAAACTGAAAGATAGTAGATTTAGATTAGAAATTAGGAAAAAATTCTTTGCTGTGAGGGTGGTGAAACAGGTTTCCCAGAGAAGATGTAGATGTCCCATCCCTAGAAGTCTTCAAGGTTAAGCTGGATTGGGTTTTGAGCAATATGATCTAGTGGAAGGTGTCCCTGCATGTGGCAAGGGACTTGGAACTAGATGATCTTTAATGTTTCTTCCAACCCAAACTGTTCTATGTTTGTATGAAAATTTTCCCTACCCACCTTCCTCAGGGAACATTCATAGAAAATATCTTCATGAGGATCTTGCAGTCATGGTCCAGTCTGGCCAGAATAGGCACACCAGCAGGTGTAAGTGCCACTTAAGTTCTACACTGCGTGCAAAACTTTTCTGCAACAAGCTGCTGCTGGGAAAACCCCAACTAGTTAGCATGTTTCTGTGAACTGAGCACTTACATATCCTTGAAGCAAGCAGAGTGTTTCCAATTGGCTCCCACAAAAGCTCTCTTCCTGGGTGCAATCCTTTATCATTAGGTTGAGATCAGAAAGGCTGAAATAATATTTAATTACTTGGGCAAAAATGAAGCTGCTTGTCATCATTCTGCCATGATCAGACATTAAAAGAAGATTTATATGAAGATTTAAGGTCACTGATGTTTTCTTTACTCCTTTCGGAAAACTATTTTAAAATGCAGACATTTTGTGGTTTCTGAAAAATCCTAAAGAGTCTGAAAAGAAGTGACGGCTGTGAAGTTGCATCACTGAGATAGCATAATCCTTTATTACATTCTATCATTTTTAGATTAATTTAATCTGTGCTGGATCCTGAAATACTTCAGAAAGTATCTCCTTGAAGAAAAGCAGAGAAATCAACTTTGCTATTAGGAAATGATAAATTCTTGTCTCTCTGACTTCAAAGAGGTGTGCTCAGGATCTATTCCCATTCCAGGAAAGATCACGGCAAATACCTTGTATAGGAAAATACTGTGAAGAGGCCTGTGAATATCTACCTTTATGTGAAAACTGAGACTGGAATCACCACCTAAAGAGTTTTGATCTGTGTCTTTGACTCACTAGTTTTAACACGTACAGGGATGGGTAAGGGAGAAAATACGATGCTGACAGAATGTGAGTGAATGTACACCTGTATAACAGATAACATGCTCTGTGACCAGGCTTTTCAAGCCTGACCTTAATCTCCTTCCTCACAGACCCACTCAGACTTCCAGCAAAATCTTTTAAATATAGAACACTTGAAGCAAGTTTTCCTATCCAGTCCCTTCCCCACCTCCTTTTCCCTCACCGGTGTGTTTCCTTGCAGGTAGGTGGAGAAGGTCAGGGGTAGTCACTCCTCTCCTACATCAGGGGCCGTGTCAGCGAGGCATCACAGTTTCATGTCACATTCCCCAGCTGTGGGGGTCTAAAGGGCAGTCTGGCTCTCAGTCACTGTCGTGGCAGAAAAGAACAACTCGTACTCATTGTCTGTGAGAGATGGGAGCTCTGTTTAGCTCTGGCTTCAAGTCTGATGATCTCAGGCTGGAAAAAAGTAAGACTTGATCTGGAAGTTTTCCAAGCAAACACTGCCTCAGGGTTACTGCACCTCACTAGACATCTGTCATTTCCTACATCTTTGTCTGCCCAGAAATCCTGTGTGGGACAAAATAGCTCTACCCTGGATTAAAATATCTGGTATAGTCCAAGAGAGAGGAAAATTACTATCTGTATATTGTAGACTTCAACTATTCAGAAACTTTCATACTGTATCTCTCAGTACTTCAGAGGGAGACATTTCCAGTAACTGTGGAGGGTCATTTTGCCAGTAATTCTAATAATATAAGAAAGCCCTATTTCCACTTAGTCAATAGAGCCATGTTTGTGAAAACAGAACACTGACAGAAGGGGACACTAGAGGTTTAGCTGTATCCAAATGTGAACGACATTTTAAATCTAAATAATATCAGAATGCATTAAGAAAGATTTCAGAAGGGAACACAGAGAGCCACAGTGTTAAAAAGTCAGGTGAAAATCTGGACTGAACCTTTCTTTTCCTTCATGTTGAAATTCAGAGATGACCCGTCTGTCACTATACAGTACGCATTTGTCTGCCACCATCCAGGAAAGAACAATTCTAGTGTCTGCTGATCATATCAGCTCTGTTAAGTCTTGCCCATTTTTGCCCTCATTAGGCTAATGAGAAGATTTCAGATTGATGATGGGGGTATAACATAGAGCCTTCCTTGGTCAGAGCCAGTGTTTTTACAAGCAACAGCAAAAAGGCAGACTGGCATTCTCACAAAGAGAATATTTTCAGTTCATTTTTCAGGGAGTATGTTGAAGTCAGAGCAATATCCTCTATTTCTGTCACAGCTGTATGGATGTAGGCACTTGCATAATACTATTTCCTTCCAAGAAAATAGGGCAGAAAAAGAAGTGTTCTGAGATAGTATTTATCAGAAAACAAATAAATGTGCTGTTGTACAGGTTGTGAAATATTGGACTGTAATAGTGGGAGAACTGTCTGAGCAGATGTAAATAATAGAGTGCGTATAAAACACAAGTGTGCTAAATCCACGGGCCAAGCAGCAGACTGATGAAGGCCCAGACTAACTTCATTTGTGTTTCTTTTAAATTTGAGCAACTGGGACGAGAAACTCTCCTTCTGTACGTGTAACATAGGTGCAGGTTCTGTCTTATGGATGGAGGAAAATATTGATACTTCAGCAACATAATAGCTCTTCAATATTTTCAATTACCTAATGACATTTTGCTTTCATTATAACAGTTGTCTCAGGCATTTTTTCATCCCTCTTTTTGTCTTTCATATGAGCCCCTTTATTACACAATCACATTCTGTACTGTATTGCATTATGAACAAAAAATGGCCCATAGAATGTTATTTGAGTCACCAGAAAAGCAGAGAAGGATAAAGTGACCTATATAAAAAGCAACCATTTTACTTCACAGAACAGTTACAATTGATGTTGCAGCAGCCCTCTCGTGTTGAAAAATGCTCCACTCCCAGGTACTGTGTACAATGAACACAGGACTGCTTCTGTCCCAAAGATATTATGTTAAAGCTTAAGCAACACGTTTCAGAAATTAAATGGCAAAAACTTCATGCTATTTTCTGTAGCAAAAAAAAAAATCCTATTTGCTTCTAATTCCACAGTTAAGCTTCCAAAGCCAACAGCGTTATGTGACTGTACAAGTGCATGAGATTAGAATTTCAAGAAATTCAGTCTTCGAAAGATCTTGAACATTGTACGGTTTATACCAAGCCAAGTAACTTAACACAATACCATGAAAAACTAAACCCCAAGTCTTTTCTAAATATCTGAGATACTTTTCCATCAAGCATGTCTGTTTTAATATACTTGAGCCAGATGAATCTTGCACAGATGAATCCAGCTTTCCATTAGCAGGCATATCATGTAAACAGTGCCAGGTTTGCAGAATTACTCTATGGGAAGTGAAATAAATCAGAAATTAAGTTTAAGAAAAAAAGCACCATTTTTGACAAAAGTGCATTGCAACTAGCATTAACTGTATTGTTGGGTCTGTAACACTGTACCATTTACTGATGCAATCTAAAACATCTGCTGTTCTCTAACTGCTTATTTATGTGGAAGTTTATGAGTTTTCTATGCTAAGTGTCTCTTTTTAAATCACTTTTTCTTGCAAGATATTGAATGAAAGAAGAATACCTCAATCTTTTAATTAGTACCACAGCCAGAAAACATCAACAAGATGGCAATAGCAAGGCTTTAAAGGAAAGTATGTTTTGATAAAAGAAGGCAGTACTATTAAATTTGCGAATTGTAACCAAATAATAAAACTACTTTAAGACATTTCAAAAATGTCTCTGAAGTTGTTAAGTGGATTATATTAGCTGTTATGTTCAGGTCTGACTAGAGAATTTCATACTGTATATATTGCTCTATATCACTGAGTATCATGAGTTGGATGTCTGCAGTTATAGGTAGATCCATTTTCTCTACTTGGAGGTCTGTGCTTGAACAAAAAAAGATTAGAGGTAAAAAAATATCATTCTCTAAACAGAAGACAGCCTCCTTTTCTTCTGAAGAGAACAAACTGCAGATAATAGGCATGAGACTTCATTTTGCACAGCCGTATTTGTCAAGACATATTTTCAAAGTAATCACTTGATTTCAGTTCTTGTAAAAGCATAAATTGGGCAATCATCCCCAAAGAAATCAGGGAGTCTATTGTAAAAATCAAATGGACTACAACATCCTTACATTCTCTAATTTCTGTTGTTGCCCCTTGCTCTGGAGCAAGCCATTTTTTTTCTTATCTTTAAAGAAATTCACTAAAACTGAATGGACAGATCATGGTCAAGGAAAGAGGGCTATCTAAATGTACACAAATTTTGTACAAGGTCAGAGTGGGAAAGAAATGGACAGGATAGTTCTTTATTCAATGTGGAACTAAACGAATTGCATTTTAAAGCATTTGATTAACAGCTAGTCGCTAAAGCAACAGTGATTAGTGTCTGTCTCTGTCCAAGATAATGGCCAGTGACTGCCTGAAGGACCCTTGGGTAAAAATAAGGAAGAAATACATTTTAATCCAGAAAGATCATAAAGAAATATTTATAAACACAAAGCTGAGTGTCACCTTTTTTTTTTCAATTTTTTACATATATCATCCAAGAAAACAAGCTGCTTCATAAAGGACTGTGACCACCTTAATGTGAGCAATCAGAGATGAACAAAAAATAAGAAAACAAAAACAACTTCTGAGTAAATATGCTTACAAGTGAAAAGTGTCAAACTGGTCCCAATGCAATTTTAAACAACTAAAACAAATACATGAGATTGGAGAGGCAATTCTAAAACATGGATGTCAAATCTAGTTCACATCCGACTATAACTGAGCAGGGTTACCAAACAGGAAATTCAGTTTGAATACCAGAGTGATACTGTGGATACCAGGAAAACTGGATTAACACCTATGTTTCAAAATCATTTGGACTGATAACATTTTGTAAACTGAGTTTCTTCACAACTTGCACTTCTGATGACAGTACTGTAACAAAACCTGACTACTTTCCCACTTATTAAATATTTTTAATTTTAAATTTAATTTTTAATTGCTGCATCTTTGGAATTTCCTTAATCCTGATTTAACATCGAACAATGAGATATCTATCTTTTAAATACTTATGCAGTCAGACCAGAGTCATGCTTGTATCTTTCCAATGTATCCAAATAGAGGCAGAAAACCAATATTTTTCTTCCTGTAAATGAGAAGAAGAAAAAAATTATACCTGTATTTTTATGTCTGTTGTGTTCACAGCTCTTCCTATGACATTTTGCATTTGGACTTGGCTGACAAAGTAATGTACACTTCATCAAAACTTGTGCTGACTTTTATTCTTCCTAGTATGAATTCCTGCCAAACAAGCACTCAATTCTCCTACTCAACATGCACAAGCAATGTGTACTGGACAGTAATCTCAGGGCTCAGAGAGTGCATGTTTTACCTAAGGTGACTTTATAGAAAGCTGCACAGAGCAGTTCCCCACTGGAACCATTATCAGTGGAGAGCAAGAGTGCAACAAGAGCAGTGTTACTCCTGTTTCTGATAAACTCTTTTGATCAGCAAATGGGTGTTGAAACCTGAGTAAGAGCTATAGAAGCCAAGAGTGGTATTGTAATGCACGTACAGTCATAGAGGGAGATGTCTGTTGGGGGGAACTCCACTTTTCCTTTGGTAACTATGGGAAGGGAACCCTGGTGGACATGTGTGACTAAGCAATTTGTAAAGACTCCACACTAGCAAAGCCTCTTAATCTGGGACTGGCCACCTGTAAAACGTGTACAACACTGAAATTTGCCACTTGGATGTGCTGCTGATCTTTTTTTTTAATGTAATTAGAAGACAAAACTGGCATCCATCTACTTCTAAATTCTGCCCAGCACAAGTACGCACTTTTATGATCATATGCTGAATGTGAAATAAAATTTTTGGTTTTTAGGCTTCTGTTCTTTGGAATCTGAAGAAGCATATGCAAAGGACCACAGTAGAAATCATCTCAGAGAAAGAACCTGAATGATTTACATTTTTGTTTGCACAATCTCAGAAACAGAACTTGGAATCATGAAAATAAATGAGATGGGGGAGAGGAGGAAAAACACCCAAAGAAAGAAAAGAGAGCATGAAGAAGAGATCAGTGCAGTTAGACATGTACATGCAAAGAAGAGTGTTGCAAAAAAGAAAGGAGCTGAAAAGACAGAAATTAATTTGCTCAACAATCCTTCATGAGGCAAGACTGAAGGCAAGGCCCAGAAAGCAAAAGTTGCCTCACAGTTTTGTCTGAATTCTGAGTTTGGTCTCTGCTTTGTTTGCATGTAAAAGCAATTTTAGTTCCATTATTCTTAGCTTCAGAGGACTGACTCTTACTTAACCCAATCTTTATTTAGCCACGACGGTTAAAGACTTCAAAGAGCACTCAGACTCAACAAAGATCTGAGCAAGGGGATAATGATGTGATCTTCTGTTTGTTTACATCCTATGATTAGTTACGAGCTGGTAGTACCTACCTGGCAGAAGGAAGGCTGTGGAACAGAGTGACCAGGCATTAGCAGATATGTGTGAGTCAGCCGGCATTGACTGACATGTGGGGGAAGCTTCTGGCAACTCCTCAGAGAAACCACCCATGTAACCCCCCTGGCAGGCCCCCTTCTACCAAACCCTTGCCATGCAAATTCAATTAGTATCAGGTTATAAAGTGGGCAAAGCAAGTAGAAACCCCTAAAGTTAAAAAATCTTGCAACATTTTGAATTACTCTATTTTGAAAGCAAACAAGAAAGTCAGATTTTACATAAAAAATCTGAACATAAAATAAAAGTTCTTCACTGTGGCATCTTCAGATGAAAAAACAGCTAAAAAAGACATATTAGCACCATATAAAATATGAATTGAATGTAGCCTGCTGCGCCACTGATCCATGTGGTGTTGCTGGCAATTACATCATATAGCTCCCTCTGTGAAATGATTGTATCATCTCTGCTGGATGCTTATGAAATATGACATCATCCTCAGAAATTAGATCATGCATAACCCTGGTTATCAGACCATTACCATGACATTATATGCAAAAGCAAATCTGCAAAAAATTACCTTCTTCGCTTAGTCTATTCATCTTCACCCAAAATATACCAAGACCAGAAAGGAACATATTCTTGAAGTGACTGAAGGAAGGCAAATCTGGGTCATGCCCAGTCTCTATGCAAATTGTTCTAAATCACCCTAATACTTGTATTAGGTACACTTGTCAAACTTGTATTTTTTTCCCCAATCTGTTTTATCAAATGTACCTCATTTATAACCCTTGAATCATTGCGGCTACAATATTATTTCTACACATAAGCAAGGCATTTTTGCCCCTCTTAGATAAAATGTAGCAGACAGCAGCTATGTCCTACCTACCCTATTTTCTTTAGAAGTTCTATTTGATGAAGTAAAAAGCCCAGTTACAACACTTTAAGTTCAATGACTCTGTTGTCACGGTTTATGCTAGCAAGGTATTCTATGATATTAATAGAGGCTTGATTAAGATTATGCTAGGATAAGAATTGGTATGTGCAATGTTTTTAGAGAATTATTTTCCTTGTGATACAGTCACTACCTAGTTATTTAGATTTCTTAGTTTGCTTCAGCACAGAAAAATCCCAGCACACAGCACAATGGGCTTTCACTAAAAAATTATCAAGGGCCGAATTGTTTGCTGGTATAAGTGCCATTGAATCATCCAGTCCAAACAAAGCTTAGTTTAGAACTACTTAAGAGATGATATCCAGTATTTTGACCTATCAAGAATAAACTGGACTGTAGCCTTTTGTGCCAGATTGTTCTAACCCATCACATCCTGATTATATAATGACGCTCCTTCTGACCCAAGTAATCAATTTGGTTCTGGAAATACCAGCTTCCCAAACTCTGTAGAGTGAGGGACTGAATAAATGAGTTGGAGAAAGGAAAAACTGAAAGATAAATTAAGGAATCAAACAGGAAAGAGTCAACAAATATATTAAAATGTATTATAAATACAGAGAAGGGGGAAAAAAGAACAAAAGAATTTGAAAAAATATACTTAAATGGCAAAATAAAAATAAGCAAATGAAAGATGAAAGAATTCACAGTAGGACAGGGGATGGAAGCATTTTGGATTTCCCAATTCATCATCCCAAAGCAGAGGTTGAAGAAATTGTTGATAACAATTGATTAAACTCACTGAATAGCTATGTTGCAAATTCCACATACTGTGCAGGCTCATCAGAGCACAGAACTAACTAGTCAGGGGACACACAGAGAGTTAGGTAGGAGAAGCTGAAGGGCTATCACTCACAAAGCTGGTGTTAAGCAATGGAAATCCTTTTCAAACACCAAGAGTTCCCTCTTAGCATATGTCACATATCTAAAGTACGTGTCTCAAGGCTCCGAGACAGCAAGAGTGACATGCAGCAACCAACATATGCCTGGCACTTTTCAAGTACTGACATACTGAGCGAAACAGCAAGTACAAGGTGAAGAACAGCATGAGAGTATTAGCATCTTCCATTTTCCTGGAAGCTGGGAGTGAGAGACATTCTGTAGTTGCCAAAGGCAATATCAGCTTTACACAGAGGCTCTAAGACACACACGATGTGCATTATGAGTGCTACTGGAGAAACCACCGTAAATGCAAAGGTGGGTGTCTAGCCAGGTACCAAAATACTTAATTGACCACCTCCACCACCACATATTTTATTTGTTTGAATGTGAAATTGTAGAGGTGCTGGCTGAGTCATGAGCCTCTTTTCACAAGCAGTTACTGTGCCAACATACAGGTGGATGTACTCCAGCTATAGAAATGGTACTAGAGGAGATCCTGAGAGCTACAGACTAGACTGGGAACTCTGGCTTCCACTGCTGTTAAGATAGTAGTGTTTATAACAGAGAATAACATCACTGAGAGTGAAAATGGACAGGGACTACTGCAAAAAGAGTCAGCACAGCTTCTGTAAAGTGAAATCTTGCAACACTAATCTGCCTTTACTTGAACAGGAGGTACCCGGACTAAAATAATACCTGCCTAAATAATATATTTGGGTTTTTTAAAAGTCTTTGGTAAGATTCTACATCACAGACTATCAAAGAAATTAAGCTGCCACTGGATGTGGTGAAAATGCTTTTTTATAGACTGGAAGCTGGTTAAAGAATAGGTGCTACACAGAGAGGTTACTGGTCTCTTTTCTAAATTAAAAAGAATCTTCAGTGGTCTCCCAGAGATCATCAGTCCCTTGAAGAAGGAAATAAACAGTAACATTTCCTAGTCTGCAGACACAAGGCCACCTAAGGCAAAAAGGTTGGCAGGTGAACTTCACTGTAGACAGACATGAAGTAATGCACCTAGAAAAAAAAATCTGAACCCTGTCTGCATGGTGCTGACATCAGAAATGGTATTAAATCTAGTAAAAGAGATTCTAAAGCAGCAGAACTGTCAACTGACAGTTCTCTGAATCATTGAGTCAGTGTGCAGGGGCAGCCAAAAAAAGCCTGCAAAATCTTGGTCACCACCAGGATGGATGCTGTGGACAAGAAAGGATACCACTTTGCTGCTGTACAAAGGCTCTGCTGTGCACACACTGAGTCCTGTGTGTCATTCTGTTCTCTGCATCTCAAAGAAGGGTGCAGTGAAATTGGTGAGAGTGCAGAAAAGGACAGTTAAAATAGCCTGTGATGAGGAGCAGATACTTTATAAGGAGTAGAGGATGAGAATCTTCATGTTGGAGAGGCTAAGCAGGAGAGAGGATATGAACAAGGCTTGTGAAATAATGAAGGCAATAGATTAGCTGAATGCAGAACTGTTATTTGCTAAATATTGCATACTAAACTGAATTGAACTGTAGGAGTTAAGTTTAAACTGAATAAAAGAAGGGTTTTTTTTTTGTGCAGCAGATAGTGTTCTGAGCACAGAGACTGTGGAAGCAGACAGTATCTGCAGGATTTAAAAGAGGTTAGATAAATTCATAGACAGCACATCTGCTAAGGGATAGCAAAAGGTCTAGACAGGAATGCAACAACTTTAACTACTCTAATACAGCACTTCTAGATGCTATGGGAGTATAAGGAAAAAGATCATAGAAAGAAGTCAAGCCCATGTACTCTCCCTAAAAAGCATTCTCTTTTGTCACTTTCTGAAGCAATACTGGTCCTTGCATTTTCTTGGCACCTAGAAGTTAGATACAGCTCAGTGGTACCATGCCTTGGGAGACAGATACCCAGCCCTTGCCAAAGTCCCAAAGCCCCAGGCAGACATGGTTAGGTTTCACACAGACTCATAGCTGCCCAAGCTGAAAAATATTTAAGAGATGCTGACAGAATTAATTAAAAACAAATACAGCAAATGATGATGATACCAGCATAGAACTGAGTTAAAGCACAGCATGGCTTTCATACTGACACTGTCCCACGCTCGTCTGACTCAGACTACAAAATAAACTGAATTGTGTCTGTCTACAAATGATCATGTAAAGTCTATTTTGGAGACAACTAATGGGAGCAGACCAATGCACAGAAAAGTAAAAAGCTAATAATCATACAATAACAGTCAAGGTACAGTGCCCAAGCTTGCTCCTTGGCCCACTTTTGTGTAGCAACACTCTTGTGTTCACTGGTGCTGGATTATTCCACCATACATACTGAAATGGGGCCAGAGCCAAGAATGATTTTTCCCTGGTCACTATATTCTTAACTACAAACTTAAGAGTGTTGCTCATCCTGATGTAGCACAGGCTGCTTTAACATTAGTGAAGCTGGGTCCTGCTAGCAGAGTCATGAGGGCAGATGAGAGCCTAGCAGGGTTATGTCTCCTAGTTACATGCCTGAGGTCTGCACAGGCTTCTTCTGCAAGCTTTAAGCTTTGTGTTGTTTCTACTACATTTTGTTGTAGAAGAGCTGGCGGCCTACAGGAGCTGCACTGCATTTTTGGCTTCAGCATAGGCACATTTGAAGCAGCAAAGGAGGTAAAACTCACTACAATCACTCACTATGCCAGGAATTTATTTTGTACAAGTCCGCTTTTCCATGCATACACTTAAAAATGTAAATAGATAAAGGAAAATATCTCTTTTTCATTTCAGCCAGGAGAGAAACTTTTCCCTGAAGTTTTTGATGGTGTTTTTCTTGGCACAAATTTTTGCCACATTTGCTGGCAACTGATATGCTAACAACTAGAAGCTGTCAAATGTAGAAGGAATGGACTCACTCCATCTCATGACCAGCAGACATTGATTCTGGGCTTTATTAAAAATCATTCTAATCTCACAGAACTGTAGCACTGAGCACTGGCATCAATTCATGTGAGTGCCTAAATATTCAGAAGGACCCATTGCACTATGTTTCTGTATGTTTTAAATTCCTTCACCTGGCATGGCAACAGCATCAACCTACAATCTTCAGTTCTATATCATTCAAAGAAAACCTTTTATTTAAGAGCAAAACAAAGAAACCTTAACAAGCCGTTGTATAAGAAAGACAAATCATTGTTTTTGGCAAGGAAAACCTCACTGATGTGGGGAAATCAAATGAGTTTACAAGACGTCCCCAAAATTAGTCAAGTTGCACAGAGCAAGCCCACAGATAGGGGGCTCTGCAGGACAGGAAATAGAAGAGATACTTTTCCAAGCAGACTCATAAATCTAATACGCTCTTTTCATGCTCATATCACAAGTACGGTAGACCTTGTCCCTCTGTTCAGATGATAAATGATGATAGATATCCTTCTTAATGCATTTATATATACTTTTTTCCTCTAAAATAGAGAATAATTTACCTGTAGGCAGTTAAAAAAAGACAACAGTTTAACTGGTTAACAGAACAACTATGCCATATAACCAACAATCCTGATGCTGCTACAGTTTATAGCAGACGAACACCTCAATCTGTTTATAGTACTTTTTAAAAAAATTTTTTTTAATCACAAACTTTGCAGCCTCTCTGTACCCTGCAGTTCTACTGTTCTGTATTTTACAGTGTGAAGTCAGGAAAATTAATGATGCTCAGTGCTGCACCAGTGCAGAGGATAACTGCAAATCTAGGACACTAAATGTTTAAAATCACTTTCCTTCTCAGACGGTAGCAAATACTCTTTAAACTTGTTTAGCTAATGGTGGTATGGCCTGTTTGGCTCTTCCCAGTAAATCTGTTTCTCTAACTTTCAAGGGCTAGGTGTGCTGGCAGCGGGCCTCTCAGTGGCCACAAGACACAGCAGTATCACATCTACCTCAGCTGAGCACACACTCCATGGACACTGCTCAGTTCCTCCATTTGGCCTGGCAAGTCACCAGACACCTGAAGTAAAATAAACCTCCATAAATCCTCCTCTCCTTTCCACGCCAGATACCACCTCAGCCCACTTTTCTGATTGTAACTGTCCCATGCCATTTCTGACCCTGCAAAGCATCATTCCATCATCCTTCACAAACAGTGTCTGCTTCCTGCCTCTCCCCCTTTCCCTCCTCTTACTCAACATCACAGCACCTTTTTTCCTACAGCCGTTCTAACAGCCTGGCTTCTTCCTGACCACTCAATGAACTACTTTTTTGATTATTCACACACGCACACACACACACACACACACACACACACACACACACACTCCTTCTCTTTGACACAAATATTTGATATTGCCCTCACCCAACCCTCTCTTTAGCATATTAGCCTTTCTTACAAACTCAAAGTATTCTTGTCTGTCATCCCCTCAATGATGGCTATCCACACATTACTTTTCCTCTATGGCTCCTATCATATCACATCAAATTCTTAAGACCATGCTGTCTTTGTCTCCTTTCACTGGTATTTCCTCTCCAGCATTCCATCCAGCTAATCTTTAAGCTCCCTGTTACTCTGCCTGATGGACATCTCTTTGCCTCTCTCTCAAAACATGAAAAATCTTATCAACTCTGCAGAAACCAGGAAGATTTGAATGGCTCATCAGGTGGGACCGTGCCACATACCCACCTGAGCTGCAACCTGATGTTCTCTGTGCCTGTCAAACTCTCACTTGTCATGCACAAAAGGGTTTCTGGGCAACAGACCAAGCTTCCCCATCTGGATGTTCTTCCCGCAAGTAACTGACTTCTGATGAAGTAGCAAGAGATTCTTTCATTCCCTAATCCAAGCACTTGACTCTGCCCCACTCTTCCTGCAGAAGAAATTGCACCAGAAATGCACAGAAGGATGTGAGGAGAAATAAACACAAGTCAGCTTGGATGGTCAAAAATCAGTTAAGGATACAAGACTTTTACTTGTAATTGATCTGAAAAGAATGTATTGGTATGCTTTTTACTTTTAACATGTACTTTATAAGGGAGAGATTTCTTGTGTAGCAAATTTATTTAAATATATATAATTTGGTGTGATACTCTTTCCTCCCTCCATGTAATGTGTGTGCATCTCTCATAATATTCCATAGTAATTCTTCTGTTTTTATCTTGAAATCTGAGTATTCTATTACATAGAGATTAATCCATTTTATTTGCCTTCTGGTTATAGCTTTCATATCCCTTTGTCTTCTAGGAAAAATGTACTTCAAATAACACAAGTATAACATCAACTAGATAAGACAACCAACACAACCCATTGGAAGGAGGGAAAAAAAACCACCCCAAAACCTGAAAAAAGCAACACAGGAAAGAAAGCATTTAATACCTGGAATACTGAGGAGAAACAGGTCCACTTCACTACCTGCAGTTTGGAGATGACTACTTATATATTACTCTATCTAGCAATTTATTTGTGAAATGTCTGGTCACAGAGTGGGGAGATATCTTAGTAAGAACTTAATGAAGTAGAAAGGTTGCTTAATATATTCAAATAAATGTTTATTCAAAGGAAAAAAGACAAAATAAAATCCATTTCCTGGATAAGATATTGCTGGCTAGTTAGAGACAGGAAACAGTTTAGGAGGGAATGTATTTTGCTAGCATTTTTCTCCCTAACATGCACAAAAATTGCAATGAAGTGTTTTGATGGCCTGCTATGTTTTTAGAAACTTTTGACTGCAACATTGCCTTTATAGATGGGATTGTCCAACCACTGACTAGTTGCCAGTTATTTGTTGGTCTATCAAGCATTACCTTGAAAAAACGTTCTTTTTGTTTGATAAAAAATCCAATTTCCCACCAATATAAAAAAGTGTTCCTTTAAAAATACTTTACATTTAAACCCATCCTTTGAACAAATGGCAGCCACTACCGTGTTGTTTTTATTTTTTTGAGGTATACAGTGAGAACATCCATTTGTTTGTTCAACAGACTTCTGAAAACTTGCTGATGACATTACCAAGCTGATGACCTAAAATGTGAACTATTATCAAATTTGCAGAAGGTGTAGTTAAAATTGGTTTTGCATCCAGTGTAACAAGGTGCTTTCTATTCTGAAAAAGTATTATCTCAGTGCACTGCTACATTTTTGTTATTGTCACAAACAGATAGTGCAGGGGGAATTCTGGATAGGATTACATCTGCTGGTAAGACCTGCACTGTTCCCTGTACAAATGTGCCTTGTCTCAAAATAAAGAGAAAGGAAGGAGCTTTTCAGATGCACATTAATTAAGCCTTGTTATCAGTCAGGCAGGCTATACTACCTGGAAAGGAGCTGATTTGCAACTCATGATACAGTTCAACAGAAATCAAATACCCATTCGGATGAGTTGATACACATATTCACTGTAGTGGAAAGACCTCTCTCCTCTGGCTTACTATGGATGTGACTTACATATGTTCAGGAATCTGCTTTTTATATCTGCACAGGTAAACACAGGCAAGCACAGCTATGAAAAGCACCGTGAAACTTTATTTCTGATTACATTGCGTCCCTTCCCTATAGTCTTAGGTACTACAAAATCGATCTGAAGAGCAGATCAGACAGAGGTGCCTGGATAAGCAGTAGGAAGAGGAGGTATGTGCAATTTCTGCTGTTTCTGATCTCTAGCTTATCTTTTTGACCCCATGTAAGGAGACCCAGATTAATTCATTATGGAAATTTCCTAAGAAACATTAATGTTGAAAAGAGTAGGGAATTATTGCTTTCTCATTTCTGGCTGCTCGAAACTGGTACATCAGAGCAGATATCACAGGTGTGTGTCAAAGGTTACTCCAGCTGACCTACCACTGCCATCTTTCAACCTTCACCTTGATTATGCAGGAGACAAATAAAATTGACTTCCAGTCTGCAAAAAAAGATGACATATATGATGAAATTGGAACAACTGGATTATGAGGTAAAACTGCACACATATCAACGGATTTGAGACTTGGATGTTCCTTGGGTGACTTGTGCAGTCAAGTCAGTAATCTGTGTTAATATCTCATCTCTGAAACATTGACCCTGTTGTGAATCAATGTTGCTAGAAAAAGGATTCACTCTTCCTTAATTTCAAACTGATTATTTGGTTTATAAAATAACTGCTTTAAACAGGAGGCTTTATACTTGTCTGGGTAAATTTTGTTCCAATTTTTATGTTGGCCACAAGTCAAAGATAACAGCTGTACACTTGTGGGTTCACTGAACTTTACGTGCTTGTTGGCTGCATCACCAACTAGAGGGAATAACCAATAATTAGAACATTTCGGGTCATCTTGAGAAGAACAGAGTTTTCCCATGTTTGGAAAGGTCATGTGACCTCTTTTTCAGATGTTCCCAAATGTGGAGCTGTCAGCCATAGAGCACAGAGCTGCATAAACAAATAAAACAGCCACCACTGTTCAGAGACCAAAAGAAAACTACACGAGGATCTACATGTAATGATGACTATTGGGCAGAGACTTTTAACTACGTACAACAATTTCAACTCTGTAAATTCATAGTAGACCTAAGGAATATCAGCAGAACTCAGTCAGGTAGTCTTTGCACATAGGCAGCCCTGGTCATAATAATTTTCAGCACAGCATTAAAAGCCTTGGTTTCTTTTTCTGTTTCCTCTGTTTTTTAAAAGTTGAATCAATACTGGTTTACATAAATGTATGTTCCTGTTTTCCAGTTGTTCCTGGAACAGTGTTTATGCCTATCCATTGACAACAAAACCAATAAATGTAGTAGGATGAAAGAAGAAAGGAGAAGAAAATAGACATGATTCAGATTAAATGGCTTAGGCGTGTGCAAATTTTTTATTTCTGTTAGAAGTGCAAATATTTTTTGGCACTTTGAGACTATTATAAAGAAAAATAAAAAGCACCAATCTTCAGAAAACCTAGCTGACAAAACTGTGCTTTCTTGTTACAAACAGCATAGACCCCTCCTAATACGGACAGGAACGAAAATAATTTTTGTATCACACCTTTTAGTCCCTAGGTATCCTAAATCTGTTTGTAGAACTTCTATCTAGCAGTTCATGAGTTCATGCTGTAAATGGGTAATTTATTTGACAATATTGGAGACTTTATGCATATTAGACAGCACACGTTTTCAGTATTGAGTGAGAGGAGAATTCTTGCAAGGCTACTACAGTTATCTTCTTTATCACTACAGAATATACCCTGGGAGCTGTCGGTTACAACTGGTGTACTATTGGAGAAAGGAAATTGCTTGAACATAACTTGATACAACCAAAGGATGGTACCACTGAGAAGGTGCTACCTTCTACCCTGCCATTGGCATGTACTGTGTTTCAAATCCCAGTGAGGACTTGCAAAATCCAGAGTGCTGTGAGTTCCTTATGCTTTGTGAAATTTCCCAGCATACATGAAATTGAGGTTAAGTCCATAAAATATGGGGATGCTCACACATTCATATTTGTGTGTTCTACCAAGATAGGAAAGTGATTGAATCCAGCAAGTGAAGCTTCATCCTGAAGTCCCAGATTAATGTCTAGCCCACCAGGCTACTAAGCTTTTGAGGAAATTGAATGGTTTTCTAGTATCTCTTATTGGAGCTGTTACTTGCTATATGTATAAATAAATATCCTTCAGAACAAATATCTGCTCTTTCATCTCCTGTACCCAAAAGCAGTGCTGAAACTAGTCTCTTTTATTCTCCTTCAATGCATTATTAATATAAAATGGAACCCCTCTGAAAGAAATGATACATCCAGAGTAGTTGAAATGTGTGATGATCAGGTCACTCATCTAACAATGAAAAGTCTGTGGATTAAATTCTTCTTCTGAATCATACAGAAGAGCATCTTCACACTGATCTCCCACCTCATTCTTAAAACCTCAGGCTACCAGCTGTTTTGGTGGGTAAAGAGCTTTCCTGTTCTGATCATAAATTCCACCACTTTGGAAACTAAACTATGAATACCTGCAATTTAAAAATTATTACCTACAAAAAACATTTTCTATCAAATAAAATTTCCCATTGGAAAAATGCTGGCCAGTTCAATTTATGACAACTATAACCTCGCTGCTTTATAATTTAAACAAGACTACCACTGTGCTGACAAATCATACTCATTACACACAAGTGCAGAGTTAAGTCCATTGTTTACAAGATGCTACTAAAATGCACTGCTGAGGCTATTGGATATGCATTCTGCTCTCATGCTATTCCACAAATGCCTTCTGTATTTCTTTGTGAAATTGCCATTGAGTGTCTTGTGGACAACTGGATGACTACACCAGTCTCAAAAATTTGAGTGCATGAAGGACCCAAAACCGCCATAAAATATATAGAAGTGTGATAAAATTGCCTGAAAGTCATATCCCCAACCTGTATTTGTGACAGTTAACTCCCAGATTAACACTGGCAAGACACTGCCCATCTCTTGATGAGTTTTTGAGTGCCAAGTCTTCAACAGTGGAGAACTGACTTGGTAGTCTACAGAAAACTTGAGCGATACAATTCCTCCTGCTGCCGCTCAGGTGAGCTTTCATCTTCTCTGCTGGTTTCTTTTTCAGCCAATTGAAAGTGAATAACTATTCATTAAGACTCCAGGGGAAGAGAGGCAGGAGAACGAATCTGGATAGAAATAGGCAAAATCACAAATAAATATACCTAAGGCAGCCAATTTCATTTAGAAGCATTAGCCTGCACGGTTCAGCTTTTAAACAGCAGTTTCTAGGTGCCTGCTTGTCTACAAATCCTTGATAAGAGGATGGGAAAATTAGTTTTGCAGAAGTCTGTAAGTCTTTCAATAATATTTATGCCTAAGACTACAGCCCTTTTGAAAGCCCTTTTGAACAGTGTCATAGGTTAGCAAGCATAGTCCCGGAAGGGACGTCCTTGCTAAGGGATGCTTACAGTTTCCTCTGGGAACTGATAGAACCTATCAGCTGGCAAGTTTGAATATGGACAATTCTCTAAGCCACTTAAAGTTGTGACCACCTCTGTGATCCACATTTAAGAATAGGCAAACTCCCCCTCCAAGCTCTCTCTCGTTTCCGGCGCTGGCGCAGGTGGCTGCGGGCCCCGTGTGGGGGCCAGCGGGCCCGGCCAGGCCCTGCTTGGGCCAGGCCGGGCCGGGCCACGGCCATCCTGGAGCCATGGACCTGTTCCAGCCGTGGAACCCCCCCCACTGCCTTGCCGTGGGCAGCCGGAGCGGCTCGGCTCTCCCCCCTCTCCACTGCGATAAGAAAAATTCAACATTCCAGCTGCAAAGCTGCAAGGCCGAGGTGAGATTAACCCTTTTACTGCTGTGAAGAGCTGAAAACCTGAGGGAAGAGAGAGAGGAGATGCTTAAAGCTGAAATTCTGTTGTGAAGCTATGATATATCAGAGTATCCTGTTGTAATTCCATGAAGATATGGGGGGTGGAGTGTTCAGCTCGTAAGCAAAAGCACCTGCGCCGAGATAGGCAGATGCTGACGCAGCTGTAATTTCATGAGAAGTTTGGAAAGGGAGAGATGAACCAGATGAGGACTTTTGCTCCAAACAGGAAAGGAGAAAACCTCAGTCCCTAGAGATGCTCCCAGAGATAGTCCTAAAGATGAAGATGAGGAAGACCCTTTGCTCCCAGGGAAGGAGAAGGGCCTCTGTTTTTTGTTTCTGAACGGCTCAACCTTAAAATTGTACCCCAAAAAACTTCAAGAGTGGACCCTCGAAAGCAGTTGTGGGAAAAGCTGCAAGTCGGGGGGAAAGAACTCAAACGCAGGCAGAGAGACTCCTCTTCCTAAATAGACTGAACAATATTTGGAAGTGGGCGGCTGTCTCGTTGTGATAATGTTTTCATAGCATGAGCAAGAAGAGACTTCTCTTTCTAAATGGACTAAACAAGGTTATTATGGAAGTGGTAAACAGACTGAACATCTTAAGGGTTGTTCTTTCACATTGTCAGTGGGAGAAGGGAAGAAGGTGGGGGGAGGAGGAGAGTTCTGAAGGTGGTATAATTTTTTTTTCTTTCTTCCCTCTTTTAGATTTGTTAATAAACTTCTTTATATTCTTTCAAGTTTGGTGCCTGCTTTGCATTTCTCCTAATTCTTATCTCACAGCAGATAAACAGTAATGAGTATTTTGGACCAAACCACTACAAACAGCAAGGTGGGGGGACAGTTGTTCACTAACCTCTGCACAGACCAGAATGTGGAGAGCATGAGATTTATGGGAATTAATTTTATATCCGGAGACAAGTCTAAAATGCTCAACCTACACAATTAAATTTGATATTGAGGTTACTGGAGAAAAGACATGCAACAGGATGCCATCAGGATATATCGCCAATTTTTATCAGATCCTGGAGCGTGTGTCTCAGGAAAATTCTTTAGTACTCATGCCAGCAGCCTGCTAGTAAAATAGGAGGAAGGTTCCTGCTGTACTGGAGGTGCAACAGTTCTGCTGAGATGCTGCTGACTGGTACCTAAAATGCAACAGTTGGAAATACTGGGTTGGATGCAAGATGAATCTGAACTTGTTATAAAGCAAATAAAAGTCACTTTTGATTCAGTCTAGATCAATGCTATAAACCACTAATTATTACCTGAGCCACATGTGTAGTCATACACTGCCTTTCTTTGTTCAAACTGAATCCTTAGAAGACACATATACTGATCAAAGAAAGAACTGTCATTAATACCAGATAGCTCTTCCAGTTTCTGGAGATAGAGGGAAGGAAGAACTGTAAATATAACTCCACATTTGTCAAGAGAGCAGCGTTATTTCCCTGTTCATCACTTCTTCAATTTAAATATTTGGTCGATTTTTTTTTTAAAAGTATTGCCTCATTTCCCAGTAGTATAATATCTGTAGAACATTTGTGGAGCTTTAGCATTTTGTTATAATTAAAGGGATTTATTTTGCTCACAAAATGTCGAGATGCGTCCATGACTCCTAAATCAGCTGAAAAGTAGAGCTAAAATATTGGCTTTACTGAAGTCAGCACTCAAGCTACCGTAAAGAGAAACATGTTTTCACCTAATGAGAGTGGAGCCATGCATCTTCAAAAAGGGCGAAGTACTGTATTACCAAAACAGAGATAATTCATCAGTGATTTATATTTTTTTATGATCTGTAAGTTATTGTCTAGAACACAGTAAATTATTGTGGCCATTTGCAATCAAGAAAAACTGCAGCTGGTTCAGACATAAGTTGTTAGGATAAAGGCTGAAAAGGCAAACCCTTCCAAAGAAGTCTGGTTGTCTATAGCCCAGCAAGATGAAAACTCTGAGGCAATGTCACCTGTTTGTGAAAGTGCATTGCAGAAATGGGAAGGCAAGACCAGTTAAAATAAAGGATGAGCCTGGCACAGAATCTAACTGTGTAAACACAATTAAGCTGTGAATTAGGGAAGGGTTTCTAACCTTTATGGAAATGACATTTTGAACAGCCATCCAGTAGTAATAATGACATTAAAATCCCAGTTTCTAACATGGAACTCGATAAATTTATATAGTCACGTGTGTGGTTGCCTGAAAAAGCAGAAGCCTTGATTTTTGACCTAGGAGATTCCTTTCAGACCTAGGTAAAACATTAGTATCTCTTGGCTATAAAAATATGTTCCTCATGGACAAATTTTCTGGGGTTTTGATATTCTAGTGCATTTGTGCAAATGTTTATTAATTCAGGAACTAGCACAGATTTAATAGTCCTGTAAGTATCAAAAGAGGTATAGCAGTTCTAAAAGTAGTATTTTTATTACAAGGTAGTAAAAAAAAGAAGCCAGAGAAAAAATGCAGGATGGACAATTGTTTTGTGAGTACTGAAAACCCCTCATGCTTTAGCCACTGAGTAAACATTCTGTACAACACAAGTATCAGTCCAGTTCAGATCTAATTGTGCTTGGGTATATGCAATGAATTTTTAATGTGTTGTTTGCTTTTGACCAAATAAAATTTAGTGTAAGGCTTTTCTCAGTCAAATGACAAACCTCTGGAAACCAGGAAAACTTCCTTTCAGCGATCTTACTAATGAAGGCTCACTAAGACTGTGGAAATCTCCCCATACAATGCCCTGCCATGGCACTGGAGATTGAAATAGGGTCCTGAGTCATGGGCAGAGTTGGGGGAGCCAGCTGGGGTGGGCAAGGACAGGCAGGTCCCCAGGGCTCTGGCACTGTGTAATTTCCCATACTTTTTCTGCCCATGAACATCTGAATGCAAGGGAATGAACAGGAAAACAGAAAGCTGTCTCTCAAATTCTTTTTTTGCACTGATGTGAGTAACACTGAGGAATTACTGGGAAAAACCTTGTTTTCCTCTTTTGTTTGCATACAGCAGCAGAGAATGCCAGTCTGATGTTGTGTTTGTTCCCCGTGGCCTCCTAGCTTCTAGTTCCACCTCTGTGCCCTTGGAGATTTTTTTCTTTTTTTTCACAACTTTCACAGTCTGGACTGCTAGAACCTTCCTAACTACATAAAATCTTTAGATTCGTCTTATCAGCAGACAAGCAGTGCTTGCTTAGCTTGAAAGAGACAGGTATTTCTTATTTGTTTATTGGAGAAAAAGAAAAATCTCATCAGTGTCTCTTGTCCAGTTATGAACCACTCCTTCTCCAAAATTTCACACTGTTTTTTATTTAAAAATCATTTGCAGAAACTGATAATGAAAACTTACTTCTCTGCACTCCAGTGGGAGTCTTTTTATGAGCACTCTTTTGTTTACCTGGTCCTCTTGCATTGTCAGATTCACTGTCCTGTTGTCAGATCAGGACATTAAGCAGCAGATCACATTTAATGGATTTTGACAGGCCTCCGTAGCTGGTACCTCCTACAGTGACAGCCCCAGAGACAAACACAAGGCTATGACAAGGTTTAACATCTCTGTGTTTAATCACTAGAGCTCACATAATTCTGCTGCCTACTTGACATGAAACCACTTCTGTGATAAATAATATGCTTAGTTAAAGATTCAAAAGAAAAATATAAACCCCTTCCAGAGTAATTTTGGAAAATGCTTTCACATATTATATCCTATACATTTCACCTGTTCATCATGTAGGAGTCCTTTCATCCACAATTTGCTTGAACTTTGGCATTGTACATCCTTGAATTCAGAGAAGCTAGACAAGGATTTCTGCATCTTTAAGTCAAGAGTCAACAGTCCCACCCCACCTTGGTGCTGTGCAGCAGTGTAGGAGAAAAAGTAAACCTTTGTGAGATGCTTTATGCAGAAGGTTTTGAAACCAATTGTAGAGCTGAAACTTAGGAATTCATTTCCATGTTTTGAGCAGCCTCTTTGGGGAAGAGCCATTTTGTTGGCCATTGTCAAGTGCCTGTGCCAACCAGTGGCTTTGGTCAGCAGGTCAATTAGAGGCACATTCCATCAACTCTTAACACAGCAGAGGCACGCAGGTCAGCTAATAAAGTGCTAATCTGTGAAGCACTGAGTCTGATTACACATTAACAAAGAAAAAAAGTCTGTGGGTATTTAATTTCTTTAATTAAAAAAAGAGTATTTCCCACTCATTCAGGATATGACCTCAAAATACAACATTTACTTTGAAATGGTTAAAAGTGTCCTTTGCTAGCAACACTGAGCATCTTCCCATTATTATCTTTTAGTCAGCAGTAAAAGATTATCTTTTGAAAGATATTAAAAACCTACTATTAGAATTTCTGGTTTCCAGTTGTTTAAAATGCATTATTTAACACTAACACTCTCCTGGAAGTGTGCTGTAGTAGTAAAAAGAAACCCCATATATCTAGATATATATGATAGCTGTAAAAAGCTATTTATAAATCTGACACTTTTATGAAGCCATAGCCACCTATTTTGGCAATTATGATGTCCAGTGAAAAGAAATGCACATCCTTTCATATAAAAGAGAACAGAATTAAGGTCCCCCAGATTGGGGACTGCACAGTAAAAGAAATCATTGCAGCTGTTCAAGTAACATCACAATTCTTCAAAGATTTTATTAATATATTTGTCACTGACATAATGATTTTTCTCCTGCTCAACTGAAAATTAAATTTCTGAGCAAGTTACAGCACTATTTAAAAAGAGACAGGGAGATATGCAAAGTTTCAGGGGTAAAAAGTCCACTCAAGCTAGCTGCAAATACAAGCCTTCTGCAGATCATTAATAAAAGTAATAGTTGTTCATACATGATTGCCTCATTATAATAGTGACATTCCAATTAATTGTTTCAGCACCTTTCAAATTGAACAAATTTTCTTTTGACGTTCTTTATTGTGCCCTTTATACTCTCTTGTAAAAGAGAAAAGCTCTGATCTGCTTGAAAAGAAAACAAGCAGGAACTTTGCAGGTCCTATTTTTTCAAGTAAATTAGTGGATTTTCTCTTTCAGAAGAAATCATAAGGAGTATAAATCAGATTTTTAGTCAACTAAGAGCAGCCATATATTTTTCTGCATCTGAACACATTCCAGATTTGTGCATTTCCCTTATCAAGTGCAGTTCTTTAATAACTGTTTGGTATTTGCCTTCTGTAGGAAAATTGTAAGCTATGCACCATGCATTTGAGATGTGTCATTACAAGGTTGTACCTTTACATCTATGCAATACGATTTGTTGTTCCTTTTCAGCTAGGATTTGAAAATAGTTAGCAAATAAAATAATAAATAGGTGTAATAAAATACAAGCAGCAATAGTTTATTTCGATTCCAGTTTCAGCCTAGTGTTTGCATGCACACATCTGCGTGTGCAGGACACTAACACACTAACTGTTTTAAAGGGAATTATTTAAAGTGTCTTAAATATGGCTTTCTTCACACACTTTCCCTTGGCAGACAGTACAAATAAATATTTGAGTTGTCAATGTGCAATATCAGCAGCCCATTTCAATATCCAGATATTTATACAACAACCAAAGGTACATTTAGTATTGGTTTCAGTAAAAGCCATGATTAAAGACAGATGCAGATTTGAAATTTGGTCCAAATCCCTGGACAGCTAATATGCAAAATGAAGAACACACTGATGGTAGCAGCAGTATACAAAACTTGAAAGAGATAACTATATATTAATAATTGCTGTAGCTTAATAAATTATAGCTCGCTCATTTTCTCCACAAAATGTCAAAATCAGCTATTTTTTTTTCTACCACATTCCTCTTTCTCTTATTCCTCAGAGTAAGTGAATCCTCTCCTCTTGTTATGATGTTGTAGAAGTGATCAACTAAGATGAAGACTGTTCAGAGCAGTAGTTTCATAGAATCATAGTGGCAAGACTATGCTTCAAGATACAGCCTTTTCATCCATTCAAATTACATGCATGCATTGCAGATTGCAGTGAAAAGCATTTATAAAATAAGAAATATTGGATTCAGTCCCCCTGCCCACATCAGTAAATAACCAGTGATTATTTTTTCCTGATCACATGATCACCGGAGATTTTTCACTGAACCTCTGCTCCTTTCAACACAAAAGACAGATAATACTCAAAGAGAGAGCAGATGCTAGTTTTTTTCTTTTATCCGCAGAATTTGATGTGTGGCCTCAGGCCCTATTTGCTGCACACTATTCAAATGTCATTCTGAAGACTGAATTATTACTTTCCGCATGGGTATTCCCTATGGCATCTATTATTATTGTATCTGAATACTTCAGAAAGGAGCAGTTAACCATCCTCCACTTTACCTCTGTGCACTTTCTATACAGCTGAGCCACTAGCGAACTCCTCAGTAGTGTTTAATGTCTTCATCAATGGCTTGGGCAATGGGGCAGAAAGCATCTTTGTCAGCTTCTCGGATGACATCAGACAAGGTAAAGCAGTTGATAAGCTGGAGGGCAGGACTGCGGGACCTCCATGGCCTGGAGGAATGAGCAAGCAGGACCCTCGGCACACCTTGCAAAGGTGAGTTAAAAGTCCTTCACCTGGGATGGAATAAGCCTGTGTGTGCTGGGCCTGAGCGGACAGGCAGCAGCTCTGCAGAACAGCACTGGTGGAGGAGGCTCGGTCTTTGTGAACAAGTGGAACACAAATAAGCAGCAAAGCTTCCTTCAGATGAAGGATAGCCACAAACCAGGATGCATTAGCAAGAGGATAGCTGGCAGATCAAGGGAAGGGATTATTTCCTTGTACTCCAGCCTTCTGTGGTTTGGAGCATTTTGTCCAGCTTTGAGCTCCTTGGTATAAAACAAGCATTGACAAACTGGAAAGGACCCATTCCAGAGTTATTAAGATGCCTGTCTAGGTCACCTAGTGACTAGGGGTGCAGAACACTTCATATACAGAAAGAGCCACAGGAAGATTTGTTTGCTTAGCCTGGAGAAGTGAATGTTAAGTATGAATCCAATTGCTGCTTTTAGGGTCTAAAAGGGCAGTTATAAAGAAGCAGAAGAGCACAGTAAAGGACAAGAGGCAATAGTCACAGTCTGCAGCAGAGGGAATTCTGGCAGGATAAGCTGGATAATATTCTTCAGTGTCAGGTCTGCTGAGTACTGCAAAATGTGCCAGGAAAAGCTGTTGGAAACTGTCTCCTGAAAGATTTTCAAATCTGAATTATTTTATGATTCTGTGATTTCCAAATAATTTTCCATCACTACTGCATAGAAAGGGTTGCCAACTTGTGCTTTAGGGAGACAAAAAGGAAGACATTTGTCTTTTCAGCCTTTTAATGAAACCAGTTCTCTGGAGGGGAAAACATCTGACTTTACTTCTCTTGAAGATTGCTTTACTATGATACTACTGGAAATTACATAAGCTTCAATATCCTTGGACAGAACTTGCAGAAAATAAATGTGGAGGGTATATGAAATGAAATGTAGGTAAATTTCTGTATCAAAATTCCCTTATTTTAAGTAGTTTTTATTTGGATAAGAGCTGCTACTTCTTGCAAGGCAAAAATGTTTTTAGCAAGTCCCTCCCGAATGTACTTTGTTTCTTTCTGTTACAGATAATTTTTCAGTAGTAGAATTTTATTCATGTCAGTCTCAAAGTCATCTGTTCTGTGAAGTTCACAAGTTGATAAAACATTTATTAGGATTGTGCCAGAGATATTTTTATTAAGGTTAGAAGTATTTAAAGAGCAATCAGTGAAGAACTCTAAACAGTAATAAATTATTTTTTAAAGGTATGAGAGAGATGCTTTCTTTAGAGCAAACACAGTAAATCTCTCAATCTTTGTCAACGTAATATGGTATTTTAAACTCATACAACAATGAAATAAGATTCATTTTCTAAGATAATTTTGAAGTGGCCAACACAAATATATAAAGATTATATAGCAATATATGATGTGTCATGGGGTCAGCTGAAGTCAAATATCTCATTACAGGCCTGCAGAGAAGATGCTGGTGAAGGAATTCCACTCCCAGGGTATCCATACTGTCTCCCATAAGATGCTCAACAGAGGAAAGAGCAATGTCGCGCACCTCAGGAGGAACAACCCCAATATATGCTGGTGGCTGCTCATCTGGAAAGCTTCTTTGCAGAACAGGACCTAGGGGTCCTGGGGGACGCCGTGTTGAACATGACCCAGCAGTGTGATCTTGCAGTAATGAAGGATGTCAGTATTCTGGGTTGCATTAGAAGGAGCACTGCCAGCAGGAGAAGAGAGCTGATCCTTTTCTCCTGTTCAGCCCTGCTTAGGACACAACTGGGAGTCTGAATGAAGGTTATAAAGATAAGCTGTGGCTGACCTCATTTGGTCTGTTCAGCCTGAAGAAGAGGACAGAGGGGAGACCTCATCACAGTTACGACTTCCTTGTGAGGGGAAGAGGAGGTGCAGGCTGTGATCTCTGCGGTGACCAGTGACAGGACCCAAGGGAATGGCCTGAAGTTGTGTCAGGGGAGGTTTCGGTTGGATATTAGATAAAGGTTTTACACCCAGAGGTTGGTTGGGCTCTGGAAAGGCTCTCCAGGGAAGTGGTCACAGCACCAAGATAGAGTTCAAGAAGAATTTAGGCAATGCTCTCAGGCACATGGCATGATTTTTGGGGTTGTCCTGTGCAGGACCAGGAGCTGGACTTGACACTTGTGGGTCCCGTCCAACTCAGGATATTCTGTGATTCTGTAATTCTCTGATACTGTGTCTCATTCTGGGCTTCCCAGTACAAGAAAGACATGGACATAACCAGAGAGAATCCAGCAGAAGGTCAAAAGGATGGTTAAAGGACTAGAGTATCACTCTTATGATGAAAGGTTATGATGAGAAAGCTGGGACTGCTTAGCTTAAAGAACACTCAGGGGTTTCTTATCAACATATACAAATACCTGAGGGCGGTCAGTAAGGAGGACAGAACCAGGCTCTTTTCCGATGACGGGACCAAAGGCAAGGGGCACAAAACTGAAACACTGTAAGTTCCAGTGTCAGAACACCAGGAAACACTTTTTTTTTACTGTGGTGGTGATTGATCACTAGCACAGATTGTCCAGGGAGGTTGTGGAGTCTCCTTGGAGACAGTCAAACGCCACCTCGACATAGTCCTAAGGAGCCTGCCCTAAGTAGCCCCTCTTGAGTATAGTGGCTGGACCAGATGATTTCCAGAGGTCCCTTCCACCCTCAGCCATTCTGTGTTATTCTGTGATTCCATTGTAATGTTGCTGCCCTAAAAGCAAAGTTAGAGCTGATCTTATCATTAGTGTGTTGTGGAAATATTTAAATATTTCACTATTAATTTTTCAATCACAATAAAATAGTTCTGCCGCATATCGGAAATGTGAGGTTAATCATGGCATATGTAAGATCTGAGTGTGTAAGCTCATCTGGATGTGAGCAGTGATATCTAACTGCTAAGGCTCAGTGACAGTCAGGGGTTGGATCTACATCCAGGTACCATGATCAGGGAAAGCTGATCCAGAATCTGGAAAATCCAAAACCCCTGGCAAGATCCCAATGTAGTCAAAAGTCTGTTGATAAGCAGCAAGATCTTAACATCGAATTCAGGAGGCAGGAAGACAGAGCAAGATGAGAAAGCACAGCCTCTATCAAATGGCTCTGTTAGACATTGAACAGCTGATAGCTGGGTGCCCACTATGCAAGCTCACGCCTCTTCAGTCTGGAGTCTGCTTGAACTTGACTGCTAAGGCAAAGCCTTTCTCTGTGGGAGCTTTGTTGGAACAGTTTTGGTGCTTCTTTGAGCTCAAGATCAACGTAATGTATTTCTTTATGAACCAAGGTAGTGTGACATCCAAAAGCAATAAATTCAGTTCTTTATTTATTGCAGTCAGTAATTTCAGTCTCTCCAAGTAAAAAAATTAAACCCACCTTCAAACTGAGCTTAGCCATGCAATATCCAGTTTCCTTTCTACCCTCATTCTTCTAACTCACCTCTTTCATCTAATTCACTCCATTTACCAAATTTGAAGCATGTCTCAACAAACATCTATGTAGAAACTCAATTTCTATTTCTTGTGTCTGTAGTAATGGAAAATACTCTGCTAGACAAACAGAAAAGTGGATCCATATCTACATTTTATGATGTGCTTATGAGTTAGAGGAACGCGTAAAATTTGCTTCCATCATAATGGAAAGACAAATTTGTCCTCCAAGGTATCTGTGTTACTGAGTATTTCGTGAAAATATAAAAAGAATAATCACAAGGGAATTGAAAAAGTCCTGAAGTTTTTCTGCTGGCATATTTTTAATATCACTTTTGGACTTAGCTTCAAAAGGACAGTCCAATCTGGCCTTTTATTCTGCTGAGTAACCAGACATATTAGCCTTCACAATCTGACCTTTTATCTCCAGAGACCTGTTTCTTGCAAGTATAAAGGTGTTAAAAGAAATCTTCAAGGAACTCACAAATTTTTTTTTGTTCATATTTCATAGCTCCAATACAGTTCTTAATTGCTAAAATAGATATTTTATATTATTTCTTTCCCTGTCTGAGGTTGTAAGCTAGCAGCTTATGACCTTTATTGCTTCCTTTGAGAAAATGCTCTTTTAGTTGTTTGAAGTCTGTCAGGTTCTGCCCACAGCCCCCTGAGTTTAGTATTTAACTGCCCTCAAAACATAGCTCAATTTATAATCTTCAAAGCTGCTGTTTAAACACAATTTTTCTAATTTTAGATCTCTCTCAACTCTGTGACCAGTAGGTTTGTTCACTCCTCCCTTCCCTCAATCCAACCCAAAGCTGTATTAACAACTTCCATTTATGCAGTTTCAGATGTTTTTTGGGCAATATCTGACGTTCCACCACCTATTGCTTCTGCATTCTCCCTCTGTCTCCTCTCTCAAAAAGCATCCTATTTCATTAAGGTGCTGTTTATTCTGTACACAGAGAGATTTCAGTGCCATCCTGCCAGGTTATCTAGACAGTGAGTGGGTTCAAAGGAAGAATTCAAGTAGAATAGAAACCCACTGAGAACCATGAAGGCTTCCGCTGCTGCAGGGGACTACACAGACCTTTGGTCTCCTCTAGTTTGAAGGCTTTTAGGATCAGATCAAATTAAAGTCCCACATATTCAAAGTGTTTTATGTGGAGTACCACCAAAGGATGCAGAGTTGCATTGAATTTAGAGGGCTGGAGGGGAGTTTAGGTTTCACCTTTGAAGATCACATAAGGAACTGAACCACAGCAGTATAAGAACAAGCGTTTAATCATGGTAGAGGGGAAAAGCAGAATGGTCCTTCATGTAGGGTAGTATACACAGCTTCCACCGTTTCTTTTCCCTCTGGAAAAATAGAAGTTTTGTTTTAGTTTTCTAAGTTTTAACCCTCAGATAGAGATATCTGGGCAGAGGCACAGATGATGAAGGCACTCTAGGAGGAGGGCTGGGTTTGCCAGCAGCTGCCACCTGTCCCACAGTGTCTGGGGTACAAGCCACAGGGGATCTGCAGCCATCTTTTTCCTCTCCTCCACTGCAAATCTGGGCCAGGAGAGAAAGAGGGGACAGGAATATAAAAGACTGCTCCTGCCTGTCCCCTTCTCACTGGCCACCTCCAGGTCCGAGGAAAGGGACTGGAGGATGGGGGAATGGAGCTCTACAGGCCAGGGGCTGTTGAGGTGTAGTGCTCAGAGAGGACAACCATGCCCTGTGCAAGGGACTTGCAGAGAGTGCTGGTAGAAGCCAAGAGGGCTGATGCCATCACTGTTTGGGCTACCCAGGGAGTTCCCCAGGCATGGTTGTGGGTCTAGGTGGGCTCAACCTTCAGCTGCTCCAGCCTGTGCCCTGTCTCCAAGGAGAGTCTCACTGAGAGGCGTTGAGCCTTGGCTGGCCACAGGTTTGGCCTGGAGTGAAAGCAAGGGGCTGAGTCCAAGGGTAATCTGATGAGACAGCAAAAATTCAATCCTTAAGACTGCATTTAGGGCTTTATTATCAGGGCGGTTTTCTTCAGGGTTTTGACAATCCAGTGAACTGGTTTTGGTTGCTGATGAAGCGTTTCCTTCCTTTCACACAAGGCAGTACTCTTGCCTGTGTCACAGACTGCTGAAAGCACTAGACTGATGACACCAACGAGTAACATTTGTCGATATTACCTTAGGAGGGATTAATTTAAGCGTCCTCATATCATTAAATCTCCTTCTATCACATCTCAATTTAGCTATAATTGATCTCTTCTGTCTCTAAAGAGCATGCTGTAGAATAATCTATATTACATCTGTGTTAAAATACACACCTCTTTTAGTCCAAAGTCCTCCTCCCTAGTTCTCAGAATGTCTTTGTTTACTTCACTAGAGCAGATGTTGAAAAACCTGCATTTCAGTCCAGCTGTGGGACTGCTCCCTTTACTACAAGTGCCTTAGTCCTAGCTTAAAACAAAACAATGATTTGTTCTATAATCAGTAACAGAGAATATATAACACCCCCATATCATCCTGCTATATTACTTTCATGACTGCCATGGGTCAAAGTCTCCAAAGGGTATTTTTTTGTGCAACTGCACTAAAATAGAGGTATTCCTACTTGTATCAAGCTACATTTTACATCTCTCAAGTTCTCTCTTGGTGTGTACACATGGCAGAATTTATATAACAACATGACTAAGAGAGCCAGCATTTTATCCTACAGAGTTATCTTCAACACTAGTCCCTAATCACGCATACGGTGTCAGCAGCACTGCAAATTAAAAAGACACATACTATGTAGGAGGAGACATGAGACCAGGAGCTCTAGCAATAAGCTCCATTTCACAGTGCAGTTTTTATACAGAGTAGCAGTTGTAAATTGTCTGAACTACTGACATAAAATAGAACTAGAAAGGTAAAGAATATTTCATATATGTCTTCAGTATTATCCAGCTCTGGCCCACACAAATACCACCAATAAATATAATAGTGGTAAATCATGCAACACTTCCGGAAGACTTATTATAAAGCTGCTTCCAACCTTCGGTTCTAAGCAAAATATAATCCTGCACATTGTGCTAGTGCTTTGTTTGGTACATGAGCCACTTTCAGGATGTGCCACTTGGCCAGCACTTTTGCCTCATTGCCAAGAACAGCAGCCATGCAAAATCATTTTTTGAAACTTGCATTTCCGTCATTGGAATTTTTATGTGGAAATACCACTACTGTGGTAACAGTGGTTTGGGTTTTTTACAATCTGGATTGTACTGCCTGCAAATTCAGGTAATACAACACTCACACTGAAACATGTAAGGATATTTACTTTTTAAAAGTGAAGTGAGGCAGCAGGACAGACTTCAGATTTTAAAGAGACCCAGGAGCGAATACATTGAATCCAGAGGTTTTATCTTGTGTTTGTGTGAAGAACAAATTCATCGATTTGAAAGATTTAATGGAATTTGCTTTTTAAAGCACATTACATTATAAAACGTGTTGAATATTTCAACTAGTTCAACTATTTCTAGTACAAATAGAACTATTACTGCTGTTTAACTCTGTATCTGTAAATACTGAACTCTTGTCCTCTAAAAAAGGCTTTGCATTTTCTCCTTATTTGCTGGGATTGACAGTAATCCCAGACAGAATCTTACTGTTTAAACATGACTGATTAAAAGCCAGATAAACTTTGAGGTATTTTAAAACACTCACTATACACATTTTTGTTTCATGACACTTTTAAAAAATTTGTTTCTGTAGTGCTATTGTGAGTTACCATTTTTAATCTTTTTCTTACTAGTGCTGGCAGTCATGTATAAATAGACATGTTTTGGATTCAGACAATCTGTGTCACTGCCTTGGAAAGCAAATTTAATGATAGAATGTTTCCATTAATCTATTTTATCTCTAAACTTTTATTCTCTTTCTTGCTTACTTTTTACTATTATTTTTCTTTCAGAAGAAATATGATCAAAATTACATCAGGCTTAGTCCTAAATGATTTTGAACACCTATCATTTTAACTTAATTTAGCAGAATGTGACAATGCTTGGCACCATTTATCATGCCCATCAAAGAAGAGACAGAGAGGTTTGGCAGAGCAGTTGATTGAGTTTCCTTTTGTTAATGAAAACAATACTGCTGACAGTCCATTAAAAACATTCCATTTCTTTTTAATATTCCTGGAGTAGCAAGAATAAAGCCAGAGGGAAAGCTGAAATTGGAAGAATTGTTATAGACTTCACTTCTCTCATTTGTGTTTAGACCTATAAGGCACTGGGTACTCTTGGTATTTTTTTTAGTCTGGTATTTGTGACAAAAGAGAAAAAGAGGAATGGAAATACCCCAGAAACTTGCTTTGGACATTCAAAAGCAGCTGCACCAAATTTGTTCCGTATAAAATTGTAACCCACATTAAAAAGATATTTCTTAGATTTTGTTCCTAGTGAAAAACAAATCCGAGTATCTGGACTTACCTACCACGTAAGTGTTCAAAAAATACATTTTAATACCTTAAAATTGTTCATTAAATGTGAATTTTAAAAGTACATCTAAAAAATGTAATATACTTAGACCTTAATTATATGATGCACCGAGTTTTGAGTCATCATGATAACTCATTTTTATTTTTAGGGGGTTCTGCAGTTGCAAAGAATGCCAACATTTTTTTCTTTTTCCCGTTGGAAAACTATTACTAATATAGTCTGCACATGCAACTTGAGAAGATCAGATCTTTGCAGCAAAAGTGATTACCTAGAAATTAGCTTTTTGTTTCACATGCCCTCCATTCTCCTCACAGCATTTTAGCAAAAATAGGAGAAGCAGCTATATCTTGCTGCTCCATTTGCCAATGATTGTTGTAACCGCTTGACTCTGCCTAGCAGGCTGCAGCTCCCTGTGAGCACAGCGGGGATTTCCTAGGGCCCTGTGACTGGTCGCATCCCGGAGTCCATTTGGGACAGCCCCGCTATCTGGCTCGGGCAGCCAGCAGCGTTACAACGCGGTGGTGATGAAAGAAGTAGAGAAGGGTCTCCCATGAGGGTGGTAAAATGGCTTTAATCCCATCTTGTCCCGGCACCCTCGGAGGCAGAGAGAGAGACCTCATGATCTGGGTGCGGGTTGGTTTTGTCAGGGGCCCAGGGGCGGTCCCTGGGCAGGGTTGGGGTACAGGAGCCAACAGGGAGAAACCGAGGGAGTGGCCAAGGCTAGGGCAGGGAAGGGGGGGAAGGAACATGGCAACGCAGAATTAGGGGGTTAACAGGCTACAAATGATATCTATTCTGAAATTTAATCCAAAAAGAAATTAGGTATTAATTTTGATCTGCTTCACTGTTTTTGTTTTAAAACAAAGAAATCTAATTAAAGGTGTAATATGCATGCTACAGAATAGCCTGAAGTATGTCAGTCCAATTTAAAAGAAAATTATACCTATATGGATGTAACTCTCTGTGCTATTTCCTCTTATCCTTATGAATCAGTCCTCCCACCTTATGAATCCCAGAATACATAAAGATGATGTTCTGCCCTGTTCTCTCTGATACTCTTTCTCGCAGTCCTAATGCAGTCTTTCCATCTGTGATGGGTACCCAAAACTAATTCACAGCTGAGTGGTAACATTTGCTAAAAAGATAACCTTGAACTCTGCTTACCTGCCAAACAGTATTCAACAAATCTCTTCCATATCCTCTCCTTTAGTTTTTATTGTCTCTGAATCTTTGTAATTGTGTAATGGTTGGACAAAATAGAGAAAAAGGACAGGTTTAATTAGTATAAGCAAAACCTTTGTAAATTATTCATGGAGATTCACCGTTTTCAGTTGCCAAAGCCTCACTCTTGGTTTATTTAAACTTTTTTAATAGCAATAATAAGATTTCAATGCAAATGAAGCTATTCTAAATTAAGGCTCACTTCTCAAATACTTACTGCAAACAAAAAGCACCTATCCTATCCCTATCCTCTTACTGGGCTGAATAATAATTTGAAAACAAAGGTAGAGCAGATAAATCAACTCAGATTTAATTCATTCATTAAATATCACATATGTCCACATATGATTCTTATTTGGGTTAAAAAGTGTAAGTCAATACACCATAAAGTTAACACAATAACAGCATGTTACAATGAAAAGCACAGATAAATGAAATTGCTAAATTGATCCTTTTTTTTCCTCTAGGAAGCAGTTAAAAATATTCCAATTTCTCCCAGGTTTCAGAAAATTAAATAGTAGTTGTTATTTGGGTTTTATTGTTTGGAGTTTTTATTTTTTTTTTCATCTAGTGAGAAATTGTCAAAATTAGAGAATACAGAGCAACTGTCTAGTGACTCAGCAGAACTGTTTGTTCTCCTTTATTTCTATGGCAGGCAATACTTGTTACACTTTTTTTCCTCAAAATCTTCTTCCTTTTTCCTTGAATTAATAACCTTATATGCAGACTGTGAATCTGTTGGTTGTTTTTTGGTTTTTTTTTTTTTTTTTTTTTTTTTTTTTTTTTTTTAATTTATTTGCAAGCTTGGAATCCCTCCTTTTGGGAGCTTCTGTGATACTACTTGTGGACACAAAGAGCCATATCAGAAGCCAGGGTGTTTTAATCCTAAAGAAATATAAAAATTTAAAACCCACAGAGTACACTATTAATGTAAAGAAGCAGTATATGTCATACAAAATTTCATCCAGAGACTGCAGATGAAAAAACTGTGGAAGAAAAATGCCTATAATTTTATGATGGACTTGATTGGTTTATAAGCTATGACTGATAATAGAAAATGTCGCTACAGCAGAAAAAAAAAAGCTCTGTACGGAAATAGGGAAATCTGTGAGTGACGAATGTTCGCACTGAGAGTTTGCCATCTTGATTATGAGTGGTGCAGGACATCAGGACACATACAAAATGCAATGTCTGGGGGAAAAAATATACTCTATTAAAATGCTGACACAAACTGTATTCTTTAAGGCTGTTCTTGAAATAATTCCTCAGGTTTATTGAATGGAAGCAAAATGAAATATTTTTCATTTATACGAAGTTTTGTTTCACTCATATGTGAACCTAAAGACAAAATCCCAATTTTATGAAGGCTCTGGCTTCCCAGGACTTATATAAAATTTATACTAATGTGAATTTCTCTAAAGTAAATATTTTAAACAGAAAATGTATCCTCTTTATGAGCACTAGCATTATTCTCTTCATCTCTGTCTCAGCAAAGTGAAACTCTAGCACTTAGTAGCAGAACTAGCGTCTGGTTTTCCTGACATGTTTCACCTTGCAGAACTAAAAAACACTGCTTTTCTTTATACAGGAAACCTTTTTTCTTTGTCTTTTTCTTTTTTTTTCCTGTCCTTTTTGTTTTAGAAGTGTACCCATGCACATGCACACACATACTGTTACAGACAATTATTGCTTGAAGAAAAGTGTCACATATAGACAGGATAGGGAACAGTCAGACTTATTAGTGTCTTATACCTAATTTTTCTTACAAAAATTTTGACTGCAGCTGCCAAGACCAGGTAACTTTTTTTCTTCCCTGTATTTCTTTAATTTCTTTCCTCTGATAATATCGAATTTTCTATCACCTATGTTGAAAGCATGGAATTTTTCCAGCATTTCTCTGCTATTTATGTTAAGGCAAAGGTGAATTCATAAGTATTTCTTTTCCTTTTTTATTTTTTAAGTTTCATTATCTAGTTTTGCTTTGTTTTGCTTGTATAGTACTGGAGAATTCTGCACTGCTGTATTTTAAATTTTAATTTTAGCACTATTTTTAATAATTTCTCTCATTTATCTCTTAAAATTTATTTTAATTCCTTAGCATCTACAGCAAACAATTTTTGGTGAGGTTATGGTGTTAGCAGCACTCTCTTTTGCTCAATTAATATGAATTTCCGGAAGTATATAAATTTTGAAGTATAAGAAATTTCAAAGATACAGATTGAAATGATGCAATTTAAAAACTTTTAAGACTGTTTTTTTAAACCATGAAGTATCTTGGAAATATCAAAATCTGTACTCAGACTTTAAATTTCAAGTAACACCTTAAAATTTAACTTGTCACAAGTTTGGTGAAGTTTTAACACTCAGTGACTCCGTAATGATCTTAACAAAACTGTAACTGAAATTTTTCTTTACAAGTATCTGCACAAGACATATCCTCAAGGACAATTGTATAGTTACCTCAGATTCACCTTACATGAAAAATTTGAAACCTAAAGAAAAAAAGGAACATAGCGCTGGAAGGATGTGTGTATCACATATGCCCTGAGAAAGGAGTGGAATCTAGAACTAAATGTACTGTAGTTTCACAGAAACTTTTACATATAGTTATAACAACAAATCTGTTGAAATTATTGGAGACCAATTTGTGAAGAAATCAACCAGCTCAAGGAGAAGTGAGTATTATTAGAATCGGAGCTAACTTTACAGAAAGCTATTATTAATTGCTATCCAAATTGAATTTGATGTGGCAGAGTCTGAAATATTAGCTCAAGAAACTACAGAGCATGTCTGTCTGTTAATTCATTAGGAGTGCAATTTCCCAAACACTGGCAGAACGCTGGCAGAAAAATTGTGGTTAACAGCACACAGTTCACTGGAGCTACTCAGCACCAGCTTTACAGGATCTCCTTTACATTAAAACAAAGCAATGTTTCATGATGCAGGTCATCAGCTCTTCTGCATTCCTCATAAAATGTTTTAGGGTTGTAAGTGTAAAAAATGGAAATCTAGTGATGTCTGTTTTGTTTCTTTTTATTACAATCAACACTACTACAACACAAAAAAACACAGAGAGTGTTATTAATCTGCCTGGAGGCTGAACTTTACAGTATCAGTGAACCAGTTGCCAAAGACCTTTATAGTCAGTAGAGAGACATAGGTGTGCATAGGACATGCACTCCCATCCTAGTTAGGTCAAATGCCCGGTGTAAACCTTAACATGTACATTCATTTCTCCTCTATAAGAAAACCTCAGGTCATTAGATCAGGGGTGGATTTCCTAAGCAGAAACACTTAATATTAAATGGCATAATTGCATCTTACTGTTTATTTACATTTGTTTGCATAACTTTTGCCTTGTTTGACAGACATTTTCACCCTGTTTTACAATTACAGTCTAATCAGGTAAAACTGTGTAGAAATCCAGGGGCCACTGGTTTTTTTATTTTAAATGTTTTTGTACTTCTCCAGTTACAGAAAGCAGAATATATTTAGTGACTTATACTGGCATAGCCTGATTTTGAAACTTACAGAAGATACATGTGAATATTTTTGATATGAGCAAGAATTACATAGTGCTAGTGAGAAATATTAACAATTGTCTAAATGCAATTTCCCCACCCCTTTGTAGTGCATTTCACTTACCGAAATGTATAGATCTTCAAGAAAGTCACTGTATGTCGAACAAAACACAGGGTGAGTTGTTGCCTATTGTTTATGTGTTTCTATATCTGTGGCATATCTGGTGGTTTGACCTTGGCTGGACGCTGGGTGCCCACCAGAACCGCTCTCCTCAGCTGGACAGAGGAGAGAAAATATAATGAAAAGCTCATGGGTTTAGATAAGGACAGGGAGAGATGTCTCACCAATCACCACGATGGGCAAAACAGACTTGGGGAAGTTAGTTTAATTCAAATCAACTAGATCAGTTCTAAATCAGAGTAAGTTAATGAAAATAAATCCTTGCACCACCACTCCTCCCTTCTTCCCTGGCTCAGATTCACTCCTGAATTCTCTACCTCTTCCCCTTCAGTCTCAGGGGGATGGGGAATGTGGGCTGCAGTCAGTTCATTGCATGTTGTCTCTGCAGGTCCTTCATCCTCAGGAAGACTCCTCACATTCATCCGCTGTTTCCAGTGTGGGATCCCTTTCATGGCAGGCAGTCCTCCATGAACCTCTCCAACACAAGTCATTCCTACAGGCTGTAGTTCACAAACTGCTCCATAGGGTTCACAAACCTGTCCATAGGGTGCAGACCTTCAGGAACAGTCTGCTCCAACGTGGGTCTCTCACAGAGTCATCGGTCCTGCCAGAATCCTGCTTCAGAGTGGACTTCCCATGGGGTCATAGCCTTCTTCTGGCACCCACGTGCTCGAGTGTGGGGTCCTCCACAGGCTATATGTGGATATCTGCTCTACCACATACTTCTGTGGGCTTCAGTGGCACAGCCTGTGTCACCATGGTCTTCACCACAGGCTGTGGGGGAATGGCTGCTCTGGCACCTGGGTCATCTCCTCTCCGTCTTTCTTCACTGCCCTGGGTATCTGTTTCTCTCACACATTCTCTGGCAGTCATTTTTCTGCACTTTCCCACTCTTCTTAACTGCGTTATCCCAGGTGCTACTACCGTTATGGATAGGCTTGGTCTTGACCAAGGGGGTTAATCTTGGAGTCAGCTGGCATTGACTCTCTCAGATGTAGGGGGAAGCTTTTAGCAACTTCTCACAGAAGCCACCCTGGCAGACCCTTTTAACAAAAACTTGCCATGCCAACCCAACACAGCATTTTACCATAACATAAGGATGGAAGGTTTCTGTCCTAATGATCTTGTAATCCATATATGTTTATAGATTAAATAAGATTTTACCTCTGTGCTGGTTTTGGATGGGATAGAGTTAATTTTCTCCTTAGTAGTTAGCAGGCATCTATGCTTTGGATTTGTTCTAAAAACAGTGTTGGTAAGATAGAGATATTTTAGCTGTCGCTGAGCAGGGCTTACACAGAGTCAAGGCCTTTTCTGCCTCTCACCCCACCCCACCATTGAGAAGGCTGAGGGTGCACAAGATGTTGGGAGGGGACACAGCCAGGACAGCTGATCCCAACAGATCAAATGGATATTCCAGATCATATCACATCAGGCTTGGTATATAGAGATGGGGGAAGGAGAAGGGAACATTTGGGCTGATGTCATTTGTCTTTCCAAGTCACCATTACGTGTGATAGAGCCCTGCTTTACTGGAAATAGCTGAACACCTGCCTGCACATGGGAAGTGGTGAATGAATTCCTTGTTTTGTTTGTGCATGCAGCTTTGCTTTACCTATTAAACTGTCTTTATCTGAACCCCTGAGTTTTCTCGCTTTTCTGATACTCTTTTGCTGGTGGGGGAGTGAATGAGTGAGTGTGGTGCTTAGTTGCCAGCTGGAGTTAAACCACAACAACCTGCAAGACAAAAATAATTCAAATATTTCACTTGCTGTGTAAGAGATTACGTGCCTCATGTATTCTGGAAGGCTAAGTTGTGACTAAAATGGATGGTTCCTTGGCTGAATAAAGTAAGATACTGTCATAGCATTACTGCAAACTGAAATACCAGAGCTCTAGCATGACTTTTTCCAAATAATTTTAGCCCTTTCTCTGAATATAACTTAAAAATTTACAGTCTAAATCCAGATGCTACATATGAATTATCAAGTGGACAGTTATGAAACAGTATAGTATTGCTCGTTCATTTTAGGAATGGAAATTTCATGTTTCTGGTTCTATTGATGGAGCCATGCCAAATTCATGAAAGTGTGATAATTTCCAAGGTGGCAGAAGAAGCATAACAGTTGAATGAATCTGAAATTACCCTTACAGAAAAAGATCTGTAGAATTAAATAGAGAATAATCACCTTTCTCCAGGAACTGTAAGCCTCTCTATAACAAGGATGTAATTCTCTATTAAATTCTATAGACTGGATTAAACCTTGAACAGAAAGAATCTAATTTCTTGTTAAATTTCTTAACTTTGTAGAGGAATTTTTTTATAACTGTATTTCATTCTACAGAACCTATAGAAATATATTTTCCACTTCACTAGGCCTTCTGCAAACCACATTTCCTGACTTTAAAAGATAGCAAAGAATGATTATCCTTTGTGCAAAAGAACATTTATGCTTACACTGACCAAGCCAGTCTCTCTTAGTGTCAAAGGGTGAAAGGAGTAGATGTCAGTATGCTGAGATCTTCTTCAGAGAGAAGAAAGAGCACTCCTCACACAGTGGAACCAAAGCCCTTTATACAAGATCTCTGCTTGAGAAAGCATGTAGCCACAAAGAGGACTAAAGCTTCTTCTGTTCTTAGGACCATGGTTTCCACTAATAATATATATCTAGCTGTGCTTGACTCTAATGGGTATTTCTGGTGAAAGACTTCAGTCTGCAGCTATCTTTTGACACACAGATTTAACCTGCACCAGTTTGTCATCTGGATGGTTCTCCAGACTCCTCTGACTGTACTGATGAGAACAGGATAAATACCTCCATCTTTGAGGTTGACTAGGGTGACTGATATGATGTAAGATCTATGGTTGACACGTGTCCTTCCAAAAGGCTGGGAAAAAAAATCATAGAGAAGCTTAAATGACACTGGTCCTTATCTATATACTGTTGAATTAAGCCATAGATTTCCACCGAGTATAGTTTAGCTATTTCACATGTTCATATCTCTGGTGACAGAAAGCTATCTCTGGTCTTCTCAACCTGTAAGCTCAATTCCACTACTTTGTCTCATTAGGGACTGTTCAGTTGCCTAAACATAATTGTTGAGTGCCTTTCAAAATTTCCTAGGATATCTGGTAGATAACTGAGGCTGGGAGATTTGGATCAAAAGAAACAGAAGGTTCATGCTCTTCTTGTCTAGCATCTAGAAACCCAAGGGAATACCCCAGAGTCTGTGTTTAGCTCACTGCCAGTGTTAGGCAGATGTGTTGAAAGTATATAATAAAGCTTATAAAATAGAGTCTCTTTTGGGTTTTGTTTTATTTCTAGGTGTGTGGAAGAATTTTATAGTATATGGCAAAAGAATATGTAAAAGAGATCTTCAGTAAAGTCTCCTGGAGTAACCATCACTTGTCTGAGAATAAATTCAGACGTTCAAGTGGCCCTCCTCTGTTCCTAACTAAAGAAATAATTTATTATTCATTTAAAGGTTTGTGTTTTTTAATATGAAAAATATTGATCAACCTCTGCTATCAGTTCTTTGGCTAGCCTGTACACATGGATATGTTAACAATTTTATACTTTCCAACAATCTAAATAGGTCATGTTTGATTACAGCTGGTGGTGGGGTCCGTGGCTGCGACCCAGGAAGAGGTGACCGGTCCGGGGAGATGGTCCCGAAAGGAATCGCCTGCCCGAGGTCTGGTATCTTCCTCTCAGCTGCTGGCAGAGGAGCCCTTGCAGAAGCTGTCAGCTCTTTAGTGATATCAGCTCGTGATTCCAGCTCAGCTCTGCAGGGCTGCCTCTAAGGCCAAACCAGACCAGAGAGAGAGACGAGAAGACCCGTGTGGCTGGTTCCGCACGAAGGGAGCTTTATTGGGGGTTCCCTCCGGCGAAGGGAAGGCCAGGGACGAGCTCCCCTCTACAGAGGCGAACTGGTCTTCTTTTATAGGGATACAGGGGATCAGCAAGGGGACCAATGGGTTACAGAGGGTCTGGGACAGACCAATGGGTTACAGAAAGATCTGCATAGGGTCTCCCAAAGGATTGTGGGTCTACCTTTCCTCGCCATGACTCCAAAGTCCTTTCCAGGGAGTCTTGCTGGGTGATTGCGAAATCTCTTATCTCAGCAGACATCCCTCCAGGGCAGTGGCTGGGCATATCCCACAACGTTCATATAGCTTTTCAAATATTTTTTTATCTGATCGCTGCATGCCTTTTGAAGTGTCAATTCTTCACACCGAATATTCTATACTAAGAAGTATATTAAGAAATTAAGCCTATCTCAAATTTCTGTGTGTGCATGTTTGTAAATGCTTTGAGGCATCTGGCCAGTCCTGCAAAACAGCTTCAGAAAGCTCTGAGGAACTATTATAGAAGTGGGGTGCTGTGTCAGTCCAAAAGTGCTCTGGCCATGTTGCTTCAAAAAGCCTGAGAAGATGGACAATGCAGGCAGGAAAATTTCAAATGCAGGCAGGAAAATTTCAGAATAACATGTTACGCCAGCTGTTTTGAGGCTTGGTGAAGCATTTTATTTTGGCAACAAGCATTAGATAGACTTTATTAAAAATAATGACAGCAAACAGATGGTCCCTCTTCATGGAATTATACTGAAGACATTTGTGATTTTTTTTCTTTGAATGAATTGCAACAAACTATTACATTTAAAAATCATGCAATGTTTTAAGGAGTGAAGAAATTTTAATTATGATCCTGTCAGTTTGTTTAGTAAGAATTTTTCACCTAAAAAAATAAAGAAACTGAAACACAAACATGCTTCCAAATAGTTTGGACATTATGTATAACTAACATTGGTTTAAACTGTGTGTGAAAGAACAGTGTAATAAAACATGTTAATAGTGTTTGAAAGATTATCTTTTTTTCTCAAGAATAAAAAGACATTTTTCAGTAAGGAAATATGCAGACATATTTAAAAACTTTAATCTCATGAAAAGCTTCATCTGGACAGAGGACATAAGTCTTCAGTTGTTTTTAGGGTAAATAACCTCTATAAATTCAAATATTTTTAATCATGATGAAGGGCAAGCTGGTAACAAAGGGTTATTGGGAAAGACCAGTGAAAAATCCCATCATATGCATCAGCCTTGAGCATTGCATGAACAGGTCTCTTCACTTATTTCCTTACAGTGTGCCATTAATGCCTCATCATGAATTTCTTTGTCAGGTTGAATCCTATTGACTTAAGTTTTGTCTGATTGAAGAGAGTATACATGGTTTTTACTTGTGTGACCAGTAAATAAGTTTTAAAAGAAACTTTCCTCTCTAAATTATTTACGATGTAGTACTGTCAGCCAATTTCTGTGAAACCCCACTGAAGCTGTGTGAAAGCACACCAAATGTGTTCTTCCTTCCCTTCAAATATGTGTCCCAAACAAAGAATGGCTGTGTGGGGCAGCATCTGTGGTTAGTCCATTAGCTCAAGGGAGAAAGAATTACACTGCAGAGCTACAGATTCCCCCTCTCCTGATGGCTCCTCTGAGTGGTCTGTGCATTTCTCTGTAGTGGAAAAGAGACCTTACTTTCAGTTTGATTCTGCTAAAAAACGGAGATTATGGATTTGAAATTCAGATCATACAGTGCTGTTTTTACATTTTTTATATTATTAAACTACCAGAATATTAGCACTGCAAAGTCAAGCACTTAAATTATCAAACGTATTATTTAAGGTCCCTAAGCAATCTTAAATCTGCCTCTCTTTCAGTATACCCTTTTGATGGGAGATCTCATTATATTTTTCAGGTGGTTCCCCTGCTCCATTTGTTACAAAGATAGATATTGTTGAGACTACCTAAAAGAACCAGAGAACTGTAGAATGGCTTGAATTGGAAAGGATCTTAAAGATCATCTAGTTCCAACACCCCTGCCACAGGCAGGGATGCCACTCACTAGACCAGGTTGCTCAGGGTGAGTCTGACCTGGCCTTGAACAGTTCCAGGGATGGGGCAACCACTTCTCTGGGCAGTTTCTCAGATTGGTAAAATTCATGAGGTTTTGCCTGTAAGACCCTCTATCTTTTTTGTGTGTTTGTAGTGAATTTGTCAGGGAACTGAGAAGATAAGTAAATTTTTCTTGTGGTTAATGTAGTCAAATGTCAGCCTGGATATATGTTTGCCACAAATGCCCTTAAGTGAAAAATGATGCAATAAATGTTTATCATTCACTGCCTATTCCAATAGAAGAATGGAATGCTTCTAATTTACTTTGAATGACTGAAATTGTTTTCCTTTACTGACAATGGAAATGAATAGATGTTACTAGATTGCCATCACCTTAACCTCTGTGTTCTCCCCTATTACCGCAGGCCTGGTTCCTACGGTATATCACCGTGTCCCGCAGCCATAGGGAGAAGAAGGAGAGAAGATCCAGCAGGCAGGAATTGTGCAGCAAGATTGATTTATTTAATTATTTTACAAACTCTTTATAGACTTTTTTCTTCATAGTCTAATTGGAGAAGGGACCAGCCACCCCTTGGGGGTGATTGGCCAAAATCCTAAAACATCCATTGTCAAAATATTTTTCTACTATACCACAAACAAGACTTTCCAAGGTTGCAGGTGGCTTGGTTGTTTACATTCCCTGCTACCTCTTCTGTGAGAGAAAAAAAGTCTCTCACAGACTTAGAAAATAACAAGAAAATCCTCACTAACAGCATTTTTGTACCTACACTCCACCTTGAAAATTGCTGGTAAAATCCTAATAGCTACAAATTTCAAATGAAATTGAAAGAAGCTGCCTTTTGGTCAAAGAAAATCAGGTTCCAGATGTTTCATATGTAGCACAAATATTAACATTGAGTTGTGTTGTGCTGTGCGAATGTATCAGCTTAGTTCTGGAAACTGTCAGGCAAAAAGAGAAGTCTTTCCAATTTCAAGCCTCCATACACTCTTCATTAACATGAGCACTCATTGGCTTGGCCTGGCATCAGCTCAAGAGTCTCTGCACAAGGTGATTTTTCCAGTAGTGCCGTGTAGGCTATATGCGGACAAGTTGTTTGTGCTTAGTGGTGAAGTTGGACAATAGCAAAATTTTTATTTTGGAGAAATGTTATTTCAAATTTCTGAAACACAAGAACAATGTCCAAAAGAAAATTAAAGGGACTCATGCATGATAAATTTGATTTGGGGATACATACATAAGGATTGAAATTGTAATGGTATTCAATAATTATGAGTTTAGAGCTAAATCCCACGTCCAGAAAAAGTCACATTGTGGATCTTTGTAAGTATTTAGTCAGCCAATTCCTTGTGTCCTTCTGGTTAATTGAAGGATGTGGGAGTTTAATAATATTAAAACAAAAATCTGTATGTGCAAGCACATAAACAACTAATGTTACTTAATCTATGTGTATCAGAGGCTTAGCATATGGTAACATGATTTTGATAGCTTGACTATCTGGAGTAAGAAAAAAAGAGAGAAAGTTACTAAGTTGTTATGTATAGCTTGGCTGTAATGGTTACAACTATTTTTATCAGCTGAGGATTTATTTGCTCTTATTACTCTATTATCATATGCCATAAATCCTACAGACCAAACTATATGATTATACATGTAGCTTATGCTGTGTATTTGAAAAAATTAAAAAGAAAAGAAAGGAAGTTTTAGAAATATTTTAGCTCATTTCTTATTTTTTATTATTACTATTTTTCATGCCCTTCTACTTTGAGTCAGGTTGGCTTCTTTACCATGCCCTCCAGATCATGGGATACGCAAGGAGAGGAAAATGATAGCTAATAAATTTTTGAAACCTCTAAAAATTACCTTCTGTAAAATAGTTTTCTATATATTATAATGTCACTATTTTATGGCCTGATGTTTCCTGACCTTCCATTATGAGAAGCTGAGGCCCCTTTTCAATGGTGTGAAGCTCACATTTATAGCCTTGTGTGGTTGTAAGATATTGGCCCTTGAACATGTTACTTATGGATAAGAGAGAATTGCTTGTTCTGGGGCTCAGTATTATTTGAATGCATAGAAAAGAAAATAGGGGAAACATGATTTTGGTATTTGTGTCTGACAATATATACTTCAGAAATAGATTTAAAACTTAATAAAAAATGCTGACGCTAAAAGCCCCAACATATAATTGACTACCAAGATTTTATTCCATCATGTGGATACTTTACCATGGCTCTCTGTGGAAACACAGCACTTGCTAGAGTAGAAGTCATTTTCAAACAATCTTAAAGAATTTATTCCAACATCTATAATGACTCAGTAAAGCTGTTAATGAGATAGACTGAAAGAAGTAGCAGACCTTAACTGGGTAATTTTGCAAAGTGATGTGTACTTAAAGTTACTAAAAAATTAGGTTTACTTTAGGAAAAAAGTCACTAGTTTTTCAAAATCCACAAAGCTATAGTATCAATGTTTATCAGAAAAGGGTCCAGTTCACTGTGCTTTTATTGTAAGAATAAAATTATTTATGTTTTATATTTGAAAGATGCATTTCTTCAAACTATTTCAGTGGTAGAACTGGAAATCTTCAATTTTGAATGAATGCTTTTTTAAAGGATTTGCCACCCTTGGTTATTAACCCTCAGTGTTAACAAATTCAGTAGACCAAACATCTGCTACTGCTTCCAGTTTAATCCTTTACCAGTCTCCAAATTTATGCTTTTGGAAGAGAATTAATCTTTCAGTGTAAATTATGCACGTTTTATTTTGTTTAAAAAAAAAAGGGAATCACCTAACTTTATTTGAAATCTGCTTGCAGTTTGAAAACCTGATATTTCTGTTCGCAGTTCAGAGAAGATGATGAATAAATATGATGAAGGAAGCATTGAAAAAAGGGTTAGAGACTAATGATCTCTTTTGTTTGGTGCTTTGTTTGGAACCATAGAATTTGTACTGTCCTCTTGAACTATACTGTGATGCAAGTTCATGTTTACCATATCTGTGTGGGAAAGAGCTGATACTATGTTTGAACACTCTCTGCACACTGGATACTTAGAACGCAGGTTTCTAACTCATGACATTAGATTGAATCTTTTCAAGTGCTTACTTTAGCTTGAAAATCTTTTTCTACTTAGTAAAATCTTGTGTTTTAAAGTACTGCTGGAGCTGCACAGGAGTTTTATCTGCAGTAAATCATGAAAGATCACAATATTGAGTCTCAGAGGTTTTAGATATATTAACACTCCAATAGAATGCTAAAGATTTTATTTTACTAGCAAGAACTTGGTGTAACTTGACCTTATAATAGGAAAATAGGATTTTTCTATTCAGGATTTCTAAATGCAGTATCAGGGCAGATGTGGAAAAACCCCCCATCATAATGTTTTAAACACTTCTTACAGTAACTGCATTTGCAGTGCTAGAAAAGAAGTTGTATTTAAGTATTTATTTTAGGAAATCCAAATTAAGTACTCCTATTTCTGTCTCCTCTTCATAACGCTCACAGCTACATTGTATTAGGCTGTTCCTTTAGAAATATTGCAGAGGAATTAATATTTTGTGAAAGAATTCCTGAGTGCTTCAGTGCAGTTAATTTAAGGAAAGATTAATAGAAATTTCAGCTGAACACAAAGGCAGCCCAGAAACCTTGAGAAGTTGCTTAAAAATTGCTTTTTCATGATTGCTGAAGACTGCATTGCTATTTTTTGAAAAAAAATCCAGTATGTTGCTCTAGTATGATCAATCCTCTTGTGCAGTCTAAGTACTTTAATATTGTTTGGATATCTTCCAGTTTAAATCTTGTGTTGTTATTCACATTCAGATTTTGAAGAACATAAAAAAGGAATCTTAGTAAACATGTAATAATGGTTTAGATGGATAGACTGTAAACAGAGGAGGCAGGGAAACTGCAAAGCAGTAGTGGTTCTCAGGTTACAGACTACCTAAAGAACAATCTTCATGTACAAAAAAGAAGAGATAAATGACTGATACACCAGAAGGCTGAAGCTATGTCAGACACTAGAAAAGAAATTATGGGATGGTATTGCTAAAAATTTGAAAGCTTGCTTTAAGCATCCTTCTACCTCAAAAACACTCCAAAGTTTTGGGAAGCAAAAGGCTTTTATGTACTGATTTAATTTGTTTCTTTTCCTTTTTCTTCCTCTTCTGTCACAAGGGCAAGAATAGCTGACACCCATTATTTTCATGGAGCAAAAGTATACTCCTGCATGGAATACCTGTGAGCATTTTGGTGTTGTACACCAAATTCAAAACAAACTAGACTAAAAACTCCAATGCACTAGAAAAGAACTACAGCGACTATTGTGTGTGTTTTTTTGTTAACTGTAACAAATTTGGCGCTTTAAAGGGCATGACCCTCCATATAGGAGGTGGAGACTAGAGGACAGAGAGCTAATCGTGGGATTAATGTAGATTTTATTTATAATCCCTCCTGTGTTTACATGCTTTTATCCACTGTTAGTGTGGAAACAAGACAAATCCCCTTTTAATTCTTGTTATTAATGAAGATTTGTCCAAAAGCTTTATTGTGTCTTCAGTGAAAGCCTCATGCTTGGGAAATGCATAAGCTTACCAGTGCAGCTGGAGGACTTAGAGGTATTATTCCTCAGGGACTTGCAGTACCATTTCAAGTTCAAGACGGGCGTGGTGGGAGCACATCTGTTTGTGTGTCACATCATGTTGCATTTTATTCTGATACAGGAGGACCATTGCTGTGGATGTGGATGTGGAGGGCAGTGCTTGCCACCAGCTCCATCCCACCATTCCATCCTGGATCCTGACCGTTGTTACAGTATTATGCTCAGCAGCACCAGCTTGCTCTAAAGAGTGCATAAATCTTGAGTAGGCATATGTAGGCTCAGGGCTATTTAAACAGGACACTGAGCATTAGCCCCAGCATCTTTTGGCTCATTTAAGGTTTTCATTCATAGTTAACATGGTAATGCCTGAACTCAGAAGAGAGGATTGTTGTGAATGGCATGAGGAAAGGGATGCATAGTGTGTGCAATAATTTCACCAACAATAACAATCCCAGCTTTGTACCTTCTTAGCCAGAGATGATTTGTTGAAGTATCCTTTTTCAAATACTAAAAAAACCCCTTCCCAAGCTCAGTTGAATGTTGCACAAAGTCCCCTGCCATACTTTATGGTTGGAAGCATTTGGTTCAAGGGCTTACAAGACTTGGTTCAAGAATTACACCATCTTTACTTTTGGAATTCTTTAGAAGGTACTTATGAGCATTTTTTTGTTTAACCATACTTTTGGAACATGCCTTTTTCTTTGTTCAGTATACAGATGCTGAGATCTCCAGCTTGAAGATTTGGTGTGAGCTGTCCAAATTTTAGTGACCTATAAGAGATATAGCTAATACGAACTGAATGGCTTTTGGTTTTTGTTCTTTATTGACAACCTCAGTACAGGATTTTTTTTTGTAAGAAATGTCTGTCTCTGAGTTCTAACCAATATATTTTGAAGGCTAGGTTATAATCAAATGTTTTATTATCTTTGCCTCTGTTGATGCTCTATCAGATAATATGCTGTTGGGAGCTTTTGCCTGACCAAAGTACAACATTAATAAATAGACTATGTACCCTTTCCAGTGGTTTGAGCCAGCATTCTGCAGTGTGCAGGCTGAGTTATGAAAGGAATGTGGGAAGGCAAAAAAACCCCAAATACTCACAAGATTATAACAAGAGTGACTCAAATTATGAGGAAGAGAAATCTTACTAAGGTTTTCTTGATGAAATTACTTTCTTCACTGCATGAAAATTAGAGAATCCCTAGATCCAAGCCCCATTAATACCCCAAAGAAGACTCTTGCCACCACAGGAAGTCAATTATCTCCATGGTAACCAAAACAAACAGTGAATATTGCTTTAGCAGCCACAAAGAATAAAAATTGCATCTAAAATTAATTTATGTCTTGGGATCAGACACTTGAGATGAGAGAACTGGTCCATAAAGTACCCCAGAGGAGCTAGTAAAAGGAAAAGAAAGTCACTCCCTTTGAAGAGCACAGGGAGCTGTGCTTCGAGTGCATAAATTTGCTTTCCTGCTTTTTAAAAGAATATTGTCAATGTGTCCATATTTACATGGATTGTCCCTTAACTTTCCTCTATGAATCTTATTCTTGGCAAAGGTTTGGCAATAATTGCCTGAAAAGACAATTACCTCGTAATCTGCCTCGCTGTGCAGAAGGATCTCTTCTTTATTGCATTAATTAATTTGGGACGAATTAATTTATTCCTATTTCCTTTTTTGTCTAAAAAAATGCATAGAATTTGTTTTATAAGTATTTCAGTGGAATAAAGAAAAAGAGAATTCAAACTTGGAACTATATAAAATTTTCTTCACGTTTATAAAGTGTGAAGACAAGCTCATAATACAAAAACAAGTAAGGTGATCAAAATATGGAAAAGGCCACCAAAATCATGTGATTTCTGTGTAACAGTGCAGTTAATCCAGATATTTGAGCATTTGCAGCCAACAACAATACTGTATTTCTCTTTAGAATCCTCCTTTTCTACTGTTGAACAAAACTGTCTTAAAACAATTAAAACAATGGCTTTAAAAACAATTGTATCGATATATCTGAGATATTGTCTGTATAAATGGGCTTTGGTTCATGCCACGGAGCCTAGGGAATAGCATCCTTATCAGAAGTGCCTTCAGTCACTGACATTTAGGAAGACCTAGCCAAGACGAGATCGTTCATCACATATACCCTTTTTCTGTTATTAGTCACTGAGCAGCTCCATCAGCCACAGCCAGAGAGAGTACAGGTGAGCCTCTGGTCTGTTAGGGTATGTCTCAAGTTCTTGCAGTAAGCATAAATAATGCCCAGAGTTTCAAAATGATTCAAATCTGGCATCTCCTACTACAACACCTCAATAAGTGAACTTTCAAAATGCTTTTTCTCAGGTAGGCCTGCTGTGTATTGAATGCCTTGAATGTCTGGCCCTTTGCCTGAGTTTTTGTGTCATTTTTCTTATTTTTATATTATGAGAAGTACAATTTAGTTTTGTCTTAAAAGTGTGTTTTTCCCAACACCCTATGCCTTCTCCCCCCCCCCCCCCCCCGCCCACTTTAAAAATGCAGTATTGTGACATTTGTGTCCTCAAAAAAACAGCACAAAAATCTTTGGACTGTTAGTAAGACATAGCAAAAAGAGCCTGGAAAAATACACAGACAGGTGAGAATTGCCATTATTTAACTTAAATAATTCTTGCCACGCCTTTCAGCTTTCACTGTGAATTATCATCTTTGTACAGTACAATGCAAAGAAAAACACTAGTGAAGAATTTTGATCCATATGCTTTCCCCAGCCAATGACATTTTCTCCAATATAACAAAACAAGAAAGTTAAAGAGGATTTCTTGCCATTTGAATATTATTGACAATTATTAAATGATGAAAGGACATTGCAGCCAGCTCTAAAATGTTCCCAGAGGGAAGAGCCTGTGCTTGGTCCATTTTTTCCTTTTGTTAATCTATTAAAAATTGGAAAGAAAACTTAACGTATTAGAAATATTTTAAAATTATGGTCTGTGGGCTAAAGTTGATTGCAGTCACTAAAAATGACTCAGAACACCTTTTCCTGTTAGCTATAGAGATTCATCTTCTGGCCTGGCTAGCCAGTTAATAAGTGAAGCCAGACATGACAAATCTGAGCCTTGGCTCCTGTTTTCATTCATTAAATTTCATTAAAGAAAATGCAAACATTTAAAATAAAGTCCTGCTGTCACTTTAGCAATTGCTTTCATGGAAAAGGGATTCTGTGTGACTGCAAAATGTGCCCATGAGATAGTATTTTTCTCAAGTGATTTGAAGTTTAGACATCCAAGCTGTATTTGTCAGAACACTCATTGGGACTGACGAAGCAAGGCAGGCTGGTGGCCACTGTTCTGGAACCAAAATCATGTGACTACCTGTGACATACCTGTCATGAAGAGTCCCTAGTACATTCTAGTTCCCAAATTGTGCCCATGAGCTCTTTCAAAAAGTGAGAATTAGCATTGCCTAAAATCACGCCAGGCAAAGTCTGAATAAACACCACCAATGGTCTTGCCCTAAAGGGATTCTGAGCATTACTTACCTTATTAGCATACATCAATCCCCAGTGTGGGCACCTGTCCCTGTGTGAAAATTCCTGTCTTTTTCTACTCTCCTTAAAGAAGGAGACCAGTTAGGGTCACTTGCTTATGTTTTAGAGGGCTGAATCCAGAGGAGAGAAATATAATTCTTATCGATAATTATTGTGTTTAAACCATTTTCTTCTGATGTTATTTTATACTTACTTATCACAAAATATCCACACAGGACCTAAAAAGGAGAAGAAAAATCTTTTAGATAAACTAATGTGAAAACCTCTTGCAATATACTCTGTCTTGGATCAGCCAGGAAACCTAGAATAGAATCAAATAATATATAGTAAGAGAAAACAAATTAACGAAAACTCTTACATAATAATTTTATTTATTGAATAAGGACAGCATTTAAAAAAACCCAATCTAGAATATTATGGTTCATGTTAGTAACTGTGCTGTAAATATTATTTCAGTGCTTTGAAGAGGAGATGTACACTTAAATAATCAGACCTTGAACAATATTCTGTTATAGAACCTTAAGTATTTTAAAAGTTATTGGTAAGACATCTGCTCAAATAATCTCCTACATATCCTCATCCTTTTTGTAACACTACAGCACTCTTGTTGATTGTGCTCTAATAAGCACTGGAAAATTCTTAAATATAAAATGCAAAATAATAAAAGGGAAACACATCACTGTAAGTAGGGAAAAAAAAAAGAGAAAAATTTAGAACACAGACATATATCTTTATGTTAAGTAGGGGTTAAAATCTAGATGATCTGACATGACATAGCAAACAAACCAGGAAAATTAAGGAACTTGAACAGAATTAATGTATTTCAAAAAAGATAAATGAACCAGTAGAATAAATTACCAGTAAAGGCAATTGAAACAAAGATTATAAATAAAAGATGAAATATAAAGTATAAATGAGGTTGGAAGACTTAGATTTATTTCTTAAGAAAGAGAAAAGTGAATGATGGCACAGAGAAAACAGGGAAAAGTGGGAAGGTGAGACTAGTATGTTAGAAATGAAAGGTTGCAATTGCACTCAATAATTTACTTTTCATACTTCGTTCAAGTAATTATTAAAGATCATTTATAATATGTAATTGAGAAACAGTAGTCAAGATGATTTTTTTTCCCTCGCAATTTGGAAAGACCCCTTGACAAAATGGAAAATCGTCAAGGAGAGCAGCAGCACAAATAATGAGCGTTATGTATAAGCTAAGCATGCGGTACTTTACCCGGAGAAGTTACAATGTAAATATTTAAAGAGAACAGATGAATGTGAGGACTCCCAACATAAAATAAAAGAGGAATAATAAATACCCTGCAAGTTTGAAAGGTCAAAAGTCTCTCAGACACAGATTAAAATTTCATGGTGTTTTTGCTAGAAATATGATTGTGTTCCCCTAACAGAACCATGACCTCAATTAATTTGTGTCCTAAATAGAGGAAAAGCAATACCAAACAGGATTTTTATTGTTGCAAAATAAAAATAACTATGCTAAAAATCTTCCATATACAACAGACAATTTATAAAACTTTATGAATATAAAGTTTTCCTCAATTCCTTTCACACATTCAATGTCATAATCTTTAGGAATAAAAAGATTTGCTGTGAAGCATCTGCAAGTGTCCATTAGAAAATCACACTAATTTTTAAAAAAAATTATTTTGTAGTTAAAGAGAACAATAGCACTATGCAAGGATATGCAGCATCATTTCAAAAAAGAGAAGACAGGGACCTAACCCTGAAATAACCTGACTTTAGTGGATGGTACCTGTGTATAAAGATACTTTTGCTCCTAATCCTAGTAGTGCTAGTGCCTTGGGCAATATGTTGCAGAAGACAAAGAATTACACTATTGCAGTCAGTGCCACAATACTAAGATATCAAAAACACTAACCCAGCCAAATCTTTTAAAGTTGATGGTTTTAGCCCAGTGTTTTGGCTTTCTCAAGGGCATATCCCTTTTAATGTTAATTTATTTGCAGTCTTTTATCTCCATAGGAAGAATCAATGCCATTTAATACTCAAACCTCCTGGAGGGGAAACAGCAGAAGATGGGTTAGGTAAAGTCTAGAATGAACTTTCAATCATCATAGCATGAAAATATACAAAGACCCTGAATTAATTTCCACCTCCTTGCAACTGGTAGCCCACAGCTGGAAGATTACTTTTCTCTGGCAACATTTTCCTCAAAAGAAATGTGTAACAGTCCAGTGTCTTCCCTGCTCCTGCACAGTCCTGTGTTTACCAGCCATTCTACTTCAACAGAGAGGAGTAATAAGGCGGCTCTCTTGCAAATGGGAATGACCCAGTAGAGATCTCTGGGGTAAGTCACCAAGGAAGGGGCACAACTGAGATTCCTTTACTGCAGCTGTACCGTATTTCTAGCCCTGTGGTTTGAATGGAAGCCTATCATTTACAGTGCAGAATAAGGCAGTAAAAGGTGTGCTAAACTACTACAAGGTGAAACTACAGTTTGCAGGAGACACTCCAGAACTGGAAGCAGTCTGGTCTAGCAGCATTTAGTTTTGCCATAGGTGTTCATTATCACTTATATATAATGGTTCAAATCATCTGAGGTAAGTTAAATTGAAATATTTCCAAAGGTTAGACTCAATAGTGAGACTATTTTGTCAAGGCTGCCCTTACAGACAGTGGAGGGGAGCAGTTTGATAGGGCTGATTACAAGCATCTAAAATTAGATTTTTATTCTGAATCAACTGCAGAAGAAATCACTCTTTTAAATGGCTGTAAACAAAGTCTACACAAGCCACTTTTGATAATGCAAAATATACACTTTGTGAATACTTTACAGAACCTCCTCTTTAAGTCTCATAATTTGGATATCTTGGGTATAGGCTTGGGTTTTATTAACTCTATCGTGGTGCATTACTTATTGCAGGAAAGTGCTCATTGTGCTGTTGAAGTCCTTGGAAATAATTTTCAAATTTAACCACTTGATCTATAAAGGCTTTTCAGGCCAGCAAGGTTTTGGTAGTGGAGAGCTACAGGGGTGGCTTCTACAAGAAGTTGCTTCCTGCTACATCCAACAAAGGCGGTGCCAGCCAGCTCCAGGATGGACCCACTACTGGCCAAGGCCAAGCCCATCAGCAATGGTGGTAGCACCTCTGGCATAACAGACTAAGGAGGGAAAAAACTGCAGAAATACAGCCAGAGAATATGTGAGGAGCTGTCCTGCAGACATCCAGGCCAGTGAAGAAGGAGCGGGGAGAGGTGCTCCAGGGGCTGGAGCCGAGAGTCCACCGCAGCCGGTGGTGCAGTCCATGGTGAGGCAGCTGTGCCCCTGCGGCCCACGGAGGATCAATTGGAGCAGAGATCTACCTGCGGCCCGTGGAGGACTCCACACTGAAGGATGCTGTGACTCCATGGGAAGCCTGTGCTGGAGAAGGCTGCTGGCAGGACCTATGGACCCATGGAGAGTGGAGCCCACTCTGGAGCAGGTTTGCTGGCAGGACTTGTGACCACATGGGGTATCCACTGGAGCAGCCTACTCCTGAAGGGCTGCACCCTGGAGGGGATCAGTGATAGGGCAGTTTGTGAAGAACTGCAGCCCTTGGGAAGGACTCACATTGGAGAAGTTCATGGAGGACTGTCTTGTGTGGGAGGGACCCCACACTGAGAGGAAGGGTGTGAGGAGTCCTCCCCCCGAGGAGGAAGGAGCAGCAGAGAAAGTGTGATGAACTGTCTCAGAATGAACTGCTGAAAAGTCTCCAGGGACTGTGTTAAAGGGTTTTGAATTGTCTATAATAAGGGCTTGGTAACTATATAGTTAACTATAGTTATATAGAGTTAATAACGCTATAGTTGTTTTCTATTACCAAAAAAAAAAAAAAAGTGAAGAAAAAAGTGCCATCATAGTGTCAGGAAAATTAATCCGCAAACACCAGAGGTTTATGTCCAAAAAGGAGACAAAGGAGTCCTGTTACTTTATTTGAGTAAAGGGAGAGGCCATGGGGCATTTCCCCTGGGGTCTCTCAAATTGTTAGGGGACACAGCCTCCTTTTTATCCTAATTTCCCAACTGCATTTCCCTCTCTCTTTCCCCATTGGCTGAGGTACTTGAGAGGTACAGACTTCCTGAAATGCCTAATACCTAAGACTCCCTTCTAATGTATAACCCCCCCTTTATTTTAATTCTTATGGAATTTATAGTTCTTCCCATTGTTTCTTTCATCTCTCAATATCCAATTTCATTTATCAGTAGACCTATAGTTTATTTGTAAAGATAAATCTCTTTCTTTCCATTCATCAATCAGTGGAATCCTTCCCATTGTTTCTTTTATCTCTCAGTACTAGTTTTATCTACCAGCAGCCCCACATCTTGCTTGTAAAGACAAGTCCCTCATTCCTTTCAATAGTATGAGGAAATTCTGATTGTTTTAGAGGTGTGCCTTAGGATAAGATGTAACATACCATTGTGCTTCCACATACTGTCAATAAAAGGAAATCTAGCAGATTAACTCAGACGTAAATGTTTACGTCTTACCACTTGAAGCAAACCCAGAGGTCCACCTGAGTGTGGTGTAAGGAAGGCCTGTTTGCAGACCCCTGTTTCTGACTGCTTACAGGCTCATGCAGTGTTTATAACATTAATCTTACTGCTCTTGAGACATGACCTTTGTTTCATTCCTGTCTGGGAAATCCACCAAGATCTACCTATTTGTGATGCATGTATTTACATTGGTTCAAAGGTGTGTTGTAGGAGAGTCTATACTCTCTATGCTAATAGCACTTGTCATGCTCACTAATCCTTTGTTTCATTGTGCCAGAAGCCTTTCCTATGCAAATCAATTCACAGGGGCACTTTAACATGTAAATCGCAATCTGCCTCACATGTGAGGAATTGATGGATTTTAAATTCCTGGTCTGTGGGGAAGTAATGAATGGTACTTATTTAACATAGACTACTACACTGGGTGCATCTCCAGTACTTAGTAGCACTCTGTACCAAGTCTAATACAGTGGTCTTAGTTTTGGGAATACAAGAAAGAAGGACCAAAAATCGATGAAAAATGTATTTCTTTTCCTCTTTTCATCAGTAGTAATCCTGATAAAACATTTAGTGGTCCAGGATTTTTGCTGAGAACATTGTGGAGAACATTGTTCTTTCATTGTGGAGTGAATGCTTACCCCTAGGGGAAAATGTTACTGAATATTTGTAACTGAATCCAAAACATTTCACATTAAAAAATGAAAAATGGAAAATTTGTCAAGTCAGAAGAGAACTGATTCCTTAAATGACATTATGGCATGAAAAAAATCAGGCATATAAAAGTTAGACAAGCTAAATATGTGAAATTTAAAGTTGTAGAAATTATCAATTCTGAATAATATGCAACCTGGTGTATAAAAGGAATGAGAAAAAAATATATGACCCAATTTTTTTTGTGAAAATTCAAGCAAACTTCAGGAGAAGGTGAGGGTTTGTGAGGGAAAAAACACCTGATACTAAAACTGGTATCAAAAGATAAAATCCCCGAGGACTGTACTTATCAGAGAAAGGTCACAGATCCTATGTATGTGGCTGTATCATATGAATGTATTATGCTGGAAAAGATAGATTGGTTTTTTTGCCATAGAAATAGAGGGCTTGTTTCAATTTGATTTAAGTCAAAAACTGAAATTTAGCCTAAAGAAACACATAATTAAGTGTCTGCACACTTTGTTCTAGCCATTTTCTCTGTCTGCAGTGTGGTCTACTCTCTTTTCAACAGTTAATCATTCATTTCTACCTAAATTGTTACTTCATTCTGCATCCTGTATCTGTTTACACTAAAGAATGACACATGCCAACGAGTTTAGTTTTTAGAAAGAAGAGAGGTCTAGATGGTTTTGGTTGGTAAAGAACATAGTTAGGCCTACTGGGTTCATCATTACAGAACAATATAAACATCTATGGTGCAAAATTGTAAGTTAACTTTTTTCAGCACTCCAGAATGGAAAGATTTCCTTTTAAAAAATGCATACCAAAATCAACAATGAAGTTTTCCTTTTATCTAAGGCAAAAATATGGTGCAGTGCTGTTTAGGAGATCAGAAAACAATTTACAAGTGGAAAGAATCTGACATACCATGCTTGGCAGGCTGAAAGAATTAAAAATGTTTAACAGGTTCTGTGAATCATTATGCTCAAACCATCTGAGAAGGAAATTAAGTCCATGTAAAACTAAAATCCAAATCGTCTTTGGAATTATATATATATATATATATATACACATGAACCATTTTCCCCTGCGACCCCTTCCCCCACCCAAAATATCGAAATAGTCCCTCTCCTCTGTTAGTGATATGTAACCAAAACCACAATACTTAATTTTCAGATCTTCTCTAATTCTCCAGGCTAAGAAAACATAATGAAATTTTGCAGCAACACTTTGAGGAATGCGAGCCAGCTCACTGAAGGTAAGCATAGAATGTGAAGGACTACATCCAAGTAAGTCATATCCCTTTATGAAGAGAAATAGGCATTTGTAGGGCATGAATCATCTGTTTCTAAAATAGGTCAAAAGATCTGTGCCTTCAAATGCCCATTTTTCTTCTTTGACTTAAAATGGAATTTTAGTTGAATGATTCAGGTGATTCAAACACCATAGGTGTCTAAAATGAGGTGAAAAGTATATTGCTCATAACTATTTTAATGGAATTATTCATTTGAAAAATACTTTTATAAAGGTGAAGTTGCATTATCATCTCTCACTTGCCATACAAGTATGTCCAAGTATATCAAACATTTTTCTGTTGGGCTAAAGCTACAACATATTTTAAAATTACTACTTGAAACAATAAAATTTCAAATTATTAGGTTGGATAAATCATTATATTAATCATTCTCTAAAGTCTTGTCTGGTACAAAGGCTTTTTCCCACATTTGGCTAAAAACCAAATGTAGAACTTGCCTCTCTCTCTCTCACATAGTACTCTTTCTGGAATTGTTGGAACTTGCATAGACAGTTGTTAGGTTACCCCTGTTTCTTTGCTTTTACAAGAAACATGCTTGAGGTTTTTACCTCCTCCCTCTTTTCTCCACATAGCAGCTTTACATACATGAATGCGAGCAAACAGAATCCTAAAAGACCACCTTTTCTTCTGTGGTCTAGTGACCACTGAGGTCAGATTTATCTCTGCTAACTTTAGGTCACCACTGCAATTTTCTATCTCTCAATTAGTTGCTATAGCCTTCTTTTGCAATCAGTAGTGAGAAATTGGTGTTTTAAGGCATTATTAAATTAAATATTAAATTTCTGTAGATGATTCAGTCCTGAGAAGTACCTTCTGCTCATTCATTGGAAAGAAACTTAATATGACAGTCTCAGTTATAAAGCAACTGTGCATTTCTCACCAAAAATGACCCAAGGAGCAAATTTTAGGGCAGGAGTTAGTGCTGTCTAGGTTCTTGGCTTTGCATTCCAGTTGGCTCTCTCTTGCCAGAGAGAATGAACATGAACATGACTGAATAGGAGCTGGGCAATGTCAGTTAGTCTTGGGGGCCAGGACTTGTTTTCTTACTTTGGCCTACCCATAAATGTTTACTTAGTAGATTGTCTGCATTTAGTCAAATGAATCCCACCTAAAGTGTCTCCTTGTATTTATAGTACCCTGGACAACAACAAGGCAATGTCAAAATTGCTTCGTTTCAGAGAGAAAAAAAAAAAAAAAAGTCACTCTGGTTTGTAGGGAAATTTTTTGGTGTGATATCCTTAATTCATACAGCACAACTGTCTTGACTACTACCTTAGATGAAGCCTATCTGAAAATACGGCATCTATTAAGAAACAGACATTTCTTCACCTCAGTAATTGCAAGCATGGGGAAAACCAGAAAGAAATGCAAGACTGCAGTAAAGCAGAAGACCTTTAGTGGCATGGAGTGGTTGTTGTATGTGCAATATGTGATGAGGAAATAACTTGGGAAAAATGACTGTTAGGGTACAAATAAATTCACAGTTGCCAGATTTTGGCTGCTCCTGGCATGACATTTCCCCTCTCTTTAACATGCCAGTTCATACAGAGCTGTGATTAAGTAATAAAATGCATAGTGTCTTCAAATAAACAGCTTGAGGACAAGTGTGGCATCCAGTGGAAATTTAAGCTTTGGTGGTGATGCAGTAGTTAGAAATGTTGGAGAATCATACCCTAGTACATTACATTACTGCAGATAGTAATCTTAAATTTGTTTTCCTCTTTAACATGCCATCCAACTCTTGTGATGTATGCCAATTTCTTAATTTAACATTTTTACAGTACTTTTGTGGTGCTCACCATTCTGTTTAGTTAGATGCTTCTTAAAAGCACAGTAAGATGATATTTTGTGCCCTTTTCCCTAATATTTATGGCAAAGTTATAATGTTAGTAAATCACTGTTTTTCCACAGTTGTTTAGTGGTTTCCCTTCTGCTGTAAGACAGATCTGCAAAAGATTTGATAATCCCTCTGAGAATAGTATTTTTTGCCTTCCATTAGAATTCTTCAGAGTTTGACTTTATTAGGATACCTGTTTCATGTTAAATCCATTATGCTTCTTTAAAGTAATTTGAAAAAGTGCCTATGTACATTTTTGATTTTCTTGCAGAAATGTTCACACTTCTATGTATCCAAAATGAGAGTGAAAAATACAGTGGTGAATTATCATTCCATTCACTTCTAGGCAAATCCTAACTGCTTGCAAAGGAACCTAAAAGAAATGCTGTGGCTTTATAAACCAGTGAAAGGATCTTTTGTAGGTCAATTGTAGTGTATGAAAAGGTGGTGACAGTACAAAGAAGTGACCTTTATTTATGATCTTTAAATGCTCTTGGTATTTTCAAAATAAGTTTCACAGTTTCAGTGATCTGGTGGAAGGGTTTTGTTTTGTTTTGCTTTACTTTGTTTGCTAGTGTTTGAAGGTTTAGACAATATAAGGTCAATAAGGGACTTGTTCTGACTCTGTACCCCTTCATTTCTGCTGATATTAGCAGTATTGAGACTTCTGCCCTTTATAGTAAATAGAGCTGAGCTTTTAAGAGCACAATATAGCATGCACACAATTTTTGAGGCTGTGTTTTTCGTTTACGTCTTTAAAAAAGAATATGCTGTATGTTCTCCAAAAGACACAAAGAGGGCAAAGAAAATGCCACCAAATAAATGCATGCCAAAGTATATTTACAAGATCCTTCAAAAACATGCTCTAGTTATTGTTATCTTTTCTTTAGATTAATTCTCTTTGTGTTTGCTTATATATATGTGGGAGTTGTTAAGGGAAAGCAGTGTGTAAGAAGAGTTTGTTTCTGTTGTCACAGCTTTGATGCCTATTCATCAGTCCATAAAGCTTTGTCTAGTTTTGGTTTTATTTTTTGGGCTTCTAAAAGTCATTGTGCAATGGGAATATATATGTTCATACATATTTAATTATTTGCATGTATTTTAGTAAGGGGATTATTTTGCCTGGGCCGGTAGGAGGACACCTGCTTGCTAACATGAAATGTCTCTGCACCTCTTTGCTGCCAGCATGGGGTTAGGTGTATTTCTGTGAAATTAAACTCCTTACTATATCTATATTTGCCAGGTCTCAAATGATTCAATAATAATATCACCTTATGTAGCTTAGAACAACTATACCATTTTGGGTGAACAAAGTGCTATTGCATTAATAAAAAACAGCAAATGTGCTGTTCATTATATTTTAACAAATGAGGAATTTAAAATCCATCAGATTGTCGTGTGTGAGACAATAACGTGATTTACATATTAAAATGCCCCTGTGGGTGGATTACCATAGAAAAGATCATTACATAGTAGGGCTGTTTTTCCCCTTCATCAAAATCTCTTTTAAAATGTCTCTTAGAGAAACAAGTGAAGTGAAAACTGTCTTGATTATATATCTCATTTCATTTCTCTTGTCTTTAAAAATCAGAGAAGTTGAAAGCACAATGAAAAAGAAAAAAAAAAAAAGAAACCTTAAGAAATAGGAGTAAAAATCCTTGACAGAGTGAAAACAGTTATGGAAACAGGAGGGAAAAGGTGGAGCAGAGGAAGAGAGGAATGTATTTTGAGTTTATCAATACATGACATGAGTTTGCACAAGCAGAATAGGCCTAAAACAATTTATGTCAAAACCCAAACTAGAATGATTGTTCCAAGATCAGCTGCTGTCATGTCTACGAGGTCAACAAACAAGAACCTATTTATTCTACAAAAAAATTAATTCTATGAATGCATTTTTCTTCTTCACTTATCTATTAACAGTACAAAAACAATAAAATTGCGTGGGTAGACAAAAGAGGACTAAAATATATAGACTGTAGTCCTACTATATAGTATATATAAGACTATGATTGAAAGAAGTTTTTGGTGTAGCAATCACTCATGCATCTTAGATTTTGTACTCTCATAATTCCAGAATGACTGCTTTTGAATGACAGATAAATGCTAACACTGACAGTTCTTGGAGTTAGAATTTCCATGTGTAAAACATATCCACATATCTGGGTTTATGCACGCAAATTTAGTCCTTGGACCTCCACAGAACTGATGCTACAAAAGCATCCAGACAAGATTTCATATGTCATTTAGACAAAAGCAGAAAATAATTGGAAAATTAGGCTATGAAAACTTAAACTTATTCACAGACTTACTTATTTTGTGACAAAACTGCACACACTGGTGATTTTTGATTCTCAGTATGGCTGCAACATTTTGTTTGGTGTGGGGTTTTTTGTGTTTTGCACTTGTTTTCCTTTTACAAAACAGACTGCAGTGCTTTTTCTGTGATTTACATCCACTTCCTCTAATGAAGCTGTGCAATGATGCTCTGTAGAAGGGAGCTTGAACAGTTTCCTAAACTGTAGCCTGTGGGCTGCCTATGACTCGCAGAAAAGTCTTGCTTTTTCTATATAGATTGCTGCTGATGACATAATCCAGCCCTCTTGTTTTTTTTTATTTCTCCTTATAAGTCATACTAAAAAGAAAAAAAAAATTTAAAATATCATCAGATTTAAGATATCAATTTCCTAACATTATGGTTTGATGAAAATGACGGCTACTGTGTCTAATCATTAGTCAGTTGTTAGTGGTCAGTGTGAACAGACCACATGGGTGGTCCATGAGCCAGATTCTATGTTTAAACACAATCTAAAAAGAAGTTTCTGGAAACCTTATCTTTTAAAAATTAAATTGAAGCTGACAAAATGTCTCTGTGTTGGCTGCCACAAATTCCTAAAGCCTCTAGCTGCTGATATAGAGATTTTTTTTGAGATTGTATGTTCTTGAGGCAAGTTTAATAAAAACATTCTGGTTTTGTATAATCAATCTTTTTGTCTGTGTGTTTGCTCTGATCCAAAACCTATTAAAGTCAATTAGAGTGACTGTGTAAATGAAATGATGCAATGATAATGTAAGAGTTATTGTGCTGTGACTTGCATTAAGCTCCAAGCCAACTTCTTGTAACTCAGCTATTTCCATAAACCTCAGCAGATTTGGACTGACCGAGTGATCATTCAGTTAATGAAAATGTCATACTCTATCTGTTGATAAACCTCTCTGTGAAATAGTTTCTAATAGTACTGAGGATTTGCCATGTCTTTGCCTCTAAAGTTCCTTTTGTTTGTTGATTGTTAGTGGTCTATATCAAGCAGCACTGATATTCTTTGACTTATCAAAAGAAAATTAAACTTAACATTAAAAATTATGACTAATGTCATACTGAAGACATAAGAAATGCATAATATAAACTCTGTCTAGTACATGCTTAGGAAAAAAATTTTTTTTTTTGACTCCCATTTGAAAGAAAATAATAGGTTAAATTTGCTGTTCCTATGCTTTTTTTTTTTTGTTGTTTTGAAATCTGACATTTCCTCTTAGGAGAAAACATGATACATGGATGGAGAAAGAAAAAATAGTAGAAGATAAGAAGAAAGTGGATTATGAACATGGATGTCAATTAATTTGCTAAAAGACTGCAAGGATGTGTGACAAGATCACTGTTACCTTCACAGGGTCTCTAGGCTTTTAAAAATATTTGGGTTTTGTTTGTTTCTTTTTAGTTTTGCCAGTGTGGTACAGGCAAATGTTTTTCTCTTGTTTCAACATTGATTTTAACACGAAATCAAAGTGCTAAGAATGTAGAAGAGTAAATGGCAAAACTGGAACACAGAAGACTGGTAGAGCAATAGAAAAAGGACAGTGAGTTGTCCCGGGTTGCAGTGTATTCTATTACCATCCTCATGAGCTGTTGAAACCAGGTGGGGCAGTGTTTCCTTGCCTCCTCCCTCTGGACTATCTTCTGTTAATGAGCCCATCAATACCTGGCCTCCTGACTCATCATCCCATTGTGAGATGCTCCACCCAGAGGGAGGAACCAAGCATTCCATCCTGGATATAATCTGAGATTCCAAACACCACAGATAACCCTTTCACTGGCTTCCTAGAGGACGGGAGCTACACAGCCACCACTGGACCCTCTGAGGAAGAGCAGACCTTTTCTACAGGATCACTGCTTCAACAGAACCACATCCACCACTTCAGGAGGACTGCAGCCACCATTTTATCAGACTGCTACTGCCACCCTGACTAACAGGGTGTCAGGTTGTATCCTGACCCTGTCAGTTTAAACCAGCGTTTTCTGCCTTTATTTTTTTTTTTTTTTAATTTCCCTTTAAATTGTTATTCTGACTTGGTGCCTCCCACTGGTTGTTTTCAAACTAGTATATGAGCACTAGAAAGAAGGCTGGGTTTCCATTTGTTTTTAGAGAACATACTGAAAGAAATTCTGTTATTTGGTTCTTCCTCTTAGTTTATTCTACAGCTATATTTTACTGGCCAAGAAAGGAGGAAAGCAAAAAACAGCATTGTTATCTTGGGGTGATAATGAGGACTGAAGTTCCCTGAAAGGTAAGAATGCGAAATAAGCTGCCAAATGAATTAAGAAATGCTTTTTAAAAATAGACACCCAACTTTTTGCTCTGAACTATGCATGAGATCAATAATGCACTAGTATAACAGTTGTTTAAATGCATACACCCATCCCACTGTAACAGCACTGTGGTCTGGATGCTCCAGCAGTCCTGTAAACTTGCCTGGACATGTGCATGTAGTTAACAATCCTAATTCAGTAGCCACCCTTTTTATTTGTTTCATCCAATTTTTCTATGTTTTTTTTCAATAACAGTTTTATTCTTGTAATGTAATTTTCTAAAATGAATGTCATTGTCACAGTTGTGCTTTTTTTATTTTAAAGAAAAAGATCTTTTATTGACTCCCATTAAAGTCAGCCCCAAGTTTCATGTACTCAGAAATTGAAAATCATTGTATTTTCAAATCTTTCTGAGATCTTCAGCCTCGCTACAGTTCATTTCAACCTGCTTAGGACTTCTAACTCAACGTACTTCAGACACAAAAGTCTTGCAAGCAACTGTTCATGTCACATGCTTCAGATAGGGAAACAATTCATGTCACATGCTTCAGATAGGGAAAAGTTCAATATTTGATCTGAGCTAGATGGTAACCTGTGGAACCAACACACTTGATCTCCAAAGTGTCTTCTATTCCAAAAGGTTTAGGCCAGTTGTTCTGAACATCACTTTTAATGGGGAATTTAATCTCTTTAATAATGATTATTTATCTTCTTTAACTCTGAAATCAAACTTCAGTTAGATGTGTGTTTCTTAGGCAGTTACAGCTAAGTGAGAAATCCCATTGCTCAGGAAGAATTTGACTCTGAGCATGTATCCACCATAAAGCATCACTACTGCTTTGGCTAAGATACCTCGTAATTTCCCAGTCAGAAGTTTTTCTGTGTTACAATTGCCACGGGAAAAAATTTCCTCAGATTTATCAACCAGAGACAGAATGCTAAGGAGCACCTTGCAGCACCTTAGAGTCCTATTTCTTTTCAATGGAAAGTGCAAGCTTCAGTCTCTTTAGAATCTTTTTATAAATTACATTCAAGAGATTCTAAGGTACCATTGAAAGTATTGCAAAAAACATTAGAATGAGACAGGCTGTATATTTCTTTCAGTAATAATCTTGATATCACACTGGGTAAGATAGAGTGCTGCTAGCAGAGCTTCTACCTTTATAGTGAGAGACTATCTTTTGCTTGTCTGATATTGCTGGTGTGTTAATACTAAGGGGACACTCATTCATTCCATTAATAAACATCTTGTCTGAGCCTGAAAGACTATGGCCACAGTACATATTCTATATTATTAAAATTTGTCTTTATAATCTCACTTACATTTGCCTGTTATCAAGAAAATAACATGAAAATGAAGACAAGCAAAATACGCCAAAGTTTTAAAATTTGAGTCAGGACATTTTTTGGCAATGTAGCAAATTTGGACTAATTATTGTACAGTGCCTAAGGCATTCTCGTCAAAAGCATGATGAAATTCTTTCCTCCCACATTCCCATTAATTTACTTTTACCTCTGTGTAGTCTCTGCTAATGTCACAGTGACTGTTTAAACAGAATCTGAAAATAAAAGCCCTGACCCACACCACCTCAGGAGAAATTCTTGCAGCTTTTCTGCAAAACTCTTCAAAATTTTCAGTGTATGTGTGGAATATGTAGTTGGAACTGCAACATCTTTGAAAGTGACTATTGCCTTCACTCAGATAGGGCTCATTTTTGTGAGGGGAGTTAAGTGTATCCCCATCTTCTTCATATCCCTTCCTTTAGGAGCACTGGGGTTCCTGGAAGAACAAAGAAGGGACAGTTGATACATCTAACAATTCTGATTGGTTTTTATTTATGTGGGATAATCAGAGAACCATAGAATACCAGGCTGAAAGTGACACCAAAGTTCATCCGATCCAGCTCTTTTAGGCAAAAGCATGGTTCAGACAAGATGACCCAGTACCCTGTCCAGCTGAATCTTGAAAGTGTCCAGTGTTGGGCAATCTACCACTTCCACAGAGAGTTAATTCCAATAGCTGATTATTTTTATTGAGACAAATTTTCCTCTTTTGTTCAATTGGAATCTCCCCAGGAGAAACTAATACCCATCACACCTCACCTTTTCCACATGACATCTTCTCTCCTGGGTCTGTTTAAAGCCCACCTCACCAAGATGGTCAGCTCTGCTACCACTGGCTCCTTTGCCATCCATCATAAGATAGGTAAAAATATAACCCTATAATTTCTGCTTTTTGTCATGGAAACTATGTTTAATTTACCCCTATATAATATTTGCCATGTATAGAAGAAAACGTGTAACAATTAAGTTAGCATGCTCAAAAAGAAAAGAGAGAAGCAGGGAAAAAAAAAATATAAGTACCTAAAAAATATCTCCCCTGAGTTCATATATTTTTAAGCATCACACTTAGTAATAAAATAAGGATTTTCATTTTACTTGTCTCCTAATCAGCTATCAGAAGAAACTCCCAGAAGCTTTTGTGTTGACATTCAAAAGCTTTGTAGGCTGCTAAAGCTGCACATACTTCTATAGAAGACAGGAATTATATACCTTACAAGCCAAGATTTTGCTGGTGCCAGCTGGGGTGAGCTGCACAGTTGCTCTGTGAGATATCTGTAATAAAATTTTACTCACCTAGGGGGACAGTTGAACCACAGGTTTCCATCCTTCTGCTGTTGCTGTATGTGTGATCTCTAGTGCATCTTTTTTTCTGTTGACATAAACATAGCTTATCAAAGAAGCATCTTCAGTAAGTATTTTAGAGCAGATTAATGCAGTTTCTATCTCAGTGTTTCTTTAGAATTGAATTCTGGGCTTTGAGTGACACCAAAGAAAACAAAACCATTTTGTTTCAGTGAATGAAATAAATGAAATACACTAATTCATAGGAAACTCAAATAGTGGCAACTGAGGTTTCCTCACTTTTCAAACTCCCCTTAATTTTCTTTAGAGGGAAGACTTCACAGCAGCAGTTTTAGATACATAGCTGAAGCACAAGAGTAACTTCATTTGACTGTTGAAATAAAACAGCACTGATATGTACTTGGGTGGAAAAGCATAGAGGGAGATTGTAACCATACTGAGGCTATCTCACTTAAAATCGAGAATTCCTCTGCCAACAACCAAGCAAACAAAAGTATTCTTGTTTGTAATTTGCTGCATTGTACTTAAAATCAAAGCTTTTCTTGGATTTTATGGATTGAACCTCTTACGTCATTGGAAGCCAGTTTTAATTTACCAAAATGGCCCCTGAACTGTGAAGGGATGGAAGATAGGATGCAGCTTGTGACAGCTCTATTAAATAACTTGCACAATTTCTCAGCTTTCCAAGAAAATCTGTACAGATACATATCTCAAACTATTTTTACTTTTAGGCATTCTAAAGATAGATGGAATGATAAAGACTTACCTGTATAAACACACTTTTTATACTGAAAGATTAAAAATTTGTAATAAAATGAACATAGAAAATAGCTTGACAAAGGGCAGAAACATAGTCACATTTGTATTAAAAATTCAGTAAATGCTTAACAACACTGAGCACCACTACAAAAAAGCATAATGGAGAGTAGAGAAGATTATTGTATCTAATTGAAAAACTGTAGCAGGGAATCTGTTTTGTATTTAATTACTTAAGCTGAAATTTTCTGCTCTATTCTACCAAGGTTCTGATAGAGCCTTCACCTGGGCAATATGTGAGTATATCCCAGAAGACCATTAATTGATGTGGCTAGCATCTGTCACATCTTATTCTCACTCCTTTCTTTCAAGTGGAAAATTATCTGAAGTTTTTTGATTTAGGAAGATGCATATACTTGTATAATTCATGGATGTTTGGGATTGAAAGTAAGATCAAGTGAGCTCTTACTGGATTTGAAATGGCAGCCACTGAAATTTGTGTAATGATCACAGTATCTGGGAGTTTCTTCTGTGCTTTGAGAGGGGACCACAGACAGTTTTATACAAACATATTGTGTTCCAGAGAAGAGCTGCTGTTTTGCTTTTTGGTTGCTGCTGTGTGGCTTTGTGTTTGTTTTGTGCGTGTGTGTATTTTTTAAGTACTGTTTCCTTATTTACAGTAGCATAGGAGTTTTACTGTGCAATAATGCACTAAGATTCATTGGTATTTACCTCACAGGAATATATGAACTATGGATAATCACAGTGGTTAGTAGAATTTGGCAATGCTATCAATTTTCAGTATGACAGAATAATACTGAAAATGAGACTAGAATGACTGTATATTACTATGCTTTTTATTTTTAGGTTCATGTTGCAATGTCCTTTATAGATCTAAGAGTTTTTGAAGAGACTTTAATATTTAACTATATTGACTTACACTCTATTTATGTGTAACTAAAAAACTCCAATTTACTGGCATAGAATGGTTAATTATAAGAATTTCCTTAATACCAGCAGATTTTTTTAAATTTTTACTTCATCTTTAGCTTGTAGTTGGATATTTGTGACTGTGAGGAATCTATCAAGAAAAGTGAAACTAATTATTACCTTTTCTCCCATAACATAGTAATTTGAGAAGCTGGTGATGAAGCACTGGGAAAGAAAATGAGAAATTGAAGAGGGCTGCTGGAGGATACAAAGAGATATCAGGCAAATCTGGAAAGAAAGCCTTGAAAAATAGATTTTATGAGATAAACGGAGTAACATGAGAAGAAAAAGATCTCATTAATCTCTCATGTTTTTCTCTCTTTACAGATTGAGCACTAAAACAGAAATAATGCAGCTGTTTTGAGATCAGCAGTTTTGTTGTAAATAGAAGTCTGAGGAAACAGTTCAGTGAGCACCAGAGTGTTATAGGGATAAGGATGCAGATTCTCCCTTAGCTCAGCCTTTCAAACCATTCCAGCCTACTGTGATTGTTCTTGAAAGGATAAGAGAGGCAGGACTCCCAGAGCCATAAATCATGTAGGGAAGTCAGTTATATTAAATTTAAAAAGGAGGGAAAAAACCCCATTCCCTGTGTTGCAGTAAGTCTGCTCCATTGTGGATTTGCTGTAGTCTAGCTTTAGGATGAATCCTGCATGCTCTTTTGAATTTGACCATTTGATGGAATGTACTGTAGGGAGGATTTTCCTTTGCATTTAAAAAAAAATATAAAAAGTACAAAATTTTTCATTAGTTTTTAATTTAATAAAGTAGTAGTGGTAAGCATAAAAGATACAATTTCCTTAAGATCGCCTCTGAAATTTCCAAACTGATTTAGAACTCTGTCTTTAATAGCAATTCAAAGGTCAAGGAGAAACTAAGGGCGGATATATACATTCTGATGATATTGGCTAAAATGTGGACATCTATTCTATTCTTATCTTCTAAAGTGGATTGGGATGTCTTTCAGAACTGGTCCCCCCTCTTTTCTACCCTTTCTCTGCAGTTACCCTGGGAGTCATCCAGACTTTAAGTTTCTTTTCAAGGTCAAAGCTAATCAAAACCACCCTATCACTCTCCACTGATTCAGTATCTGAACTGTCTGTTCCTTGCCTCAAAGACATGTAATACTGTTGCAATAGAAATTCTCACTGTCTGCTCTGAATTCTGGTACCATGATGCTAACATGGTAACAGCCAAAGATACACGTTTTTAGGATGTTTAGAGGATGGCTGGTTCCTATGGCACAATCTGAACCAGGTCTAGCAGGCCAGACAAGGGATGTGATGTGCTCCTTGAGTGAGCTCTTCTGTCTCTGTATTGCTACTGTTGGAACATCTGCAGCTGCAACAGACCTGGCATGTTGATTTTGAACAGGAAGGCTTCAATGGTCCTTCCTACTTGCATTTTCAAGTGGAGCAGTTTCAAGAATCTTGGTCCTTCTATCATGCGAGTAAGCTCACACATTGTGCTAGTGAGAGACAAAAGTCAGAATATTTTCTCTTTAATGCTCCCCAAAGTTGTGTTACAGTGATTTCTAAGTGAGGAGGCACATCTACAGATCATAACTGTGTACTGGGTTTGGCTTGATCTGTGAAATGCAGTATGGACCTAGATAAGACAAAGAGTAAGATCCTTTCTGGATGTGAACTGCAAAGCCTAGGTTGTCTCATGGAAGGAGAGCAAGAAAAATGAAAATGATGGGCAGAAAATGTGTGAAGAAAAAAGTCTAAAAGCCAAGGAATTAATAAAATAATGTGAGGCATAAACAAAGGAAATGAATTCTAAGAAGTCTCAGATTTTTATAAAGATTTTCACCAAGAAATGTAAGATTTCTCCAACAATTAAAAAATGAAAATCCTTAAAATGAAGTTGTTTCACTGAAAAATGGGCTTAATCTGTTGCTTCCTAGAGAAAGATTAAAAAACCTAACCCTGTAACAACTAAAAAAACACTGACCTGAATCAGGCTTTGAGACTGAGCAGAGAACTGCATTCAGCCTGTGGCAGCACTGCTGTATCAAATTTAATTCAGAACCTTTAATGTATAATTTTCTTTCTGTCCACTAGTTTCAGGTATTTTCTCTGTAGCCATTTGAAGGAATAAAAAGTATGTAATCCATTTCAATCAGAGAGACACAAGAGATGGCTGCTTGAATGCTCCTCTCTTTTAAAAAGAACAACTGTGTGATGCAGATTTTCATCTGGCAAGTATATCATCATTCTTAAATGGTGTTATCACACTCATCCTCTTCTTTCCCCTTAATATTGATCTTTAGAATAGACAGAACATTTTAACCTTTGGAATTTATCACAATGACTTTTCATGCCTTATCAATTCTAGTGGGTTGAGCTCTCTGTATCTGCACTGATATCTTTCCTATCATCTTGCTTTTCTCACATTTCAAGAAGTGTCTTGTTGCAAAACTCTTGTTAGAAGACATATATAAATGTCTTTGGGTTTCTAATCTGAAAAAGAAGTGGCTACACTCTCCAGGAATTAAAATTAGGTCTCCAAAGGAAATAACTATTCTTCAGAAAATCCAGATCTCTAAAGAAAGATTATTATCTCTGACATGATGGCATCCCTACCATGCCATTTACTGTTTTTCTTTTCTCTTTGGATTTGATCACATTTCTGCCGGAACATTTAGTTTTATTTAAATGCAATGACAGAAACATTGCTAATCTGGTTTCCCTTCATTCATTTGTGTACTTGCTGTCAACAATGGTTTTATCAGCCATCAAAATCTAATTGAAATGGCAGTGCTGCATGTATTCATCCAATAATTATGAAATAAATAGAAAATTCAAATGTGTTTGAAAAAAAAAAAAAGCCCCTAAAGTAACATAAACAGAATAAGGTAATTAAAGAGCTCCCACTATGATTTTTAATTCTTTTAAAATGCATATTTATCTGAAGACATCACTTCTAAACTCTAGAGGTAGGTTAATATGCCTTGTTCCTGTATTTCAAAAAGAAGACTGGCTGGATGGAGTTACTATGGAAAATTGTTCTGGTAAATAGTACAAAAAAGCACTTCATCATCATACCACCAAACCATGTTTTGCTTTCTCTTCAGAGAACTCCTGCAGTAATACACACATGACAGTTAATAATAGATTATAAAAAGCAGTGCCCTTTATCATCTGAACACCAAATCTTTAGAGGCTTGCAAATAGAACAGTCTGTTCAGTGATTGTAGAAATGTGACGTCAAAGGCCTGTTTTGCTTCTTATTTGAAGTGTCTTCATGTTACTCTAGATACTCCACACCCTATCTTAGAAAAAATCAGCGTTGTGCATTGTAGCCCACAGACAACAGAGTTTTGCCTTAATGGAAATCATATAGCAGTAGCATATTTAAACTTTTGGAAGAAAGGGTAACAGAGCTCTCAAAATAAGCCCTGGTCATGAATGTATATATATATATATAGTCCTGTGATGGGTTGGCATAGCAACTATTTCTTAGAACTGTTGCTGCCTAAGTAAACAGCTAAAGCACTGAGAATGTCTCATCTAAGCTGTGCCTGTCTGTAGTACCAGCATGTATTGTATATGAACATTTTCTTCCAAAGACGGTGATATTTCAGTGGTGCTCATTTATGGTGTCATTGTTGTCAGTGTTTTTATCATAAACCCTAATTTTCTTACTGATTTTTGTGATGTAATTTATCTAAAGATTCTATTTTTTTTTTTCAGTTCAGAATATAGCTTGGCATAAATAGTCTCAGCATAGACACTTCTATATGCTCTTAGTTTGTATAATTTTTAATGGCATATTTTTCTGAATGCTAACAAAAGCTCAATGTGAACATAAATTAGTCATGGCAATCACTTAAATGAGCAGCATACCAGATTGGACATATCATGAAAGGCTACTCCATAATTCAGTCTTTTTATGTATATTTGTGGCAATTTTTATTAATTGTGTCACAATGACGCATTTTAAGATGCTAATCACTTAATCTGGTAGCCTTCTTAAGTGCAAAAAAATGCATTTAAATGTGTATCATCTGATCCTGAAAAACAATTGAAGCTTGTGATAAAAAAAGATTCATTCATGAATAGTTTATAATGAGTTTACAAAACGATTCTTTAAAATGGTTAATCATTTATAATGAAGTCTAACTGAATTGTATGTGTCTTATAATCAGTTCAAACACCTATCAACATGGTTATAATTATCTGTGGCAGATGGTACTAATGTCCATAATATACTGGTAAACTATTAATTAATACTGTATAGATGGCAATAATCTGCTCATTAGAAGTTATTATTGATAGATACAAGCTCCCTACTCTTCTGTTAGAATCTTTAAAAAATGACTAACCGTTTTAGTTAATAAAGCTTTGCAAACCATTTATCCTTTTCTGATGAATGAAAGAATGTTTCAATTAGTGAATTCTAAGTGCCTGATTCCCAGCATGGAATGTTAGATTCTCTTTGATGTGGTTTCCCTGAACATTTTTCTCTGCACCTGTCTCCCTAGTGAGCTTGACAATTCATGCCATCAAGGCTCAATAACACACTCTCCTCTCCTTGTGCTTTAATTTTTCTTTCCTAGGAACCTCTTAAGGGTACTCTTCTTTCTGCTGCTTAGAAAGGTGTAATTCATGGGGGAAAGCCCTTGTATCCCACCTGAGGGCATTTAGGCACAGAGGATGGCAGGGAACCAAAATTGTTTTGCTCTTTCTCTGATGTATTTAGATATTATACAAGATACAATGCCTGCTAAAATACATCACTATGGCATTGACAGTGACTACAGTATTGTCTTGGGGTGGGATTTCTCTCACTTCACATTAGTCCTTCCTAGTCTCTTTCAGAAAACTGCCTCTGAAGTCAGTGGGGAGAAATAAGCATCTCTGAATAGGCAAATGATATGTTAAGAGAGGTGCCTTAATGGGTTTGGTGAGTCAGCCTCTGAAATGGTATAGTTCTCAAGCTTCTGCTGACTGTGGAAAGAAGCTGGCAACATACTTTGTCTGTATATTGAATTCTAGATAATTGAAATTAAGTGATGTGAGTATGCCACTATTATGTGATTCAGCTCAAGGTTAAAATACCTAAATGAAGCTTTGTGTAAAGTATGTCTGTACCTATATGTGCACCATGTATCTAAACTTCCACTGTAGCTGGTAGTGGCCCATCAACATATCAGTCTGGAGACTGAAGAAATTGCTATCCTCTGTAAAACAGGCATATATATTCCTTCAGATGAACAGTCCTAAGGACTTCCTTGGCTGTGTTGGTTATATTTCCAGTGATTGTAATAGGATTTTGATCTTCTACATTACCTGTAGTTGTCTACATTTTCAAACAACAGAACTGAGAGAATCTGAATTTTGCCACTCATGCCCAAATAGCATGTTTCAATGAAGAAATAATCTGAGTTGACTTGCAAACAAAATGCCCAGTTATATTTATGATTGTGGTCTGTTCCAAAGCCTGCTGGGATGCTGTGTGACTTCATTGTCTTTTCTCAAATACTGTCATTACAATAAAAACCTTTAGCAAGCATGGTGTCCTGTAGTTTCCGTTTCATCATAAGCATGACAAAGCTACTCCCGAGATCTCAAATATCTTGGCTTAGTGCAGTGCAGTGTCACTGCATTATGGAGGAATGGAACGCTATTCCTGTAGGGCTTCAGTGTGTACGTGAGGGAATTTTTTTTACTGACCTTGGGTTTGATTCAGTTGACTTTATATATGATACTATGGTGGATTCTTAGCTTGTCTGGGCAGTTCCAGAATTCTTGGGAAGCAGACAAGGCTTCTCCTACAGCGTCTGGCTGTCCTGACAGTGTGACAGAATGATAGATGCAAGCACTTGCAAATCTATGTCTTGTATCATTTGTTCTTAGGTATGTTGTAGCCCCTACCTTGAAACTGCACATAGCAGACTTAGGTGATGCTTCTGTCTCTCTGCATTTTCTGCATTAATATCAGGCTAGAGATTTCACATTCCTGTTAAGTTGCTGTAGTTATGCACTGCAAGGCTGCTCTGGATAAGAAATCAGCAATGTATTTGTCAGTCTCTTTCATGCTTACACTTTGCAGTTTCAGTAGCATACACTAAAGGCTTTCTGTGAGTGACAGTGTTTTTTAAAAAGCACTCCCAAGTGATTTATGGGCACTTCCAACTAGAACAGTTTTGCTATCTTTGACTATATTGTTTAAACTTTTTGCATGCAAACACTGCTACAAGAAATTCCTTTTCTATTTTGACTTATTTGGACTTGGGTGATGCTAGTAATCCTGGACTTGACAACTCTCTTCTGTAAGAGTACTGCCCTGCCACCTCACTAGCATCACAGTGACAACAGTTTCTTTGTTCACATCCCTGTATTGATACATTTAACGGGTATGTTTTATTGAACTATTTGTCATATGACATCTTTCAGCAGTAGCTTCAAAGATTTGCACACACAGGTTGTTTTCCCCTCCACATAAATGCATTTTGTAATTACCTGTGACCTTTGAATAATTAGTATCTTAAGTATAGACATTTCTCGCGTTGTATTTACTTTTTTAGATTTGAGATGTTGGGGGAAAAGGACTGTTCTGTGTGACCTATACTGCAGTGAGTATTGCTCACCATGAAGTCATCTTGTACTTATGCAGTTTTTGACTGATTTCCCCGTTTCTTGTATGTAAAAGAACTTGCAACTGGGGTCTGCTATACCCTCTACAATAAGGTGTCTGTCCAATGTCAGCTATGATGTGGTTGGATTAATTTTCACTCCAGGGAACATCCTCAGACACTTTGGATACACTTCTGTTGTGCAGAATGTGGCGAGGTAGATGTTTTTGCTACTCAGGAATACTTGCCAATACCTGTCTTCTAAATTTTGGAACTTGGCAGGAATTTACCAGGTCTTTTTTCTGTAATTTTTAATTTTTGCTTTTGCCTAGGCAATATTTCATGACTCTGGACATTTGGCAGTGAGCACATTTTGTGTTTTATTCAAATAACTTGAGTCTATTCAAATTACTTGAGTCTATTCAAATGTGGTTTTTGCCTGACATTTCAATATCTACCACACTACACAGCCAATATGTATTCTCTGACTTTCACAAAGATGTCTTTATCTATCCCATCCTTATTTTCCCCTCTTCTTGGTACACTTTCTTTCTTCTAATGCACTGGATATTTTAAAAGAAAGGTGCTGTTCCAGCAACATTGCTTCAGCTATCTTCATACATAACATAGAAGAAGCCATTTCAGGTTTTCTAAAACATGCTAACCTTTGGAAAACAGGTACCACTGTGGGTTTGCCTGCCCTGTGTGTTTGGGGTTTCTATGTTTTTAAATTTTGATTACACTGAATCAGTGCTCTCAGCCTGAACTCTATTAAATTTTTTAATTAACTCCTTTTATCTGAAAGCATTGTTCCAGTGTTAAAAAAGACGCTTGAAATTCCAACATTAATACATTTCTTTGGTTTTGTGCTTGCAGTTGTTATTGAAAATGTCATCATATTATTTTAAAACAGGTTAGCCTGACTGCAGGCTCTTTTGCTCATGTAATGCTGAGGAAATCTTCATGTAGTCAACTTGTCATCTGCCCTTAAATTGCCCATGTTTTCTGTGATCTTGTCTTTGCAGTTGATGATAGTCCACACTATGTAAATATTTCCATTACATTATTGTGATATATATGCAAAAAAAAAAAAAAATCCTTTGTATCAATACTTACTTTTTTGACTTATCACACTGATTTCTCCTTAGTGAAACAATTCTATTATGTCATCATATGCGAAGCATTTCCACTACTGAGCTCTCAAGTCTTCCTTGCAGTCTCAGATCTGCACTTGGTTGTGCTTAGTTTTTTGGATTACATGCACCTGCTCCTTTCTGTAGAGCTTCTTTGGGATGCCTGAGCATTTACATTTCAGCTGCTCTGTCTTTCATCTCTATTACTGGTTTATCACAGGTTATCTTGTTGCTTGAGCTGACCCCAGCTGGCAGTCACCCAGTCATTCACTCACCCCCATCCTCAGTGGAGTGGGGGCAAGAAACAGAGGGCAAATGTAAGCAAAACTTGTGGGTCAAGGTAAAGACAGTTTAATAAGTGAGGGGAAAAACATGGGAAACATGAGGTGAAGCAAAGGCAATCACTCACTGCCTCCCAACAAGAATTCTTATGCCCAGTTAGTCTCTCAGCAACGGCTGCACTGGAAAAACTCCCTTCCTTGGTATTATTGCTGAACACGACTTTGTATGGTTTGTCATACATGTTTATCTCAGTCAGTTTGGGTCAGCTCTGTGCCCTCCCAGCTTCTTGCCCACACCCCAGCTCACCTGCTGTGTAGGTCAGAGTGAGAAGCAGAGAAGACCTTGACATTGTGCAAGCACTTTTCAGCAACAGATGGAATATTGCTGTTCTGTCAACACTGTTTTTGTCACAAATCAAAAGCACACAACTGTATGGGCTGCTGTGAAGAAAATTAACTCCAGTCCAACCAGACCCAGAACATTCCTAAAATTTCTGAATCACAGACCAACCATCCTGTGATATTTAATGATATATTTTTTAATTTTTCAGTCTTCCTTTTAAACTATTGAGAAAATTCATGCAACATTTTTGTGTCTACATAAACCTTTTCAGAGGATTTGTTTAGGATTTTCTCTGAGATACATACATTTTATTAAAGCTTGGACCATGCATTGCAACTTATGGAACATCATTTTGGGCTTTTCTACACTGAGGAGTACAATAGTGCTTCTCAGGCTCTGATGAATCTGTCTGATGCACTGTCATTCCAACTTGGAAACAACATTTTCTTGTCCTGTTCTTCATGCCCTTGTTTTTGTATGAAAGAAATCTGAATTTGAAGCAGGAGCATGGTGTGCTTCAGTTTTGTCTTCCAGCTTGAGCAGTCGAGGGAACGAATAAAGTGTCACAGTCTTGGCCTCCAGTCTTGAAACATTTTTAGTTTGCATTCTTTTTAAATGGATTATTTTCCAGTTTTTCCTGTGTAGGCTAAAGATCACTTAGGGAATGTTCTTCTCATGCTTGTCTCCTTATGGGCCTGAATTGTGACCTTTTCTTTTCCTAGTTCCTTTTAAAATTTTTTTTCCTGGTTCTTTTTGTTTCTGATTTTACATTTCTATTGGATTCATTTCTCATGCAAAGTGATCAAAGAGAGGAGAGAGAGACAAACAGGGGGTTTGGAGGGAAGAGAAGAGGGGAGATGAGCAGAGAAGAAAGCCAGCAGTGCCTCCAGATCTTATTTCTTTCTTTATTACAGCTGTTGTTTACTATCAATAACCTCCTGGAGCAAGAATTCTGTAAGGTCCTACTGATCACAGTATAGGACCACCCTGTCAGGATGCTATTTATCTTGGCAAAAAGAAATATGAATCCAAGATCTGAATTTAACTGTAACAATAATACAAATATCAAGACCAACTGGGATCTGTATTTAATAATGATGATGATGATAACAGCAATAATAATAATAATAATAATTACAACAATAATAATTTAAGATCTACTATTGGTTTCTGGTCTTGCAGTTCATAGTCCCTGTCTATGCATTAATAGTAATTTATCTTACTGCCTTACAGAAGTGCTGAAAGTTTTCAATATTGCTTGTAAATAGGATTAATATGCTTGTATGAAATGTGTACAGAGCTGAAATGAAGTAAACTGTTTCTTTTCACGCAGTTTTAGACCTCAGATTTTTATGTTAAGAAAAAGTGTTCTCTGTACTAGACCATATGATGACAGTTTGAATATTTTTTTTGATAAGTAAATGCATTGGATACTGACACCTATCAAGCAGCTGTCTTGCATGTGACTACATGCAATGTGACTACATTATAAAAGCTTTAATATTCAAATGTCTTACCTGTGTATGGTGTATGACACTGATTGTAGTTTTTTTTGTGATGATAGAATGCAACTGCTCTGAAGGAGGTATTTTGATGTGTGATATTGATACACTGTAGATTAAAACTCCTGTAGTTTCTCTTCAATAACAACAGATTAGAATTATTATGATCTATTGCTCTCAACAATCTGAAGATTCCTTTGTTTGTTTCTGTTTAACAACATACAGAATGTGGAAGCACAGGCAAAAGAATATCTGAAACCTGGGAAAAAATATAAACTAAGAAATTCACATTATAAGTTTCAAAACTATTGTTTCAGAAGGTATGTATTGATTTCACAGTCCTGGGAAACAGCAGTGAGGCAGACCTTTGGTAATGACATACCTACATATAGTTCTTCTGGTGCAAGCAATAACAATTTCAGAAGTGCAAGGTAAAATTTTGTCCCATTCCTGATGAAGTCTTAGAGAAAAAAAATGCCTCCCAGATATTATTTTTTTTGCAGCCTTACTGCTAATCATCTACTCTCTTGTATCTTTCAAAAGCATGAGAAGTAAGTCAAGAGGGTGTTGCAGAGCGGAGTGAAAATGTTCTGTTGAATTTTTGGTGGCTGAGGTCGAGACAGTACTCTGTGTAGGGTTATGTGATGGGGTTACAGAATAGGAATACTGCGGCCAAGAAATAAAAGTTGTGGACAGAGAAAGCTGGAAGGGTCTTGTATGAGATGCTGCAATGGCTTAAATGTTAGGTGTCGATGCAGACTGAACATGCCTGGGGCTAGAAAGCTCAATCCAAAAAAAAAGACATAATGTTGAGCTTTACAATGCCTAAATTTTATGCCTCAGACTCTGGATTGAAGTCCAGGATTCTCTAAGGCATCTGCACTCTGTGCAGAGCGCAGGAAGAGACAAACACCTGCAGAATGTATTCACAGTAAATAGCATAGTGTACAGGTGCTGTCTAGAGGCAATCCATAAAGAAACACGGAAGAAAGCGATGTTTCTGAATGCCTGTCTTTTAAAAGTCCAGGCATGTAGATGTTGTGTTTTTCACAGCTAAGTCTATAAAGCAAACAGAAAAAAATCTAAGCACATATTTTTATCTTTGTTCTATATGCATCATACCTTTCAGAGAAATTAGCAATTGTGTTTTGTATGGAAAGGCTACTAGTTAAAGATATAGTCTGCCAAGAGCTGTACACTGCAAGAAAATGAGTTGGGTTCATGTGTCTGGTTGTCTCAAGGAAAAAGCACAAGGAAGTTATTGCATGGTGCGGCACATGGTAGTGACTGGAGAGCCCACTCAAGATTTCTCTAGGGTCAATTACAAAAACAGGAAACACTTCCACATGCTGGCTTTGGAGATACCCCCTCGCTAGAGCTCATGTAGTTGGTGTGTCATCCTGCAGAGCAGAGTTGTGCCAAGGAACGAGCTCAGATACCCAAAGCAGTGCTGGAAGCGATTGCAGAGCCTGCAATCCCGGCTTCTCAGCAGAGCTAGATAATTTTAAAATGTGCTCTGTTGATAATTCTATATCCCTTCTTGCTCAGGAGGTGGGCTTAATGATGAGGGTATTCCAGGGTTTTCATACCACACTCCATTGCTTGTTGGAGACATGCCTGAAATGTCCTGATTTCCTATTCATTAGACTGGTTTGTATTTTCATACTGACTACAGTAAGTTGTTCAATGCCTTAGGGTAAAATACTACCCATGACTTTTTTTTGCTATTTGTTGGACTAACTGGTACCTTGAGAGTCCCACAAACATAGGTAAAGATTGCATCTATTTAGACAGATGTGTGAACTTCTGTCCTAAATACATGACCACGTGTAATCTGCGTAAGGTATAGGTTTGCAGGCATGAAAGTACACAGACACATGCTCATTACAGTAATGTTACCCTCTCCCCAATCCATTAATACATTGTTTAGGGTTTGACACAATTGGAAATTAAGCTTTGTTGGGTAAAGGAAAACAGGCTTTCATTAAGGCTTCAATTGTACCCATTGTTTGGTGACAGAATAGGTAAGGTCTTGCTGTGTTAACCCTACAGAATCCATTATAAAAGCGTTATCCGCAATCTTTAATAACAGCTGAAATATCGCAACAATAGCGATAATGTGTAGGGGTTTATTTTTGTAGAGAGGAACTGTTTCAATTTTTTGATCGTGTTATTGATCCGCCTTTCTTTTTGTTTAAAACCTGATGGAGCCTTGGGGACCAGAGTCTGCAACACTGCCGGAGAGCTGCAAATACTGCTTCTGTGTATGGGGGTCTTTTCTTTCCTGGTATTTTTGAAACATAGGCTCTTGATCACACTAGTAGGGATCTATTGATTTATACCTTTAGGCTCAGCTCCTGACATTCTGTAGGCTGTATAAAAAAATACTACTGTATTCCCATGTGTTGATAAATTCTGTGAAGAAGGTTACATATTATTAAAAGAACTTCAGTGATAATACTTGTATTATTGCATGTAGGCTAGGCATGACTTTTGTGACACATATAGTCCCACCAATGATCCTGCAGTTATCCAATGTATATTGCTGTCCACACACCCAAACACTGTGCCAGTCTATCTATCTGCCCTCTGCTTTTAAAGCTCTGAATTCAGGGGAAAAGGTTCCACACAAAAGCAACCTCCTTATTTTAGAATAGTGGGAGGGGACTTAAAAAGAGTCTTTCATTAGCTCACTCATACTCACAATGTTGACCAAAGGCTTCTAAATTTTCCTTCCATGATGAAACAGTTAATATTCTGCTAATATTTTTGGTGAAATACGGGAATACCTGGAAGCATTATCTGCTTAGTGTTAGTGCTGAAGTGTTCATCAAATACATACTTGTTATCTTAAACAGGATGGTCAGCAGAGGTTTTCTTCACTCGTGTTGCAGTAAAAATTATATCTGTATTGCTTGAGCATGAGCAGTGTAACTTTCATTACATGATGTGAGCACCTGAAAAGTGGGATGCCTACAAAAGCATTTCCCACTTAAATAAAAAGGTGAGTATGAAAACTTCACACTGCTTTTTTTCTTTTAGTTTTTTGGCTAAATCACAACATTGCAAAAATTGCATTCTGTTTCATTCTAAGTAGAATGTTTTAGTTTTGGTCTGAGTAAAATGAAAGGTTCTGAAAATTTCTTTTCACACAAAAAAAGTATTTATCTGGTAAAAATTAAGATATTTTCCTTTTCCAAATACTGAGGTTTTATAAGTTCAACTTAGCATTTTTCAATGCAATTTTCATTTCAAAATGGAAAAATACATTGAAGTATCTTAGTTTTTCTAAACTCAACATATTCACTTGAGCAATACTTGCGTAGTTTAAATTTGCTTATAATTTCCTTTTTCATCTTAATTTTTTTGCCTTACAGGGTTTGCTCAGTCATAATTTGTACTTGCAAGTTTCTCTGGAGATATGAAAGTGCTAGTGGCAAAATCCAGTTATCCTGTTCATATAGATAGCATGATCTCTTATTTGACTTATTCTGATGAAATTGTTCCCTTGCTGAAATCATCTAAGACAAGATGGCAGACAGCATTCCTTATTTCCTTCTTCTCAGGAAAGCTAAGAAAGTTTCACCCATTCTATCATCCTGTCTGATGAACAACAATTAATTGGAAAACTATTTAGGTGCAAGAGATGTTATGTGCTAGATTCATTTAACTTTTACATTAACTGTTGGCAGCTTGCCATTCTTATCACTTCTTTATTTGAATTTGCCCTTGCATCCTTATGTGTTTTTTTGTTACTCGAAGTTTCTTACATGAAAGACAGTTTTGTTTTCATTTTTTTTGCCATTAATTCTCATAAAAAATAAATTGTCAAGATGTAATGCTTCATTGATGTTATCCTTCAACTTAATTATGTTGTAAGATGATCAGAGGCTGATTTCACAAGCTTTTTGAATTTGAGCTATATTTGCAGATCTTTTCCAACTGCCACTGAAAAAAGTGAAAAATGGGAAGTAACACCTCTAGATGAAGACATTGCAAATTTCTTGCTCTCATGTGTATGGGTGCATCTAACTCCTCTGCAAATTTTTTTGTTGTCTGTAACCAAAATCCTCACGTCCATATTTAGATGTTACTGTGTTAAGCATAGTAGGTTTGGCAGGAATGGGTACAATACACATAACCATGGAGTCAGCTGTAATATCCATTTGCAAAGCTGGCTCAGGGAAATGAGACTATGAGCGTAGGAACAACAAATTTCTTCAGTTAACATAAATCTGTGCCTGATTATTGTTCTACGTGAAGTTCCTCCTGTCACTAATATGAGTTTTTTTTCTAGCAGGCTTTTGTTCTTGCTGTATGAGGTAAACACTAATATTTACCTTACAGATATTGTTTCCAAACATTGTCTTTTATTTTGGTAGGTCTAAATGGTCTTACAGTATCTTTTTCAACATTTTTTTCCTATGTAACCCCTAAGTTCACCATGTGTGGTATCTTTAAAGAGTTTCACATGAATCTGAGAGCTCTGGCTTCAGATAAGATTAGTGACAGGCGATAACCATTCCAAACTTAAGAGTTGGGACCACTTTCTGCAGCTCCCCCTCCTGAGCAATTATTCTGAGGATCACGATCGCCATACTTTTCTAGGGTACCTGTTAAAAATTCAGTTTGCTGTACCAATATCTCACACTTTAATCTATACTACCTCACTCCTGTCAAGTGTTCTGGAGAGAGAGTCTGCAACCCTCAAATCTTTCTTAGACTTGTGTTTGATTTGCAGATCTGATAGCCATAATAAAATAAATATATTTTTTTATTTTTAGGAAATGGGATACACTTGTTCCAGCTTAGTCACATTACTGGCAACTGCATTTCAGCAGCTAGTGAACAAGCTTTCTAAAAATGCATGCTTCCCTTCTCTAGAGACTAAAAAGCAGTAGATGCTTGTGAACAGCTCCAGGGGGAGATCCTGTCTGCTGGAGTTCCACATGCCTAAGATTTAGCAATACATGCCAAACAAATTTGTTTTCAAATACTGTTGGCCTCTTGCAGTTAAAGACGTGAGGCATGCCATATCCAGTTACTAAGGCTACAGGGAGTCTCCTTCTATGTTTGACCATACTGACATGCAGGTCTCATTAACAATTATGACTCATTAGACGATTGGGACTAGACTGCTCTTACCGGACTGAATGTGAATCTGGAGACAACTTAATTTCCTTTTCACTGCCAAAGCACCTTTGGACTAGGGACTCTTTTCTTAAGATCTTTGAAAGTGTTTATGAAGGTTTGCAAGTATATGTCTTTGACTTTCCACAGAAGCACTCCTGTTGTCATTACAAATACACTTTCATACTTTACCATTTCACTGACTCTTTTTATTTCTTCCCTGTCATTTTGGGCTAGCATGATGATCACAGTCTTAATCACATCAAAAACAAACTCATAACCTTTTATGACTTGCAGTGTTTTCCAGGTTCATTAGTCCCAAGAATCTGCATGCTTGATTGTTTAATTTGAAAGCTGTTGTTCTGTTTTTCTCCAAAGCTTTCCAGAGATACAGGTGGTATTCTTCTGCCTTTTTTTCTCTAGATCAAAACATGAACTTTCTGACTCTTAGAACATTCTGTGCCATCAGAATCAAAAGACATAGTAAATGGAATAAGGTAGTCTTTTCACTTAAAAACATCTGCCAGAAGTCTTTTGATACATATAGTACAAAATAATTACTGGATAGTCTAAATATTTCAGTACTTTTTTCTTTTTGCTTTTCTAAAAGTCTTGCATAATTCTTTTTACCTATATTTTGGTAAAAAACTTGGGACCTCTTTTTCTCTTCAATCACCACTGAGTATACTCAGTGGCCATTCTAGTGACTGTATGATCTTAGAGCAATGCGCTGGAGTAATTATTGAATGACCTTTATTAACTTTGAGCTTTTTTTTTGTTTCTTGAAAGAGAATGTCAAACTTCTAGAATAGTTTTGGTGTCTCATACCTCTAATAAATGCAGTATTGCCATAATGTTGGAGTTCTGCATGAATCTTTTTATAGAATTCTTTTACATCTGCATCTTTTACTCATTAGACAAAATCTACTTTCAGTTCATTTAGATCATTATAATTGATAGTTATGATTTTTGATGGAGCCAGATAGTCAAAACAATAGCACCCCCCACCCCAAATTCAGCCACCTGTCCCTATCCAAAGCACCAAGAGAACGTACATGTGCCCATATGGATGAAGGAGCTTTGCTAGCTACTGTTTTTGAAGATGTGCACCTCTATAAGAGAACTGCAACTCCAGAGAACCAGATAGGCAAGGCTGTAAGCAAGGATCAGATGTATTTTGAACAAATCCTGAGTGTGCAGCTTGAAGAAAAGGTAAGAGTAAAACATTTTGAGAAAAGTTCTGTTTGAAAATAGCACTAACAGCTGTGTCCAAAAGCAATGTTTAAAACATTTTAAATTTCTTTATTTCTTGCTGATTTTCTACTTTGTTATGAAAAGCAGGATTTGAACATTTTCCTAAAAAACAAGATTATCAAAGAAAAATCTGACTCTATTGCCAGATTCTCTTTGAGATAGAAACCATAGTTACATCTTCTTGGTTAGGTAGAAGGCAGACATAAGACACATAGAGATATATGCATATCTCTAGCCTTCTAATGCTGATTTTATAAATGTAAATATAAATAAAAATAAATAAATATCAGCTTAGTCTGAATGAAGTGATCTGTATTCCTGAAGTCTCTATGCTTTTTATTTACCAATTATACATTATTTATTCTCTGTTTATTACAAAATCAGTGTGTCAAAACACTGCTTATTGGTCTGTGCAGTTACAGAAGAATGTGCCAGCTACAAAACATAGACAGGAGCATGTGAATTATGGAGACTTATTTTTCCTATACAATCTTTTTCCATAATAAACATAAGTAAGCATAGCATTTGGTCTTCATTTGGACTTTTATTTATTGCTTATTATTAAGGAGTTGTGGCTTTTGAATTGGTTTTCATATTCATTTCTGTATGTTTGTGCAGATATTATTTTTATTTTCTTAAAGGAGATTGAAATTGGATTGCTCTTTCAATAAATAGCTGAATACACATTTACCTTCTGAAGCATTAATTGTCTATTTGTTTAAATATGTATTAGGCCTTTTATAAAATATATATTACTTACTGGACTGCTAGTTGATAACATAGCTCTTGATTAACATGCAATTCTGCAATTCTAAAAAGTTTTTGTAATGTCAGTAGTCTTTTTCACTTAACACTGCCATTTGGAAGTTTCTATACTAAGACAAAGTCCAGCATACATTAACATAATGAAATACCTATTTAAGAGCAAAATGAGGCAGTTTTGTATTGAGGAAGATAAAAAATTTGCACTCTAAAATTTTCTTTGTTGGTATCCAAATACTGCAAAACTCAGATTTATTCCCTTCCTGCTTTTTCCATGGGGTTGTGAGCTCGTTTTACTGCATTAAAACCTCACAGTAAAAATCCACCTGCTGAGTAGGCTTTTTTCATCTTTGTTTTGGAGAGCTCAGTCTGTTCAGGTGGGGTGTTTCCCTTAGGAAGCCAGGAACAGTAAAATTGTTCTCCCCTCCTGCTTGTTATCTTCCAGCAAACAGTTCTAGTAAAGCTGCAGAGATATATATTTAATGTTTGCTAATAGAGGACTCGAGATTTATTGGGGTATGTTTGAACAATCACTCTCTGATTCATATCCACCCTTTACATCTTGCCTTATGTATGCTGAGGGTATGTTGTTTCCTTCTTGCTTTCTTTGAAGCAGTAAAGCAGATCTTTCTTTGGGATGCTGAAAGTTAACCTAGGGCTATAGAAATTGACAACTTGGCCCTGTGCTAATTAGGGTTTTCCTTGCTTTGCTCTAAAAATATAAACATTTTATTGTTAAGTTGAAGGTTTGCACCTCCACTTTCAGCCTAGAGATTCTTAGTACTGTATTGCTGAAGCCTAGTTAGATGTGTAAAAAAGAGAACATGCAATGACAAGACCTTCAAGTTGGAATGTGGCTTTACCATTGCTTCTACTAAAGTTTGTGTGGATGCTGCCAGAACCCTCCTCTTCACTCTTCTGCTCACTGATGAAGGATGGTGCCATCCTCCCATGGGTACTGTATGTTGTATACAAGAACATGGCAGGAGTTTTCTTTAGCTGGCTTTGTATGTTTGTAAAAATGAATGTGAGTCACTATTCTGCACAGACCCAGTCTTTTGGTATGGTGTCTTACGTCCAGTGAAAATTGGATGGATGAATTTTAAATGGATACACTTTCTGTAAAGAGATATTAATATATGATATTGTTGGCATAAAAATACTTTTTATTGACTTTCCACTGGGAATTTTTCCTTTTTTTTTTCATGAATGTGATGCTTCTGTATAATTTTATTTTATATGAGAGCAGTTCTGTAGAAAACTGAAACTTATAGGATTGCAGTCTTCATAGAACTTTGCATTCAGGCTTCAAAATTGATATTCAGCATTTTCAGAGATAAGTAGCACTGACTGGTGTTCATATGGATGCCATTGCTTCTGATGGGCAAATATCATTGACAGTTGTATGAGGTTGATTTCAAAAAGCTGTCATTAGTGACAGAATCTTATTTTTCTGTCCAAAATTTGCTAACAAACATCCTGCTTATGGAATTTAAGATATGAATAGTGCTGGCTTGTGAGGGAAGGAGGTGGCTTTTGCTGTACACTTTCCTACTTGTCTCTGCCAATACACCATAATCTTGATTAGTGATACAGCCTGATATTCCAATCCTTCACATCTCCTGAGTCCAGATTTCCAGCCATGCAGAACTGTGCCATATTTGGAGGTTCAGTGGGGTGTGATAAACAACTCATTTGAGACTAAAAGCAGTATTTGAATTTAGATCTCCTGAGGTAGAAGGCTAGTTCACTTATAATTTATGTTATCTAGCTCATTCATGACAAAGATTTTCTGCACCAGAAACACCTTGACAGGTGTTAGTACAAGACACCACAGTTACAATTAATGCAACAGCTTTATTAAATTTGACATTGACATGTGTATTAATCCTTGGACTGGCATAAGAAAATCACTCAGCTATAATTTAAAGGTTTACTTATACATGTGCATATTTGTGCTTGGTGTATCACACCTGAAGCCCTTTTTCCTTGTCTAATGCCTTCTGTCGCATCAGTATTATAAAGCAGATGTTTATTATAAATTATACCTCTTTAATATATGAGTATGTAAGGATGCAAAGTGAGTTTATGACTTTTCAAGATTGTGCCTAACAAATTAAACTACATATTAACATCAATCCTACAGATTCATTTACAAACAAGATTACCTGAAGTGCAATATTGCATAACTGAATACTAAAACTCTTAGAGAAAGAATTTACAAACAGTTGAAGTACTGAAACATATCAAGTCTAAAAGAGACAAAAGACTGTTAAAAACTCATACTCAGTTCTTCCCATTAATACTCTTGCTATCAACCTTCGCTGCTGTTAAAAAACTGTACAAACTTTAAAAAAAATGCTCAAAAGCTGTGATCTTTTAAGCCGTGGTCTTTTGCAAAATGCTACACACTTCTTTTTGTTTGGAAAATGAGAAAAAGTGTAACATGAATAAATCTGAAAAAGACAGGTTTTTATATGTGCCTTTTCCATAACTGCAAGAAAAAAAAGTAGTCTCCTCCACTAACGGAGTGAAAGATTTTTGCATTGTTTCTTTTCTTAATATTCTTTTCCACTCTCTGTTGTTTGAATTCCATCCTATTCTGGGAAAAAAAAAAAAAAAAGGAAATTTTTCAAATTGTTGAGTTTGTATGACATGGTAATTTGAAAATTAAAAAATCCCCTGAAGTAATTGTAATTCATTGTCATTATATGATTTCATCTGTAAATCTGTTTTACACTTTAACCCTTTCTGAGTTGGTGGCTTTGAGTCCAGCTATAACAGTAGTGCAGAAAAGTTTAACCCCTTTCTTTTGTCCAAAATTGGTGCTTGTAAGTAGCTTAACAAGTGTGAAAACAAATAAAATTATTTAGAAGGAATAGGAAGGAAATGTAACCAAGGAAAAGGAATGTTCACAGTAATTTAAAAAACATGCATTTTAAAAATTATTTCAATTTTTCATTTGGGAAAACGTAGCATACCTCAAGTTCATATATTTTGAAATATATTTTATGAGGAGGCTAACAGATGTACCACACAGAACAAACTTGCAGTGGTGATGAGTTAGGTGATCTTTCAGTCTAAAATTAAGAGAGAAAGGTAACATGTTTCTTCTGACCCACTTCATGTAGATTTGAATACTGAAGTATTTGAGTTCTTTTTGAGATGCTGTTTGACTTCTTATCCTTTTAATCTTTTTTTAACTTTAAATTTTTTTACTTCTTAGCTTTTGAATTTTAGGTTACGCACATATTGGGAACTCTGGTATCATTTGTTCTCTTAGTCTTTCTCCCTCTTTTTCTCTCTTATTCTTGTTTTCTTTTTTTGTCTGGGATTTATATGACGAATTACAGATGTCTACAGTGAAGGTGTGCAATGTAGATGTCCATGTCTGCACTCCTATGACTCACCCTAGAGAAAATAAGACACTACTGAAGTACAGTTTATCTCATCCTAATGCAAACATTTAAAATGGGTCAGAAGAAACACCTTAAAAAAGCCTGTTCCTCTCTATTGACTGCAAAAGACGTCAAGGGAGAACAACAGAAAGGGACGTGTCTAATAGCAGGAGTCTAAAAGTAGTAGAGGCATCAAAAAGGAACACATTTTCTGGTCTACTCTCTTATATAGTATTAATTCCCATGAGTGTTGTTGATGCAAGCTCAGTCTCTGCCATAGGGAAGGCTGCTCCTGCCAAGTCTCACTCTGCCTTCCAGTGGTTGGATTTTTTAGAGGAGCTGCTGCATCTCCATTTTATTGGGGTGCAGGAAGGAATATCAGTGTTGCCTAGTGATGAAGGAAGGGAACAAATAAAGCTCGTTACATATTTTTAATCCGGTTTCTGGTAGAACAAATGCATTTCAACTAAACAAATTCTGATGAGAAATTTTTCTTTTTGGCTTTGGCTCTCCACTTGGAAAGAAATATTTTTTACATTCCAACCGTTTTTGTACTAAAGCTGAAGTGCGATTAGAGTGATAAGGGAGAGCAAAGTTGAGCTATGATTTCTTTCAGTTTTTAAACCAGTTCTCCTTGCACTACTTTTATTTTTTTCTTATCAGAGAAAAAGGGTTACAAGCCACGTATTTTCTTACCTTCTTAAGACAGTGGTACAGGTAGAAGGTCGGAGATGTAAGCAATGCTATTCCTGAGAGTACCTTTCCTTGTCTTCATATGCCAGTTTTCTTTGCCAGTCCTAGCAAAAGTGGACTTCTGATCTATTATTTAAGACTCTGTTTCTAACCAGTTGTCTTCTTCTATCTTAGCTTGTGGCTGTGTTTTTTTCATCAGGATTCCAAATGCACAGCGATTGTTCATTAAATGTTCAATGTTGGTTATGCCTTCTGTTTTCATTTGGGAATGCAAACAGCATTGTATCATTTGGGATAAAGGTGGGGTCCTGTGAAAATGCCCCAGTGGAACCATCCAACTGAAACTATAGCAGTCACCAGCAGGACATTTGAAATACATACCAGTGGGGAGATATTTTCTTGGGTTTTGTGTTTTTAAGGGTATGAGAGCTTGTGACAGAGAAGCAAAAGCTCAGAGAAAGGAGGAAAGAAACAGGCTAGCAAGGAAGGAAAAGACATGTTTTCAGTAGCTGGATAACAAAATAGAGGAAAGGCTGAAAGGGTTATTTTTGAAGCCGAATGTTACCTGCTGTTGGGAGGAAAGGGTTAAAGCTGGAAGATTTGTCAGAAGAGGGAATAGTGTCACTCAAAGTGACCTTGCAGCAGTGAATGCTAAAAATGTCAATGTGGGAAAACCCCATTTTTTATGCCGAATGTTGTCCAACTTCTCCCTGTTTCTCCTGTGGAGAGAGAACACACTCTCACAGGCATGCCTGAAGCTTTTGTTACAGAGAGGTGCAGAGTGCCCCTCATCCATCCCTGCTGCCCTCCGGGTTGAGCTGAGCCTAACCGAGCCTGTGTGTCCCTGTGTGTCTCTGCTGCCTGGAGTTGTCAGCCAGGTAGTGAAATGAATCTACTCTTTGCCTTTCAGCTGCAGTTTGATGGTTGCCTTTGGTTACCTGTATGTGTCAATTTACACACCTACCAAGAGCTGGAGGCATTTGGCAAGGGAACTGCCTTGTCTGATTCCAGTTGAGCTCAAGAAAACTGGGGTATGTGCATTTTGTTGTAGATAGAGAAGATTGAATCAAACATCTGAACCATCAATATGTTCCTCTAGTTGATTTTCTCTTCCCCAAAGCAGTGTAAAATTAGATTAATTGATCAAGTCAAAGAATCTATTAGTACGCAGGGGAGTAGAATAGTTGGCATTGGCCTAAATGCACAGATGAAAACAGTAGTTTCCAGCAAATACTGATTTTTTTGCCTGTTTCTTCTCTCATTTTAGCACTTAAGAGGCCTGTGGGCTCTATTGTCATTCCACTGTCTAACCACTCACTAGGTGCACTGGTGGCAATACATTTTTTGCAGGTCAAAGTGATCCTCCACATGTGTTTTACTGCACTAAACCTGGGGGGTTACATTTGTTCATTTTTTTTCCCTAGCTGCTGTTTTCTTTCTTAGATTACCCCTGTATTTCTTATCAGCACAAAACTTGGGCATTCTTCTTCATGGTATACTCTGATGAGGGCAATAGATGCAAACATTTCGAATATCAAAATCTTCATTATTGAAACACTTGAAAAGCCTCATTAGTAAGAAACAAAACAGAAACACCTACATCCATTTTACTTACCTGTGTCATCAGTGACAGTTCAAAAAGACAAACATGTTTCCCCTCTATTACTGGCATCATTCAAATCATAAAGCTTGAAGGAAAACAAATGCAAATAAATACATGAAACTTACTAAAATATTTAATTATGGCTTTAGCCTAACATGCCAGCTGAATATGAGCCAGCAGTGTGCCCAGGAGGCCAAGAATGCCAGTGGCACCCTGGCCTGTATCAACAATGGTGTGGCCAGCAGGACCAGGGCAGTGATTGTCCCCCTGTACTTGGCACTGGTGAGGCCACACCTTGAGTCCCATGTTCAGTTTTTGGCTTCTCACTGCAAGAAAGACATTGAGATGCTGGAGCATGTCCAGAGAAGGGCAATGGAGCTGGGGAAGAGTTTGGAACACAAGTCCTATGAGGGGCAGCTGAGTGAGCTGAGGGTGTTTAGCCTGGAGAAAAGGGGAGGCCCTATTTGTCTCTACAAATATCTGAAAGGTGGCTGTAGTAAGGTGGGAGTAGGTCTCTTCTCCCAGGTAAAAAGTGAGAGGACAAGAGGAAATGGCCTCAAGTTGCTCCAGAGGAGGTTTGGATTGGATATAAGGAAAAAACATTTCTTCACTGAAAGGGATGTCAAGCACAGGAACAGGATGCCCAGAAAATTGGTTACATCAAGAATCCCTGAAGATACTTAAAAGATACATAGATGTGTCACTTAGGGACATGGTTTAGTGATAGAATTGGCACTATTCGGTTTATGGTTGAAACTGAAGATCTTAGAGGTCTTTTACAACCTAAAAATTTCTATGATTCTGTGATGCTATGTATTGCAATATGATTCAGTACCAAATAATGCCAGGAAATACTTGGCAACATCCTATTTTTTTCAATGACATCCAGTGCTCCTTGAAGTCTGAAGCAGAATATCTGTATTATTTCCACAGGAGCTAAGATAAATAACCTTTCAAGAGCATTTCAAAAAGAGAAGAAAGGATTTAATTACTTCCTTTTTGATCCAAATGCAGAAAATAATTTGTCTAAAACTGAGTCACTGAGGAGTACACATGTGAAACCCTCACAGATCATTTTCTGTGTAGTGTGTGCATAAGAACTGCTTCTATGTTATTAAAACCTTTAATTACTTTGGTTGTCAGTTTGTTTTTGTTTTTTTTTTTTTTTTTTAGCTAAGCACTGTCTACAGGCTATTGGGCAAACTGTTGTCTGCAACATGAAAAAATACAACTGGTAAATGTATCAACTGCACAAATATGTGTACTACCAGATGAAAGAAAGTACTGTGGATGCAGAACTGCTTCCACACTCCCCACAGTCTCATTCTCACTTGTTTCTCTGGTATACAAGTGTGGTTGGCTGGCAAGTCACTTGATTACAATGTGGGAAGTGTCTAAGTTCAAAGTTAGACTTGCATCTCTATTTTCCCTGCGGAGGTTTTTTCTTCCTTACCAGTCTTTTTCGTGTTTTGTACTTTTTATTTTTGAAACAAAATGTTATAGCTCTTTATTTCAAACAAACTTTTTCATTTCACATTCTGCTGTACATTTCCTCCCCAGAGGATTAGAAGATGGCTGAAATAACTTGAAAATAAAGTCAAATATTAAGCTGAATTTTTGTTGTTGGTTTCTCAACTGAATTAAAAAAAGACATCTACAGTTCACACAATTCTACTTGAAAGGCTTTTGTAGTGAGTGTAGAGATGCATATGTATAAGCGTATAGCACATAACTCATGCAGTAAACATTTAACTTCCCTGATGAAATGCCTACAGCATTTGGGTTAATGTAGCTCGTTGTGCCTGTGTGCTGTCAAGGTCTTCTGAGATCTTGTGTCATGCTTTTCATTTGCTCCACCTGGGCTCATGACTTACTTTGCAGTTATTCTGTCATTTACCTCACTTTTTTTTTTTTTTTTTTTTTTTTTTTTTTTTTTTTTTCTGCATAGCTGCTAGTCAGTGAAACCACTTGTGCCCATGAGGAGACACATTCATTCTTTTCCTGAAATGTATCCCATTTTATGTTTCAGCACTAGACATCTGACATGGTTTCAGTTTATTTTTATATGAATGTTTTAGGTTGCAGTGTTTTGTTATTTATTTTGTTGCCTCCTGAGCTCTACATGCTAATAGCAAATCAGTTCTTTTTCATAGCTTTCTTTTATTCAGATGTTTATTCAGGGTTTCTATTGCAATGGAGGAGTTAGAGGATGCTTAATTTTATTTTACACTGCATAGTTTAAGAACAAATTCTTCAAAATGATTGTTTCTACTACAGTAGCAAAGCCTGGATTGTGAGATGTGAGATGGAAAAGTAATTCTTGCACCTGCATGTACTATAGGTAACCCCAGTCTGATGTGTCAGCTGAGCTAATGGGGAGCAGGTTGGGGAATGGGAAATAGTTGGGCTATAGCTGAAGAAGGTATGGGATGAAATAGCTTGGAAAATGCAGCATTTTGTTATTGTGAGTACCACTGTACTGAGAGCCAGGGAAATGTGTGTTCTGTCCATCAGTAGAGCTAAACAAGTAAGATGAAACTGCATCAGTTTTACACAGGAATATTATAATAACAATAGCATCAACAACAACAAGAGTAATAATAATAATAATAATAAAGAATGTAATTAAATTCTTTGCAAAGCCTATGCTGGGTAAAAAATATCACAGATTTAAACTGACTAAATTTATTTGCAATATTTTCTTTCACATTCTCCTCTACTTTTAGTATCACAAAACCTCAATTATTTTAATGGAATGTTGCTGCTGCTGCTTTATTTTGAGTTTTTCAAAGAATTTATAATTGATAATTACTTTTAGATAGGAAATGCAGCTCCTTTCTAGCCATCAAAATTGCCCTTACGAAATTAAGCAACAAATAAGAATAAACATTTAACTAAATATATAACAAAAAAAAAAAAAAAATCTGTTCCTCTTATATTCACATCTTTTATTTTTACTTTTAATGTTGTCTGCCTTTTCTAACTTGGTTTTAATCTGCTTTCCAGGGTTGATCTCAGCAACATCGCTGTGGTAGAACTTGTGCAGACAGCTATGACAGAACCCTGATAACTTGTCTCTTTTCATGCTTAATGACTGGTACTGAGTCCTGATGCATCTTCTACTAAGACAGTAGAATCCACTGACTTTAGCCCAGCTTAGTTAGGCTGAACTGCTAGTGGCCTGTCATATCAGCCACTGATTTGTTACTCTGTACTTTTCTCAGATGCAGCTTAGATTGGATCATGCAAATGCATCCTAGACTGGATGTGTTAGCTAAAGCCCATTGCAGCACTCACAGAAGCCTTCTGGATGGGAAGGCACTTGCAGGTACATCAGGGGGTTGGTGCCTTTGCACTGTGGAAGGTTTCAATGTTTAATTTGTATAGTTTCTTAGATAGCTCATAGTGTGTCTGAGAATCCTTAACTATTTATCCTTACAACATCTCTGAGAGCTAGGGAATTGCTTTTCTCACTGTTTTACAGCTAGAGAGCTGAAATGTGCTGCTAACTGGCTTGCCCAAGGTCACATCAGAAATCTGCAGTGCAGAAGGAAGCTGGCTAGAGCCCTAACCTCTACCAGTGTGATCCTCCCTCTATCGGATAGAAAGCAAGAGCAAACCTAAGCCTCAGAGGGAGTTTTTCAGGCTGCTTTGGCAGCATGTGGTATTTCTAACTATTTCTATTAGTTAAAGTTTTTCTTTTACACTTAACCTAGATGTTCTGTGCTGCAGCATAAGCCCATTAGTTCTTGTTCTGTCCTCATTGACTAAGGAGAATAATTTGTCCCTATCCTCTTTATAGCAACTTGATGTATTTGTAGACAAGTCATGCCTCCCTTCAGTGTTCTTTTCTCTAGTCTGAACATGCCCAGTTCACTTAACCTTTTCCCACAGATCTTATTTTATCATTTTTGTTGCTCTCCTCTGAACTCTTTCCAATTTGTCTGCTTTTTTGAAAATGTTGTGCCCGAAACTAGATGCAGTAACCCAACAGAGGCTTAATCAGTGTCAAGAAAACTGCAATCCCCAGCAATCCCCAGGAGCAATAAATCAGGTAAGGAAGGCAAGAGACTGGCATGGCTGGGTAGGGAACCGCAGGTCAAACTAAAGGAAAAGAACAAATGCACAGGCAGTGGAAACAAGGACAGGTAACCTGAGAAGACTATAGAGATGAAATTTGGTTGTATAGGGATGGGATGAGGAAGGCCAAGGAGAAGCTGGAACTGAACCTGGCAGGGGAAAAAAGAATAACAAGAAGGGCTTCCTGTGCTATGTCAGCCAGAAAGGGAAGGTCAAAGAAGGTGTACTCCCCCTGATAAATAATGTTGATGGACAGGTAGCAACAGATGAGAGTAAGGCTGAGGAACTCAACATGTAAATAAAGATCAGGTTCATGACCACCTGGGGAACCTGAATAAGTCTACAGAGTCCTGAGGGAATTGGCTGATATGGTTGCCAACCCACACCCCATGATATTTGAAAAATCATGGTAGTCAGGTGAAGTCCCAGGTGACTGGAAAAAGGGAAACATTGTACTTATCTTTAAAAAGGATTGAAATGAGGACTCTGGGAACTAGTGACCTGTCAGCTTCATCTCTGTTCCTGGGAAGGCCATGGGACAGATCCTCCTAGAAGCTTTGCTAAGGCACATGGAGGACAGGGAGGTGATTCATGACAGCCAGCACAGCTTCACCCAGGTCAAGTTCTGCCTGACCAAGCCAGTGGCCTTCTGTGATGGGGTGACTGCATCAGTGGACAAGGGAAGGGCTACAGATGTCATTTATCTGGACTTCTGCAAAGCTTTTGACACTGTCCCTAAGAAGAGCCTTCTCTCTAAATTGGAGAGAGATGGATTCGATGGGTGGACTGTTAGATGGATAAGAAAGTTGTTACCCATAGTGGTTAACCAGAGTCACATCTTCCATTATGGTTGCATCCAGGGGGTAGCAGTCAACAACTCAGAGCCCCAATGGACATCAGTGACAAGTGGTGTCCCTCAGGGACCAGTTATTTAATGGCTTCAGTAATTACACAGATGAAGGCGCCAAGTACACCTTCAGCAAATTTGCAGATGACACCAAGCTGAGCAGTGTGGTTGACACACCTGAAGGACAGGATGCCATCCAGAGGGATCTGGACAAGCCCAAGAACAGGGCCAAAGGGAATCTCATGAGGTTTAACTACCTGTATCAACACAGGCTGCAGGATGAACAGATCAAGAGCAGTCCTGTCAAGAAGAACTTGGGAATGCTGCTGGATGACGGGCTGGACATGACCCAGCCATGTGCACTCCCAGCTCAGAGAGCCAAATGTGTCCTGGGTTGCAGCAAAAGCAGCATGGACAGCAGGGCAAGGGAGGGGATTCTGCTCCTCTGCTCCCCTCTGGTGAGACCCCACCTGGGGTGCTGCATCCAGCTTTGGGGTCCCCAGCACAGGAAAGACATGGACCAGTTGGAGTGATTCCAAAGGAGGGCCACCAAGTTGATCAGAGGGATGGAGCACCTCTCTTATGAGGAAAGGCTGAGGGAATTGATATTGTTCAACCTGGAGAAGAGAAGGCTTCAGGATGACCTAATTGCAGGCTTCCAGTATCTGAAGGGAGCCTACAAGAAAGATGGAGAGAGAATATTTACAAGACCATATAGTGACAGGATGGGGGGGGGAATGGCTTCAAACTGAAGCAGAGTAGGTTTAGATTAGATATGAGGAAGAAATTCTTTATTGTGAGGGCGGTAAGGCACAGGAACAGGTTGGTCAGAGAACTTGTGCATGCCCCAGCCCTGGAAGTGTCCAAGGCCAGGCTGGATGGTGCTATGAGCAGACTGGTCTAGTGAAAGGTGTCCTAGCCCATGGCAGGGGGTGTTGGAACTAGATGATCTTTGAGGTTCCTTCCAACTGAAGCCATTCTATATTTCTATAATTCTATAAAAAACAAAATAATTACCTTGCTTATTTTACATATGATATGTCTATTATCACAATGCAATATAATGTTTGCCTTTGTGAGAGTGTGCTCTTGTGAAATTGTATTTAGTTTTTAATTTACAACAAAGTCAATACTTTTCATGTAGCATTATTCCTGCCAAAATGCTATCATTTTCCATACCTACTGACCTCATTAATTCCCTTATCCTTCTTTTTGCTGTTACAGCTTGCTGTCTCTGACTAATCTGAATCAGAGTAAGTCTTGTAAATTACAGGTGGGTAGGGTCCATTCAGATTTGAGTGGACTAGAGGGTATATGAGAGTGGATGCAAAAGAGAGGTTTGGTGGAATTTGTCAAATTACTACCGTTTTACTAGCATATTACTGAGTTATAATCTCTGCTTTTAAACCCATTATCATGTTCTCCTTTCAAATGTCCATGCTAAAGAGCTAACAATTCCTTGATTTTTCGTAACAACACCCATGACTCTAAGAAGCTTTGACAAAAATGTCTTTGTCTTTTTTTCTTCATGGCCAATAGCAGCCTTTCTGCCAAGAAATGCAGGAATAAGAAAGAAACATCAAAACAATGTTGGTTTAGATTGGGGGATTTTTGGTGGGAATCTCTCATGGGTCACTGATACCATCCTACAGTGGACTTGTCTTTATTGAATCATATTTTATTTACTTTCAACAAAAGAAATCTCTTAAATACATTAGGGTTATATAATGTAAATATGCCATTCAGTGTCTATTATATATATATACAACATCTATAAATTCTTTGCCCAGTTTTAATTATTATGTTAGCTGAAATTTTGTCATATATCTCTGTGCTTTTAACTTGTGGTTAGTCATTACACAGCTGCCAGTTCTCTGTCTTCGAAACATTTGTGTACTTCTATGGTGTGCCAGTCCATAATAGTTCAGCCTTGAAAGTTGCTGCATGAATTAATAGTTCCCCCTGGTGACAGCTGATATACAGTGATTTACATTTGTCAGCGTGTAGCCAGATTTTCATTTATTTACTCAAAATATGGACGATTAATATTTCAGTTATTAACCTAAATATGAAAGGACAGCCTGCCCAATGCTGAATGTAAATATCTTGAGTCCTGTATCAGCTATTATGAAAAAAATTCCTAGTTAGATATTAGAAAACTAAGCTCCAAGAGAGCTGCTGAGTTGATGTAAACCAAACATACTTGAATGACATATTTGCTTTCATTGTTCACAAAAGGCCACAGCCTCAGCCAGTTTCTAATCACACTGCACTTCAACAAGAGGCACTGTAACTCAGAGTAGAGGGAGAAAGCAGTTTGTTAAGAACTATAAATCAAAACACTCTGTATCACACTACAGTTGAATTAGAATTCTTTTGTTCGAGGCTGCTACCTGACGTGCATCTAGTTGGGCACTCATCAAAAGAGAATGTGTAACTGTGCTAATTATATTCTGGTTATTGCATACTGACCTTTAACATTGTAGAGAAAATGGAAAAGTAATGTTTCCTTTGTCTTCAGTTAAAGTTTGCTTTGCCATCACATTGTCTCCAGTAATTACCTTATGTTTTAGTATTTTGGAAACTGAGCAGACAGTGGGGTTTATTTGTAAAGTTGGATCTGGTGTTAAGGAAGAACAGCTAGGGCATTTGCAGAGGTCTAGGTGATAAGGACCACATAAAGCTGATTTAGACAGCATTTTAAGTAATTTATGGTGTAGGAAAAGAAAGCCCATAACAGGGCATTGGCTTGGGGCCCCTCACTGGCATCACAGCAGCTTTGCTCTTCATCCAGTTCACTCCTTTTTGTCTTTATCACCGGCTTCAGTAAAAAGCATAGTAACCTTTAGTTGCCTGGACTGACCAAGGCTATGGAAAGTAGTGTATCACTGTTCAAACTGTAGCCCAACAACAGTGTATAATGTTGGAATCTCTCTATGCTGCAACACAGTCCAGGATTTAATGGGAGAAAATTCCATGTGAGATGCTGTGTCTGTTTCTTCTGTGTATAATTTACTGTGCAACTTAAACTATGGACCTGTTTAACTGTTCCAACAGCAGAGTTTCTAGGCCAACAACTAAATCAGCTGCAGTGCTCTGCATTTGTAGGCAGGCCTTATGATTTACAAAATTTCAGATTTTTTTTCAAAGACATAGCTTTTATAACAGTTGCCAAGAAGGCTGTCAAAGGTACATATGCCCCTTAGTATAACGAAAACTTTTTTTTTTTTTGTGAAAGACATATAAACATTTCCAAGTATTGCTAATTCATTAGCAGTGAAAAATTCTAGAGAGCTCCGGTGGCTGGCCATGGAAATACATTAGTGACTTTTCCAGCACTGCTCTGTGGCAGTGATATTTCTTGGGTAGCAGTGTGGTAAGCCGCTGGCAGCTGGAGAGCAGGAACGGGGAGGGAGGACTTACACTGTCTCATTTGTAGCCTACTTCTTTTTAAATGAGGGTTGCGTGAAGCAAAATTCCCTGTTTCACCTAGAAAATAATTTTCAATGCTAAGTTCCCATTACATTTTTAAGCAATTTATCTTTTTATCCTGGTATTTTTGTTTCTATTCTAAGTATCATACAAATTCCATATCCTTTAATTAAAAAACCAGATATACATCAAATACGCAAGATGTCTTTCAAAGATGACATATCTTGGTTATGTAGTGTAGTTAACCATTCTAGTCTATTGAATATTGCTGTTAGGACCAAGGAAAAAAATATAAATTTTAATTTCTTACTGAAATTTGGACTTTGGGAAAATAGTAAGAGAATATTCTTCAATAGCTGCAACATTTTATGCCACTTGAACTTGACAAGCTACAGTAAAATACGGTTTGCTTCTCCAGCAACTCCATGACATGAAACTCCTCACAGCTGTAACCCAGAGGTTCTTGTCTCCCATTGCAGGGTACTCTTCCTGTTGAGGCTGCTTGTACTTTTTTTATGGGTCACTGTTTAAAACTTAATCACTCTTTAAGACAGTTATCCTAGTGCAAAAATAACCAGTCATTCCAAGTCTTTAAATCCATTAGTTTCCTGCACTATGTCTTCTGTTGTTCCATCCCTTCTCTTCCCCACACCCACCTCCTCCAGCTTTTCCCATTACATGAATCATTTTCATGTAAATTATCACTACTGTTTTTCACTCAGCCTAACCCTGAGAGAATATTACCCCAATTAGAAATGTACACATTTTACAGAGCTGTTTGGGAAGAATGTGATAAATAAAAGAAAAAAGGTATGTTTTTACTACAACCTACCTGCAGAATTCTCTTTCCATTGCAGATGTATGGCAAAACACATTGCAATCAATAGATTTTTTTTTTCAGTCTAGTTATTAATTGCAAGTGATAAGTGGTATTACTATTATTATTGTTGCTGTTGTTATTGCTGTTAATATTATTAGGAAAACCACCTTTTAATATTTTTCTATGTAATTTAAGTAAGAAAACAAAAGTGTTCTGTTTCTATCACAGAAGAACTCTCCTTTTTGTTGTACTGTTTAGCATTATAAATATACAACAAGCAGCTTTTAAGGTCTAGCAGAAAGGAAGATTTTCTTTTCCAAACATCTGTCAGCAACCACATGGAAGAGAAGACAGTACTAGCATAATTTAGAGTGCTTTCACTTGGTGAAAAATGTTCCTTGGACACTATGTCATGACATGTACTTTAAGTAAAGCTTTTCCCAAGTGCTTTATCTTAACACTGTATGGCTTTGCTTCTCTTACACAAATATTTTTCATTTTCCTTATTGTTTGAAGCTACAAATATGTCAGAAAAGGTTCATAAACATTATTTATTCTTCTGGCATCCAGGCCTCATTGTGATAAGAGTGAGCAGTTGCCGCTCTGCAGATGTCAGGAAAACTGTTTCCAGATTTTAGTGTACCTGCATGTCATTGATGACTGTGCTGGAACACAACAAGCCAGTGAGGAAGCATCAGATTCAGCAGGCAGAGTGTCCTTTTCCATCAGGGGCTGCTACAGGGCAATAATAACCACAGGTACCCAAGGGACTGGAAAATTATTTTCAGCTCCCTCCTCCCATCCCCCCCATTTGCACTTAACGTAAACATACAATGAAGCTGCTGGTTCTGTTGAGTCAGAAAAAGAAAAAACTTACTGAAGAATATTAAATCTGAACTGATTCAGTATAAATGCTCTTGGATCCTTCAATGACATATGTCTAAACTGTGCTGGAATTATCTCCTTGGGTAGGAAAGACATGCAAATATAAGATACAAAAATCTTAAAATCCTATTCATTGCAAAACAATGTATCTGAAAGGAAGCAAATTGCTGCAAAGAAAGTAGGCTTTAAGCTTAATAGAAAAACTCTGACACTAACCATCACCTGCTTAGTGTGCAGGGTTCAAAGCCATAACCCTGCCACCTGGCCAACACAATGAGGAACCCAGGAATCCAGTGGAAACTGAAAGTACTCTGAAACTGAAATACTGTAAGATAACATCAAGGTCTCTAAAGTCACAACATATATAAAGGGGCACCTCTTTTAAGTCCAGTTTACGCAGTAAAAAACAGCATAGGTAGACTTCAGGGCACAAAGTCCACTTACTGGGTTAGACATGTGCTTTTTCCAAGTTTATTGGAAGATATGAGATATATGGCTTCTTCCAATTACCCTTGTTAAAGAATTCTTTCTTCTCTGATAAGAATTTTATGGTTAAATTACCATATCTGCATTAGCCTCTGTAAATTGCATTTGTAAAACCAAACAACTCCAGAGTGGAATTTGGGAGACATTTAGGGTAAGTCAGAGGAATTACTTCTGGAGGTCTTATTTTACCTTTAACTGGGTAGAAACATGGCTAAAGACTTAAAAGTGTTTACATTCTGCATCTTATGAGGTATGAATCCTAACCCTTGTGTGTCTTACATGCTGAAACTATCACAGCTGAAATTTTGTTGCTTATAATTTTATTATTGCACTAGTTTGAAAACAAACCAGTGGGAGATTGCAAGCCAGAATTATAATTTAATAGGAAAATTAAAATAAATGCAATAGTACAAGAACACTGACAGAGTCAGGATACAACCTGACACCCTGTTAGTCAGGGTGGTGGTAGCAGTCTGGATGAAGTGGTTCTGTTGAAGCAGTGATCCTGTAGAAGGGTCTGGTCTTCACCTGAAGGTCCAGTGGTAGCTCTTGTCCTCTGGGGAACCAGTAGGTAAGGGCTGAGTGTGGTGTTCCAAACCTCAGATTATATCCGGGCAGGAATGCTTGGTTCCTCCCCCTGGGCAGAGCATCTCACAATGAGTCAGGCAGTGAGGTTAGATAGCCCATTAACAGAAGATATCTCCCAGAGGGAGTAATCAGGGATGTGTCATGGAAGAGATAAAGAGCATTGCCCCACCTGATTTTAACCGATGGTGATAGAATACATACTTTTGGTTATGTCTTACATTGCAATCTAAGACAACTGTAAATAAGGCATATGAAAGGATTTCATGGGATCTACAAAAGCCACTTCTGCTGTCTGCTTACACAGCAGGTTGCATATATAGCAGTGTGGTTACATTGCCAATGTTTTGCTTATTGAGAAAAAAATTATATGATTATCATCCTTCATATTGTTACTTGTTTTCTGAAAGAAAATAGTAGATTGTGGTGCAAAAGGAACCTTCCTACTGATACAGAAAATTGTGAGATATTTCCACCATACAAAGGTAGTACTTGCACAAACTCAAATTAATAAATAAAAAATGGCTTGTAAGGTAAAGAAGGCTTGTATTTTTCTGTTAAGACATGTTGGTATACTATCTCTCCATAAGAAATAGGACTTTCCTAGAATTGATCATAACAAATACATTTATTCTATAATAAAAGAAAAAGAAGTAATGAGCAAACTACCTTTTCAGAGCTGTATGAAAACTGTGCAGACAAACTCGCAATAGAAACACACTATGCACAGCAATTGAGGCACTCGGGTTCTGATGTTTAACTGACTTTGCTCCTCCTAGAGACTGTCAGCTTTATTCCCTTTTTCTAATCATGGGGCTGCTGGCTATAGCTTTAAAGCAAGGTCTGGTTATCTAGAGCAGCTGCATAACTAATGAAGAAAAGAAGTGTCAGTATTTTTTTAACAATGTATCTTCAATCTAAAGGGATTTCAGAATCTTGATTAACTGTAAACAAAAGCTTGTGTGAGAGTAGGTAATTTAAAATTATTTTACTTTTTAAATTTAGATATTATGGGGGGAAATTTGTGTCATGACAGAGAATTTCCTGAATGGTCTGTAGTTCAGTGCCTGTGGATTTCACTTGAACTGTGGAAGAGTCAGCTGCAGACTAAGTCTGTTGCCAGGCGTAGCTTCTCCTGCAAATATTGTTTGTGTGGATAAGGAAGTATTCAGGGAACCAGACTGGTCCAGATTTCATTTGTTCTTGATTTTAGGCACTTAACCAAAATGTCTGCACCACCAATTACTTATTTAGTGGTCCTTTTTTTTTTTTTCATAATTTTTCTATTGTGATGTAAAGACCCACAACAGAACATTCAGTTCTCTAAAAGTTCAAATTTCTTTCTGGAAATCATCTGTTCACTAAGTCGATAGATAGGATGGATTTGTGCTTACATAAAAATAAGTTGAATATATTTACGAATGTACAACCTGGCAGCAGAAGATTTCATATTCCAGTATCACAGAATCACAGAATGAATTAGGTTGGAAAAGACCTTTGAGATCATCAAATCAAACCTATGACCTAACACCACCTTGTCAACTAGACCATGGCACTAACTGCTACATCCAGTCTTTCCTTAAATACCTCCAGGGATGGTGACTGCACCACCTCCCTGGGCAGCCCATTCCAATATCTAATCACCATTCTTGTGAAGAAATTCTTCCTAATGTCCAGCCTAAACCTCCCCTGGTGCAGCTTGAGGCTATGTCCTCTCCTCCTGTCACTACTTTCCTGGGAGAGGAGACTGACCCCCATGTGGCTACAGTCTCCTTTCAGGTGGTTGTAGAAAGTGATAAGGTCTCCCCTGAGCCTCATTTTCTCCAGGCTAAACAATCCCAGCTCCCTCAGCCGCTCCTCACAGGACTCACTCTCTAGACCCTTTACCAGCTTCATTTCCCTTCTCTGGACTTGGTCCAGCATATCAATGTCCTTCCTGAACTGAGGGCCCAGAACTGAGCACAGGACTTGAGGGGTGGCCTCACTAGTGCCAAGTACAGGGGGACAATCACTGCCCTGGTCCTGCTGGCCACACTGTTTCTGATACAAGCCAGGTTGCCATGGGCCTTCTTGCCTACCTGGGCACTCTGCTGGTTCATGTCCAGCTGAGCGTTGACCAGCACCCCCAGGTCCTTTTCTGCTGGGCAGCATTCCAGCCACTTTTCTGTATATTTTGTGACTTTGTTTTTTTTATGTTCCAGTCTCTTTCTAAACCACAGCAAAAAGCAAGTAGTTGAACATCAGCATTTTTCATAAAAACTTATTTTTTAGGCTTTTCAACTGTTTATGTTGAGTTCTGTACTCTTATTTAGTTTTCTAGCCATCTACACAAGATTGGAAACAATGAAAAGCATAAGTTCTGATAGTTTTTTTTATTATGGTATGTAAGAAGTGCTTTTTAAAGAGAACTCATATCTTTTATTTATCTCACCAAAAAACTAGCCAGATTTCTGAAGAGTTCAGCAGTGAATATGCTGAGCTTTGGGAAAAAAAATTGTACACTTGCAGCTCTGGACAAAAAGTTATAGTGAGAGTCACCCACTTACTTCGAAATACAGCTTGCAATATGTTGTGGTAGACATTTTATCAGTTTGGTTAGATCAATATTTGTTTAAAGTGTTAGTTTTGCCACTGAATTTACCTGGTTGAGGACTGTACCTTGCCAGGTACTGTTTTACTATACTTGAATTAAAAAAATACACCTTTAATACTTGATGGCGCAGAAATATTCAGTCAATGGGATATAGAGATCTTTCTTCCAGCACACTGCTTACTAATCTTTAGTAACGGTGGTGGGTAAACGCCCAACAGTCTTTCATGCAGTAGACACACGTGGTCTTAACTTGTTCTGATGTTCACTTGATGATGACTTGATCTTCCTTGGAGGAGGTTCCTGAAAAAACATTGATGGAAAAGATACATTTAAAAAATCAATGACAAAATGCCACTGAGAATCGAACTCATTTAAAGATCCTTAGAGTGGCGGAATATAAAGTGAAAGAGATGCTGTCTCTCTGCTTTTATCTCTTTGATCCCATGTTCAAGACTAGTATAGGCCTGCAGCAGTGCTTAAACTGTAACACTGTTACAAGAGCAGCTATTGACTTCAGCACAATTGAGAACCTAATACCATTCATTGGAGTTAGATTTTACTAATTTTGAACACTGACAAGATTTCTGTAAAGGCAGATCTAGTAAAGGTTTTATTTGTATTTCTCAGGAAATTCCCCTAATTTTTGAAACAACAACAACCCAAACAAACAAACAAACAAACAAATTAAAATAAAAACCTCACCCACAGTTGTCGAAGAGTATATATAGGAGTTTGTAATACACATGACAGAAAAGGGGAAAATATATTCACACTTTCTAATTTATTTCCACAACATGATGGGAAATAGCACAGATGAATAATAGTAATTCACCTTCTGCAAAACTCATTAAAAAGAAAAGAGACTGATTGCAGAGTATATAGATTGGTCATTCCAAAGAGCTACTTTGGTCTCTTCCCTGTGGTTATAAATTATGTCCATGGTTTGGTTTCTAGGTCAGCTTCAAGTCAGTGGTAATACTTGAGTGTTAACATGATTCTGTATCTTAAGTTCAGGAGAAACAAGCTGTCAACTTTTCATTTGCAGGTTTTATCCCTTAAGTGAAATTAACTCGAAGTGAACGCATCATGGTGAAGTGGTCTTGCCAAGGCATAATGAAGCATCAGAATTACACATGCTGAAGCCAAGTTTTGCCTCATACAGTACTGGAATCCCAAGCCATGTGGGAAACCTAGATTTTGGACTTCTTTTCCTAACCTTGTCCTAGTTTAAAATGAAGTTTCCAACTATGAATTTGTGAGCTGAAAGGAGTAAGAAGCATGAATTATTTCCTGCCACATTTTTCTGTCTATGATCAATTTGTGATTTTATGCACCTTGAGTAACACTGAATAAGCATTGGCAAAGAATAAGCCTCTTCCCATTCATAGGTACAGCTTTCCAAATTGTGGTTATATTTCTGCTTGTAGTTCATGGGAGGTGAAAGTTGGTGAGGTTTTTTATTTTTTATTTATAAAATAACTTTTATGGATAAAATATAAACATACGAATTGAATGACTAAGTGTGGTAGCTATGAGACATGGATGATCCTTTAGAAATATATGTTTGACTAATTTTTTGCTCAGTAATGACTTTACATTTTTTGCTTTCTGTGCTTCATCTTGTTAGATTATAAAATTCAGTTATACTGATAAAGACTAGAACAGCATGGACTTAACTGGGACAATGAAAACTTTTAAAGGTTTGTCTTATATCTCAAGTATTTCCTCTTTTTGATCCAATTTAGCATGGGAAAACACATATCCTGAGCATACTGCACTTTTAAAAATAGATATTTCTCTATATAGCAGCAAAAGAAAAAGTAGCATGAGCTGTATTCTACACAGACATGTGTATGTATTCCAGTCTGCAGTTCATACAGTGTACTGTAAAAAGCACAACTGAAAATCACCAGTCACTTAAAATGTCATAGTCTGGAGTATGCCTGAGTTGTGCTGTCAGTATGGGAAACAAATTCAAATAATAGGTGCCATTACTGTAGCATGAAACTATTAGTTAAAGTTCACAGTGCTTGACTAGATCTCTTAAACCTTTATTAGGAAAAAAAAGGAAATTTTGAATGTTCTTCTTTTCTTCCTTAATTTGAGTAGGGCCTCAAAGTTTAACCAAAAGCATCTGGAAATAAGTTCCAGTCCTGTGCTCCTGGTTCAAGTTCGAAAGAACAGAAGGCAAAACTCCCTGAGCATGGTGCTAACTAGTATCATGGGGGTGTCAAACTTGATTTGAGGTAGATTGACGTGTCATTATTCCTCACATTCCTGCTTCCTTTTTAATGATCTGCACCTGAGCTCTGGTGTGTATTTTGTGACACTTATTAGCGATCTACAGGTCTGAGAGAACTGTTGTTTATCCACCTCTCACCTGTTAAAATGTTAACAAGACGAGACGCGCCACAGTGTCTGGTGCCAACTGAAGGTCATGGCTGGAGTGAAGAAGCCCCTGACATCTGTCTCTCGCAGTGGGCTTTGCACTGTGCTTCACTGAGAACAGCAGTCTGAGTGATTTCTCACCATTAGTATCAATGGGACCGGAACGCCTGCTATTGGCACGCATTCCTCGGCTCCAGAAGTGGAAGTGTGGAGCTATTAACACACCTCATTCACATCTGAATTAAGAATGTTGAAACAGTTGCACATGGCAGATAAACCAAACAAGTCATTAGGCTTATTCTTGTCCATGTACACTCCAGTTGTGTCTGATGACAACTGTCCCCCACTGTTTTAAATCAAGACTGAGACTCAAGGCTCCCAAGTATCAATCAACCTGGATTAATGTTTTATTTCTTATTTTTCTTTTGTGAGGGTCTGCTTCAGAACAACTAAGTCTCATTAAGTAAAACAATCTTTTTGATTTCCACCCTGCAATATATTCATAATACTCTAGTATTAATGGCATTTGCATTTTGGAAAATTGTCATACCTTTTCAATTAAGTTTTTTAGGATGGAATTGATACCTCTCATGTAAAACAGTTTTAAATCATGGAATCATAGAATGGCTTGGGTTGAAAGGAACCTTAAAGATCATCTAGTCCCAAATCGGCTGCCATAGGCAGGCATGCCACTCAATACACCAGGCTGCTCAGGGTCCCATCCAACCCGGCCTTGAACACTTTCACAGATAGGACCTCCCCTCCCCTCCCCTCCCCTCCCCTCCCCTCCCCTCCCCTCCCCTCCCCTCCCCTCCCCTCCCCTCCCCTCCCCTCCCCTCCCCTCCCCTCCCCTCCCCTCCCCTCCCCTCCCCTCCCCTCCCCTCCCCTTTCACACTCCCTTCCCTCTTCATGTGAACATGTGCTCCCCTTCTCCTCCTTTTCTTCCATCTTTTTTCCCTTCTTCTTTTTCCTTTAGTTTTGTCTTTTCTGTGTAGTGGCTTGCTTTGTTGTGTTGGGTTTTTTTTTAATTTTTTCCTTTTTTTGTTGTTGTTTTTGTTTTTCTTCTTTTTTTTCCTGCTAGTAACATTTTCTTTCTTTTGAAAATAATTCAGACGTTTTAGTCCATGCTGGGCTGTCACAGACATTAACAGCTTGTTGAAAAACCCTTCCATTTCTTGTGGAGCACATGAAACGATGCTGTTCAGCAGAGACAGTGGAAACAAAGTGCTCGGTCCTTTCAGTTTTTATTTATGGCAATGGGGAGCATATTGCTGGAGGTACTAAGAACAGGTTTACTTTCTGAAGGAGTCAAATTTGTCTTAATTGTCTCTGGATGGAAACCCATCTATCCCAATAGCCATGGAAACAGCTCCTCTGATCCCTTGATCCTTTGTGTTCTGAAATATAAGTCTGTTCCGTGAATGGTTAAACAACTTCACTCTTAGTCTCATTAGTATAAGGCTCTCACACAGGAACCACTGAAAACGGCTGAATGACATTCCTGAATTTGAGTAGATTTTAGTTCTGACACTAACAAATGTCCCACTGGCTTAGCCTTTCAAAAGGCAGACAAATAAAAAACAACTTTAAGCACTACTATCAAAAATAAATACCAGGTGTTTTTGGAGGTCTTTCTCTCAGCAGTTCCTTCCCATTGATGTAGGCTATAGCAGACTTTGGGATATGACATACTTTTATTGGCTTGTTCCTTTTGAAACAAACTCCAAAGCATTGTTTTGTTTTGTTTTGGGGGCTCATGTCTATTTAGAACAAACGCTCAATGTCTTGCAAATTACAGTTGTACTCCTAAGTACAGTATTGGGCAATACATAGGAAAGATTAAGTATTCTGTAGCTGGGTTAGAGTGGAACAACAACAAGAGACGGCTGCATTCTTTCAAAACAAACAAAAAAGCATAATTGGAAAAATTCATTTATATATTCTCTTACATTAGATGGGGCCACTGAGTGAAACATTCACTGATGAATTACTCCTCTAATCTGCGGAGGAAAACCAGCTACTGTTGAATTAGAGCCCTGGAACAGAGCCATGAGAACTAAATGGCTAAAAATGAAAACAGGCAAACATTTGAAGAGTATTCTACAGAACACAGATCTTTCAACACCTCCCCCTTTCCATGGCTAATTCATTGTCATGGAAACTGAATTTATCAAAATGTTCTTGTTCACTCCTAGTGACCCAGTGAGTCGACTTACAGAGCTGGTGAAAGGTAACTCAGGCTGAAGCAATTTTTACAAATGATATGCAGCAGTTCATAAATTGGTAAATTTTGAATGGCACCATTGTACTTCCCAAGTAGTTTTCCCTAGTCTCAAAAGACTCTTTCTGTCTGCAAGCTAGAGGTGTCTGAAATCCTTACCAATATGTTAGCATGGAAGGTATGTGTGACTATAGCTCCTTTCTTCCCCCTCTGCTCTCCTTTAATTTGCTTTTCTTCTTACCCTGTGAATTTATGCTAAAATCTTGTTTTTTGCGTCATTTCTTTACTTCATGCATTCTCCGCAGCATTTTCCTTTGCTGATCTGTAGCCCAAGGATGCAAAAATCCTTCATCATCTCATCACAAACATCTCTTCTTATCTGTTACTGAAGATAGGTGTTGACTACCAAGTGTAATGCACAATGACTACTGTGTGCAGCCAGCTCTGCCAAAACCAAAATAACCCCGGAACTCTGAGTGCTTTCACCATGTTTCAGAAGGTGGGGTTGCTTGTATTTCTTCATCATACATGAAAATTTTCATATAATTATTTGGAAGGTTTTTCAGCTTCCATGTCACTGCCAAATTTCATCAAGGTTGATTTTTATTTTATTTTCTGTTAGCAATTAGTGACTTGTTGTCATGGAAACCATACTTCACATGATTCTTGAACTTAAATGGCTGAATGTGATCATACAGCACCCTACATTCTTTAGCCTCAGTAGTTAAAAACTTCTTTTGTGTGTGATCTTGATTACAGAATTACATAAAATATCTATAAACACACAAAATAATAGCAGAAGTCTACATCAATTAAAATGGAGTATTCAATAATTCATTCATTAATTAAAGCTCTTCCTTTTCCTATTGCTTTAACCTTTCAAGTGTTAAAGAAGATCTAGGAGCTAATCATTTGTATGAAGTATCTTTTCTAATTAGGAGTTTGTGAAATAATAATGAAGGAAAACAAAAAATGGATACTTAAATACTTTTGCTTTTACTCTTAGTGCAATGAATGAAAATGAAAATACTTTAGAGAAAATATTTTCTAGGGGATAAGCCTGCATCTCTGTTTGTGGACAGTAAGCATTTATGTACACAGAAAGGGATACACTCACTTCACCTTTTTGTTTGTAAATATATGAAGTTACTTCGGAAAAAGGAAAGGATATGTCCCAATATAAGCTCAATAACAGATACATTTGAATTTGTTCATCCACTAAATATTTTGTATCTGCAAATCAAATCTTAAAATTTTATTTCAGAGGCTGTATTTTTCAACAGAAACAACACTGAAGGATTAATATATTGCATTTTATTTTTATGTGAGTGATGTCTCCACCATTTAGAAATAGTCCAGAAATATTGCTGCATCATAAAGATCAGTTTTCATTGAAGAATTTTTAGATATATTGCTCTAATAATAGTGGCAGAGTAAGCTGAAGCAGATCAATATAAAGGCCTGTGTGAAGCCTCCTATTCCAGATCCTAATCCTGTTCCAAACTATCTGGAGATTGCTATTTGTATGTGTCTGTCTGTATGTGTGTATGTATATATGCATGTTTATAAATATATTTTATTCAGAAAAACAGTTCTACATGTAAAAGTTATGCAGACATGACTACAATATTTTAAATTCACAGCTTGCACTGGTTCAATTTCTTTGTCTAGATAAATGGTTCATGAGGTTGTTCATGTTCTTGTCCCTGTCTGACTCTTGAAGAATGCTGAATGGTCTGTAATCAATAAGAGTTCAAGTTATTTGAACCTTGTAGGAAATTATAAGAATCAGGCCTGGGCATGTGAAATTGTAAATGTCACTACGGAATGCTAACCAGTAAACAGTGATTTTTGAAGACTTTCCTGGTGCTTGATGCATGAGAAGACTCAGTCTTGAAAGGACACTGCACTTACTAAGCTTTTCAAATGCCTCTTTAAAAAACTAGAACTAAACTAAACTATTGGTTAATGTAGCTGTTGGAGAGAAATGTAGTCCAAAGGGATGATAAGACAATTTATTCCCTGTGGTAACATGTGAATTCAGTGTTATTTTCTCCTATATCTCCTCCCATATACTGGAGACTCATTACTTGGATTCATTAACTTTACACAGTAAAGATAACATTGCTTTCAATGATACAAAACCAAATATAATATGATTTTAGCATGCACTTGCTGTGTTCAGAGGTTACTTACAAAGAAGTAATTGTGAAGTCTTTTAGTGGAAAAGTGTGCAATTATTTATACAGCATGCTATAATAACATCAAGCATTTAACTGAACACATTTTTTTTATAAAAAAAGAGAAGAAAAAAATAGGTAAAACTGTCTATTTCTTATACTTGGGATAGCAAATATACCTGCCATAAGGCAACATAGTTATAAAATTTAACCTGTTTAATGAATATTTTTTTAACCTTTAAGAGAATGAGTACATATTTCACTACTCTGTCTGTTTCTGTGCTCACTCAAATCCTAGGAAATCAAAGCAATTATTCTGAAAACCATGTAGAAAGCAGTGTGAAACCAGAATTTATCTCATATTAAGGTACATTGAATCACACCAAGTATGGCATTTCCTAGTAAATTGTGAATCTGAGCTTTAAGCTTTTTTTAAACTGTTCTCTCATGTTAATGCAACAGATTACTTTTGATTCCTATTTCTCTAAAATTACTCCAAATATATCTTTGCATTGTTAACTTCTCCTAAAATTTCTTAGAAGTACAGTCTATACTTTAAACTTTTAAAATCACAAAACTAGTAAAATTGTACTAGCCCTGTGGTAGCTACAACACATACAGATTCTTTCTTGAACACCTCCAGTACATACTGGTTTTCTAAAGATTTGTGTTTAACTAACACTTATTACTAGTGGCACCATGTATTTGTTTTCACAAATGTATGAAATGTTTTATCTTCTTTTTCATTAAAAATGCACAGAAAAAAAAGGCATCAAATTACTAATTCAAGTTTGTACTGGAGTGAAACATTTGACCTTGCATTTGTACAGGGTCAAAGAGTTCCACAGAACTATTGTTATTATTAAGGCAATTTTAAAGAAAATATTATGAAAATAAAAATAAAGAACAGGGTTCTTCAATATGTGCAATCAGGAAAAAAAGTTACTCCTTAAAATCAGATGTAAATGGAATTTAAAAATAAGAAGCTATAAACCAGCTGATTTTCTTCGTTGCCCAGGATTCCTTTGGGGTATTATTTCAGTCTTGTAATCTTTTTAACTTTTTTATACTTGGAAAGACAATGGAATATGACAGGTTCTTTGACAGTTTGCTAACACAAATTAACCTCATTTATAGGAAAACTGGCTGTGCGTGAACATCTACTTTTGCAGTGCTTTGTAAGACAATCTCTAAATTGCTGAATTTCTGGGAGGTCTGCTTCCTAAATTTTGAGCATTCTGCTGAGTAATAACATTTATAATATAACATGTGTCTTATGATAGGCTTGCATATGGATGACTCTATAATATTGGTAGAGGAAAAGGAAGAAATAAAACATGCTTGATATGTTCTTTCAAACTAATGAAAATTCACTGCTGCTTTGCAGGTAACAGAGTGGGGTATTTGACAATGGTTTATTCTTTAATTCATAAGGAACTGTTCAAACCAATCTTAAGGTATTTTTGGGGGGAATTTGTCACATAGAAATAATATTAGTCTAAGGGAAATATGTAAGGTTCTATTTTTTTTTTTCTAGCCTGAAAAATGAATAAATGATTGTTCCCAGACACAAGGAGAAGAATACAGGAGAATCTGGCCTAAATGTAATCCCCCTACAAAATACTGCTAATCAAAATAACTATTAGGCTTTTCTTATTTTGCTAAATTTCATTCTTTGTGGCTGGAACCTATTTTATAATTAGGTAAGTGGTACTACATAAGTTGGGTAACGATGATGAAGAATATCTATCAAATATAATCCAACACTAATGGACTTTAAAAATAAATTTGTAAATGAAATGGCCCAAGGGTCCTGTCTGTCTATCTTCTAAAATCATGTGTATTTCTCCATTCAGTTTAAGAGATACTGTTGAATAAATACACAGCTATACAGCAGAAGGCAATACAAATGTTTATACAAACTCCAGTGTTTCCTCATCAATCATTCTGGGTGGGTTTTTTTTGTGGGTTTTTTTTGTGGTTTTTTTTTTTTTGTTTGTTTGTTTGTTTGTTTGTTTGTTTGGTTTTTTTTTGTGTGTAGAACTTCTGGTGCTGAAGTAAGGACCAGGAAAGTTTCAGGGAGGGTGGGGGCAAATGCCATATTATAGTTGCTATAATTTCTCTGCAATAAAAAATCTACAACTTTAAAGAGCAATATTATGTCTGTGGGCATAAATAAATAAATAAATAAATAAGAAAAAAGGCTGACTTCTTTTTGAGTACTCTAAGCCTGGACTGAATTTTTCACTTCAGGCTACCTTTTCTGAAACTCTTTGCTATCAGTTTTATTTGTTCTGGATGACCTACATTTATAGTGGTAAAACCTTTAATGTATAATCATATCATCATATTTTCTGTACATGCCAAATATGTTAGAAATAAACTATTTTAGGTACATACTAAAGCATTAAAGTATGTTTATGGATTATCTCTTGAACTGTTAAGGTAAAGTTAGATTCCCTGTTTACTGGAGGTCCAACTGTGTGAAGGTTACAGAGAGAGCCTTTGAAATCTCTAAATATAGCTTAAAAGAGTTTCTCTATATCTAAAATGTCATGACATTAACATCCAGTATCTTGGGATGCTCCAAAGTTAGAAACTGGGAAACTGATCCTTTCCAGTGGCATAGAGCTCTAATTTCTAGCTTTACAACTACTCAAAGAAATGGACTTACATTCTGACATTTTAGATATAAAAAAGGTTTTGTGAGTTCAGCTCATCCTGTATATTAGGAAGCCATATCTTCCAAGGAAAAAATTACTGATTTAAAAAGAGTAAGAATGAATGATTTGGTGTTGTATTTAATTAAAAATAATAAGAAGAAAAATCCCTACTGATTCTTTACAGGTGTTCTATAGTTCTGATTTTTATAAGGCGGTGTCTAGGTAATAAAAAATATATTAATTACTCACAAATATATAAAAATCATATTATAATCAACTTCATATTTATGAAGAATGGACCTACCTTTGTAGTCCTGAATGAAACTCGGGTTTGAAGATGCAGACATAAATGCTTTTTATGAGCAGAGAAAGAAGATTTTATTTGTTGCTATTAAAAAGGAAGTTCAATTAAAGAGAATAATACAGATGTAGTGTGTGCTCAGTTTTTCTTTGACCCGGTGCTCATCAGTAGTGATTGTCTGTTCTGGGGGTTTTTTTGGTGGTGAGACTGAATCTGTAATTAATTGCAGATATGAATATAAAAAGAAATTTACTTTCTCAGTGCTCTTCAGTAAAGCATTACATTGGGCTGGATGATAAATCAGTGTCTGAAGTTGTGTGTCACAGCCAGACTATTTTTCCATTTAGGGCCTATTTCACACTGACTGAAAAATGGTAGAGTGGTTCAGCTCCATTTGCTGAATAACCTGGAGGTCCTTAGGGGAAAAGGGGAAAAATCTGCTGTGTTTCAGAGACTGTTGTATCTAACTTGAATTCTTGGCATGCAAGTAGCCTGTTTCTCTTGCTTGCAATAACTTGTATTAAGCCTGGCTTTGACTAGTGTGATGGGACTATCAGACATCTCCCCAGAGTAACATTTTGCAGTACAGCAGAAAAAAAGCAGTTATCTGTACGTTTGCACAGAAAATTATATATACATTTCTGAGCTGAATCAATAACGTTTCCTGATATTGTTCATGCCAGTTTACAGAATAGAACTCAAATCCAAAAATTTCAGAATTGCCAAATCTACCACCATTTTTCTGCCTGGATACCTTGGAAAGGCTTTGTTTTTAAAATGTGAATTTTCACAGCATTATGACAATCGTGTCATGGATAGTATGGAAAATAATGGAGAGAAGCAAATTCTTTAGCTTATATTAATGCAGTCCAGCATAACTTCAGAAACTTATCTACCAAAGTTCATTTTTGTTTACACCAACTTTACTTTTTCCTACATAATGTCTGCAAGAAAGTAATAGTAATTTTAAATATATAGGTATGTTAAAAAATTGCACACAAAAGGTATAGAACTAGACACATCTGTCTATTCCTTTAATGTACAACAGTTTTTAAGATACTCTGTGTAATAGCTATAGTTGATTATGTAGCAAATAGGCCTCAATATTTTGTTTACATGAAATCTAATTTACTAATGATCTATACAAATGATCATCACTAACAGTGATGACTCAAGAAAGGACAACATTTGCACTGCTGAAGAACTGGAATATTTAGAGCCTGAAAACTGAAGAGATATTTGAATTTAAGTGAGTAGGAAATGCTTGCTAGATAGTGAAAACATGCCTGGTTCAATACAACTCAGATGTCAGTTGAACTGTTTTATTTTCCTTTTACATTTTCTCTTCCTTCCTCTATTTTCTTATTTCATATTGTCTTCTTTCTAAATGTGAGGTTCTAAATCAGTTACTCTTAGTCATCTAGCAGTTCCACAAGATTCTTTGAGAGGTAAGAATGGATAAAATTGGATAGATTTTTTTCTCCAGCTTTTGCTTCTTGCTGACAGATATTGAACATGATCTGAAGTGAATTTTAACCCCAAAGAAGCTTTGTAGGGAAATTCTGAGATAACCTTCTTATAATGAGTTCATTGTTAACGATTGTAAACTGTACTTTCACATTATCTGTCATGGCTTATAGACAAAAAATCCCTGTAATTCTCTCCAGCCAATTCAGTAGATCCGACAGTGTTGTAGCAGTGGTGATGCGTTTTTGCATGTCATTGGGGCATGGATGCATCCTTCACTGGTATTTTCTGCTCCTGGGAGGCCTTGCATAAAAAGGGGATTGATCAAATGGTCTCCTATAGGGGTGCCATTGCTGCAGGCCGGTCATTTATGGTGGCCAACCAAAACCAAAACTGAGACAAATAAAATAAAAAAGAACAAATAAAGGTAGCTAGAGGCAGAAAAAAACCCCCCCTGTCAGTTCATTATTTTGTTATAACTGTGCTTCAAGCATCAGTGCTTGTAAGAAGCTCCAAAGTGGCCCTAGGACGAAGCTCTGTAATTGGAGGCAAGCAAGGCACAGATGTTAGCTTTTATTAAATATCAACAGAATTTAACAGTGCCAACAGCCCATTGCTGAAGGAGAAAGAAAGATGGGAAGGAAATTCCTTCTTTGAGATAATTTCATGCTTACTGTCCTTCAGACCTACTCATCAAACCTGTCATTATGCTCTCTGTGTCTGACAGAGTCAGGCTAGATATAAATACCTTGATAACTTTATGCTCTTGAGTGTTGTATAAATAACCTCTTGCTCATGAGATGCTGTAGCTGTTCTGCCTGGCTCCCAGCTGTTGTTACTGAAGGGTACAATTCCCTCATAAGTCCAGTGTGGTATCTGTCATCCTTATGTATATGTCTTTACTTCCTTGGAGTGACTCAAAAGTCATTAGACATTAATGTTTAGGCAGCTGAATCCTTCCCAAAATCCTAAATGGATTCCTTCAGTGAATGAAGGCATATATTAGAGACGCTGATAACTGTGCAGCAAAATGTCCCTTTCTCTGGTATCCTCACATTGAAATGAAGAATGTTTCTAGAAAGAGGCAAAAACATTGACTCAGATCTTTCTGCTCATTAGCGCTTTGTAGATTTGTTTTTTTTATGAAAAAAAGTTGTTAATTTAATTTAGAGAGGGACATTATTGGGTTCTGCCATGACATGACTACATCCATCTGCAGAAAGGACTTGTTAAGGCAGATTTACTGATGCTCTTGGACTTCTCTATATTTCACTCAGTGGGTACAAGTGAGGCTTAATAATATCTCTGTTCTGAGATCTCAGATCCCTGCCCCTTCACTGGGCCAAACTAGTCATTTAGAAATACCAATCTTGTTTGTTTAGGTTATCCCTCTCTTCAGATTATTTGAATAGCTGTGTTGTTCAGAATTTTGCCTAAGATGATGCAAAAAGGAATTTGATATAAAGTTATTTTACTTTGTGTGGTTCAGAACATTAAAATAGTGAATTATAAAGCATTGATGGCAATTCAGTTGGTTTTAACTTGTCAATACACCCAGAGTGTTCTTTGTTTTTTCAGACTGACCATATACAAACTGCCTTTATTCTGAAGGATCCCACCCCGAAATGGCTACTCAAGAGTCATTACTCAGAGGTAATTGTAGGGTTTAAAGGTATTCAGTGCTAACACCACAATCCCTCCCTCCTTTGCCTCCCCTCCAATCCCCCAAACTGCTACAAGAAATGCTAGCAATAGAGATGTCCCAGGAGACATTGCTTTGTTTTGCAATGTTCATGCCAAAAGACAGCATTATTTTTGCCTGAAGTTCTCTTTTATGACATGTACAGATCAGCATAAAGTACCCTGCAAAATTAATTGAATTCTCCAATAATTGTTCTAAAGCCAAATACCATACAGAGCCTTAAGATATATATGCATTTTCAAATGTCTTTGTAGCCTGATTTGGACCATTTACCTCACAAAATCTCAGCTAAAGGCTGAGTGCATTAATGAAACTGCGATTCAATGTACATTTTTTTTTTCTTTTCTGCTTTTCTTTTTTTGATGTGGATGCTTTTGTTTTCTGCTACAGTGAACATGTTTCTGAGGTTTACTTGATTTGTCCACCTGTTGGTGACAATATGAGCAAGGATGGGGGGTATAACAGTGAATAGATATGAAGAGAAAGAGAATTGTGTCAAAGAAGATTAGGGGAAAGTATACAGACACAGCAAATTCAGCTTGATAGTTTCAGGGGATTTAATAGAGCAAGGAAATCAAAGTTTAGTCTTCCAAAGCTGTCTAAACTGGGGAAAATACTCCTCTGCTGTGTATTGCACTGGTTCCTACTGCACAGGTTCTCTGATTTCATCCCACACTGAGGGGGTCTGCTGTCACGGATGTTGCATCAAAAATAAGGAATGAATTCAGTTTCATCGTTTAGTTTAAAAAAATGGATGTATCTCCTAGAACACATCAAGAGATAAGACTGGTCAAAATCAGCTTGGACAATGAAGATACATTGAGCTGAACATCTTCGCATTCAGAGGATTGCAAGGAGCTCAGCTCCTGCTGACACAAATAGATCAAGAGATGTGCTTCATCAGAGATAAATTCGAAAGTGGATCTGAGATGTTAAAGATTTGGGGGCAAAAAAGTAAGGGTAATTTGTACATAGTAGGAGTTTTAGTGTGGAACAGTCCTTGTTACAGTTATATAAAACTCATCAAAGGCAAGAATTTGAATGTAGAGTACCGGAAATTATGGACTAAATTTACATTAGTAAATAATTCAATCCAGTAGGGAAGGATCAGCAGATCAAAGCAGGTCATGTTGGCATTTATGTCTGCCATACATGAAGTCTGGAGTTTAAGCTCTACACTGGATTTAGCATGATTTCCTTGACTGAACATCTCTGCTCTGTTGTCGTGTTCCACTGTGGGGAACTGCGCGGAGTTCTTTTAAAAATGGATGGTCGGGAATGGAATGAAGCCAAACGAGGAAAACACTGTATCTGAGAACCGTTTATTGATAACAAAAAGGAGAAGGAAAAGGAGTTGCCCGAGCAAAAGACGGCTAGAAGAGACAGAAAAGGAGAAAGGAAAATGGAAAAGGACTGGGGGAAAGGAGAGAGAGGGGACAGAGAGGAAAAGAAGGTGTTTACCACCAGCGAGGCAGGGCAGTGCTGTCAGCATCCAAGCGGAGGCATGGTGGGCACGCTGCCTGCCGGCCTGCGGACGGGCTGGCTCGGACCGAGCCTGCGCGGCTCCCGGCGGGGCGCGGCTCCCGTGGCGACGGCCCCGGACACGCGGTGAGCGGGCGCTCGGACGGGAGGAGCAGGACCCTGGACAGGGTCACGGCGACCGCCTGGATCGGGGCGGCAGAGAAGGAAGCAGGCAGTCCAGGCAAGAACGCGGGGCGAAGTGGCAGGGCAGCGGTCAGGGGCACAGGAAGGCAGGACAGGTGCGAGGGCGAGCCAGAAAGGGCAGGAGAGCCAGAGGGCAGGAGAGCCAGAGGGCAGGAGAGCCAGAGGGCAGGAGAGCCAGAGGGCAGGCTGGGGCTGGGGCTGGGGCTGGGGCTGGGACTGGGACTGGGACTGGGGCCGGGGCCGGGGCCGGGGCCGGGGCCGGGGCCGGGGCCGGGGCCGGTGCCGGGGCCGGGGCAAAGGAGGGAGCGAGTAAGAGCAGTAAACAGTAACAAACCCACCAACAGGCAGCAACACAGTTAGTTTTTATACGCCCCGGCCCCTCCCAAAGTCCGCCCGAGGACAGGGAACCATTGGCCCAGCCCAACCTTTCTTTGCCATCCATTGGCGGAGACCTTTTCCCGACCTGATGGAAGAAGCCCCTCCACAGTGTCTCCTACTGCCTGCCTGCTGTGGGGTGTTGCCAGGCGAAGTCTCCGCAGAGACAAGGCTTGTTCTAGTTGCCTCCTGCTCGTGGCACATGTGTACCCATCCTCCACATGCCTCTGACATCCATTGCTGAGGCATAACAAAACTGAATATCTGTGTAAGGCTCAAAGCAGTAAAAAGGATCAGTCAGTGTGCCACATCCTTTTGTTGGTTGTGACATGAGGATACATTTGATGCATGCATCAAGTCACCATTTTTGTTTAGATTTCTGTTAAGGAAATCAACTTTGCAGTGACTGAAATTACTCTGAGATGAATTACATGTTTTGCTCTAGAACAAGTGACAATAGAATAATTGTTTAATAAATTCATAAAAATATATCTTGTTGATATCAATAGAGTGTATTCTTCATATATATCAAGGTTTGTGTAACTATAACTCCAACTTCAATAAATTTATTCCTAATTATACTTGAAAAAATGAAAAGACGGGCTTCATTTGAAGAAATTGATCACCAAGGCTGATTCACACTATGTGTTTAAATTTCCCTCCTGTGCCTGTTCTAACCCAAATAAAATATTAGGTATGTAATAGATATTACATAAATGAAAAAAATTATATACTCATAGAATTATTTGGGCTGGAAAGGACCTTAAAATCATCTAGTTCTCCCCCCCGCCCCCCCCCCCCCCCCCACTGTGGGCAGAGATGCCACCCTGATACAAAAGCATTTTATAAATGCAGACTTTAACTGGGGTTATGATAAAGAATTTATTTTTTTAAATTTTCATATCTTCATCTCTTTGTATGTATGCATATAGTGTTTTAACACACTCTTTTTAATTATTAATAATTAAATTTTTCATTTGAAAGACTGTACTCTGTGCTGCTAGTACTGTTCAGTCAGAGATGTAGCTGAAGAGTAAGTGGTAATATAGGTTCATGCTTTTTATTTATTAATTTAGCACTTTTATTTTTCAGTGCAGTATGTTTCTCTCATATTTTGCATTCTAGATCTTTTATTATGCCATTTTCCCCTTCTTTTTAAAGCACCACTAATTCATCTCAGTGCAGTAATAATCAGTAACTGGGAAGGAGTGTGGAAGGAGAGGGAGGGAAAAAGAGAGCTATTGAAGTAAATGAAGCATTACCCATGACTGCTGCACATGCCAGTGTCTGTTTCTCTACCAGCGTCATATCCTCTCTTCTGAGCATTTGAATGATAACTCATTTTCCAGAGCATTCCATGCTCAAGGGCAATAGTTACCTTCACCACAGAGAGTTAGCACTGTCTGTTATAATTTTGGAAATACATAGCAATTACTTGCAGCAGAAACTCAGATCTCAGAATCCCTTACTGAAGAATGACAGATCTGAGCTCAGAGATGGTGGCCCAGAGCTGCTAGATTTGCTGTTCTACACAATTGGTTCATGGAATCCCCCTTCAGATCATCTTCCCTTTTATTTTTCTGTCTTTCTTCCTCCTTTCCCCTAGTCTTTATGATCTGATCCACTTAGCATCTCATCTGTATTACCCTTCTTGTTCTTTGCATTGCATTTCCTTATGATTGCATTTGGCTAATTTTTTGGGCTCATCATATCTTAAAAAAAGAAAATGCTTAAATGAACTATGTTTCACAGTTGCTTTGCATCAGTATGAACTCTTCTTCTCTTGGATGTTGCCCAGATAGTTGCCTTTGGTTTGTCATATTTCATAGAGTCATATTCATAGAATGGCCTGGGTTGGAAGGCGCCTAAAGATCATCGAGTTCCAACCTCCCTGCTGTGAACAGGGTCACTTTCCAATTGACCAGGTTGCTCAGAGCTCTTTATTTGACCCTCTGTATTTAAAAATTAAACTTTATTTTACTTTGAAGGTCTTTAGCATGTATGAAAGCCATGTGTAGGTGTAACTAACCGTGTATTTACACTGTTGGAGGTAGCATAATAGATAGACCTCTTTTGGGATTACGCCATTTGTGATAAACCAAAAGAAAAGATAAAGCTCAATTCTAAGTATATGAACTCTCTAATGACATTTATTTTCAAGGTGAATTACAGAAAATCAAAAGTCTGAGCCTGATGTCTGTCTCTCTGGGTAAGTTTTGTTTTCACATACTATTAGAAAGATAGTTGTAACTGAAAAAAAAAGGTTCGAAGGAATGTCTGAGAAATACCATAGATAAATATCTACATTGTTTTGAGTGCATGTTTGCTTGGCACTGGTACTTTTCTTTCTGAAGGAATCTTGGAGACACTTGTGTTTAAAAGACTTGTGATTAGAAATTACTTTGTCATAAATGCACCAGTCTCATGCATGCAAATTTCATTGTGCTGGGACGCACTGCAGAATGGTTTGCAACTGGACTTCATGGCACTGAGCACAGCCCTCTGAGCCTAGTAGTTCCACCAGTTTTCAGTGCACACTACTTTCCACGTATCCATTCTTCCTCATTTTGTCTATGAAGATTATATGGGAGACAGTCTTGAAAGCCTTATGAAAGTTGGAAGGAGCAACAGCCATTTCTCTCCCCACTCCCTGCTCCCCCTTTGCCCCCTGAGCTGAGCTAGTCCTTTTGTGGTGAAGGCTGCAAGGTTGATCAGGCATAATCTCCTCATTGTAAATCCTTGCTGACCAGTACAATCACTTTCTTTCCTTTAACATGTTTGGAAAAGGTTTCCAGGGCTATTTGCATTCTCCAAGGCTGAGGTGTAGATGACTGAATTGTAGTTCTCTGGACCCTACTTACCTTTCTTGAAGGCAGGGGTGACCTTTGCTTTCTTCCAGCCCCTAAGGAGCCTCTGCTGATCATCACAACGCTTCAAAAATAATTGAGATTGGCATCACAATGACATCAGTTTCCTCAGAATTTGTTGGTGCATCCTACAAAAGCAAGACCTCAGTGACGGAAAAAAGGAAATATCACACCCGTTTTTAAAAAGGATTAAAAAGAGGATGCTGGGAATTATTAACCTGCCGGTGTCATCTCAATGCCTAGTTAGATAATGGGACAGAACCCTGTGGAAGTTGTGTCAAAACATATGGAAGACGAAGAGGTGATTAGAAACAGCCAGTATGGCTTCATCAAGGGGAAATTGTGCCTGATGAATCCAGTGGCTTTCTACAATTAAGTAACTGCTTTTGTAGACAAGGGAAGTCATTAATAGACGTTATCTATCTGGACTTTTGTAAGACCTTTGATATGATCTCCCACAATATTCTTGCCACTGAATTGGAGATAAAGGTTTGATGGATGACCTGTAATATGCATAAAGAACTGGCTGGATGGTCACTTGCAAAGTGCTGCAGTCATATATTCAATGTCCAAGTGAAAAACAGAAACGAGTGGTGTCCCTCAAGAGTCTGTACTGGGACAAAACCCATTTAATATCTTCTTCAATGACATATATAGTGGAGACGAGTGCACCCTCAGCAAGTTTACAGATGGCAGTAAGATGAGTGCTGCAGCTGATACATAAGGAATGCCACCCAGAGGGACCTTTACAGTATTGAGGACTGGATCCAGGTGAATGTCATGGAGTTCTACAAGGCCAAGTGAAAGGTCCTGTATCTGGATCAGGGCAATCCTCATTACCAGCATGAACTGGGGGTGAATGGATTGAGAGCAGTTCTGAGGACTGGTGGACGAAAAATTGGTTATGAGTTGGCAATGTGCACTTGCAGCCCAGAGAGCCAACCCTATCCTGGGCTGCATCAAAAGAAGCATGGCCAGCAGGGCAAGGAAGGGGATTCTGCCTCTCTGTTCCTGCTCTTGTGAAACTCGACCTGGAGTGCTGCATCCAGCTCTGGAGTCCTAACCACATTGGTTAGGACTTCCCTGTTAGAGCGGGTCCAGAGGGAAGAGGGTAGATTTAGATTGAACACAAGGAAGAAAATTTTTTATGAAGAGCATGGGCCCAGTTCTGCAGAGCTGCATCCATCCTAAGGAGGTTGAGGTCTCCTTTGAGCTGAAATAGTTGATCCAGATTTTCTTGTTCCTATCTGTACAAAATGCTGTCCCTTTGTGATCCACTCTAGATCCAGTACTTATGATGTGGTCTCCACTTCCCTGTCGAAATGGTGTGTGACCTTCCCTAGTCAGGAGTCAGCTGGAACAAGAGCGCAACACCCTTTGTTCAAGTTTCTGAAGAAGCTGAAAGGGCTTTCTAAGGAGGAGTGTGTAATTACTAAAACTGACTTGAATAAGAAGAAAAGTGACATATTTTATCATTGACTCAAACACATTATCTTGGTGTAAGACCACTTGTTGTCTACCTACAACAGACTAATAGAGAAATGAAAGAGGCTGATCAGGGCTGATCCACAGGCATTGTAATTGCTTTAAAAGGCTGATTTTATTGCTAATGAAAAGTAATCCCATGGTGCAGAAACACTAATATTTACAAATTTTGCCACTTAGGTTTGAATTTTGAAAACTTCCTGTCCTTTGTATTCTTAGTTGTCTTACATGATATAAATCTTCAAGAAATAATTTTTAAAAATTAGACTGATTTTGAATGCAGTTATATAATGCTTATTTGGTGTTCCCTCTTTACACTTAGGCTCTTCCAGCTTTTTAATGTTTGTGGAGCAAATGAAGAATTTCTGAATAGTGCCAGAGGGACATTGTGCTAACTCTTTGAGAGAGAAAATCCTTACAATTTTAGTATGCTTTAAGCACCACTGGTTTATGATAAGGTCTTTCTAGAAATGCAATAAAGATAATGGCGTAGTTAAAATACTATCAATATACTTTGTTAAGAAATGAAAACCCCAGTTCCTCATGCACTGTATTTAAATGAGGGAATCTTTTATTCTTCCTTTAAAGAATTGCAATGTATACGTGGGTGCACTGTTATGATGGTTTTATTTTTGGTGTAACTGTGTTTAAATATAGAAATATGGCTTGGCTTAAGTGCCAACCCTCTCTGAAAGTCCTTTTCTGAGAGGAGGGTGAATGTACACTGGGGTGAGCAAATACCATTGCAGATATCTTTTTAAAATTCACGTATAAATACAAATGCCTATGATACAGAACACGTAAAAGTATGTTCTAATAAGTATATTCATTCTTTTTGAATGGAGTTAATACCCAAAGCTGAATAGATTATTAAAAAAATAATCAGGATAAGTAATTTAATATTCTTGTTGGAGATTTTATGTTCCATTGTATGTTCTTTGTCTATCAGTTTCAGAAAGGGTGTTAATGGCACTAATAAAGAAAAGGGACTACACAGTTTACTTTCCAGTGGCTGCTTTTGGCTGCAGTAGACCATTTGAAATGTATTCAGGTAGTAACTGAAAAGGGAGTGCAAGGATTTATTTGACTGTCCAGGAAAGAGGAGTTCAATTATCTTCTTGTGGATCTCTCATCATGTGTGTAAAATATGGGTGTAAAGTAATTTGATCAAAGCTGAGCAACAGCACAGCACTGTGACATGAGCTTTAGATATAGCAGTATGCTATGTATCATAATTTTTTCTTCCCAGTAAAACCTAATGGGATGGTATAACTTTGGATCTCTGCTGATAGGGCCTTGTACACATCCCGTGTGACAATGTGTATTTTAAGTGTGTTGCCCTTCTGGGCTATATAAATAAATATTTTGAAGGCAGACATGAGTCTCCTCATTTTAAAAGTTTCCTTTTTTCAACCAGAACATTTTTTCAGGAAGTAGGGTCCAGGGTTTCTGGTAGAGATTATATCTTGAATTGGGATGTTTTTCTTACATCTGATAATTTCAATATAGTAAACTGTAGTTATATTTGAGTGCTTTAAAAAAATCCCACTCTTGATACATCTAAAATATTACTGTAGATTGTTATAAATTCTTCCATGCATCCCTACAATATTTTTTTAAGTCACTTACAATATGAGTTGCCTGTATCCAGTTGTTTTCCACAAATGATGGCTCACAGTAATCTATTTATGAGTCTGTGGAGCCTTCAGCCAGATGTTATGTTGCTAACAATTCCACTGGCTCCTTCAAATGCTGTTATCATTTTCCTGACCTTTCTGGTGCCATACCTTTGACCTCCTATTGAGTTGGTATATTATAATGATTCTGCACTCGTGAGGCAACAGTAACTGCTGTTCTCCAGATATTTTCAGGTAGATAGTTTTTCCACATGATAGTGTGGACAGTATTTTCCTGTGGTGAGTTATTTTTTTTTTCCTCTTATTCAAGGGCTTTTTTTGAGCCAGAATGACAATATTAACATCTGAAGGGCTGGTATTTTTTAAAACGTCTCATTAATCTTGTGGGATAAATGCTTGGCAGATTCCAAAGACAGAAAATGTTAAAACAGAGACAGTTACAATATAACATTAATATAAAATGTAGTAAGAATTTAATTTTTTTAACATATATGCAACTGTCATACTGAAGAAGGCAAGTACCATTAGGCCCAGAGAATCAGTGCAGAGAAACAGATTGGATAAGTAGTGGAACTGCCCAATTTTTTGCATAAGATTTTAAGGAGCCCAATTCACTTTCCTAATTTTCCATGAAAGAGATAACTTGATGCCTATCTATCTCTGTCACAGAATCACAGAATTTCTGAGGTGGGAAGGGACCTCAGACAGTCCATCCCTGTGCTCAGACTGGGTCAGCTGCAGCAATTTGCCCAAGAAGTTTAAACTCACTAGCCATTCTTTGAGGCTGACTAGCTATTCCTATCTGCAATTCAGTACTTCAAAAGATTAGACTCCATTGTTAGTAATAATTTGTACTATGCCACCTCTTCCTATTGTAGTTAGATATGGCTAGTCTTAATATTTCTTCTGTGTTTGTCATCTAGGAAAACTGAATGAGCACAGAGTAGCAATCAATTAAAAGTAAATAGGTATCTCTGACAGTTTAAAAGAGTCCCAAAGAGGATGACGAGATTGGTACAAGGCAATAAATAATTTATAGCTGGAGAAAATTAATCAAGAACCCCCAATTCCCTCTGTCCCCACACGCAGGTGCTCAATTACAGTACCTCTAAGAAGAGGCAGGAGACCAATAACCAAACATCTGTGACATAAATGAATTTAACTGTTAGGGAAGAAAGTCTTGAAGCATATAAACACACTAAAGTAACCAAACCAAATTACAATACAATGTACATTTGCTTTGTATAATGCCATTCATTATACTATTTCCCAGAACTCTTCACATAATTAAATAATATAAATGTTATAGAGTGTAAGTGAAATACAGCAGCAATAGAGAGATTTTCTAATGGAGGCAGAGAATACCATTATAAGCTATTTCGAAAAGTGAAAAAAAAATTAGAAAAAGACAGGAATTCAGACAAAGATGACCATGAGACTCAGTTTTGGAAACCTGGTCACCTGGGGACAGATGGGTTCCAATTGTTAGAGAACAGAATCTTCGGTAATAAATCTGTTAAGTTAGTGAAGAAGGCTTTAAATTAGAGTTGCTGTGGGATGGCAACATCAGTCTATCCCACTCATACCAGTTTGATGCCAGGGCCAGCAAGAGGTGCCCATAGCCTGGAGAGGGATCACAGGTTGGCAGGAGGGCACATGAAAGGCAGCAAATAGTAACTCAAGCCACTCCAGCCAGTGAGTCATCTTCATTAGAACCCAATTTAAAAGTCTCTAAGCAAGTGCATGGAGCAAACAAAAGGAGTTGGGGATGTGCACACACCTGCAGGGCATGGTGGCATGGCTCCTATGACTGGAGCATTGGAACAGAAGGATACAGGCTCTTTAGGAAGGAAGGCAGGAGAGACAAGGAAGGGGTGTTGTCCTCTGTATCAGTGACCAGCTGGAGTGCATGGAGCTCCACCTGGGGATGGATGAGGAGCTGACTGAGAGCTTATGGATCAGAATTAAAGGGAAGGCAGGGACAGGTGACATTATAGTGGGGATCTGCTACAGGCCACCCTATAAGGAAGATTGAGCAGATGAGACTCTTAATGGACAAACAGAAGCAGCGTCACGTTCACAATTCACGGTCCCCATGGGGAACTTCAGCCACCCTGATGTCTGTTGAAGGGACAATGCAGCCAGGCCTAAGAAATCCATGAGGTTAGTGAGATGCATTGATGATAACTTCCTTCTCCAAGTGACAGAGAATCCAATGAGGAGAGGTGTTATGCTGGACCTTGTTCTCACCAACAAAGGAGGGGCTGATGGGGAATGTGAAGCTCATGGGCAGCCTGGGCTGCAATGACCATGAAGTGGTGGAGTTTAAGATCCTTCGGGCAAGTGAAAGGGGTGTGCAGCAAGTTCACTACCCTGGACTTCAGGAGAGCAGACTTGGGCCTCTTCAGGGATCTGCTTGATCTACCATGGGATAAAGCCCTAGAGGAAAGAGAGGTCCAAGGAAGTTGGTTAATATTCACAGATCACCTCCTTCAACCTCATGAGAGATGCATCTCAACAATAAGGAAGTTGGGCAAAACTACCAGGAGGCCTGCATGAGTGAACGTGGGCCTGTGTAGTGGGTTCAGTTCGTAAACCGGGCAGAAACACCAATTAGAGTGTCATGGTTTGGTTCAAAATACTCATTACTTGCTTATTTACTTTCTGTGAGATAAGAATTAGGAGAAAGCAAAGCAGGCGCAAAACTTAAAAGAAGTTTATTAACAGACCTAAAAGAAGGGAAAAAAGTCAGGCAAAACCTTCAGAACACTTCTCCTCCCCCCACCTTTCTCCCTTCTCCCACTGACAATGTAAAAACACAACCCTTGAGATTTTCAGTCAGTTCACCACTTCTATAATAACTTTTTTCAGTTCACTTAGGGAGAGGAGTCTCTCTTGCTCATGCTATGGAGACATCTCCACAAGAGGTTCTCTCATGGCTTCAGTATCACAGCAAGACAGCTGCCCGGGTTGGTTCTCTGCTTGCGAGAGTCCCTTTCCCCGACTTAACAGCTTTCCCCACAACTGTTTTTGAGGATCCAGTCTTGAACTACTGGGGTACCATTTTAAGGTTGAGCTGTTCAAAAACAAAGGTTCTCTTCACCTGTCTCTGGGAGCATCTTCATCTCTTGGAATAGAGGCCCTCCCCCATCCCTGGGAGCAAGAGGGTCCTCATCATCTTCATCTCTAGGACTATCTCTGGGAGCATCTCTAGGAACAGAGGTCTTCTCCTTCTGATTTGCAGCAAAAGTCCTCATCGCTTCCATCTCTCCCTGTTCAAACTTCTCATCAAATCACAGCTGCTTCAGCATTTGTTTGTTTCAGCATTGGTGCTTTTGCTCAGAAGTACAGTTTGAACGCTCCGCCCCCCATGCTTTCATGAAATTACAAGGGGTACTCTGATATATCATAGTCCATCACCACCATAGCTTTACAACAATTTCAGCTTCTAAGCATCTCTTCTCTCCTCCCTCAGGGTTTCAGCTCTTTATTCTTAACTTAATGTCTGCAGGCTTCATCTGTTCTGGAGGAAACTTACAGCACTAAAAGGGTTAATCTCACCCAGCCCTGCAGCTGGAATTCACTTATCGCTGTTGGTCACACGATCCTTGCTGGGCAGTGGGCAGCTTCAGCTGAATCTTCGGCCGCACTGGAGGGGGGGTGTAGAGCTGGGCCGCGCCGCCTGCACGTAACAGGGGTGTGGGGAGCCGCGGATGGAACAGGGCCACACGGCTCCAGGATGGCTGTGTCCCGGCCTGGCTCGGGCCGAGCAGGGCCTGGCCTGGCCCCACTGGGCTGCGTGGGCCCTGCCCAGTTATCTGTCCCAAGGCCGGAAGCAAGAGAGAGCTTTGTTTGTTCATTCTTAAACGTGGACCACAGGGGCGTGTCAAGCTCTTTAAGTGGCTTAAAAAGCTGAAAATATTCAAACTAGCCAGTTGATAGGTTCTGTCAGGTCATAGAGGAGGCTGTTAGCACCTCTTCACAAGAGAATCACTTCCGTAGCTATGCTAACCCATGACAACCTGTTAGAGCAGGTCCAGAGGATGGCCACTAAATTGACCACAGAGCTGGAGCACCTCTTCTACACAGACAGGTTCAAACCCCTTTTGGTTCAGCGACACCTTATAGCAGTCTTCCAAGTAACTAGAGGGATCCTACAAGAAATCTAAAGAGGGACTTTCTACAAAAGTATGTAGCAATAGGATGACGAGTATTCGCTTTAAACTGACAGATGGTAGCTTTACATGATGTATTAGGAAGAAATTCTTTACTGTGAGGATGGTGAGGCACTGGAACAGTTGTAGATGCCCCATCCCTGGAAGTTTTCAAGGCCAGGTTGAATGGGTGTCTCAACAACCTGCTCTAGAGGAAGGTGTGCCTGTCCATAAGGGGAGGTTGGAACATAGTGATCATTTAGGTCCCCTCCAAACCCAACCCAACCAAACCAAACCAAACCAAACCAAACCAAACTTAACCAAACCAAACCGTCCTATAATTCTGTGGAGAGTTAGTACCTTAGACCTTGGCATTAAAATGAGTGGAAATCATTTCATTGTCCTAAATGGAAGCAGTATAACCTCAGAGGGTAACAAGGAGTTTGCTAAAAGCAGTGGAAGCATTGATGTAGATGAGTAAAGCCAAAGACAATGACAGTGATTGTTCAGCAGAGGGAACAGGAAGAGGAATGAATAGATATGTGACATCTCTGAAGAATTTTGGAAATAGTTGCCTGCCTCATTACTGGTTTTCTTCGTTTTGATGCCTGCACAATGCAGATGAAATAAGTGAATTGAAATAACAGACCTACCCCAGCTTAAAGCACAGAAGGGACTAAACAGTGCAGTTCAAAATGGTTCCTAAAATGAGTGTTGATCCCTATACATGTCAGAATAGTCCTTTCTATTCCATTTTTACCTCTTCTGTTTTATAAAGCAGTAGTGCATGAATCCTCCTGGAACATTGCTTGTGAGTTTTGAGACTCCCAGGGCTAATTCAGTGGGTTGCTCATCTGATTGCTTCAACATTAAACACACAGTTTGGCTGCTGCTACTGCTGTAGAAGACCATTTCTGTTTAACTCCTGACAAATGAGGTAGGTAATAGCTTATGTAACATAGTTGGATTTACTCAACCTATTTTGATTTTTTTTTTCGATTGCTTAAGGAATAAGCTAGTCATAGCTATGTTTTTTGATGTATCTTGATGTGTTGGTTTAACAAAACCTGGTTTGTGGGGGCAGAAAATAAAAGCTGTTCGAAACTTCTATGGCCAGCACAGAGCCAATTGCTGAAGGCTCTGATGATGGGCAGGTTACTAGCCCAATTAGTCAAGTTGGTGGTGCCTCTGTGATGACACATTTAAGAAAGTAAAAACCACAAGAAGCTCTCTTCCTTGCTCCCCTCCAAGGGATGGCAAGGGGGCCCCCGGGCCCCTTTCCGGAGAGGGCTGCCGGGTCCTTCCTGGTGTGGCAGCCGGGGCCGTGCCACCAGGGGAGGGCCACTGGGGCCCATCCTGCCAGGGGCCTCCAGGGACCACGTGGCCAGGCCCCTCCTGAGGCTGTAGCCGCCTGTGTGGTGACAGCAGGGACCACATGGCCAGCAGCGAGGGACATGGTGAGCAATTCCCCGATGTGGAGCCTGGACAAGATCAACCTCTCAATTGCAACTTACAGACACCAACTTTCTTCCAAGTCAGAGGAAAAGTGAGGACACGTGAGCAAAACCAACATGGCGGCACTAAGGTCAGTGAAAAAAAAGGAGAGGGAGGAGGTGCTCCAAGCACCGGACCTGAGATTCTCCTGCAAACTGTGGTGAGGACCATAATTCAACAAACTGCTTCCCTATACTTCATGAGGTGCATGGGGGGGCGCAGAGGTCCACACACAGCCCGTGAAGAAGAGTGCTCATGCTGGAGACTATGGATGCTAAAAAGCTGTAATCTAGTGAGGAACTCAAACAGAGAGAGATGACCCTTGCTTTTAGAGACCGAGGAAAAGAGCCTTCGCTTCCAAACTAGAACTGCTCATCCTTAAAAGACTAAAGCCCATGAACTAAAATGACCCACACTAGGCAGTTGTGGGAAGACTGCTTGACCCATGGGAGGGATTTCACATTGCAGCAGGTTTGGGCAGGGCTGTTGCTTGTGAAAGTTAAAACCATGCTGGAAAAGTTTGCAGAGAGCTATCTCTGGTGGGAAGGATCCCATGGCACAGCAGAATAAACTCTTTTCCTTAAACATAAAGAAAGACTCTTAAGGAGTGAAATACTAACCAAAACCCCATGTTTGTTTCCTTGCGAGGTCGGTAGAAAGAGGGAGGGACTGGGGAAAAAAGGTCTTGCTTTGATTCTCTAATTACGCTTTTTACTTTTAATTCTGTCAATAATAAGTCTTACACTGTTTAAGTTTTGAGCCTGTTTTGCCTTAAAGTTCTTTTCAATAATCCTTAACTCATGAAAATGAAGTTTTCAATTTCCCCTCCTCTGCTTAGCTATAGCAGAGGAAAATGAGTGAATAGTTTACGTGGATGCCTGGCGCTTAACCAGTGTCAAACCATGACACTTGACCTTATATAGGTATACATATATGTAATTAAAGTCAAAGCTTATTTCCTAATTTCTATAAATGATTCCATTTATGATTCTATTTAAATAATATGTTGGTAGGTTCTTCAAAAGCATTCCATAAGATTCAGTGATCTATCATTTTAATTTGCATTGGTATTTCTCTGTCCAAAGTAATTTTTCCTACTCTTCCCTTTTTTATCTAGTAACTACATGGAGGTGGACAATTCCCTTATCTGGTGAGATAAAATTATTTTTCATTTCTTTTTAAGGATGCCAGAATGAATCATCCTTCTTGCTTCTCGTTATAGCTTATAAAACTATTATTTTCTTTTTACACAAAATGGAGCCTTAGTTGTCATCAAAACCTTGTTATTGTACTGATGTAGTGAAAAGATTTATTTTTATATTATTCAGTTCCTGCATCTAACTAATAGATTCATTTGAATGAAAAAGGTTTATAACCTGTAGCTGAAGGTACAACACCCAATTCCTTATGTTTGACACAAATGATAGTCAAATAAAAAACATACAGAAAAGGGATAAACTACTATCAGAACAGATTATTTATGAGGAGTGCAAGAGACTACCTGGGATGAGATTCAGCAGACACAGGTCTCCTACATTAATAGATTTCATGTCCACAGGCAGATTCTAGATGACTCTTAACAGTGTTTCTTCAAATGCTCTTTCACTATGTTTCTGATTATTTTGTAATGATATTTTAAAATATATTTTATTTTTAAGAGGAATTCCAGAGTGCAATTTAACAGCCTCCAGATCTCCTTTACTTTTTCAGGATATTTTATTTTTACCTGTTTTAGTAATGTCAATAATATTTCTTTTTCTGAATGATACATACCTGTTATCATTCAGAATGTGGACCTACTTATACTGCATTTGTTTCATTTAAATTATATTTTAAATTTTTTTAATCTTTCCTGTTGCTCTGTGTAAATTTGCTACATCTTGAAGAGTATGTAATTTCAAAATTTAGCCTTTTTTATCCAGGTAACAATAGATCAGTTTTGCTGATTTTAGCTAAATATAAGAAAAATAATCTTTTAATTTTATTTGGCTTTTTCAAGCCATGTTTCCATGGCATTTGTGATTGAAGTTAAGCACCTATTGTGGCTTATATGTAGTTAGAGATTCTAAATGACTGTTTAGCTACAGAATTTTTTTACATGGGAGAACCTTTCAAAATTAGTCCTCAAAATTTATTTTCAAGTGGTACTAATCACCAAAAAAAAAGACTCAGGAAGTGTAAAAAAAACCTCTGTATAGTTTTAAGTGTGGGTCCAGGAACTTTTCCAAACGGCATGGTGCCATTTTTGAGTAATTTTGAAATGCAGTGGAAGGTGATGTCAGGGTCCTGAGTTTTTCAGTTTCAAGTCTGTCTTATACGTATATTCCAAAAAGTTCTTGGGGTGATGCCATATGGAATATGAAGGACATAAGTTGGTTTGGGCTGTTTTGTAGAGCTGGATACCAGGTGCTGCATGTGGCTCTGATACATGTGGAACTGATCAATAGGTATTTTAGGACTCATTTTAAGTCATATACAGTGTAATGAACTTAAACTATATGGAGTACTTGCCAAAGAACATGCGTTCTCCTTCCTGGGAACCTGCTTTCTGCTGAGCAGTGCAAAAGTACACCACATCCAGTATTATTACATAAAGAAATCTTTGCTTAGTGTTCACTATGTTTAAAAATGTTTAAAATTCAATCTTCATGTCCAGCCTTAAAAGTCCTTATTGTTATCATTTCTTCTTTTTGTGCATACCCAGAACTGCTCAGGCTAAGATCACCCACCTACACCTTCTTGGGATCTACATAGGAACTGAACAAAGTTGAATTAAGCATGTAATAAAATGTTGCTGAATCTGCTTTCTTTTTAAAACCTGACTGGAATAATTTTTTCCTTCCTTCACTTTTCTCTCCTCTGGTAGGAAGGGCAATCACAGAAACAGAAGATCTTAGTCCTGGGGTTTTTTTAGCACGAAGGAGTTGAATCCCAGCATTGTCACTTGCCAGGAGTGTCACTTAAACCCTCAATTTAAGGAGTATGCAACAAAGGGTGAGTCAGGTGGAGTTATGTGAAGACAAGATCCATGTTCCTCTTGATATTGTACCACTGTAACACTGCAGAAGTGTAGGAGATGTGCAGGATCAGGAAGAGCATTCTGAGGAAGAATAGCTCCATACTACAGTTTTTAAAGTTGTTCCCTACCACGGCATCATAATATATTATTTTCTGACAGGTTTTTTTTATATGTGGATGTGGTTCAACCCCAGCCAGCAGCCAAGCCCCACACAGCCTCTTGCTCGCTCCCCCACCAATGGGATAGGGGAGGGAATCAGAAGAATAAAAGGTAGAAAACTTGTGGGTTGAGATAAAGACAGTTCAACAGCAAAAGCAAGAGCTGCACACCCAAGCAAAGCAAGACAAGGAAATAAGTCACTGCTTCCCATGGGCAGTGTTCAGCCACCTCCAGGTGAGCAGGGCCCCATCAGACATAACAGTGACTTGGGAAAACCAATGCTGTCACTCCAAATGTCCTCTATTTCCTCCTTCTACCCCCCTCAGCTTTATATACTGAGCATGATGTCATATGGTCTGGAATATCCCTCTGGTCAGCTGGGGTCAGCTGTCACTTCCCAACCTCCCTTGCACCCCCAGTTTCCTCACCAGTGTGACAGTATAAAAAGCAGAAAAGGCCTTGGCTCTGTGTAAGCTCTGCTCAGCAACTCTATCCTGGTCAGAAGCTTCACAATGTAATAGTCATTGGGCAAACATACAAACAATTAAGAATGAAGAAAAGAGAATTCCTTGGGGTAGAAGAGTTTAATTCTATGTTTTTTTCACAACAAGCAGTGCTCCTTCTTCCAAAGTGTGAATATACCTGAGACCCTATCCAGGATATCTCGTTCTTTGAAAAAAGCTATAATTGCAGTGTAGATCCAGGAATTAATTCAGACAGGAATCCAAAATGAAGAAGGGTGCCTAGGTTTTTGAGTCTCAAGTTCAAGACACAGCATTTAATTCCAGGCAGGTTTAGTGATCAGCACTTCCTTGGGTCTTATTTTTGGCTTGTTGTTCATCATATGGGTTTATTTTCATTATCCTTATGAGATGATCTTCATTCCTTGAACACAGGTTATATGTATTTACCTAGTTCTAAGGTTAAGATTAAACTTTCATTCTGGGAACTAGACCTAAATTTACGTGTTACAGTGTATCTATGTTAGTTAGGGACTAATACTGCATCTGGTCCTCAATAGCACGGTTTATGACACAAAAGAAGCAGTAAAGGAAAAGGCTGTCCACACAATGTTTTGTGGAGGTGTATGGTGCCCTCCTGTTTTGCAAGGGTGACTCATAATATCTAGCTTGGGTTTTTGAAGTTACTGAATTGCAGTTTGACTTGTCTGCTTGATCGAATATGTGTTCTGATTAGGACACAGACTCTATTCTGAGAGATATTCTGCCATCTCTTCAACATTTCTCATCAGCTAAAAAATTTCATTTCTTGATTAAATTTTATGATTAAACAAGACACATCCATATTTATGACCTCCCTATCAAATTTCTGGAATTAGTACCAGCTATAGTTTGTTCCATTTACTTTGTATCTTTGAGTTGTCCCATATTATCGATTTACACTTTACATCTCCATGAAACAGTACAAATTTTCTTTCTTTGGTGGACGATTTTTGTATTTTTTAATAATTTTTTTAGTCTACAATCAGATTGCCTATATTATGCCAAGGTTTCTTTTGTACTTGCTTTAAGTATCTGGACAAAGAGCTTACAAAAATGATAGTGCTACTCCAGGCAGCCAAGGGCATGGAGTGGAACCGTCCCATTCTTTCTTTAGAGCATACTAAAGATAACATAATCAATCCTTATATCTTTCAATTTTTAAAGCTGTGTTTGTCAGAAATATAAAAAACTAAAACTGCCAAAAGGAAATCACACTAGATAAAAGGGTCTTGCTTTTCACACAGCAAAACTTAAATTGAGCAGTTCCTGTACAGACTGAATCCTACTTATTTATCTCCACTGTAAGTTCATTCCTTGTTTTTCTTGTAAGTCTCTTGGATCTGTTTATATTAAAATTACCAATTTTCTGTTTTCATCTGCCTGTTTCACTGTTGTACTGGACTTGCATGGCCTGGACTTGCATGGTTTGGGTAGTGGGGGGAGCTATGGGTATGTCTTCTGTGAGAAGCTGCCAGAAGCTTCTCCCATGTCCAGCAGATCCAATGCCAACTGGCTCTAGGATGGAGCCACCAAGGTGAAACCAATCAGGAATGATGGTAATGTCTCTGTGAAAACATACCTAAGAAGAGAAATAAAGTTATTGCGCAGATGTAATTGCAGCCAGAGAAGAGTAGGGTGAGAACCTGCAGGAGGGACTACTCTGCAGACATCGAGGTCTGTGGAGAAGGAGGCGAAGGAGGTGCTCCACATGCTGGAGCTGAGACTCGCCTGCAGGTCTTGGTGAAGGCCATGGTGAGTCAGGCTGTGCCCCTGGAGCTCATGGAGGTCAACGAGACTGCAGACATCCACCTGTAGCCCGTGGATGAGATCCATGCTGGAGCAGATGGATGCCTGAAAGGAGGCTCTTACCCTGTGGGAGGCCTGTGCTGGAACATGTTGGCTCTTGGCAGAGACCTGGGGACCCATGGAGAAAGAAGTCAATGCTGGAGCAGGTTTGCTGGTAAGAAGCCTGCAAGAGGACATATGCTGGAGCACACTGTGCCTGAAGGACTG